>NC_091786.1:14520286-15770286 GCF_029378745.1 Bos indicus
CTCATCCTCCTTCCACTCTTTCCTGTATCTTGAACATTTCCTCTTATATCAGTACTAAAGGAGGACCATTCTAGAGGACGGGCTTTATGCTTTTTGCTCCTTCAGTTTATTAAATGTCTACTGAGTCTACTTCAGAGTTGGAGAAGGGGTGAGTAGGGAGGAGGAAAAAGAAGAATGAACGTCTGTTAATATTCACTGTGGGTCAGGCATTGTTCTCACACTTTAATATAGTCTCATGTAACCCTTACTGAGGTTGTGCTAATATTTCCATTCTATAGAAGAGGAAACAGATTCAGAGAATATTTATACGTACATGTTTAACACAAGTCCTTTCTCATCCTTTTCACCTTGAAATTTTTTCCCAAAATTAATACTGGAATATCTCTGCTTTTTGATTGGTATATCGATTGCCACCTTTTGCTTTATCTTTTGTATGCTTTTATTTTAGTGTGTGTTCTATAAGCAGGATATCGAGTTAGACTTTAAACCCAATATGAAATTTGTCTTTTTAGAAATATTGAACCACTAACTGTATTGTAATAACATTTGTTTGCTCTTGCTTGAAACTTTTGTATGTCACATGGAAGGCCCTACAATGTGGGTTTGTTTGTTTTTTTTTTTCACACAAATCATTTATGTTGAAGTAGTGCACTCTTTTTACAAATGAATTAAATACCTTCTTTGGTGCTTTGCTCTTGACCTTGTAACTAAAGCAGTAGCTATAACCAGCAACCTAGTTATTCTGTAGCTTAGGTGAATCCCCAAATCTCTATCATCAACCCTAAGGAAGTGAAGCCAAGAGGGAGATAATCATAGCTGC
This sequence comes from Bos indicus, assembly GCF_029378745.1. Taxonomy (NCBI): domain Eukaryota; kingdom Metazoa; phylum Chordata; class Mammalia; order Artiodactyla; family Bovidae; genus Bos; species Bos indicus. Next base: position 14,521,107 of record NC_091786.1, read on the forward strand.
TCCCATAGCCCCTCCTCAGGGAGGGAGCCAGTATAGACCTGAGTTAGTAAAACAGTCACTTCCTGGCTTAGAAACCCTCTTTGGACAGTGTTGATTTGGACCAGAGGCTGTGGAGGCTGCCCTTGCAGGACCAAGGCTCAGAAGACGGGGAGGATACTTGGGCAGGGCGCCGGTTAGCGTTTGGTCCTGTCCAAACTGGCCATGAGACATTGAGTCCTCACCCAATGGTCCTTGATAATTGGTCCCGTGCTCACGAAAGTTTTGAGCAGGCCCAAATGTCCTGCAAGGGTGGCCTTCATTTATTCTAAGGAGGTTACATCAGTGTCATTTGGTAACTGGACTATTTCCTTTGTTTAGCTTCTTTTTTAAAAAACTTGTCATTTTATACTGTGCAAAGAGTCTTAGATCCAGGATCAAAAGCAGAAGAGTGAGGGATGTTGGATGTTACTGAGTTAAACTGGCTCGCAAGGCAAGCAGCAGGCTCAGGTAATTGTAGAGAGAGATTTTGAGGTGATACAAGAAAGAGTAGAAGCTTCTTATAACAGAGGCGCATCTTTGGTTTGCGGAAGTCCATGCAGACAGAATTAGGTGGAGACTGCTAATGGCGATAATGTAGTGACATGTGACTGATGACTGTGAGGAAAAGGTTTAATTTGATGAACTTTTCCCCTCTTCTTTCAAAAATGAGCACGTTGCATATCTTTTTGACACTGTGAAAGAAACAAGGCTCAGAAAGCCCCAAAGTTTCTTTCCTTTTAAAAAAATTTAAGTACAGTTGATTTACAGTGTTATGTGTTTTCTTAGAATAGTGTAAGTTTCTCTTGTTTTCAAGTAGGTGCCCACTCGTTATAACATGGCTAATACTAAGAAAGCCTGGATTCCATAAAATCCAGCATTATCTAGCTATATTTGTGGTGAAAATGTAAAAGCAAATTTAACCAGCAAATTTACATGCAATTTGAATAAGCGGGATTTTAAATTTCTATGTACTCAAACTGATGATTAGCTGATAAAGTTTTATTGTGTATAATGCCTTTTTAATGAGCCTAAATATTTGAATGACTTTAGATTTAATAAGTATTAAAGTGCCGTGCTGAAATAAGTATTACATTTTTTTAAATTACTTTTTTCTCTCCTCTCCCATTAAAAATTCTGGACATTTATTAGCAGAAGAAGGAAGGATTGGTTAAATGCTAACAGAACATACATTGAATTATTTCTGAAGAGCAGTTTGTTGTGAGTTGGTGAGTTCACATCATTTCAATGACTGTTTGTAAGACGGACTGTAAGAATGTAAATCTGGAGTGGCTGAATCCAAGGGTCAAGTGTATGATCTATTCAACAAATGCTTTTAATTTCAAGGGGAGGGATTTAGAGTATGCACAATTGTTCAAGGAGAGGGAATGTGAGTAATTTTCTCTGAGCCCTGACCCTGTGTACGCAAAAGTTCTAAGGACTTACGCATGCGGACTTGAATGAGTGAATGTGGTCCTTTGTAATATTGCCAACATATTTAATTTTCCAAGTAGGTAGGTCATTGTGTCGACTTTGTCCTCATGCCAGAACCATTATCCAGGCTTTTCAATTAAGATACTGCTTTCTCAAGTCACAAAAGTTGAAAATGACTACCATTTATATGCTCACCTGTTTTAAAATAACTGGCATTTATGTTCTGCTTGCTTGTATTAGCAGCTCCCTTTGAGTGTGTCTTTCCCATTAGTTTGTCATTGCTTTGAGGATGGAGACGATAAACTTCGGTTATGTGTCCTACCTCAGGTCTCTCTGTGATGTGGATTTATGAGTGTAGCGTGAGTGTATTTAGAAGTATAGTTAATGCTAACTGGCTGCTGGCAGTCATTTCTAAACTCCCTTTTGTGAAAATAATTAGACAAGGAGATCATTAAACTGGGGTAGCCCTAGTGTCTTTGGGAGCTTATGTAAGCAAATTGAATCCAGAGTCGACCAGATTTTTCTTGAATCTGAGAAAATGAAACTCAAGAACAACTACTAACAGCTGAGTGAAGTTTCTTACGTAAGCCAAACATTTAAGATACAGCCAAATAAATAATTGCTTTGCTTCCCCTCTTCTTTATAAGCACCTCTGCTGTAGCCCCCCACACTGGGAAGCCCCCTAACCACTTTTCGGTTTTGACAATGCCTGAAAAAGCATAATTTTGGCAAAATATTATAAAATATATAATCTAATGATGATTATAGTTAACAGCCTATGTTAGATTTGTTTGAGTTACAACTCTGCTTTAGAAAATAAGACTTGGGGTACAGATTTTAAAAAATAAGTCAGATGGCATGTTAGTTATATTTCAGTTAAAGAGAAAATAAATTGGATAATTGAGGAAAACCACAGAGAAACTGGCCTCTTCAGCTGTTTGAAAAGCAAGAAGGAAAACTACTATCCCTGAATATTTTTGTTGTCAAGGGAGGGAAAAGAATTTGAGAGGAAAGGGTGTGAAATGAGGTCATAATTGGAAATAATGGACTTTATTGTTAATGGTTCTGGCATGTGACCCAAGCGTGCAGGTTGCCATGTTGGGTCACCTAAGGCAGCAGCCACAATTCGGGACCTGAAATACATTAAAAGTGTTGCTGCAAAGTTACTGTGTTTTAGGAGGACGGAAGAAGATGTCACATTTATTAACAGACAAGTTGTATGTGCATGTCCTGAAAAGAAAACATTGAAAAAGTTGTGTTTGTATTTCTGTATCTATTAGGATGGGGTTTCCCTCGTGGCTCAGCGGTAAAGAATCTGCCTACAATGCGGATGATGTGGGTTGGGTCCCTGGGTTGGGAAGATCCTCTGGAGAAGGGAACGGCAACCTGCTCCAATATTCTTGCCTGGGAAATCCCATGGACAGAGGAGCCTGGTGGGCTGCAGTCCATGGGGTTACAAAGAGTCGGACATGACTTAGTAACTGAACAACAACAAAACAATATATTAGGATACACGAAATTATCAAAACATTTACTTCCATGTCTGGATGCCTGTAGCAGCCTTAGCCGCCAGTGTTCGAGACTTCAACGTCTTTTTTACTTTGCAGGCCTGTCCGAACAATCTTCAGAATTCCTGGGTGAATTTGGGAGATAATAAATAATTTCATGAGGCATTAGTCACGCATGGATTCACAAATGTACATTGTAAAGAATAAAATGCATATTGTATAGTTTTTTGAAAGTAGAGTCATGATGTCATTTAGCCTTAGTCATGAAAACCTTATTTAGAAAATGGTGAAGTTTTTTTCCCTCTGGGAAATTCATTTTTCTCCAGTATACGAGATCGGATGAAAGTAGAACAGGTTATCAGGAATTCAGAAAAGCTGTGAAAGTTGTAATTTGGGTAATCTCTTGGGGGCTTTCCAGGTGCCACCAGTGGTAAAGAACCTGCCTGCAAATGCAGGAGACATAAGGGACGTGGGTTCGATCCCCGGGTTGGGAAGATCCCCTGGAGGAGAACATGAAGAATGACTCCAGTATTCTTGCCTGGAAAAGAAAAATTAGTTTTCATCAAAGAGATTCTCATGAAAACTAGGTTTTTACATCCATCAAAACTCTTTTGGGGAGGGCAAGTGGAGAATTCCAGAGGGTGTCTGTCCACCTCTAAAGCCAGTCCTGAACTGATTGGATTGAAAACTCAGGTCAAGCTATTGAATTTTCATTGTAGCCCTAGCTCACTTTTGCTGTCTGCCGTGATCATTGAAATTTTGCTCCTGGTCTGGGTACCATATATACCTGAAGTAATGAAGGAAGAAAAAAGATCTGTCTTGTCTTCTTAAGGTAGGAGAGCACTCACCACCTCAGCTTTGAAATGTGGTCTGAATTCTTGGAAGTTTGTGAGTTGAGTCAAAGCAAAGAAAACTCTCTGACAATTTTTGGGCCAACTTAGAAAACATTGGCTTCCAAAACTGCTCAGTAACCTAGGAGAAGACCTCGGTCCTTACTGACTCAGTGCTTTAATTGTGTCCAGGAGAGTGTGAAGCACCAGGGAGGTACCATGCTTGGTGACTCTTCGGATGCTGATCACAGGGTTCATCCTGTGATGGGTTCTCACAGGGAAATATACTTGCCAGGTTTGTGAGTAAAAACACATAATACCTGAATTTGGGGAACTCCAGGGAAAAGGCCACCTTCTCTGCATGTATGAACAGCTTTCATTTGGAGCAGTGCATATTTGGTAGAAGAAAATTGATTTTGCATTTTCCCTCATTATTCTGTTTCGGAGGTGGGTTCTCTTTGCGCAGTGAAGAAAATCTGAGAAGTCCAGATTAATTTTATTTCGATAATAAAATGATATTCTGTGTCCGTGATAAACTGCTTAGGCTTATGCCTCTCACTTTCTATTTTATTTTTTTACTGCTTGACCCTATCATTAGAGTCTTACCCATGAGGAGGTTCATTACATAGTACCCTTTCCCTTTCTGCCCTCCATGGAAAGCTTTGGAATGCCCGAGCAGTCCCTGTAGCTTGCTGGGCTGGTGTATGTAAGCCTTTGCCAGGTGATAAGGCTGGGTGTGGTGTCAGAGCTCGGGTTGGGTTAGGGTTCTCATTCCTGCTCTGAATTTAGCAGCTGTGGGGCTCAGACCAGACCCTGTTCTGTTGGAGTAAAAAAATAAAATTCATGAAATAAAAAATACAAATGTAGTCACTTAACCTACAGGACAGGGAAGCCTGGCGTGCTGGAGTCCAAGGGGTTGCAATGAGTCAGACACGACTGAGCTGAACTGAACTGAACCTTTTTTATTTTTTTGGTTGGTCTACTTATTTTTACATAACGATCTATTATTAGTATATACATATCTTGTATCTTGCAAAGGGCTGAATTTTTCGTGCTTGGTTTCCAAGGAGGCTGACTGAATACCAAGCTGTTGGATGAGTGGAATTTGGCTGATTCCAGTCATGGTTTTTGAGATGTTCAAAGTCACCTTGAAACTGGACGTGCAGACAGTTGAGCTGAAATTATTTTCCGCTCAGGGTTCTGTTGGCGGTGGGGCCCTGCTCCCCTGATGCTAATCCAATAGAATGTAACAACGTTTATTTCGCTTCTGAGTTGTACACAGAGGCTGGGTTAGGACCTCCCTTGGCTGGGTGCCCTCGTGTAACCGTACGGAACTTCACGGAATGCGGGTCACGGCTTCATTTTCCTTTCCGTCTGAAGAGGCGAGGGCCTGTGCTAGCAGATGGGGTGCTTTTCTATGAAGCGCAGTGAAAGCAAGACGCCAGTGTGGTTCATGCCAGGGCCCCGCAGACGGCTCGCCCGTTCAGAAGACGGCAGTTCTCTTGCCGCTACTGTCTGGGATATTTTCACCCGCGACTCTGAAGAGAACGGAGGGTGTTCCAGACCCAGGTTTTAAAGGTCAGGGCTCGCAGCTTCATGCATTTCTGTGTGCTTTGATATCGCAGGTGCTGGGCCCGGGGTGGGGGGAGGCTTGCAGGGGGCCTGGGAGGCGGTTGGGTCTCCAGGGCGGGGCTGCAGTGCCGCCTGCTCGAGGCTGCGGGGTTCAGCGGGAAGGGGGCCTTGTTCTCTCAGGCAGCACCCCCATCCTTGTCCCAGTCGGGCTGGGCCCCCAGCTCTCGCCTCAAGGGGTCTGTGAGTAGGCGAGTAGTGGGGCGTGGTGGGGCGGGGAGGAGGGAGGACCTGGGGCTCAGACCTGGAGGTTAGGAGATTGGATCCAGACTGGCCCCTCGGACCCAGCGTGTCCTCCCCGAGGTGGCCCTTCACGCAGTGGGAGCGGAAGTGAGGAGAGCTGATGGGTTTGTGTCGTCTCACAGTCCTGGGAGCCGGGCCTGTGCCCGGCCCTCCTCACGCTCCCTTCCCTCCCGGTCCCCTCGACCTTTCGGGCTCTGGCCTCGGGTGCTGCCACCCACAGCCCGCACACCCGAGGGCTGGAGTGAAATGGCCCGGCAGGGTCAACCCCACGCATTGTGAGCCTGGATGCGGTTCTTGTGCCCTTCCAGACCCAGCAGGCCCTTTTGCTGTTTGCTGCTGCAGCAAAGTCACTTCAGTTGTGTCCGACTCTGTGCGACCCCATAGACGGCAGCCCACCAGGCTCCCCCATCCCTGGGATTCTCCAGGCAAGAACACTGGAGTGGGTTGCCATTTCCTTCTCCAATGCATGAAAATGAAAAGTCAAAATGAAGTCGCTCAGTTGTGTCTGACTCTAAGTGATCCCATGATCTGCAGCCTACCAGGCTCCTCTGTCCATGGGATTTTCCAGGCAAGAGTACTGGAGTGGGTTGCCTTAAGAATGATCTTACTTACTGTCCCTTCTAGAGAAGGACATGGCAACCCACTCCAGTGTTCTTGCCTGGAGAATCCCAGGGACAGAGGAGCCTGGTGGTGGGCTACAGTCCATGGGGTCACACAGAGTCAGACACCACTGAAGCGGCTTAGCAGCAGCAGCAGCAGCAGCAGCAGCAGCAGCAGCAGCTCTGTCCCTTTGCTCTGTGGTAGATTCTGAAGTAGCCATGTATATACATTAACATATTTAATCTTCAATACTTTGGCCACCACATGCGAAGAGCCTACTCATTGGAAAAGACCTTGATGTTGGGAAAGATTGAAGGCAGGAGGAGAAGGGGGCGGCAGATGATGAGATGATTGGATGGCATCACTGACTCAATGGACACGAATTTGAGCAAGCTCCTGGAGATGGTGAAGGACAGGGAGGCCTGGCATGCTGCAGTCCATGGGGTCGAAAAGAGTCGGACATAACTGAGCAACTGAACAACAACAGCAATTCAGTCTTCACAGAAACTCAGTGAATTTCTTATCTCCATTTTATAAGAGGCTAAAATTCAGAGAGTACGTGTCTCACCCAGTGTCAGACAGGTGAGGGGGCGGTGCAGAGCTTCACCCCAGATCCGCCAGCCTCTGTGCCTCCCCCCACCCACTCCTGGGCACCCTTCTTCCTAAACACTCACCCACTTCTGCCTGGCCCACTGTGGTTCCCCTGTAACCTTCAGGAGCTCTCCTAAGCTTTTGCAATCAATTTTTTTCTTCCAGTATGAATTTAGGACTTCCCTGGTGTCCGTGCTCCCATTGCAGGAAGCACAGGTTTGATCCCTGGTTGGTTCCTTTTCTTGATTAAACGAGCATCAAGAGACCGTGGCTGTCCAGAAGGAGACTGTCTAAGGCAAACTGTACAATGAAAGGCTTTCCTTCCCACCCACCTCTGCTATTCCTTTTTCCTGCCCAGTCACGTCGTCAGATGTTTGGCCCACAAGAAATTACAGCAAAGCAAGTGGTCACAGTTCTCAGCACTAAGTGAGAGTGATGCCGACAGGTATCTGATGCTCCCGAGTCCGTCTGCTAGAGACGGTTCCAGCAGGTCTGAAAACTCGCCTGATGAGCAGGCCTTTCTGTTTTCTAGGGCCTCCTCAGTTTTCCTTGGCTCTTTCCATCCGCGCCCCTAGATTGTCAATGCCCGCTGGGGGAAGGTTTTGTTCTTTGGCACATTTTAAATATTGTAAAAGGCGGTGTACACCGTACATTAAAAAAGGTCTAACAACAATGCAATACCGCTTTGTCCATCAAACGCAGCCTTGGGCCTTGATCGTTTCCCCAGGTACGCAGACGTGCACAGCCTTGTACTTTGAAAACCGGCTGCCATCCTTTCCAGGAGAAGTGGTTTTTAGCTGCGAGGAGGCATCCATTGTTCAAGTAATCTGACAGTTTTGTGTAACAGTTTCATTGAGCTTCATCCCCTAAAGTGTCACCTACTTGAAAATTGTTTGGGATTAAAATAATCCGATAATAAATCCAAACTGGCCAGGGTGGGAGAATTTCAGCACGGACACGCTCCTATGAAACTTTACTTTTTTCTTTTTCTGGGTCATAAAGCTAATAAAATATACTTTCCACCTCCCGATGTTCCCCACGTTTTCATATAAATTATTTCTCACCTATGTTCTACTTTCCTTTAAGCCTATTTTATTTTCCCAGGCCGAGAGCCTTGGTTAATTTCCTTAGATAAATATCGGTTACCTCTGATAAGAAAAAGCCCACTGCTGCTGTTGCTGCTGCTAAGTCGCTTCAGTCGTGTCCGACTCTGTGCGACCCCATAGACGGCAGCCCACCAGGCTCCCCCGTCCCTGGGATTCTCCAGGCAAGAACACTGGAGCGGGTTGCCATTTCCTTCTCCAGTGCATGAGAGTAAAAAGTGAAAGTGAAGTCGCTCAGTCGTGTCCCACTCAGCGACCCCACAGACTGCAACCCACCAGGCTCCTCCGTCCATGGGATTTTCCAGGCAAGAGTACTGGAGTGGGTCGCCATTGCCTTCTCCGAAAGCACACTAGAGAGAGTTAAATGGAGCAGCTAGCTATCTCAGTGAACTTGCAATGACAGATAAACAATGACAAAAATATTATTGTGTGATTGTAAAAACAAAACAACAACAACACTCAAAACAGAAAACTTCTTTTTTTTTTGATTGAAAGAAGATTTTATTCAATTCCATTAATTCAATCAACAGTTACATCTACATATAAGATACTGTGCTAGAGTTCTTGATACAACAATGATCAGAGAGCTCAGTCTTACTGGATTTGGCCCTTTCTCTAGTCAGACAAGAGCAAAATTTGTGGGTCTCAAGATTATTTTTAAAGTATATTCACCATCCCTCCTAGCTTTTGACATTGACAAGTCGCTCAGTCGTGCCTGACTCTGTGACCCTATGGACTGTAGCCTACCAGGCTCCTCTGTCCATGGGATTTTCCAGGCAAGAGTATTGGAGTGGGTTGCCATTTCCTTCTCCAGAAAACTTACTTCTTGACAAACTGGTTAACAGAAACTCTTATTTGACTTGTGCGATAAACTTCAGAGGGAAGCAGAGAGAAAAATGTACATTTTATGAAAACAATGGTATGTCAACCGATGGAGCATTTTGTGTATATTACATGATGCGAGGATACCAGGCACCGTAGGAGACCCAAAGACTGCATGCATTTGGCCCCAGCGCCCCTTGGGGCTCATGACTTTACCAGGAGCACACGGAAGGGGAGACTGGTGGCTGCTGAAGGGTTGAATCTTGTGCACCTGGGCAGTCTCCCTGGGTTTCTGGATGGGGGATAGGTCAGACTAGCCTAGCTGCATTCCTACCCTGGACAAAGTGTGAGGCCCCCAAGTTGGCTTTCTTTCCAGTCTGTACGTCCAGAGAGCCCTCTCCCTCCTCACACAGCCTTGGGGGCTGTGGAGAAACATGGTGAATAATCCTTGACACGTAGAGACCCAGGAGGCACTTGATAAAAAAGGGGCCGATGTAGAAACTGAGAGTTCAGGCTCATCCCAGGGTCTTGGGTGTCAGTGCTGGGGATTCTGTTCGACGTAGCTGTGACATTCTTTGCCACCTGATGATGCTTTGAAGATCTGGAGCTAATTTTTCATGGAGGAGACGGAGAGGCAGTGGGCGGGGAAGAAAGGGGGTATTATAAGGAGGAGAGAAGAAGATTGAATAGGGCTTTCAAAGTGGTATGGAGCAAGGTGAGCCTGGGGGTCATCAAAAGCTGGTCCGTGCTTTGGCTTGTGGTAAGCGTGTGTTGGGGTGGCAGAGGTCAACTCCTAGCCTCCCCTCTCATCGCCGCACCAGTGAAACACCCTTGCACTGGACATTGAGGAGCCTGAAGCAGAAGGGCGGGAGGCTTCGCCCAGGACTGTGTATAGTTGCTCTCTGGTGCAGGAGTCTGAACTGGAAGGGGTTTTGCAGGTATATGTAGGGGCTTCCCTGCTGGCTCAGTGGTAAAGAATCCACTTGCCAATGCAGGAGATGTGGCTTTGATCCCTGGGTTGGGAAGATCCCCGGGAGGAAGAAATGGCAACCCACTCAAGTATTCCTGCCTGGAGAATCCCATGGACAGAGGAACCTGGAGGTCTACAATCCACGGGGTCACAAAGAGTCGGACATGACTTAGGGACTAAACAACAGCAGCAACAGATGTATGAGAACTGATCTGCCCTGCCGGCTGGGCTTGGAGGATGCCCCCTCTTCTCCCCATGCCCCTTGCCCCAGGCCTTGGTGTAAAGCCGTGATCACTTACTTCCATTGCTCTCCTCCGGGACAGCTTGAAACCTCAACCTAGAGAGACGGGGAGCTGCTGGGGCCTGACTTTGTGGGGCCGAGGTGCCCAGGGGAGTTAGATATCCTCGCTCAGCAGTGGAAGCTGCTCTGGGCGCCTTGGTAGAGGTGGGTGGGAGACAAGCAGTGTTCAGGGAAGGTGGTCTGGCCACAGGGTGACCTAGTGCGGAGGGGGTAGGGGCAGTGATGGGTTATTTGGGTGCAAGCTGAAAACTGATGGCGTTTTCAGCCTCGGCACTTCTGGGTCATTTTTGACTTCCTCCTCTGACATTCCCTGTTTGTCTCCCCGAAGTTCTTCATGTTCAGTGCACAGCCGACTACCCAGGGAGCACGTGAAAAACAGATTCCGGGGCTGCTTTCCCGGGGCCGGGAGCGAGCCTGGGAATCTGCATTTTCAGTTTGCATCCCAGGCTATCCTAGTGCAGGGGAATTGAGGACCACTTTTGAGAAAGCTGACCTGGTTAGTAGTCAGGTTCTATCAAGTTTGGAGCTTCTTTCTTCTCTTCTGCCTTTTTGATCAGCCCCTTCTTTCTGTTTTCCCTGCCACTGTCCTCCTGGCCCCCTGCCTTTCCTCCCCGCTCACTGTTCTCTTCCAGACCCTGCTCCCATTGGAACCTCAGGGCAACCCCAGGCAGTCCTTCGCCTGGTTCCAGGGTCTCCTGTCTCTGTCCGCCACTGGCCTTGCAGGCACGGCTCTCTTCCTCTTGCTGAGAAAACTGCTCTGACCTCCCTGCTAAGTAAGTGGTGGCCCCTCGCCCCCATCTTTGCGAATCTGCAGCTTCTGTTCCCCACACTGCCTAGTTATGGGGATGTGTCAGCTGTTAGCGTGTCAGAGGAGCCCAGGCTTTGAATCTGGCAGCGACTCTCACCTCCATTTTTCGTGCTGCAAAACCGGTCCTGCAGGGTTTCCTGAGATAATTCCCGGAAAGAGACTTAAGTTTAATGCTTAGTACATAGGATGTGTTTATTCCAATGTTGTTTCTTTCTCTTTTTCTTATGTGTCCTGAATCCCCAGCTGGACCAAAACACCCTCAATAGACAAAAAATGGGCTTTCCGTTCCCCTCTATTCTCAGCATTGAGCTTAGTTGGCTTGATAGGTAATAATAATACAGAAAGCAGTCACAGTAGTCACAGTGGGGGTAACGGTAATAGCAAACGTATAAAGTATTTGTGACGTGCCAGACGTTGCATAGAGCGTTACTCATTGCGTCTTCTCAGCAGAGCTTTGAGGTAGGTGCTGTTCTGTATGCGCGATGAGGAACTCCGGGCATGGAGAGGCTGCGGGACCTGCCCAAGGGCACCCAGCTGCCCAGGCTTAGAATTTGAACTCAGAACGCCTGGCTGCCTCCGCTGTACTCTTAATAGCACTGAAGTAAGAAAAAAGCCCACTTTACATATGTAAAATATGTTGACCATACACAGAAATAGAGGGATGCATACAATGAATTCCTATTTAGGCCGCTTCAGTGATCATCATCATGTCCTATCTTTATCTGTATCCCCACCCGCTCCTTTGTCTCCACTTGTATTATTTTGAGACAAATCCTGGACATACACCCTCCCTGTAAATACTTATGTAAGTAAGTAAGTGTTAGTTGCTCAGTTGTGCCCGACTCTTTGCGACCCCATGGACTGCAGCCCACCAGGCTCCTGTGTCCATGAGATTTTCCAGGCAAGGATACTGGAGTGGGTTGCCATTTCCTTCTCCAGGGAATCTTCCTAATCCAGGGATCGAACCCGGGTCTCCTGTACTGCAGGCAGATTGTTTACCGACTGAACTACAAGGGAAGCCTTATGTACTTATAATAATTATGTATGTATCTATAAATGATGGATTTCTTAGTATAATCACAATGCTTTTATCACACTTAAAAATGTTATCAGTTATTCCTTAATCTCTTCAGTTTTGTGTTTAAATTTCTCTGATGATTGAATTAGCTTTTTTTTTTTTTTTTAACAATTCATTGGTTCACATCAGGATCCAAACAAAAAAATAGCCCATTTTTCGTGATGATTTTTAAAGCAGAATACCCGAAGATGCTTACTTACTGAGTTTAATTCAGCAGATATTTATCACATGTCTGTGTGTTTTGCAAGGCACAATGCGAGGGTGATGAAAGATATTTTCTGGGAGCTGTCAACTGGCCGTGGTGACTGATAGGATTCATAAATGGCAGAGGGCATTGGCTTGTTTTGCCTCTAAGGTTACAAGCTTGGAGTGAGCGATGCAGGAGTAGAAGCCTTGACGGAGAAAGGGAAGGTGGAAGAATGAAACAAGCCCAGGAAAAATGTGATGGCTCTGGCTTGTGGATTGTAGTTAGAGCTTAAAATCATATTCTGTCCTACATGTATATGTCTGCGTTCCATTCTTCTTCTCTGACTTTCCACTTGATTCTTCTTTCAGTGGCAACTTGGAAGTCATGATGCTGGCTTTGTTTTCCTTGAAAAAAATCTTGATAGAAATTTAGGGGTGAGCTTCATGACGATTGTGTCTTTGAGTAAAGTAAATAAATGTGTGTGTGTGTTGGGGGAGGTGGTAAATCCACACATTTCAGTGGCATAATCCCAGTGGTGACAGATTCAAGGTTTTAGGTATGTGCTTTTATTGTTCCGTCTGACTCTAATGGAGGGGAAAATGTCTTGTCAAAAGAGAAAAGCATTCAGAGAACGGGAAACATTAAATTCTGTGAAATATTTCTGTTCGCTTTGAGATTATTCGTCCCTTTGGTTTGAGGGCCTTTCTAACTTCAAAGTGATTTACCTTGAGTTTGATGGAATCGGGCTTTAAAACTAGGCTGAGAATCATGTATATGCTATAAAAATCTACCGCTGAAACTTGCTGCTACAAACATGTGTGTTTCATCAAGTAGATTTAAGTTGGAACAGGCATAAGAAAGAAAACAGTTTGATTTGGGTGCCAACTGGGAGATTAGAATAGCAATTTGCTTATTTCAGCTGTTTTATTCAGTAGCACTTATAAAGTTGACTAATTTCCTCCACAAATAGTTTGCCAACTTCCATTAAGAAACAAGAGATTTTAGGAATAAACTTTTACTCTTTTCCTATCCAAAGAGGTGGTTTTCAGTTTTTTTTTTTTTTAAAACGATCAAAACTATCACATTTTTCTTTGGCTAGAGAAATTCTATTTGAATTCCTGTCTGACTCATTTTTCATACTCATTAAAAGTTATTTATAAAACTGAATCCTGAAACTACTGGATTTTTGGTGAGACAGTTAATCCAATGTGCTTTAAAAAAATTTAAGTATAGTTGATTTATAATTTGTGTTAGCTTGATTCAGTTACATATACATGTTTTTTTCAGATTGTTTTCCATTATAGGTTATTATAAGATACTGAATAGCCCTGTGTTATATAGTAAGTCATTGTTGCTTATCTATTGTATGTAGAGTAGTTTGTATATATTAATCTGATACTCCCACTTTATCCCTGCTTCTTCTCCTTTTGGAAACCATGTCTTTCCTACATCTGTTTCAGTTTTGTATATAGATTGATGTGTATTATATCTTAGATTCCACATATGAGTGATGCCATGTAATATTTGCCTTTCTTTACCTAACTTAGTGTGATCGACTCTAGATCCATCCATGTTGCACGAATGGCAATATCTCATTCGTTTATGTGGCTAAATAACATTCCACACCCCCAAACTACATCTTCTTAAACCAATTGTCTATTGATGGGTGCCTGGGTTGTTTTCATGGCTTGGTTATTGTAAATAGTTTTTGCCTGAACATTGGGGTACCTGTATCTTTTTAAATTAAAAATGTTGTCTTTCTGGATATATGCCCAGGAGTGGGGTTGCTGGGTCATATGGTAGTTCTGTTTTTAGCCTTTGAAGGACCCTCCGTACTGTCTGTCCTCCACAGAGGCTGCACCCATTTATATTCCCACCAACAGGGCAGGAGGGTTCCCTTCTCTCCACACCCTCTTGTAAACTGCTGTGAATTGAATTGAACTTCAGATCTGTAAGTTATTTTTTAAATATTAAAAATATTAATCTCTATATTCCATATTCTCTGCTTTGGGATTGAGCTGTAGAAGTGGCAGAGAGAAAAAAGAGAAAGCATGGAAAAAACCTGTTTCTTTTTCCTATTAAAACTCTCAGTCCATTGTCATTTTATTGCTTATCTTTCTCTTTATTGTAGCTCTTTCTGACCTTAAGAACTCATCAGTATTTATAGATCTGCTAAGTCCCTTCAGTCGTGTCTGACTCTGTGCAACCCCAAAGACGGCAGCCCACCAGGCTCCCCCGTCCCTGGGATTCTCCAGGCAAGAACACTGGAGTGTGTTGCCATTTCCTTCTCCAATGCATAAAAGTGAAAAGTGAAGTTGCTCAGTCGTATCTGACTCCTAGCGACCCCATGGACTGCAGCCTACCAGGCTCCTCTGTCCATGGGATTTTCCAGGCAAGAGTACTGGAGTGGGGTGCCATTGCCTTCTCCGATTTATAGATCTAGAAAATTATAAATAACAAAAATTTCTGTAAGCAGGAAGATTATTAATTGTTCCTCATTTTCTTATGTGTGTTTTTTAAACTGTAGGTCCCTGGGATCAGGAGCACAACACCTTCTGAATTTCATATGGAAATCGGTCCCTGGTCACCTTATCTGAGCCCCCGCCCCTCCTGAGTCCAGCCCTTTCTCTGGGCTCACAGTCACGTGAGCCACGATCCCCTCTGCAATTTTAAGCCAGCTCGACTTGGGGGTTTCTGTTGCTGCTGCTGCTAAGTCGCTTCAGTCGTGTCTAACTCTGTGCGACCCCATGGACTGCAGCCTACCAGGCTCCTCCACCCATGGGATTTTCCAGGCGAGAGTACTGGAGTGGGTTGCCATTGCCTTCTCCTGGGGGTTTCTGTTACTTGCAGCCAAAAGCACTTTCTGCACTTTATAAATAGATCTATTTCCTGTTGGAAATGAACATGAATAATTTTCTTTTCTGGGTCAAGGAATTTATACTCCGAAAGAGACATGAAGAAAAGGGAGCAATTATTGAACACCTGCTGTGTGTCAGGCACAAATGCAAGGTGTTTTTACAGACATTTTCCTCGTCAGTCCTGAAGGTGGGCATCATCATACCTCGTCACCTGTTCCTGCCGCAGTGAGTGATGTGGCTGCTGCTGGCCCTGGGGCCCACGTCTCCCATGGCTGCTGGAGGGAGGCTGGTTGTGGCTGGCTCTGGGCTGTCCATGGGTCTTTACCCAGCTCTGGGCGTGTGGCCTCGTGGAGGTGGTGCTGTTTCCGGTGTCTGTGTGACAAGGACTAATCTCACTCCTGCCCCTGATAAAAGGTGTGTCGGGATCACCTGGTGCCTTCTGACTTGCTTTTCTGCCAACTTGTTTTCTTTGCACGGAGTAGTAGAAAATTGGGCCAGATGTAACTTGATTTCTGACTATAATTAAAAAATTTCCCGGCCATTGGCCAAATGCAAGCAGAAGTGACTTATTAAATTCTGAACTAGCTGGAGTGCTTTCCAGATGCACTGAGAGATTACGTTATAGGTCATGGCATGGCTTTCTGTATTCCACAGGGCGGTGAAATGAGGCTGTGATTGAATACATCGTCCTTTGAAGGGAAAAAAATCAGAACAAAACACGTTGAGTGAAGGTCTAAGTGTTGGGATTGGGAAGGGCAGTCAAGTCTGTCTCTGAACCCTGACCTTGGGACTGACTTCACCTTTGACCTTGCTGTCTCAGTGAGCGCCAGGCTGGTCTGGCCTGGCTGCTTGTCATTCCTCATGTGGAGGTTTGATGAAGTATTTCAGGGTGATATAGGGCCTTCTGGCTTTCCTTGGCGGCTCAGATGGTGAAGAATCTGCCTGCAGTGCAGGAGGCGCAGGAGACTCAGGTTCGATCCCTGGGTCGAGAAGATCCCGTGGAGGAGGAAATAGCAGACAGAGGAGCTGGCGGGCCACAGTCCATGGGGTCACAAAGAGTCGGACACTACTGAAGTGACTTAGCACGTAAGGGAGCACAGGGCCTCTGAGGTGGCTGAAATTAGCTGGGGTGGAAAAACATATCTTTTCATCCTAGGCCAGCAGCTCATGGACAAGAAATGAATCATGTGCTTTGCTCACACATGAAGGGCAGCAATTAAGGATCCTCTTCCAAGAATAGGAAATTTGTTATGGTTTCCTTGTCACCTGATCCACCATCAACACATCTGGGAGAGTCACGCTGATAGAGGACTATTGAATGAGAGTGCTTTGTGTTCATAAAACGTTCAAAAGGTGGTTCTAACAGGTAGGGCTGCATTTTTGAAAATAAAATCTTTTGGTGAGCTGCCTGTAATTACATAGTTAGTGCAGTAAAGTTGTCTCAGTTCAGAAGTACCCTCTGAGGTTTAGATCAGCCCTGGACAGGCCTTCCCTGGTAGCTGAGATGGTAAAGAATCTGCCTGCAATGCAGGAGACTTGGGTTTGATCCCCAGGTTGGGAAGCTCCCCCGGAGGAGGGCATGGCAACCCATTCTAGCATTCTTGCCCAGAGACAGAGGAGCCTGGCGGGCTACAGTCCATGGGGTCGCACGGAGTTGGACATGACTGAAGCGACTAAGCAGCGGCAGACAGGCCTTGGGAGGGCTGTGGGATTCTGGGTCAGCCCATCTTGGTGGAGATGCCCCAGAACTAGGCTGAACTTCAGGCTTGAGCAGCCTGCGGTCACTGGAGGCTGTGGGATTCTGTCTGCTGGTGGGTTTCCGTGGAAGTTGTTTGCTGCTAGCAGGCAGAGGAGAGGAGAGGCCACGAGAGGCAGGATACAGATGGTGAAAAGGTTGGCCTTTGAAAACACAGAAAACTACGCGCACGAGGAAGGTTTGGACAGGAAAGGAGCTTGGCTCTTTGTCCTCGTTTCTGCCCCTGGTTCTGCCTTGAACTTGGACGCTCTTCCTCCTGGTGCTGCCAGATTGCAGCCCCTGTCAGGAAACAGGGGGTTACACCGTCCCTGAAAGCTCCAATAATTGTGTCATCATGAAAATTACTTTTTGATGAGCCTGATGGAAAACTGAGAAAGGTGTAAATATTTGGTGATTCTCAGACTTTAATTATGGGGAAAAGAATGGGCTAGAGATAATTTGTTCAGTGTTGGAATTTTGTGGTGAAGAGTTAACTGACCCATCACATAAAAACTCGACTGTGTTGTATAAGAACCAAAACTTTTTTTTTTTTTTAATGGCCATACTATTCAAAGCCATCTATATGATAGGTTTTATTTATTTATTTATTTTTGCCCCTGTTGCTTGGCACGCGGGATCTTAGTTCCCAGACCAGGGATCAAACCTGCGCCCTCTGCACTGGAAACACGCTGAGTCTTAACCAGGACCATCAGGGAAGCCCCTTAAAGAAACAGAACTTTTAACCAATTTTTAAAATCCCGTTCTTTGTCACTTTCTGTCTCTTTGGCCTCAAGTGCCCTGTCCCCACTTCTGAGTCTTTGTTTTGCCTGGTTTTTTGCTTGTTTGTTTGTCTGTCTTTTACTACTCTGCCCCAGTCCTCCCTGATGAAAATATTATAAGCGTGGGATAACCTTGAATTTTTTTTTTCATCCCAGGCTGACAGCAGTTTAGCTAAAGCAGTTAGAAAGAGTGATGTGAGAGTATGTTGTCACAAGATCCAGCCATGAATGTCCTTCCTCCAGTTACAGCCAGCTGGGCATCCTGGGACAAGCCATGTGTGACCTCATGTCTCAGTGTTCACACCTGTAGAATGGCTGTGATAGTGTTCTTTGTTTTACAGGAGAGGAACCATTTCTTTGGGATTTTGCAGAGTGGGCTGACAGGCTGGAGAGCCAGAGAAGAGCAGGTGTTGCCGTCCTGACTCCAAAGCCAGTCTGGAAGCAGAGTTCTTTGTCTTTCGGGGAGCCTCAGTCTTTTTCTCTTGAGGCTTCTAGTGTCCGGATGGGGCCCGCCCACGTTATGGAGGGAGGTTCATCTGCTTTACTCAGAGTCTATGGGCAAAATGTTAATCACATCTAAAAAATACTGTCACCGCATCTAGACTGGTGCTTGATCAAGTATCTGGGTGCCATGGCCTACTCAGGATGGCATGGTACCACCAAGTTTAACATTCTCCTTGTTGCTCAGTTGGTCAGTCGTGTCTGACTCCTTGCAACCCCAGGGACTGCAGCACACTTGTCTTGCCTGTCCTTCACCATCTCCTGGAGTTTGCTCAAACTCATGTTGGTTGAGTTGGTGATGCCATCCAACCATCTCCTGCTGCTAAGTCGCTTCAGTCATGTCTGATTCTGTGCAACCCCACCAGGCTCCCCCGTCCCTGGGATTCTCCAGGCAAGAACACTGGAGTGGGTTGCCATTTCCTTCTCCAATGCATGAAAGTGAAAAGTGAAAGGGAAGTCGTTCAGTCGTGTCTGACTCTTAGCGACCCCATGGACTGTAGCCCACCAGGCTCCTCCATCCATGGGATTTTCCAGGTTGAGAGTACTGGAGTGGGGTGCCATCGCCTTCTCCGAACCATTTCCTATACATATGCAAAAATAGTTTACAAATTATGCAATTTTCCTGTCTGCCACTAGAGGGCACTCTGACCAAGGGAAATGGAAGATTCCCTTGTGCCTCATCTACTGTTTCCTTCTAGAGCAGACAACATCAACACTTGGGACCCTAGGGGACTTCTCCGCTCTAGTCCCTCATTTTACAATTGAGAAAGTTACTTCCACTGCCCCGAAGTGTATGCTGCAAGATGACAGAGTAAATTAAAGACAGAGACTAGAGTTAGAACTGTGGTCTTTTGGACTTTACATTTCATATTCTTTCCATTTGAGGGCATTCTAGTCATTTGTATTCATTGCCTGACAATTAATATAAGTTAATAGTTAAAGACCAGCCATACTTTGATGGAAGTAAGTTGAACTTATGAGTTATTTTGGTTGGTTCATGTAGGTTGCATGTGATGAAATCTTACACAGCATCCCTGGTGGCTCAGATGGTAAAGAATCCACCTGCAGTGTGAGAGACCCAGGTTCGATCCCTGGGTTGGGAAGATGCCCTGGAGGGGGGCGTGGCAACCCACTCCAGCATTCTTGCCCAGAGAATCCCCTTGGACAGAGGAGCCTGGCGGGCTACAGTCCATGGGGTTCCAGAGAGTTGGACACAACTGAGTTACTAAGCGCATACACAATTACAAAGTAATTCACTTTCAAAACACCTACATTAGTTGGTACTGGGTCTGTAGTTAGCTTTGGTGAATACTCTAAGGGTTTTGTTTTATTTTTTTGTAAAATATTTCCCTTTAAGGGACACAGAAGGCTGGTGACACATGAAGGCTCAGCCTGCAAAACTTTTTTCTTTTTCCTGTGTGTGTATGTGGGGTGTGTGTGGGGAATGTGTGTGTGGGTAGAGGGGTGGGTATGTGTGTGTGTATGTGTGTGGGGTGTGTGTGTGGGATGGGTGTATGTGTCTGTTGGGGGTTGATCGGGAAAAGGGGATGCAAGTCATAACTTGACTTGTTGTTATAGCGTCTTTTGCACCTTGACTGGACTGTTCGAATACCTTATTAGAGGTAGGCACTGGGCATAAAAGGCTGATTTTTTGGAGGATGGATGAGTAGTTAAGAATAACAATTCCTTGCCTGTTTGAAAATTCTGAGTTTGTTTCTGGTGTCTGTTCTTTGTCCTTTTACTGGTACAGCCATACTTGTTGTCTGAAGGATGAAGTCTTTTGGCTCTTGGGGTGTCTCCTTTTCATCTGGTAGATTATGTTTAGTCTCCCCACCAGGGGGCAAGCGAAGAAAAGCAAAGTCAGTCTGATTGCAGCTTCATCACTGCAAATCCACGGAGTTGACATTTTCTTATGGCCTGTTTATAGCTAGGAGGGATTTCATGTGTGTGGGGTATGTATGTGTGTATGTTTATTTGCTATATTTCACTGCATAGCATTGCCACAGTTGCCACAATTGCTTCCCTGGTGGCTCAGCTGGTAAAAGAACCCGCCCGCCAATGCAGGAGGCACAAGAGATGCAGGTTCGATCCCTGGGTCAGGAAGATACCTGGGAGAAGGGAATGGCAACCCACTCCACAATTCTTGCCTGGAGAGTCTCATGGACAGAGGAGCCTGGTGAGCTGCAGTCCATGGGGTCACAAAGAGTCGGACACAGCTGAAAGTACACACACACACACACTCAACTTAGCTTCTTAGAAATCCTTTAATAAAAATGATTATGACACAGGTAACAGTTTCAGTGGGAATTCTGACACCATGGTGCTTGTCCCGTATGCATAATTTCAAACTTGCCAGCGTCCCTCTTCCATGCCTGTGGTTTGGTCTTAATCCATTTATCTGGCTACAGAAGTGCTCAGGCATTTAGTTTACAGTATGTTCTCAAACACTGCAGACTATAGGTCTACGGGAAAGCATTTTCATCATACTGTTATTAAATAATCAGAATCCTCCATTGAGGGTGAGTCCTGTCCTGCCTCTTGCTACCCACACTGCTTCTTAAAGTGAGGTACATTTGGAAGTCACCTCACTGGCTATTTTAGAATACTTAGAACAACTTAAAATATGCTTTTTGTTTTCAGTTAATTGAGATATAATTGACATACAACATAAATTTGAGGTATACAGCCTAATGGCCAGACAACCATGCAATGTGAAATACAGGACAGCTTTTTAGAATAGGTGAGAAGTTTAGAAAACAGGAGCAGGAAAAATAAGCAACTCATTAAGGATTTGTTGTTGGATGAACTGTGAAAACCAAATACAGAATTGACCTTGCCTGAATCAAAATACTGAAAAATAGTGGGTAAGAGAAATACTTATATTGAGAGTTTTATTTTATCATGGACGCATGCAATTCCAGAGAGTCATTTATATGGAAAAAGCTTTGACTTTGGGATGATGAGTCCTGGCCTGGCTTTCAGCAAGTGCTCTATTCTGGCTGGTGTGTGGCTTACGTAATTAATTTCCTCATTTAGTCCTTATAAAAAAATTTGGTGGATGATGAAGTCATTTGATCTTTTTATGTTCATTACACTTCATATTTATTAAAAATATAACACACAGGTGATTCCTCATCTCTCTAGTTGTTCTTATTGTCTTTCTTGATTTGAGACTTTAAGAAGTATTGACTGTCCCATGCATTCTGCAAGGCTCAGTCTTAATAAATATAAACCAAAGCTGCTCTTTTAGTTGGAATCTAGCATGTAGCGGTTTACTAGTTCCATACTGCATGACTAAACTAACTTTTCGGGTGCTCTGAATGACATATAGAAGACTATGGCTTTACTAACAAAGCAAACAGGAAAACTTAGAGCCTCATGGTCTGTTTCTATCAGTTTTCCTTCAATTATTAATACCTACTGAAGTAGCTGCTAATGACTGATTACTTATACAAATAAATTATAGGTACTCTAAAACCCTGTTTGAAGTTTCTTTAAAGTTTCTGAGTGGGTTGCCACCAGGTAAATGAGTGTGTGAGCCTTGTACAGGCCTGTGAACCAAATTGCTTTGCGATTTTATATATTGAATATTTAATGAAGGATGCTCCAGGGCTATGTGCAGAAGGGGTTAAGCTGGAGTGGGGGAAAGTGCCTTATGACAAAGATTCTGTCTTCTCAGAACATACCACGTTGGCTGCCTGCGTTCTGTTCTTAGCAAATCAAGCCGATTGGGTTTTAGCTCTGGTTTGTGCGGTTTTTCCATGCATAATGGTCCCATTTTCATCCACTGCTTTTGAAACGTGCTCGAGTTTGCAGTCATCTCTCCACGATAAAATAAGTCACGGTGCATTTCCAACTTCTTTATTGTTTTTGAAAAGGAAACCCTTTTTTTCAAATGAAATTGCACACGGCATCCCAGTATATAAGGATGAGGGCTGAATGACGTTTTTAAGGTAGAGGGACTAGCCGTTCAGAGCCTTGCCCAGGTCTTCCCAGAGGGGCCTCGCCCCAACCCCTGGAACCCTCAGAACATGGTGTGGAAAGCACTGGCGAAGATGAAATTGCTTTTGTATTGAGGCACAAAAGTGAGTGTATTTTCCACTCATTTTTGGTACTTGCTCAGCCATGTCTGTGAACAGATGCTTTGGTCTACCTGCATGGGAACTGAACTTTAGATCAGGGATTGGCAAACTTTTTCTATAAAGGGCAAGATAGTAAATATTTTCAGCTTTAGGGGCCACGTGGCCCCTGGCACAGTGATCCAGCTCTGTGTTTGTCACACACAAGTGGCCTAGACATATGTACATGGATGAGCATGGCTGGGTCTCATTAAAACTCTCTCTACAGGCTCTCAAATTTGAATTTTGCATAATTTTCACATGTGAAGAAGTACTGTCTTTTTTCCAACCATTTGAAAATGAATAAGCCATTCTCTCACAGGCCAGAGAACCGCAAGCTGGATTTGGTGTGTGGGTCCTAGTATGCTGATTCCTACTTTGGTCATTCTATAGGGATTGCTTTTTAAAAAATTGCACATGTTTAAAACAATAAATGCTGGAGAGGGTGTGAAGCGAAGGGAACCCTCCCACACTGTTGGTGGGAATATAAATTGGTACAGCCGCTATGGAGAACGGTACAGAGGTTCCTTAAAAGCTAAAAACAGAGCTACCGCATGACCCTGCGAACGTGTTCCTGAACATATATCCAGAGAAATACATGATCCTAAAGGATACATGCACCCCGATATTCACTGCGGCACTGTTTACAGTAGCCCAGACACGGAAGCAACCTAAATGTCCATCAACAGAGGAATGGCTAAAGAAGTCGTGGTACATTTATACAATGGAATAGTACTCAGCCATTAAGAAGAATGTAATAATGCCATTTGCAGCAATGTGGATGGGCCTGGAAAGTGTCAACTGAGTGAACTAAGTCAGACAGAGGAGGAAGCGACAGTCAGAACTGGGCATGGAACAACAGACTGGTTCCAAATAGGAAAAGGAGTTCATCAAGGCTGTATATTGTCACCCTGCTTATTTAACTTATATGCAGACTACATCATGAGAAACGCTGGACTGGAAGAAGCACAAGCTGGAATCAAGATTGCTGGGAGAAATATCAATAACCTCAGATATGCAGATGACACCACCCTTATGGCAGAAAGTGAAGAGGAACTAAAAAGCCTCTTGATGAAAGTGAAAGTGGAGACTGAAAAAGTTGACTTAAAGCTCAACATTCAGAAAACGAAGATCCTGGCATCTGGTCCCATCACTTCATGGGAAATAGATGGGGAAACAGTGGAAACAATGTCAGACTTTATTTTTTTGGGCTGCAAAAGCACAGCAGATGGTGACTGCAGCCATGAAGTTAAAAGACGCTTACTCCTTGGAAGGAAAGTTATGACCAACCTAACTAGCATATTGAAAAGCAGAGACATTACTTTGCCAGCAAAGGTCCGTCTAGTCAAGGCTATGGTTTTTCCTGTGGTCATGTATGGATGTGAGAGTTGGACTGTGAAGAAGGCTGAGCGTCAAAGAATTGATGCTTTTGAAGTGTGGTGTTGGAGAAGACTCTTGAGAGTCCCTTGGACTGCAAGGAGATCCAACCAGTCCATTCTGAAGGAGATCAGCCCTGGGATTTCTTTGGAAGGAATGATGCTAAAGCTGAAACTCCAGTACTTTGGCCACCTCATGTGAAGAGTTGACTCATTGGAAAAGACTCTGATGCTGGGAGGGATTGGGGGCAGGAGGAGAAGGGGACGACAGAGGATGAGATGGCTGGATGGCATCACTGACTAAATGGACGTGAGTCTGAGTGAACTCCGGGAGTTGGTGATGGACAGGGAGGCCTGGTGTGCTGTGATTCATGGGGTCACAAAGAGTCGGACACGACTGAGCGACTGAATTGAACTGAACTGATAGGTGGACTCTAAAAAGAAATGATACAAATGAACTTACAAAACAGAGACTCACAGACTTAGAGAACAAACTTATGGTTGCAGAGGGAAGGGATAGTTAGGGAGTTTGGGATGGACATGTACACACTGCTGTATTCGAAATGGATAACCAACAAGGATCTACTGTATAGCACAGGGAACTCTGCTCAGTGTTATGTGGTGCCTGGATGGGAAGGGAGTTTGGGGGAGAATGGATACATGTATATGTATGGCTGGATCGATTTGCTGTGCATCTGAAACTGTTGCAGCATTGTTAATTGGCTATATGTCAATACAAAATAAGAAGTTAAAAAAAAAGACAAAAAATAAAGGAGAGTAAAAAAAAAATTGTATGTGTTTAGCTGAAGTTCAAATTGAGGCATCTGTAGTTTGTTTCAGCTTCTCTGATGATCTCTTTTCTCTTTCTGAGGCTGCTACTATATGTCCACCTTGTGTCTCAGTTCAGTTCAGTTCAGTCACTCAGTGTGTCCCACTCTTTGTGACCCCATGAATCGCAGCACGCCAGGCCTCCCTGTCCATCACCAACTCCCGGAGTTCACTCAGACTCAGGTCCATCAAGTCAGTGATGCCATCCAGCCATCTCATCCTCTGTCGTCCCCTTCTCCTCCTGCCCCCGATCCCTCCCAGCATCAGAGTCTTTTCCAATGAGTCAACTCTTTGCATGAGGTGGCCAAAATACTGGAGTTTCAGCTTTAGCATCATTCCTTCCGAAGAACACTCAGGGCTGATCTCCTTGTGTCTCACAAGCTGCTAATTCCTAGTGCAGAAGTTCTCTCCAGTACGCTGTGCTCAGATGCAGTGAAATACCTTCACACGGGGGGTTAGGGCATCAGTGTATGCATTTTGGGGTGGGGACACAAGCATTCAGTCCATGACACTCTTCAGCTTCCTTATTTCCATTTTCATAAGAAGAGCAAAATTGAAATGAATCCTCTCAGAGGGCTAGTGAGTTCCGGTATTTGCTGTTGCCAAGACCCCACATCATTGTCACCAAAAAGTCACCTCCCAGTTTGTCTCTCTGAGCTGAGCAACACGTTTTAAAGACTGGTAGGAGGAAGGGATTGAAAAGAAGACGACGCAGGGACTTCCTGGCAGTCCAGTGGTTAAGACTTCACCTCCTAAATGCAGGAGGTGCAAGTGTGATCCCTGGTCAAGGAGCTGAGACCCTACCTACTCTGTGGCCAGAAAACCAAAACATGAAACAGGAGGAATATTGTAACAAATTCAATAAAGACTTTAAAAATGGTCCACATCAAAAAAAAAAAAAAATCTTAAAAGAAGACCCAGAGCCAGGAGAAGAGCTTAACTGGTTGACACACAGGCTGAAATTTACCTCTTCTTCCAGCAAATATCCATGCAGAGTTTTGCATCTTGTGGCTTGTCATATATTCCTCGTACCCAGCCATCCTAGGCACGGTGCTAGATTAATGGTGAGGCTGAGTGGTGCACGTGTGTGTGTGTGTGTGTTATAATTGCCCTGTTATTTGCTATTCACAGTGGCCCTGTCAAGTCGTTGGCCAGTGTCTTTACGCTGTGACCCTGCTGGCTGTTAAGATCAAGCGCAGAAGTGTGGGGAGTCGGACAGACTTGCCCAAGATCACATTACAAGTTAGTGACAGAGCTGAGATTGAAACTCGTGTCCTGTGTAATTGTCACATCTCACTACTTCCTACAGCCTCGTGGGTGGTTGGAAAGCGTTTGTCTTAACTTTATCTTGGAAGCTGGATAACAGGGTTTCCTGTTTCAGCTTCTCGTGTCCCGCCAGCTCCGTCATCTCTGATCGTCTTGATATTTCGTGTCTCAAATTAAGTGTTGGAGAAATTTTGTGGGGGGTAGGGGTGGTGGTAAAGCCTTTTTCCTGCTAGGATAAAGTCATCATTCTGTTGTAGTCATTTAAGGCTAAATTCTCTAGGACATTAGGGATAGGCATATATGGCTTAGGAAATTAACAGTGATTCTTTATTCCACTGGCCAGATTTGTCCAGAATAAAGCATTTTAAAATTTAAATTTTTATGTTGAAATGTTGGTTGAAGCAGAAACTTGTGTAGGAGAGGAAAAAAAACACAAAAATCATTGCTGATAGAAAAACAATTTTTAAAGAAGCAAGACATGAACAAGTCATTTTCTAATGGTAGCAAGTATTCAGGATAAGAATCCAGTTCTCTTAGGACTCCTGCTGCTGCTGCTGCTGCTAAGTCACTTCAGTCGTGTCCGACTCTGTGCGACCCCATAGACAGCAGCCCACCAGGCTCCCCGTCCCAGGGATTCTCCAGGCAAGAACACTGGAGTGGGTTGCTATTTCCTTCTCCAATGCATGAAAGTGAAAAGTGAAAGTGAAGTCGCTCAGTCGTGTCCGACTCCTAGCGACCCCATGGACTGCAGCCCACCAGGCTCCTCCATCCATGGGATTTGCCAGGCAAGAGTACTGGAGTGGGGTACCATTGCCTTCTCCACTCAGGGCTCCTATCTGAAGGAAATCTTTCTGTTTAGGTGATAAAATGATTTTACTAGGCTGGAACTTCTTACAGTGCTGGGGAATCGCATTTGTAGAGCTGCTTCCTTCAGGTTGAGCGTGTTTATCTCACCAAGGCTTGGAAGAGAGGCCAGCTGAACCTCAGGACTGCCCGAAGACTCCTGCAGCTTGAGTCATTATGGGAAAAGACAGAGGGACATGCCGGCCTCCTTGACTTTCATGAGCTGGGCAATGGGGCTTTCATTCTCCTAGACTTTCTGGGTCCCTGAAAGCAGTTGACATGGGTCCCCAAGAATTGCTTCAAGTTCTTTAAGGAACAACTCTTGGGGCAGTCCTGGTCCCCAAACCTGGATTTCAGGCTCAGCCCCATCCCTTGCTGCTGCTTATCCTCTGCCATCTTCTTTCCTTACATGTGGAATGAGGTTGACAGACTTGGACAAAAGTCTGAGGATCCATGAGAGGAGCTGACACATTGCTCAGCATGGTAACTGGCCTGGAGCCGCTGCTCAGTAAAAAGGTCATTCGCTGTCCGTCTGCTGGGCGTCTTCCCTTTCTTGGGGGACCCCGGGCAGCCGAGCCCATGCTTGTCCTTCCGAGGAGGTGCTGAGTCTGTGCTGGCCCCAGACGCAGCGGCCAGGTGGGCCGGAAACCTGCCAGGGCACTGAGTGCCTGCCGTTATCTGAATCTGGGTTTCTCCATTTGCATTCTGAAATCTGGCATTTAAATATCTGTGTGTGTATGAACATGCGCTCAGCTGTGTCGGACTCTTTGCGACCCCTATGGATGGTAGCCCGCCAGGCACCAGGCAAGAATACTGGAGTGGGGTGCCATTTCCTCCTCCAGGGGACCTTCTTGACCCAGGGATCAAACTGGCCTCTCTTGCATCTCCTGCCTTGGCAGGCGGATTCCTTACCACTGTGCCACCTGAGAAGCCCAGAAAGGCTGGTGCAAGAGGTTAAAGGGTTTTGGGAAGAGAGCTGTTCGTCTTCCAACATTACATTAGGTTTCCTCATGCCCTTTAGTTTAAATTTTACTCGAAACAAAGAGACATCACATATTTTTCTTTAGATATTCAGGTTCCTGCCTTCTGCCCAAGCCCCTCCTCACCATCCCACCTAAGGAAGGGGAGTTACAGCTGTGATCCACTGGGGTCACAGGCAGAGAATCTGTATTGCTAGGTGGTACCATTTCCTTGAGCTGTTTGAAGACTTCAGAACCCTGAATGTCTTAGGACTGTTTAAAATGGAAGTTGCAAAGAAGGAGTGAGGAGACCAAAAAGAAAGAAGCACAAGAGATGCACTTATATTTATAGAATCTAATGACACCAGCGATGGTGTGAGTACTGAGAACTCCTAATTATAACTAGAGAGGCTGTTAGAAGGCTCGAATGTTCTGAGTCTGTTTCTTCTGAGGCAAAGAGAGCTATTGTTCACCTCTCCGAGAGTCAGCCGCTCCCATAGGTGAGTAGGTTGTCATTAAGTATAGTTAAATGACAGTTTACTAAATGCATTCTGCTACCTAAAGCAGTCCTGCTTTGCAGTGACCCTCTGTGTCAGCAGGGTGAGCTGTCCCACACTGATTAAATGGTGCTCTGGCTGGTTCTACGGCTTCTCAGGTGCACAGTGGTGAAGAACCTGCCTGCCAGTGCAGAAGAGACAGGAGACGTGGGTTCGATCCCTGGGTGGGGAAGATCTGCTGGAGAAAGGAGACATGGGTTCGATCCCTGGGTTGGGAAGATCTGCTGGAGAAGGACATGGCAACCCACTCTGGTATTCTTGCCCAGGAAATCCCACAGACAGAGGAGCCTGGTGGGCTACAGTCCATGGGGTCGCAAGGAGTCGGACATGACTGAGCAGGCACACGTTATGTTACATTACTGGTTGTATAAAAGAGTCTCAGAGTTTCTTGAACTTTAGAAAGTAATCATGAAAAGTAACGTTGTTGTCATTGACAGCAAACTTGTTACTATTTCTTTCTGCATTTCTTGGACTACTAAATTCAATCTTTTTATGACTTAGTTTTACAAATTCAACAGATGTGGGACACACGTTCATTGAGTGTCCGCCGTACCAGGCACTATACAGTCACGAAGAGAAACACTCAGTGGACGGAATTGCGGAAGTTCTTGCGTATAATTTCAGTGTTTTCCACGTTCTCATTGACAAGATGAAATAACCACTAAAGAAAGCGTAAGCAGTTCCTTTGGCTGAAGTCTCAGGAGATTTTCAAGTACGTAAAATTGGGGGAAGGTAAAGATTTTAAGAAAGAAGTATATATAAAAGTAACTTCTAGCTCAGTGTATTCATAATCCACCAATGCCCACCAATTAATAGCATTATAGAACTTTCTGTTGTAATATTTCAGAACCTTTTCCGAATTATGAACAGTTTTAAATATCTCATTCCATCTGGAAACTAAACAGAATTTGACAGCCGACAGCCAATAGCCAAAGCCACGTTAAATAGACAAAGCATATTAATATCAATGATGTAAAAATATGCACTCTATAAACCAAGAAGGTCTTGGGTGGCGTTCAGACTTTAAAAAAAAAAGTATCTGTAAGCACTTTAGCCATTTCTTTTATGTTTGTCTATTAAAAAAGATGGATTTGAAACTATGAAACATTAGTGACACTAAGAAATATCGCGGGGCAATAATGCTGTGGTCCAGTGGCTAAAATTTCTTATTTTTTCTGATTTCTTGAGGATTGTGAGGAAACAGAAGCTGACAGGCAAATAAGAGGAGAGAGTCAGTTCAGTTGCTCAGTCATCTCCGACTTTTTGCAACCCCATGGACTGCAGCACGCCAGGCTTCCCTGTCCATCACCAACTCCCGGAGTTCACTCAAAGTCATGTCCATCGAGTCGGTGATGCCATCCAACCATCTCATCCTCTGTCGTCCCCTTCTCCTCCTGCCTTCAATCTTTCCCAGCATCAGGGTCTTTTCTAATGAGTCAGTTCTTCACATCAGGTGGCCAAAGTATTGGAGTTTCAGCTTCAACATCAGTCCTTCCAGTGAGAGTTTAGGGGGTGTTTTTATCAGGATTGCCTACCTGAAAATCAAACAAAGTAAACATGTTAAAATAACCAGCGCATGTGTTCCTCTCTTATTTATAAGAAGTAAATGCTGCTTGGAGAGGGTTTTTTTTTTTTAATTATGATCTTTGCCCTAAATAGAAAAGCACCAATATTAAAAAAAAGAAAAGATTAATTACCCAACATTTTATTTGGAGTTTTACTTTCAAACCTAAGAATTCTTTGTTTCCAAACTTGGTGCTAAGGAAATTTTCTGTTCCAAATTAAAAAAATAGAGAACATGGTTTGTCAGTTTTTTTCACACTTCTTGGATTTAACTTTTAGAGACAATTTAGAGAATAACAGTGCGGTAAACTGTAAGAGCTGTTTATAAACTTAGCAGAAGAATAGTAATTTTCCTAAGGGTTTTGTACAAATACATATATTTGTATCAAAAGTTGAGAGAATGCACTAACTTGAGGGCTACAAAAAGTTTTTTTGGTTGATTTTTTTCTGGGTTTAGCAAAAAAAAAGCCAAAGCCCTGAAAACCAAAAACCCCTAGATTTTTTTGTTTCCTTTGTGATTTGGTCACTTATAAAGATAACAACAGAGAAATTTTCAAAAAATATTCTATATTATTTTATAATTAATACTGTCTGAGCCACAAGGGAAGTCCATGTATAATTATAAAATATATTAATTATATAAAATATAACTATAACTTTATTAATTATATAGAACATTAATTGTAGTGTTAATTACAAACAGACCCTATGGATTGTAGCCCACCAGGCTCCTCTGTCCGTGGGATTCTCCAGGCAAGAGTACTGGAGTGGGTTGCATGCCCTTCTCCAGGGGATCTTCCCAACCCAGGGATCGATCCAGTGTCTCCTATGGCTCCTGTATTGCAGGCAGATTCTTTACCTCTGAGCCACCGGGGAAGCCATTAATTAGAAACATATTTATAACTATATTATGCAATATATATTATATAAAATAGCCCATCTATTTTACATTATTTTCTTCATGTGTCAATATATTTCTAATAATTATAGTTGACCCATAGTTCTGTACTTTTATTTTTACCCAGTTAACATCTTTATATATAATCAGTTTTACATAGTATAACCTCATCTATATAGTGGTGGTTTAGTTGCTAAGTCGTGTCCAACTCTTGGGACTCCATGGGCTGCAGCCCACCAGGCTCCTCTGTCCATGGGGTTCCCCAGGCAAGAATACTGGAGTGGGTTGCCATTTCCTTCTCTAGGGGATCTTCCCAACCCAGGGATCGAACCTGCATCTCCTGCATTACAGGCAGATTCTTACCACTGGGCCACCAGGGAAGCCCAATATCATCTATATCCAGTTCCAATTTTGAATCTTAATAGTCTCAATAGATTATTATCATAACAAAAATCATTATTTGGTGAATTTTTTTCACTGCCTTAGAGAGTTCCCATGGTCCAGTTGAAAATTTTCGAGATGAAAAATGTCTTCAGGAAGGTAAGAGTTGATTTCTTAGGAAATCACACCTGTGAACTCATTATCCTCTTCAGCTTGCCTGGCATTAGTAGGTCAGTGAATTCAAGGTAAACGATTGCTTTATTTCACTGTAAAATCAGCAGTTTTACTCATGGAAACCATCTTCTTGTCTCTTACATCTCCTGCATTCACAGGCAGATTCTTTACTACTAGTGCCACATTGATAGGTTGTTGTTTTTTTTTTTTTTTTTAAAGCACTTAGAATGTCATTACATTGCCTTCTGGCCTCCATGATTTCTAACAGGAAATCAGCCGTTAAACTTATGGTGGCTTCCTTGTATGTGACATGTCTCTTACCTCTTGCTACTTTTGAGATTCTCTCTCTCTCTCTTTTAATACTTTGATTACAGTGTGTCTCAATGTGGGCCTCTTTGAATTTATCATACTTGGAGTTTGTTGAAGTTGTTAGATGTGCAGATTAAGTGTTTTTGGCCATTATTTCTTCATATACTCTTTCTGCTTTTTTCTCTTCTCTCTTTCTGGAACATCCATTATGCTTGTGTTGACATGCTTGATGGGATCCCATAGGTCTCCTTAGGTTATGTTCCATTTTTTTCTGTATTCTTATTTTTACTCTGCTAAGATTGGATAATCTCAATTAATTCATCTTCAAGTTCACTGATTCTTCTCTCTGCTCAAATCTGATGTTGAGCTCCTCACTTCAGTCACTGTACTTCTCAACTCCAGAACTTCTTTTTGGTTTCATTTTGCAGACTGTTTATTGATAGTCTCTATTTAGCGAGATGTTATTTTCATGGTTTCTTTTGGCTCTGTGTATATGGTTTCCTTTAGCTTTTTGGGCATATTTAAAATGGTTGATTTAAAGCTTGGTATTTTAACTTCTTCAGAAACCATTTCTATTATTTTTTCTCTTTCCGCTGTATATGGGCATACTTTCTGGTGTCTTTACGTGCCTTATTATTATTATTATTATTTTTTTTTGGTTGAAAACTGAATGTTTTGAATACTATATTGTGGCTACGTTGGAAATCAGGTTTCCCGCTCCTCAGGCCTTGTTCTTCTTTTTTAAAAAATTTTTTAGGCCTTGTTATCCTTGATTTTTGTGGTTGTGATTTTTGTTTAGTGTTTTTTATGAACCAATTGTGTGAAGCCTTTATTCTTTGTCATATAATGCGCTTGATGTCTTTGGTTAGTGTAGTGATCAGCTAGCAATTTTGACAGAAATTTCCTTAAACATCTCAAACCAAAAAAAAAAAAAAAGAGAGAGAGAGAGAGACAGGTCAAGCCTAATTATAATTATTTGAAAACAAGGTCTGCTCTGATTCTTCCAGCGCCCGTAACCCACACCAGGAAAGTGGGTTGCGTCTTCAAAACCACCATTGAGTTGGGTAGGGGACCATGGGACCAGAGAAGTTAAAAATGCCACAAACCTCTTATACTGATACTTAGTTCACCTGGTTGCTGTAAACCTTTAACCAACTTTCAGATTTCAGATAAAGTTGATTCTGACAGTTTTTATTAGCTGTTTTGTAGAGGGACTGGCCCGTGGAATTCCCTCCTCCACTATTTTCACAAATGTCACTCATGTGCTTGTATATATAAGAGAAAACATATGTGTGAGCTGAGTGCCAATACCTTTGGTACAGAGCAAATTGGAGAGGAGAGAGATTGAATGAGAAGAAGGGAAAAGGAAATGAGGGGGATATTAATCGACCCAACCTCAGGCACCAAACACAGCACAGTCTTCCTAGAAAGTGATATAGTTCGTGTGTCTGTTCTTTTAGGGGAACAGTGTTTGGTTGCCTGAAACAGACACTTGAGTAATACTAGCTCAAACAGATAGGGTTTTCTTTATATCAGATAATGAGAAGCCTGGGTTGGCCAGGCAAAGGCTAGAGAAGTAGCCCAGTGGTGCTGTCAAGCATGCAGGCCCTGTTGGTCTTTCTCTTCACTGTCATTGGAATATTGGCTCCTACAGCCTCTGTTGTTGCCTTTTGATCTCAGTGTGGCTGCTGCAGCTCCAGGTATCTCCCTGTGCATCAGGAATTGATGCACCACGTCTTTTTCTGTTTTTGTTTTCTTGTTTTTATGTTGGGGCTGAAAGTTCTCCTCAGAAGACTTCTGTTTTATTAGCCATGAGTAGGTCCCATGCCATTTCATTTCAGTCACTGGCCAAATTTCCATGACAAGTTATGATTCTTTCCTTAGGGCTGAGCAAGGGCCTGTCCCTCAAGAGATCAAAGGATCCGGGACTTCCCTGGTGGTCCAGTGGTTAAGAATCTGCCTTGCAATGAAGGGGACCTGGGTTTGAACCCTGATCTGAGAACTAAGACCCCAGATGCTGTGGACCAAACAAGCCCACATGCCACAACTAGAGTCTGTGTACCACAGCAAAAGATCCCACGTGGCACAGTGAAGATACGTGCTGCAACTGAGAGCTGACACAGCCAGGTAAATTGTTGAAGCGCTAAGTTGCTTTAATTGTGTCTGACTCTTTGCAACCCCATAGACTGTAGCCCGCCAGGCTCTTCTGTCCATGGGGATTCTCCAGGCAAGAACACTGGAGTGAGTTGCTATTTCCTTCTCCAGGGGATCTTCCCAACCCGGGGATCAAACCCACATCTCTTATGTCTCCTGAGTTGGCAGGCGGGTTATTTTACCATTAGTGCCACCTGGGAAGTCAGAGCGATCAAAGGATCAAGATTCTGTAAGCCAGAAACAAAGAGGGAAGGTAGCAATGGATGGCGGAGAAGGCAACGGCAACCCACTCCAGTACTCTTGCCTGGAAAATCCCATGGACAGAGGAGCCTGGTGGGCTACAGTCCATGGGGTCGATAAGAGTCGGACACGACTGAGCGACTTCACTTTCACTTTTCTCTTTCCTGCATTGGAGAAGGAAATGGCAACCCACTCCAGTGTTATTGCCTGGAGAATCCCAGGGATGGGGGAGCCTGTTGGGCTGCCGTCTATGGGGTCGCACAGAGTCGGAGACGACTGAAGTGACTTAGCAGCAGCAGCAGTAGCAATGGATGGTGGCTATGGACAGAAACTAGGAGGGGTGGCAGGTAAAGGTGGGAGGTGGTTGCATGGAAGATCCAAGTTGAAACAAGGTGTCATTGTTATTAGGGAATTAAAGGGGTTAGAAACGAGGGTCAGAAACACTAAGTGTCCAAAAGTCATATAATGGGGGTAAAACTAGAGATGCCCACTGGTTACTTTGGCCAAAGTGAGCCAAAGCCCATGGCGTTCCCAAAGCTGGGACGGGGGCCTGGAGCCCACGTCACGGCCCAGGTGGAACAGATGGGCTCCTTCAGAGTGCCTGGTTCCTGGCTCTGGTGTTTGCTGGTGGGAGTTTATGTTCCACTTAGAGCTGGCAAGCAGCTTCTGGCAGGTGTGGCAATCTGCAGGCTCTTAGACAACCAGCTAACTCTGGGTCTCAAGTCAGATTCCAGACACTGAACTGGAGATTGGGAAAGGGTTTTGCAGAGCCAACTTGGGAAACTGGCAAGAGTCCCAAATTCCAGGAGGAGCCAGATTTACCCGGCAGTTAGCAAGACAAGAGCTTGGGAACAAAGCTTAAGGGTGAAGCCCTGTTATTTGAGGGCTGGAGGCAGGCTGGGATCAGGGAACCAGGAGCCCTTTGATTAAAGCTTTAGGGAGGGACTGGCAGCCAGGGTACCTGATGGAAGACCCTGGGGCAGAGCTGGCTTGTGTTAAGTGAAGGGTCGAGCATCTCAGGGTGGGATTGGTGGTGGGAACTGACGATCTGACCGATCTGACCGAACCTACTACAGACGGGGGATCAAGTGGTCCCATGGGGGAGGGAAAAGGAAAGATGTAGCTCTGTAGAGGAGAGCTCCAAGAAATATTTTGGAGGTAGCATTTATGGGACTTGGCAAGAGGAAAGGCATCTTGGCGTTTGAGCCTCCGTGACTGGCTTTATACAAAAATATGAAATGTCCAAGCAGCAGTCATTTTCGATGCTAAAACCCCTTGAGGTAGGGATGTTAGTAATTGATACGTGAGGCTTGGGAGAGAGACTACAGCTGGAAATGAAGGCTGGAGTCATTCACATCAAGATAGTCATGTAATGAGACTAGATAGAGGGCGTGGAGAAACAGTTCAGCTTATGTGCCACAAGAAGAAGTTATTTCTTCCAGTGGTTGTTATTTGTTTCCTATTTATTTGATTTCTCCATGAATTCTTAGATCCTTCATATTTCCAGTTGATTCTTCTTTCTTCATGTTTTCAGTTATACCTAGTTTTCCCAAATACCTGCATCTTCTTATGCCTGGTGGCTCAGACGGTAAAGAATCTGCCTGCAATGTGAGAGACCTGGGTTCTATCCCTGGGTTGGGAAGGTCTCCTGGAGAAGGGCATGGCAACCCACTCCAGTATTCTTGCCTGGAGAACCCCATGGACAGAGGAGCCTGGTGGGCTACAGTCCCTGGGGTTGCAAAGAGTCTGACAAGACTGAGTGACTAACACACATGTCTGAAAGGCTTATTTAAATTCTTTAAGGATTTAAAAAAAGAAAAATCAGAGGATACCATCTTCCCCATCCCCCAGACAAGGATTTGTGTTTATTCTTTATGATTTCCCTTCATAGCAATTGTTATTTATGGGTAACTCCCAAGATTCTTTAGTGATAGTTTTTTTAAAAATGGCCAAAGAAGAATGTGTTGTGACTTTTCCCCTTCATTTTTTAATCATGTAGCAAATGGGAGGATGGGAAATGCTGTCTTATCACAACCACATCAAAATTATTCCAGCCTCAACATCCTGACCACACCCTGTACTTCGGAAGAGCGTTCCTTTAAAGCCACAAAGGATTCTTTTCTTTCATATTAAGCTGGAGAGGGTTTTCCAAGATTTATATTAACAAGGAAAAAGAAAAAAAAAATTAAAACCAATATCATCAAATTGTTGGTTTCATAAATTGGTATAAGAATGCCTAAGTGCAAGTTATACTTAGGAGAAAGGTATATATTCTTAACAGTCAGGATAGTGAAATCATTATTTGAATGAATTATTTGAAAAATCATTTGTGAGTTTGGGGGGAGAGGTGTCCATGAGTTTTTCAAACACACCTACTAAATGTAAAGAACTTTCCAGAACTGCAGTCAAAGCTATAGGTAAGGTAACCAATATTGTTGAGAGCAGGACACTATTGGGATCAGAAGTCAATGTTTGGAGTAGTTACACACTAGGATTGTCTGGGGCAAAACAATGTAAGACTTAGGTCACAGGAGTTCTGGATTTCAGTGGTGGTTCACGGGTCACATAATTCAAGGTGAAACGAAATGAAAGTCAGGCATTTCCTCCTTGTCCTGGCCTCTATATTGAAGCCGCCGTTTTGTTATATAAAATACAGGTGGTTCAAGGGCCTGGAAATGCTGAAATGAGATTGTCTTAGTCTTTTCCTGTTGCTTTTCAAGTCAAGGTGACGGTGTTTGGAGACCGTGTTGAGTGGATTCAGGGCCCAGCCCTGTAGGTACTTAATGACTTCAGTGTGGGCTTTTAATCTCCTGCCCAAGTGTTATCTTACTTGTCCAGACAAGCCTTCACCATTCTAGGAGAGTGTGGGAAAATTAACACTGCTGAGCGACCCGGCAAGGAGAGAAATGTCTGAAGCTAGAAATGAATTGCACTCGTATTTATTTTAATGCGGTCTGGAAACGTACAGCTTGAAATCTCTGTGCCGCTTAAGGCGAGCCCAGCACCCTTCCACGGAGGGGGAAAAAAAAGAGCAAGAGGATTGAAAAATAGAGCATGGCTATCTTTACTGCTGGAGTTAGTTCTCAGGAAACCTGAAATGCTGAATGTAATAAAATGTTGACAGCAGTTTCACTTAACATGCGGGAACCCTGGGCCAGAACGACATCTTTGGCACCAAAGGAAATCAGGAGAATAAAAACAGCAGTCGTCGGGATTTGAAGGAAAGCCACAGATTATTACCATCTGTACGTTTTCCAGACCCTGTGCAAAACCAGAAAGCCAGGATCCAGCCGGAGAGTAAGTATATTG
The DNA here is from genome assembly GCF_029378745.1 of Bos indicus. Lineage (NCBI taxonomy): Eukaryota > Metazoa > Chordata > Mammalia > Artiodactyla > Bovidae > Bos > Bos indicus. Next base: position 14,558,074 of record NC_091786.1, read on the forward strand.
AACTCTGGTGTATGTTTTTAGACGGAAGAAAGTTAGAAATTGGTCTCAATGTTTGAACACAATGCTTTGTAAAACCTGGCGAATTTTTTTTTTTTTTCCCGGTAACCATGTCCTCATGGTTTATCTTGAAAACCTGTGTGTTTCACGTGGGAGCTACCATTGTTATAAACCTTTATTGTACCAGGCCATCGTACTTTCATGGTTTCTCTGTAAACGTAGCATTGTAAGTTGCTCTTCTATTTCAGATTGTTCTTGTACATCGTGTTTTTGTGTTCTTTCCGGAAAGTTGCGGAAAGATCGTGGTGAAGCGCATTTTAGTGTTTGGGTCATGAATTGATCAGCTCATCACTGTCAGCTATCAGTTAGCTCATATTTTTCTGTTTATTATCCAGAAGAAGGTACTTTCAGATGAGCCAGTCTTTAAGTATTTTTGGATTAATTTCCTGCCTCACGTTGACTGACGTTATAATTTGAGCCAACAGCTGCATTCTCTACGGTTGAAACCTATATAGAGACTAAACATAAGACACAAAAAGTTTCTGACTGTGTGTGCTTTAATCAGGGTTGATGTTTGTTCAGAGATCTGAGACCTCAACTTGTAAAGTCTAGCCCTTGAAAAGCGAGAATCACTGAGTGGGCTTGGGATAGGAGTGGCAAGAGGGGAGATGGGTTATTCCTTTTTATAAAAGGAGAATGTCTGTTTTAAAATAACAACTAGTGAATAAGAGAGGCCTGTTTATCTAAAATGTTTACATGAAAGAATTAAATCCTATGTCAATGGGACCATTAGGTAAACTATTTGACATCTCATTGAGAAATAGAAACTTGTAAATAGCTTTTGATATGTAGCTCTGAGAATAAAATTTAATGGGATGATTCTAACTTGAAAACAGCAATTAATGACAGATTGTAGAAGTCAGCCAATTAATTGTCACTGAGTGCTTTTCTATCCAACACATATGAAAGATTGTTTATAAACAGGGAGTATTTTTTTTCAACATGCATATGAATTTGTATAACACTTGGCAGTTCTTGGCTAGTTTGGCAACATTAAAATCTTAGCTCTTAGACTAGTTTCCTGGAGATGAAATATTCCATGGATATATCTGTGCTTTCCTTGCAAGCCTGGCAATCTTAATGTTTAGCAAGACATTCTTCTCTGCAGTGTTTTTCTTCAGTCACCTCAAATTCTCAGAATAATTTAATATGAAGTGTTTGGACAAATTGAAATGAGGGAAGGGTCCCACACCTGTTGAACCCTAGGTTTGCAACGACATTGAATCGCACGCATTGTGCTTAATTCTGAAAGCTATTCATCCCAATGTTCATTTTGCAATTAAAGTATGTATACAGGTCTCTCTCGCTGCAGGGTGTTCTTTCGTGTTAGGACAGCCCAATCCATTTCTTTAATTAATGACGCAGAGTCTTAGTTCATGGACCAGTCTCAGGGGAGTAATTTAGCATATGTGAACGGGCTCACAAGGCTTTCTGGACTCTTGGGTCCTATTTGATAAATTATTGCTTCAATATATTAAATGGACCCCAGTGTCCTAAAAACATTCATATAATTTCCACATGTTCATTTTTTTTTTCTTGCTGGAAAGTGTAACTTACAGCTAGAGTGGCTTAGAAATCTTGGCTCCTTCTTGAAGAAAAACCAATGGGCACATTTAGCAAACCTTTCAAAAATATCTCAGTGCAGGAAAATCTTTGATAAAATCTATGAATATGTTTATAACATTTTTAACTGTCTGTGTAAGCATCTTAAAGCTTCAGAGAAAAAATGCTAAATTGGCATAGTTGATTTTTCCTCTTGCAAAACACTTATGAGCAACAAGGTCGTATTGAGCAGAAGGTATGGTTGGAATGGCGTGTTGAGGAATGTTAATGATTTGTCTAAAGGGGTGTGCGTGGAGTGCACAGGCGGGCCCTTCACCTCCATCCTGCCTTCTTTTTGAAGTGACATTTGGCATTTTCGCTGCTTAGTGGTGCCAGCTCGCTAGGAATCTTGAGTTCATCACACAAATTCTGGGTCCCAGCTGCTCTGACATGGGTCAAAAGTGGGGCAAGCCTCACCGAAGCTGGTAGCTGCCTTGGCAGGTCTGTTCTGAGTCAGTTTCTCGTTTAGAGTTTCATTCCTGGCCTCGCTGGGGGCTCCCGGATTGGTGGAGTCTTGCTGCAGAAATGTATCTCGTTGGAAATGTGCTAAGTGTTGCACCCCGGGACCCGAGCAGGCCAGGCCTAGGAAATTTGTCTCCATCCAAAACAAGAAGGACACCCTGGGGGTCTGCCTTCACGGAAGCCACAGAGGCCCTTGGCCATCTGTCCCCTGACTGACTTGCAGCTGATGGCAGGGTGGTCCAGAATCATAATAGAGTAGTTGCCTTGCCGGTAGCTGGCATCGACCCTGGGGCTTGATGATACCCTTGCCCGAGAAGAATGGAGAGTTTTGCTCTTAGGGAAAAAGAGAAGGAAGATGTCACATTGTTACTTTAAAAATAGTCCTTTTTTTTTTTTTTTTGCAGCAGTGTCTGCTGAGAAGTGATTGCATCCTGTATTCATTTTGGAACTCTGTTCTCTTTGGTACTTATCCTCTAAGCTTAAAGCAGTCAGCTACCAACTCTCATGGAGAATTTGCTGTGGGAAGTCCCGAAGGCTTGGTCCATGCCATCTGAATGAGAAGTGGGGCATGTGGAACAGCAGTGAATACTGTGAGTGTATGGTTGGAGCCAGATCGTGTGGTGCTGGCCCTTTGCGGCAGGAGTTCAGAGGACAGAAACCCAGCCAGGCCTCCTCATCTGCCTCAGCAGTAATCCCCCTGCCTCCTACAAGGTTCTTCCCGCCCGGCCAACTCCTGCAGCAGCTGATCCTGCGCCTCCCTCATGCTAACGTGTCAGGCAGCCCCCTCTCTGATGTGAAGTCCGGTCCTGACTCAGCTTCTTCTGGAGCTCTGTTCCTCCACCTCCTCACCTGCTGCTTAAAAAGACAGTTGTGCTTTCATGTTCCTTTCTTCCTGAAATGATTCTCCCCGGAATCAGCAGTAACCTCGGGATGCTGAACGTTTTCCCTGGCCCCGCCTCCTCTAGCGCTCAGCGCCTGGGGTTGTGGCTGGTCCCCTGCTCTGTTTTGTGACTCCCCGCCCTTGGTTTCTGGAAAGTTGCGCTGTTCTTGTTTGGCATCTCTTTTGCATGCGCTTTCTTGGCAGTGCCACTCCCGCCCACGCTTCCGTGATTCTTTCCCCAGTTTCAGGCCTGCCCATCTCCTTATTCTTGCCCTTGGGTTTATCCGCTCACCTCCCTGAGCTGTTGCAGTAGAGGACTCGGTCATGCACTTCTCCAGGGTGGGTTAAGAGCCTACTCTCCGTCTACACGTGGAGGGTGGAACGCTGACCCGACACGTGGTGCCTGCCTCCTGGAGTTTGTGGTCCAGGGAGGCGGAGAGACAGGCACACAGTTCACATCCTTATTGTCGGGGAGCCGCCCCGAGCCGGGGGGGCGGGGGGTGCTGCGCCTCCTGTGCGAATCCGTGGCGGGCACCTGACCTGACTTGACCTGGGGGATGAGTCCTAAACCCACAGCCCCCTGGACCCCTGACCTCTCTCTCTTGAACTTCAGTCTCTCTTGGGTGAAGAGGGAATGGTCTCTCCTGGTGACCTGTCGCCACCTCTAGCACACCAAGTCTGAGGGAGTGATCTTTTCCTCCCAGCGTGCCCCCTACTGTCTGCTTTAAGGCCACGGAGCCAGCACGTCCCCCCACCCCCTTAGGCTGGGAGTCTGGGCATCACGCAGAGTTCAGATTTCCCTCCGGTTCCTCACCCAGTCGCTCGCCCACTGCTGTCAGCGGGTCCCCTGAAACCGCTCTCCACTCTGCTCCTGACTTTCTGTTCCCATGGCCGCTGCCGGCGGCCAAATCCTCACCACTTTCCTGCCCTTTTAATATTTGTAAATGGGCTATTTGCCGATTCAGAGGAGATTTACAGAAATTACCCAAGTGGTTCATGTTCTTGGTGGAAAAATTTTAGAAAATGCAGGTAAGCAAAGAAAACAACGGGAAGAAGAGAAAACTCACATGCCTCATCACACAGATAGCATTCCTATTACAACCCTGATATTTAACCTCCTGAACTTTTCTCTGCACTCTCTATGCATCAGAATATTCTCATATGTGAAAATGGGAAAACTGTCTTACAAACTGTGGTTCTATTCTCTATATTGTTTTGGAGCCTACTTTTTTGTATTTAGCCCATAAATGTTCATCCCTTGACATCTTTAAATATAATTATTTGTATTATATTTGTATAATTATTTGTAATGATTTTCCATGGCTGCATAAGGATTTGAAATAATCAGGACTTTAATCTCTACACTTATTTCAGTGCCTTGGTGCACTACCGCTAGGTCATCTTCTTAAAACATTTTTTATTCTTGCTATTCTTTCATGCAAAAAACCATCAGTGGCTTTCTGTTGCCCGAATGTGTGTGTGTGTGTGTGTGTGTGTGTGCACACGTGCACACACACACACACACCTCTTCCTGTTTATGTAAAGAGGTTTTTCTGACTTGGTCAGGCTTCAGCATTCCTTTCCTCGTCAGGAATAAGGTTAGGCCACGTTTTGGCGGTTACCATACATCTTGCAGGACGGTGGGGCTTTGGGATGATGGCGGGACAGTTACTGGCATGCCCCCAGCACCTGGCTCAGCATCTTGCTTCTTCCCGCCTCCATTCTCTCCTTTTACTGCCGTCCAGTGTCCTGGGGCTGCCAGTGACGAAGCCCCTCCTCCCACCCCAGCCCTGGCTCCTGCCCAGTGAGAGTGTTTGACAGCTGTGTCAACATGCAGATGCAACGGGGCAGGACCGCGGTGCCTGCCACGGGGGTAGAGGGCTCTATGGGGCGACTTTGGAGCTTGACTTGAAGTGCTGCAGTGCTTACCAAGTTAAGCTGGTGGTCAGAGAGGATGGGGTGGGGAGGGTGGAAAGTCTGCACAATGGGGTGAGGGGGACAGTCCTTGGAAGGAAGATGGGGAGCTGGATTGTGGGTGTGGCTGTAGCCCAAAGAAAGAGATGACAGGTCTGGGGAGGGGAGGGCCTCTGCAGGAAAGGGTCAGTCCGCCCAGCAGACAGTTCTGATCAAGCCAACTAAATGGTGAAGCACAGAGAAGCAGCATGGCTGTGGTACCCCAGGAAGTCATGATTGAAACCAAGATCAAGTTCTGTGTTTTTCTGATTTTGATGTTGTTAAGTCAGATCTGGAAACCCATATATTACTGGGCAATCCAGAATATTTTATGAAACTGACTGGATTTGTTTTTTCCTAGTCTAGCAAGAGACTACAAAGCCTGTATGGTGTCTAAGACTGTATTTTCATTGTCACAGTATTTCTTTTATTAGGATTAATTCATGTCAGTTTTATTTACTGATATAAACGCGGACTAGAAAGTGTGTGTGTGTGTTTACATACTTGTCAACACATTAAAGCTAGGCTAACCTATAACTATACCTTTCTGGGGAAGAAGTGAAAACCCTTTTTACTATTCAAAGGTAATATATCTTCCCATAATTAAATATCTCTGTTTTAAAAATCACATCCCTTCTTACTGTCTAGACCCGCTCATTGTGAATTTTTAACTCAAAAAAGTAACTTGCTCCAGTTTTTGAACAAGGAGACAAGAAACTATTCAGTCTTCACAAATAGAATCACAGTGTTTTAAACTGTGAGGGACTTTCCATGTGGTCCAACCTCTTCATTTTACAGAAAGGGAAACTGAGGCAGTCATAGGTGCGGCAATTTGTCCAAAGTGACACAGCTAATGAGCAGCTCAGCCAAAACAAAAAATTGGGATTTCTGGCTTCCAAGTCCTATGACCTTTCCACTGCCCCATGCCTCATCCTAGTTTTATTAAAAAAAAGAAAAGAAAAGAAAAAAAAAATCGGAGAATTGAACTGACACATTTCTTTAGTTCTTCTGCCTCTATCCAGGGTGTAAAAAAAAATCCTGATGTATTTTAAAAGAAACATTTAAAAATGTATCCGGACGGGTAAAGAAGATGAGGAATATTTGTGATATGCTAAGTAGAATATATCTCATTATGCAAGAAACATGGAACTTGGCAGGGGGGGATGCTATTCAGAGCAACTTGAGAAAACTTCAAAGGCAGGACAAAAGAGGGTTCTTTTCATTTATTTGATAATGTGTGGTTGCCATCAAACTTCCAATAGGGTCTGACACCTTTATAATAAACCCCCGTAGAAACTGGGGGAATCTGTCAGACGCATGGAAGGAAAGGCAAACAGTTCCGTTTTTCTCTGGGTTTCCTCGGGTGTAAGTGGGGGCCTTTGCCGCAGCGCTGGCCTGCCAAGCTCCTTCCTGTAGAAACCCGTCTGTGCTACCATGAGTCGTTTGCAGAGGGATCATATTTTGGCAGCCAGGCTAATCCCTCCAAGGTGACCCACTCTTTGGAGAAACAGATCATTTGCAGTTGTTGTTACGAAACGTGCGTGCAGTGATGCATGTCGTTGTTTGGGGGAAAAACAATCAAAGTGTGTTTTCTCCCCATGGCTGCTTGTTTCGCCAGATCTCTCTAAGTAGAAGCGCTATTCTTTCAGAGCAGTTCTAAGTGTCCTGGGGAGAAACACCAGAATGTGGTCAGGTTTCATGTTCAGAAGGAGACATGAGCCCCCTGGTGCAGAGGGAACTGCCCCCATCCCCAGGGGGGAGTCCAGAGACCTCGCCCCTACTCCAGATCAGAGGGGGCTGTCCCTTCACCTTGGCAGGGCCCCCCACCCCTGCGACTCTGGGGCCAACAGAGCCCTTCCTGCCGGCTGTCTGCCTTTGGACCTGACTCGACCATTTCTGGTGTGATTGATGCAAAGGCTATGAGGTTCATAGGTACCCGCGAGGATGAAGGACAGAAGTGTCAGTCACCCTTGGCCTGTGACAGTCTCTAGGTAGGAAAGGTCCTAGGGAAGGATCAGGACACCTCAGGGTGCCAGTCTGGAGTTTAGATGTGTCTTTCAAGCAGGGTTTAGTGGAACACGTGTGAATTTTACCATTAGAACAGACTGGTTTGGGATCCCAGCTATTCTGTTTGCAGTCTTAATGTCATAATAGCCTAGAATCTTCTTGCCTAAGAACCCAATTGACTCCTGCAAGAGCTGAGGACTCTTGTGTCTCCAAAAGGTTATTTGTGGAGCATCAGTCAGACAGTGCTCATGAAACAAGGGGTGCCTGTTGAGTAACTATGGACATGGTGCACAGCATCCCCCCCGCAAACCCCACAGAGTGCCAGTGCCAAATGTTGCAAAGACTCAGAAGTTCTGCAGTGGGAAATACGTTAACCCAGCCATTCCCCACCCCTGGCCACAGAGCCCCTCTTTATATGCAGCATCCATCAACATCTGGGGCAGTTCTGGGAATGCCATTCAGAAATACCAGCCTGGAGAGGTGCTATTTAGTGTTTACTAAATGGTCTCTTGAAAGAGTTCAATTATTTCCTGAGACTCCCGTCTCTGTGAAAGGATTAGAAACCACATCTGTAAAGCACTTCCATATGCTTAGCATGAAGAACCTGGATAAACGGAGATTCGAAGTGTTGAAAAATCATAAATCCACTCCTGTTTTGAACACTCACGTTAATTACTTTGCCCTTTGAACTCACAGCATTTCCATTACTCTGGTGCCGGGATGGGCTTGTACTTCTGGATTCTTGGTTGTCAAAGCCGGAACCAGTCTTAACTGGTTTAAGAGATAAATGTTCGCAACCACGCATGGCTTTGATTTTGGATTATCATCTACAAGCATGTCCGTGTACGTGGAAAAGAGTCTATTTGTAGATCGCTTGCAATCTTCTCTACCTGGTTGCATTCCTCTTCTTTTAATTTTTTTTCCCTGCTCTTACCCAGGGATTTGCAAAACTATATCTGAAGTCGCAGGAAACGTTTCTGATAGATGTTCACAGAAACCCTCCTGAATTCTGGCAAGAGTTTGTGGAAAAGTGCCTGATTCACTTCTAGCTTCAACTTTATAATTTCTCACAGATTTTCACGTCTCCTAATACTTTTGTTTCTCCCTGTTTCCTAGTTCCAGCCACAAGTGTGTTGTCTTTTTCATTTTCTTAACTCTGTGGTCTACCCTTTTTAAAACATTCCTTTATTTTAATCCTCTGCCTGGAGTTCAGCACTTCTTAAATTAGGTTCTCAATACAAAATTTTTGAAATATGAAGAAACAGAGGTAAATAGGGCTTTTTACTGCAGGACTTCTGAGTGCCTTTAATAGTCTAATATGCATTGTTAATCTCCAAAAGGGAGATAGAACAGTGTTTTCCTAACTTATACTACTGAACCTCTACCTCAGCCCCTTTAATAGCATCTTAGAGGAATGTTATTCTGCAAATCCCTCTCTGCATCAGACCCAAACATCTCAACCTGTACTCTCCTTAATCATTCCTGTAGCATTATGTACCATTACCCCTTTGACTATCTGTCCCAGTAAAACTAAACTGTATTATAATCATCCTGAAAACCTTTTTATTTCTCCAGATCTTCTCATGATATTCCCTCTCTTCCCCATGGATCCAGTGATCTTTCCTAGCAAATCTAGAATGCTTTAATTTCTTTCTTTCTTCTGCACCTCTATCAAATCACAGCTTCTCTGGGAAAACTTGACTGACCAAGCAATCTACAAAGCTTTAAAGTTCCAGGAAGCCATCACTTAGGACAGTAAGAGAAGGAGTTGTGACTGTAGAACCAAACCCTTGAGAGAGAAGCAGGACCAGGGCTGGTTCCTTTTAGGATGACTCGACCTCACAGAACTTTGCTGGAAGTTGTGGCATCATGAAGAGCAGGGACAGGTGGGTCTCCTGGAGAAATGTCGCCTTTAGATAAGATTCACTTTTGTATAATTTTTTCTGGCATGCAGTTCGTCATTTTATAGAATGAAGAGTTTTTTTCCAGATTATAGATTACTATAGTTTGCAATATTGTCAATGCTTCCTGTTAGCACAAGCATAATCATAGCCAACAGAGGAAGGAAGCATAAAGGAGTTTGCATTTTTTCACCTGTTAGATTTGTTGGTAAATCAAATTTAACCTGAGCACAATACCTTGACAACACTTGAGGTGTGACTAGTGACCTCTGTGCTCAATGGTGATAATGTTAGAGCAGCTGTGAGTTTTGAATCAGATTGTTACTCTCATTCTGAGTTCAGTATCTGATCTGTAAGATTTATCTTTGGTTTCTTATAGTATTTTTTTTCTTTTCCCAGTACTTCTCAAACTTTAATGTATATCTGAGTCTCCTAGGAATCATGTTAAAACACAGATTCTGATTTTTTAAAACTGGAGTGTAATGCTTTACAATATTGTGTTAGTTTCTGCTATACAACAATGTGGATCAGTTATATGTGTACATATATTCCTTCCCTCTTAAGCCTCCCTCCTACCCTTCACCCAATCCCACCCATCTAGGTCATCGCAGAGCACCAAGCCAAGCTCCCTGGTTCCCACTAGCTATCTGTTTTACACATGATAATGTATATATGTTTGTGCTACTCTGTCATTTCATCCTACTGTTGATTGAAACATGCTCCCAGACAAAAGTGAGTTGAGAATCTAACAGATTATTTACACTGAGAAACACATTATTTCATTGCCTGGCATTTTGCACCTTCTTTGCACCCTTTCGCATTTTGTACCCTTCTTATTGCTCTACGTTTTACACTGAACTTTAATGTTATTTGAGAAATCTAGGAACAGAGCAAAATTTAGGCGTGTGTAAGCATTTAATCACCTGGACTTTCTGGTTGTCAGTAGAAGTCTTTGAAGTCTGTTTTCTTATGACTAGTATATTTGGACTGCCAATTTGGTTGTAAATTAGACTTTATTTTATTGTAGTCTTGATTGACTGAGACTCTGCACTCACTTGAAAGGGAATAGCATATTAGCTTATGGATAGTTGGGGGCAGGTAAGATAAGTCTATTTTAAGTATATGAAATGATTAGTGTATTTTATTTTGTAAACCAACAATGTCTAGAGTTGAAGCAATTCATCCTCATGTTTGCTATCTGTGGTGCAAATTAAAGGAAAGAAAGAAAAGCTGTCTTTGCTGTTAGTTCTTTTTTTCCACGAATGGGGGCTATTTTATGTGACTACATAAATCAGTGACTGCAAGGAATCAGTGACTACACTTTCTGTCACTGTGTTTCAACTCTATAGCTGCCTATGAACAATTTGGTCGATTTTAGAGTAAATCAAGATAGGAATGTATTCATTCCATACACATGCCATGGGCACATCCCTCAAGCTTTTGGAAAACAGTTTTTCTCTAAACCTCCATTTTCATTTCCTGATAGCACTTTAGGAAATTCCACGAAGATCCCGATTGATTCTGAAACTCCCGGATTGCCTTTAAAACCTGCTGAGACTCTTGACTGAGGGTTTAAAGAGCAATTTCAAAAATACAATACAGGAAGAGAGGGTGAAAGAATAGAACTTATTAAGCCCAAGAGCCCAGGGAGCAAAGGTCAACGTGGTGAGTGACCAGCGTCCGTGTCACTTTTTGGACAGGGGTCCTGAGGGCGGTGTTGCCAAATGAGCTTTCTTGATCAGATAATCATTAAAGGTATATAAAAAGACCACAGGCTCAGAACAGTGGCTCAGCCAACCAAGATCCTGCTTTGCAGTGGGACTGGCCATTATCTGTCCTTTGTCATCAGGAGAGCAGATTCTCCTTTAAGAACCTGGGGTGTGACTCCCACCCAGGTTCTTGTCTCTCATGTCGTTAATGCTTGGCTTCTGCCTTTGCTTTTACTCCATTGATGATCACTGGGCTCCTTTGCTGGTCCAGGTTTTGTGCTGAGCACAGGAGATACAGAGGGAAATAGCCTCTCCTCTGGATATCTCACCCTGGAGAAGGAAATGGCAACCCACTCCAGTTCTCTTGCCTGGAAAATTCCATGGACTGAGGAGCCTGGTAGGCTGCAGGCCATGGGGTCGCAAAGAGTCGGACACGATGAGCGACTTCACTTTCAGTCTCACTTTTCTGGATATCTCACAGACCCACAGAGGGTAACAGACGGGGAAGCAATTTATCACCATGTGTCGCTAGAGCACCCACAGAGAGGTGAGGAGGCAGAAAGAGGAGTCAGAACTCCTTCAGCTTTTCATTCGTGCTGTTTGAAATCTGTAGGCTAGGACATGAAATTAATATGCCTCTCAAACATTGGAGTGTACCTCATGCCTAGGATTCTTGCTTGGCAAGTCTGTGTTTACCCGAAGGCCTCTCTTTTAGCATTATCTCTCTCTCCATGACTGCAGTCTTGAAGTGGCATCTGAGGTGAAATGTTAAGAAAACATTTGGACATCAGGCCAATAAATCACAGAAGCTGTTTTGCTAGTCAAGTGTAGTGACATTTTTAGAGAAGACACCAGAATCTGCAATAGCCGTGGCTGTAAGTCCTTCCTGTACCTATGGGTTGGGATAATGAAAGACAGATCTGAATCTTACTAGGGTGTCCAGGTGGGCTGGTGAGGTGGCAGAACCTTCTGCAAAGACGAAGGTCATCCGTGAGGTGAAGGTGGCCCAGGTACGCAGGAAAAGTTCAGGGAAACAAGGGATGGATAATTACACTGGGGGGAGGCGTATCCAGGAGCACCGAGTTCCTGATGGCCAGGAAGGATTCACACGCCCGGTTTCTCTCCTGGATGCAGCAATGCTAACCTTTCCCTCCAGTTCAAGACTTTATGGAATGTAGCAAAACCTCCAAAGAGTGGGAATAAGGTACCTGGCTTAACTGAATTTTCTGCCTTAATTAAGAGTAAACCCTTCGGTCAGGCTTCCTAGGTGGCTCCAGTGGTAAAGAACCTGCCCGCCAGTGCAGGAGACATGGGTTGGATCCCTGGGTTGGGAAGATCCCCTGGAGAAGGGCATGGCAACCCACTCCAGTATTCTTGCCTGGAGAATCCTGTGGACAGAGGAGCCTGGTGGGCTACAGTTCATGGGATCACAAAGAATCGGACACAACTGAAGCAATTTCACAGGCACACACAAACGTTTGTTAAGAGTAAACCCTTTTATTAAAAAAGGAAATCCTTTTATTAAAAGTAAGCCATTTTCCCCCCCTTCTCTCCTCTTGTCCATGAAAATGTCTTTTATATGATACAGTGAATACCCTTGAATCTTTGGGATTTAGTTGAGGTTTGGGGATTTCCCCAAGTTCATTTGACTTTGGTATTATATCTCATGGTAACAGATGAGAATGTATGTCTCAGAAATTCAGATGATTTTCTATAACTTTAAACAACCAAAAGACACTAGTTATGTTTTCATGTGCGATGTGAAGGTTCTGGTCAGTGACATTAAAGTTTACCAGCACTGTGGGATGGCACCCCACTCCAGTACTCTTGCCTGAAAATCCCATGGACGGAGGAGCCTGGTAGGCTATAGTCCATGGGGTCGCTGAGGGTAGGACACGACTGAGCGACTTCACTTTCACTTTTCACTTTTCACTTTCATGCATTGGAGAAGGAAATGGCAACCCACTCCAGTGTTCTTGCCTGGAGAATCCCAGGGACAGGGGAGCCTGGTGGGCTGCCGTCTATGGGGTCGCACAGAGTCGGACACGACTGAAGTGACTTAGCAGCAGCAGCAGCAGCACTGTGGGATGCAGGCTGATTTTAGTGTCTATGACAAACAGAAAACATGTTCTTCTGTTACCTTACAACAGTTTTGCCACCAAAAGGAAAGAAAATGGACAATAAGAAAATAGAACCTACTACTTAAAATAAATGTAATTAAAGGTGGCTAGAAACTGTCTTTGAAAGCTATTTCAAAACCATGCCTGGTATCAATGGCGTATATGGATCGATGGGTAGAGACAGATGTTCCTAAGTTATTTCTAAGCTCTTTTTTTACTGTAGCCATCAGAATCCCATGAAGGTTAAAAGCTATAATTATCACCTTTTCAACTTGCTAAGTTATATTTTCATCGTCGGAGGTAATTTGTATTACTGAATCTATATACCACATGATTACATAGTTTGAAAATACGAAATGTTGTCTTTCCTTAGATTAAATCAGTCGAGATGGAATTTGGTGTAACTATAAGAATACTTAGAATGGTCATTTATCACATCGTTAATTTGTTAACTCAGAATCAATCTTTATTCATTTTGGCTTTACTAATTTAAAATTTTATGATTAGGGCAAAAGTTGGACTAGAGTTATTTTCAGAATTTGTGAAAAGCCTAATTAGATTATATAATTGCAGAAATAGAAACAGTCGGTGACTATTTAAAGCTACTTAAGAGACCATTCTCTGGACGTTTTCCTGTACTTGAAAAACATTGATAAGCTATTTAAAAATCATTCCTCAGTCTAAAGGAATCCTGAAGACGGTTTGCTTTTCCTTGCTGTGTGTGTGTGTGTGTGTGTGTGTGTGTGTGTATGTATGATGTTGTGATGTATTTATTTCAGGCATTATTATGGCCAGACCAAGGAATGGCCTCTGGTTAACAGAGGACAACTTTTAAACAGACAATCCATAATGTGATATGGAGATCTTCACCAGCATTTGTTTATGAGTTGATTTTGAGCAGCTCAGCACTCATGTGCAAAGGAAAGAATCTTTTAAAGTAGTGAATACATTTTTAGACTGAACCACCCACCCAATTTCATTCTTCATGTGGCTGTGATATCAGAGTACTAGTATGTCCAGGGAGAAGGCAATGGCACCCCACTCCAGTACTCTTGCCTGGAAAATCCCATGGATAGAGGAGCCTGGTGGGCTGCAGTCCATGGGGTCGCTGAGAGTCAGGCATGACTGAGCAACTTCACTTTGACTTTTCACTTTCATGCATTGGAGAAGGAAATGGCAACCCACTCCAGTGTTCTTGCCTGGAGAATCCCAGGGACGGGGGAGCCTGGTGGGCTGCCGTCTATGGGGTCGCACAGAGTCGGACACGACTGACTCAACTTAGCAGTAGCAGCAGCAGCAGTATGTCCAAGCTGTGTGCTATTATAGAATGTACTAGAACTAGACAGCTAGAACCATAGTATGATTAAGGTGCCTTTGATGGGCTGGTTCACCAAAGTAGTACAATAATACTCTCATAATAAAGTAATTTCACCTATATGAGGGACCATTTGGCTTTTTGTACTCTGGACTATGACGTGCATTATCATTTATAACATGTTTCTTGGGACAATGCTTTCTACGGTGGGTTGTGGTTTATAAAATTTTAAGTCAAAGAACACCTGTGTACATATTTGATTTATGAGAGTGGGAGTAAACTGTTTAATAAGACGAATCTTGAGAGATTTAAGAGTCTTTCTTTGAATAGTCGTGTATCACACAATTATGATCTTCATGGCATTTCCAACATACTAAGTCTTTCAACATCATAATTATGAATTTCATAATTTCATTACATTGAGCAGGGAGGGTTTCCATTGTTACATCATTAAGAGTGGGGTTGCTTGTTCATGGGACCTTGTTTGTGGATGGAACTTTATTCTTAAAAATATAAAAGTGTACTTTCTGGGAGGATTCTTTTAAAAAAAATTTAACAGCACCTTGTTTCTTTTATTGAAGTGTAGATGATTTACAATATTATATAAAAGGATTCTTTATTTCACAGTTTTTATTAATTCCAGCTATTCTTCCCCTGGCAAGCCCACATTCATGGAGTTTCCCGAATGTAAAAACGTTCTTGCCTGAAAAGTTCCATGATTCTATCTTGAAAGTTAAACTTCAGACCTAGATGTCATGCAGATACTGGTTTTATGTGGCATGTTTCATGCTTGCCTCAGGTTATTTATGAGCTTTCTATTTCTCTGGTTCCTTCTCTGTCTTCCCTAAAACGAGGCCACAGCGATGGTTACGCTGGGGAGCAGGCACCATTCCTGCCTGGGTTTTAAGAAGAGATTGCTGGGTCGGGAAGATCCCCTGGAGAAGGGCATGGAAACCCACTCCAGTGTTCTTGCCTGGAGAATCCCATGGACAGAGGATCCCAGCGGGCTAAGTCCGTAGGGTCGCAAAGAGACAGACATGACTGAAAACAATTTTAGCGCACACATCGCCCTGACACGGGAGCTCTTTGGGGCCAGGTCTTCGCTCCAGGTGTGCCCACGGTCTTGGGGGTTTTGTTTTATTTTCTTTCTCAGCTGTCTTTCTCCCTTTAAGGGCTCTGAAATCCCTGCAGGGCATAGGAATTCTTTGCCCTCTTCTTGGCTGCCTTTCAGAGGGCATGTCTTTTTTTACTGCCTCTGATAGGCGTTTCCTGCTCTTTTTTTTTTTTTTTTTTCAAATTGCTAAACTTGAAAAAGTTTTTGAACCTTGAAAAATGTGTGTCCTGATCTACTTTCCGGACTCATGCCAGTGAGTAAAATTACGCTAATTGCTTTTAATCTCCCAGTCACTTCAGTTCTGGTGTGAGAACATTGTGGTACGTGTGAACAGGTTTTTGTGCCAGAAAAATAATCAAAAACCCTTGCTCCGAAAAATAGTGCCATTAGGAACCATCAGCAGCACATAATAATGGCAATTAATGACAATCAGGGGCCAACTTACTGCCTGCCATATCTGACTTTTTTTTAAAGGAGTGAAACATATGAAGTTTATTTTATTATTATTATTTTTTTACTTTGTGCAAGTATTTTTACATCTGCTTGCGATTAGTCTGCCTTGTAACTACCACCTCAGGCCCAGTTCTTTTTAGGGGGAAAAATGAATTCCTTATGTAATAAGTTATAGTTTGGAAAATTTCTCTGACAGACCATGAGCTCTTCTTATGAAACATTCAATACAAAAAAAAAGAAAGAAAAAAAAGCGCGCAGCTGTAATTTACTACAGGAATAGGGGTTTATAATGGAGAGATAGTGGAGCTTATGTATCCATGTTAGTTACTTTCATAAGGATGAGCATTTGTACCTCGTATCTGAATGCAATAATGTAATACAAAGGGTTACAGCATAAAACCCCCTATTATACGGGTGAACAAGAACTTAAGCTAAGAGAGCATGTTATAAAGGGGAGCCCTTCGGATCTTGCTCAAGATGGCTTATTTACTAGAAACATCTTCAGTTTAGGCTTATACGGAAGTATAAACCCCAAAGGCAAAGTAATCGTCAGATTCCAGAATATGTATAAACATCATATGTACTTAAAAAAAAAACAAAAGTGTATTCCAAAAATTTAAATATAAGAAAGAAATACGAAAGCTATGTGTCAGAGACCTGAAAGGCATATTTAACATTAATAACAGAAGGGGCCTGGGCCTCTTGTAGATTTTGAAGTGGTGGTTTTTAAAATTAGAAGCTGGGTATGTTGTGACCTAAGAAGCATATGATTTAGCTGTTGCTAGGGTAAGGGGACTGCTTTTGCCAAAAGCTGAGTAAACAAACAAGATCAACCCACATAAATTGATGTCTCTGGTCCTCACAGCTCATTGACCATCTGCTTGGTTTTTTTTTTTTTTTTTTTTAATTCTGTGTTTTCTCCCCTTCAATATCTGTGTATCTGACACTTTGGAATTCAGATCTGCCTAATGAGATTAGTCAGTCATCTTTGTGGTTCTGCTATTTGCTTTTTTTCTGTGAAAATTTGAACAATCTTGAAAACCCTGGAATCAACCTGAAGACCTAAAAATTTAAGAATGTCTCGTTCTGAGATTCGTGCCTAAGCTGTGAATGTTTCTCCTTGGGTTTTTAAAGTGTTACTTGTTTTTCAGAAGCTGTCTCTTCATTTTGAATGCAGAGGGAGTCTTAAATCTTTTCCCAGCATGTCACATCCCGTTGGTGCGTTGTTTAGATCTGTCCGTAAGCGTTTTTGGACTATGCACAGTGAAAATGGGGAGGACCGGTTTGTTTCTTAGCGTGCTCGAGATTCTAGAAGGGTGTTGAAGACTGCCTTGTCGATGTTAAGGGCTGTGCTAGCAGCCCTCGCTGCAACTTTTCTACTGAAACACCGTGATTTGGGATTGTTTTCATGCATGCTGTGGGAGGAATAATGCCGCTCTTTTTACTGTCTCGCAGGTATGTTGAAAGGCTGAGTGAGGCAATGTATGCGAACAGGCTTTTGAGTTCTTTGGAAGAGAGCTATTTCAATCAGGCATATAATTAGCTTCACCCCCATTATTATTGTGCTGCTTCTAAAACTTGCACAGGGCAGCTCCACGGTAAGGCAGGGTGATAGTTGAATCAGCCCGAAGCCGTCAAGGCTGCCCACCTTTCCCCCCAACCCTTCCAGTTGGGAATGGCTTCATTTTCCCAGGATGGTAATCCCAGGGCTCTGCAGAGAGTTTGAAATGACGTCATCTCCATCAGAGAGTGTGGATAAGCTCTGTTCCCGGACTTGCTCTCTCCTCCAGCTGAGGTCCAGGTGCATGTCTTTTGTTGTACAAAAGCCCACCTTTCTTCCCACCTGGGCTGGATGTCTGAGACCCACTTTGCCTGCGGCTCCTGTAAGTACATGGCGAGTGGACCATCATTCTATCTTCCCTAGAGAAGGGGTGCTCTGACTCAGACTGGCTTCCACCAGCATCCTAGCAGATGGCAAGAAACACATTGCAGAGACTTGGAGAGAGGAAAAAAAAAGCTGCATGCTACCCACGCTTGGGCTGCAGCTGTAGTTGGATATTGGCTTATCAGTGACATTGTGGGAAAGTCCTCATTCCCTGGGAAAAGTGAGTCTTTCTTTTCTTTGCAGGGGTGGTGTCTGCTTTTGTCTGCACCCCCAGCCCTCCATGCAGTCAAAACTGCAAAAGAAAGTCTTTTATATGTACTGTCTCTTAGAGAAGGGGAGAGCCGTGGGGCCAGAGATTGGATTTATAGAATTCTCCCGAAGCGGCTGTCATCTTGGGTTGACTCCTCGAAAGCTCAAGAGAGTCTCAGGAGGACTGAGATTATGAATGAGCTTATATGACTTTTTTGAGCGTTTAAAGCATACTTATCATTGCAAGTAATTGTACAGAGCTCTTTTACCAATATTTTCTCTCGATTTGTAGATCTATGCACAAACATACACAGAGAATATTGTTTTCCACTACAATGGAGTTTGTACGCTGTGGGGAACCTTTGGTTTCTACACGCACTCGAGAATGGAGTCACATACATGTCAAGAGCTCCTGTTCCTCAGGCTTGGAGTGGTTCTCTGTTGCCTCGTTCACTGGCCAGCATTCTGCCCCAGTGGTCATCCAGGGCCCTTATGTGTTGAGGCTTGTGAAGAAGCTGAGCTCCAGTTCTTTTTTTTTTAAACTACAAAATATTTATTTATTTATTTAACTGCACCAGGTCTTAGCTGTGGTATGTGATTTTTTTTTTTTAAGTTGTGGCATGCAAATTCTTGGTTGTGGCGTGTAGGAACTATTAATACTTCCCCAACCAGGGATGGAACCGGGGGCCCCCTGCAGAGGGAGCCAGGAGTATTAGCCACGGGACCACCAGGGAAGTCCCTCCAGTTCTTTCAGTTATTACTTTCTTAAAAACAGGGGGTCTTCCCTTCTTTCTCTTTCTCCCCTCCTCTTCCTACAGGCTTTGATCTTGGACAGGCGGTAGCGGGTACCACAGTCAGGGTCTTAGAGGATGGGGTAGAAGAAAGAGGGATTGGGTTGTTTTCTCCTCCTTCCAGAGGCTGAGTTGCCTTTCTAGGGAGTCTATATGTGTGCCCCAGGCCAGGTGTCCTTTTGGGGAGAAGAGCCAGAGACTGGGTGCCACCGGGCTCTGTGACCCAGGGCATCCTTGTTCACATGCCCTGGGAGCCCAGCTTCCAGTGTCTCCATCCGTTGCCTCTGGCTTTGCCTTTGACGGAGCGGTAGTTGGTGCCCCTTTGCAAAGGCCTCTGAGAAACTTGAGTGACACTGTGCATGCATGCTTATTTGCTCAGTCGTGTCCAACTCTTTGCAACCCCATGGACTGTAGCCCGCCAGGCTCCTCTGTCCATGGGATCCTCCAGGCAAGAATACTGGAGTGGGTTGCTATTTCCTCCTCCAGGAGATCTTCCTGACCCAGGGATGATACCCGCATTTCCTGTGACCTCTGCATTGGCAGGTGGATTCTTCACAACTGTGCCATCTGAGTAGTCCCGGGAGCCATTATGTTTGGAGGCTCAACTTAAGACCTGGCTCTTGAGAGGGAGGGAGGGTGTTTGGCTTATTTTAATCTTGCATCAGTACTTTGAATATTGTTGTCCTGGTGACCCCAAGGGAACTAGCATCTTTACAGGAACACTTTGCTGATGCTCAACGCCCCACGTACGCCTTTGGCGGTCCAGGTCTCCTGGTGACCCAAGTTTTGTTTCTTGCGGACACGTGAACGCTGTCCCTGACACACAGACTTTTTTGACTGAGATTTTGTCTATCATTGAACTTGAAGGGGAGACTCCAAGCGGTCTGAGCCATTACCCCTGACTTGGCCAGGCTCCAGGCTCTTGGCAGCCTCCCAAAGGGAGCCTTCCAGGGGGCGGGCGGCGGGTCCGGGGGCCTGGGCGTCACTTCCTCCGGGGGCAGTGCCCGCCTTGACCCAGCCACCTACCTGGCTGGCTCTGACCCGTGAGCCAGTACTCCTTGTTTATAGCATTAGTAACCCGAAAGGGAGCTCCACCGGAGAGGAGGTTTTTAAAAATGAAAGTAGTCAGTCAAGTTAAGCTGGGGGGACAGGAGGAGAGACTGCCAACTGAAGTGATTTGAGAGGTGCTAAAAGACCCCCACCAGCACGGAGGCCACCCCCAGGGCAGCCTGCACAGCAGGGGCCCTGCCCCCACCCCACTGCTGCCCGGCTGTGGCCTAAGCCACGTGGCTTAAATGCTGGGCCCTCTCTCACTCGTCTGCCGATCGGAGGGGTTGCCAGGTAGGTGCTGTGAATGAGTAAGGTGGGTCAAGGTCTTGACACTCGTGGCCCTCCGGGTACCACTGTGACCTGGGAATGGAGAACCAGATCTCAGCGTGAGAGAACTTGCCAATGTTGCTCGCACCGTGATGCACAGCCACTGATGTTTGGCCTTTGTTGGGGGGACAGAGGTGGGGGAAGGACCCTGGAGCCGTGGGCTCCAGCCACGGGGGCACGGCTCAGCTCCATTCAGGAATAAAGGCCCTGGGCTATGCTAGTGTTGACCTGAGACAAATAGAGGGCCAGAAGCCCTGCAGTTGAAGATGGGTTTATTTGGGGTCAGCACACAAATGCAACTCAGGGTCGGCAACCACGGAGAGCCGCAGCGAAGTCCCCACGCAGCAAGAGAAGGAGAACTCTTTTTATAAAAGAGGGGAAACGGAAGTTGGGGGGCTGTGGGTAACAAAGGGCCCCTCAATTTTCATTGGCTGGGTGCTTCCTTGCTGGGAAAGAAGAGGCGTCTTCCTTTTTCCTGTAGGGCTCTGCTGACATCACAGGACGTGAGAGTGCCCCCTTCTGGTCTCCCAACTCTAATCGAGGTTTCTGTTTATTAATTTTTTACAGTATCTTCAGGGTTTTTTTGGATGCTGTAAATCTGTAAAAATTTCCCCACTTTTAAAAATATTAAAGGATTAGAAATGAAAAGAAACCCTTCTATGTGAGCTGAATTTGACTAGTTTTCATCTTTGGGAGAAATACCAATCTCTTAAGTTCTCTCTTAGATCAGAATCTTACAGTCTTGGATTTCTGTTCCCCATGCTGTTCCAAGTGTGGTCCATGTTCCAACACATCAGCCTCAACTGAGAGCTCCAGAGAAGTGGAGACTATTAGACTCCATCTACATTTTAATACGGGTCCAAAGATTACAGTTTGAGAAGCAATGGACTAGAATATCATTTCAGGGAGGGTTCTGCTAAATTATTTTGGAGTGGGGGAAGACATGAACAGTCATCAGTATGTAAGCACGAATGCAGTCTTCAGATTAATTCATTGATGAAAAGAATGAATGGGTTCAAATACATGAAGATTACGGTGGATGCAGGAAGGAAACAGGCCTGTAACACATTGGTTGGGATGTTGTTTTGTATCCCGTGGGCACTGGGGTGGGATGCATGGAAGCTGTGAGCTTCTGGTTGAGGAAAAAGGATTTTTGTGGTGGTGGTTTTTCAACTCAATGAAGAATTCGAAGCGCCTACCTGATGCCACACTTTGCTTAACTCTTTCACATAATTTATCCCATTAAATCCTGACAACAGTATTTTGCGGTGAGGATGATCACGTGAATGTTTTACAACAGGAAGCTGAGCACCAGGGCAGCTTGGGAAGCCTTCCAAGGCCACCTGCTGGGACGGAAAGACTGCAGTTTGCACCCCGGAGAGCTCAGGCTTCTCACCTAGAGAGCAGTCCAGCTCAAGCTCCTTTCCTGTAACTCGGCCAGGGCTGGGCCTTGCTGGAGACTTTAAACAATTTCTAATTACTTTTGGGAAAGGTTTTTCTCTTAGATCTTCCATGGAGGGTTTGCTCTGTAAAAAGTGGGAGCAGCTCCAAAATAAGAAATATTTGATACTCCTATAAAGACTGACGGTTCTGTTTGAACAGTTGTCTCTTGCTCTCAATCTTGGAAGTTGGTTCCTGATTTTGATTTGAAATTCGAATTGCAGACAATAGCAAAATCAGGAACATACAGGCAGTCTTGGTGTTGAAAGAAAAGTGAAGGGGTGTGAATTTAAAAAGCATGTTCATTGTGCACTTTTTATGAAAAATCTTCCTTTATAACGACTTCTTCAACTTAGTATTTAACATTTCAAAGGATTTCAGAGGACTCTGCCTTCTCAAAAGTTGCCAAAGATTTCAGCTATTGTCATTATTAGACTTCAAAGCAGGGACTGCAGGCGATTTTAATGCCAACGCTTTTAATCCTAACCTTTGTATTGAGATTAGGAACACAAAGCATAGCCCGTAAGGGGTAAACCAAAATTTTTTTTGTTTTGTTTTGCTTTGTTTTTCTTTTCCCCAAAGAATTACAATGAAAGCCCCAAAGCCCCACTCACTGGAATTCTTCTTCACTCATTGATAGGTTTTGTGTTTTTTTTTGGAGCTATAAGCTGTGATGAAATCTGCACAATGGTATCTGTCATTGAAAAAATAGCTGCTGTAATGAAAGGACTTGGCACCTACAACAGACAATTTCAGGTGCTCACAGCCTGTTTCTACAAAAGATAAAGAGCCATGAGTCTCTCCCAAATTACCTTGTATGTGTCATTAGTGTTTGAAGGGCATATGTGTGTTTGGGGGAGTTGGTATAAATTAGCTGCAGTGACTTCAGACAGCCTCAGCCTCGCCTCCGCTGACCACTTACCCACATGCATGTTCAGTTGCTCAGTCCTATTGAGACCCTATAGACTATACCCCATCAGGCTCCTCTGTCCATGGGATTCTCCAGGCAAGAATACTGGAGTGGGTTGCCATTTCCTCCTCCAGGGGATCTTCCTGATCCAGGGATGGAAGCTGTGTCTCTTGCGTCGCCTGCATTGGCAGGTGGGTTCTTTACCACTAGAGCCACCTGGGACAGAGAGTAGTGTGTACCCATTAATCCCAAACTAATGAGGCACAGCTGTAGGAGTTACAAGTGGCATAGTTGGTTTGCTGCTGCTGAGGGAGGGGTTAGCAGGAACTGTTTTAGGTGTGTGGCTGGCTTCATCAGAGGCTTAGGGAGTGAGATAAACAGATGATAAACAGAAAGATAAGGTATACTTGGAAGGATGGAGATGAGAGATAGGGAAAGGTGATAGTGTGTTACGGTACAGACAACACTGAATTCAGAAGTCAGATACCCAGGGCTTTGTCCATGTTGGGCAGCCAACTTGCTACGCAGGCTTGGGAAACTTGTTCTGTAGCTCAGTTCCCTGACCATATAGTGCACGTGTAGGAGCAGACGGCTTTAAATGTCTTCTTTGCCCATTATCAGACTACTCGATTCTAACCTGAAGTACCCAGGCATAAACCAGCCAGCCAGCCAACCATCCAAACAAGCCAAGAGACATGCTGTGGAGGATAAAACATCGTGCTAATTTTGCAGAGGAATTGAAAGATACTGTCAGAATTTTTAAAAAGATAACTTCATGGCCTGATCAGAGACAAAGGTAATTTTTGTCATCTACATGAACTATACCAGGAAAAGTATGTTTGGATGCCACGAAGATGGGAAAGACGAGACTGAAGTGTTCAGATTAAGATTAATTCATAGGCATTTATGCCTATGAAGATGAGACATACAGAAGAAAAGACCTATAAAAAATTGTGAAAGAGACAGAAGAAAGACTGGACATTATTTTACTATTTTCCTCTCATTTTAAAGTTTGGACAACCAAAGTGTGAAATTTTAGCATCTTATCCCTGACAGATAAAGAACATTGTAGGATAGTAGTTTTGACTATTTGGTAATATATTTCTGAATAGGATTTAGTGATTTTTTTTTTCCATCTGTGTACAGACTCTCAGGAGGGAATATTCACAAAGGAATACAACGGCTGGGTATTTAAAATTTAGACCACTGGATAGATAGCAGTTAGGTTTGTCTAATTGGTTGCATATGGGGGAAAGGATGAGGGTGAAAACTTTGTAAATAACACTGTAGGGTGGTCCCTACCTCTTTAAGATCCTTTCTGCCTTCAATGAGATTGAAGTGAATTATCTTACCTGAGCTCCAACTGCTGCTGAGGTTACCTATAAACTCAGAGATTGTCCAGGAAAGAAGTACAACCTCAGGCACCAAGAGGGAGAGGAAGTCTTAAACAAAATCATGGAGAACAAGAAAAGGCTTGGTCAGTGAATTGAAAGGACGTCACCGTGGCACATTTTAAGATCTTAAACGGTTCGTTCAAATGACTAAATCAAAGTGTTGATCGTTAAAAACCAGAATTCAACATGAGTTACTACCTGGGGGCCTTAAAAACCTGATAAAAACAATGTAATCTCTATGTAAAATGCTGTTTAGTCATAAGGGCACAGAAAGAGTAATTGTTCTATGTTTAATTATTTTATTCTCATACCCACTCAAACCTGTTTCATCCACAATTTAAATTTTCCATCTAATTTCATCGTCTCACTGGCCTGTAGCTTTGTGACACGGGCAAATAATGACCAAAAAATCCTAATAGGTGAAATATCTTTAGGCATCTCCATTTGGGAAGTGGAAGTTACTTTGAATCAACAACTTTAAAATAACCGGTTTCGCCTGGTTTGCCCTTAAACTGACCTAGAACTGAATTAATTACATGTCACAAGAGCCCCAGCTAAAGTACCGTTCTGTAATATGCTTTATGACCAACTACACTATTTGAGAAGTATGAGTAAGTGGCTGATATTAGAACTTCAGATCTAATGTACATAAATACCCGACTCACTGTTCTGAAAAATTACAGTGGAATTGTTTGTTCTGAAACAGATTCCAGTCTGTTCTCTCTTTACAAGGACTTCCAAATGGAATTTGGAAAACCGAATCTCTGAGATGAAACTCCATTCCCTCAATCCATGTCAGACCTGGCGTGGTTTTTCTGTGTATGGAGCTTTCTGTTCTTTGACTCTTTACTCTCCATTCACATCCATCTTTATGGGTTCCTGAGTGCTGGGTTCCTGCCTTTTTTTTTTTTTTTTTTTTAGCAATCATAAAAGAGAAAACAGGGTATTTCCCAGACATAGAACTCTTTCCTGTTTCCCAGTGGATCAGTTAATCCTGGACCATTTCTAGAGTTCAGCAAAACTTAATTCAGTTAAATTCTGTCACTTCATTCCATCCCAATTCTGGCTACATAAAGAGGAAGAAAGCCAAGACTGTGGCCAATGTCAGAAAAATATCTTTCTCCCAACGTTTAGGTTGACTGCTTAGTTCTTGTAGTTGGACAAATGTGCCATGGAGTTTTAGCAGCTGTTAGGATTTACTATGCCTGAGTTGCCCTTTAAACTGCTTGTCTGACATATTTTGCTGCTTATTTTTAAGTGGGCTTCATATTTCATAGTATCTTATAGCTGGAGGAGACCTTGGGAAACTTCTGGTTGAACCCATTTGCTTTAGAAATGAAACAGCAGAGCCCACAGAAGTCAAAAGACTTGTTTTAAGGTCACAAAGCCAGTAAGTGGCAAGTGAAAGTCGCTCAGTTGTGTTCAACTCTTTGTGACCCCATGGACTATAAGGTCCATGGAATTCTCAAGGCCAGAATACTGGAGTGAGTAGCTGTTCCCTTCTCCAAGGGATCTTTCCAACCCAGGGATCGAACCCAGGTCTCCTGCATTACAGGAGGATTCTTTACCCCCTGAGTCACCAAACCCAGGCTAGAACACCAGTTACCTAATTCTTGCACCAGTGGTTTGGTCATTTGTATCAGAATAGAATGTAGTGATATTTTTACCTCTCTCTAAACTCAGGAGGAACATTTTCTGAAAAATGCATGTTATTATTGGAGATTTTTTAAAAAGACCACTTTATATAGCAGTTACTTTTTTCCCTTTTATTTTGCACAATTTCTAATGTGCAGAAAAGTAGAGAGACTAGAAACACAAACCCAATAGCCAGGTTCGACCATTTCTAATTCATGATTCATCTTGTTTCATCTGTATCCCTACCTTCTCTCCCACCCCATATTATTCTGAAGTAAACTCAGACATTGTATTATTTCATCCGTAAATAGATCAGTACGCATCTCCAAAAGATTGACATGTAAAAAGATAACCACAGTACAATTATTAACTGAAATAAATTAGCAGTAATTCCAAGTGTTATCAAATATCCTATAGTCTGTTTTAAAAATCTGTTATAAATAATGTATGATCATTTTATTTTCAAACATATTTTTCCTAGGAGAAACAAACTCAGTTAAGAATGGTGGGTATTTGAAATGAGAGAGGGAAGAATTGGGAGTTTGGGGTTAGCAGATGCAAACTGTTATCCATGGAATGGATAAACAACAAGGTCCTGCTGCATAGCACAGGGAATGATATTCCAATATCTTGTGATAAACCATATGGAAAAGAATATGAAAATGTGTGTATATATACATGTATAACTGACTCACTTTACTATACGGTAGAAATTAACACACGTTGTAAATCACCCATACTTGAATAAAATGAATTAAAAAGAATAGTTGGTGTTTTAGGTCAATGAAAAGAGAGTGGCTATACATGACTGTAAACATCACTGATAAAAACATGTCACGAATTTATAGTCAGCAAGGAATTTACTAGATATTCACTTGGTTTTGCGGTGTTTTAATTCTCCTTTCTACCCAAACTGTAAATTTTCATGTGATATTTTCCAAAGACATTGCAGCTGTTCTCTTTGAATCCCTTCAAGTCAAGCATCAGGGTATGAAAGAGACTCGTCACCACAGAAAGGGAGAGAGTCGTGGCTATTTTTGGTGGCAGGTTCAGAACAGATTTTTCCTTTGCGTCAGCAGACGTGAATACCTTCAGCTCCTTGAGCTCTAGTTTCCTAGCATGGGATATAAAATATTTTCTGGCTGGGGACAGGTTTTGTTCATTACAAATTAGGGAAGATTAATTGATTCTTTGGAGGAAATGGTTGATAATGCATTTCTCATTTCTTCAATTATTCCTTTTTTAAAAAAATAATTGTATTTAGTTTTTTATTTTGGCTGTGCTGGGTCACTTGCTGTGGGCTTTTCTCTAGTTGAGATGGGCGCTGACTTCTCTCTGGTTTTGGTGCACGGGCATCTCATTGTGGTGGCTTCTCTTGTCATGGAGCAGAGCTCTAGGGCGTGTGGGCTTCCGTAGCTGCAGCTTCCAGGCTCTAGAGCAGACAGCGTATTAGAAAGCAGAGACATCACTTTGCCAACAAAGGTCCATAGAGTCAACGCTATGGTTTTTCCAGTAGTCATGTACGAATGTGGGAGTTGGACCATAAAGAAGGCTGAGTGCTGAAGAATTCATGCTTTCAAACTGTGGTGCTGGAGAAGACTCTTGAGAGTCCCTTGGACAGCATGGAGATCAAATCAGTCCATCCTAAAAGATATCAACCCTGAATGTTCATTGGAAGGATTGATGCTGAAGCTCCAATACCTTGGCCACCTGATGTGAAGAGCTGATTCATTGGAAAAGAATCTGATACTGGGAAAGATTGGAGGTAGGAGGAGAAGGGCATGACAGAGGATGAGATGGTTAGATGGCATCACCAACTCAATGGACATGATTTTGAATAAGCTCCAGGAGTTGGTGATGGACAGGGAGGGCTGGGGTGCTGCCGTCCATGGGATCGCAAAGAGTTGGACATGACTGATGACTGAACAACAACAAAAGCTCTAGATCGCAGGCTCAGTAGCTGTGGAGCTGCTGAGCTTAGTTGCTTGGCGGCATGTGGAATCTTCCCAGAGCAGGGATCGATCCCATTTCTCCTGCATCGGGAGGCAAATTCTTCACCACTGAGCTACCAGGGAAGCCCTCATTTCCTCCTTTTAAATGTCTTCAGTGACGGGAGTCAAGTGCATCTTTTGAATGACTGTCCCATCCCAACACCTTCAGATAGGTGTGGAATATAAGTTGCAGGATATGAAGTCCAAAACAAAGAAATCTCATTGCTTGTCTTTGGTAATAAGAAAGCTAGGCGTTTTGGCAGACATGAGAACACCAGACCTGTTTACAGGAGACTTTTTATTCCTTAGAGAAAGAGTAGGAAAATTGGGTCCTGGGTGGTGAGAAGCAGGCAGCAAGATTTTCCTGAAGGCAGCAGTCATGAAAGTGAACACCCTAGAGAATCAACCAGATGGGAGAAAAGAAAGAAACTAGCCGTAAAAGCACAGCCGCGTGCTTGGTGCTGCCCTGCTGTCACACACCTGAAACTAACAGCGGAGAGAAATGTGATCTGAAGCGAGCTGGAGATTCGGTCTAGGCCAGACTCACTTCGGGGACGTAATACACCTATGTCGTGTGCTTATGGGGCCCGCAGGCACACCTGGGGATTTGCTTAAGGTTTTCCCTCCCGTTCCCATCCCCCTACCACCTTTCCAAACGTGGACAAAGTCCTTGCTCCGCATCTTTCCTAGTGTCTGTTGTCGCGTGCTTGTTTTACCTTGTCTCTCTGCCTTTGGTTTTGGCTGGTCTAAGAAGCACAAGTGTTTCAGGAGAAGAGAGAGAGGGGTGGGGATTATATCGCTGAAAAATCCTACAGTTGGAGCGGCTGTTTTTGTGACTCGGGAGGCCCACTGGGCTCTCCGAAGCCCTGCCTTCTGCGATGATTACCTCCTGCTTGCGTCTTTCACCCTGGCCTTGAGATGCGGTGATTCTCCCGCATCTGTGGGACCTTGTGGGGCCGGCTGCCTCATCTCCGCTGTGTTAGTGGTGCCGAGGAAGGAAGAGGAGACGCCGCAGCTTCTGGAATCAGAACAGGATGTAAAAAGATGAAGATGTGCCGGCCCGGTGGGTGAGCAGCATCTCTGTGTCTCCCTCACTCCCAGGGTCCTGCTCTTTCAACCTTTTTGTGTGTAACTCATGGGATTTGTAGGACATATTCCTTTAAAAATACACTTTAAAAAAGTATTTATTTATTCGTTTGGCTGCAGTGCTTGTGGTGCAGTTACCCTGCTGAGCGTGCTACGTACGTTTTCATATTTATTCTTCACACAACAGTAGGAGAAAGCCCTTTCCTCCATTTTCCTTGGAGGAAATGATGGCCTCGTAGAGATTTTTGGACTTTGATCAAGGTAACGCATCTAATAAGTGTTAGATCCAGGAGCTTTCTAATACCTGCAGATGGAGGCAAGTATCTTAGACCCAAGTGTATTCTCCTTCACCACGGAAAAAAGATAGGGTGTTGGAGAGCTCCATTTTTCTTGTATTTCTGAGACAACTTAATTTTTAAATTAATTTTTTTTTTTTTGGAGTATAGCTGTTTTACAATGTTCTGTTAGTTTCTGCTGAACCAACAAAGTGAATCAGCCATACATTTACATAAATCCCCTCTCTTTTGGATTTCCTTCCCATTTAGGTCACCACAGAGCATTGAGTGGAGTTCCCTGTGCTGTACAATAGGTTCATATTAGTTATGCTTTATACGTAGTGGTGTGTATATGTCAATTTCCCAATTCATCCCAGCCTTCCTTTATCCCCTTGGTGTCCGTATATTTGTTCTCTACGTCTGTGTCTGTTTCTGCTTTGCAAATAAGATCGTTATACCACTTTTCTGTATTCCAAGTATATGCGCTATTATACGGTATTTGTTCTCTTTCTTACTTCACTCTGTGTGACAGACTCTAGGTCCATCCACGTGAGACACCTTCATTTTTCAAAGAATGGGGATTCAAGGCTTCAAACAAGTTCCGCCCCCTTAGCCTATGCCCCCCAAGCAGTAATAATAGTAGCTAACATTTGTAGATGGGGAAACAGTGGTCAGACTTTATTTTTGGGGGGCCCAAAATCACTGCAGATGGTGATTGCAGCCATGAAATTAAAAGACACTTACTCCTTGGAAGGAAAGTTATGACCAACCTAGATAGCATATTCAAAAGCAGAGACATTACTTTGCCAACAAATGTCCATCTAGTCAAGGCTATGGTTTTCCCAGTGGTCATGTATGGATGTGAGAGTTGGACTGTGAAGAAGGCTGAGCACTGAAGAATTGATGCTTTTGAACTGTGGTGTTGGAGAAGACTCTGAATTGAGAGTTCCTTGGACTGCAAGGAGGTCCAACCAGTCCATCCTAAAGGAGATCAGTCCTGGGTGTTCTTTGGAAGGACGGATGCTGAAGCTGAAACTCCAATACTTTGGCCACCTCATGTGAAGAGTTAACTCATTGGAAAAGACCCTAATGCTGGGAGGAATTGGGGGCAGGAGGAGAAGGGGACGACAGAGGATGAGATGGCTGGATGGCATCACCGACTCAATGGACATGAGTCTGAGTGAACTCCAGGAGTTGGTGATGGACAGGGAGGGAGGCCTGGTGTGCTGTGAATCATGGAGTCGCAAAGAGTCAGACACAACTGAGCAACTGAACTGAACTGAACATTTGCAGTGACGTCTCCGTAGCAGGCATCCTCTAAGCAGTTCGTGTGGATTTGTTGATTTGAATCTTACAGCAGCCCTAAGAGTTCTTCTAGCATCCTCATTTTCCAGTTGAGAAAATCGAGACTCAGGTGGTCACACGGTGGGGATTGTTAGTGGCCCAGGGCATTCACCCAGGCAGGCGGCCTCTAGTCTCTGCACCCCCAGCCCTCTGATTGTACCACCCAGGTCCCAGGTCCATGGAGGCTCTGTGCTGTTGGCTTCCTCCTGGCCTTGAAGGAGCCTGGACCCAGAGGCCCCCGTGAAGTCTGGCAGAGGCAGCGCAGCCTAATTGGGATCTGGATGCACGCTCCTGCCTGCTCGGTGCCAACCCCGTGGTTAGGTCTTATTCTGACTTGCTTATTTATGGGCCCTGGGGCTTGGCAAGGAAGGAGCTAGAGGGTCAGACAGTCTGCACCAGAAAGAGACAGATTCTTGCTCCTGTTAATGAGAGTTAAACATCTCAAGGGCTGCTTTTCCCCACCCTGTTCTCCCACTTCCTTCTTTTGGAAAGTGCTCGAACCCTGCCATCAAGCAGATGGCCTTGAGGTGGCTGCTTGACCCCTTGTTCCGTGGGCTCACTAGGCTTCGGACGAGGGGAGGGGACAAATGCTCCCATCTTCTCAAGCTTGGAAAAACAAGTTGGCTTCTTTCCGGCCTGAGTGATCTGCACAGGTTTACTCTAAAGGGAAGGTTTGCTTTCATAAGCTGCCAAGGAAGTTCTTGGGCCATCTCGCTTGGTTTATTTATTTTCTTAATGAATTCAACTTTGGTTTAGGAGTTTGCAGAAGTTCAAGGATAGTCATCAATAACATTCTTACAGGTCGAATTGGGTTCCCTTGCCCAGTTCCTTGGGCTTCCCAGGTGGCGCTAGTGGTATAGAAGCCACCTGCCAATGCAGGAGACATAAA
The DNA here is from genome assembly GCF_029378745.1 of Bos indicus. Lineage (NCBI taxonomy): Eukaryota > Metazoa > Chordata > Mammalia > Artiodactyla > Bovidae > Bos > Bos indicus. The sequence goes on from NC_091786.1 coordinate 14,588,913, forward strand.
AGACGTGGGTTCGATCCCTGGGTCAGGAATATCCCTTGGAGGAGGGTATGGCAACTCACTCCACTATTTTTGCCTGGAGAATCCCATGGACAGAGGAGCCTGGCTGGCTACGATCCACTGGGTCCAAAGAGTCGGACATGTCTGAAGTGATTTAGCATGCAGCACCCCATTCCTGTGTTGACATTCTAAGCCCTGAGACCTCAGAATACGACTGTGTGTTTTTGTTATTTATTTGGCTATAGAGGGTCTTAGTTGTGGCATGCTGGATCCAGTTCCCCAACCAGGGATCGAACATGGGCCCCCTGCATTAGGAGCTCAGGGTCTTAGCCACTGGACTGCCAAGAAAGTCCCCAGTATGACCTTATTTGGAGGTAGAGTTGTTGCTGATGCAAATAGTTGAGATGAGGTCATCCTTGGGTAGGTGGCCCCTAATCTGATGTCATTGGTGTCCTTGTAAAACAGTGACATCTGAACACAGAGATACACACATGGCGGAACGCCAAGTGAAGACGGGTGATGCAGCAGCAGCCGAGGAAGGCCAGGATGGCCAGCGCACCGCCAGCAGCTGGCCTCCCAGCCCCGAGAAGGAGCCCACCCTGCCCACTCTCTGATCGTGCACTTCTCCAGAACTGTGAGAGAGTTTCTGTGGCTGAAGCTGCTCAGTGTGTGGCTTTTTGTTATGGCAGCCATAGCAAACAGATACAAACTAATTCTTACAAACGAGCGAACAATAAAAATGAAAACATTAGTTAGCCAAGTTGGACGGGCCTGCCTGCGCCTTTGTGGAAAGTGGGCTTTCTTTTTTCCAGTATTGAAGCAACTTAGAATCAGAGGACCTTGGCACTGGGGGGCCTCGGCTGGGGACTGACACGGGGTCTGCAGGGGCACCTTCTGGGCTCAGCCTGAGTCCAGGGTCACTGGCTCACTTCTGCTTCTCTCTACCCACACTTCCTTTCCATTCATTCGTGACTTCAGGTCCTTTGCACAAGATCCATATCCCGGGAATAATCTCTGTCAATTTCTCTCCCCTTTTCTGCCTCTTCCTTTAAGCCTTCCTAGTTTTGATAGCGATGTGCCAGTTCCTTCCTTTCAGCTCTCCTGTACCAGAAGTGAAATCCCCACTCCCATCTGGCAGAAAAAAGACGCCCTGCCCCCAAATTTTAGATTCATCCTCCTCCTCCACCCCTCCAGTTGAAAACCTCAGATTTTATAATTATTAAGACATGCTCCCTGTTTAGAGACAAAAGAAAAAGTGACCTGCTTGATTCCATTTCCAGCAGTGTGCTACTGCTAAGTCACTTCAGTCGTGTCCGACTCTGTGTGACCCCATAGACTCCGCCGTCCCTGGGATTCTCCAGGCAAGAACACTGGAGTGGGTTGCCATTTCCTTCTCCAATGCATGAAAGTGAAAAGTGAAAGGGAAGTCGCTCAGTCATGTCCGACCCTCAGCGACCCCATGGATTGCAGCCTACCAGGTTCCTCTGTCCATGGGATTTTCCAGGCAAGAGTACTGGAGTGGGTCGCCATTGCCTTCTCCTTCCAGCAGTGTAGCAGACCATATATTCTGAAAAGTCTCCTGATTAAAAAAAAAAATCACTATAAATTTCCAGGTGAAATATTTCATAGCATGTTTTGGCTCTTCAGTCTCATAAAACACAAACCCAGCTCCATTCACCTTTCAGTACCACTAGCAACTCATCCTCAGGGGAACTGGCCTCTTCATACTGAGCAGAGAGACTGGTAAACAGAGTAAGTTGCAACGGGGTTTGATTATTTAGAACCGTAAAAGAAAGAGAGATGGGGAGGGAGGGGAAAGAAGCAGGAGGAGGAGGAAGAAAGAAGGGAAGAAGGAAGGAAGGAAAGGCGGGAACTAATCATTGGTCGACAGTCACCTGGGGCCGGTGATGTTTGTAGAGCGTGGGTGGCATCGTTCTCAGGTCTTCTTGTTGTTTGGGAGAGCACAGAGGTAGTGATCCTTAGATTTTTTTTTTCAAGTTCAAGAATGCTTGTTGAAATATCAGGGTAATCACTGAAAGAATGAAAGAAGTCACTAAGAGAGAAAGAGAAGACCTAAATGATTTAACGTGGCACAGTAAAGAACTTCCTGAACTTTTCAGGGATGCGGCCCCTGACGTGGCAGTCAGAAGATGTGGGTGTGTTCAGCCCTGGACCTGGTAGAGGGTGTTAATTAGAATGAATTAAATTAACATTTACTGAGCGCTAGCTGATTGCCAGACACCTATATCATGTAATCCTCAGAACAACCCCATTAAATTGGCACTTAGGTTTTCCCCCATGTTCCAGAGGCAGAGCTGTTGACAGGGCATGTCTGAGGTTGCTCAGCTGGGAAGTGGAGGTGCTGGGATTCAGACACTGACAGATGTGCTCCAGACCATTCACTTTTAGCTCCTAAACTGTTCCACTTTAGCAAAATCCTTGCAGGGAAATCCTTGTTGTTGTTGTTGTTCAGTCATTCAGTCACGTCTGAGTGACCCCATGGACTGCAACACCCCAGGCTTCCCTGTCCTTCACTATCTCCTGGAGTTTGCTCAAACTAATGTCCATTGAGTCAGTGATACCATCCAACCATCTCATCTTCTGTCGTCCCCTTCTCCTCCTGCCTTAAGTCTTTCCCAGCATCAGGGTCTTTTCCAGTGAGTTAGCTCTTCATATGAGGTAACCAAAGTATTGGAGCTTCAGCTTCAGCCTCTGTCCTTCCAGTGAATATTCAGGGTTGATATCCTTTAGGATTGACTGGTTGGATCTCCTTGCAGTCCAAGGGACTCTCAAGAGTCTTCTCCAACACCACAGTTTGAAACATCAGTTCTTCGGCACTCTGCCTTCTTTATGGTCCAACTCACGCATCTGTACGTGACTACAGGAAAAACCATAGCTTTGACTAGATGGACCTTTGTTGGCAACGTAATGTCTCTGCTTTTTAATGTCAAGTTTGACATAACTTTTCTTCCAAGGAGCAAGCGTCTTTTAATTTCGTGTCTGTAGTTATTGTCCACAGTGATTTTGGAGTCCTTGCGTTAGCAAAATTCTAAGTGGGGAGCAGAGAAGACTGTGTTCCTCCAGGATGATTCAAGGCCTCTCCTCTCCATTCTCCCTTCCTAGAGCTGTGAGCCACCTCCCGGAAGCCTGCAGCTGTACACAGCTGGAGGAAGCTTTTGTTCTGATTTCATGGGTACTGCTGAAAGCTCTTAAATTTAAGAGCTTTGGTCATTTGTCCATAAAATCACTTTCTCAAACTTTTCCCCTTTAGTTGCTGAGGTTGTGGTGGTGATTGTAATAGTCTGTCATGACATGTAAAAGCAAATTAGATGTTCTCATAATTGTTGCATACTTAGGACATACTTAGCCTCTCATCCAAGCCAGTTATATTTCATTTGTTGGAAAAAAGATTCATCCTTTAAAATCCATCTGTGTTATAGTGTGGTTTTTCATTTGGCTTGGGAAGCTGGTCTGTGGTGACCTGCAAACAGAATTGAAAGAAAACATTCAAGATCGATTAGTCTGAAGGAGACATGTGGATTTAAGTCTAAATCTCATGCTGCTATGGTGGAGTGTAGGAACAATGCTCTTTGGTGACCTAAAAGGGAAGGAAATCCAAAAAAAGAGGGTATATATGTATACTTTTAGCTGATTCACTTTGCTGTACTGTAGAAACTAACACGTCATTGTAAAGCAAGTGTACTCCAGTAAAAATTAATAAAGGCAAAGAAGCATTAAATAAATCTCATGCACAGTCTGTATAAACCAATCAAGGGAGTCATTTGAGTTGTCCGAAGAAATGTGTCTTCTCTTCTACAGGCATATATATTCATGCTGCTGCTGCTGCTAAGTCACTTCAGTCGTGTCTGACTCTGTGCGACCCCATAGATGGCAGCCCACCAAGCTCCTCCGTCCATGGGATTCTCCAGGCAAGAGTACTGGAGTGGGGTGCCATTGCCTTCTCTGACGTATATTCATAAAACGTACTAATAACTTAGAAATTGGAGGGCTGTTCTGACAATATAAAGAATTCTGTGAACTTCATTTGGACTAACCAAGAGCAATTAACAGATAATCCCAAATCGAGTAACTGCCCACACTCATCATTATGGGGTCAGGAAAAATCCTGGATTGGGAATCTCAAGCGAGGAATTTGGGTTTTTCAACCTCTGTATGACTTGGGGGCAAATCATACTGCCATTAAGTCTTTGTTTTTTTCATCTTTAATTATGATAACAGATCTCGCCTCACTGACCTCAAACCTTATGAAAGTCAATAAGATCCTATGCAGACATAATCCACTGGGGGCTCAAAGAGTCAGACATGACTGAGCAACTAACACACACATACATAGTGAGTCTGAGGGAAAACAAAGTATGTGTAATATTTCTTTATAACCCGGAATCCACTTTACAAATTCATAGGCATTTGTTGGGCTTCTGATAGGAACATTGTGCCATGCCATGACATACTTCAGTTGTATCTGACTCCTTTGCGGCCCCATGGACTGTAGCCCGCCAGGCTCCTCTGTCCATGGAATTCTCCAGGCAAGAATACTGGAGTGGATTGCCATGCCCTCCTCCAGGGGATCTTCCTGACCCAAGGATGGAACCTTCATCTCCTGCATTGGCAGGAGAATTCTTTACCTGCTGTGCCTGGGTATCTTCTTTCTTTTCTGACAGCTATCCAATTCAATAGCACCCACGGTTTCTGTTATTTGCTGGTAGCAGCTCTGTCTACCCCTGGAATTCAGCTTGTTTGGTTATCTGATGCAGAGCAGGATTAATAGATTGAACAAAAAAATCCAGAAAGGGATCAGTTCAGTTCAGTCACTCAGTCATGTCTGACTCTTTGTGACCCCATGGACTGCAGCACAGCCAGGCTTCCCTGTCCATCACCAGCTCCCAGAGTTTACTCAAACTCATGCCCATTGAATCAGTGATGCCATCCAACTATCTCATCCTCTGTCGTCCCCTTCTCCTCCTGCCTTCAATCTTTCCCAGCATCACGGTCTGTTCAAATGAGTCAGCTCTTTACATCAAAGTATTGGTGGCCAAAGTATTGGAGTTTCAGCTTCAACATTAGTCCTTCCAATGAACATTCAGGACTGATTTCCTTTAGGATGGACTGGTTGGATCTTGTTGCAGTCCAAGGGACTCTCAAGAGTCTTCTCCAACACCACAGTTCAAAAGCATCAATTCTTTGGCACTCAGCTTTCTTTATAGTCCAACTCTCACATCCATACATGACTACTGGAAAAACCATAGCCTTGTCAAAATTGGCTGTTTTTTTCTTGATGCCTTCTCCTTGCCAGCAGTGAATGGGTACATTTATAGGTTTACCTCAGATCTTCACTCTAAGAGAGAGATTATTACCATCACAATGGAAACAAATAGAACTCAAAGACTGACTTTCCCCAGGCCCCCAACAAAGACATGTCTCCTTGGCATCACCATACCTCACCGCCCTCTGTTACTCTGACTGTCATTAGTCTGGCCTAGAGATGGTTGCTGGGATCCTGCCAACCTGCTCCAGCCCCCGTTGTCCGAAAGACTCCAGCCCCTCTTGAGTTACTTCTCCTTGGTGAGTTCTTGCATCCCCAAACAACTGCTTTCTTTGGGAGTAGAATTCACTGGGCACCATGATTCAATATAGCCCTGTTGGAAGTGGGTTATAGGTGACGATGGACCTAGGTGGAGAGACTAAGAGAAATTCAGCTTAGATTTTGATAAGAATGAAAAGACTGAAATATATGTGCAGTCTCATCATTCTTATGACCTCTCCTAGATGTGTTTTACCCCATGGATTTATCACCTGCCACCACCAGTCTAGATCTGTTGGCCAAAATGTGAAGTGGTCCTATGGATAGAGCTTGATGAGAAATTTGGCTTTTTTTTTTTTTTTTTTTGGTAGATTTACAAGGGGTGTTTGTACATGAAAGGCTCTGAGAAGTCCAGCATATGTTGTAACTTGAACATATCTTCTGAACTTAGGCTTCTTTTTAGCCTTGTTTACTTCTCCGTATAGAAGAAAAGAGGCTTCCCTGGAGGCTCAGTGGTAAAGAATCCACCTGCCACTGCAGGAGACCCAAGAGACGCGGGTTTGATCCCTGGTCCAGGAAGATACCCTGGAGTGAGAGATGGCAACCCACTCCAGTATTCTTGTCTGGAAAATCCTGTGGACAGAGGAATCTGGCAGGTTTTGGCCAAGGGGTCGCAAAGAATCAGATACGACTTGGCTACTGAGCAACAACAACCACTGAACTTACAATGGAAACGTCTTTTCAAGTCATATTTGGTAACATATCTCAGGACAAGTGTTCCCCAGAGGAAATTATCTGTTGCGAGCTGTGAACCTAAATGCCAGCAGTGTAATATCTGTGCTGGCAACCATACAGGAGGTCCACACAGGGATTGAGCATCTTCTCAGACAGACAATAAATGCTCAAGCTTTCTGATAACGTTAAAGCTAGCAGTTTGGGGTCTGGGTGAAGGAGGACAAAATATATATAGTAAATACATGATAGTCCACCTTATTAGCTGTTTTTGGATGCCAAAATATCCCAGGTCATATGAGTGTGCATACATGAATATAGACATATATCACGTGGGCTTCCCAAGTGGCACATTGGTAAAGAATCCACTTGCCAATGCAGGAGACTCAGGTTCAATCCTTGGGTCAGGAAGATCCCCTGGAGAAGGAAATGGCAACCCACTCCAATATTCTTGCCTGCAAAGTCCCATGGACAGTGGAGCCTGGTGGGCTACCATCCATGGGGTTGCAAAGAGCTGGACACAACTTGAGCGACGGAGCACACTGAATGCATTGCATAAGAAATTTTCCCAGTCTTCCAGCTCAGAAACTTCTGAAAGAGCCTCAGTCTCCTGGGACACACTGTTTTCCATATTCCGTTTAGGTTCATAAGTTGAGCCATACAAACGTCCGATTTTAAGCTGTGTATATGTATGTATCTTTTGACTAAGCACACTTTTCAGGTTAAATTGTTAATATCTTTTTCAAATTGTATTTCAAGAAGCAGCAGAAAGATGAATGACTATCAGACTCAGAATTCTGATTTTTTAAAAATATTTATTTATTTGTTTGGCTGTGCTGTGTCCTGACTGGGGCCTGTGAACTCTTAGGTGTGGTGTGTGGGAATCTAGTGTCCTGATCTGAGAAACAGAGACTTAGCCACTGGGCCACCAGGGAAGTCCCCAGAATTCTGATTTTTATTTAACAAATATTTTAATCACAAAGTTCGATGCACATGTCACAGCATACATAAATATGTAAGCACCCGTTTCCTTTCTGCAGACTCAGCTCTCTTACCATACCAAAGGGGGACTTTTTGTGTACAGCAAAGATCACTTATAGATATTTAGATCTTCAATGAATGTTCAGTGTACTAGATATACAGATTCAAAATACCAAATTTTCCCTTATAGAGTTATAACTTGGAAAACCAAAATTTCCTTCAGTTTTTATAATCAGCATTATTTGTTTGTACATTTGGTATTTTAAAGATGATCAAATAAAAACTGTAACTCTCAGTGGGCCTTTGAAAAGCACTGGATCAACTCAAACTAAAGACTAAAATCCCTTTACTCAATAATTAAAACACAGTTATGAAAGACTTCAAACCAAATCTTTCAGAGTACTTAATCAAGCTTCCTTAGTCATCATATCTGAGCCAGTTACTCTGAGCCACTGGGCACAGCCATGAACAAAGAAGAACAATGAACTGCAATGAGCAAAATAAAAGTATCCCTTGCCTTCATGGAGTTTACATACTTGTAACTATTAAATTCATTCACCTCTTGTAAATCTAATAAACCAAAGTTTTAAATGAGGAGCATATCAAAGTAAAAATTCTGACTTTCAACTTAAACCTACAAGTCTAAAATCAGAGTTGGCCCTTGAACAACACAGGTTTGAACCACCCAGGTTCAGTTATAAGTGGGTATTTTTCAATAGTAAATACTATATGGTCTGTCCATGGTTGATTAAATCTGAGAACTATGGATGGGATGGCAGCTATAAATTATACTTGAATTAACCCAGTTGTTCCAGGGCCAACTGTATACATTTGAATTAGAATCACAAAGCAAATGTTTGTCTAATTAGTGTCACTAATCTATCCGATATGTAAATACCAAAGGTACAAATGATTCTTAAGCCTGATTAAAAAATTACAAATACTGTGAAAGTGATTTGTTATATCGTTTTCTCTATTTAATTCTAAACTGTCCTACTAGGAACCACTGGGATTACACAGTTGAGCTTACTTAATGAACAGGTCATGACCCAGATACTTGATTGTCTCAAGTAGGTTGAGAGATTTGAAACTAGGACTGGAGACCTAGAAGTTGTGTATGACCAGAGGGAATCTTTCCACAGGACGGACGCACACACCGAGTCTGATTTTAACAGTGGCTCTAGTGATGCGACTCCACTTCTCCGTGGCATTGGTTTCACAAGATGTTGTTTGCTAGATTCAAGTCTTACCTTCATAACTTTTTTTGATGTTGCCACTTACTTTGGATGGATAATTTCTTAACAGCCCCAATCTCCTGCTTTACTGATTTGATTCAGCTAAGCCACCCTATTTACTGCCTGGTTCTTCTGTGTCTGGCTATTTGGCTTTGGCTCCGAGAACGTTCTCTTTTTTGAGTATGGACACTGGGTGATATCACTGCTCTGCAAAGTGGAGCTGTAACTCTCCTCCCAAAATAACTATCAACCCACCCTCATTCCTTTATACCAACAATGAATCAGTTTTTCAGTTTTAAGTCATATGATTCAAATTCAAATCAAACCCTCCAGAAGAGCCCTGGATGACCCCTTCCCTAAACAAATTCCCTCTTCTAAGCCCTTTTTATATAGAAAATTTAAAACTATCATTGCTTCTTTGCTTAAAACCCTTCATTGGCTCACTTACTACAATAGAATTCGAAACCCTTAACAGGCCCTGCAAGCCCTTGCATGATCGGGCTCTTGGCTTCATCCATGATCTCATCATGTGCCTTCCCCTTACGCTCCAATTCCAGCCACACTGGCCTCCTTTCATGTCTTCCCACGGAAACCGAGATGCTTTCCTACCTCAGGGCCTTTGCATGCACTGTTCCCACTTTCTGAAACATCATTCTCCCCACTCTTTGCTTGGATGACTCCATATCCTGTAGGTCTCAGGTTAACCATCATTTTTTCATAGAGGTGATTCTTCTTTGTAGACCTCAACACAATCGGTGTATTTATTTGCTTACTTCTTAGACCGTAAGTTACATGGGGCCATGTGTGGTGTTCTGTTGGCCTAGCACCCATCACAGCATATACTAGTCAACAATAATTTATTGAATGAATAAGTATCACAGTTGCAATGTGTGTGTGTGTGCTCAGTCACACAATTGTGACCCTGTGGACTGTGGCCCAGCAGGCTCCTCTGTCCTTGGGATTTCCCAGGCAAGAATACTGGAGTGGGTTGCCATTTCCTCCCCTAGGGGACCCTCCCAACCCAGGGATCTAACCCAGGTCTCCTGCATCTCCTGCACTGGCAGGATTCTTTATCACTGAGCCACTTGGGAAGCTCACAGCTGTCACAACAATCACCACTAGCCTTCAGTTACAACTATTATAATCATTCATAGAACCACTTTTGGCTCATGGGAGGTAGAGTAATTGTTTGTTGAATTGGGTTGAGATATCTAAATGTCAGTATCTCATGCACCCATTAATACAATTATTTTTATTACCTTTATGGTTCTTTACACATTTAGTCTTCTATAGCTTCTAAAGCTGGAGGCTTTCTGTTCTTAGCCGTCTTCTTACAGTAAAGAAGACATTTTAGCATGCCTTTTGGGGAACTGTCCTTTTCTAACTTTTAAAAAATGTCACTGAACATTAGCTAATTGGTGTAGGGTTGGTACTAAATCTTGGTTAGTGTAAATACACGTTCTATAGGCTGCTTAGTGATTTTTATTTGTTTACCCTAGTTTCCCGAGAGAGGCTTATGAGTAACCCTAGCCCCAGGTTACAGAGGGCAGCCCGGAGATGTTGAATGGAAGTTCTAGATTCTATCATGTTTGTGGCTTAAGCTCCGCCCTCTACTGTGTCGTTCTCCAAGAACCTTGCCCCCTTCCCCCACCCCACCCCAAAATTAATGCCTTGGAAAAGCACTGAATTGTGCCAAGACTCCTGAATCTTAACCATTTAGGACTTGGTGGCTTTTTTTTTTCTTTGCGGGGGAGGGGCTTTTTTTTTTTTTTTTTTTTTTTTGCGGTATCAACCTCATATCCCCGTCTCTGTACCTTGGCACCTGCGAAGATGAAAAAACAGCATAAAATACTATTTTGAACGTTGCATCGTCACTCACGGAAAAAGGCGCAAAGGCGTAAGAAAAATCGGCTTTATTTTTGTTGTTTACAACACCTCGGCGTTTTTTGGAAACCCGAAGAAGGTCAGGGTTGCTGGGGAAACGGCCGCAGGGCCGCGCGGTCGGGGTTCGCCGCAATGTGCCCGCGCGCCTGCGACTCGGCATGACCCCCGCGCCCCTGGCCCTGCGCCCCGGCTGGGGCGGCGCATAGCCCCCTCCTCCCGTCCCGCGCCGCGCGCACTGTTGTCCTTGAGCGATTGGTTGGTTGGACCAGAAACAGCTGTGCAGAGCTGAGCCGTGCAGAGGGGCTGTGGACCTGAATGCAGGCTGTCGGGCTGGGAGTGACTGACCCCGGGGGCTCGAGGGAGAGAGGGGACGAGTCGGAGCCGCCTCCGCCGCGCTCTCCCGGCAGCGTGGAACCAGGTGCCCGGGCGCTGGCGGCGGTCTGAGGAGCTCCGGGTTGGCGCCCCCTTCCCCCGGCTCTAGCTGCCTTCGGGGTTGGTGCAGGTGGGGGCCAGGCAGGGCACCGCGGATCGCCCCGTTCCCACTGACCGGTTTCTCTTCCTTTCTGCGAGGGGGAGGCGCTAACCCTCAAAAAAATGTAAATATCCAGGCGCGGACTCCGGGCTGGGGCACCAGCCGAGTTCCCAACGCCGCCGCCGGGTGTTTTGCATGGAAATTGAGAAGCCAGACAGGATCGGTGCTCTAACTTAATGCAGCTCTGCGATTAGCAGGAGGCCGGGCACCTTCCCGGCTCCCTGTCCATCAATAGCCTTTCTGCGCGCTCGCGATCGCCGAGCCGCGGTGCCGCCGTGCGGGGTGTCGACCGGCAGATGCCGCATCCTTGGCAGCCATGGCTCCCGTCGCCGCCGCGGCCAGTAAGTAGGAGCATGCATGTGTAAGGGGGGGCACATGCGTGTCGGCGCGCGCGCGCACACACACACACACGCACACACGCACGCACACCACCCGGAGCCTCGGAAGGAAGGAGGAAGACCGACGAGGCGCTGCAGTTGCGAGGACGACTCGGGCTCTTCGTGAATTCGGCAGGAGCCGGCCTGGCGCAGCTGCTGACTGCAGAGCCTGCCCCAGATCGTGGGCACACGCGCCCCCAACCCCCTCACCCGAGCCTCTGGAATGAAGACTGCCTCCCGAGGACTGCAGGGGAGGCAGAGCCAGCCCGTGCCCGGGACTGCGGGCCGCGCGGCCGGTAGGCCCAGGGGGACACGACTTGGACGCTGTCATCCCCACGCCTGGCTCTGAGCTGCCCGGTGCCGAGAGGGTCTGCCGCCGCCCCCTCCGGCTTCCCGGGCGCCCGATCCCGGGTCAACCCCGGAGGCCCCGGCTTCCTCATTTGTTTGGGGCTTTTGTGCCGGGGGCTCACAGTTGGCTAAGCACTCCAGCGCTGAATCGGGCCATTGTCTGCGCTCCCATTGCTTCCACGCTGCAAGTCTCGGCGCCCCCACCCCGCCCGCCCCGCTCCCCGCCTCCTCCTGGCCGGGGAGCCTCCTAACGTGCCTTTCCCCCCCCAGGAATCTGGAAGCTATAAGCCGGGCGGATTGCAAATGAAGTGTAATGCATTGTGGGACGTGTGTAAAATCGGAGCCTTCGCCGTGGGGGTGTGTGGGGGCGTGGGGAGGGCCGGACCCGCCGCTGGCGGTGTAGACGCCGACGAGGAGGGGCTGGGAAAATGAGCGCAGAGTCCGCCCGGGTCGTGCCCGCCGTAGACGGATGAAGCCGCGCACTGCGCCCTGGCGCTGAGGCCCGGAGGATCGGGGGCGGCGGGACGCCCTCTCCACCATGAAGAAGACCCGGAGCACAACCTTACGGCGCGCCTGGCCTAGCTCGGATTTCTCGGACCGGGCCTCGGACCGCATGAGGTCCCGCAGCGAGAAGGACTACCGCCTGCACAAGCGCTTCCCCGCGGCCTTCGCGCCCCAGGCTTCGCGGGGCTACATGACATCAGGTTGGTAACCGCGTTTCTGCCCCCGCGGGCCGGGGCCGCGGGGTGTGCTCGGGTCCTTCCCCGGGAAGGGACGCGCGGTGATGGATGCGATAAGTTATAGGGAACGCAGGGGCAAAAAAAAAAAAAAAAATTAGCTCCCATCCACCATTTTGTACCTCCGCAAGATCCACAGCAGGCCCTCTCAATATGGGGTTGGAGAGCTGTTAGTTAGGTAAAATCTGGGAGGGGGACGCGCCAGGCGTTTTGGCTGCACGGATAGATGACCGCCAGCCTGGGCGCCCAGCCTCCCTGGGCTCGTGGAAGAGCCGGCGTCCGCGGTTGCCCTCAGTACCGGGCTGGCTCGCTCCCGCTCGGTGGCCAGTTATTATATCCTACCGGGTATTTAAACAGCCCTTCTTGCTTACAAGGGAACAGGTTCCATGCACAGTTTTGGATGGTTTGAGTCAGGGGAGAGGTTGCAGTCAGGCTGGTCGGCTTGCTTGCACGCAGGGAGCTGTGTCGCGGCTCATTGAATGCATTCGGTGGGGTAATGGTGTGTATGCGGATTGAATGCTCACATGATTCTGCGTGCATTTAACATATGTTGCTTTGAATTAGGTTGTATGGGAAGAATGGAGGCTGTGTCATGTGTTTGCATGCCAGACAGGAAAGACAGACAAGACGGTAAATGAGGATGAAGGCTTCAGAAAGGGTTGCGTCTTAAAGCGCATAGAAGCCTTTCTGAAGGCGCCAGTTAGTTTCCTTTGGAAATGCAGCGGAATGGCTTTGCTTGTGTGTCTTGGGAACCCAGGGATAAAATACCTGAAATGCTGAAGGAGGAGGACTGTAAGACTCTTTTCTCCTTGTTTTCTTCTTACTGTTGACTTGTTGACTACTTGTATGTAGCGATGTGTAAGACACCAATTTTGGTTGATTTGGTTTTCATTCGGAATGAATTCATTTTCTTTGAAACAAAATGTCATGGAAGAACTGAGATTATATTTGAAAACACATCCTGTACCAGACCATTTTAAATCCTGGGAAGATTGCTTTAAGCTTACAGTTGGTACTTAAAGTGTAGCTCTACTATCTTTCTCCTAAAAATAGCAAGTTGTTTTTTTTTTTTAAACCTAGGCCCAGTATTTCATGCTTTAAAAGTGTCTTGTGACCACACTTCCATGAGTAGAAAACCTAAATAAAATAACCATCTTTTTTAAATTGCAAAATCTGGTGACATAAGGATGTACTGTTTTGGCAATAAGGCTCCCTTGATTTTCCCGGTCATGAAAAGCCAAATTTGTAAAGGAAGTGACAACTACAGTTTATGCTTCAGTAATTGAAGTCAATCACTGCTGTGGTTGCTTTATTCTTCAGGCTGGTGGCAGTAAATTTTGAAATACAGCTAAATCCAAATGTAACCTCAAAACACATCTGTCCATAAACCCATGTCTGCTCTGGGTGTTCAGATAATCTCAGGTTTCATATGTTTGAGGTTTGAATGTCTTCATTCCACTCTGAATGGTTCCCCCTCTTTTCTTTTTACCTCTCTTCAGGAATCAGTACTGATACGAAGTGTGAGGCTGGAGGGGGGCAGGTGGCCATCATTTCTTCCACAGACATGCAAGACTCTGTAATGCTTTCAGGCGCATACCCATGGAGCCCATTCTCATCTCTCTTGGCATAGCATCATTATGATCACTGTTTCCTTCTTTGCTAAAGAACTTCTCTGCTATTGCCAGTTTTGCAAGGTATTTTTGAGGGCTTGAGGAAGAAGCTTTTCATTTTCTTTGATTCTCTTGTTTCATTTCTTGCTGTGCACATGGTAAGCTGGTCAGGGGATACTGAAGGATCAGCTCTTTCAGGCTGGTGGAGGTCTATGTAGATTTCACATTAGCTTACTGTTGAGAAAAGAAAACCCAAAGGTGGGGGAAGAAAAGCTGTGTGATTCATTCAGCATTTCATGGAATCTCCCCTGCCTCAAGCAGAGAGCCTTGCTAGATTCTCATGGGGCTGCAGGGTTGGATATAATATAGTTTTGTCCAAGGATGAAAGTGGTTATTTTTTCTTTGTTTTAATTATTGTCCAATACATATAATAAAAGGGGTTGGGGCTCATGGAAGGATCTAATAATTATTAAACAAACTCCTCCAATAAACACTGGGAGAGTAGGTGCAATCTTATATACACATCTTTCTGGGGGAGATTGGAAGTAGCTTATCAATTTCCTTTCCAAATATAAGTGTTGATAGTAATAGGTGGTATATTGAGACACTTGGAGATCATGTGGGAGACGTTCTCTTCCCCTTAACAAATGTAAGAAAATCCATTTGTATCAAGTTAGTGACTCTGGGTGCAAACAGAGGCCTTTGTCATTTAAAAATGAAATAGAAAATGAAGCAACTTAGAAACAAATGAGGCTTTTCATATTTCTTCTGTTTGTCCAGTCATTTGGCGTAATAGCCACTAGTGTTTATCGTGCTTCTTCTCAGTAAAAAGAGATTTTGTTGTTGAGTTCAAAGGACAAGATAAGCTTCTTCAGAGAAGCACTAAATGACTTAATTTCAGTTGAGGTATTTTTAGAAATCCCCATCTGAAAAAATTCCTTAAAAATATTGTGAAAATCACTTTTTTTTTTTTAACTTTAGGAAAGGAAAGAGCCTTAGAAGTTTTAATAGTTCTTCTTTTGGTCTGGCCTACTGTCACACAGTAGGTATTTCAAGTTTAAATGTGTTTATTTAAGGCAAAATTACAGGCATTCCATAATAGGTTTCTAATGAGACAGCACCTTTTCAAACAGTCTTTTCTTCACTAATGCATAATTACCAGTTTGAAATGTGATTTATAGCAATAGGCTTGACATTTAGCCTTAGCTTTTTCGTGTACCTTCGGGATAAACTACACTTAAGCTCGAGAGGTTAGAATAGACACATCTAAAATTTAAAGAGATCCTGCAAACAGATGGTTAGATAGAGAATTCTGAAACTTTAAATTTTAAAGACTGCCTTTTGTGACTATTTCAGCCCCCAACTCATGCTACCAAATCAAAAATAATCCTAAGAATTCACAGGCCTCCTGGCAACCAGCAAGTTCACAGGCCATGAGATGTGTTCATTGTTCATCTTGAATGTTAATTTCCCAAAGGTGGTTTCTGGGCAGAAGGGGAAAAATCTTGCCTTTTGTTCAAATCAAGATGAATAATATGCATCCATGATCTGAATAAGAAAAAGGATTAGGTCAAATAAATGTGGGGTTATTTTTCCACAGTTTCTGAAACTAGAAATTATGATATTACTTAGAAAAGTAAAACTCCCCACAAAGAGGGAAGTAGCTATATAATCCTTGCTGCTACTGCTAAGTGGTTTCAGTCGTGTCTGACTCTGTGCGACCCCAGAGATGGCAGCCCACCAGGCTCCCCCGTCCCTGGGATTCTCCAGGCAAGAACACTGGAGTGGGTTGCCATTTCCTTCTCCAAAGCATAAAAGTGAAAAAATAAAGTGAAGTCACTCAGTCGTGTCCAACTCCTAGCGACCCCATGGACTTCAGCCCACCGGGCCCCTCCATCCATGGGATTTTCCAGGCAAGAGTACTGGAGTGGGTTGCCATTGCCTTCTCCGGCATATAATCCTTAGGGCTTCGTATATGGGAATGTGCTTACCTACCTTCATGAAATGATTTTCAAGGCACCGTACCTTTGTTAATGAAGGAGTTAGAACTTTCTCTGTTAGGACCTTGTGAACTGTGACCTCTTTATGCAAATGATGTGGCTGACTTTTAACTTTCTTCCCTCTCCTCTCCCCCTGCTCTGGGGCCAGGGCCGGGGGGCAGGGGTGGGGGGAGAGGGGGTAGCTGCTTCTTTATATTGCACATGGCATGCCATCAAGTTTGGGGACATTTCATCGATAAAGATTGGAAAGCAATTTTTTTTCCACTATAAAGGTTCTATGGCACACATGCATGAAAGATATCCTTTATGAACTCGACATCCCAAAGTCATGGTACTTTTCGATGGATACTTGTCATTTGAAAGAAAAGTAAGTCAGAGAGTTTTAAAGGATTTGAAGAAGAAGCCCCAAACTGACATCTTAAGAAAATATAAGTCAGTTTGGTCTGCTGATCTAACTAACGTGAATCAGCGGGGAGGAATGGCCAGGACACTACCTTGATGAGTTTATTAGTTTTCATTTTTTAGAAACTAATTCTGGGGCACAGTGGATGGTGTGTCCCAGTTCCTTATGTTCTGTTATTTTGAGAGACATGAGAGTTTTCTGGGAGTGGAGGATGGGCACCCAAGGTTCTAATCTGGGCCTGCCCCAAACCAGCTGTGTCCCTGGTGGGTAACATGACCTCTCCCGTCTGTAATGGGCCCTCCTGGTCCACGTTTCCATCACAGGATTGGGCTCCGTGGAGGCTCTGTATTGAGCAAGGCGGGATTTCTGAGCACTTACACAGAAATTGTTAGAAATAACCTTTGCCCTTTCTTATTGGAGTCATGTGCTTCCGTACCTGGGGTGTGTGGGAAGAGTGCTCTTTTGACAACGGAGTCTTATTTCCTGTCATCCCCAGATGTTCCATTAAGTGACTGCATTAGGGCTTGTCCTGGTGACCAGACTGATGGGAGTAGGGGGGATGAGGGACGAAGCCCTGGCAGGTTCTGATCATTTGGAGTTTTCATAAACAGCATCCTGTTGCCTCCTATTCACTCTTTGCAGAGATCCATTTCCAGCCTCGCTGCTCCAACTGTGTTTTAATTTGAAACTACCTGTGTTGACTCCTTGCATCAGGCCCGTGGAAGTGAGGAATATTACACTTGGTGGTGAATGACTTTATTCTTTATTTCCCAGGAGAACGTGAATGTGGTTGCAAAAGGTCACCTCTCTTGGTATTTCAATATCTTTTACACTCTTGAGAACGTTTTTATTTGAAAAAAGGAATATGAGTATATTGTATAAAAACCTTAGCATTTTTATACCTCCAGAGCAATTATGGCTTAAATTCTCTCTACCCCAGAGAGTTAGGGCAGTTCAGACACTGGTTTGTTCTTTGGTACAAGATTGCTTATGCTGAGTGCAGACAGAACCAAGGAGCGAAGTATGATTGGACCCTTGCTGGTGGGAACGCGGGCCGACTTTCGCAACTAGGACAGGTTTTGTGGATCAGCCATAAAAACTGCATGAGGCCTGATCTGTCACATTTCGAGTAGAGGTTCTTGTAGTTCGTAAGAATTTAGACTATAGACTCTATAATGTAGCCCTCACCAGTTACATGAGAGAGAAGTGACGTGGGTAATTATTTTTAAAGTAGATAGTAAACTTTTCCTTAAGTAGTTAAGCTCCAGACTATTTTTATTTGACGTCGGAATGCACAACCAGTTGGCCAGAACATCCCATTGATTTCTACCACCTAAACAGTTCTAAAATCTGCCCCTCCCCCCTCACCGCAGTTGTTTGAATCTTCTTCTGTTCTATCAGGATGTCTTCTAAACCGACCATGTCCAATTCATGCTCCATGTGTCCCCAGAGGGACTTTATTTTTTTAATCCCTCTCAAAGCAAAACTGATCCTATTCCTTTCCAACTCTTTTTGATGTTTCTTGTGCCTATGAATGAAGTCTGAGACCAAGGCTCATCATGGCATGACCTGCCCTACTTTCCCTTCCTTTCCTTCCCCCACCCACCCTGTGTTTCAGGCTCTGGAGTCTCTCTACCTTTGGGAACATCTTGTTGCTGTTTGTGTGCCTCTTGCGATTTATGTCATTCCACTGAGAATGTGCTCTCTGTCTTTAAAGGTCTGAGATTTAGCTAATGTATAAAGCTGATGCTGTTGAGCCTTCCAGAACAAGCTCAGGTAGCCCCTCTCTTTCTACAGCACGTCACTCACATGACATTTGTTTTCTGCGTGTGTTGCAGCAACACGGTTCCATTGTATTGCACCTCGGGTTTGCTAGCCAGTGAATCCCTCAGTCTTGGTATTACGTGTTTGTACCAGCCATAGAGCTTGGCATATATCAGGGACTCTGGAATTGTGTATTGGACAAATGAATAAAACATGGCTTCTCTTTAAAAAGTTTGTTCGTTGAAGAGATATCTTGAATTCCTAATGTGAGTCATCCTTTTGTACTCACGAAGATTCTACTCTTCAAGGACTTCCTGTTGTGGTTGGTAGGACCAGCTCTCCGTGAGTCAATCATTTGAAAGCAGTAAATACTGGAACATAATCCCGAGTTAAGCGGGGTGGTTGATATGGCTGGTGTAGGTGGAACAGGAGTTTAGAGAAGAGATGCCAGTAAGAACACTGCCTGGAGGGGGGATTTCCTTGCTTATTGAAGGACTGGGTAAGAGTTGAGGAGACAGAGGAGGAGCAGGACTGGGGGAGTGAGTATGAACCAAGGCATGCAGCCGGCAAGGAACATATCAGCGTGAAATTTGCCATTCTGTAGCTGTGGGATGTAACTAGAAATAATGTGTAGCTCGGTCAGGCAGGATCTTGAAATGTAGGTGGGATTTAGAATTTACGGGGCAGAAATTAGATTTGTGAGTTTGGGAGAGAAACAGTGAAAGGAGCGTCTTAGGAAGAGGGGTCTGGGCGTGGCTGGCAGGGTAGATGGAAGAGATGAGAGTTGGGAGGCTAGGAGACCAGCTGGAAAGTGGTGGCCGGGACAGACTGATCAGGCAGTAGTGTGTTGAGGGACGACCCAGAGCAGTGTTTCCCAACGCTCCTAGGCATTAGCACACCATGCTTGAGAACTTGCAAACCGTGTCCACATACCATCTGTGCCTTTATTTATGTAATAGTTCTGTTGAACTCTACCCACTTTTATATTTAAATGGATGAAAAAAGAAGCATTTTAACTGCATGTGAAATAATGGGTTTCATTTGACAGTTGTTTTCCTGACCCCCTTTACAATTATTATTATATCACTATCAGTAAAAAAAAAATGATCCAGACAGATACCACCTGAAATGTGGTGGTACCACCACTCACGTACCTGAGTGGTACTCATGCCTCATAGTGAGAACTCATATCAGCCAAAAAAGGACGGATGAGTGTGAAGGGCAAAGGGACCATCTGTGAAAAGAAAGGACCTGGCTGTTCCTTTGTAAGTGACTGGATTGAAGAGGGGAGAGGAAATCAAAGGTGAATCAGAGATTTTTGTTGGAAGAATGCAACACATGACCAGGAGGCTGGGGGGAAATGGAACAGATGATGAGATCCATGTTAGACTTAAAGAGTTGGTTGTCTAAGCGGAGAAGTAGGTATACATGTGATGGGGTAGTTTGGGGGTCACCCACTTAGCAGTGTTAGTGAGAACATGGAAATACCTTAGCCATTGTATTTCCCATTCTGCTTC
This sequence comes from Bos indicus, assembly GCF_029378745.1. NCBI lineage: Eukaryota > Metazoa > Chordata > Mammalia > Artiodactyla > Bovidae > Bos > Bos indicus. Next base: position 14,608,572 of record NC_091786.1, read on the forward strand.
TTCAAGGGGAACAGATGACTTGCTTATTTTTATTTCCAGCAGATGGAAGGTCAGTTGGATTCCGTTAACGTTGGATCCTACTTGGGTTTCTGAAAACCTGCAGACTCAAGGTTAGGATTTAGAAATCATCTGCTCTCTTTTCCTAAAAGTAAAGTGCTTTTTAATGCTTGCATTTGTTTGATTAGTGTTTGCACTTACTCAGAAGCCCTTGTGTTGTTGATACAAGGGATATGCTTTTGGTATCTCTAGTTCAGGTTTGAAAAGAGTTTAGAGCTCTGCAGGCAGCAGCACAAAAGACTAGACCAGCTATGTAAATAATGTATATTTCAAACATCTGTCATATACCGATTCAGTGGGAAATTTATGGCTTAGGTAACTCATATACACAGTTAAAAATCTCCATTTATCTTCCTATGTAAATCCATGATGGCCCCTCCAGGCCAAGTTTTCTCTTTTTGAAGATAAAAGAGAAGTATTTGGCAGGTGCCTGTGGGCATTAGAGGTAGCAGGACTTATGCCCAGCCCTCTCCTTCTGATGGCCGTAGTTTCAGAGAGAGGAACTGTCTACTTTGTAATTAACACCCCCCACCTCAGCCCTACTGCAGATTCCTGTCTAAGCCGATTCCCCTCCGAGAGCTCATAGACCATTTATTGCCTTCAGCACATCCAACTTTTGCTTTGAAATCATTTATTTCATTATTAGATAAAATGAAGGCCCCTATAATGATTGAGGTACCATGGATAACTGTCATTTTTTTGGCTGCCCAGCAGGTGAACTCCCTCCCTGCCGTCTGTGTATCTCCCCACTGTCGTGAGTTGAATGTGTCCTCCCCAAAAGATAACATCCAAGTCCTAACCCCTGGTAACCCTGAAATATGACCCTATTTGGAAATAAGGTCTTTGCAGATGGAATTAAGTTAAGATGAGGTCATACTAGAGTCGGATGGGTCCTGCATCCAGTACGGCTGATGCCCTTATAAGAAGAACAAAGAGACACAGACGCAGAGGAGACGTCCATGTGAAGGTGGGGGAGAGATTGGAGTGATGGGTCTGCAAGCCAAGGCAGTATGGGGATTGCTTGGAACCTCCAGAAGCCAGGAGAAAGGCGTAGAAGGGCTTCTCCCCCAGAATCGCCAGATGGAAACAATCCTTTGGCTCTTGGCTTCCAGAGCTGTCAAGAGAATAAATTTCTCTTTGTTTTAAGCCACCCGGTTTGTGGCATTTTCTGTCAGCAGTCCTAGGAAACCAGTACACTCACCCCATGGACCTTGGGACCCCATGGACCCTGGGACCCCATGGATCCCATGAACCTCGCTTCCCTATGGAGACTGGCCTGCTGTCCTGGCCCGCCTGCCTTGCAGTCATGGTTTCACCAAGTGTTCACTCCTTTCCAGACTCTGCATGTGGCGCTTGTAGGGCAGTGAGGTACGGTCCCTGGGTGGTGGTGGTGTGGCAGCAAGATGGCATTCTGCAGGCAGTGTCCCGTGTGTGGCAGGGTAGACAGTGCCCGCTGCAGAGTGGTTTGTGTGCAGCGTGGCTGCCGTGGCATCCTCACTGAAGTGGCTCTGAGTTCCAAGCCTGGGTCTCCAGGCCTTCCTGTGATCTTGAGTTTCTCAGTACTTTTCAGTAAATTCCTTTTCGGAGGGGCCATGTAGCAGAATGATTTAGAGCAGACATGTAGCTCAGATCGCTTCATAATCCAGCTTTTCCAGTACTGAGTGGCTAAACTTGGACAAGTTACCTCTTTTTGCAGGGCCTCAGTTTCCTTACCTGTAAAATGGGAATAATAATGATATGTATGTATCCATGCGGTTTGGGGTGAATTATGTGACTAATACGCATAAAGTATTGCTTTGGTTCCTGTTGAATAGAAGTGGAAGAACCCCAAAGGAAGCAGATAGAATCTCAACGAGGCCTCACAATTGTCACTTCAAAGTATGCTGTCAAGTGTAAATTGCGTATAAGCTACATTTTAAAAAGTACAGTTAAGTTTTGCTCTGCAGCTACGTTGTCTTTTTTTTGTAAAGACTTCAGGGCCCTTGTTGTCCCCTCTTCAGTAAGACCCAGTGTCCCCTCCGCCTTGCATTCAGCTGCTGTCCTCTTTGGCCTGATGAAGCCGTTTCTTCTCCGTGCTCCCGTAGCATCCTTGTGCGCCTCTGATATCATGGACACACCTGTCGTCATCTTGTCTCATCCTCCCTCTAGACTGTACACTCTTTGTGAACTTGGTTCTAGCCTCACTTGGCTTTGTTCCAGCAGTTGCTGGGTGGGTGGTAGGCTTACAGTAGGAGCTGAAAGGCGCATCTACGGGGACTCATTGTCTTGCTGCATTCCTGATAGCTGCAGTGAGATCTCTGACCTCTGTATTTCCTTTCTGTAACAGCAGTCATAGTTAGTCTCCTGGGAATTGATGATGAGAGGCCCCCAGGGTCCTTGTACCCTATCAGTAATCCTGACCCATTCACACACACTGCGCCGAAGGAGTAAACTGGGGCACTCTAGATACCACCGTCTGGTACATGTATAAGCTTCCATATTGGAATTTCAAGCATTCCAGCATGGATCTTTGATGAGATTATAAAACAATATAGCTTTTTGGAATCCACCAAATTTCTAGGATAAAACATCCCTTTAGATGCTGGAGCTTTATAATGGGGCTTCCCGTGAACCTAATGAACTCACTTGAATTTTCATTTTGACTGGTTTTAAAGTAATTGAAGGGAGTATTTGAACCTTTTTTTTTTTCCTCCTACACTTGCTGACTGGTTATTTATAATGAAGACAGTGGACTACTGTTGGTAAACTGTTTTTTTTTTTTTAAAAAGGTTTTTAAAAAAGTCTCCTTAGCCAAGGATCTGGACATGCCCAGAAGAGCTGAACAGTGAAGATGGTCATAGTCTCAGGTGGATTTTTCCGTAATTAAAATAGTGGCTTCTTATGTTCATAAAGTTCCTTTATGTAGTGGCAGGCTTTTAGACTTGGGGCTTTGATTTTACTCTTCGGCCATGCTGCGCAGCAGGTGCTATCTTAGTTTCTGAACCAGGGGTTGAACTTGCACCCCATTGCATTGGAAGTGAGGAGTCTGAGTCACTGGCCCACCAGGGAAGTCCCTTGATTTAGGGCTCGAAAGTGAGACAGGATGTTGGTGTCCTGGTACCCACTTGCTACCTGTATAATCTTGGCAATGTATCCTCTGCTTCTCATTTATAAAATGAGGATAAAGTAGTATCTAATGTGTAGTTGCCATGTGGAGTAAATGAGCAAATGCATGCAAAATATTAATAATTAGCATCGTGCCTGACACATAGTAAGAACTTAGTACATTTTTTGCTGCTGCATTATTTCTTTGGGTACAAAACTCTACAAGAGTGACTTGTTCCTAAATATTTTATACTTGAGCCATGTAGAAGAAGGGAGATGACAGATAACTTGTCCAGGGTCGATTGGAGTTAAAAACAGCTTTCAATCTGATTCTTGTACTTTGGTCCTCATTTAATCACAAATCAAATATTCCATTACCCCTGACTTGGGTATTTGATCTTCTAAAAGGTTCACAAAATTATTCATTCATCTAAGTGGGTTCACTTGTCCCTGAGTTTCCATCTTAGGAACCAGGGTAGAGAATCGTTGTTTTCAACATTCCCATGAGATAGAAATCTAAGAGAACTTGGCTCCACCTGAAATCGGGGAAATGCTGCCCTGTCTAGCGTGTGTGTGTGCTAAGTTGCTTCAGTCGTGTCCGACTCTTTGTGACCCTGTGGAGTTGCCCACCAGGATCCTCTGTCCATGAGGTTCTCCAGGTAGGCATAATGGAGTGGGTTGCCGTGCTTGCCTCCAGGGGCTCTTTCCCACCCAGGGATCGAACCTGTATCTCTTATGTCTCCTGCCTTGGCAGGCGGATTCCTTACCACAGCGCCATCTGGGAAGCCCATGTTCCTCCCTTGGTGACTTTTAAATAGTCAGGCCGGTGCCCTGGAATCTCAGGTCAGCATGTCCCCTTGGGTTGCGGAAAGGGGGTGCTACCCTTTGGGATCCGCTTTTCGCTTGTGTTAATATTTCAGCAGCTTTCCTTCGAGCAGATGGCTTGGCAGCAGGACTCGGGGCTCTGGGATGACAGACTGAGCCGGGGAAGGAGATGAGGGTTTTCCCTCCTCCGCAGCTTTCGAAGCTGCCGCCACCTCCGCCTCACCTCACTGTCGAGGCAGACACGCGGAGCATGGCCGGCCAGGATTTGGGAACTCAGAGCTTCCCGTTTTTTTAACACATCGCCCCTGCCCAGGTCTCCCTTCCTTCAGAGTCCAGGGGAAGATAGCTGCAGGAGAACCTGAAGTATATATGAAGTAGCTTGCCTTATATGGCTGCGGCCAAGTCATTGAACTTCAAAAGCCTCCTCTAATTATAGCTCCACAGTAAGACAAAAGCCTTGGCTTTTGTGGGCGAAAGCATGGTTTTTGGAGACGGCAGATCTTGTTTTCCCATATGCGGTACCCTGCTTGGTTGTGGGTGGTTTCAACATGTGGAGAATTTCAAAGAACATTTGTTCGGGATGCCAAAGGCATAATGATGGTGTACCATCCTGAGCCGAAGGGCCAGAAAGGATGGTTTCCATTGTCAAGTGCAGCCGGAGGTGGGAAAGTGCGTTCTCCCAGTGGAGCCAGGCAGAGCATCGCTGGGCTGGGCTTGATGCTCAGGGGCTCCTGCCGTGTTGTGTAGACAGGTCCCAGAAGGTTTCTGTTCAGCCTGGCAGTAGGAAGCCAGAGGTAAAGGTCCCAGGCCATGAGCCCAGGGTTTCCTCTGTTGGTCTGAAAACAGGCTTCCTATCAAGATAAGAGTTCCCAGGGCCTCCTAAACTGTAGACATGAAGAGGGGGCCTTTTAACCCTCAATTCCTCCCTCTGCCCAAGAAAGGGAACCATTGTTTATTGAGTATGTACTTGGTACCAGCCAATGCTTAATTAAGAATGACCTCATTTCGTCTCAGAATAGCCCTGGGAGGCAGTCACCGGTGAATATTTGAAGCATCACAGGCCATACCCCTGAGATTTTATACACACACACACATACACACACACACTTAAAATCTTGTATGTGCTTGACTGTTAGTCTACATGCTTGCTATTGTTGTTCTGTTGCTCAGTTGTGTCCAACTCTTGGCGACCCCATGGACTGCAGCCCACCAGCCTCCTCCGTCCATGGGATTCTCCAGGCAAGAATACTGGAGTGGGGTGCCATTTCCTCCTCCAGTGGGTCTTCCTGACCCAGGGATCGAACCCATGTCTCCTGCTTTGGCAGGATTCTTCACCACTGTGCCATCTGGGAAACCCAGTGTACATGCTACCTGTTGGTAAAATTAACTTCTTATTTTTAAGTAAATGTGAAGTATTTGCTTTCACCACTCCAGTGGTTCATCTTGTACTTGCTGTAAGGAGCCTGTTGGAGAGGCCTGGCTTGTACTGAGAGGAGAGAATTTAGAGTTTCCTGCTTACTCTAACAAGTCTAACCTCAAGTATTTGTGTATGTCATTGGAAAAAAGAATCCCAGCTCTGCCAGCTGATATTCTGAGAGTTACCACGCTTTGACCAAAGAATAGGAAGAGTCTCCTAAAACCTGGCAGGGTGTCCGGGGGTGCATGGGTGGCTATTGCTGGAATATTCCTGCGCTGCTGTTTCTTAGGCTTCCTCCTTTTATCACTGTAGAGGGGGTTTCTCATCCTTCTGCTGTGAGCTCCTCGCTGTCCTGATTGGCCCAGTGTTATCAGAAGCTGTCCGTCAGTATGGTGAACACCCCTGATTTTTTTTGGAGGAGATGAAATCCTTGGGATTGCACAGCTCTTAGGTCTTACTTGGTACGAAAGGTACCTGACAACCACGTTTGAAACTTGAGATGGAAAGAAGTTCCCCCACGGAGACATAATTTCATTCATTTGTAAACCATTCTCTTCTGCTGACTCATTTTCTCTGAACTCCTTTACTTTTTCTGTTAGGAAGAACTGGAGAAAGATGAGGTTTCATGCAGTCTAACTTTTGCCATCTGTTGTTGTAAGAGTTTATGCTGAGCAGTTATTCTGAGCATCCCAGTAAGGCCAGGGTACAAATCATGGAATAATTTGACAGTACCCCACCCAGTAATTTAAAATTACGCTATCAGGGGTCAAAAAAGGGGGGGTTCCATGGGTCTGAATGATATAAGATAGCATGAAGTCCAAGGTAATCAAGACATTAATAAACTAGGATTTTTGGTGAATATGATTTTTACAAAGTATTGATATTTAGGGGCCTTCCCTGGCAGTCCATTGGTTAAGACTTTGCCTTCCAATGCAGTAGGTGCCAGTTCAATCCCTGGTCAGGGAACTAAGATCCCACATACTTCGTGGCCCAAAAAACGTAAAAAATGGGAATTATATTGTAACAAATTAAAGACTTTAAAAATGGTCTGCATCAAAAAAAATTTTTTTTTAAAAAGCATGGATGGTTAAAATTGAGTAAATGAACCATATCTTTAATGAGGAGGAGGGCATGGCAACCCACTCCAATATGCTTGCCTTGAGATTCTCCATGGGCAGAGAAGCCTGGTGGACTATAGTCCACGGGGTCGAAAAGAGTTAGACACGACTGAGCGCCTAAGCACAGCAAGAAGTCAGTTAACCAATTTAGAACACATCAGATATGTTTTTTTGGGGGGAAAAAAACTGTCCTTGTGATTTCCCCATAGGAGTCACTGAGAAAATCCTGTACAGTTTCTCCTAGTTTTTCAGTGGTCAAGGAGGAGGAGTTCAGTCACCCATGGCAACGGAAGGAATGTGAACGCTACGAATGGGTAATCTCCATTTAGTACCTCTGCTGGTAGGAGGACTTGCAAAATCTAGCACCTGCATAATCCTTGGAGTATGTAATATTTAAAGCAATACAAATACAGGAGCAAACTCCTGTCCTTTAGAACATTTAAAGAACAGCCTCAAAGTTTTATGATATACAGTTATTTTTTTAAAAAGCAAAAATTGGTTTTACACACTATGGAGTACTTTAAAATTATATGTCTTTTTAACCAACACCCCCCCCCCCCACCATGTTTTATGGCTGATTAACTAGTGAACGCTTAATTCTCTACGTACTAGACTTTAAAATAGCAAATATGTATAGCACAAAGTTGTCAGCTCTTAAATTAAAAAATATAATTTATAGTTTTTCTGTATTTTTAACATTAGGATCAAGGCACCGAGATAGATAAACTCATAGGATGAAAAAGAAAGTTTCCTTGTATTCCGTTTCCTAAGATGAATTTCTTAATATTTGCATGTCTATGGTTTTAATTTCTTGTTGCCAAGAAGGTAGTCTGGGAGAGATTTGACTGGTAAACCCACTTCCTTAAAGAAAAGGGTTTTAACACTCTGCAGTAAGTTAAACGTCCAGAAATTACATTTATCTGAGCTAGAACTTTCACAGATTCACTGTGCCCTGTGGCTCAGGTCAGGAAGATGCTGCTTCAGCTACAAGCATATTTGACTCTGTAAGCCTCATTCTTGGGTCTTCTCTGGTGGCTCAGATGGTAAAGAATCTGCCTGCGGTGCAGGAGACACAGAAGATGTGGGTTTGATCCCTGGATTGGGAAGATTCCCTGGAGGAGGAAATGGCAACCCACTCCAGTACTGTTGCCTGGAGAATCCCATGGACAGAGGATCCTGATAGTTTACACTCCATGAAGGTCACAAGGAGTTGGACACAACTGAGTGACTAAACACACACACAAACACACACACAAAATAAAACAAAAGGGTTCCTGTTTCTTGTGCTTTTCTTTGAATACTGTATTCTTATTTTTTCCCCCAGATGAGAGACATACTTCATGATGGGTAATGTCAACTTCTGATTATTCAAATGCTATTCCTGTTCGTGGCCTGTGACAGGAGGCGGTGCTGTGGGGTATAAAGATAGGAGCCCTTCTTCCCCTTGGGTTGCTTAAAACCCGGTTGAGAGCCCAGCATCTCCTTGGAGGTGAGCTGCAGAGAGCAAAATGCGGGACTTGTGAAAAGGCCCAAGTTCCCACCATGAGCTGGTGCGTGGGCAGCACTGGGTTGTGGTGTGCTTGTGGCTACTGGCCCTGAGTTGTTACTGGCCTTGCATTCTGGATATCCTCACCTGAGCACAGCCTAGGCAGGAACATTCTGTGCCGACTGAGGCTCCGGGACACCGTCTGTGCACCAGCATCGAGCTGGTTCCTTCTGCAGAATCATCCAGGGAGCTTGTTAAGCAGATACGCATCTTGGCTTCATTCCTCCAATATTCAGATTTGTAGTTTTGGGATGAGGGCCAGGGTTCTGTGTTTTTAGAAACTCCCTGGGCAATTCTGATGGACAGTTGGTTTGGGGGCCACTAATTTTGCATTCCTCTCTCAGGACTATGAGCCTCTCCGCTGATTCATTCATTTATTCAGTCACTTCCTCTCACATTTAACAAACTGGTACCCAGAGCTCGTGTGAAGGTTTGAGTACATGGACTTGGCTTTAGAGAATGACCATCAGTTCTTGCCTTGGAGAAGCCCACAATCCCCTGGAGACTCGTGGAGGCGGCTGCAGGACGCTGTAACACAAGGTGGAGGAGCTGAGTAAGGAGTCCCAGAGCAAAGCAGGAGGGCCTAATGGAAACTTCGGAGCCAGGAAAGGACCTCAGAAGAGGCACAGGGAGCCCCGAGTTGGCCCTCAAAGGTCCGATGGGAGTCAGACACGTGGTGAAGGCTGTGGGGAGGAGAGAGGCTGGAAAAGGGAGGGACCCCCCGGCAGACCTCTCCTTTTGGAGGCTAATTGGGGATGGTGGGAGATGACGACCAAAGGGAGCAGAGACCACAACCTGCAAGGGTCTTAAATTTCAAACGGAGGATCTGCACTTTCATCCTGAAGGTAATAAGTCACAGAACTTTTCCTGGGATGCTGGGATTTGCAGTTGAGAGGGATCATCCCAGCTCAGGATGGAGGATGGGCCGAGGGACCCAAAGGAAGAAGCTGGTAGGTGGACAGTGGATACAGATGTGCTCGTAGGGGTAATGGGGTCAGAATATTGAGGAACCTCGAGATGATGGTGTCTTGCTCTTCCTGGAAGCAGGAAGTCGGCCATTGGCTATGAGAGGTGGAAGAGGTGCTAGGCGAGATGGTGAAGAGTTCTAATACTGATCACCGTGTTGGTACCAGAAGAAGGATGTGCTGTATGGATTGGGGAGCCACGTAAAGAGCCCAGCTGGGGCTGAAGACCCCGACTTTGTGATGGCATTTAGTTTCTGTTGTCGTTATCGATGATAAACTTCTTTTTTAAAATTTATGTTTATTTATTTGGCTGTTCTGGGTTTTAGTCCTGGCACTCGGGATCTTTGTCGTGGCATGCAGACTGTTAGTTGCGGCACATGGGATCTAGTTCTTCGACCAGGGATCGAACTCCAGGCCCCTGGCATTGGGAGCATGGAGTCTTAGCCACAGGATATAAGCAACTTCTTTATTTGGCTGAAACAGACGTTCAGCTGATAACTTTTTTACCTGTGCAAACCCTATCCCACAAGCATGTTACTGATTCCCATGGAGAGGCTAGGAAGCCAGGACTGTGCAGGCAGCTCTTTCCTCATCGTGGGCAAACAGGAGTGAGAAACTGGGTTTCCATGATGCTGACAGCCAGCGGCAAGTGTTAAGAATTCTATGTAGCTGGCGCAGTGATTGTTCATGATTTTTGTTTTGTTTTGTTTTCTGTTGAATATAGGCTGTTGACTTTTAGATGGCATTTAGTTTTTAAAGTTCTGGCTTCTCGGCCTTTTGGCTATGATCTAGTATGGGAGCTTCCCAAGTGGCACAGTGGTAAAAAATCTTCTGCCAATATAGGAGACGCAAGAGACACAGGTTCGATCCGTGAGTTGGGAAGATCTCCTGGAGGAGTAAGTGGTAACACGTTCCAGTAGTCTTGCCTGAAAAGTTCCATGGACAGAGGAGCCTAGCAGGCTGCCTTCCATGGGGTCGCAAAGATTCTGACACGACTGAGTGATTGAATACAGTTTTAAAGCTAATTTAATTTGATTGGGTGTATTTTCATGACTGGTAGTCTTTAATCTGAGTGCAGAAGTGGGAAAACCAGACATGTGGACTTTTCTGAGATTGGCACTTGGCCATGCAGAAGGATCAGGAGTGATCAGGAGGCTGATCTTTTCTCTCCCTGTATCGTGACCTGTGAGTGAGGCTGGAGCTGATGTCTGATTTGGAGGTGGGGCCTTGAGGGTGGATGGGAAAGTGATCTGTGGATTCAGCTTAATCCTCTGGATAGCATTGATAGTCTGATGATAGTGTTCTAAATACTCCAAAGGTGAATCCAAATTAAATTTGGATTGGCAGAAATACAACAGGCAAAAAAATTGAATCTTATTCTCAAGCTAAGTTGTTCAAAACTCACTTTTCAAGTTGTTTTAAGAATAACTGAAATCTGAATATGGTGCCACTAAGAATTTTTTCCTAAGAACCATCGGTGTTATTCTGTAGCTCTACTCAAGAAAAACTGATCGTCTAATTAGGTCTTTGTCAGAAGGAACTTGCCATGTATATAATGTCCCACACTAGACAATGTAATAAATATAACTGGAACTAGAACTGCACTAATTTGGGATAATTAGGAGGAAAACTTGTCTAAATAAGTGAAAGACTTAAATTTTATAGAATGTTTAATGAAATGGAGTCATTACTTTCATGTCCTTAGGCTATCTAACGAATGGATAAATTATTTATAATTAGCATATCAATTGTTGCCACATAAGACATTGCTCCTTTATTATTTGAAAGCAAGTTATTTTTCCCTTCTTCAGAAATTGATATGGTCCCTTGAAACCTCATTAATGCTACTTATTTATACTAGCTAAAGATGACCTTTAGCCCAACCCTATTCTGTAATCCCCAAATTCCAAATTGGTAGATTTCAAATTAAAGTAAAATTTTGTTTTATGGGAGAATGAGGTAATTCTGAATCCTTAAAGACTGCAAGGAGATCAAACCAGTCAATCCTAAAGGAAATCAACTCTGAATATTCATTGGAAGGACTGATGCTGAAGCTCCAATACTTCAGCCACCTAATGAGAAGAGCCGACTCATTGGAAAAGCCCCTGATGCTGGGAAAGATTGAGGGCAGGAGGAGAAGGGGGCAACAGAGGATGAGATGTACATGAGTTTGAACAAACTTTGGGAGATAATGAAGGACAGGGAAGCCTGGCATGCTGCAGTCCGTGGGGTCGCAAAGAGTCAGACACGACTGAGCAACTGAACAGCAAAGACATCTTGGGCCTTTTGCTTTATATTTAAAAAGAAATACCTTTTTCTACCATCTATATGGGAACAGGTGTTTTTAAAATTCATAAATAATACCTTAAAATGCATAATATATGCACATGACATATTTAAGAATAATGAATTGCTCAAGATAAATTTAAAAAGTAAAATTAAAACAATGAAATCTAAGACAAAAATAAATAATAAAAGTCAAAAATAAGTAAAATATTCAAAATGGTAGTATTTACTGTATCCCAGAATAAATAAATAATAAACACATTGTTTTCCTCAAAGACTATTTCAGAATTGGTGATGATAATGTCCTTCATTTATTTGGGAGCCTCCTAGATACCAATTACATTCTTCCATTTAGTAGAACAACCCATCCGGTGAAGTCGGTACTATTATTATATCAGTATGCTGTTGAGGAATCTGGGGTTGGACATTGCACATCTGATAAGCGGCCAAGCTAGGATTCAAATCCAGATGTAAGTTTTCTTAGTAAAAACCTTTAATGTGTTATCTTCCAGCTTACAGTTAGAGTAAAGCAAATGATGTTTTTCACCAGATCTGTAAAAGAATTAGGAGATGGAAACTGGGCAGTGAGTAAAATATCAGGAACAGAATATCCTAGGAACAGAAAGGGGAAGAGTTGTGTTTAGTGCAACAATGGCATCGTGGTGTGAGGATCAGAACAGGACATGATAAGGAGTATTAATCACTGACCTTAATCTTTTTTTCTAGCCAGTTATCAATTCTTTGCACACACGGACTTCCTTGTTGTTTTTCTGAACGTAGAGTCAACATCAAGTAGTGACTTTGGGCCCGGTTTGGAAAAGAGTGCCTGAGCTTGGATACAGGCTCTGCATGTCGCCAGCTTTGCAGTCTGGCCTCTCAGCCGTCACTAAGATTATAGTCTTTTTTGTGCAGCGTATAGGGTGAGACCAAAAGACTATAAACCTGTACCCTGTATATCAAGTAACTGGCTATAATTAAATTCAGTGCTTTGTGCTATTTTTTGATTCTTTGGTGACATTTGCCTTCCTTCAAAAAACCCAGTACATATTTAGATACAAGTGTTTTAGGAATTCAGGGAAAAGAATGGCCCTTGGTCTGGTGGGTTTAGAAGTATGTTCCCTCTCTTTGTACTAATTACGTGCAGATATGTTGGGTCACGGAGAAGGCAATGGCACCCCACTCCAGTACTCTTGTCTAGAAAATCCGATGGATGGAGGAGCCTGGTAGGCTGCAGTCCATGGGGTCGCTGGGAGTCGGACCCGACTGAACGACTTCACTTTCACTTTTCACTTTCATGCATTGGAGAAGGAAATGGCAACCCACTCCCATATTCTTGCCTGGAGAATCCCAGGGATGGGGGAGCCTGGTGGGCTGCCATCTATGGGGCCTCACAGAGTCGGACACGACTGAAGCGACTTAGCAGCAGCAGCATGTTGGGTCATTCTCTATTTGAGTGTGTCTTTGAGATAGAATTTCTATCAATAACTGGTTGACTGGGTTATGTATATTTCGAGTATACTAAGTGAGACTGAGAAAGTGATAGAGTCTCTGGACATAGTCACATCTGGTTCTTCTGAGCCTTTTGGAAGCATTAAAACCAAATGAACAAAGAGACTGTTTTGCTAAGGATTGATACATCTCATTTCATCCCCACACATACCCCCAAAAAAGACCATTTAGCAGCACTGGATGGTGGAGGGCCAAGGCATTGACGAGCTTGTAGTGAAATGTGTTTCTGAGGTCCTGAAGCTGTCTTGTTCACATTATGGTCACCGATTATTTTTGTGCATCTGGTACAACTAATTATCCTAGCTACATAACATAAGAAGGGAATTGGTTTTCAGTATTCATTTTTAAAGCTTAATAGAATAATAGAAGGTATATTTCTTTCCTTTTTCTTGTGGGAGGAAGAAGCTATTTTTTAATGGCATCCATCAGTATTTCTGAAAACTTGGTCTGAATACTGATACAAAACTACAATGTTTTCTTTCTTTCTCGAGTGATGATCCAAGAAACAGATGACTTCTGTAGATGTCCTTGTATCAGAGAGACGGAGCATGAGCCATAATAGAAATTTCTACTGGGAGATAATGAAAGTGTCTTTTAGGATCAAAATGGCCTTTAAAATATTTAATCTTGAAACTAGAGTTTGTTAGTTTGTTGTTGAAATGACTGTATTAAACCCAAACCCTGGCTTGCTGAGTAACTTTTCATTGTAATTTCCTAAAAGATCTTCATTTATCATCTACTACAATGTATTCCGTATAGAGTGACCTATTCGTGGTACTCTTCTCTTGGTTTATTCAGTGATCTCTAGCATCTATATACAAGCAATATTTTAGGTCCCAGGAGTCTAAGGATGGAAAAAACTCAGGCTCCTCTTCTTGTAGATGCTACAGGCTGCTGCTGCTGCTCCTAAGTCGCTTCAGTCGTGTCCGACTGTGTGCGACCCCATAGACGGCAGCCCACCAGGCTCCCCCATCCCTGGGATTCTCCAGGCAAGAACACTGGAGTGGGTTGCCATTTCCTTCTCCAATGCATGAAAGTGAAAAGTGAAAATGAAGTCACTCAGTCGTGTCCGACAGCGACCTCATGGACTGCAGCCTACCAGGCTCCTCCGTCCATGGGATTTTCCAGGCAAGAGTACTGCAGTAGGGTGCCATTGCCTTCTCCATGCTACAGGCAATTGCGAGAGAAAGGAAGCGAAAGAAAGTCACTCTTCCTGGAAGGTAGTGTCCATGGTAAGGAGAAGCCAGAACTGAGCCTAAAGACTCAGACAAATCAGGAGGGCTTTGTAGGGAGGGTGACCCTACAATTTATCTTCCAAACTGGAGTGTGTGGACCAGGGAAAGAGACACTATTAATAAAGACACTGGAATAGCAGGCAGAAGCTGCAGTTCTCCTGTGAGATACACGATTACCTTATCGGGTTAAGAGATTTGCAGGCTATTCACAAGGCAGTCAACAAGGAACCAAGGAAGGTTTTTAATCTAGAAAGTGACGTGGTAAAAGTTGGCTTTGTGGAAGGCCGAAAGGGATGCATGGAGACCCAAATAAGGGCTGTTCCTGGGGCCCAGGCCTGAGAAGGTGACCACTGGGAGCTCATGATGACAGCAGAGAGGCAGAGTGGTGACCAGTCCTGAGAGGTACTTTGGAGACCCAGCTAGCAGACCTTGGTTATTACTGGATGCGGCAGCTGAGCAGGAATGCAGGAGTCAAGGGTGGTCCCCAGGTTTCTGGGGGAAGAGAGAGGCATCCTTTGCTGAGATGGCAGTGATGAGGAGGAGCAAGTTTGGGAGAGAGGCATTGACGAGGTCCCTTTTGGACATGTTGTGTTTGAAACCCTTATGTAGAGGGACAATAGACATGCTTGATAGACATTTTTTCTCTCATGTATTACCTGAAAATCAATCTGCATAACATACTAATATCATTACGTATGGATTTTATTCCGCATTGAGATCTTGAGCCCGAAGATTTGCCTTGTTTACTCAAGGGACCATGCCAATCTGGACTAGTCTAGTTCCCATTTCGAGCCTTGTGAGAAGGGGTATAGCTGGTTCTTCTTTCAGTTTGGTTGTGTCGGGTCTTGGCTCTGGTGTGGGCTTCTCTCTCCAGTTGTAGCACCAGGACTTAGCTGCCCCGTGGCAAGTGGGATCTCAGTTCCCTGACCCCACATTGAGCCTGTATACCCTGCGCTGGAAGGTGGATTCTCAACCACTGGACCGCAGGGAAGTCAGTCCCTGGTCCTCTTGAAGAAAAGGGGGAGCTCAGCTTCCTACAGCAACAATGTTCCCCAGCTGCCTGTCAGAACTTTGGAAGATCTGGGTGTTTCTGCACCTTTAGAGCTAAAGAATGGAGAAGGAAATGGCAACCCACTCCAGTGTTCTTGTCTGGAGAATCCCAGGGACGGGGCAGCCTGGTGGGCTCTCGTCTATGGGGTCGCACAGAGTCGGACACGACTGAAGCGACTTAGCAGCAGCAGCAGCAGAGCTAAAGAAATGTCCCACCTGAGAGCTCCTTGTTTAAACAATATTTGTAGCGTTTTGCAGAAGACTACTTCAAAAATACCTAGTATTTACAAAGCACTTACTCTAAAGAGCTTTCCTTTAATTTTTCCATATGTCCTTAGAACATACATGGGAAGTTGGCAAGAGGCAGAATTCACTTTACAAATGACAATGATAAATATGACTTGGTTAATGTTTATATTCTCCAAATATGTATATTTTTAATGGGCATCAATATAAAGGTTTCTCCTTAAGCTCCCAGAAGATTTCAGAAGTGGAATTTTCCACCCAACATGTCCAGTTTGCATCCAACAAGTATTTTAATTCGTGGCCAGAAATATCACACCTTTCCCTATTGCATTTTAGATAATAGTGATTAATTTTAAATTTGATGTCATAGATTTAGCAAAAGACATAATTAAGGATGGCTTTTCTTAAGTATGTTTAATTGTATTAAAATCAAAGTGATTACATAAAAATCTTTAAAAAACAGGGGAGTTTTATGTCATAATACATTGTGCCCAACTTGGGTATTCCTGACAATTTCAATTTCAAACACGGTAATTAAAATGGTAGTGTCTTCTGTTTGGAAAAGCATTTATTATTTGTTTATATTCCATCTCATTCTCCCTCCCCCTAAAGTATTTGAAATGTCTTAGGGAGATTTTTAATATAATATGATTTTAAATATTAAGTAAGTGGACACAGGGAGAAAAAATAAAAGTGGAGAAGTAAACTGAAGGTAGGATGTCTTAACTCACACAAAGATAATGTAGTTACTGGAAGCGACAAGAAATTCCATCGTATTTAAAGGTTAAATATAAAGAGGGCACTTCAGTGAACAATCACCGCCCCTCCTTCCTGAATGCCCTGTCCTATTCCATTCTCTTAAATCAGGATCAGGCTTATTTGACATTCTGATCTCAGTGTACAATCATCTTTTATTTTCATATAGTCTATCTATGGGCTTCCCTGGTGGCTCAGTCAGTAAAGAATCTGCCTGCAATGCAGGAGAGGTCAGAGACCCGGGTTTAATCCTTGGATCGGGAAGATCCTCCGGAGGAGGAATTGGCAACCCCCTCCAGTATTCTTGCCTGGGACATCCCATGGACAGAAGAGCCTGGTGGGCTGCAGTCTATAGGGTCTCAAGAGTCGGACACGACTGAAGCAACTTAGCATGCGGTGCCAGAGTTAATTAAAACAACTATCCAGATTCTTTTATTCAATAGTTCCTTAATTTAGAGAAGTAGTTGTCAACCTCCATAATAGTTGTCTTAGCCTTCATAGACCTCCTTTTTTTTTTTTAACTGCAAATACTTTGGTGATGCTTCTCTTCCTACCCAGAAATATAAACTTACCCATACACGTAATTTCAAAAGAATCGATTTGTTACCTCATTGTAAAAATAAGTGGGAATTAGAAGGTAATTTATAATAAAATAGTATTTTGTTAATCACAAAAATTTTCATATGCTTGGAAAGGGCCCTCCTGAAGCCCTGATGGAGTCGTCAGATGCTTGTTCTTTCCAGAACAGTCACAGGTGCAAAGGCAGCTGAACCAGGCGTCCTGTATGCAGGGCTCAAACCATAATCCCCCTGGCCAGTTGTGGACAGTTTCCTGAAATGAGGACTAACTCAAGGCAACATTTCAAACAAAGCAAAGTTTGTTCCATGTCCAGTCGTAATCCTGGAAAAGTCAACATTTATTAAAACTTTGGGAAGCAGTTTTGTGTTAACACATAGAATGGAGTTCTGTTCTACACGCAGATAATTACAAATAAACGTTTAGCAGCTTGGATGCCCCCCTCCCCCACCACGAACACTGGGAGGTACACTCAGGGAACACGTGTTCTGGGGGTCTGCTCTGTGCACTGCAGCACTTGAGCAAACGGGAACCTCCCTCTTGGAACCTCGGTGACACTCTCTCAGGCTTAGTGGCACACAAAACAGCCACACAAATGGCCCGGACTTCTCTCGTGGGTTCCACCCTGTGGAAGCAGAAGCAAAAAGATGGAGAAAGGTATTAATGAGTTCACGTTCAGGGCTGCCTTTGCCTTAGACCTGGAATGTGGCATTTGAGGATCAACTCCCTAGAGAACTGTAGGACTGAGTAGATCTAGAGTGGATAAATCTGTCTACCTGTTCCAGAAAAATAGAAGGGAAACTGAGGGAAGAGGCGTGAAAGGCGAGATGAGCAGGCACAGGTGGGGCGTGGAAAGGGCAGAGCAGTTTGGTAGCTCCCGAGAAGTCAACCCAGACTGAATCCTTGGTGTACTTGGTAGCTGCCTGATCTGGAAAAACCCTTTCCAACTCTTAGTCTCTTTCTTCACCTGCAACATGAGCACTTATGCCTCATTTATAGGGTTAATATGGGAATTCATAGGATGATAATATATTGCAGTCATTGACATTGTGCCTGGGACCCAGGTTGTACTTAAGATCTGCAGGCTTCCTCTGCCCACTTCCTTCTGCAGTTCAGTTCAGTTCGGTTCAGTCGCTCAGTCATGTCCAACTTTTTGTGACCCCATGGACTGCAGCATTCCAGGCCTCCCTGTCCATCACCAACTCCTGGAGTTTATTCAAACTCATGTCCATTGAGTTGGTGATGCCATCCAGCCATCTCATCCTCTGTTGTCCCCTTCTCCTACCGCCTTCAATCTTTCCCATCATCAGAGTCTTTTCCAATGAGTCAGTTCTTCATATCAGGTGGCCAAAGTATTGGAGTTTCAGCTTCAGCATCCGTCCTTCCAATGAATATTCAGGACTGATTTCCTTTAGGATGGACTGGTTGGATCTCCTTGCAGTCCAAGGGACTCTCAAGAGTCTTCTCCAACACCACAGTTCAAAAGCATCAATTCTTCAGTGCTCAGCTTTCTTTATGGTCCAACTCTCACATCCATCCATGACTACTGGAAAAACCATAGCTTTGACTAGACAGACCTTTGTTGGCAAAGTAATCTCTCTGCTTTTTAATAAGCTGTCTAGGTTGGTCATAGCTTTTCTTCCAAGGAATAGGCGTCTTTTAATTTCATGGCTGCAGTCACCATCTGCTGCAGAGGTTTATAATCTGTTTGCATTTCCAGGAGGGGGAATGTATGAGTGATTGTTCCCTGCAATTTTTCTAGGTGCTTAATTTTTAGGTTCTTAATTTTTGAGGTAGAAAACCTGATAATGTAGATGGTACATTGTGTACACTGAAGCATCCTGAACTTTGGTTGAAACAGAGCCTCTGTATTTTAGATGTGGAGTTTACATTTCAAAACATTTCTTGGAGAAAAAAGAATATTTTTTTAAATCACAAAAGAAATATTTTGTTGTGAAAGTGAAGTTGCTCAGTCGTGCCTGACTCTTTGCGAACCCATGGATAGTAGCCTGCACCAAGCTCCTCTGTCCATGGGATTTTCAAGGCAAGAATACTGGAGTGGGTTGCCATTTCCTTCTCCAGGGAATCTTCCCAACCCAGGGATTGAACCCAGATCTCTCACATTGTAGACAGATGCTTTACTGTCTGAGCCACCAGGGAAGTTACCTTTGTAAATAAACTTAAACCTGAAGTCTCATCACCCCAATCTGACTTCTGATTACTATAATAGAATTTTTTAAATTCTTTAAAAAATTTTTAATGGTGTTTTATTATTTTTTTACTTTTTCTTTTTTCTCTTTTTATTTTTTAAATTATGAAATATGATAACACATTTAGAGGAGACTTGGAAAATACAGACAAGGTTATAGTTTCATTATATATTGCAATTATTTTTTAAGTAGAAAAATTAAGATTTTTAGTAGTAGTTTCAATGTCAAACTCTCAAAAATTAATAGAATGAATATACAGGGAAGCAGGAGGATATAGTAGACCTGAAAAGCATTATGAACCAATTCAACATAATTAAGATTTGTACAGTTTTCACACTGTTGTTGTTTTATTTTTATTTATTTTATTTTTAGGCCGTACCAAGCAGCATGCAGGATCTTAGTTCCCCAACCAGGGCTTGAACCCATACCCTGGGACAGCCAAGAAAGTCCCTGTAGTAGAATTTAAACTTAAGTTACTCCTTCAGCCTTCCTCCTGGTTTTAGCGAAGGCTGTTCTTCCTTCTGGAGTCCTTCTGTGCTGTCTTTTTGAAACTTTTTTACCTGACCTGCTGGAGTCATCCTTGTGTAAAATGTCCACCTGATTCTACTTATCACTTCAGCCTGGCTTCTCTGCGTCTGCTGTGATTGATGTATATATTTTTACATTTCTCCTGTAAGGGTTTTACTTTTTTTTTTTCTTTCACAGTGGATCATGAGTTTATTGAATACACGATTTTATTTTAGTGTAACAAGTTATTTCACCTTCTAAGCCCCTATGGTAGTGGTGCTGTTTTTGTATAAGAAAGCTGCTCAAAAATGAAAAATACAGTCCACTGCATTGATATTGTGATTATACAGGAATATTTTGTAGACAGAACTGTGTCGGAAGACCGAAAGTGAAAAAGAAAAACCAGATTGTGAAAAACCAAGAGCTTTTGGAGTACATTTAACCATAAATAAATGTATATAAAGGCGAAATGCAGGTGCATGGAATTGTTATTTAGAATTACCAGCCTGCTTGTACTCCTGGAGGTGTTGTAAAAGATTGGTGACACGTGACTTTTTTGTCTTTATTTCAGACTTCATGCAGTTATCTGTTATAACCATTTGTATGTCCTGTAAATGCTGTATCACTTTATTTCCATTATAACTAATTATTGAAATAAGGGTTTTATAAGAATGGACAATCCTCTAAAACGTCTAGAGATGTAATTTTGTGGCCAAAGGATTGATGCTGTAAATATGGTGACTTCTTTATATTAATACAAAGGTATTATCTTATTAATTTTAACAGTTTCTGAACTAGGCATCATGAGTAAGGAGGGAAGAAATCATGACAGTATCTTGAATTTACACTTGCATATATTTTAATGAACTCCAAAACACTGCATGGGTATCAGATGCCCAGGTAAAGCATCCACTAATGGGGACTGTGGTGATTTCCATTTCATTTGATGGACATTTTTCCATTCCATTTGATGCGTTTTTCTTTCTCTGGGTCACGCCCTGCCTAAGAGAAAACTTGCTGTGCGTGCTAAGTTGCTTCAGTCGTATCCGAGTCTTTGCAACCCCATGGACTGTAGCCCACCAGGCTCCTCTGTCCATGGGATTCTCCCGCCAAGAATACTGAAGTGGGTTGCTATGCCCTCCTCTAGGGGATCTTCCCCACCCAGGGATGGAACACTTATCTCTGCCAGTCTCCTGCACTGGCAGGCAGGTTCTTTACCACTAGCGCCCCCTGGGAAGCCCAAAAGAAAGCTTAGCAATATGCAAAGAAAATCCCAAGCACATTGAAAGTATTTAATGTATGTGATGGTTCAGCTGAGATAAAAACCTTTCTTTTTTAAAAAAATTATTAATCCAGAATTCTCCCCTCCCATCCAGGCTGCCACATAATATCGAGATACATGCCTGAAAGGCTATGTGATAAAATTTTTAAATATCCATCATCCTCCAGCATCCTCCTGCCCTTTTAACTTATTATAATTCGTGTGTGTGTGTGTGTGTGAGATGAGAACACATAACATAGGATCTACCCTGTTGGCAAATTTTGAATATACTCAATATAGTTAACTGTGGATGTTGTTTGGCTCCACGGGTATACACTTATCTCCAAAGTTATCAAATTGTGTACATCAAACATGGACAGCCTTTTGTATGTCAGTCATACCTCAATAAAGTGGTCTAAAATATATTTTAAAAAGCGAGAGCAGCATCTAAATGCTGATGGCAGTTTGATGTTTCAGTGGGATCCAAGGCCTGTCTCGTGAGTTCAGGCGTGGTCTGAGCTGCAGATGGTGCGTTCTCAGTGGACACCTCTTTGGAAGGACTAGTTTCTGTAATGCAAAGGGCTGTAAAGTCTGAAAACCATTTATTTTGCTGCTAGATGATTTAAACTTATCTCTAACTTTACTGGATAAATTGTTGGCATTAATTTCATCAATGGAGCATTAAAGATGAATTTTGAAAGTACGGCATCTCTGGCTTTGAGTAAAGTTTGAAAAAAATCCCAACCTTGTTGAATTAAAAAAAAAAAATCTCCATTCCCTCTAACATACCTTTTGTGAGCCTGGTTTTTCTACTATCAGTCAGTCAGTTCAGTCGCTCAGTCGTGTCCGACTCTTTTCGATCCCATGAATCGCAGCACGCCAGGCCTCCCTGTCCATCACCAACTCCCAGAGTTCACCCAGACCCACGTCCATCGAGTCAGTGATGCCATCCAGCCATCTCATCCTCTGTCGTCTCCTTCTCCTCCTGCCCCCAATCCCTCCCAGCATCAGAGTCTTTTCCAATGAGTCAACTCTTCAAATGAGGTGGCCAAAGTACTGGAGTTTCAGCTTCAGCATCATTCCTTCCAAAGAAATCCCAGGGCTGATCTCCTTTAGGATGGACTGGTTAGATCTCCTTGCAGTCCACGGGTCTTCTCCAACACCACAGTTCAAAAGCATCAATTCTTCGGCGCTCAGCTTTCTTCCTAGTCCAACTCTCACATCCATACATGACCACTGGAAAAAGTCTCTACTATGACTGTTATTAAAACAAAACTCAGAAGCGTTTTAGACATGTATTATCTCCTGTTAAGTAGTGCTGCCATCCATCCAGTTTAGATTAGAAAATTAACAAGCAAGAAGCAAGCTCATTTGTCACATTAAAAGGTTTATTGATATGCTTAGTTTTGTTCAGGGTATGCGTATAGACATTTAATATGGGGAATATTTTTCTTCCATAAATTTTGTCTCATCACAATTATAAAAAGAGAATTACAAGTGTAGTAGCATTTCTATAAGTGAATTGTCTGTGAACACACTTTCAGCAAAAATACCTAATATTTGTTTTTTCCCTATGATTTATTTGTTCTGATGATATTTATTGAGATGTAACTTTATGTCTGCATATCATGATAAAAATTTAGGAAGAAGAGAAAAAAAATTGGGCTTGCTTTTGACTTCTCTGGAGATCCAGGGGTTAAGAGGGTGCAGGTTTGATCCTTGGTTGGGGAGCTAAGATCTGCATGCCTTGGGGCCAAAAAACCAAAACATAAACTAGGAGCAATATTGTAACGAATTCAAATAAAGACTTTAAAAATGGTCCATATCAAAAAATATTTTTAAAAAAAAGCAGTTTGTCTTTCATATCATTTTTCCCCAAGAATTCATTTTTATTGTATTTGCAAAAGTATCCTTTGCCACAGATAGTTTGAGAAGTGCTGGTATAATTAATCTGTCTGAAGTTGTGGTAACAAGCAGACATTTGGTTTGTAAGCACGTCTTAGAAACACTCCTTTATCTGGGGACTTTTTAGAAATGCATATACATTGTGATTTTCCTTTGACATGCAGGGTTCTTATCATATCATTTTTTTTCTATTATTTTAGAAAAAGATAGTGTTTTCTTTCAAGTTAATTTCCCATCACTTTGTATACAGTAAGATTTTATTACCAGAGTTTGCTCTTTGAACTGCTGTAGCTTCTGTGTGATACCTTTGGTCTCCATAAGTCTTCGTGACTTTGGAGATTACATTCTACCTAATTTTAGGATGTTTTGAAACCCACTTCAGATTTTTTTTTTTCCTAGCCCTGAACAGTAACATCAGTCAGCTCTGATTTAAAATGCTCTTTTAATAGGTTACTCATTATAGATAGTTTTTATTTGAATGAATTGTTTTTAAAACGAGAGCCATTGTGATAAAGTAGAGTCAGCGCCTTGGTATATATAGGGTAGAAGACAGTTTTCTGATTTTGGATGCGTAAAGGTTTTCAGAGTTAACCAGGTAATTTGGATTTTTAAGTGATTTATAGCAGTCATTTGGTACCTTGGGCCTAAGGATGGTGTATTGGTTTTCTTGGGTTGCTATAGCAACGTACCATAAATTAGGTGACTCACAACCACAGAAATATATTCTCTTATAGTTCTGGAGGCCAGAAGTCTGGAACCAAGGTGGTGTTGTCAGGGCCTCACTCCCTCCAAGAGTCTCAGGAGGGAGTCTTTGTCACCCTCTTGCAGTGTCTGGTGGCTTCAGGCTGTTCTTGTGTCGTGGCTACATCATTCCAATCTCTGCCTCTGTCTACACACCGCCTCTCCTCTGTTCTGTGTCTTCTCTTCTGTCCCTTGTAAGGATACTCATCATTGGATATAGGGCCCACCCAGCCAATCCAGAGCTTCCCTGGAGACTCCAATGGTAAAGAATCTGCCTGCAGTGCAGGAGACCCGGGTTCGTTCCCTGGGTCGGGAAGATCCCCTGGAGAGGGAAGTGGCAACTCACTCCAGTATTCCTGCCTGGGAAATCCCATGGACAGAGGAGCCTGGTGGGCTATAGTCCATGGGATTGCAAAGAATTGGACACGACTGAGTGACTAACACTGAGCACTGAGCAGCTAATCCAGGATGATCTTATCTTGAGATCCTCAACTTATCACATCTACAAATACCTCCCCACTGCTCACTGTGCCTTGCTGCTTGCGGGGTCTTAACTCCCCCGACCAGGGATTGAACCTGAACCTCTGGCAGTGAAAACAAGGATCCTAACCCCAAGACAGCTCAGGAATTTCCTACAAAGACTTTTTTCTTTAATAGGGTCTCAGTTGCTGGTTTTGAGGGTCTCCACTCAATCCATTACGGATGGTAACAGATCTTCCTATAATTACCGAGCACCTCCTGATGTGCTGCAGTGGTTGCTGGAAGCATGTGAGCTGTGGTAGCGTGAAAAGGGCTGATTTTGGGGGTTGGTAGCCCTGGATCTGGGTTCAGGTTCTGGTAATCTCCTAGCTCTGTGACCTGGGGGCCTGTTTTTTAGTTTCTTTGCACCTCACCTTCCTCCTCTGCAGTGACCTGGTGAGCAGATGCAGTATGCCTGAACATTCTCCACCTGTGATAGATATGTCAGGGGTGATCATAATTTCAAATAAGGTGGTCCCTCATTTGAAGATGCACTTTTTTATCATTTCTGAAATCAAGGTGCTTTTCTACATTCATTGTTTTCCCTGACTTCGTGAATTCACAGTCCCATCCATGCCTACTGTTTTCTTGGCACTCCTGAGGCCAAGAAAGCACTTCATTGCTGTGTTTACAAATTAGTTAGGTCCAGTACTCTTGCCTGGAAAATCCCGTGGACGGAGGAGCCTGGGAGGCTGCAGTCCATGGGGTCACTGATGGTCGGACACGACGGAGCGACTTCACTTTCACTTTTCACTTTAATGCATTGGAGAAGGAAATGGCAACCGACTCCAGCGTTCTTGCCTGGAGAATCCCAGGATGGAGCCTGTTGGGCTGCCATCTATGGGGTCGCACGAAGTTGGACACGACTGAAGCGACTCAGCAGCAGCAGCAGCAAAGGACTAAAAAAGTGTTTAAATGACGTCCTAACAGTTTAGTGGCAATTTGAAAAGTGTTTTTTTTTTTTTGGTTCTTAAATAACTCCAGTAACCTACTGAGTAGATGCGTGCACACGCTCAGCACCTCACAACTTCTCAGACCTGGGAATGAGATTGGACACTGTCGCCCTTATTCATACTCCACGC
This sequence comes from Bos indicus, assembly GCF_029378745.1. Classification (NCBI taxonomy): domain Eukaryota; kingdom Metazoa; phylum Chordata; class Mammalia; order Artiodactyla; family Bovidae; genus Bos; species Bos indicus. Next base: position 14,633,467 of record NC_091786.1, read on the forward strand.
CAGTTTCTGCATAATGGTGCTTTTGATCAAAGTAACCACCCTAGAGCCAGCTCTTCAGAGACATTGCTGTAGTGAAAATGTAGCACAATCCAATTTGAAACCATGAGATAACACCAGCTGGTTGTTGGTGTGATGTCCGAGAGAGGTCATCATGTTTTCTAATTTGGTGATACTAAATTTATTTCCTAATCAGCAACGTAAAAGCCTGGATGTAAGAATGTCTTCTTCATTATCCTAAATAATTGGCACCCTATAGTTTATGCTAAACGTAAATTGCCTTTGTACATTTCCAACCCCATGTATTTTAATGCTTCAAAATTTTGTTTTCTATTTGCGTAATTGTTCAGTAAATGCATGTTGATGAAACTTGTGTCAAATAAACTAATTTTCATTTAAAGTATAGTGTGAAAGTGTTAGTCGCTCAGTTGTGTCTGATTCTTTGCTACCCCATGGACTGTAGCCTGCCAGGCTCCTCTGTCCATGGGATTCTCCAGGCAAGAATACTGGAGTGGGTAGCCATTACCTTTTCCAGGGGAATCTTCCTGACTCAGGGATCAAACCTGGGTCTCCAGCATTACAGGCAGATTCTTTACCGTCTGAGCCACCAGGGAAGCCCAGGTTTCATTTAGGCTAACACCGAGAGGAGACATTCAGGAGACACAGAGCTTGGTGTTGGATTGTTTTGGGTTTGATCTGTTACAGCTAACCAGACATTTTTAAAGAAGCAAGCTCTGGTCTAGCTTCTTTTGCCTAGGCCAGAGATGAAGATGATGAGTTAAGAGTATTTGAAAAAGCATTAGTCATCTTCAGTTTATCTTTTCATAAACCAAGTTAATTACTCTAGAAGATGACCATCCTGAACTCTGGGGTCAGTGTACAGATGGAGTCCTTGAGTAATATGCATTGGTTCAGAATAATCATTCTTACCCATTCTTCTGGTTCTCCTCCTACTCCTCAGTTCTTTCATTTATTCAAAAAATGTTTCTTGGGACTTCCCTGGTGGTCCAGTGGTTAAGACTCTGAACTCCCAATGCAAAGGGCCAAGTTTGATCCCTAGATCCCACATGCCTCAACTAAGATCCAGTGCAGCCAAATAAATAAATTCTCAAAAAAAAAAATTTCTTGAGCACCCCACTATTTATGTACTGGGATCTGTTCTGCATCAGCCTACTGAGCATATGATGATGAGCAAGGTGGACGTCACGTGATATAAGCAAAGCACGTGGCAGAGTACTGGCACATAAGTTATTAGCAACCAGTAGATAAAATTCTTATTACCAAGTCCATGTATTGTGCATTAGAAAGCTCCACCAGAAGGAGCACAGGGATGTCCTATAAACCAATAGATTGTGAATTTTTTGTTATAGACGTTGGCTGGAGAGAGAATGGGCGACTCCTCTGTGCTAACAGACCTGATGAGCCCCCTGGTGACGTTCGTCCCTTCATCGTGCCTGGCAGCCGATTACTGCTCGTCTGTTATTAGATTGCACATGTGTTGACGGATCTGTCCTCAACCCATTAGAAAATATGCATGGTCCTCAGGGGTATGTAGTACATCAAAAGTGTCTAAAACCCTCAAGGATTAGTAAGTAGTTAGCCTTCATGCCTAATGTGTAAACAGCAGAGGAATCTTTGATTTGGGCTCAATCAGTGTAATTTTGATGTTAACAGATCAGCAGCCAACAGTTAAATAAACTTTGACACTGAGAGTAGATGAGCACAATCCAATTTGCTGTTGATCGATCAACCAGCTAATTTTGTTTTAGTTTAGACATTTGTACGGCACTTTTCTCATGCATTTGTGATGCACATATGTGCAAAGCTTCTTGCTTGCAAAAAACAGCAAAACAAACAAAAAACCCTCAGATAATTATAGAACATTCATGACTCACTCCATCGTACCAGACCTAAGGTCTAAGGTCTGGTACTCCTTAGTACTCCATCGTATTAAGACCTGAGGTCTTAGATCTGGTCTCAGGCATTCGCTGAAGGGTCACTAAGAGGCTTCTTATTCTTCTGAGCTCATACCTATGTGATCCTTCCACCTCCTTCTTTAATTTTTATTTTTCATAGTTCTCCAGCTCCCTTTCAACTGTATTCTTCCCCTTCTTAAAAAAAATTTCATATTGCATAATTGAATTGGTAAATCAACTTCTCAGGAACTCCAGAAAGAGAAGAAAAAAGCTCTTTATTTGTAAAACGTGGGCCAACCTTTGTTTCAACTTGAGAAAACAGATGACAGGACCTTTATAGAACTGCAAGTCTAGTGCAGGCTCAGATGGAGAGATAGATGATGTTTATAAAGCTTTTTCTCTATCATGTTTTTTTTTTTTAAACACTCATTTTTTAAAAGTTGGTTTCCCTTTGAAAGCACTTCTTATTGACATGAAGTTATTTTTTAACATTATCCTAGTCATAAAGAAATAGGCATTGGTCTTTGTGTTGCTATTTAGTATTACAGGTCAGTTCCTCTAACTGCTGGGATGTTGAGTTCCAATTCTGACAGTGAGGAGTTAAAGCTTTTCTAGGAAAACATATGACTCTGGGATGCATTCAGCTTTCAGAGTTGCATACAAAAGAAGCTGAGAGATCCTTAAATTTAATAAGGTTCATTATTCCAGATGGAAGTTTAGGCTGCAAGACAACACCAGCCCATTTTTAAACACATTTAATCATTTAAGTACGTTAATTGGTGGTATAGGATGTTATGGGGCAGTGACCTTGTGTTTGCAAAGCTGACAATCCAGGAACCCTCTGTCCATGAGCAGGAGTAGTAACTCAGTCTTTCTGTTGATAAACTTAGCTGAAGCAGGGAGTCATTTTTTTCTTTTTAATTGGAAATATTTTATTTCAGCTGAAAATACCATTTTGATGTAGGGCTAAGGACTCTTATTTGCATATGAGTATGCACAGTTTTTCTTACAAAAATCATACCCATAAAACATTATCTATGATTTCCAGTTTGGGTTTCTGTAGAAAAGGATGAAAATGGGTTGATAAGAGTATTCAGTATACTAATCTGTCAACTTTTGAGTGTTTGGAATTTTCCATGTTAAAAATGTTTTTAAAATAAAAATATGAAGAAATAAAGCTATTGAGCATTTAAAATATATGAGGAGAAATGGAAGCATAGAAATTATTCTTAAGTTTTATGATAATGTGCGTGTTTAGTTGCTAAGTCGTGTCCGACTCTGTGACCCCATGGACTGTAGCCCTCCAGGCTGCTCTGTCCATGGTATTTCCTAGGCAAGAGTATTGGAGTGGGTTGCCATTTCCTTCTCCAGGGGATCTTCCTGACCCAGGGATTAAACCCGGGTCTCCTGCATTGCAGGCAGATTCTTTACCAACTGAGCTACAGGGGAACCCCCCCTCCAATAAATTATTTTTGTCCTTTAGATTGTATAGATCATTTCCAGGTTGCATGTGCATTTTAAACAAACGTTAGTAGCGCTCGCATTGGTTCTGATGGGAGCAAGGTTCTCCGAGTGCCTATAGAAGTACATTTAGAAATGGCAGCCCTGGCCTTTCTCTGGAGAAAAAGTTTTGTGAAAACAAAAAGGTTCAGTTTTCTTGGAAGATGACAAATGATGCAGAAGGTTGAGGAAAACCATGTGTAGTGAAGTTGTTTTACATTCCTGAAGCCAAACCACACCATTTTAGTGGCAACTCAGGGCTTCCCCGGTGGCTCAGTGATAATCCACCTGCAATGCAGGAGAAGCAGGAGACACAGGTTCAATCCGTGGGTCAGGAAGATCCCCTGGAAGAGGGCATGGCAACCCACTCCAGTATTCTTGCCTGGGAAATCCCATGGACAGAGGAGCCTGGTAGGCTACATTTCATGGGATCAAGAGGAGTCGGGCACGACTTAGTGACTAAACAACAACAGGGACTCTGTAATTTAGAGTCCTGTAAGACTCTGTAAGACTTCTGGAAATGATCCCTTGTCCTTGTTCAATATATTCTTTCATCTTTGGTTTGTTTTCTTAGGATGCGTCATCCCCTCTGTCCTTGCTAAGAACTGTAGTCATCTTATCCTCCTTTGAGAATGTATTTCTTTAAGCTCTTTAAAAAGCTTCACTCACGAAATGCTTTATGTTCTAAATCTGAATAATACATTTTGAATGTAGCTACATAGCTCCCTTAGGATGCCAGTTTTTTAAATGGAACAATTTAAAATATTTTCTATGCAAATGGGCACTCGGGATGTAAGCATTTTGATAAGCATGCAGTCATCGTTTCAAGGTATAACTGGTCTCATTCTAAAACAAACGCGAGGTATTTGCTGGATTCGAGGTCACAAACGATTTTTGTTTGTTGCAAATGACCTCTTGTGTTTAATAAAAGAGCAGGGTGCCTAGTGATTAAAATCATGATGGACTTTTGTTGTCATCCTGACTTGATTTCCCATTCTGAGTCCAGCATTTATTTGCTGTGTGACATCAGGCCAATTACATACCTTTTCTTAGCTGTAATTTGCTGTCATAAGACTTAACTACTTCAGAGGTAATTGATGTGAGGATTAAGTGGGATTATGTATGTGAAAACTGCCAAGCACATAGCAAGAAGGTAATAGTAAGTAATATTTAACTGTTGGCCTCAGCATTTATGTATGTGCACGCTCAGTCATGTCCAACTCTTTGTGACCCCACGGACTGTAGCCTTCCAGGCTCCTCTGTCCATGGGATTTTCCAGGCAAGAATAGTGGAGTGGGTTGCCATGCCCTCTTCCAGGGGATCTTCCCCACCCAGATCAAACCCCCATCTCTTGCATCTCCTGCATTTGCTGTTGCTGTTCAGTCACCCAGTCATGTCCTATTCTTCGTGACCCCATGGACTGCAGCATGCCTGGTCTCCCTGTTCCTCACCATCTTCCGAAGTTTGTCCCCAAGTTCATGTTCATTGCATCGGTAATGCCATCTAGCCATCTCATCCTCTGTCGTCCTCTTTTCCTCCTGCCCTCAATCTTTCCCAGCATGAGAGACTTTTCCAATGAGTTGGTTCTTCACATCAGGTGACCTCAATACTGGAGCTTCAGCTTCAGCATCCGTCCTTCCAAGGAGTATTCAGTGTTGATTTCCCTTAAGACTGACTGGTTTGATCTCCTTGGTGTCCAAGGGACTTTCAGGCATCTTCGCCAACACCACAGTTCAAAGGCATCAATTCTCTGGTGCTGTGCCTGCTTTATGGTCCAGCTCTCACAACCATATGTGACCACTGGGAAAACCATAGTCTTGACTATACGGATCTTTGTCAGCAGAGTAATGTCTCTGCTTTTGAAAACACTGTCTAGGTTTGCCATAGCTTTCCTGCCAAGAAACAGTTGTCTTCTGATTTCCTGGCTGCAGTCACCATCCGCAGTGATTTTAGAACCCAAGAAGAGGAAATCTGTCAGTCCTTCCATCACCTGCATTTACTGGTGTATTAATTGTGGTGTTTGTGGGGCCAATCTGTCTTTTGCTTCTCTAACAGTGTACATCCCCAGATGTGCCCTGTTGCTTCCATCCTTTGAGTATACAAAGAATTCAACTCTTCCTCTAGCTGTATACGTTATTTAATCTCTTCATGGGACTTCCTTGGTGGTCCAGTGGTGTCCAGCGCAGGGGATATAGTTCAGCCCCTGGTCGGTGAGCTAAGATCCCACGTGCCTCACGGCCAGAAAAACCAAAACATAAAACGGAGATGAGATTATAACAGATACAATGAAGACTTTCAAAGTGGTCCAGGGTTTTAAAAAATCTAAAATAAAGTCCTTCCTGCGCCTGTTTCCCTGTCTGTAAAAGGGGCAAACAAGAGTACGACCTCTCTGAGTTGTGAGGATGAAGTAAAGTGATAGTTGCTTGCTCTTCAGCACTCAGTACACATTTGCTCTCTTTTGGGGCATTATATTCCTTTCTTGAAGTGCTTCTCTGTCCCTATCCCTTCGTGAAGAATCCTTGCTGGTCACCTTCTTTGCTGCGTGTTTTGGGGCGCTCCCAAGCAGAGCTTAATGTTCCTGCTTGTGCGTCCCAGCACCGTTTTGTACACAACAATATTGCGTCTGGTGCACTGAATTACAATTAGTTGGCTTTTCACTTGATTCTGTGCTCTCCTAAGTTAAAACAAGACTCTGTTGTAGCGAGTTTCTACGTAAGGGTAAAATCGAGAGCGATGCTTGAGAAGGACGTGGAGCTTTCTTTACTTTCAAAAGTAAAAGCCAACAAATAGACTGTTTTTATGTTGCACGTTTATAATTTGTTCTCGAGCTGGTATGTAGCATTTCAGAATGGGCAGTTGGAATGTTTTCCAATTTAGAGCCTCAGCACTGGTGGTTTCACACAGAGTTTGGGGAATTATCACCAGGCAGACACTCGGGTGCACCCGGGCCTGTGACTCTAGAGACTGTTGCCTTTGGCGAAGCTATTAACTCATTAATGCTTTATTTTTAAAATTGAGGTGATGAGTCCTAGCTTAACTGCGTTGCTGTTAGGATTACATGAGAGATGATGTAAAATCCTGTTCCTGGTTCTTTGGTGGTGCTCAGGAAATCTTAGACCGTTTCTTCTCCCTGCTCCCAGTTTATCCATACTCATCTTTATAGATTAGGAGAAAAATAATATGTGTTATGTGTTTACTCAAGTTCCACACAGTAGTGGAGTTCTCATTTTGATGTTTTTAATGTCCTGATGGGGAAATTGAAGCTGTTGCCGTCAGAGTTGGGGAGAGGGTTTACAGTGTTCACAGCCAGTCACCAGACATAAAGATCAGGCAACAAAGGAGGAGGCATAAATATAGCATACGGGAGAGAAGGGGGGCTCAGAAATGACCTCGAGTCATAAAAACTCAGAAGCCAAACCAAACAAGTAAATGTGTGCGTGCTTAGTCACTAAGTCGTGTCCAACTCTTTGTGACCCCATGGACTGTAGCCCACCAGGTTTCTCTGTCCATGGCATTCTCCAGGGAAGAATGCTGGAGTGGGTTGCCGTTTCCGCTTCCAGGGGAATCTTCCTGACTCAGGAATCGAACCTGTGTCTCCCACATCTTCTGCATCGGCCAGTGGATTCTTTACCACTGAGCCATTTGGGAAGCCCAAACAAATAAATAGGCAGGCTTTAAAAGAATCACAGTATTAATTCTTTAAGCATGGGAATTCAAAGTTATCACTGTCCTTCTTTTCTCCTATATCTTTAACTTCCAGAAGCTGCCTTTATAGTTTTAATGCTTTGGACTTAAAATTTGCTGTACTTTCTTCATTTTACTATTTCAAATTTTCATCAAATATTTTTATAATTTTTAGTCATATTTATTTATGAGTTGTTTTTTCAGGCTGAGAGGGTCTTATAATTCTAGAAATTTATCTAAATTATACTCTATATTGTGTGCTTTCCCTTATTTTTATTGAAAAATAAAATTTTTCAATTTTATTGAGCATTTACCCTCCACCTCCGGCCACGTTACCTTTCTGAACTTTTCTGCCATCGTGTATGTACCTCCAAGGGGGTTTAAGGTCTCCCAGAGATAGGTAATAACTTGAATTAAAAATCGTAAAATTTTCATTTTAGGCCTGCTATTCTCTCCATTGTACAGGATTTTTATTATATTTGATTAATGTGCTAACTGCACGACATGTATTAAATTACATTGTTATTTCCTAGAAAGGGTAGCTGAAATTCTTTTAGCTTTTATTTCTCCGGGTAGACTAAATCACTTAAAAATTAATTCATCCCTATACTCAGTGCACGTTGATTGTGGGCCTGGCCGAGGTCTAGATGCTGCTGGGCATTTATCTGAGGCTCTGTGCTGGCGAGCAGAGGCCTTATGGACCTTCCGACTGACAGAGAGAACAGACCAGGAGAGGAATGAAGCCAGCAGACAGGAAATTGAGAAGCAGGGACTCTGACCCAGGCGGGGACCTGGGAGGGAGAGTGCTGCGCTGCAGAAAGCAGTGGGGACTCCAGTGTGGCTGGGGCTCCTGAGGGGGTGGTGGAGAAGACCCTGAGGACCACGGGACACCCTCAGCCGCCTCAGCAAGCAGGTGGCCTCATAAAGCCGAATTGATGCTTTTGAACTGTGGTGCTGGAGAAGACTCTTGAGAGTCCTTTAGACTGCAAGGAGGTCAAATCAGTCCATCCTAAAGGAAATCAGTCCTGAATATTCATTGGAAGGACTGATGCTGAAGCTGAAACTCCAATACTTCGGCCACCTGATGCGAAGAACTGACTCACTGGAAGAGACCCTGATGCTGGGAAAGATCGAAGGTGGGAGGAGAAGGGGATGACAGAGGATGAGATGGTTGGATGGCATCACTGACTGAATTTAAGCAAACTCCGGAAGATACTGAAGGACAGGGAAGCCTGGCATGCTGCAGTCCCTGAGGTTGAAGAGTGGGACATGGCTGAGCGACTGAACAAGAGCGAACCGAAGCAGTTAAAGGCGTGTCAGGGAGGTGGTGTGACCACACTGAGACACGTTGCAAAGCCCCCTTTCCTGCAGTGTGGAGAAAGGGCCTGGGGTGACAGGTCAGGGATCAGAAGCAAGACCCAGAAAGGGAAATCTCATAGCTTCCTCGTCCCTGAGAGCCCCATCGGTGACTTAGAAAAAGATCGTCTCATCCAATTTTTTTAAAGGTAGGTGATGGACCATTCTGACTATCCCATGCTTTCCCTCTAACTCTTTTTAGTTCTTATCTGTTAAAGTGGTTTTGTTTTCTATGCAATGAACAGCACTGGATTTCTAGTCTCCCTTTCTCAAAAACCTTCAGCACAGAAGGAAAGTGTGTGTGAGTTTTCTCAAAAGACAAGGAAGAGAATGAATGTAAAATAATCCAAGTCATGCATATTTCAAAACAGGAAAACTGCTGCAGAACCCACATGTGCCTTTATATAAAAGGTATGTTAGCGGAGGACTTAGGAGGGAGGTTTGTTCTATATACCTCAGAAACCATAACATGTACCATTTCACAAATTAACCACGATTCAGAATATTCTTCTAAACATAAGAGTAAAGAATCTATTACTGATTCTACCTTTGTTCTAAAAGCTTCACTGGAGCTTTTCCTTGGCTCTAAATTGTTTGAAACTGGCTGTATGGTCAAAAGTATATACAGATTTCTTCAATATGTATTAGATTCCTTTTTACAAAAGTCACATAGTTAGGGGGTTTTCTATTAAGTAATATGTTCACCGCTTTAAAAATTGGGAAGTTTGTAAAATTTTCAAAATAATTGGGGGTAATCCGGAAGGGAATTTAAAGGGCCATGAAATAGGAGGGGGCATATTCGGGGTATTCCTCCATCTGGACAGCCTTAAAGTCTATGGCAGTGGCTCCCAGAACATGCCGTTGGAGGAACAGTCAGGTCTTTTGATTAAAAAAAAGAGTTCTATGGTCAAGTTGGTCTGAGAAACACTGGATTAAACAAAGTTCAGCTCTTTTCATTATGCTTGGAGTGCTAAATATGCTAATATGAGTGGTGACTCTCCCCAACTGGGTATAATGTGCTTCCCAGATGGATTTGACCACAAACATTTTTTAAAAGAAGTGCTTTCTGAGAGTAATGTTTTCTGGAATTTCCTTTGGAAATGCTAATCTGTCTTGCAGGGGTGCCAATATAAAGTGGCGTACAGGGATGTAGTTCCTAACCCCACACCTGTTCCCTCTTCAGTCTTCACTGTGAATGCCTGTTTACTCTGCCCACTGATGGACTGTCTCTTGTTCGTTCCCCGGGCAAGCCCAGGACCCCATTTACAACAATCTGAGTCATAGATGACTTGATTCAGCTTTTTTTCCTGTGCCAGGTGCTGTTAATGAGATACATATTTTTATTATACTCATTTTTGTGGGGGAGGAGGGCCTGCGCCGCATGGCTTTCAGAATCTTAATTCCTTGACCAAGGATTGAACCTGAGCCCTGGCACTGAAAATGGTGAGTCCTAATCACTGGACCACCAGGGAATGCCCTTTACTTACATTACTGATGGGGAAACCAAGATCCCAGGAGGTTAAAAACTTTTGTAAAGTCACACAGGTAATAAGTGCTGGGCGCAGAGAAGGTACTCGGTAAAGGTGTGACTGATCAATTGACATCTGCTGTACCTGAGCCTGTGCTGCTCATCAGTTTTGTTTTTATAATAATTTGATTTTTACTTTCACATAGGTAATTATGTATACAGTCAGATAACAACTGTAACAGTCAGTCAGTTCAGTCGCTCAGTCATGTCCGACTCTTTGCGACCCCGTGGACTGCAGCACGCCAGGCCTCCTTGTCCATCACCAACCCCTGGAGTTTACTCAGACTCATGTCCATTGAGTGGGTGATGCCATCCAACCATCTCATCCTCTGTCATCCCCTTCTCCTCCTGCCTTCAATCTTTCCCAGCATCAGGGTCTTTTCAAATGAGTCAGTTCTTAGCATCAGGTGGCCAAATATTGGAGTTTCAGCTTCAGCATCAGCCTTCCCAATGAATATTCAGGACTAATTTCCTTTAGGATGGGCTGGTTGGATCTCCTTGCAGTCCAAGGCGTGCTTACAAGTGATAAGCACATACACACTATTTCCCCCGTCTGGTACAGTTGGTCTTCTGTGTCTGCAGGTTTTGCAAATGTGGGTTCAAACAACTGCTGGTAGAAAATATTTTTTTAAAATTTCCAGAAAGTTCCAAAAAGCAACTCGAATTTGCCTTGTGCTGGCAACTGTTTACATAGCACTTGCATTATATTGATATTAGATATTGGAAGTAATGTAGAGATGATTTAAATATATGGGAAGATGTGTAAAGGTTATACGCAAATATTATGCCATTTTGTATATGTGCCGACAAAGGTCCGTCTAGTCAAGGCTATGGTTTTTCCTGTGATCATGTATGGATGTGAGAGTTGGACTATAAAGAAAGCTGAGCGCCGAAGAATTGATGCTTTTGAACTGTGGTGTTGGAGAAAACTCTGGAGAGTCCCTTGGACTGCAAGGAGATCCAACCAGTCCATTCTAAAGGAAATCAGTCCTGAATATTCATTGCAAGGACTGATGCTGGAGCTGAGGCTCTAATACTTGGGCCACCTGATACAAAGAACTGACTCACTGGAAAAGACCCTGATGCTGGGAAAGGTTGAGAGCAGGAGGAGAAGGGGATGACAGAGGATGAGATGGTTGGATGGCATCACCGACTCAATGGACATGAGTTTGAGTAAGCTTTGGGAGTTGGTGATGACAGGGAGGCCTGGCGTGCTGCAGTCCATGGGGTCACCGAGTCGGACACGACTGAGTGACTGAACTGAACTGATATATAAGAGACTTGAGTATCCTTGGATTTTGGTATCTTCGGTCATCCTGGAATGCCCCCAACTCCTCATAGGTTCCAAGCGACGACTGTGTGATGAAAAATACCAGTCACCTGTCACCTTCCATCCCCCACCGTTTCTAATTCCCACTTGCCAGGGGCACTCCCTTTTGACTCTTTTAGTTGTTTCTTTGGTATTTACTCAAGTTTCTAAACAATGTGCTTGTGATGCTGTGTCTTGGTTTTTTAAGTTAAAATTTTTGTCTAAAAAATAGGATAAATGAAAATTTAGTGTCCTAACATACTGACTTCCCATTACCTTATCCTCCCAGTACAGTGACACAGGAATTCATAGATAAAATCAATAATCAATGTTCATGGTATGATGACTATGTAACTTTTACTCTCTGAAGCACCAAGAGTTGTAGGAGTACATTTACTTTTAATACAACCTGTCTATCCATCCATCCAGCTATTATGTATCTACCTTATGTACCATTAGAGAGTAGTTGCAAATATCATGGCACTCATAAATAACACGACACTTCATCCTTGCTTGTTTTTCAAGAGCAAGGATGTTCTTTTTCATAATGAAGCTAGAATTACCAAATTCAGAAAGTGGATCATTGCTAGAATACTATTATATAGTCTACAGATCTTGTTTAAATGTTTCCTATGATCCCAATAATGTTCTCTATAGCTGTTTTTAATGTTATTTTTAGATTACAAGCTCTCATCAGTCATCACATGCGGCACTGATTGCATGTCTCCAGTATTTTAATCTAAAACAGTTTTCTAGCTCTTCTTGGCTTACATGACGGTGAAAGTGAAAGTCGCTCAGTCGTGTCCGACTCTTTCTGACCCCATGGACTATATAGTCCATGGAATCCTCCAGGGTAGAACACTGGAATGGGTAGCTTTTCTCTTCTCCAGGGGATCTTCCCAACCTAGGCATAGAACCCAGGTCTCCCACATTGCAGGGAGATTCTTTATCAATTGAGCCACAAGGGAAGCCCAAGAATACTGGAGTGGGTAGCCTAGCTCTTCTCCAGGGGATCTTCCTGACCCAGGAATCGAACCGGGGTCTCCTGCATTGCAGGTGAATTCTTTACCAGCTGAGCTACCAGACATGACGTTAACCTTTTTGAATGTTCCAGGCTGGTGGTGTTGCAGAACGTTCCTCAATATGAAGTTGTCTGATTATTTCAATTAGATTTAAACACCTGTGGTGGGGGTGGGGGCAAGAAAGGGGCTTCCCCAATGGTTCAGCAGGTAAAGAACCTGTCTGCAATGTAAGAGACACACAGGAGACGTGAGTTCGATCCCCAGGTCAGAAAATAGCAACCCAGTCCAGTACTCTTGCCTGAAAAATCCCATGGACAGAGAAGCCTGGCAGACTCCAGTCCAAAGGGTCACAAAGAGTCAGACGCGACTGAGCACATGAGCCAGAAGAAGAGGGGAACAGGAATCCTTCATAGGTTGTGCTGTGGTTTTCAGTATGTGGCATTAGCAGGCATGGTGGCTCTGTCTCACTGGTGATACCATATTTGATCATTTGGTTACAGTGGTGTCTGCTTGGTTTCTCCATCGTTTGTAATTAAAAAGTAGTCTGTTCATTGTTCTGTTGTTCTCTTCACAGTTCCAAGACTGTGAATCTCTAACAGCCTTTTAACCTATGGTTTTACCAGGCATCAGTAATTCTTGCTGGGATTACTTTTATTGCAATGGTGGTGACCATTGCCAACTCTGGTTCTAAAATACCTTCTGAAGCTATGAATTGGCATTCAATTATTTATTTATTTTTTTTTTAAAGCACTCTCCTTTTCTGCACACTGTAATTTTTTGTTGGTTTTTTAATCACAGTGAACTCTTGGATTCTTTTTTATTCACTGTGTTATTGTCTTTTGCATACATGCTGTTTGATGCTTAACTTGTTACTGATTTAGCCGTGAAAACCCTTTCAACTTGGTCCCTGAATCACTTGAGGTGTCACCATCAGTTTTTGAGCCTTTTTCCTGCTTTCTTGCACAAAAAGATGTCGTTGATGCACTGAAGCGTTTCCTGCCTCAGACCTGGGGGCACGGGGGAGGTTAATCATTTCTCTAAGGAATCTTTTATCCTTGTAGTGGGGAATAGTATTTAGAACCCAAGACTTGAGGACTAGGTTGGCTCATTGCTACTTGTGTAACATTGTCTCTAGGGATTTCAGTGGACGAAGCTAGGGGGAAAAATACACACACAGATACGCATCACACACTTACACATCACAGAGCTCCTTCTCTCCTTTTCCCACTGCATATTTGTGTATTCCTTCTCCCACAGTGTATTTATGAATTTTCTCAGTCTCACCATACACACAAAGTTGTTTCATAATGATGACACCCACACCACCATCCGTGGTTTGTTTTTTCCCCTCTTGTATTATATTTAAACTTTCTTCACTCTCTTAATTCAGCTACCTCTCATCCATCTGCTTGTCCAGCTTCCAGAATTATTTGAGGGTGACATCTGCTTTCGTCTTCTCTCTCCTTCTCTTTTATTCCTCTTACTGTCCTTGTAGTGGGAGTTGGGAGCTACTGTTGACAGTCTGCCATGTTTAACCAAGAGCCTCATCAGAGATGTTCCATCTGTTGGTTGCTTGGAGGGAGAAAGGAGACAATATTTACCTTTGATGATACCCGAAACGGCCCTGCCAGTCATCTCTCCTTCACTTTCACAGCTGACGTTCTTCCCATAGCCCTTCCTGACAAATTAGAATTCTGTACGGCTTTCTCAAGGTTTCTATTTGTAACCATCTCAGTGGGTGGGACTTCTTTCCTGTGGTAAATGTTGGTAGACTTGAAAAGAGATGTGGATGATGCTGGAAAAGATATGGCCCGCCTATCTGATTCTGTGTTTGCGTTGTGCCTTGTGGGCTCAGTACCACCAGTCAGGCAGAGCCCTAGATGACTTCAGACAGAGAAAGGAGTTGACCTTTCTGGGAGGAAACCAAGCAACTTACCCAGGTCTGAATATGATATCTTGATTTCCCCCATTTAATTGAAATGAATGCAGACTTTTCCTATAAACTGTAACACTGGGGTTTTCAAAACCACTTTCATGTCTGCTGTTTCTGCTTCTTCACAGTGAACATAGGCTCACATTTTAATGTTCTTTCTCCTTTGTTAAGGGCCCTCCTGGCTTAGACCATAGAGAATCTGCCTGCAATGCAGGAGACCCGGGTTCCATCCCTGGGTCAGGAAGATCACCCTGGAGAAGGGAATGGCAACCCACGCCAGTAATTTCTCCTTTATTAAATGTGTTAAGAGGAACACTGAAATAGCAAGAGAAGTTTTGACCTTAGAATTCCAAGAATGCCTATGGTATCAGCTCTAGTTATGAGGTGTAACTGGAAATAGAATGGGAGTTTCTAAAAGGCCATCTCTGTGAGGCACCCATCCTCTCTGAAAGAGTTTGGGAGGTTTAGTTGATCTCGCTGAGCTTTGGTAAACAAAAGCTGGCATTTCTCTTTCGTGGGTTTTCAACTGCGGAGCTGCTGTTTTCATCCTGCCCCCATGGTGGCACATTTTGGTGGGCAAATCTGAAATATATGGCACATCCACTGGCATGCTTTTTTGCTGAGAACCTCTTCTGGCACTTGCCATATTGGCAGTTTTTATAGGGTCTTTTCCTCTGTGCTCTATTTATTTACTCTGCTCGCATTGTGGAATTCTGGGTAAAAGGCTGCTTTAAATCAGAATCAAAAAATAAATTAAAAAAAATATTTTTAAAGACCGTTTTTGGCCGAGAAGCTTGCGAACATTTCCACGTAAATCATCTTTGCCGAATTGGCTTGTCTCTTTCCAAACAGGAAGACCATCCTTCGCGACGTTCAGGGTTTGGTTTTGCTTTGCTGCAGACTAGGTTTAGCGACAAATTCCATCTGGCTGAAGCTCCATGCAGTCTCTCTATTGATTGGTTATATTGGGACTTCATGGGAGTGTCCTTCAAATCGCTTTTCCCAGCATTTTTAAAAGCTCCACTGGGGGGAGGGGGGAAAGAGAGAGCGAGAGAGAAAAGGAGAAAGGACCCTGCATTGTTTCAGTTTGCATCCAACATGCAAAACATAGTCCTAAATTTTTAATTAGCTAAGTGAGTGGTGAAAAGGGAAAGTAATATAACAAGCCTCGGTGAGCAGCTGGGATGTGTTGCCATGACGACAAGTTCAGCAGGCTGCCAGCGAGCATGTCAATGGGTAATATTGGGAGAGGGCTTTGAAACAGTGCCTGCGAGCCACAATGTGATTGGTCACGCCTCTGTTGTCTTTGTGTGAACCAGGGGATGCTGGGTAAGACCTACAGTGAATGCTCAGCTTGTCTCAAGGCTGCAATGAGGTAATGCTTCTGAATCTTTGGGGATTATGAGCTCCTGCCTCCAAAAGACTGCAGTCTCCAGTGTTTTCATTCCTATTTGCCTTAATGACCGACTATACCATGTTAAGAAGTTTTACAGCTGCTTTTATTCATTCTTTTGTACGTGCATGTGTGTATTATAGATAACACGTGTGTATGTTGCATATAGAATCTCAAGCGTATTCTAAAAAAAAGAGATAACCCTCCATATTAGTCATTCCGCTTAGACTCAACATTTCTTTTGATTGCTGGCATCAGTGGCAATACCTATTGATGGATAAATGATGTATTAAAGTGCATTTATGTTGGGTAAGCAAACTCGTTCATTTCTAGAGACTATTTTGGCGTTGATTACTTTCTGAAGTCTTTTATTTATTTTAAGTCTTTTAATAGATGTAAAGGGGGTTGTACAGAGTGTTGGCTTTGCTTGGTCAGGAGGTGTATAGTTCATTTTAGATTCCTTGAAATTAGTTGGTTTGTACCCTAGTATATCTGATACAGTTTTTTTTTTTCTTTACTAATTGAAAGTAACATCTGACTGCTCCACAGTTATATGCTGAATAATGGTTTGACAGTTGAAACTTAAAGCTGTAAAGGGGAGCTCTATTTACAGATGCAAAGATTTAGAAATGTTTATGGCCGGCTTGTGAAACAAATACAGCAAGGTGCTGGTCTCACAGACACGTGAGCTACAATCCTAAGCCCTGATTCTGGTCCTCAATGATATGTGACTTGGATTCTCGCCAGGGTTTTTTCGGGTGGTTAGAGAGACTGTTCTGGGGTTTTTTTTTTTAAATCACATTCATAAACAGTAACCTAGTGCCCTGGAGAGGTTAGGGCAGCACCTCCCAAGGCTGTTAGTATAACCTGGAGAAGCCGAGTGGATGACCTGATCCAGCGCGTCACAGATGGAAAGGTGGTGAGCCGGCTGCTGGACTGAGCTGTCGTATTGCCACCCTGTTGTATTTACCTCACAAAGAGTTCATAAAAATTTATAAGCCTTTAAATGGATAAAAAAAAAAAAAAGAGTAAAAACCTTAACGGTAACAAATGGTTTCTGCTGCTCCTGCATAATGCAGTGAACTCTGCCAGCTCCCTCGCTTTATTTGAGGTCAGGCCACGGGCATGTGGTTGAAACCCGATGATCCTCCAGCCCCACCGTCACCATTCACGGAATCCGAGTCAGGATCTGGTCTTGCTGCAAACCGCGCTTGCTTGCTTCTTTCCAAGCTTTTAAAGTCTGCTTTCATTTTACTCCTCTGGATGGTTTCTGTTTAGAAGTAAAGTAAACAAGGGCTTATACACAGAGCCAAGGATAAATAAATGTGAAGAGTGTATCTAGGTTTTAAATAATTGGGTTCAAAATACTTGTGGCACCAATAGAATCTTGGGTTGTGACTTTTTGCCAACATGTTGATTCTGTCTCGTGGCTCAGACGCTGCAGCTGAGCAGCCTGCCTTTACACCTTAGATGGGGAGGCCCTGGACAGATGCTGGAGTCTTTGTCTAAAACAAAGCAGAATGCAGTGACCCTGTGAAGTGTGCAAGAAAAATCCACCTGTTGATAAACAGCCACTTTTTCTCTTATGAAAAATTTGATGTTTCCTTTCCTTCATTTCTTTGGGGTTACATTACTTAAGCAGCTGCAAATCTCAGGCATGCCTTGCTAATTGAAACTGTTTTTTAAATTCATTAATGATTCAGAGTTTTCAGAGAATTGGATACTTTGGAATATGGTCTGGTTGTGACTGGCAGGATTTGTTACCCCGTGTTATCTTGCAGGCTGTGAGAGATCCATACTTTAAAATTCGGAAATCATATTTATTCATCCTTTAGGAGAAGGCATCTTTCTTTTGTGGATTGTATGCTAATTTGGTTCCCTTCATCAAGTAATAAAATTCGAATCTCTTATTTAGGGGATTTTGTGTGTGTCTCTGTGGATCAGATTATGATATTGTGAAACCTTCGTTATTAAGTCATGTTAGAGCATTTCACGTGCAAAATTACCATGTTAATTTAACAATGAAATGAAAAGTCAAGAAACTTGCCATTTAATTTACTGTCTCACAAGCTTTTTGCTAGTTTGGAAAGCCCTCTTGAAGAGGAGGAATGGCAAGTTGCACCTAGCATGAGTCCTTATATCCTGTGACAGGCTCCACAGTAAATGACTTCTGATGGGTGTGAAGCCTGATGCTTAGAGATTAATGGCAGATACAGCATTGCAGGGCCTCCCTTGCATCGCTAATGTTATCAAATGAAGCTAGTGGCTTAGCCAAGGGCTTTGCTCAAAAGGAACATGTGATTGATAATACTGATGGTTTGTAAAGTTTTCAAAAATATGATCCTTTGGGGAAATCCAGAGGGAAAAATATGTTTTTAGATAGTTTGAGGGACTCGAGGTTTAAAAATACTTTCCTTTAAAAATCCACACTTTACAAACGCTTAACATGCCTATCATATTTAGAAAATGGGATTTATTGAACAGTGGAAGTGCAAGTTTTGGCAGGAAAAACAAAGAAGGAGAATAAATTAGGGCCTCTGCCGGGTAGAATATCAAAAGTCTTAGGGTTTGGATTTAGACAAAATCCTAATTGTTCGGCTTTCTTTCAGTGTGACTTTTGGTTACTTATCCTAAGTTGATCCTTCTCGCTTGTCTGCTGGTCACAAAAGTCACTGCCTCCCAGAGGTCAGAAGGAGGGGACCCATGTACACACCCAGATCTTTATTCTAAGGGAAGTTCTTTCAAATAGAAACATGAGGAGGTAGTAACTCTTATCCTCAGTTGAGAAAAACCATGGTCTCTGTTCTTATGGACTTTATTATGACATCAGAAAGTTGCATTTGTACAACACTTAACTTCATTAATCAAGTGCCATTAAAGTAATGGTTGTAACTGACACAATTTCTTGTAAAGGGAACTCAGTGTTACATGTTGATTTCATCCATTTAGAAATGTTATGTTCTTTCTAATATGATAAAAATAAAACCTTAGCAATTCACAGCATGCTAATTTGATATGTTAAAAATTGAAACATGGGCTAGTATGAAAAGTACTTCTCCTCCATTCATGAAGAGAGGGTTTTCTAGTTGAGTTAACAGCACTGGAAGAGGGAGCAGCACTCAAGGGAGAGGATCTGCTTTAGAGAATAAACTTTGCAAGTCACTTCAGTTCTTCAGATGGATTATTAATTAATATTCAAATGTCACGTCTAGAAAGGACAACTTTTCAGGCCTTTAGGATATAGAGTCTCCTTTATTATGGTTAATTTACCTATTTGTATGATTTTCAGATGTCAAATCCTTTTGTATTTGGAGCTCTTACTGTTTGCCCACATGATAAAGTTGTATGTAATATCTAATGTATAATGGTGGAGTAGCAAATGCTGCCTTTATGAATTACTGTATGTGTATCTTGGCATCCTTGAGTAGATTATTTACTTGCAGCTGGACAGTTGTTGCTTAGTTGGTAAGTCGTATCCGACACTTTTCTGACCCTATGGACTGTAGCCCTCCAGGCTCCTCTGTCCATGGGCTTTCCCAAGCAAGAATACTGGAGGGAGTGGGTTGCCATTTTCTTCTCCAGGGAATATTCCTGACCCAGGGATTGAACCCAAGTCTCCTGCATTGCAGGTGGATTCTTTTTACCACTGAGCCACCTGGAAAAGGCTGCCTTTATCAATTACTGTATGTTTCTCTTGGCATCCATGAGTTGGTCATTTACTTGGTGAACAGTACCATATCTGTATTTTCCTCTTGTTCTCATAATGCCTGGTCTAATGCTAAGTATGAAGTAGGTGCTGTTACATTTACTTTTTCAAGTTGTTAAAAAAATTGATGGGTTTTTATGTCAAAAGTTGCTCTTTTTTAATGAAGGTATAGTTGATTTACAATATTTTGTTAATTTCTGCTGTACAGCAGAGTGATTCAGTTATGCATAAATATACATTCTTTTTTATGTTCTTTTCCATTATGGTTTATCACAGGATATTGAATATAGCTCCCTGTGCTATGCAGTAGGACCTTGTTACTTATCCATTCTATGTATACGAGTTCGTTTCCGCTAACCCCAAACGCCAACTCCACCCCTCTGCCGCCCTGGCAATCACATGTCTGTTTTCTATGTCTGTTTCTGTTTCATAACTATGATCAAATTTGTGTCATAGTTTAAACTCCACGTATAAGTGGTATCATATGGTATTTGTCTTTCTCTTTCTGACTTACTTCACTCAGTATGACACTCTTTAGGCCCATCCGTGTTGCTACAAATGACATTATTTCATCCCTTTTTATAGCTGAGTAGTATTTCATTGTATATATGTACCACATCTTCCTTATCTGTTCATCTGTTGACGGACATTTCAGTTAAGTTCAGTCACTCAGTCGTGTCCATTTAGGCTGTTGGAAAAGTGACTCTTGACTTCAGTCACAGGAAATGGAAGGGATCTCTGAAACCTTAGCTGTGTGGTCTGTTGAATTTCCTTATTAGCAACAGTTCTCATCTCTACCTAGTTCCTCCTTCAGTCAACGCACCAGCCTTCTGTTCCCAAAATGTGAAGTTTCAGTGTGAAAGGAAGTATTATGGTTGAATTAAATATAAGCAGTTATACCATGTATAGGAATTTTTCATCTACTCACTGCTCTTGTAAGCTTTGACATTTTCTTGGGAAGAGGGGATATGGAGGTGTAGAGGTTTGGAATACTGGACAGAACCCCATTTGAATCTTGGTTGTACCACTTGCTTCCTGGAGACCAAGAACAGATTACTTAGTCTTAGCTCTTTAAATGAAGATTATCCCTGCATCACAGGGTTGTATTGGTTATGTTTACCTGCATAAAGTACCTGCTACGTTGTCCCTGCTATGTAGAAGCTGCTCAATAAATGCCAGTACACTTTATATCCTGTTGGCATTTCGTTGCTCCAGTGACCAAATTCTTTTGGCCTTCCTGGGCTATCTTCCCTGCTGGGATAGGAGAAAAAATGATTTGTTGTTGTTGTTCAACTCTGATCTGTTATTCTAGAGGGATATCTTTCTGATATGATAAGAAAATTGTATCAGTTGTGTTGATGTTAACATCCTTGGTTTTATCCACTTGAAATCAGGGATGTCATTGATATCAGTGTATTTAGAGTCTTTGATATTGATAACATCCCTACGTTCAAGCGTATGAAACCAGACATGCTAGATAAATGCAGGAACATCAGACAGGAAGTGCATTCTGGCGCCCAAGTGTATTTAGGGTGGGTGGAAGAAACCCGCAAAGATGGTTTTCTGGCGGTTCAGTGAGGCAGAGATCTGGCTAACAGCAAAGCAGGAGAGAAGTGGTAGGTTTAGACACATCCAGACAGTGAGTAGACTGACGCTCTTTAGGTTATGGAGCTGGTGAGGGATGGTCAGTGACCAGAAAACAGGTCACGGTCACGTGTCTGCACTGATGCCAGTGCTATAATCTGGACTAGGAGACCCCAGGGTTTATGGACATGTTGAGTTTGGACATGTTGAGTTTGAGGCACTGGGGCCATGGAGTTGTCCAATGAGGACAGAGGAGAGAGAGATGAGTCAGGAGGCTAGGGAAGGTTTTAGGACCAAAGAGAGAGGGCTGGCCCCCATCAGCTCTGTGGAGCTGAGGGTTACAGCCGGGGAGGGATCGTGGGTGGGCGTCCCCTCATACTGGGGTAGCGAGGGCAGAGAGGAGGATGAAGGTTGGCGCCCTGGTGAGCCCTCCTTTCTAGAAGCAGCCAAAGGAAACTCAGACCCTAGACATGAATTTAGAGTCCAGATTTCCCTTTAATGATTTACACATGACTGGTTTCCCCCAAAGAAATTGATAAGTCCACTGTTTGGAACTGCAAAGCCAAAGCTGGAACGAACCACCGTCATCTAAGTCAGCTCTTCTGCGTTTGACTGACAGACTGATGGGTCTCGTGAGTCCATCAGCGACCTCACCGTTTCATCACGCTGCACCCCTTGCAGGAACCCTGTCTCTCTAGAAGCTGTGCTCAGCAGAGGTTGTGTGCTCAAGCCAAACCACACAGTTCAGTTCATGAAATAAAAGGATTACAGATGGCTGTGGAGGATGGAAGACGCTAAACACTAACATTGAAACACAGAATTAAAAATAGTCGTTGGCCATCTTCAATGTGAGCACATAAGTTTATCATTAGAGGGGATGACCTAGGATATGTGGAAATTGTGACTTAGTCTGCTAAGTACTTCTGAGAGCTATTAAAAGAAGCAGATTGTTCCTTTGTCGAATTTTGCTTAAAACCTTTCCCTTTCTGTTGATATAACTGTATCAGTATCATAGTTATTATGACTGTCATTAAAGCTGTTTATTGACTGGGTCCCTAGGGGTTACCCAGCTCTCCTAGATTTCATGCATAACTTGGAGATAATAGGATTTATTTCAAAAGATGCTTGTGACAGATAAATGAAAAGGGATATATATATAAAGCCTCCTTGATAATGCTTGGTACCTATAGACTCTCAATAAAATATAGATTAATGGGCTTCCCTGATAGCTCATTATGTAAAGAATCCGCCTGCCATGCAGGAGACCCCAGTTCAATTCCTGGGTTGGGAAGATCCTCTGGAGAAGAAAATGGCAACCCACTCCAGTATTCTTACCTGGAGAATCCCATGGACAGAGGAACCTTGTGGGCTACAGTCTGTGGGGTCGTAAGAGTTGGACACAACTTAGAGACTAAACCACCACCACCACACATAAATACCTTTCCTCTTAAGCCTCTCTCCCACCCACCCCCAACCCACTCCTCTGGGTCATAGAGCTCTTTCTAATGGAGCCATTGCATGGTATCCCCCTGGGAGGAGAACATTAGAGTTTGAGGGTCAAGTTATTTATGGCTGGGGGTATAATTGTTGAGAGGTCATGTCTGAGAGTTTTATTTTTGGTGCAATTTTTTGAGTTGATAGAGGGCAGAAGCTTCTCAGGCTCAGATAGGAACCAGTTGGAGTGGCACGCTTCTGGGGACCCCAAACGCCAAGCGTGCTAAGTCACTTCAGTCGTATTCGACTCTTGGCGCCCCCATGGACTGTAGCCTCTCAGGCTTCTCTGTCCATAAGATTCTCGAGGCAAGAATACTGGCGTGGATTGCCACGCCCTCCTCCAGGGGAATCTTCCCGACCCAGGGATCGAACCTGCATCTCTTGTGTCTCCTGTATTGGCAGGCGGGTTCTTTATCACTAGCGCCACCTAGGAAGCCCCCAGATACCAAGAGTTTGAAGTAGCAGTAGGAGGACTGGACATACTTGAGTGAAAACCTCAGGCCACACCTATCTCCCGTCTCAGCTGCGTGGCCTCTGCCAGGGCTGAGTGGGGGGTCTTTGAAGAACCCACTGCTTCTCTCTGTGTGCTAGAGATGAAAGAGAGGGGTCGGGGGCGGGGCGGGGCGGAAGCAGGGCAATAATTGCATCTGATGCTAATGATCTGCTTTGTGGACAGCATCCACGTCTCGTTTCTCCCGGTCCCTCTGACACGGAAGACCAAGCTCATTAGTCCTTGTGCCAGAGCGTGGACTTGGCGAACCAGAGCACGGCACCCACGTCCATCACTTCAGCTTGCTCGTTAGTGAGTCTAAAGCAAATATTGTGCTAAAGAGGCCAGGCCCACCAAAAAGGAAGTCCGTTCTAGTTGACATGTCTGTCTGCTGTTCTCACGGAGGTGGGTAGGGGGAGCTATTTGGTATGTTGGCCGATAGATGAGCTGAAATGGTACCTTTTTGAGGCTGAAATTTTTGTGTCATCAAAGTTCTGGTGTGATTTGGGAAAAAAAAAAAAAGTTTGAAGAAATGAAATAGTGACCAAACGTTTTTAAATTTGCTAAAGACATAAACTTTCAGATTCAAGAAGGCTAACATCCTAAACAGGATAAATGGAAAGAAACCTATGGTCAGATATATTGTAAACTGCTAAAAACTAAAAAAGGAAAAATGAAAGCATTTAGAGAAAAACAGCATGTACTAGAACAACAAGAATAAAAGACTGGAGATTTTTCATTTGAAACCACAAAGCCCAGAATGAAGTGGACTATTATTTTGAAAATATCCAGTGATATCCTTCAGATATGAAGGTAAAGTAATGACATGTTCAGTTAAAAGAAAACCAAAGCATTCACTTCCAGAAGACCTGGTCTAAATGAAATGGTGAAGGACAGGAAATAATACCAGAGGAAGGGACTTCCCTGGTGGTCCAGTGTTTAAGACTTTGTCTTCCAATGCAGAGGGTGTGGCTTTGATCCCTGGTTGGGGAGCTTAAGATCCCACATGCCTCATGGCCAAAAAAAAAAATACCAGAGGAAAACTTTAAACATCAGGAATGACAGAAAAGCAATAATGGCAAATATTTGGGTAAATGTAGTTATAACCAGTCTTAAGTTCTTTAAAATATATATGATGATGGAAAACAGATACAGGTACTGATGGAGTTTTCAGTATGTATAGACGTAATACATATGGCAACTATGACATATAAAGAGAGAAGGGTAAAGAAACCAATGTGGTGGTAAGGTTGGTCACCTGAATTGGTAAAATATTAAATCTAAGTAGATTGTGAAGTTAAGTATGTGTATGGAAAGCTTTTTGCCTTTTCATACTGTCCATGGGATTCTCTGGGGCTTTCCTGGTGGCTCAGACTGTAAAGAATCTGCCTGCAGTGCAGGAGACCCATGTTCAATCCCTGGGTTGGGAAGATTCTCCTGGAGAAGGGAATGGCAACCCACTCCAGTATTCTTGCCTGGAGAATTCCATAAACAGGTTACACAGTCCGTGAGATCACAAAGAGTCAGACGTGACTTATTGACTGGATAACAACAACGGAAAAAGTGTAAAACAATAAATAAAAATATTATACAAAGAAATATAGTAAAAGCTCAACAGATAAAATAGAATAGTTACATGATTTTTTAACTATTAATAAACATTATTAAAAACATTCACTGCATCAAATATAAATAGTATAAACTACCAAATAAATAGCAGAAATTGTTAGAATGGGTTTTTAAAAAAATGACCAAAGGCTACTTTGCCTACAAGTAACTGACTCATTGGAAAAGACCCTGATGCTGGGAAAGATTGAAGGCGGGAGGAAAAGGGGATGACAGAGGATGAGATGGTTGGATGGCATCACCGACTCGATGGACATGAGTTTGAGTAGGCTCCAGGAGTTGGTAGTGGACAGGGAAGCCTGGCGTGTTGCAATCCCTGGGGTCGCAAAGAGTTGGACATGACTGAGCGACTGAACTGAATGGAATGTATTTTAAATATAATGGCGTGAATAGGTTAAAAGGTTAAAAGATATACCATGAAAATATTAATAAAAATACAATAAATAAATAGAAGTGAATATTACATGGAATGGATTAATCAGATTAATCCAGGTTAGTTAAAAGAAAGAAAGCTGGAGTGAACCTATCAATGTCAGAAAAAGTAGACTTTAGAGCAAGGAAAATTACCAAACATAAAGAACATTGCATAAAAATGAATGGATAAATTCACCAATATGCCATTAAAAAGTATATGTTCCTCATATACCATATACAAACATCAATTCAAACTGGAATAAAGGTTTAAATGTAAGACCTGAAGCTACAAAACTCTTAGAGGAAAAACAAAGGCAAAGCTTTATGATGTTGGTCTTAGGCAATGATTGTCATTGAATGATTTCAGTGACTATGGTTAGAAATTATACCCAATGCACAGACAACAAAAGCAAAGTTAAACAAGTAGGACTATACTGAAACTAAAAAGCTCTGCACAGCGAAAGAAACAATCAACTAAATTAAAAGGCAGGCAACCCACAGAACAGGAGGAAATATTTGTAAACCACATACATGTCTGATAAGGAGTTAATTTCCAAAATATGTGAGGAACTCCTATAATTTAATAGACAAAGAAACAAGTAGTAACTGAACAACTGAAGGCTTGAATAGACATTTCTCCAAAGAAAATATACAAATAGCCCACAGGTATATGGACAGATGCTCAACATCACTGGTCATCAGAAAATCCAAGTAAAAACCACAATAAGATATCACCTCATACCTGTTGGGATAGCTATTTTCAGAAAAGCAAAAACATTGGCAAGGATTGGAGAAGTTGCAAATCGTGTACACTGTTGGTGGGAATGTAAGATGATGCAGCTGCTATGGAAAACAGTGTGAATTTTCCTCAAAAAATTAAAAACAGAACTACCGTATGAGCCAAAAATCCCACTTCTGAGTTTTTATCCAAAGGAACTTAAAGCAGAATCTTGAAAAGATATTGGCACTCCCGTGTTCCTTGCAACATTATTCACAGCAGGCAAGATATATGGAACAATCGAAGTGTCCATCAGCAGATGAGTGGATAAAGAAAATGTGGTACTTACATACAATGGAATATTATTCAGCCTTATTTAAATAAGAAAGAAATTGTGCAATATGCAACAACATAGATGAACCAGAAGGACATTATGCTAAGTGAAATAAGCCAGTCACAGAAGGATGAATACTGCAGGATTTCACTTACATGAATTACTTAAAATAGTCAAAGTCTGGGGCTTCCCTGGTAGGCCAGTGGTTAAGAATCTGCCTGGTAATGCAGGGGACACCAGTTCGATTCCTGGTCTGGGAAGATCCCTTATGCTCTGGGGGAACTAAGCCCGTGTGCCACAACTACTGAGCCCATGCGTGGCAGCTGCTGAAGCTTGAATGCTCACGCTCCACAGGAGAAGCCACTGCGACGAGAAGCCTGCACACTGTAAGTGGACAGGAGCCCTGGCTCACCGCAGCTAGAGAACGCCCCTGTGCAGCAGTGAAGGCCCATTTCAGTCAAAAACACATAAATAAATAAAAATAAAAGACAACAGTCTAAGTCATGAAGGCAGGCAATAGAGCGGTGGTTGCCAGGGGCTGGAGGAATGGGGAAATGGAGGTGTGAAATTTCAGTAACGCAGGATGAGTAAATGCTAGAGACTTCATGCACGACTTTGTGCCTATAGAAAACAATACTGTATCGTACACTATCGTTCACTTTAAATCTGTTAAGAGAATGATTTCATGTTAAGTGTTCTCATCAAAATAATTTTTTTTTTTTTTAAAGAGTACATTACATATGTATAGACCTAACAACAGAGATTCGGGGTAAATGGGACAAAATAAAACTGAAAGGAGAAATGGATGGTTATAGTTGGGAATTCAGCCATTCTCTCAGTAATTGATTGGACAAGTAAATAGAAAAGCAGGAAGGATATAGAAAAATTGAACAATACCATTAGGCAACTAAGATCTACCTGACATTTATAAGGTGTTCTTCCTCAAAATAGCAAAATATACATTCCTTTCAAATCCTCAGAGAGCATTCACAAAGATAGCTGATATCCTGAGACATAAAAGGAAACCTAAGAGAAGTTAAAAGAATTTAAATAATTCAAAGTATGTTATTTTATCATAATGGAATTCAATAAGAAATCTATAACAGAAAGATAACTGATAAGTATCCCAATACTAGGAAATTAAACCATGTACTTTGAAGTAATCTGTAGGCCAGAGAGGAAGTCTCAGGGAAAATAGAAGGTGTTTTGAGGTGAACAAAAATAAAAATATATCACAATTCCTGTGAAGCACACAAAGCAGGGCTCAGCAGGAAATAAAAAGACTAAATGCTTGTGTTCAAAAAGAAAAGAAGAGCTATAATGAACAATCTAAGCTTTCGCTAAAGGAACTAGAAAAAGAAGAGCAAAGTGAATCTAAAGCAAGCAGAAGGAAAGACATAAATAAAGAGTAGATATCAATGAACTGGAAAACAAAACTAATGGAGAAAACCAGTGAAGTCAAAAGCTGGTTCTTTAAAAATAGCAATAAAATTGATAAACTTCTAGCCAGATGAACAAACAAATAAGCCACACATTGTCAATAGGAGGCATGAAAGAGGATATATCGCTGCAGACCCCACAGACATTGAAAGTATGAGAAGCAACTGCTAGAGACAGCTCTATGCACTTAAATTTAGCAACTGGATGAAATGGAAAGAAATGTTCTTTCTAAAAGAAAGAATACCCTTTCAGAACTCAGTCAGGAAGAAATAAATGACCTGAATGGTCCTGTAGCCTTTTAACTGTTTGTTTACTCTTGGCTAAGCCTAGTCTTCATTGCGGGGTGCAGGCTTTCTCTAGCTGCAGCGAGTGGGGTCTGCTCTTGTTTCGGAGCACGGCTTTAGGTGCGCGGGCATCAGTAGTTACGGCATGTAGGCTCGTAGTTATGGTGCACAGGCTTGGCTGCCTCATGGCATGTGGAATCCTCCCAGACCAGGGATTGAACCCGTGTCCCCTGCATTGGCAGGTGGTTTCCCAACCACTGGACCACCTGGGAACTTCAGTCCTGTATCCTTTAAATACGTTTAATTTATAGTTAAAATTTTTACCCGCCCCCCCTGAAACCAAAACCCCGAAACAGGTTTATGGGGAACATACCACCAATTCTACATGGTCTTTCCCTAAAAATAGAGGAGGAGGCAAAACTTCATAGCTCATTTTATGAAACCAACATTATCTTTATGCCAAAACTAGACAAAGATAGTATAATAAAACTGCAGACCAGTGTGCCTCATAAACATAGATGGGAAAATCCTCCACAAAATATTAGCAAATTGAATCCAGCAGTTTATAAAAATGATAAACCATGACCAGGTTGGGAATAGCCCTGGAATACAAGACATTTGAAAATCAATCAGTGTAATCCACCCTATTAACAGACTAAAGAAGAAAAATTATTGGATAATATCAATTGATTCAGAAAAAGCAGTTGAAATTCAGTATCCATTCCTGATGAAAAACACCTAATCTCAGAATAGCAGGCGACTACATTAACCTGATAAAAACAAAACTGCACTAAAATCATTCTTAATAGAGAAAGAGAATACTTTCCCCTTAAGTCTGGGAACAAAAGCAATATCCTATTCAGCATTTTGCTGGAATTCCTAAAAAAATTCCTTAAAAAAAAAAAAAAAGGTGGGTTAGTGGTAAAGAACCTGCCTGCCAATGCAGGAGATATAAGAGAGGCTGGTTCAATCCCTGGGTCAGTAAGATCCCCTGGAGGAGGGCATGGCAACCCACTCCAGTGTTCTTGCCTGGAGAATCCCATGGACAGAGAAGCCTGGTGGGCTACAGTCTATGGGGTCACAAAAGAATTGGACATGACTGAGCACACATAAACACTTTATTAATAAAAGTGTGTGATCTAACTTCTATGAGACTGTACGGAGATAACCCTAAGAGTTGAGGTCAGTAAAAGAGGTTAGAGGAAACAAGAAGTTTGTGATAATGAACCCAATAATGTTTTTTTTTTTTTTTTTCAGTCAAAAACTATTGATCATTTTAAGGGCTGAAACTACTATTTTCAACCACTGTTGGGGTTCCTCCATATACAGTCTGAACCCTGTTCTCATTCTAGGAATAGGGATTGAGGACCCATTAGCAGTCAGCCCAGGGCATACTGACGGAGAAGGCAATGGCACCCCACTCCAGTACTCTTGCCTGGAAAATCCCATGGACGGAGGAGCCTGGTAGGCTGCAGTCCATGGGGTCGCTGTGAGTCGGACACGACTGAGTGACTTCACTTTCATTTTTCACTTTCATGCATTGGAGAAGGAAGTGGCAACCCACTCCAGTGTTCTTGCCTGGAGAATCCCAGGGACGGGGGAGCCTGGTGGGCTGCCGTCTCTGGGGTCGCACAGAGTCGGACACGACTTAGCAGCAGCAGCAGCAGGGCATACTGAAATATCAGGAAAGCAGTCTATGGAAAGACTCAAGTTATCTGAAGCCTGGGTTGGTTTAGCGGCTCACCCCTTCTGATGGGTCCTATGGGAGCCAATAGGAAATACGCATATAACCGAGCATGCGGAGCTCAGCTGCGTGAGGGGAAGGTTTGGCCGGCGTTCCTTCACTTGCCCGGCATCTGGACCTGGTTTCGGTCATTTTCCCCTCCTATTCGTGGATTTCGTGGGGAAGTGTGGTGATGCCTTCTTTTCATGTGTGTTTACGTTTCATTCCTCAGTTAATTGGAAGCACCTTGAGGTCAGAGGTTAGTTCTGCGGATATGTCTCCTTTGAAAAAATACGGCAGCTTTTGCGATTTTCATATTTTTTCCCCTGATTCCATCTTACAGAGAAGGAAGGATAACTCAGTCATAATTAAATAACCCAGTGATAAAGTAATTCAGTTTTCCGCTCTTTGACCTTCTAACTAATTCCAGTGAAAAGAGCTCTAGGACTCAATAATGGTATCTCTTTAAAGCAACAGAAACGCTGAGGATAACTTTGAAAGCTAATTGGGAGATAGCCTTTCAGGTTATTTTCAAGTGTAGTTGTTGCTTCTCAAATTGGAGGCATATTTGCCTCCAGGGACCAGGGCCCTCACTGAAGGTTTCTACAACTTCAACATCATTGTGGACAGTCTTCCTAGAGGGTCAGTTCACCTGTACATTTGGGGAAGTAATGTTGAATGGTGTTCAATGGATAACAGTTTTTATCATTTTTAGACAAAAGCAGTCTATTAGAGAGTATAATCCATAGCTTGTATGAATTTCAGGGAGACTTCAAGACAGAATGATTTTTTTCCTGCGTTTTGAAAACCTTTCTGGGCATCCCATCACTCCTGTGCAATGGAAAATACAATGTAGAAATGTCTGAGATGCATTCAGGTGCATTAGAAATGAACAGTCTACAAATCCAAATGCTGTTGTAATAAAAGAAAAAGCATAATTTTGAGAAGGGTAACTTCTCATTTTCCCCTTGCTTCTCCATAGTTTTCTTACCAGTCAAGACATCATATTTCAACTCTTGTCTTCTAAACAGAAGACTCACGGGCTCTCAGTTTTTCTCACTTTATCTTTTTCTTAATCTTTTCTCACTCTTATCTTTTTCCTTCTTGCCTTCTTTGGACATCGATGAGAAGAACTGTGGGCAGAAAAACAATCTATCCTACAGTGCAGTATGGAAAATTGCACATCTGCCTCCTTAATTTATAGTGTCATATCCAGAGTGATCTGGAGAAGCCTTAGAATTTAATTTTCTTTGAATAAATTGTACAGGCTGTTGTGGAATAAGAGAGAGATGTCTGCATCGAGGCTCAGGTGGTCCAGATACTAATCCTGACTTTACTACCAACTCTGTGTGACCTTGGGCAAGTCATCCTCCCCACTTGAACTCTAGGGTTACCTGTAGTCAAATGATTATGTACTAGATGACTTTCTGTCTTCTCCAGCTTGAAAATGCCATTATTCTGTGTTCCTGATGCTGGGAAAGATTGAAGGCAAACGGAGAAGAGGGCAGCAGAGGGTGAGATGATTGGATGACATTACCGACTCAATGGCCGTGAGTTTGAGCAAACTCCAGGAGATAGTGAAGGACAGGGAAGCCTGGCATGCTGCTGTCCGTGGGGTCACAAAGAATCGGATATGACTTAGTGACTGAACAAAGAATCCTATGAGAAGTGACTGATCCAGAGGCGTTTGAGAATTGTAAGTTATGTATATTAGCCACGCTCTTCACCTTGCGTGGATACTGGTGCTCGCTAACACTTGTAGGGATACCAAGTGTATTTGTTCTTTAAATATTTAGTTTCCTTGCCTGTACTGTGCTGCATCAAATCCAACTTTAATTGAAATTGTTTCTTCTTCCCTAATAAAAAGGCACATAACTTAGTAAACCCAGGGCTATAAAGGCTTTGAAAACTTTGGAGCGTTCTGTTTCTGAAACCACTTTCACTGAGATTTTAATTTGTGCCTGTTCCCCAGCTTTCATCCAACCAGCAAAGTCTGAGCTCTTATCAGTGCCGAGAGGATTTTGTCTAGAGGGTTCTGTCTTTTCCCTTTATTTCTCAGCTTGAGCTATTGTTTTACCCTGGACTCTGCTCCAGACTGTAGAGCAGACCATAGCACATACAGTTGGGTAGATTCTGGGCAAGTGGTGTTAGGTACACAGTACTTCTAGCAATGCGTTTCTGACGGTGTTCTAATGTTTCCCACTGGATGTTTTGGACAGGTCCTTCTGTGGAACAGGGAAGTATGCCTCTAAGCCCTCTTTGCATCTTATTTGGCCTCTCATCACAGGCTCTTCCCTTGTTTCAGGAATGAATTATCTTCTCTCTTTGGACGCATCCCATACCCTGTTGCCAGAGTAACCTAAACTTTTCAGCATCAGTAGCATCACTCACCTGTATAAACCTTTAATGACTTTCACTTAGAATTTCATGTTCTTCACAATCTTACCTAGCCTGACCCACCGTTCAGGTTCATCTCTACCCGTCTCCTCCATGAATCTTCCTGTGCCAGCCACGCTAGATAGACCATCGGCTGTGCTCCAAAACCTCCTGAACGCTCTACTTCACGTCATCACCCTGCACACTGCTTCACTCCTTGGAAAGGCATCCTTGACTTTTCTCTTCCTCCCCCCATCCTTACCCATCTTGCAAGTCCCTTAACTGCTGCCTCCTTCCTGAAGCACTGGCCAGTGGCCACTGTGCTTCCTTGCCATCTTTCTCCTGTATCAGAAATAACCATCTTTCTTTGTTCTCGTGGTACTCTGTCCCTCTTTGCCTTGAATGGCTCAGACGTTGGTGCAAAGCTGTGAGGAGAGGATCTGTAACTTCTTCAGCTTTGTACTGACCTCAGTGACAAGCAGAGAGGCTTACACGTTGTATTTCATAAATGTTTGAGACATTGTATTTCATAAATGACTGTTGAGTTAATTACATTGAATGAGGGTAGGTTTAATATAGTATTGCTATAGACTAGCATTTGGACTGGGAGTGTGGGACTGGCGGATGTAAACTGTTATACGTAGGACAGATAAACAACCAGCTCCAACTGTATAGCACTGGGCACTCCAGTCGATAGCCTATGGTAAACCATAATGGAAAAGAACATTTAAAAAGAATGTCCATATGTGTGTAATTGAGTCACTTTGCCGTACAGCAAAGGTTGGCACAAAACTGTAAGTCAACTAAACTTCAATTTTAGAAAAAGAATGTGTCTGTAAAAAAACAGAGCATGCAAAAACCCTTCTTTTCACAGAGCTCATGTTCTCCCTGATGGTAGCCCTTTCCCCGTTGTCCAGATTCTAGGATGAGCTGGCCCCTCCCTTGAAGCCATTCCTGACTGTGTCAGCCCAGGTTCTTTCTCCCAGATTTTTATAAAAAATTTATTTAAGTGGAGGCTAATTACTTTACAATATTGTAATGTGTTTTTGCCATACATTACATGAATCAGCCATGGGTGTACATGTGTCCCCCATCCTGAACCCCCCTCCCACCTCCCTCCCTGTCCCATCCCTCAGGGTCATCCCAGTGCACCAGCGCTGAGCACCCTGTCTCATGCATTGAACCTGGACTGGCGATCTGTTTCACATATGGTAATATACATGTTTCAATGCTATTCTCTCAAATCATCCCACCCTCGCCTTCTTCCACAGAGTCCAGATGGAATGGATAAGAAAGCTGTGGTACATGTACACAATGGAATATTACTCAGCTATTAAAAAGAATGCATTTGAATCAGTTCTAATGAGGTGGATGAAACTGGAGCCTATTATACAGAGTGAAGTAAGTCAGAAAGAAAAACACCAGTATAGTATATTAACACATATATATATGGAATTTAGAAAGATGGTAACGATGACCTTATATGCGAGACAGCAAAAGAGACACAGATCTCCCAGATTTTCAGAGCCACCCGTTGGCTTCCTGTTCCTCCCTTTGGAACACACTGTTGTATTCTTGGTATTTTTTATATCTTAGCTCCTCGAGTGTAGTAGAAGCCTCTTGAGAGTGGAGACCATGTCATCTGTTCATGAAAAAGTTTGTGCACCATGTAAATATTCAGTACATGTGTGCATGCTAAGTCACTTCAGTTGTGTCTGACTCTCTGCGACCTCATGGACTGTAGCCCACCAGGCTCCTCTGTCCATGGGATTCTTTCTCCTGGCAGGAATACTGGAGTGGGTTGCCATTTCCTTCTCCAGTAAGTGTCTTTGATTTGAGAACATCCGGTGCTCTCTGCTTTATCAAGTACAGTCGCCATAAGACCACGCTCTGCCGTTAGTCATCAGTGTTTCTGAAGGATCCTGAGTGAGTCAGGACTGGTGGTGCTACGTAAGCCTCTGCTGAGAAACCAGTCACATGCCCAGCGAAGCCTCTGCCCACACCTCATCCACCAAGGAAATCACCTATGTGATATTCCATGTGATGTTTGTAAATCATTCCTGTAACACCGAAGCTGTTATTCAAAGGATCAAGAGGCAGAGGAGAAGGAGCACTAATTATGTCTGCAGGCGATACTCGCATTCGTCTCTCCATCAGAGACTGGCACACGAGACAGCAGAGTGCCTTGACTTCGCATTAGCCTCAACTCTTTGTTTCTGAGTTGAGGCGAATGCATGTTCATCATAAACTCATCTTCTTACTAGTAGGACTACAGAGTGAGCTTGTGGTTGTGGTTTTGGTAGGTCAGTTACACTCCTTTGCATGGCCATTCGGTAATAGTCTGCGGCTGAGGCTGGAACACACTTCATCAGGGGCCGGAATACTGAGCAGAGGCAACCGCTGCTAAAGGGACCCAGCCCGGGGGCCTCACTCTGCTGGTCTCCTGTGCTGATGAGGTGAGCTGGCTTCCCTTTAAAGGTAAAAATTTAAGGATTTAAAAAAAATTTGTTTCCAGTGGTTATTTTATTATAATAGTTGAGAGGCAGACTCCAAGGCCTCCTGCCCCAGGTTCAGCTCTAGTCTCTGCACTTAATCAGTTGTGGAAGCTTGAAGAAGGCAATTAATCTTTTTTTTTTTTTTTTTTTAATGGGGATTATAGAGACTTCCCTGGTGGTCCAGTGGTTAAGACTCCAAGCTTCCAATGCAAGGGTCATGGGTTTGATCTCTGATTTGGGAACTGAGATTCCACATGCCTCAAGATGAGGCCAAAAAAATTTTTTTTTTAAAGAATGCACTAGAAAATAAAGTTTAAAGAATGGCGATAACAACAATATTTATCTTCCCAAAAAAGGGATATATGTATATGTGTGGCTGATTCACTCTGCTGCACAGCAGAAACTAACACAACATTGTAAAGCAACTATTTGCCAATAAAAAAGGTGGAAAGTATTATTAAAAAGATTAATAAAGATTCACAATCTAAATTTTTTTTTTTTTAATAACAGTACTTACCTTATTGGGTCCTTGTAAAGTTTGGATGAATATCTATACATGGGCAGAGTAGGCCCACGTAGAGATGGAAATATACATGTTTGGTATTAGAAAATCTGAATATATTTTTAGTTGTAATTTTCCGTCCCTTTTCTTTGAACATCTGTTGTTGTTTTTTTCTTTATGCATTTATTCAACCTTGTTTGTGTCATAGAGGAAACTTGAGTTTTTAGCTGTCAAGAGGTGGTCCAGTGTCTCGAACTTCTTCCCAAGATGCTCTTAAATGGCCAGAGGTCACAATATCTCATTTAGATCTTAACTTTTACTCAGTACGTCATCGCCTTCTTAAGTGCAGGGCTTATTTATTAGGCATGGCTTTGAGCCTTATGGGCTTCCCTGGTGACTTAGACAGTAGAGAATCTGCCTGAAATTCGGGAGACCTGGATTTGATCCCTGGGTCAGGAAAATCCCCTGGAGAAGGGAATGGCAACCCACTGCAGTATTCTTGCTTGGAGAATCCCATGGACTGAGGAGCCTTGTGGGCTACAGTCCTTGGGATCACAGAGTCGGACATGACTAAGCGACTAACACAACACTTTTGGACCTTATAATGATCAGACTGTGCCTAAGAGGAATGGGCTGAGTTAGATGGATTTTGGTGGATTTATAACGACCACCAGCAGAACCAAGCTCAGAGACAGTTGAGTAAAGGTGACCTCCTTGGTGGTGGTGGGTTTCAGGCTGAGTCATTGTCACGGATAGAGCCCAGGGCACATGTCCAATGAGGGGAATTAATACCTCCTGGAAGGGAAAATTGCCATCAGACTATTTCTGATGTCTACAGCATCATTGATGAGGTTTTCTTTTCTTTTTTTTTTTTTTAATTGGGTCAATGAGACCTCATTTAATCACAGATAATGTAGAAAAGTTCTCTGGGGGTTGACAGTATGACAATAGCCGAAAGCCTACCACTGTCTCAGACCAAGTGTATATAGAGTCCAGAGTGGGGGAGTTGAGGGTGCCACGGGGAGACACGGCTAAAGTCTACCTGAGTCTTCATACAGTTTTACAGGGAGATTGACATGCCCGAGTGGGAGCAAAGGCAGGAGCCATGAGGGCAGAGAGTTTGCGAGGGATCCGCTGGAAGAAGGAGCTGAAGAAGCTTTGTTTAATCATGTTGGGATCACAAGTACCAGTGGATCCGTAAATGTACATAGAGTGTGTGTACTTACCTATGGTATCCCAGACGGTGGGCAGTGAGCGAGGAGATGGCTTGGAATGTAGGGATGGGATTATTATTTGTAGCCATTGGATGAGTTGTCAGACAGATTTCTACACTGTTTAGTTTTCCGAGAGCAGGATGGGAACTGCTATGTGGGGTTACAGAACTCAGTTGATGGGGAAAGCCTTCACCAGAGGATGTGAATGACTTGGACGGGGCCGAGCTCTGTGGAAAGAGGTCCTTGAAGATGGGCTAGGTGATTCCCTGGTGGTCCAGTGGTTAGGACTCTGCGCTTCCACTGCAGGGGTGTGGGTTCCATCCCTGTTGGGTAACTAAGATCCCGCATGCCATGGAGCCGAGCCAAAAAATAAATAAAAAGAAAATTTAAAGACAGGCTAAATCACAGGAGTGAAGAGATGACGTGATGCTCTTGAGGCTTTAGCCTGGTGATCTTTCTAACTCAGAGCTGCGGGATAGTCTTACTGAGAGATGCATGACATTTTTGTACTTCCCAACTCCAGTGCTTCATCCTTATTGTCGATTAGCTACTGGAGAGGATGGGGGAGAATTTGGGGTGCAGGCATCCTTGGCTACCCAAATCTACTTCCTTTCCGAGTAGGGGATAATTTATCTTTATCAGCATCATTTCTGAGCGGAGCTGGTGAGAGGTGCCTGCCTGGGTATTATTTTGTTTGGAGGAATTAACACACCCTCGTTCACGTCGCTCTTAATTATTCCGTTCCTCTTGGACTCCATTTTTCTCTGGTTTTAACGTGATGGTCAGCGTTCCTCTCCTCCCCTCTCTTCCTCTCCTCCCCCCTCCCACCCTCTTTCCGTCTCCAGCCATCTCTGTGTCGTTTCTTGTAAATAGAGATGAATCATTCTTCTCCACGGTCCTGTCTAAATGAGTTCTTCCGCGTGTATGTGTGTCTGTGGGTGTGTAAATACAGTGTGCACACGTGCCTGTGCCTGAGGGGCTCGGCGGTGGGGCTCATCCGCGCGTGTGGTGCGGTACAGACAGTGCAGTGAAAACGGTATATTTTGGCACAGATCTGGAAGGGATCGTGTGTGTGTGTGTGTGTGTGTGTGTGTGTGTGTGTGTGTACGCGCGCCTTCCGGATCTGAGGCACAGCGATTCTTAAAAGGAAAAGAGAAAAAGCAGAGAGAGCAGCGCTGTAAAAGAAATCGTATGCACTCATCCCACCCCGTGCAATTCCGGTGGCGGTGGGAGCCGGGGGGCTCCGCACGCCGGG
Source organism: Bos indicus (assembly GCF_029378745.1). NCBI lineage: Eukaryota > Metazoa > Chordata > Mammalia > Artiodactyla > Bovidae > Bos > Bos indicus. The sequence goes on from NC_091786.1 coordinate 14,670,760, forward strand.
AACGAGCTCTTGACACAGTGACCTCATTCCCCACTCCGCCCTCCTGGCGGCGGAAGCCGCGCCGGCTCCCCGGCCGCCTCTGCTGCAAGGCCGCTGGCGCCGCGTCCGGAATGATGCGACCCGGGCTTGCGAGGACTTGCCCGGCAACTGGAATTTATGACAAAAGAGCTCGCTGCAGCTAAACTTTGATCCAGGGTACGGGGTCGCACTGCCTGTTACACACAGGAGGAAGACACGTCCTTCTCTGCCATGAAAAGCCAGCCTTAAAAAAAAAAAAAAAAAAAAAAAGGACCCCCCCCCCAAAAAAAAGAGCGCGCATGTGTCAGATTTATAATTACGAACTGGTGAGTATACGTTGCCAGATCAATGTTCATGTGTGCGTGTTTTCTCCAAGTCCGGAGGCATCTGCCCTTTTTCCTGTTTTTATGATGAAAAGATCTGCATTGGTGCTCATTGCATGGTAGGGGGCCCGGGCCACCCTTGGAGAGGACCATGTGCCCCTGGCGGCCCCCAGCCCCCCGAGGGGGCGCGGCGGGGGGTGCGATCCCAGCCCCAAAGTCTCTGCACCAGCACAGACAAAGGAGCCCATACTGACAGTCGGAGGCTGTAGCTTTTCTTGGAGTGATGACTCATTTCGGCTCACAAAGGATTCTGGGCAGGGTAGTGAGGAGTCAGGTTGGCTGATCCACGCCTGTGACTTCACTTTGCAGAGGACAGGCAGCAGAGGAGACACTGCCGATTCCCAAGGCACTGCAGTGGGCTGTCGGCTCAGGGCCCCCAGGGGCCAGTGATGGACGGGGTTGGGCATGGGCTGGGATGCCAGCTGTTGGGGTGAACAGGAGGGGAGAAGGGGAAAGAAGATTATTTTTTCCCCCTAAAATCATGACTGGTAAAAGTCCATTCATAAAGCCTTTTCAAGGTGCTTTTGGTGCCAAGCTTTTGAACTGAACTTGTGCCAGTATCTCCAGACCTGAATTGTCAGAAGAGCTGAGAGTTCTTTTTTCAAGTAGATGTACTCAGGTAAAGTACCAGATCCCTGTGGGGTCCATGGGCCCTCAGTAGCCCTTCTGAAATGCTCATTTAGAATATTATGACTGGAAAGTTTACTCTCTCTTCTTATTCCAGATTCTAGGACGTCCGTTTCTGTTACTGGCTCCTTTTTGTGCCTGAATGCTAACCCCTAGCATGCACCAGGCTTTAGCGCCAAAGCTACCTGGGGGATGGAGCCAGTCCAGAAAGGGCCAGGTAGGTCTCCCCTCGTTTTCTTTCAAGAGTGGTTGTGTGCAAAGAAATACGGTCAAATGTCTGCAGCCCCTTGGATAAGGGTGTCCTATCCCCTGAAATGTGATCTTGCTGTGATAATCCCTCTGCAATCTCAGTCTTAGGCAGGAGAGGTGCCCCGTGGAGGTGACCGAGAGATGCCACCTCCATAGCCTGATGCATCTCAGCCTCACATCAGAAACCAGAGTCAACTGTAGGATATGTGAATTGGAAATAATTAAACAGCTCCACATTCCCATCAGCTGTAATATAGCTCTTTCATCCCCTCTGATGGAGGCATTCCAGTAAACATTATTTGCAAACTTTTTCTTCTCGATGTCATCCCTAAATAACGTTCATGTGTTATTTGGCCTGTTAACCTATATGCGATGCACTGAAGTCCAGAAAGCCTCATTTATATGTGCAGGGGCTGTTTCCAGCACTAACATCAGACAGAGGTTGCTATTAACGGCTCAGGAAGTAAGCGTATCTCATCATCATCTGTTTTAGGATCCAGGTGATTACAGGGCTGTTTTCTTACAACATCCATGGACTTTTCACACAAAAGCTCTTTTTAAAACAACAACAACAACAAATGGTGAGACTATAAAATTTGGTTCTCAAAGGGACATTACATGCTCCAAAGTGAAACTTGGCAAATCTGGAAGCATGGTTTTAGAATCTCATCAAATTGATGGTTTTAGCACTTTCTAGTAAAAAATATTTCTGACAGTCATAAGTGCAATTTGTGATAATAACTAGAACATTTCAAAATAGTACAAACCCTACCTTGGGCAGGCCCCTTGAACTCTCTTTGCTCTCATATCCACCCCCATAGTTCACCCTTTCACTGAAGGAAAGAACGCTTGTTTCCTTTCTTCATTGTGAAGTTGTATCTTCCTTGTGACTAATACTTGGCATCTTCAAAGCAAAGTTGAGGATGTTGAGTCAGTTTCAAAGGATGTTTGGTCACGTCATACCATATTGAGAATATAATGTCCCCACACCCATCAATTCTGCTCATCCTTAAAGACCTTATTCAAAATCTGCCTCCCACAGAAGGGTTTCTCTGATTGTAGGAGATCATGTCTTAGTCCTATTATAGAATTAACTTCTCTAGATAGATAGATGTAATTAGACCAGAGTCCTATTATAGGAGTTAATCTGCTAGCCATTCAAGTGTTTTCTTCTTATATCTCTTCTAAGGATGTTTGAAACAGTAATTTGAACACCTTATAATTGCTTGTATTTTTACATGTTTATATCATGCTTCCCCATATAAATTTTAAGCCCGCTGAAGGCAAAGATGAAGATTTGTACCTTCCTCTACAATTCATTTCTCTAGCGGTTGCCCTCACATGGAAAGCGGGCAGTAAGTAGTTGATTAAGAACAGAGATGGTTCAAAAAGCATTAATTTGTCATAGAGGGTGAGAATGCTGTTTGTGCATTTTAACAGTCTTCTTCGGGATGGGTTAATGCTGAGGTAGACCTCAGGAGTTAAATGTAACTCTAGAAATGATGATTGTTCTTACTTTGAGGTATGTTTACAGATAGCAGCTTACACTGCTGGTAAAGGATTGTTGTTGTTAAGACCAGATGTGAAGGTGAGTCCCTTAAATATGGACACTGGTTATGATTTACTTGAATAGGAAGAATAATATTCTTGGACAAACTGTTCTTAAGTAGGGAGTAAGCTTCCATGGTGGCTCAGATGGTAAAGAATCTGCCTGTAATGCAGGAGACCTGTGTTGGATCCCTGGGTTGGGAAGATCCCCTGGAGAAGGAAATGGCAACCCACTCCAGTGTTCTTGTGTGGAGAATTCCACGGGCAGAGGAGCCTGGCAGGCTAAGGTCCATGGGGTTGCAAAGAGTTCTAATGTTTTGTATGGCAGTCCCTTTTTTGAATTCTATAGGATGTTTTCCCTAGAGGAAATGATCGTGGTGACTCTTTGCATCCCAGGTTCCATTAGAAATTATTTAACTCCTAGCATCACTGATCTTCAGCACATAAGGGTACTGAAGTGCTGCTGAGTTTCCTTTCCCTTTCTTAGGTAAAAGATCGGCCCAGCCAAAAATCTTAAAATAGGCCAATGTTCTCTATATCCCTGTGACTCTGTCCAAACAATTTCCCGTCTTTTAGTGTTTTTCTATTTCCAAAATCCCTGTGTAATGCATATTTCCCAATCCTTTCCAGCCCAATAATACATCCTAAATGCTATATGTTATAATAGGTTATATCTTAATTTTTCTGCCTCCCAGGCAAAATATTCCATTCACTCAGTGCCCATGCTCACAGGCAAGAATCAAGAGGCGAGCAATCTAATCAATCTAATTCATGCCAGAGTGAGAACGACTGCTGCCCTCTCTGTTTCCCACTGATGCCTTAGATTATTTCTTAAAAGCTTTTTTTAAAGGATCAAATTATTTTTTATTAGTAGAAATTCAAACATCATAAAAGAGTAAATGGAATAAATTTAGGTGGGCTTGGGGATGATCATTTTAATACTAACTGCTGCTAAGTCACTTCAGTCTTATCCGACTCTGTGCCACCCCATAGACAGCAGCTCACCAGGCTCCCCCGTCCTGGGATTCTCCAGGCAAGAACACTGGAGTGGGTTGCCATTTCCTTCTCCAATAATACTAACTACTACGTATTAAATATCTGTTATGTCTCAAGGACCATGTCAGCACTCAGCATCCATTATCTCATTTAATCCCTTCCATAACTCTATGAGGTGAGCATCACAGTGTATACCTTAGGAAAAAGACAATGAGACTCAAAAAAAAAAATGAATTAATTTGCTCCAAATGACACAGCTAATGAGGAACAGAACTGGGCTCTGAACTTAAAGTTTTGGCTAACAAAGTCCGTGGCCTCTACCACTGTCTTGTAATGCCATACTTTTGAAAGAAAAGTGACTTCTGGTACAGTGCATTGGGAGTTTCCTCTGTGTGTGTGCGTGTGTGTCTGGCTTTTTGTATCTCTCGTCCCTTTGTACCTGTCTATAGTTCTTTCAATAACAGTTGGAAGGGGTGGTAGATGTGCAGTCCTTGGGGAGCTGGTTGCAGTCATTCTGTATGATTTGATTTTAATTTGGGAATTATCAGTATATATTTTTGAACTGCATTTAATTGTTCTATTATGATTGTATTTTATAGAAGTTGGTCACAGTGTAGTTAGGACCTAAACAGATTAAGCAAAGACTGCAAAGGTTGAGAATTAACTATGGTGATTCTAACTTAGGAAGAATGAAAGAGAGTGACTCTGGAAATTTTAGATTGATTTATATTGAACTATAGTTGAGAAATAGCACCCATGGATTTTGGAGCATCTGCTATGTCTCTGTTGTCAGGCTAGGTTCCCATACGGAATGGAGACAGAAGAGAAGTAGCTTAAAATAGAAATTTAGATGCTGTCCTATGTGATGTGCTTATAACGAAGAAAAGGAAAACACACATACTACACAGGACTCCGGTTAGCCAAGTTCCTTACAGAGTTGGGGCTTCCCCGGTAGCTCAGTTGGTAAAGAATCCGCCTGCAATGCAGGAAACCCGGGTTCGATTCCTGGGTTGGGGAGATCTGCTGGAAAAGGGATAGGCTACCCACTCCAGTATTCCTGGGCTTACCTCATGGCTCAGCTGGTAAAGAATCCACCTGCAATGCGAGAGACCTGGGTTTGATCCCTGGGTTGGAAAGATCCCCTGAAGAAGGGAAAGGCTACCCACTCCAGTATTCTGGCCTGGAGAATTCCACGGGCTTTATAGTCCATGGGGTCGCAAAGAGTCGGACACGACTGAGCGACTTTCACTTACAGAATTGCATGACATCTGAGAGCTCTTATTACCTGTGGTCATCTAGGACTGGTATTTCACTGCGATTTTATTGCTGGAGGTAAACGGCCTTAACTTAGCTCTGGATGAGGGACTGGAGAGCGAGGAGACTGCTGATGGAAAACATCTCAGTGGTTTGTTGTTGTTTAGTTGCTAAGTCATGTCCAACTCTTTGCCACCCTGGGAACTATAACCCTCCAGGCTCCTCTGTCCGTGGGATTTCCCAGGCAAAAATGCTGGAGTGGGTTGCCATTTCCTTGCCCAATCTCAGTGGCTAGCAGGGTCTTACCTTGCCTCATCTCTATATGTAGTACCTATTTGTTCGACAGCATTTGAGTGCCTGACGTGTCAATAGGTTTATTCTGTAGTGCCTAAATATACACACCACGTGGGTTATGATGTGGAGACTTCTTAGCAAAGCTTTGTGAGTTGCAGAAACAGATAAATTGGCCCAGGGGCTCTTATTTCCATCCTGACTTTTCAGCTCACAATCTATTGTACTAGTGGCATGGTCTAGACGTGTTCGATCTTTGTGGTCAGAGATGCCAGTCATCATCCTTGCTGATGGTGAAGACAGCTCCTGAGCCAGGGAGCTCTCACTTCTCCCTATCCATCGATTGTCTTCCCTATCTGATTCTCCACCCTTTGTGGTTTGTCCATCTCTGCTTATCCTCAGACAGTTTGTTTATTTATTTATTTTTATCAATAGTCCAATCTCAGTAATGAGAGTGTTAGCTAATATGACTAATGAAAGCTTGTAGCTTGGGGAAGATAACAGGTTTCTTCTGCAAACCAGTGAAGCAATTGATTTGTCATTAGAGCTACCTAGTGCGTCTCTGCATTAGATGGACTGCGAAATAGGTGATAACGGTGGACACTAACCCATTTGTATTTGTGCACATGTGCCGTCTGCCACTGTGACCACTCTTATGTAACTCTCATTAGAAGTTTCTTCAGAGAAGGCAATGGCACCCCACTCCAGTACTCTTGCCTGGAAAATCCCATGGACGGAGGAGCCTGGTAGGCTGCAGTCCATGGGGTTGCTACGAGTCGGACACGACTGAGCGACTTCACTTTCACTTTTCACTTTCATGCATTGGAGAAGGAAATGGCAACCCACTCCAGTGTTCTTGCCTGGAGAATCCCAGGGACGGGGGAGCCTGGTGGGCTGCCGTCTGTGGGGTTGAACAGAGTCGGACACGACTGAAGCGACTTAGCAGCAGCAGCAGCAGCAGCAGAAGTTTCTTAGTAAGTCATAGCTGATCGACACCATTAACTGTAGTAATATTAACGAGACCTTCTTATTTACATTCTCTTTTGAATTAAAACAAGTTATTCAAGTAATAGCTGAGGAGTTAGATCTTTTTTACAAGAACTACACCAAGACTTGAAATAAAGTACCAGGGAGCTTTCGAAAGAATTTAGAGAGTTGCTAAATATTAAAAAAAAAATTTTATTGTCAGTGCCATTGATGATTGCAATTGAGATTCAACCTTAAATTTCTGAGATCAGTGGCATTAAGCCAGACATGCAGTAAACTGGTAAAAGATCCTTTTTCAGTGCCAGTTTCCTTTTAAATTTCCGATACAGACATTTGAAAGTCAAGTACCGTAATTTGATTTCCAGGGAAAGCTGCTTAAAATGAAGCATCATGTAAGTTGATGATGCTTATGTGTTCTGCCCTGCTGAAAGGGTATTTCTGTCTGCAGGAGGGTATATAGGAAGGGGCTGTGTGTGTTTTTTTTTAGAATGGCTTTAAAAAAAAAAAAAAAAGAACATCTGTTAAAAGACCCAAAAACAACATATATACATAAAATCAGGGCTAATAAATTAATTGTAAAACACCAAGATTTGTGTGATGTTCTGCTTCTGAGAGCTGTTCTCTTAACCTCAGAGAGCTTATGATTTCCTCAGACCCAGGGGTATGGAAGATAAACCTTGGCAACATTCTTCATCCTCTGAACAGCTTGTTAAAGGAATAGACTTGTATTATCGCTGTACCCACCATACATTTTATAGGCATGTTTGACTGTTTTTATGAGTCATGGTATCTACTGCGTGTGGTAATTTTACTGGCATCTATAATTTTAACTTTAGTGTTAATGTTGGCACTCCAGAGAACAAAAAACAGGCACCCTTTGGGTCTAAGGAGCACGACTTTGAATTAGGAAAGAGTAAATTCTGAAGTCTTTATTACAAGGGAAAAATTCAGAGCTAATCTATTTTTCTGTCATTTTTAAAAATTAAATCCTACTTTTTCAGGTTGGATGGGCATTAAAATCGTTTTCTCCGGCAAGATGGAAATAGAGGTAGCCAGCAGTATTGTATTATGCTTTTATGCCAGAATTCTGCTGCCTTGATGGAGAATCAAAGAATTTGAGTCTGAAGGAATCTTTGAAATCGTGTCATCCAAACCCTCATCTTACAGAGAGGAAACAGACACAGAGTGGATAATTGCATTTTGTTAAAAGAGCCTAGGTCTTTAACAGTACCTCCTGAATGCCTTTTTTATTGGCAATTTCCCAATGATAAATTCGTACAGTTTCAGAACTACATTTACAAGGAGGTTGCTTTGTTTCATGAACTTCGTTAGGGTCAAATGTAACTTTTGAATCCTAAGTACAGAATGAATTGACATTTACAATGGAAAACAGCATTTAAAAACAAACAGGAAAACAGCATAATTCCAAGGGAATGCTAGTATTTGGTGGGGGGAAATTATTTAAAGAAGGCTAAGACAGAAGATGAACTTCAGGGTACTTGCAAGGTTGTAATTCATTGTGATGTGATCCACCTGGAAAAATTATGGCTTTCCTTTTCGTGTACAATTGCGTGAATATGGGTTCTTTAAGATGAAAGGAAATAGATATATGTTTGCTTTTCTGGTAGGTGTCTTTTGGAAAGCTGTGGGTGTCATCTGGGAAGGGACAAATGTGAGTTGCCATGGAAGTCATGCCTTCTTAGCTGCGTCCCCACCATATGCAAAGGTTGTGGAGCCGAGAGAACCTCAATTAGCAACTGGGGGGAAAGTGGCATTCATAGAAAACTGAGCTTTATTATAGTTCTTTTTTTTCCCTACAAAAAGAACCAAGATAGGAATAATTTTGGAACTCGAGTGCCCAGAGGTTTGGGGTATCTAAGAGGCACACTCAAATAGATTTCTTAAAAGGATGAATTATGTGAGAGAGGATTTTTAAAAACAATTCCAGCTAAAGTAACTGGCCTGAAGTTGGAAGGGAGAATAGATAGAGTTAAATAGTAAAAATGCACGTGCATTTTTCCTTATATTTCTGAGGTATAAGTCACCAGCTGTAGAAGATGAAAGAGGAAGTCGGCATATGGGTGATTTCTGCCTGTTGTCCCAGACCCTCCTTGTCAATTTCTCAGTGATGGTAATGGTCACCAGTTTGTTCCCCACAGTTGCACCAGAGTTGATTTTCCAACACAAACATGTCATGTATAGATAATTCCTCTGTATAAATATCAGAGTTCCTATCAGCATCAGGGGTAAAGTCTCAGCCTTCTGGTCACCCAGGATCTGGCTCCTACGGTTCTCTCCATCTCAACCCCCAGCCTGCTCCAACCCTGCCAGAGGACATCCCCAGCTCCCCAGCTCAGCCTTGCGCATGCTCACTCCCGCCTCTGGTCCAGCTGCTCCATCCTTCCCTCCTCCCATCACCATGGATGCGTTTATCTCCGCCCTCATGCTTCTCAGCTGACCTTACATGAAAGCAGTGGCCACATATTCACGGAGATATTTGAAATCGAATGTGAAATGTTTTTAAAATCGAAGATGTGTACTTAGAATTGTAATATTGCCACGCCTTCTCACATTTTAAATTCATTTCACAGAAGTTTGCTCAACGCTCACTCAGTCCAAGGCACTGTACTTGGCCTGATCCCAACGATCCTGGATTTGACAAATGTCCCCTGAGGACAGTACTTAAATGGATGTTTGTAAGAAAATAAAGCTGAAATAAAACCTATTTATCCCCGCTTTCTAGAACAATAGGACAGCATTATAGCAGTTTAGAAAGAATTGGCTAGCCCACAAAGTAGCTGTGAGCTTTTACAGGAGTTGTCTTTATGAATATGTTCAGAACTAATTCTGGCAGTAGAAAAATCCATCCTACAAATTAGACAAGTAACAATTCATCGTTTATGCAAAATGTGGTTGTTTCTGTAGATTATGGTGACCAGTAACATTATAGCAGTATTTATATTCCCTTGTTTTCTTCTTTGACCATAAATGTGGTCCACCTATTGGAAGAATTTTCTAGTAGCACGTTTTAAGAGTGACTAGTTGGCTCCTTAAGTAGGTTTGACCTAAGAGCCAAAGAAAATTATGGTAACCTTGAATAATGTGTTATGTTGTGTTGATCAATACCTATAATTCCTTTTATTCCCTAAGTGCAGGTCTTAATCCTCACATAATATATAGTTATTTTTTCTGTGGTAACTGCTGTGTTTTGGGGGAGAAATTAACAGGGAGAATCTTAGAAATTGCATGGTTAAGTACATTTGCTCTCTCATTAAATTTTGTGTTTGTTTTGCAAATTATTCAGCAAAATATATGAGTAAAATCATAACCCTTTAAGTACCCCGAGCGTTTCTTCAGATTTTGTTGTAAATGGAAATTCATTCATTCAGCACACATGTCCTGGGTGTCTAGTGTGGGCTCTGCTTCATTCTAGGCACTGAGAGCGTAGTGAGAACGTGGGGTTCACCTTTCCTTCTGCCACGGGGCTTGTGTTCTAGTGGGTGAGACAGACAGTAAAGCGGTACACAAAAGCACACATGCACGCAGTCAGAGAGTGAAGACAGGGGCTTGGTGAGGCCCTGGTACCAATTCCTGTGTGTGTGTGTGTGTGTGTGTGTGTGTGTGTGTGTGTGTGTGTGTGTTGGGGGTGGAGCTTCCACTCTACCAGCAAGTCTGCGACACCAGCTGAGTATCCTACAATTCACCGCAATTCCAACACCATCTGTCTGAACGCATCGGATCCCACGGGTTCAGGCCTCGGTCCACAGACTGCCCTCACCCCAGCTCACCCCAAGCCCGACTTCAGATGCCAGTGACAAGTCCAGATTGTGGCTGTGCTTCTGAAAGACCAGGCAGTGGATTGGAGGCGTCCATGACCCCCTCCTTGGGTTCAGTTACTTTTCTGGAGCAGCCTACGGGGAGAAACCTTCCAGTTACTAGAGTAAGTAATAGTTTAAAATAAGAAGATTGTAAAAGAATGCACTTCAGGAAGAGCCAGATGGGAGAGATACAGTGCAGGGTGTAAAGAAAGGACATGGAGCTCCATGCCCTCCCCAGGTTCAGCCCTGCCCCAATTGCCACATGCTCAGCAATCTTAGAAGCTCTCTGAACCCCATCCTTTGGGTTTTCACGGAGGCTTCGTAACATAAGCATGCTTGATTAAGTCATTGGCCATTGGGGATTGATTCAACCTTTAGCGCCTGTCTCCTCCCTGGAGATTGGGGGCTGGGCTGAGAGTTCCAGCCCTCTAACCACGCGGGTGGGCTTTCAGGTGGCGCTAGTGGTAAAGAACCCACCTGCCAATGCAAGAGACATAAAGAGATGTGGGTTCAATCCCTGGGTTGGGAAGAGCCCCTGGAGAAGGGAATGGCAACCCACTCTGGTATTCTTGCCTGGAGAATCCCATGGACCAAGGAGACTGGCGGGCTATACTCCATAAGGTTGTAAAGAATCGGACATGACTGAAGCGACTTAGCACGCACATACAACCACGTGGTTGGTTCTCCAACAAGGATACCTTGGTCTCTCTCATCACTTAGGAAATTGCACGGGTTTTAGGAGCTCTGTGCCAGACTTGAGGACGAAGACCAAACATGTATTTCTTATTGTAAACCGCAGTATCGGGTAACATGAGAGGGAGTGTGCTGTGGTTTTAGGATAGCATTAGATCTGGTGCCCTGGGCAGGGCTCCTCAAGGAGGCCCTGTTTAAAAGGAGACCCAGAGAAGGAAAAGCAGCCCGTCTGGATAGAAGTGCCAGGAGCCCCCCAGATGGGGGCTCAACAAAGACAGAGGCTGTGAGTGGGGAAAGGTGGGTGACTTCAAAGAACGACAGCAGTGGTGAGCCCTTCGCAAGGTGGAGGTGGGGAGGGGCTGGGGGGTCCTCGCAGAGCTGGGTGGACAGGCTCAGGCCAGTGTAGACATGGCAGGAGTCCCCACCTCCTAGGTGCAGCAGGCAGTGGAGAATTTCAGGCAGGGACGCGGCATGTTTTCAGTTTTTCTAAGAACTGTCTGCTCTGCAAAGATGGGAGTGTGCGGTAGGAGGGAGGGCTAGGAATCATCAAGCTATTGTGATGGACCAGGTGAGGGCACAGAGGCCTGGGGTAGGGGTCGCACTGGAGATGGATTGGAGAGAAGAGAAACATGTGGGCACGGTGGATATAGGATGGCTGATGGGGCTGGGGGTGGGACCGGAGTGGGACATGCTTTATCTTCAGTTCAGTTCAGTTCAGTCACTCAGTCGTGTCCGACTCTCTGCGATCCCATGAATCGCAGCATGCCAGGCCTCCCTGTCCATCACCAACTCCCGGAGTTCACTCAAACTCATGTCCATCGAGTCGGTGATGCCATCCAGCCATCTCATCCTCTGTCGTCCCCTTCTCCTCCTGCCCCCAATCCCTCCCAGCATCACAGTCTTTTCCAATGAGTCAACTCTTCGCATAAGGTGGCCAAAGTACTGGAGTTTCAGCTTTAGCATCATTCCTTCCAAAGAAATCCCAGGGCTGATCTCCTTCAGAATGGACTGGTTGGATCTCCTTGCAGTCCAAGGGACTCTCAAGAGTCTTCTCCAACACCACAGTTCAAAAGCATCAATTCTTTGGCCCTCAGCCTTCTTCACAGTCCAACTCTCACATCCATACATGAGCACTGGAAAAACCATAGCCTTAACTAGACGGACGTTTGATGGCAAAGTAATGTCTTGCTTTTTAATATTGCTATCTAGGTTGGTCATAACTTTCCTTCCAAGGAGTAAGCGTCTTTTAATTTCATGGCTGCAGTCACCATCTGCAGTGATTTTGGAGCCCCCAAAAATAAAGTCTGACACTGTTTCCACTGTTTCCCCATCTATTTGACATGAAGTGATGGGACCAGATGCCATGATCTTAGTTTTCTGAATGTTGAGCTTTAAGCCAACTTTTTCACTCTCCTCTTTCACTTTCATCAAGAGACTTTTTAGTTCCTCTTCACTTTCTGCCATAAGGGTGGTGTCATCTGCATATCTGAGGTTATTGATATTTCTCCTGGCAGTCTTGATACCAGCTTGTGCTTCTTCCAGCCCAGCATTTCTCATCATGTACTCTGCATAGAAGTTAATAAGCAGGGTGACAGTATACAGCCTTGACGTACTCCCTTTCCTATTTGGAACCGGTCTGTTGTCCCATGTCCAGTTCTAACTGTTGCTTTCTGACCTGCATATAGGTTTCTCAAGAGGCAGGTCAGGTGGTCTGGTATTCCTATGTCTTTCAGAATTTTCCAGTTTATTGTGATCCACACAGTCAAAGGCTTTGGCATAGTCAATAAAGCAGAAATAGATGCTTTTCTGGAACTCTCTTGCTTTTTCCATGATCCAGCGGATGTTGGCAATTTGATCTCTGATTCCTCTGCCTTTTCTCAAACCAGCTTGAACATCTGGAAGTTCACGGTTCACATATTGCTGAAGCCTGGCTTGGAGAATTTTGAGCATTACTTTACTAGCGTGTGAGATGAGTGCAATTGTGCGGTAGGTTGAGCATTCTTTGGTATTGCCTTTCTTTGGGATTGGAATGAAAACTGACCTTTTCCGGTCCTGTGGCCACTGCTGAGTTTTCCAAATTTGCTGGCATATTGAGTGCAGCACTTTCACAGCATCATCTTTTGGGATTTGAAATAGCTCAACTGGAATTCCATCACCTCCACTAGCTTTGTATATAGTGATGCTTCCTAAGGCCCACTTGACTTCACATTCCAGGATGTCTGGCTCTAGGTGAGTGATCATACCTTCATGATTATCTTGGTCATGAAGATCTTTTTTGTACAGTTCTTCTGTGTATTCTTGCCACCTCTTCTTAATATCTTCTGCTTCTGTTAGGTCCATACCATTTCTGTCCTTTATCGAGCCCATCTTTGTATGAAATGTTCCCTTGGTATCTCTAGTTTTCTTGAAGAGCTCTCTAGTCTTTCCCATTCTGTTGTTTTCCTCTATTTCTTTGCATTGATCGCTGAGGAAAGCTTTCTTATCTCTCCTTGCTATTCTTTGAAACTCTGCATTCGATGCTTATATCTTTCCTTTTCACCTTTGCTTTTTGCTTCTCTTCTTTTCACAGCTATTTGTAAGGCCTCCCCAGACAGCCATTTTGCTTTTTTGCATTTCTTTTCCATGGGGATGGTCTTGATCCCTGTCTCCTGTACAATGTCACGAACCTCCGTCCATAATTCATTAGGCACTGTATCTATCATATCTAGTCCCTTAAATCTATTTCTCACTTCCACTGTATAATCATAAGGGATTTGAGTTAGGTCATACCTGAATGGTCTAGTGGTTTTCCCTTCTTCAATTTAAGTCTGAATTTGGCAATAAGGAGTTCATGGTCTGAGCCACAGTCAGCTCCTGGTCTTGTTTTTGCTGACTGTATAGAGCTTCTCCATCTTTGGCTGCAAATAATATAATCAATCTGATTTCAGTGTTGACCATCTGGTGATGTCCGTGTATAGAGTCTTCTCTTGTGTTGTTGGAAGAGGGTGTTTGCTATGACCAGTGTGTTCTCTTGGCAAAACTCTATTAGCCTTTGCCCTGCTTCATTCCGTGTTTCAAGGCCAAATTTGCCTGTTACCCCAGGTGTTTCTTGGTTTCCTACTTTTGCATTCCAGTCTCCTATAATGAAAAGGACATTCTTTTTTTGGATGTTAGTTGTAAAAGGTCTTGTAGGTCTTCATAGAACCATTCAACTTCAGCTTCTTCAGCATTACTGATTGGGGCATAGGCTTGGATTACTGTGATACTGAATGGTTTGCCTTGGAAACGAATAGAGATCATTCTGTCGTTTTTGAGATTGCATCCAAGTACTTAGTGCAGTATAAAAACCAAGACGATGTGGAGGAGTTATTCAGAGCATCCACATTTCATTTGGTTCTCTAACCTGAGTTTAAAGTCGTTCCACATATTCAGCCTTATAGTGAAACTGAGCTTTTTCAATATAAATGCATTTCAGAGGCACTTGAGGCTTCCTTGCCTCTTACAGTTGGCAGCAAAGAAATTAACTGAGAAGACTGCTAAACGTTTGACCTTTGTTAGTTAAACTAAATTTCTGCTAAAAGCATAAGGACTAGCATGACCTAAACCAGTTGGTTTTGCTAATGGTCACTCCATTTTTACGGAAAGCTCAAGTTCCCTTTCCCCTATACAAAATCAGAAAATAGACAGACCCGCATTTAAAAGAAAATATGTAGTATTTTTGGATCTTTCGTCTTCTGAGACTATGATAATTATGATAGGCAAATTCTGGAAGGGGTTAGCGCCCCAAGCGATATACCGATACACTTGGAAGGCGCTTTGATCTCCCCACCCTTTGTCAGCTAACCCCATTGTCGTTTTCATCTGACTTATAAAATCACCCCATGTGGCCAGCCTAGCAAATCATCAAGAAACCTGCCTCCCTGCCCTCATCCTCTTCTGTGGAAGGTGGAAGGAGAGAGAGGAATGCACAGGAGAGATCATTAGAGTATCTATGACTGAGCTATGGGGCCACCGTGGGGAGGGGGGTTTGAACATCAGTCGCTCCAAACGCCCCCCACCCCCCAACTCCACTGCATCTCAGCACCACCAGTCATTCATCTTTCACACAGAAGCCTTTGGAATAAGGTTGTGTTTGAATGAAGGGTGGAGATGGTCCCGGCCCACATGATTCTGTCATTTTTGAGTCATTGATATGAACTGAGCTTCACTAGCCAGTGAGTGAAACTCAGATTCTGAGAACAGCCCGAAATTCTGTCTTCCATCTTCCACCCACTGCTACTCCGCCAGATATTTGCAAGACTCTTTCCAAGGTCTGTCTGTCCATCTGCGAGACTTACATGCCACAGGCCCTGGCAGTTCGTGGGTTCAGTTCCTGGTTTCTGCTGGTTTTTATCTCTACTGGCCATCTGCTGTTCTGGACCTGGGCACTCCTCCTCTGGTTGTAGGGGAAATGTCTCCTTCTTCTCAGACCCATCTTACAGAGAATGGAGCCACAGCAGAGCTGATTGGAGCCCCGAGGGATGCCGGGGAGATGGGAATACTGGACCGAGCTGGGCTTGGGGACAAGGTCGGGGGCCTTTGACCTGGGGTCCCACTGCTCCATCTGGTGCACCTCTTAGACTTACCCTCTCACCTCATGGTTTTCATCCCAGGCGCTGTTACCTGGTTTTATCCATCAAACCATCTGGTCCATTAAAGCAAGGTTCACGTTCTTTCCCAAAGGCCCTCGAGACTCCTCCCTGCCCCAATCAAGCTAGAAGTCATGTCTGGACACAGGAGGTGGTCCACCCCAGAGCACCCAGACACTGCTGGGCAGTGGAGGGGGGTTGCTCAGTGTCACAGGTTGGCCTGGATCCAGTTTTGGCGCGTCAGGGTGATTTATAACAAGGGTGAAATCCTACTTGGAAGCAGAGGAGGAGAGATTATGTAAATCCATATGAAAAAGAAGCTTCAAAGCTCACAGATACTCTGCTGAGAGCCTCACCTCCTTTCTGAACGGCCTTTCTCAAGCGAGACCTTACAGAACCCCAGGTAGGAACAGGTGGGCCCCAGATGTCAGGAGGGATTTCCCTGCCCTCCACCTCTCCCTCTGCAGGGGGCTCCCCTGCCTGCCCGCAGAAGCCTCTCTGGGGAATGCTGGAGATCCTTTCTCAGAACACGACTTGAAAATCACACTGTGATACAAGATTGCAGCAAGGGAGACAGTTACGTGTGCCGAATGTTGCCACCTCCCCGAGAGCCATGTGGGGCCCCTCCGCCTGCTCTTTCAGATCCATGTGTGCGGGAGGCCACAGGTCCTACTGGATGGTAGGCCCATCCTCCACGTGGCCACTGGCATCTCTTCCTGAAATTCACATCTGACTCTCTCACTCCTTGAATTCCCTCATAGGATGAAGCCCTTGGGCACTCAGTTCTTTGCTCATAGTTGTCCCCCTTCTCTGCGGCTCCCCAGAAAATAGCCCTGCACCTCGCAGGCTGCTGGCACACTCGCACTTCAGCCCCAGATTCAGGTTATATGACCTCAGAAAAACCTTCTCTCACTTCCTGCGTCTCAGTCCCATCCTCACCTCCAGGTGTGTTCGTCACCCTCCCCCTCTGCCCCAGATTATTGTTCAGCCTTCTGCATAGGGAACTTTTCGTCTGTCTGTCTGTCTCCTCCACGTACATAGAAACTCCTTGAGGGCAGAGATGTTGGTGGGAGGGAGCTTATTCACTCTCCAAGGTGCTTCTCAAGCCCCCAGAAGATGCTGATGTGCAGAGAGCACCCAGCGTTTGAATGAATGAATCTTCAAGGTACCACAAGTGCACTTGTCGAGATGTGCATGACAGTTATTAAACAAATCAGTTCCAAGTTAAAAAAAAAAAAAAAACAGAGATCATTGGGAAAAAGCTTCACAGTTGCACACCTTTCAGTAGTAAGTCTATTCCAACGAGAGCTCAGGTTTTAAAGGCAAGTTTTCTTTGTGGAGGCAGCTGAAGCTTCTGCTGTTCTGTGCAAGTCTTTCCACCTGAGTGCACGTGGCTGTGGCAGTAACACATTTCAGGGTTGAGGGTTGATTGTATTTGCAGCACAGGGAATAGGTGAGTCATGGGAGGGGTGTGTGTGTGTGTATGTGTTTGGAGGGGTGTGTATGTGTGTTTGTGACAAGTGGCTGGGTCTTAACGAACTGCTTACTTGGTAATTGTCTTTCTGCAGGTGATGTATCACCAATCAGCATGTCTCCCATCAGTCAATCTCAGTTTATCCCACTTGGGGAAATCCTTTGCTTGGCCATCTCCGCAATGAACTCAGCAAGAAAACCTGTCACCCAAGAAGCACTGATGGAGCACCTGACCACCTGTTTCCCAGGTAACGGGAAAAGGGTGATATACTTTCCAAATGGATGCGCACTCTGGCCACCCTGGGACTTTATATGGACACTTCATCCCATGATTAAATTCAATAGGGAAAAAAAAAAGTCTTTGCCAAAACCAGTGACTTTTCTTAGCTCCGCAATTAAAAATCAAGGCATCAGTGTTACTTCAAAAATAATTTGCCACCTTCAACTGTAATAATTTCTCATTGGCATTGAGGGCAAGAAACTAAATCAGAATCCACAAAGAAGTCTGTGAAAACTACCACAATTCCATTTAACCTTTACAGCTCAACCTTCCTAAAGTACGTGAGCATCTTGATTCGTGGCAGGTTTTGTTTCCTGCCTGCTTTCTTTCTTTTCTTCCTTTCTTATCTCCCTTCTTTTTTCTTTTCTTCCTTTGATTTTCTGCTTTTCTTTTGGTGTCATTTAATGGCACCCCACTCCAGTACTCTTGCCTGGAAAATCCCATGGACGGAGGAGCCTGGTAGGCTGCAGTCCATGGGGTCGCTGAGAGTCGGACACGACTGAGTGACTTCACTTTCACTTTTCACTTTCATGCATTGGAGAAGGAAATGGCAACCCACTCCAGTGTTCTTGCCAGGGACGGGGGAACCTGGTGGGCTGCCGTCTGTGGGGTCGCACAGAGTCGGACACGACTGAAGTGACTTAGCAGCAGCAGCAAGCTACTTCAGAACAGAACAATTTAGAAAGCTTAATACTCTTCAAATTCTATTTGAAAAATGCATTTCAATGACAGTTCTAAAACTTTGGAAGGATTTAGCTATCATATTTATATTTTTGTTTTTTAAAGCTTAGACTGTTTACTTTTCATAGTTTACTATTTGAGAATAAAGTTTTGAAGTGTAGCTGAATATTATTAAAATAGTCAAACTTTTATTTCTAATGCATGTTATAAGTCCAAAAAATAGTCTAGATTTTGACCTCTATTCCTGTTTTGGACATTCACATTCTAAAGAGTTTTTAGTAAAGTTTTCTAGTGAAAATATCTGTAGGCTGATACTTAAGCCCTTTTATCATGCTTCTGTATTGCTTGAATTTTTTAAAAGAACTTTTATATACCAGTTCGCATTACAGAAATATAGGTATTTTTTAAAAGATCTGAAAAGAACAATTGTTGCTTTTCAGCTTTCTAAATAGGTCTGCATACTATTATATGTCGAGTGGGTAAGCAACAAAGTCATACTACATAGCACCAGAAACTGTATTTGGTCTCCTGTGATAAACCATAATGGGAGTGAATATAAAAAGAATATATATATATATGTATATATATATGTATGTATGTATGTATGTATAACTGAATCACTTTGCCATAGAATTAATGCAACATTGTAAATCAACCAAATTTTAATTAAGAATAAGTAAATAGGTCCTCATCCCTCCAGAATGATCAGTTAAATTGGACCAGTACATGTTAAGTTGTTACACACAGATCTTCCTGGGAGGAAAGTGACTGCTTATGGACTTGACATTGGCTTTGGAGTTTGCTGGAGACTGTTGGCATGATCTATGCTGTATTCTGTCTCCAATTCATCCCCTTAAATCGCTTCCTACTGAATTCTCCCTCGGTCAGCGTCCTTCACGAACACAAAGAAATCATCTGAAGAAACCCATTAAGTTTTCAGTCTAAAGTTCTTACCATACAGAACATGAGCACGTGTGCTCTGTTCCAACAGTTGTCAGACTTGGCAAGATTAAAGCAATATGTGTCTAAATAACCTCCCATCAGCATGCAGTATATTTAAATAGCTATTTTTGCTTTGGGAGATGGAAAGATATGGATAAGGAGAAAGGTCAGATTCCAGCCCTATATTAATATAGAGCTCACCTTTGCTCTTTACACCAACAGAATCTGAACTCATGATGAACTTTGGGAATGGAATCTGGACGTGATGGAATATGCAAACCTTGACAGTCTCCATCACAGCCATCCCTTTACAAGTGAGCCCTACAGATTTCTAGTGGAACCCTGAACTTCATAGATAATTGGAAATATCTGTCATTATACTCAGGCTTAATAGTAAAATAAAAATCGTAGACATCAGTGACTTTCAGCTAAAGCTTTGAAAACTCCCAGTTAAGGGTATGGAAAACAGATTGGACAGAGAATGTTTCTACTTGGTTTTTTCCAATTAAACATTATTTGATTGATGTGCTTGAAAATCCCCGTCAAAACTTTAGCTGTAAATTCTCTCTGGAAACTCTTATTCCTTCATTTGTGAACAACCAGGAAGCATGTTCTTCCTGGTGAGTAGACATGATTACATTGCAGTCACGATTCCGTGTAGTTCCCTGAGTTTTCTAAGATCAGCACTTGGAAGGCCTCCAATCAGCAGATTCTATAGTACAATGAAATTTTTGTCTTATAGCTATAATAGCTATAGCTATTTTTGTTATAATAGCTGTTTTTAATGAATGACCCTTCAGCTTTCCTTTATTGTAATAGCGTAGTAACTTGTCAATCATGAATTCTTCTAAATGAGGCTTACCATTTTTTGAAAAACTTCCGTTACCAATGTTGGTCAAAAGTACGCTACCATGTAGGACAGAGTCAGTTTCAAATATGAGTTTGTCATCTGGTGCTGTGGTTCGCAGCTCTAGTGGTCGTCGTTCGTGAGACTCTAATGTGAATAATGTCTTATTCTGAGAGTTGGATTCTGTGTGGCTGCTGCCCCCTGAAGTTGTTCAGCAGAACTAGAATAGTTCGTAGGGCTACTCACAGGGTAGAAAAGCTACGTTGTTCCTCTTCTGTGCAAGCATTTTCTGTTGTATATTGGCTCTCACAAATTGCAAATATATGGCTTGGGTTACAACCCAATTCAGTTCAAACTCATTCTTGTTTTGAGCAGAAACTATCATACAATGTTTTAAAATTTTTTTGATATTATATCAGCCTTAATAACCAACATACATTTGCATACAAATCAACATACATTTCTCAAGAGGAGAGCCTTAAACAAAAAGGAAACCTTGCTGCTCAAAAATTAAATAATTATGTTAAACAATACATCATTCAGAAGTACTGTTAACCTTTTCTACCTTGGTCATGAAGGGTGCCTTCTGAAGCATGCATGTGTACTAAGTCGCTTCAGTCATCTCCAGCTCTTTGCCAGCCCATAAACTGGAGCCCACCAGGCTCCTCTGTCCATGGGATTCTCCAGGCAAGAGTTCTGGAATGCGTAGCCATTCACTTCTCCAGGGGGTCTTCCTGACCTGGAGCTGGAACTTGCATCTGTTACATCTCTGAATATGTAGATTCCATCATACATGGACTCTCTCCCCTTGAGAACTGCAGGCCATTTCTCGTGTTTTTGTATTTTACTTTCATAATTTTGGAAGGACTGGGGGAGCCTAAACCTCTCAGCTTACCCAGTTATTCTAGGCGGTTACACAATGTTCTTTGATGGTAATCGGGGTTTCCATGGGTCCTGACCCAAAGTTGAGACTACTGATAGCTAATATTTGTGAGCATTCCCTATGTAAGGCACTATTCTACATACATTAAACTCATTTAAACTCACAGCATCCCTCTGAAGATAGGTACTATTGCTGTCCTGCTTCCCTGGTGGCTCAGACTGTAAAGAATCTGCCTGCAGGGCGGGAGACGTGGGTTCTATTCCTGGGTCAGGAAGATCCCCTGGAGAAGGGAGTGGCTACCCACTCCACTATTCTTGCCTGGAGAATCCCATGGACAGAGGAGCCTTGCGGGCTGCAGTGCATGGTGTTGCAAAGAGCTGGACATGACTGAGCGACTAAGCATGCACAGATTAGTATTGTCTACATTTTGATGACACTAAGTCGAGGTTCAGACTGCCTCAACTACCAGCTGCAGTAGTTCTCTAGAGCAGTCTTAACAAAGTCCAGACATCTATTATCTTACAGTTCTGGATGCTGCAATTCCAAGATCAACATATTGGCAGGGTTGGTTGGTGTCTTCTGCGGGCTGTGAGAGAAGAATCTGTCCCAGCCTCTCCCTGGGGCTAGTAGTTATCTGCCTTCTACCAGTTCCTCTTCTCATTGTGATATCTCTGTGTCCACGTTTCCCCTTTGTAGAAGAACACCAGACATAGTGTGCATCAGGGCTCACTCTAATGACCTCACTTTAACTTGGTTATCTCTATAAAGACCCCATGTCCAAATAAGGTAACATTCTAGGCTACTGGGGATGAGGACTTACATATGAATATGGGGGGCAGGGGGACTCACACTTAATTCAACCAGTAACATCAGCCACCAGTGGTGAAGCTGGAATTTGGATCCTTGCAGTCTGACACAGGAGCCCGAGCGTTCAGTCTCCCCTGAAATTGCCATTTTTGTGGGTCAGACATGGTTGCATATTGCCAGGATGATTCCACCTGACCTATTTCCAAATGATATCATTCAGGTCAGTCTTCAAAGTATGATCACCCTTGATTTGTGGCACTGAGGAAGAGAGAACATTAAAGAAATTAAATGTGCTACAGCCTGGAGAATTTATACTCTCTGAAGAATGCATGTTCTTAATCGTCTCTTTAAGCGTGTTAAGACAGCGCTTATATGTGCACACAAAACTCTGAAAACAGTCACTGTACAAAAGGGTATCTGTGATTTTCTTCTGGAACATCTATGTAGAGAATACAGCAGTTTGAGACTCGGTGATCAGATGGATTTAGAGCCTCTGAGCTTTCACTGGTGTGTTTATTAGAGCTCTCTATGAATTTGAAAAATTCATATTGCTGCCACCTTCCTTTTGCTGGCTTATGACAGGAGGGAGGAAGGTCTCACCTAAATACCACCAGTGCTGTCATCACATTCAAATTTGAAGATGATGATTTCAAAATTGGAAAGTACATCCTAAACAATGGTCAAGTCTAGTTGCCCTTTTATATAATTTATAAAATTAAGTTTATTAAATAAACTTAATCTTGGAATGAGCATATGGAGCAGCTTCAAGTGTATGTGGTAGCCTCTATATATATTAGATTGCTTTTCAATACCAGGATGGCTCTCTTAACCATGACTTCCTAGTTGCTTTTTTTTTTTTACTTTACAATATTGTATTGGTTTTGCCATACATCAACATGAATCCACCACGGGTGTACACGTGCTCCCCATCCTGAACCCCCCTCTTACCTCCCTCCCCATGCCATCCCTCTGAGTCATCCCAGTGCACCAGCCCCAAGCATCCTGTATCCTACATCAAACCTGGACTGGTGATTCATTTCTTATATGATATTATATATGTTTCAATGCCATTCTCCCAAATCATCCCACCCTCTCCCTCTCCCACAGAGTCCAAAAGACTGTTCTATACATCTGTGTCTCTTTTGCTGTCTCACATACAGGGTTATCGTTATCATCTTTCTAAATTCCATATATATGTGTTAGTATACTGTATTGGTGTTTTTCTTTCTGGCTTACTTCACTCTGTATAACCGGCTCCAGTTTCATCCACCTCATTAGTTGCTTTTATTGAAAGTCTTTTCTGTAAACTTACAAGATACTGAAAACGTTTTTTCTTCATTTAAGGATATTCTGCCTTTGGGACATCTCTGGCAGTCCAGTGGTTAGGACTCTGCACTTCCATTGCAGGGGGGTCTCAGGTTTGATCTCTGGTAGGCAAACTAAAATCCGTCATGCCATGCAGGGCAGCCAAAATAAAATTCTGTCTTGAACAATTAAGTTCAGTAAAGGTTTATAACAACAGTAGCCACCTAACTCCATCTAGCATCCATTTTTCTCTTCCCAGCTTTTATCTTTTCCTGTTCTGTTGGTAGTACAATTCTATAAGAGTTATCAGAGAAACCAGGATTCACGTTAAACTTAATGAACACCTTTGAATCCTGCTTAGTTGCTGTATGATGATACTTAGAAGCTGGGCAAAATTAACAGGATTCTGTCTTAGTCCATGTGGACTGCTATAACAGAATACCATGGACTGGGCGGCTGAAACAACAGACATTTATTTCTCACAATTCTGGGACTGGAAAATCCAAGATCGAGGCACCTGCAGATTCAGTGTCTGGTGAGAGTGTCCTTCCTGGTTTGCAGACAGCCATACCCTCACATTGCAGAGAGAGAGAGCTCTAGTCTCTTCCTCTCCTCATAAAGGCACACCACGAAGGCTGCAAGTTCATGACCTCATCTGAACCTAATCACCTCCCCAAAACTCCCACCTCTTAGTAGCATCGCCCTGGGGATTAGGGCTTGAACATGGGGATCAGTTTAGGGGGGCACCATTCTGTCCATAAGCAGACTTAAAACACTCCAGAATCAACCACACCCCTCTCCTTCCATTCTCATGAGTGTGTCCTTTGGTTTCAGGTGTTCCCACCCCAAGCCAAGAAATTCTCCGGCACACGCTGAACACGCTGGTCCGGGAGAGGAAGATCTACCCGACTCCTGATGGCTACTTCATCGTCACTCCACAGACTTATTTCATAACTCCTTCCCTCATAAGAACTAACAGTAAATGGTACCATCTGGACGAGAGGATACCTGATCGGTCTCAGTGTACCTCTCCCCAGCCGGGGACCATCACGCCCTCTGCCTCAGGCTGCGTCAGGGAAAGAACGTTGCCCAGGAACCACTGCGACTCCTGCCATTGCTGCAGGGAAGACGTGCATGCCGTGCACGCGGCCACCCTGCAGAGGAAGCCCGCCAAGGACTGCAAAGACCCTTACTGCCCTCCTTCCCTCTGCCAGGTGCCAGCCACTGAAAAGAGTAAAAGTACTGTCAACTTCTCGTACAAAACGGAAACCCTCTCCAAACCGAAAGATGGTGAAAAGCAGTCCAAGAAATTCGGGCTCAAGTTATTCCGGCTCAGCTTTAAGAAGGACAAGACCAAGCAGCTAGCCAACTTCTCCGCCCAGTTTCCTCCCGAAGAGTGGCCCCTGCGAGACGAGGACACGCCGACCACCATCCCTCGGGAGGTGGAGATGGAGATCATCAGGCGTATTAACCCGGACTTGACCGTGGAAAACGTCATGCGGCACACTGCACTGATGAAGAAACTTGAAGAAGAGAAAGCGCATCGGAGTAAAGCCGGGTCCTCCGCCCATCACAGCGGAAGAAGTAAAAAGAGCCGGACTCACCGCAAATCCCACGGAAAGTCTCGGTCGCACAGCAAGACGCGAGTATCCAAGGGAGACCCATCCGATGGTTCCCATCTGGATATCCCAGGCGAGAGGGAGTATGACTTTTGTGATCCTCTTACCAGGGCCCCCCGGGAGGGCTGCTTCATCATCGAACACAAAGGGGATAACTTCATCATGCATAGCAACCCGAACGTGATTGAGTCTCATTTCCCCATGACCCCAGAATGGGACGTGTCTGGGGAACTGGCCAAAAGGAGGACTGAAATGCCTTTTCCTGAGCCTTCCAGGGGAAGCTCACACTCGAAAGTGCACCGAAGCCACAGCCATACCCAGGACCGAAGATCCAGGAATGAGAGATCCAACAAGGCCAAGGAGAGGTCCAGATCGATGGATAACTCTAAAGGCCCTCTGGGTGCTTCTTCTCTGGGGACGCCTGAAGACCTGGCCGAAGGCTGTAGCCAAGATGACCAGACCCCCAGCCAATCCTACATTGACGACAGTACTTTAAGGCCTACACAGACTATCGGTCATCAAAGGGCTCACGTTTCGTCTGCAAGCTATAAAGAGGTGTGTATTCCAGAAATAGTCAGTGGCAGCAAGGAACCGCCCAGCGCTTGCAGCCTCTTGGAGCCAGGCAAAGCGCCAGAGAGTTTGCCATCCTTCGGTGAACTCAACTCTTGTCCAACAAAGACGGCTGCAGATGACTATTTCCAGTGCAACACTTCCAGTGAGACGGTGCTCACGGCGCCGTCCCCTCTGGGGAAGAACAAAGAGGACCACGACACTCTGACCCTGGTGGAAGGGGTGAAAAAGCTGCCTCTGTCGGACAGGCAGGCCCCTCATTCCTCCAGGGAGCCTGCAGGGCACAAGGAGGAGTCGCCAAAGGGGCCGGGCGGGGGTCCAGTCGCTCCAGGCACGGTAGTCGAAGGCCTTGCCAACGGACGCCTCATCCAGCATCATGGCGCCGAGCCCAGCACCCTGGACAAGAGGAAAGAGATATTCAGCAAAGACACACTGTTCAAACCTCTTCACAGCACCTTGTCTGTAAACAGCTATCACAAATCAACCCTGTCCCTCCTCAAATCGCACCCGAAGACCCCTGCCGACACACTGCCAGGCCGATGCGAGAAACCAGAGCCGTCCCTGGGGACCTCGGCCACCCCTGCCCTGCCGGCCTCCCAGCGTCAGCAGGAGTCAGTGGGGAACCAGGAGGCCTCTTTCGACTATTACAACGTCTCTGATGACGACGAGTCTGAGGAAGGGGCCAACAAGAACGCAGAGGAGGAGAAAAACAGAGACGATGTAGGTACCATGCAGTGGCTTCTGGAGAGGGAGAAGGAAAGAGACTTGCAGAGGAAATTTGAGAAGAACCTCACCCTGCTCGCCCCAAAGGAAGCCGACAGCAGCAGCAACCAGAGGGCCACCCATTCGGCACGTCTAGACAGCATGGACAGCAGCAGCATCACAGTGGACAGTGGATTCAACTCCCCACGGTAGGGAGCGGCGTCTGTGCGTGCACACAAACGTCCACCGGGGCCTGGGGCTTTATGCAGGTTAACTCAGAGTTTCTAATTTCAGTCTCAGTTCTGTGAAAGAGGGTGAAGAGTTGTGTGAGTTGTATTGTTAACAGCCTGTTTCTGACTTCTTTTTCAGGAATTGAAACAAATGTTTCTGCAGCTGTAGAGATCACCAATCTGGACTGGTGGGTTGGCTCCTTCCCGTCCAATCTAAGACCAACATTTCCCAGTATTTCGATGTTGATATTGCCACCATGCTGATAAAGGAAGGGTTGTTCGTTTTTTTTTTTTTTTTTCTTTAAGTCTTTCAAAAAACAGTAGTTTTTTTGAGTAAAATGAGTAGTCAGTGTGATGGTGGGAGGTAGGGGTTGGGAATAACTTGATTGACTCAAAGATGGGGAATCCATCTAGTGAGAATATAATAGCTCATCTCACAACCTCTGCAGCAGATCTAGAAGCTTGTTATCGTCTCAACCCTGACTTTCTGTGCAGCCTGCACCCCTTGCTCTCATACACCTTCCTCTCACCACTCAAAAGTCTGCAGGCACGTGGAACTGGTCCCGTCCCAGAAAGACTGGGGGCCTGTGCTCCGTTAGATCGAAGTGCATGCCAGCACTTTCTTTTCTCCTCCTGCAGAATCGGCACTTTGTAGGCACGCCGATCGTGGTGCCTTCCTTTTGGTAGGTGCTGGTAATTCAGCAGAGGGTTAACGGCTGAGTGTGCAGTGCCCAGTGGCCACAGCCAGGGCACTGAAGTGGTTCAGGGGGTTAGGAAGCAAAAGGGAGTCTATGCCACTTTCCTTTTTTTTTCTCCTTAATTCTTCCTTCTCTTCCAAGAGCGACTTGGGACCTGACTCTCCTTCTGAATTCTACTCCAGATTGGTGACTCTGAGATGCAGAAATACTGTTGAGAGATTGACATCTCCCATTAGTTGTGATTCCCAACTTTTTATAGCAGTTTGTATTTGAACAAGTCCAAGATACGAATATGTATTTCTTATATTTATTTTAATTATTAAGAATTAAAATTAGTTGCGTTGTAATCCTTTGACTCTGTCTCTGGGTAATTTGGAGACAGAGCATCCCAAAACAAGAACAGGGAATCATTCATCTGTTTGCCTCCTGTTAGACCTTGGTTATTTCTTAAAGGGCTAGTTCTTTATTACCATTATTATTACTGTCAAGTAACATTTCTTTTCCGAGTTAACACATGTGGAAGTCTGATGTCTAAACAAACCACAGAGATGGCACTGTGGTTAACATGGAAGCCAGGAGCTCCAGGTCTCCTCTGCCCACCCTCAGGGAACTTAAAACCTCAGGGGGCCATGGCACTCAGTCTGCAGACTACTGGCCTGTTACGTGACTTTGCTCAGAAATAATTTTTGCTGAATGTTTTTTAATCCCACATGAAATCTTAATTTATATACCAACTGTTTAATATATTCTTTTCTCTCTGCTTCCCTCTTCTATTCTCATTTTTCCTCTTGATTTCCTAGTAGGGGATAGCAGATAAGCGTGACTAAAAGTCTGCCCTTGGTGGTAGATGTTCACTATGTTGCTTATGGAAGGTGTGGGTTATTGGCCTGGACCTCCTGCTCTGCTGTTTCTTATTCTCTGGGCTCTCCCTGCTCGATGCTTCCGCACACCCATTTCCAGCTCTTCACGGGGCACTCTTGGCCCCTAGACCTCCACAGAGGGAAAACCACCGTGCTCCAGAGATAGTTGTAAGGGGGATGTTGAGAGGTTAGTGGGTTCTCACTCAAAACCTGACCACTGCATAATATTGAACGTTTTTTGTATGGGGGCAGGTAAACAGAAATGTTCATGTAATTGTTGAACCAGTCTCTCCACAGAATATATTTTATTATCTCTAAATTAGGAGTACAGATAATGGAATTGATGAACGGGATCATTTCTTGAACAAAGCTTATTTGCGTTGCTTTAATAATGTACTCAGGGTCAAATGTGCTGTCCTGGTAGGTCATCCTGAGGAGTCTGTCTTCACTCAGGAGCTATCTGCCCTCTCTTATTAGGTAGAATTTTCTTTACGGGAATATGTAGATAACCCATAAATGTCATGCAGTTAGAGAATCTATAGAACAACTCCTGATCGCACCCCTTTTGTTTTCATATCCTTTGGTTAGAACCTGGGTGGCAAACTTATTTTTGATATTTATTTTTAAACTATATTCCCTCTACTTCGATAAATTTACTGAGTTACCTATCGGATGCACGAGGATTGTCTGTGAACGAGAATATTTGAGTTACAAGAAGTTTTACTCTCCAGTGTAAGGAGTCTTTTAGCCAAATAGCATTATCATGCTGACACAGCTCCACCGTTAAGATACAGGAATCTTCAGGGGCCATTTATTCAGATCTTTCAGTGAAAGAGCTCACTGAGCAACAAAGGTCCAACCTGTGCCACCACCCCACTCCCCCTGCCAAAAAAAGGGGGATCTCCACTGTCAAGTCTTCAGTGCTGACTCAGAAGTCGTGTTCGGCCACATTTCCAAAATTCTTTAGTCAGGAAGATCCCCTGGAGAAGCAAATGGCAACCCACTCCAGTATTCTCGCCTGGGAAATCTCATGGACAGAGGAGCCTGGCGGGCTACGGTCCGTGGGGTTGCAAAGAGTTGGACAAGACTGAGCGACTAACACTTTCACTTCAAAGTGCGTTGAGAGAAGGAAACAAGGTAGAAATTTAAAGTATGCCGTGAGACCAAATGTTGCAAATGAAGAATCCTGTTGTGCAAAGCCTGCTATTCCAGAGTTGAGGCTGAAAACCTGTTGATAAACACGATGTAAGAATCAGAGGGCTCCAGGCCGCCCAGCACGTCTGACATGTCCGGTGCTGTCCAGGTGCGGGCCCAAGGGGAGTGCATGCGGGACACGGAACAGCAGGGCCCCTGGTTCAGTTCTTCGGCCTGTAAAATTCCGAGATTTTATCGGTTTTTATAGGTTTTATAGATTTTTATAGGTTGCACTCCATTAGCTCTCTTTAAAAAAGTGTGACATTTTAAATGTGAGGACTGTTGTTACCGCTCACCCTCCATCTCCATGAATTGTTTCATCGTCATGTCCACAGCCTTCCATATGACTGTCAAACACTGTATTCAGTGTCGCAGTAGTAATGAGATATATCCTTTGGAGACACTGGAATGCCCCATTGTGTTTATCACTATTAATATGTTGGCCGTGGTCAAAGGTAGTCCGAGGTATCTTAGAGCATGTGTAGCTCCCACCTTAGGCCATCTCTTATAATGATGTGTGTTGACGGTACCTGACATACAGTAGAGACTTGATAAGTTAAATTCCCACCTCAAAAAGTGGTTTAAAAGTGAATTCCTTGGACCTCAAAATGCATTTTCCCATAGGAAAAAAAAAGTCACTAGTAATACATAGATTCCCAAGCCTCCCCACAGTGACTGATTTTTTTCATTAGATGCCAGATGTACAACAGAAATAACTTGCATTTGTCTAGCTTTTGGGTGTACAGATCTTTCCTGGTTGCTTATTTCTTCTTCTGAGTCACTGAGTAGGTACAGCATGTAACCCAACCTGCTTTAAAGATGAGGGAGTCAAATGCCCTAAAAAGTTGCTATTGTGATTACGAATGCAACCGAAGGAGCGTGTCATGACCTCTCTGGGGTTCTACATGTTTATTATCCTTTTTCCTTCCTCCACCTGACTCTCAGTTGTAGTCCTGGAAAAACACTGATGGATTTTCTTAGAGGAGGTGTAAGGCAGGTAAGTAGGTAAGTCTAGTGTTTTTCTATCACTTAAAGATGATATTTTGGAGTATTCCTTAGATATGCCCAGATTGACCATAAGCATCATGAAAGAACTTGATTTACTTCTATGAATGCTCTGGAGTTACCCTCTGCAGTCAGGAAGCGTTCAGTTGTCTTTTTGGTAGTCGGTGAACAAACTCCCTTTTAAACAACTAACTCTTGGCTTTCTGATGAGAGAAGCAAGCTTAAGGCCACAAAGGGTCAGGATGAAATACCCTGTCAGGCATGGCTGCCAAGGGATAATGTTCAGACAGACTCACTGTGGGTTTTGGATGAGAATGAAAGCCAGGTGGTGAGGATGTCCACTGGGTAGATTGACTTTAAATCAGTGATGGGGACCAACATGGAAGAATATTTTATAAACCTTAAATCTATCCAATAGGGTGGATGTTTTGAGCATCCTCTTCTTCTACCTCTTTGTGAGCTGGTAAGTTTTGTATTACCATTTTGAGTACCTAGAACACGAAACCCACTCAGTTCCCATCAGTCAGGCCAAGTAATCTTATATCTGTCATTGTCCTACACATTTGACATGTTAAATGTTATAAACCTCTTGGGACAATAAAATAGATTTAAGTATTTCTAAATTAGAAAAATTAAAAGAGAAATCGAAATACTAAAGCTTTAAAATCACCTCTAAAGATTCCTTTAAAAAATTAAATATTTCTACCAAAGTGGAAGAAGGGAAGAAATAAATGTAAATAGAGAAAACCTTAGATTCCTTATCTGAAAATAGAATGTACATTAATTAAAGTGTTAGGTATTTAAAACAGAGGTATGACGTTTTTAAAAAAGAATGTTATTCCCATCACTGCTGCAAATTGGCTAGTATCCTGCTTGAAGTTCACCTCCAGAGTCAAAAATCTTCTAAGCAAGAATGAAAACAGAATCATTAGGATAAAAAAAAGTATGCAGTTGATTCAGGAGCAATTCTATCTATGAATTTCGAGCCTGAAATGGAATCATTACCTATGTATAATTTAAAAAATCTTCTTAAGGTCTTTAGTCTTTTTAAAAAAGGAACACGAGAGCCATCTATCACATCAGATTTTGAAGGTGTTTCCTTGAATATGAAAGTCTAGGGAAGACATATTTAGCTGTATGAAAACCCTTTACTCAGTGTACTGCTGATGATAACATGTCTTGTGAAAAGCTTCTGGAGTCCAAGTTGCTGGAGCATATGTGAATAATCAGTATGAGATGCTATATACATGACATGATAAACCGCCAGAGGAAATCCATTAACTCCATCATTTGCTCTTCCTCTAGGGCCCGATATATAATTATTTATGTTAAAAACCAAACCAAACAAAACCTTTTTACTCTTGTAGCACTCGGGAGAGCCTGGCTTCCAACACATCAAGCATTGTTGAAAGTAACCGTCGTCAGAACCCTACCTGGAGCCCAGCCCACGGTGGAGCTGGCCCGGCCTTCAGTTTCCGAGCAAGTACGGACCCCCCCACCAACGAAGCTGAGAAATTACAGAAACCTTCCAACTGCTTGCAAGCTTCTGTTACTAGTGTGTGATAGTCATCCTGCCTCCGACCTCCCGTCTCATTCGATACAGCCAAGTTTACGACACTGTGGCTGGTGTTTACATCTTTGGAAAGACAAGCATCTCAACGGCAGTTTTTGTGTTGACTTAAACTGTGCTGCTAAGTAGGCTAGGGCAAAAAACAACAACCGAAAAATCTTTCTTTCAGAGTATTGCTTTTCACATTTATGGCTCTGTAGCAACAAGAATAGCAGTAGGGTGATGTGTATACTTTTGCTTCACTAATTGTAATTGAGCACACATAGGGAAGTCTAGACACTGTAAGTGTAATATGCATTTTCGATGTCTTGCAGTTGCCAAGTCCATTTTAAAATGCCACAGATGCGTGTTGCTCCCAGTCTGTGACCAGATGGTGCCACAGAACTGATCCTTGACACTTCCAAAAGAAAACAAACAAAAAAAAGATAAACAACTAAGCCACCACAAAATGTCAAATGCAAGGGTCTACCTTGAGGGAAATCGATGCCAAACTGATGGAAAGGGACCCCAGCCCTTTGTGTGTGAATCATTGAGGCCCCAGTCATTTTGCACTGTGAGTTTTTTTTGACACGATTTTGTAGGAGCCCATGGAAGTGTGTCAGAAGGGGTCGTGATCCAAATACTGGGAGTGTTTGTTTTCAGGATTTTGTTTTTTTAAGTGTCATGGATGCTTGTCCCATATGTTTAACCTTCCATCATCACAAACAGGAATATAGGCCTTTGATTCTGAAATGGACAAAGGAAGGGTCCCCCAGCCTGGCTGGGGCACAGCATTGAGTGATGGGAGAGGGAATGCGGACTTTTAAAAAGGTGTTCATCAGATAGTGAAGGAAGAGCATTTCTTCCTTGTGAGACTTAAGGGTGATGCTATCTTACTATCAGAGATAAACGATAATTAGTTTGTTTAAAAGCAAAATGTTCTTTGTGATACAAATGAAGACTATGGCCTGGGGACGTTATTCTTTCTAATGGAAGGACATAAATCTATTTTATGTAGTTTTAAATAGAATGCCTAAATTAGGCTGTGGGAGATAATTTTTAGTGGTTATAGGAAAGAGCAAATTTAGGGAGAGCTGAACTTCAGGCCTTTTATTCCTGGGAAGATATCTATAGAGAAAACTTTAAAATACTTTTTGATTAGAAATATACATGTGCCCATGTAATTAACAACAGAATGTGGTCATTCTGCAAGTGTGGTGGAACCCTAACTGTATGCCCCCTAAATTTATCAGAATAACAATTATGCATACATGAACTATGCCAGAGTAATGTTTACAGAAACTTTGTAACCAATTTCAGGAGGCATTTTTAGGTGGATGTATAGTTTTTAGCCCAATTTATTTCAGGATGGCTTGTTAATTACATTTTGTTTCCATTTACAATGTCATGATGACTACAGAGAAGGTTCTCAGCAACAAAGGAATTACAAATAATCAAGATTCATTTCTCTAGGAAAGAGATGTCTCAAAAGTTCCCATGTCTTATTTTAGGAGAACCATGGAATAAATCTGTAGATAATGGAAATTTTATTCACAAAAGGATTTCATTTGATACCAGTAAATGGTCTGACCAAAAGTTTTATTTAGCTGAGTGGCATGTGATGTTTGGAGCCATATACCATAAAATAAATACCCAAAAATAAATCTAAAATATTTTCACCTCAGATTTCAGAAATTGGCATAAATTGGCAAAACACTTCTGCTTCAGTATTAGGTTGAGTCACTAGCCATCTGTTGAAAAGAGTAGAGTCTTTAAATAGACACAGTTGGGCTGTTTCTTGAAACATTTAGAGACTCTCTCATGCTTTTTCAGATAGCTGGAAGTTTCGTTGGGTCAAACTGGACTCGTTGAGTTTAGTATAGTTTCCTTTCTTTGCGCTTATAGTGAAACATGAGCACGTTTCTTGGCAAACTCCCACACCTTTAAAATGCTTCTGTCGGTTGGCTTTCAGTCTCATGCTTTATTTCCTCCAAGGCATGCCTTGATTGCTCACAAATGCACTCTTGTCTCACTGCTTAAATTTGTCCAGAAGGAATGATAACGTATCCAATAGACTATACACAGAGTCTGTGTCCTTGGGGAGTTGTATACCACACAGTTACTAAATTCTTCTGTCTAAATTCTCTTTTTTTCACCCCTAAACCTACCCTCCAGCGTGAATCATACAATCAGTTCATAAATAATAGAACCATTGAAACAATACATCAGCCTCTAGTTGATCCTCCTAAAGTAGCCATTAGAATAATCACATACTGTGTGAACAGGAAAGAAAAGCATTACCTTTAAAGAGAAGCTTTAAAATATGAATTTATCAATATTTCACAAGAAATAGGTTTACAGAAGACATTTGAATAAAATGTATACATTCTTTGCCCGATGCTATGGGGTACATGATTTAGGGGGAAAAAAAAACCAACAAACCCCCTTAGACCAGCAGCCATTAGCATAGAAACGATGGACTTCAAGGAGGATATGGTGTGAGCAGACGTTCCATGCAGATACATACCCGTCAGAATCGAATTGGGATGCCTGAATGAATGGGGGAGAAGAGGGGGCTGGAAGCACGTTACAAGTATGACCCCAGATGGTCTGCGGTGATGTTCTCAGTAACCCGCTCCGAGCTTTGCCCGCATCCTTTTCCTCCGGTGAAACGATCGCTTTGTGGCCCACGGCTGCTTACCTAGACTTCACTTAGAGTTTATCAACTGAAAGGTTTACAAAACTGAAATCTGGTTGAATCTCTGTGTAGCGTTCAACTTTAAAGGGTCAACCCATCTGTCGGCATTTTGCACACTTATGTATTATTATGATACAGCATATTACTTTATGGTAATTTTTATTTTTACATATAACTACCTCCATAAATTTGATGAAGCGGCCGCAGTGCGTTCAAGTGTATTGTTCAGAAAAGCAAAGTTGACAGCGTTCTTAACCATTAGACCATGGCATTCTGTGTGTGTGTCAGTGGTTGCCTGTGTGGACTCGTGACTGTCTCATTGCCATGGTTTTTCTTTGATGGCATTATTTCATTCTCAGCTGTAAACCCATCTCTCTTCTTTCCCACAGAAAGCGCACTTGATTTTGTTATGAATGAAAAGTTTAAATTTCTTGTCTCCCCCGCCCCTGCCCCCACCTCATTCCTGCTAAGAGCTCTCTCTGGCCAAGAGCCAGTTGGTAAACATGATTTAGCAAGCTATTTACTCCTATGAAAATCTGATATGAATTCTAGGTTTTCGGTCATAAGACACACCAGAAATTTGGACTGCCAACTTTGGAGCACTTTGGGCCTCTCTGCCTTCACTTGCATGCTACCGTATCGAGCCCAGATTTCATTGGAATTAAAAGAGCTGTGCTTTGTATCCACAATTTCCGTTCCATAATTTGTATTTCATTTTATATATTTTGCACATCTCAGGGGACCTTCATAAGCACATGAAAGGGGGTTGCCATCAAATAGAGAAAACGGGAAGAGCTTGAAAGAGGACTAGCTGGATAAAAGTAATAAATGGCTGCTTTTCTGATGTTGTGAAGTTCAAGTTCAGGAAGCATCCAGTGAAAGTTAATCTGGAATCACAACGATGTGAACACCAGCTGTTCCTCAGTCTCCCTTTTTCATAATCCAACCAGCATTTCTAAAATGTAAGTTTAAATTATATTGCAGTCACCATGGGGAGAAAAAAAAAAAAGAAACCTGTTCAGCAGCAATGAAAGCATTGTTTGTTTTTTAGGTTGGCACAGCTTTGTAAAATTCTACCCAGGACAAACCACTTATCACCACAAAGTGTACTTGAAAATAACGTTTTTAACTTAAATGATAGGCATATTGCTCACCATGCAGTAGTGATCTTGATTTGAAAAGCCTCACAATTTATAACATGGGCAGCGTTTGGAGCTTGATTAAAAACCAAGAACAACCTATGAGCACTTCGCACATTCATTTTGGGATCTCAAAGTGCTTCCAAAGCATTCGGATTCACAGTTCACAGAGCAGGTCCTATTTGTAATACCCGTACTTGAACAAACAGAAGGAGTGACATACGATTACCCAGAAACACAGTGGCAGCTATCAGTGATCTATTTTCTATCTGTTTGATAGACCCTCATGAGAAATCACGAAATACAATGCTATTTTTCTGATGTGTGCTAATAAAGTCAAAGAAAACAAATACAACTTGACACCTTTGTCCATTTTCATTCAAAAAGTTCAGGGTGTTGGGAATTTGACAAAAAAACAAAAAAAGCCACCCAGATGCCCTTGGGGTCGGAAGTAGATCTAGAACGCACACGCTTGTTTACAGTTTCCCATGGGCTTCTCTCAATCCTGTGCTAAAATACCGTCTTTCAGGAACACGACTGCCCCTGGCAGTGGAAGGTGCTGATACAGAAACTTTCACTACAAAAAAAACCTTTTATCGAGTCCTCTCCACAGTGCTTCTCAGCACAACTGAAATTCAGTATACTGAGCCCTAATCCGAAGAATCTGGAGTTGCCAGGGAAGCTGATCTAGTTCCAAGTGGGTTTTTTTTTTTTTTTAAATCTCAAATTAGGAGATAAAAGATCCTGGTCGAGGACCTTCTTCGTTTATCACAGGCCAGTCACAGAACCAGCTAGCATTGCGCCATCGGGCAACAGTGGCCCCCGCGGAAGTGATCCTTTCCTTCCCCCCCAACCTCCCCGACTCTCCACCACCCACCCCGGCTCTCTTATCATCCCACCATCCTCAAATTTCTGCACACACTGAGGGCTTGAGGAAGCTAGGACGCAGGAAAAATGGAGGCAAAAGCCATGGAAGACATTGCTTTGCTCTGGGTTAGTAGAATACAGACAGGAAAGAGATTATTATCGGTCTGATCTTTGCCAAGTAAGATAAAGGAATCAGCCATCACTCTGTCAACTCTCCCAGAAGGTTTTACAGTATTCCGGATACATCCAATCTTTTCCCATAGATTTTTTTTATTCGGGAGAGGTTTCATAAATTAGATCTATGAGAAAATTCATTACTCTATTTCCTGGGGTGTTGGAACCACACACTGGCGTCTCCCCGATGGAGTTCATCTCTGCGTCTTTTACAGCACCATCCCAGCCATGGCTCCTGTCACACTAGAGTCCTGTGTTTGTTTGTTTTTTAATTGGAGGCTAATTACTTTACAATGTTGTATTGGTTTTGCCATACATCAACATGAGTCCACCACAGGTGTACACGTGTTCCCCATCCTGAAGCCCCCTCCCTCCTCCCTCCCCATACCCCATCCTGAAGCCCCCCTCCCACCTCCCTCCCCGTACCATCTTTCTGGGTCGTTTTTACAGTTGTTTTAGGACTTACAGTGGCTGGTTTGCAAGGTTCAGAATTCTACAAGGCTCGAGGGGGACTAAACCTTCTTCTGATGATTGTATATTACCAGTTAACAGGGCTTTCTTTGCTCCTTGCTGTCCTCAAACGTGAACATATGCACACACACGCCCTGCCAACGAGGAAAGGGGTGGTTTTGCAGGTGAGGTGGCCATGACTCTGGAAGCCAGGGTGAGGCCAGAAGCCTTACCCATCTTTTCCAGGAATGTTTAATGTTTGGTCCACATACAGCTGCCTCCCTCCTTGTCCAGAGCCTGGTTTTGACATGCCTGTTCCCTTGCACCCCGCCTCCTGAAATAGGTACCAAACCCGAGATCCGAGGTCTCCAGCACGAATCCTCTGCAGTTATACAAAATCCATCCTGTCATGTACACACACAGCTCCTCGCCCCCCTTTCCTCCCAGTCCGCCCGCCCTGCCTCCTCCCCACTTATATCCCGATACACCTCCAGGGTTTCCACATCAGAAGGGCAAAGCAGTGTGTGGTACTGTGCACACAAGGATGGGTTAGGAATAGAGCTGTCCTAGGGTCACCTTCATGTAAGTATTGACAGCTACAAATTAAGGTCCTTAGAGTAGTTGACATAGATACAACTGTCTAGAAGAGAATTAAATTTCAACGTTCAGTTTAAAGGGATCATAATTCTGCAGGTATCTTTCTCCGAGTGACTGAATGTGACTATTGCATTAGGGTAAATGAATTAAGAAGTGCAAGTGGGATTTACTGTATGTTAGAAAGGAATTTTGCAGCCAAGACTGCCTTGAATAAAATGTGTTTGCACTGAAAAAAAAAAATTTTAAATTACTTGGTCTCTGGTTGCTGTAAAGGTCATCCAAGATGGATGTTCTGTTTATATTGTATAGTATTTCATATGAAATAATTACAGTTCATGAAATGTCTTCCCTAATGTTACTGATTTATAACAGCACATTTGTAACATGCTTTTTATCGTGTCAGTGTACCATATTGTAAATGAGGATTACTTGTCATGCTTAGTATAATAACTTAAAAAAAAAAGCACAGGGATTTTTGTAAGTCTATATTTGAAAGTCCCTCCATATGGTAATATTGTGTTCATGTTGTTTATGTAGTGTTGTGTGAAATATCCATTTTGGATTGTGTTACTTTTTAAGATATTAAATAACATTTGGTTATATGTCTAAGTGGATTTTTTTTTTTTTTTGGTACTTGAGAGAAAAATACCTTACGTGAGACCACTTTATTTCTCTCCTCAACTAATATTACATCATAACAAAATTTTATTGCACAATCTTGGTTATTAGAGCTTTTGAATTAAAACAACTGAAAATGGAAATTCCTGATCAACACCTTTTCCAGGAATGTTTAAAAAGATCCCGTTTTTAGCCAGCTATTCAAATTTAAAACCGAGTGAGGCTTACAGAGGCATATAATTAAGTTTTCTAAATGAAATTATAAAGTAATGTGGTCAGTTTGTTTTGTTATCACTCATATCGTAGCTTCTACCCCCGACTGAATGTGGTTCCCCTATCCAGCACCCACTCGGAAGTTACCCGCATACTCCAGGGAGGCCCTTTTGTACTGGTTTTGAATGCCTCTGTGTTTACCTGCCTTCAGAATCTATTATCCTTTCCTCTGACTCTCCTCAGTGGTGACAAAACTTTGTCCTGGGAGAATGGACCTCCTTTTTTCAAACCCAAAGTGACCTGCTGTCGAGCAAATGATGGAGCTGGGAAACATTATTAGTTGATAACAATATGGAGCTGTAAAGTCTAGCCTAATTTTCTTGTGAAGGCGATACCCAAAGCAGACTTCCCCAAGTGTTCTGAACAATGACAGAGCCATTTGGGTAAGTGTGGAAAACCTAAGGGGGCTCCTTTGAAGGACAAGCCTTATTTTTAGTTGTTTGCCTATGCAGACGCTTCATTTTTCAAGCATGTAATAGGGGGAACAAGAA
This sequence comes from Bos indicus, assembly GCF_029378745.1. Lineage (NCBI taxonomy): Eukaryota > Metazoa > Chordata > Mammalia > Artiodactyla > Bovidae > Bos > Bos indicus. Next base: position 14,709,183 of record NC_091786.1, read on the forward strand.
TACCGGAAGTACACTGTGCATTGTATGCTAGGAACAAAAACCTCTGTGCTGGAGGAAAGGTAATTGTCTGTTCCTTTCAGAACCTTCCAGTGAACTGGACACAGGAGGAAATGTAGTGACTCACCAAGAAGCTGGAAGGCAGGATTCTGACTCCTCTGAGAGAATGGTCACAGTTCATAAAAATCTTTTCTTTCGAAAGGAAATGGTATGGTTTTAACTTATTTTTAAGTGTTTAGAGTGGTGTGTTTTTTTCCTCCATAAGGAAAATCCAGAGTCCTCGGTATTTGTCATCTCCGCTCTTGCAGCTGTGAAATCAAGAGCCGCTGAATAATAAAAAGAAGTTATTCACCTGACTTTAATAATTTATTTAACTGTGAAACCTTACCCCTACTGTGGGAATACCTGGATTTAGTGACATTCCCCCTCTGAGCTCCATGGCTCCAGACTCTTCCTGTAAAGCAAACAGCTAGTCATCTAACCCATGGGATAAGTGCGTGTGATGAATGTTCACAGAGCATAACACACACTGTGCAGAAATGTCAAGAAAAAACAAGTCACCTGCATGCACGATATCCTGGGTGAGGTTTGGGTGAATCTTCTCAAAAGCAGTGCATTAGAAGTATGATGATAAAAGGGGGGAGAGAGATGCAGTGTGTTAAAAGAGAAATAAGGCCAGAGATGTTAGCTTGGAATTCAAAGGGCAAGATTGAACTACTGATGTTCGGTGAAGACCGGACTCTGTCTTCCTAAGTCAGATCTAGGACTGGTGTCTGTGGCTCACACGGAATGAACGTGTCAGCCTGTGCGTGTCTGAGTGACGGTGTCCGTGGGTTCCTTAGCCCCCAAAGTTGGCCCAACACTGGCCTCCAGGCCAGCGTCCCTCACGGCCCCTTGTTGCTCTTGCTTGCTGCGAAGTTCCAGGCATCGCTTTTCTTTCCTATTACCTGGGGTTTGTTTCACTTTATTACTCTTTTCTCTATGTAAAACTAAGAATTTTTGTGTTATGCTTTCTAGTCTGTTAATGCTTGGACTCATTCCTAATCTCAAGTGTATATCTGTAATAATGTAGCGTAGAATAATACAGAATAGGATATAACACTAATTATATTAGTAATAATAATACAGGGAAGCGTGGTGTGCTGCTTGGGGTCACAGAATCAAACACAACTTAGTGACTGAACAACAGGATTATGTTAATAAGGACATTCTAGTACAATGTAAAATATAAAATTAATATAATGTATATTACTGTATACTTGTATATAATTGAGATTCATATACATTATATATATTTATATTGTATTATATGTAATAATAACACGTGATAAGTTATATACATAGTAATTTTGTATATAACTACAATTGATTACTAGCACTTTAAATTTCACATTTATAGTCTTACACTCCTGTATCCAAAGCCCACTATCTTTGCTTAATCTCATTTCCACTCACCTTTGCACTGAGAGGCTGTTTTTCTCCAACACTGGGATATAAATTTATCACCAGCTATCAAAGGCCTGAGAAATCACTAGAAACTTTCATATATACAGATGGATGATGATAGACAGACAGATGATAACATAGATATTGCATTAGACCAAAGATTTCTATATTTTTTTTATAGTCTGTAAATGACAACAAAACGAGATGTTTTAATGATGTATTGAAAACTTGTTATCTTGGGAAATTGGTTTGGAACCCTCTTGTGTCCATGCTTCAAGCCAGCATCTGCCATTCTTTACTGTATCCTATATTGTGGGGAAAATTTCCCCCGGTAACGCACCTCGTTCAATGTCAATAACAGTTCAATGGTTCTAGCATTTAAAATCCCTTTCTTGAATTTTTCCACAATCATGAGATGTCCCCTGTTGCCGTCCCATCTGATTGGAAAGGTGGCAGTGGGTCTGCCCTACAATGGTCCAGCTTCACACTGCTTGTCATTGTTGACAGGACATGTGACGGACTAACAAATCTTAAATGGATTGGAAAAGACAAGCGTTGTCCTTTCCATTCCTTCTCTTCAGATGTGTTTGATGACAGTCATGGGACATCTGTGTCAATTGTCAAGAGATCGATATTCAGGCTGGGAACATTTCAGGATTCTCAGGGAGAGATGCCCTTGGAAACAGGAGATGCCATTTCCACAGCTGTATCCCTTCCGTGTCTCCTGCCTGTAAAAGGGATCCAATGAGATGGACCAGGGGCTCCATCTGGCCCTCTTAAGAAGTCAGGCAAACGGGCGCATTAGAGCTTATCTTTTACAGCTGACTTTTGTTCTAGCCAATTGATAGAACTACCAGTGCTTTGAGAGACTGCCCTAAAGACTTCATCAGTCAGAATATTTTGTAGATAGCTTACTGAGAACAAAGCACTTCCATTGCATTTTTAGACTTTTTTGGCTGCTCTGCACGACTTGTGGGATCTTAGTTCTTTCACCAGGGATTGAGCTTGTGGCCCCCTGGAGGGGAAGCATGGAGTCCTAACCACTGGGCAACCAGGGTAGTCCCCCCACTGCATTTTTAAACACACATTTTATTACAGTTTTAGAATTACAGAATTATTGTGACTGCTGTATGGAGAATGCCTGTGTAGCTACCCCATCACCATTTCCCCTGTTATTAACATTTTGCTTTAGTATGGTACATTGGTCATAATTAATGAACCAATATTGACACATTATGAACTAAAGCAATACTTTATTCAGATTTCCTTAGTTTGTCCTGCCTGTCATTTTTTTGTTCCAGGAGGCAGTCTGGGACACCACATTATTATGTGGCCTTAGTCTCCTGTGGTCAGTTTTTGATGACTTGGTGGTTTTGAGGAGTACTGCTCAGGAATTTTGTATAATAGCCCTCAATCTGGGTGTTTCATGCTTTTCTGAAGATTAGGCTGGGCATCCAGGTTATGAGGGGCTCACAGAGGTCAAGTATCATTGGCAGCATATACCAAGAATGCATATTAACAATATGACTCATCACAGTTGACAGAAACCTCAATCACCTGGCTTAAGATAACGTGAGGTCTCTTCACTGCCAAGTTACTCGTTTTCCCTCAGTTCTAGCTATCCTTTTCGGAAGAAAGTCACTAAGCTCAGCTCGCACTGGAGTCAGGATTTACCCTCCATCTCTTGAAGGGTGGAGAATTTAAATAGATTATTTGAAATTCTGTACAGGAAATGTCTTCTTCCCCACTTATTTTGACATAATTGAGTCACATCAGTATCTGTGCACAGTGTATGCTTGCTCGTTTTATGCGTTGGGTTGCAGTCCTTTCCTACTTTATGTATGTTATGCTTCAGCTTTTTCAGCTTCTGCTCTCGTTTGCTCCTTTGGTGGGCTCCCGTATCCCTTTGACCTACCCCCATCATCGTGGTGGTTTGTTCATTTCTTTGTGAGCACGTCCTAATTTCCTGGCATTATAGGATGCTCTAGGCTCATTTTGTATATCCCACTCCAGTCTCTGAATCGGTCACTTCTCTACTGAGCACGTAGTTTCTTATATTGAAGGATGATATTAAGAAACCAAGATCTAGGAGATAGTTATGTACACCCACCAGTACTGGAGAGCCATAATTCCTAAGTTTCTTCAGCTGATAGAGCAAGGAGATACCTGTGTGTGTACTAACCTGTGTACATCCATGTCAATAATATCTCTGTGTGGAACATCGGTATCTCTCATAAGCTAAATGTGAATTGACATGGATGTATACAACTCTGATCCATTGCTACACAGATCCTTCTGCCTCCCGCCTCTGCTTATCTGTAACCTCCCACCCCGGCCGTGAGAAGAATCCTGGCTCCCACCATTCACCATCCATCATCCATTTACTTAATCAGTTACAGTGTACACATATAGTAGCTCATCCTTTGCATTTTATAAAGCTGATTAGATAAATATGGATAAACATGGAAGTGAAAAAATGGAACATTTTCAACTTATTCTTGCTTAATACGGAAGTACTGTGAAGATCGTAAACCTTGGGCTTGTTAGTTCCTAATGGGATTGCTCTAAAGAATTTTAAAGTTCAAAGGGTAAAAGGGCATGATTAATATTATTTAATGTGCTCCTTTCCTTATGTCACACTGTTAGTACTTGGAAAGAAAGTGGTATGTTGACTTAAGAGCAATATCCATATGTTTGATAAGACCTTACTTTTTTCTCCCCACTCCAGTCTCTGCAAATCTGAATTGTAACCATATTCCAAGGGCCAGATCAAATGCCTTCTCCATCACAAGGCCTCTCTGAACATCCCTTCCCACTTTTGTGTCCTGACAAGAGTATGGCCTCTTGCCTGCTCCTGCAATAAATGTACCGTTTCCAACTCTGTGTTCCCAATTTTCATTTTAAAGTCAGGACTTCGAACTCCCACCCGAAACCATGACATTAGCTAAACAATTTATGCCACTTTTATAATGTTTACTGGGTTTCCTGGGGTTGGGGTGGGGGGATCTCCTCTTGTGACTGTTTCTCAGTGGTCCTTATGAGCTTGGAAAGTTCAGGTAGGCTGGACTGTCCAAGAAATGGGCTCAGTGAGGTGGCTTCTAGCAGGATTCCAACAACTTTAAGGGCTTATTAAAAGCGGAATGGGAAGCTTTTGTCCCTTTTTGCAAGGTTATCCCCATCCTTCACTCCTGGGCTGTTACTCAGGAGCCACTGAACGAGCCGCTGTCTAACATGTGAAAGGAACAGATCTCATCCACTGAATATGGGGAGTCCGTTTGTGGGGGTGTAAGAGACTGGGGTGCAGAGTGGGTCTCCCCAAAGTGGTGGGGGTGTTGATGACAGCGGACACAGTATGTTTCTTTTTAACTGTATCTTAAATGTAAAGACAGTTTATGCAAATGTTTATGCAAATGTTCCATAAAAGTATAATGAAAAGTTTACTTTCTGGATTTCACGGGTTTTTTCGCCTATCTTAACCACATGTTTTTCTATTTCTTGTCATTTCTTTCCCCAACCTCCAACCTCTTTTATTTTTTTTAACATCTGTGAGATTTTGACAACTCGCTTTTAATATGCTCATTCCTCTCCCCTCCCCCATCTCACACTTTTAAAACAAGTCCTTGATTTTTTCTTTCTTGATCATTGTTGCCACATCTGCCTATGACGTTGTCCCCAACTGTGACTTACTCATTTTGTAGCAGTGACTATTTTAAAAGCCCAACCAGGTAATAGCAAAATTCCTTGCTATTACTCCCAAATACTCAAATTAGCTTAAAAAAAAGTTTTAAACATTGCTCTGGGTTGACTGTGTACCAGATCCCCTCCCCTCAAGCTCTAGATCAGCTGTGGTACTGGGAGTTGGCTTTTTCAGCAGGTAAGCTGGAACAGCATTATTCTCTGTTGGCCCCAGGGCTCAGAAATGGTGTTGCGGTTCCTACCCTGGGATGTGGTCAGGATGAAGTCAATGATGACATAGTCTAGTTCCCTCTGGGGGATGTTTTAGGTAACTTGAATAGTCTTCCAATTCCATTCTTCCTAAAAGTCATGCCTCTATGAAATCCACATCTTAATTTTAGTTTTCTACCTAGTCCAATTTTTCTACAGTAAGCACATATTATTTTAGAGTCAGAATACTCTTTGTGAAAATGTAAAACGTTTAAGAATACAATAAGTCGAAGAAGGGTGAAAAATTGTGAATGAGGTCGTCCTGTGTTTTAATCCTCCCCGGGCAGCCAAGTCCTGTCTTTCCTCCCAGCTCTTTGTGGCCACTTCACCTCTGATGGGGACTACACGCTGAACCTGAGATTTTTCTTGAGTATAAAAAACCTTCTTAATTTTTCAAGTTGCAGATCTATGTGTTTCCTGCTTTCCAGAGCATAGTCTCCTGGTCTCAATAAAAGGCAATCCAGAATTTCCTCAGATGAGGTAGGATTAAGACAGGGGAAAAAACAGGATTAAAGGTAAGGATTACCTTTTAGGGGCAGAGTAAAAGCCGTCACGTCAGGGGGAGGATGAATCATTCGGAGCCCGGATAAGCTGGTGCTTGATTCCTTTTCCTTAGTTGTTACTTTAGTAATTGAACATTCTTCCCAAGTGGTTTATCACAGCTAACTCATTTGCCCTCAGAATCCAGTTGAGAAGACTTCGCTGTCAGTGCAGTGGTTAAGACTCTGAGCTTCCAATACAGGGGGCGTGGGTTCAATCCCTGGCTGGAGAACTAAGATCCCACATGCTGTGTGGCTTGGCCAAAAAAATAAATATTAAAAAAGGAAGAAAGATTTTTTTTTCTTAAAGAATCTAAGTAAGAATCTTTAGATACTTCCTACTGCATCTGGAATCTAGTATTTATCAATTCATGTTGTACTTAATCAATTCTTACCATAATTTCTAATAAATATATCACAATCATAGACATTAAAAAGTATCACCTCAAAAAGGTAGTCCATTAAGCAGATGCAGCTTAAAAATTTAGGGCCCTGTAGGTGTGGACTAGATTTTTGCAAAACTAGAAAAGTAAATCAGGTCTAAATTGTTCCAGTTTTACTGAGTTATAATTGACATACAGCACTATGTAAGTTTAAGGTTTATACCTATTACATAATGGACTTACCAGGTGGCACTAGCGGTAAAGAATCTGTCTGCCAGTGCAGGAGATTCAAGAGATGCAGTTTCAGTCCCTGGGTTGGGAAGATCCCCTGGAGTAGGAAATAGCAACCCACTCCAGTACTCTTGCCTGGAGAATCCCGTGGACCAAGGAGCTTATCTATCTTCATAGAGTAATCTGGATCTGTCACTCCCTTACCCTCAATTTGCCCTCTGCCATTCCCGCTCCCTGTTCATAACCACGAAATAATACAAATGAATGTATAAGCAAAACAGAATCCGACTTAGTTCTAAAAAGCCAAACACGAGGGTATGTCACTGCCAAGCTGAAGCGCATTCTATGGAGACTTTCTATACAGCCACTAACTTTTTCCAAGGACAGGAAATCCTCTAAAACATTCCTTCCTACAATTACAAGAATCCTGTTTAAAATGAAAGCCTCATCCTTAAGACAATCTGGAGATGTTAAGGTTTCTACTAGAAGTGAATAATGTGCCAGCTGTTGGCACATCCTTTCACTAACACAGACCCCTGGAGCCATTGCTTCCGGATTCAATGTCCCATTCACCCTTTGAAGGATGCTCTGTAGAAGTGAGCGCCGTACCCAAGGCTGCCCCTGGGTGGACCTGAGACACAGGTGAATGAGCCTCGTCCTGGTCTCTGCTCATCAGTTCTTTCCTACAGCCTTGTCTCTCGGATACAGGAGGAAAGCCAACAACTATCTAGAAAAGTTCTCTTTTCCAAAGGGGTTCATATTATAAAAGAACCTACAAGAGGAGAATCTTAGGGGGCACAACCTTCCACCTAATCTCACAAGAGTCTGTCTATGTATCTTTCTGTCCTGTCAGTCTGTAACGAACTTCTGGAGGGGAAGGCCTGTTTCTTAAGTCATTGATGTTTTTCCTGTGCAGACACAAACCTCGATGTTTATGAAGGAATGAATGGATACACGCTCGAACAAAAGAAGGCGTGCATGAGAGTGGCTGACGGAATGTAGGTACTGACGGTAAGATGACCTGCGACAAAGACTCAGATCCATGAGAGCCACCTGGAACTCATTTCATTCTGCTTTTAAAGTGTGGCTAACTAGATGAAGAGACTGTGGAATAAAGGTGCATTCTTCAAGAAGCCTCTAAGAAAAACCATGTGGCTCTGATTCTGATATCTATGTGGAGGTGGGGGTGGCGTTTTTGTCAACGTTCCTAGCGAGGCGTGATTATCAAGAACTTTTAAAACAGAAACAATGATATTTGCAATATATTTGGGATAGCACATATTTATGAAGTTGAACACCAACTTAAGTAAAATTAGAATTAGTTTTATAATACGAATCTCTCCTGAACCCTTGTACCACATGACCACTGCATTGTACATGGCTGGAGAGATTCCAACACACACATATGTATTCACACATACAAACAATAGCATAGCAGTATCATACAAGTAGTGTGAGGAATGGGAAAGCCATTCATAGGTGGGGAACAGATAAACATTTGGAATGTCTGGTCTTTGTGCTATGCCTCACTGATATTGTTTCTTTGTTAAAAACAAATATATCTTTATTATAGGAAATCTGAAAATTACAAGAAAGCAGAAAAGCAAACAAGAATTATGCATCATCATATCTCCCAAGATGATCACAAGTATTGTACAGTATGTATTTCTTGTTAACATTTTTACATATTTTTAAACAAAATTGGGGCCACCTAGTCCAAACTATTTTGCAACCTGCTTTTCCCCCATAATTTTCATGAACATTTCTCATGACTTTCAATATTCTTCTGCCATGTTCCTCTAAATGGTTGCACAATAGGTCTTTCCTTGAATCATTTTCCTTCTGTTTCTCACTGTTGAACTTTTCTTTAGATGTTTTCCTGATGCTGGAATTTTGGGGCTGCAGCGAACATCCTTAAAGAAATCTGAATGTTCCCTGAAATTAGAATTCCTGAGTCAAAATCTGCATGCATGTTTAAGACTTTTAAAATATATTGTCACATTACCTTTCCCAATTTGTTGTGTCCAATTACCCTCCTGCCAGAAGTTATGATAAGATTTATGTTCTAAAGTATTTAAAGGTCGGTTTTACTTTGGTATGTTTATAACTGTATCCATTCCTTTGCCAGTTGTATTCAAGGGTTAGATTCTGGTGTCTAATCTGTGGAATTATTCAGTCTGTTGATCGAGCCTTTAGCAGGAAAGATATTAATATCACACATCTCCTAATGAAGCTTTAACAAAATAGTATTAGGATAAGAGATTTTTTGACTTTTTCACCTTTATAAGTACACCGTGGGAAAATGAATCAGTCATGTTTTGTCATAAATATGTTGAGAGAAAGGAACTTTTTTGCTTGTGTATCTTTTTCACGTGGACCGTATTCCAATTCAGAGTTGTTCCCACTTTGTTGTCTCAAGTTGGAAGCACAGTATAAGTATGATTAAGTCTCCAGCTTGGCAGCAAAAACACTTGCAGCGTAACCCAGATAGGCTCACCCTGTGGGTACAGGTCAAGTGAAAGCGTCTCTAATTCCCTTGAGGATGTTTTTCATTTGAGTCCAGAGTGAAAGCTGCTTGGAAACGCCTTGACAGTATTCTTCTCTATCGGGAACATTAGATTCCCAAGATGCAACGTGTTTTCAGATTTATTATTCTCCTATCATGAAGAAACTCAAGGATACTTCAACCTGGAGAAGCTTTTTATTTGACGTCTTTCTTTCAAGGTAACAGCTCTGCAGCGGTTTGTTTCATATGCACCCGCTTATTAGTGGTAGCTTTTGGTGAAAACATGCTTATCAAAAAGGGATGATATATAGTGAAGAGCAGCTGCTCCAAATCACAGACTATTCATAAATAGCTTCCCACCCCCACCCTGAGTGAGGCCCTCTATTCTCCAGTTATAACAGTCAGCAGAAAATGAAAACCCTGTAGGGTGATAAATAGTTGAAAAAATATTTCTCCCTAGTGTTTCGAATGTTGTCTTATGATGCACTGCACTTTCACTGAACCAGAAATTGTCTGTAATAAAAGAATATTGAGGGGGAAATGTTTAGATTCTCATTGAATGCTAGAACTTAGAAGACATGCTCTGCTTTCACTGACAGAGGTTAATAGCTGAGTATATGTCATCAGCATCAATAAAATGAGAGATTTTGGTCCCTAGCCCCTAATAAAAAATTACAATTTTTAACATGTAAAAGCTGGAGATCTTTTTTTCCCCTAATTTAAAATAACAGTTCAATTACCAATAAGCAAATGATCTCTTATTAAAAATTCTATAAATATTTCATATTTTTAGAGCCATCAAAAATAAAAGGCCACTTCTTTCAGCTGTCTTTTGACTTAAAACCATCTTTTCCATTTATCTAAGGAACAAATACTATTGTTTCTGGAAAGTGTGCTGCTTTCTTTCCTGGTTATTAATCATCTGTTTTATACGTTGTAGGGACCATACTCCTACACATACTCTTTACTTGGAGCTTCCTCCCTTATAAAAGGAATTTGGGCAACCCGGAAATCATTTCAGAATCGTCCCGAGATCTGTTGAGGTGGAAGTGAACTCTAAATGGTCAGCTGTGATAACAAATTCACTATCAGTTCTGGACTGTGATTTCTCTACTTGACCAACTTGGTTCCGCCAGGGGTGAATTGAATATCAGTTTTGCCTATAGGTTACTCTTTTTCAAGCTATTAGTACAGTAATCATCAGTATCTACTGAAGAGAACTGTGGTTGTAAACAGCTTGACTGTGTCTAAAGTGCAACTCTGCTCTTACCCTAGAGGACTAAAGTCTCAAAAGTCCTTGAACTTTTTATTTTTTTCTTTCGAGTGTGTGCACTAAAGCAAGAATGTGAGCTGGTTTTCCTCAGTCTGAGTCTTCCCTGGAACAGATGGGGCTTGTACTTATCTGGATGGTTTGGGGGGAGGGGGTGGGGGGAGTCCTGAGGACTCCCACCTTGACATTGCAATGAAAACTTTCCCTCAAATCTCTAAATTCTCTCATCTGGCACAATAAATTAGAAAAGCCTGCTGTTCCCTTTGGTAGGCTTATGGAGTGCCTCCATGTTAGATTAATATCCAGAAATCATCTCTTCTCTGGTGGAGCATAAGGCAGGTGATGAGTCCCAGATGTTTCTGCATGACCGTCATTCCCAGACATAATAGATGACATCAGGGAAAGAGCTGTGACTTCTTTTTCTTTCTTCCTCTCTTTTTTCCCTCCTTCACCTCCTCCTCCCCCTACTTCTTCCCTCCCTCCCTTCTCACCCCTTCTTACACACGCACACGCACATACACAAACACACACATCTTTTTCTTTCTTTTCTAAAGGATTCAGAGGGTTTGAAAGTTGACTAAGTAACCTCACGTAATGGCTCAGTCGGTAAAGAATCCACCTGCGTGCAAGAGACACAGGATCGATCCCTGTGTTGGGAAGATCCCCTGGAGGAGGAACTGGCAACCCACTCCAGTGTTCTTTCCTGGGAAATCCCATGGACAGAGGAGGCTGGTGGCCTGCAGTCCATGGGGTCTCAAAGAGTCAGACATAATTTAGCAACCAAACCAGCACCAGCAGCTACATTTGATGGAATAACTTGCCCCACATTTCAGTAACCACAGCTGGCGCTGAGGGCAAAAGGACTTGGGGTTGTCGGGAGATACCTCAGAGGTGGCAACCTCGGACGTGGGACTTGGACATGGCAATGTAGAGGGGGCTGTGAAGAGCATCGCAGGACAGTGGTTCACTGGGTTGTCCCTCCTGCAGTTCTCCTTGCTCAGAGCTGTGGTTGAGTCCGTCCTCTTTGCTTTAGCCCTTGTTGCCTTAGAATTATAGGGAGAACTGTAAGCTCCCTAGGAAATTCCAGGAAGTCTCCAGCTGCCTTAAGGAAAGTGAACTTGGTAATAATTGAACCTCCCCCATTTCTCTAGTATTATGCCAGCCCTTCTGTTAGATTAGAGACAATGACTTTCAAGGATGCATTCAGCACCCTGATTTCTTAGATGAGGGGTCTAGGATTCAGGGGAGCATGTGGTCCAAACATGTGAACCCAGCCTGCACATCCAAACCCATGTGACCCTAAAGCACGTGTGCAGGGGCCTGTGGGGTGACCCCAGCCGCACATCCAGACCCGTATGACCCTAAAGCATGTGTGCAGGGACCTGTGGAGTGACCCCAGCCGCACATCCAGACCCGTGTGACCCTAAAGCACGTGTGCAGGAGCCTGTGGGGTGACCCCAGCCTGCACATCCAGACCCGTGTGACCCTTAAGCACGTGTGCAGGAGCCTGTGGGGTGATCCCAGCCTGCGCATCCAGACCCGTGTGACTCTAAAACACGTGTGCAGGAGCCTGTGGGGTGACCCCAGCCTGCACATCCAGACCCATGTGACCCTAAAGCACATGTGCAGGGGCCTGTGGGGTGACCCAAGTTGCACATCCAGACCCGTGTGACTCTAATGCACGTGTGCGGGGGCCCGTGGGCACTCAGTGCTCCCAGCTCCTCTGATTGCAGGCTCTCAGTACAACAGCATGACTTCACCAAACCCACCTAGTTGGCAGAAGTGCTCTTTCTGCCTTTAGGGGGCCCACAGTCGAGGCTCAGTGCTCACTGCCGGTGCCCCTGCAGCTCCGGATTCTTCCTCCTGACGTGGGGGAAGATCCTGAACAGGACAGAGACAAACTCGAGGGCTTTCCTGTGGCCGTGTGCTGTGCTGTGCTTTGTCTCTCAGTCATGTCTGAGTCTTTGTGACCCGATGAACTGCAGCCCACCATACTCCTCTGTCCTTGGGATTCTCCAGGCCAGAATACTGGAGTGGGTAGCCTTTTCCTTCTCCAGGGGATCTTCCCAAGCCAGGGATCAAAACCAGGTCTCCCGCATTGCAGACGGATTCTTTACCATCTGAGCCACCAGGGAAGCCCAAGAATACTGGAGTGGGTAGCCTGTCCCTTCTCCAGGGGATCTTCCCAACCCAGGAATCGAACCAGGGTCTCCTGCATTGCAGACAGATTCTTTACCAGCTGAGCTACCAAGGAAGCTCTCTTGTGGCCATGGAAGTTGATCAAAAGCTTTTCTACCTGCAGTGCTGTCTCTTATTGCTCTCAAGCTTCATCCACCCGGGATGAATGGAGTTTATCTTTCTCAAATTAAGGAGTTTCCTGAACTAGAGGACACAGAGGAAATCCAGTGCCATGCTGGAGCAACCCCTGTGAAGCTTTCACCAGAGCAGACTTGCTTCATGAGCTTAAAAATCTGTAAACACTTTTCCTAGCCAATGGTCTCCCATCTAACTGAGGAGTGTGCATGGAGACTCACATGCTTCTGTGTTTGGATGTAACCTCCCAGGGAATCGGTCTCCGAGGGAGGAGAGTGAGAAGCCTTCTTCAGCTCTCCGCTCTGTGCTCCATGATGTAGTCCATCAGAGTCTGTTGAAAGTGTTAGTCACTCAGTTCTGTCCAACTTTTTGTGACCCATGGACTGTAGCCCACCAGGCTCCTCTGTCCCTGGATTCTCCAGGCAAGAATACTGGATTAGGTAGCCATTCCTTTCTCCAGGGGATCTTCCTGACCTAGGAACTGAACCCAGGTCTCCTGCTTTGGAGGCAGATTGTTTACCATCTGAACCACCAGGGAAGAGTCTGTTGGGCAGGAGGGAAACTGAAACTTTGACTCCCTTTCTTGCTGATGAAAGCAAGCAGCATTTAAGAGCTTGGAAATATTCAGCCATCCACGCCCATCATCCACTCTGCCTTACCTCCTGTGCCCACATCAGATGTAGGCAGAGCTTAGCCCTGGAAGTTAGATGGCTTACGTAACTCACCACTGTCCACTATTTTGATCACACTACCAGGGTAGCTTAAGTAGCTGGCATCCTCTCCTTTTCAAGAAGGGGAGATTTGGACTCAGAGGTCAGGTCTATTGTCCACAGTGACAAACAGCAGAGTCAGGAGTCAAACCCCAGCCAGCCTCACCCCAAAGCCTAGATCTCAGGGATGTCAGGCTGCCTTCTGTACTTTTAGATAAATGGAAAGTATCATTTCCCCTTCTATTTATAAGACTGAGTTACTTATACAATTTGTGCTTCCAGTGTTTTTGGAGTGTAGCATGCCAAACCAGGCTCGCAAAGGGTCACAGCAGAATGTGTCCACAGTCTAACCACAGTGCTGTTTACAGAAGACAGACTTCAGAGCAAGAGAAATTCCACAGAGCGTCATGTTTCTGTGAAGCCAAGCCATCAGGAAGTTTCTTTTTAAAAGAGTATTTAACTTTTTTTTCTGTTTATAAAAATAATGCACAATGAGTAAAAAAAAATGGAAAAAATAAAAGCCACCTATAATGTTAACATTATGGTATACACAGTTTTAATACTACTATTTGTACACATATATGTATACCTGCATATACAGGGCTTCCCAGGTGGTGCTGTTGGTAAAAGATCCCACCTGCCAATGCAGGAGACATATGAGACAAGGGTTCGATCCCTGTGTTGGGAAGATCCCCTGGAGGAGGGCACGGCAATCCACTCCAGTATTCTTGCATGGAGAATCCCATGGACAGAGGAGCCTGGTGAGCTACAGTCCATGGGGTTGCAAAGAGTTGGACACAACTGAAGTGACTGAGCACCCATGCATGTGTATATACATATACATCTTTTAATAAACATATATGTATTAATATGGCTTGCATATTTAATATATTTATAACAGTATATATTGTATATATAAAAATCTTTTAATAAAGTTAGACTAATGCTATATAGCATTAGTCTAATTTTATATAATTATATATATGATTTAATATATATATGGCTGGGGTTTCTTTTAAGCATGACGCATTCTCTCACCATCTGGCCAGCCATTAGCCACTCCGTGGATCAATCCAGGGTCTTCCTCCAGGGCATCTCACCTTACAAACAAAGTGCTACCCTGGGAGGATTTCCTGTCCTTGGCTGCCCCCAATGGGGCTACAATGACTGTCAGCCCACTTTGGGCTGGTGCAGGCATCTGGTAGAAGGCCATCTAAATCAGGCTTGACTTGCCATCTCTTTTCATCAGTTGGTCATTGAGATTCGCCACAAGGCCACGGGCATCAGCTGAGGTCACCAGTGTGGCTGGTCCGAGCATGCTGGGGTACGACTGACTGGCTTCTGGGCCTAATCTGTGCCTTCAGGAACACTTAGGCATCAACCTGTGTATATCATCTCTCTGTAATGCTTGAGCACTTCTTGAAATGTTCAAGTTTATGGTCAAGCGAACCAGATAGCACATGTTCACGAATGGCAAGTATCAGGTGTCTGTCTGGTCATTTGGGGGACTGCAGTGAGTTGCCACTCTGCCCCTCTGCCCCGCCCCCCACCCAGGTTCTAATGGCAAGCTAGGAGCTGTTACTCCCAAAAGGAGACGAGGTATTTGTTGGAAACTAGCTTAAATCATAAATCTTAAGGTCCTGCATTTTTAATGCTCCACGGAAGCTTGAGATAGGCTCCAAATGTGTCCTGTCCATCATCTGGTGAGTGGATACGGTGTGTTCATACAAGGAAAGTTATTCAGCCACAAAAAGAATGAAGTACCAATATATGCTGCAAACTGGGTGGATATTGAAAGCGTTATGCCAAGTGGAAGAAGCCAGATGCAAAAACCCACGTGTATGATTCCGTTTATATGAAGTATCCAGAATAGGCAAGGCTGTAGAGACAGAAAGCAGAAAAGCAATGACTGCAGCTGGGCGAAGGTGGGAATGAGGTGGTGTTGGGTGCATGACTGCTTGGTGGGCATGGAGTTTTCTTCTGGAGTGATATAAAAGTCCTAGAACTAGACAGATGTGATGGTTGCGAAACACTGTCAACATACCAAACACCACTGTGTAATGGTTAAAAAGCTGAATACCACAATTTTTAAAAAGTCACAGAATTACATGAGATTTCTTTTTGTAAACACCCTTTTGTCTATCTGGGAGTTTTAAGTTGTTATTACTTTTTTCTCATTGCTTTTCTTTATTATGTCCTCAGACTTTTCAAATGGTCTGTAACAGTAGGTATTTCTCTTGTGCCCAGTGTTTTCCAGGAAATCCGCCATTCACAGCCCTGATTCTCCTGATCTGAAAGTGAAAGTCGCCCAGTCGTGACCAACTCTTTGCGACCCCATGGACTATACAGTCTATGGAACTCTCCAGGCCAGAATACTGGAGTGGGGAGCCCTTCTCTTCTCCAGGGGATCTTCCCAACCCAGGGATTGAACCCAGGTCTCCTGCATTGCAGGCGGATCCTTTAACAGCTTGGTTAATTTCTCTGCAGGCTTGCTCCATGGAAATTCCCTTGACTTACCTTCACCTGTACTTTGCCTGCACCTCTGTTCCCCCTCACCTTTTATGTTTCTGTTCTTTGCTTAATTGAAGCATATCTTCAAGTAATTGCAGATTGTCCCATCTGGAAATGTCTATAATCCACCCTTAAAACTGATCAATTAATTGCCGTAGTTAAATATACTTTGCCCTCTGCTTTTTTCTAGGCTTCAGTGTTGCTTCTGTTTTCTCACATTTTGTATGTTACTTGTTTTTTTCTAAGACGTTATGAGATTCTTCTTATTATCTATAGTATTCTGAAATTTCATTAAGATATGCTTGGATAGAAGCCTTTTTTCATGCATTCATTTGCTTGTGTATTCAAGTGGTCTCTGAAAATGTAAAGACTTTTATTTTTCAACTCAGAAATTTTTCTGTGTTATATCTTCACTAATTTTCACTCCTCTATTTTCTCTAGTCTCTCTTCCCCAAACCCTTATTTGGAAGGACATCATATATATTTCCAGAGAAGGCAATGGCACCCCACTCCAGTACTCTTGCATGGAAAATCCCATGGACGGAGGAGCCTGGTAGGCTGCAGTCCATGGGGTCGCTGGGAGTCAGACACGACTGAGCGACTTCACTTTCACTTTTCACTCTCATGCATTGGAGAAGGAAATGGCAACCCACTCCAGTGTTCTTGCCTGGAGAATCCCAGGGACGGGGGAGCCTGGTGGGCTGCCGTCTATGGGGTCACACAGAGTCGGACACGACTGAAGTGACTTAGCAGCAGCAGCAGCATATATATTTCTAAAAGATGCAAGACGTCATATATAGTTCTCTTAGTTTTTTTATAGTTTCTTTTAGGCATGTCTCTCCCAGTTGTTTTTTTTTTTTTTAAAAAGAGATTTCCTTGACTCCTTCCTCCAATTACCCTATTGATTTATTTCATCTTGCCTCTCATTTTTTAAAAAAATATTTTTATATGGGCCATTTTTAAAGTCTTTCTTGAATTTGTTACAATATTGCTTCTGTTATGTTTTGGGGTTTTGGCCATGAGGCATGTGGTCTCTTTGCTCCCTGGCCAGGAATGAAACCTGCACCCCTGCATTGGAAAGCAAAGTCTTAACCGCTTGACCACCAAGGAAGTACTTCTCATATTTTTAATTTGTAAGAATTTTCAACTTGTTTCATATCCATTCCTTTATCAAAACATCCTGCTTTAATTTTATAGATAAAATATCATTCTTCAATCTTCGGGGAATGCCAAAGTTGTGTGTTCATTTAGTTATTTCCCTATTTTCCACATCATTCCTTCCTTCTGGGATCACATTTTCAATCTGTTTATCATGAAGTCTCACTTTATATTGATCTCAAGTTATCCATTCATATTTAAGAGTAAGAGTCAAAAAGAAGGTTGAGAACATTGTGTACTGGAATAAGGTTCTTGTTTTGTTTTGTTAGGTCTATCAGGCAGGAAGGCAGCTATTACCATTAGGAGTCCATCAAAAGCCAGAATGTGGAGGTCTTTCAAGGGGAAGGTAGTTATTTCATTTTCCAAAAACGAAACTCTGATTCTTCAGCTTTGGAATGCTTAGGTCATAGCATTCTGTGGAATAGGCTGGGACGTTGATTGCTTAATTTACC
This sequence comes from Bos indicus, assembly GCF_029378745.1. NCBI lineage: Eukaryota > Metazoa > Chordata > Mammalia > Artiodactyla > Bovidae > Bos > Bos indicus. The sequence goes on from NC_091786.1 coordinate 14,726,644, forward strand.
GACTTTTAAAGAAGCCACATGTTTGCAGCCTCAAGTTTCACCTCCCTCTTGCCATTCTGAAGTCTCCAATTCCTAAGCCCTGGAGGAATCCCACAGGGCGCACCATCTCCCCCTCCCTTTGATCCAGATTCCCCCGGGTGAGTACTCGATGCTTTCTTCCTCCTCCTTTGCGTAGTTCATCCATCATGCTCCCCAGGCCTTCTTCCCTTCAGAGTTTTGTGGAAATCCCTCATCTGCGGATGGGCCCTCTCCAATCTCTCTGACACTGCAGGTTAATATGTTTTTAATCTTTTACTATCCTTACATTATAGGGTGTCTCCAGGGAGAAGAACTTTTTTTTCCTCTTTTTGCTATGGACTTAACCTCTCAATTTATTAATTTCGCCCAACTGCAAAATGATCTTTTCTAAAGTTACTTATAATTTTAAAATTCTGTTATAAATCTCTTCCCTACTTGTGAGTTGACCTTATATCCCCAAAGCCTCTGCTTCACCAAGTTGCTTCAAGTCTTCCTCAGACTTAATGTTGACTGAGTGAATAATTTAACTTTTTTTCCTAAAGGGACTGATTTATTTTGACCTGCTCCATGATGTCCCTCGGAGAAGGCAATGGCACCCCACTCCAGTTCTCTTGCCTGGAAAATCCCATGGACGGAGGAGCCTGGTGGGCTGCAGTCCATGGGGTCGAGAAGAGTCAGACATGACTGAGCGACTTCACTTTCACTTTTCACTTTCATGCATTGGTAGGAAATGGCAACCCACTCCAGTGTTCTTGCCTAGAGAATCCCAGGGACGGGGGAGCCTGGTGGGCTGCCGTCTATGGGGTCGCACAGAGTCGGACACGACTGAAGTGACTCAGCAGGATGATCTAGAGTTCTCTGGAGAAGCATTAACCATTACATGTAGTTAACAACTCCTCTCTCTCACCTGGGTCAGCCTGCAGAATGACTCACATGAAAAGTATCTTGAAGGCAAGTGTTCGCCCTTGTGATTTTCAGGTTAGGGCTTATGTTCAAAATGTCTCCGATTTTTGTTAATGGCATCTTAATATTCGTAGATGTCTCTTCTAATTTTCAGTCCTATGAGACTTTTGTTATACTCTAGTTTCTGCTGTTCTGGACAAAGACTATCATTTTGAAGTTTCCTTTGGCACTTTCCCAAAGTGAATTTCGACCATACCACTCATTCTCTTTTTGAAGTCAGATGACTCTACATTTGGTGAAAACCTGTCTGGATATGTTGTATGATGCAGATAGAAGTCTAATTTTTGTTTTGCTCTATTTTTGGTTCTGTTGATTGATTCAATTTAAAACCTAATAAAGTGTGTATCAGACAAATTTCTTCATCATACAATACTGTTGAGAGGGAACTCAATATTACACTTAGTTCTTCTTATATGCCAGGCACTGTTTTGGAAAATTTGTATTCATTAATGCCTTTAATCCTCAAATGATCATGTATTTTTACATTGTACAGACGAGAAAAAGGGAAGCCAGGGTATAAATTCAGGCGGTTGGGCTCCAGAAGGACATTTTTGTGGAAAGTTGTTTCTTTTCTTTTAGAAATTGTCCAGATAATACCTCATCCTAAGGAAGAGACATGAACCCTGGAGTTATTTTGGTGGAGAAATACAAGGAAGAAGGTAAATATCTCAGAAATCAGAAGATGATACCCTTGTTTGTTAGGAATTATAAAAGTTTCCTTTAAAAAAAAAAACACAAAAAACAGGAACCACAGAGCAGAATATCCAGAGACTAATAAGCCTTGGTTTTAGAGGCAACTGCTGCTGCTGCTGCTAAGTCGCTTCAGTCGTATCCGACTCTGTGCGACCCCATAGACGGCAGCCCACTAGGCTCCCCGTCCCTGGGATTCTCCAGGCAAGAACACTGGAGTGGGTTGCCATTTCCTTCTCCAATGCATGAGAGTGAAAAGTGAAAGTGAAGTCGCTCAGTCGTGTCCAACTCCTAGTGACCCCATGGACTGCAGCCTCCCAGGCTCCTCCGTCCATGGGATTTTCCAGGCAAGAGTACTGGAGTGGGTTGCCATTGCCTTCTCCTTTAGAGGCAACACTCTCATACAAATGTTTTAAAATTCTTCCATATCCTACATTCAATATCACTTTTTGATATATTATGGAAAAATATTGAAAAAAATTTTGTACCCAAATTGACTTATCTACTCACTCATTCAACAAGTTTTTTAATTCACTGATACATCTATATACATACATATATACATTCTTTTTTTAATGTTCATTTCCATCATGGCTTATCATAGGTGCACTCTTCAATAGTTAAGATACGGAAACACCCTAAATGGCCATTGACAGAGGAATGGATACAGAAAAGGTGGTACTTATGTACCGTGGATTACTAATCAGCTATAAAAAAAAAAAAAGGACAAAATACTGCCATTTGCAGCAACACGGATGCACCTAGAGATTATAAGTGAAGTAAGTCATTCAAAGAATATTTTTTGAGCACCAGCTGAGAAGCTGACGTCAGTCTAGGTGTAGAGGATGTGTTTGTGAACCAAAACTGAGCTATTTTCAAGCGGGTTGTTGGCAGGTGGGGGCACCACCAGCAAGAAACATCAGAAACGGATGATGTGGTAGAGGATGCCATGGAAGGAAGGAAGAACAGCCCGGGGTGAGGGAGATTTGGAATCCCTGATGAGATGGGCACAGGTTACAGTTTCCAACGTGGTGGCTGGGATAAGCCTTTAGAGCAGGTTAGAACTGAGCTAAGGCTTGAAGGAAGTCAACGCGTTAGCCTTGTTCTATCTAGGGGAAGGCTGTTCCCAGCAGAGGGAATCACTAAAGAGGAGCACCCCAGCATGTTGGAAAAACAGCAAGGAGGCCTCCCAGCAAAGAGAAGAGATGAACTCCGAGAGGGATTGGGGATCCAGAAGTTATGGGCTTCGTAGGTTGTTTGGGGGGCCATGACTTTTACTCTGAGTGAAATGGAAAAGCAAGACAAGGTTTGACACAGTCCAGCTTAGGTTTACAAAGACTGCTCTGGCCGCTGTGTTGAGAAGAGATTACAGAGGAACAGGAAATGGATCAAAAAGATTGCTAGGAGACCCGCACAGTAAGCAGGTGGGAGGTGATGGGGACTTGAACCATTGCAGGGGAGGAGGTGAGGAGTGTTCAGATACGAATGTGTTTTGAAGATGGAGCCAGTAGAATTTTCTTATATTGGACTTGGGTTGAGAGAAAACTCAGCATGCAGGATTGAACTCTGGTTTTTAACTTGAGCATCTGATGTCTCCTCCATGAGGACGATGGGGAAAGTTGTGAGTGGAACAGTTTTGGGGATCTGTACCTATTGAGGTTGACATGTCAGTTAGACATCTGAGTGTCAAGCAGGCAGTTATACAAGTGAGGCGTTTAAAAGGGAAGTGTGAGCCAGAAATATAAATCACTCCCATGAATACTTGACTACAAACGATTCATCTCGTTTACAATGGGGTATACTTTTAAAAGCAATCATCGGGAGAGCACTTAGGAATTTGTATAAAGTGAGAACCTTTAAAATCTACAAACTGTCTCAAGTAAAGAAAATATTTGTGAATTCTGAGTCTAATAATCAGATGGACATAATATGTTTTATAAATATTATGGGCTGAACCGTGTCTCCCCAAAATTCCTCCACTGAAGTTCTAACCCCCAGTATCCTAGCCTGTGACTGTGTTTGAAGATGGGGCCTTTAAAGAGGTAATTAAAATAACATGAGGGCATGCGGTGGGCCTTAATCCAGTATGACTGGCGTCCCTGTAAGAGGAGGTTACAACACAGACACACGGGCAGGGACGCACGCGTGAAAACATAAGAAGGCAGCCAACTGCAAGCCCAGGAGAGAGGCCTCAGAAGAAACCATCCCTGTGGAGGCCCCGACCTGGGATTTCTAGCTTCCAGAAATATGAGAAAATAAATTTCCGTCATAAATGCCCAATCTGTAGTACTTTGTTGTTTATTAGTACAAGGACACAACAGATAGCAAATTGAACTTGAATTAATTATGTAGGTTTTGTATTTTTACAGCAGTTATATATATATATATATATTTTTTTTTTTTTTTTAATTTTGCAGAGTTTTGTAAGCACTGAAGTATGTGCAGTCTGGGCATTTGAGGCTGAAATGCTGCTGGGGAGGGGTGTGGGGGGCGGCAGGGGAGGCACTGTGGTCACGAGAGAGAAGTCTTTAATTGAAGGCTTGGAAGTGCAGAATTTCCTCCCGAGAGGATGAGCTCGCCTGTTTTATTCAATGTGTATCTAGAGGGACGATAACTTTGTGTTTTCTCGTTCTGCCTTTTCACTTATTTTTTCCTGCCTGGGTGTTGCTTTTCACAGGGAGAAACAATGACTTTTTAACTCCACTCCTTTCAGAAGAAGGCTTTATTAGCATCTTTATCTTACCGAAGGTGAGGCGAGTCATTGAAATTTAATATTATTATCCAGAATCTAGTGTGCGCCGTGTGTATGTGTCAGTTTAAATGTGTTCATGAATAAGATACTGTGAAAACAGTTGTTAGGAGATTTAACTTAGTGCAATTAATAGTCAGCAGTTGGGTGCAGCAAGTCTCTGCCTGTTCATTACTCACAGCTGAACAGATCGAGTCACTTGGTCATGTGCTGAATATCATCATTTGCTCAGTGGTGTAGAGTCTCGAAAGACAGTGTGGTCAGCTGGGATCCGTACCTGAAACTGATCTTGCAAAGATCCAGAAACCCATCTCTGAATTGCTGGCAACACCAGATATTCCTGGAAGGGAGGAGAAAATGAAACATTCCCACTTACTCAGAGATAAGGCTTTGAAGGGAGCCGACTGGCTGAGGTAGCCTTCTCTCGGCTCCCTGAGAGCCAGGTGTGAAGCACCCTGTAGTAGCTTCCGGAACATTCCCTGGGGCCCAGCACACAGAAAGCTTTGGGTATGTCGGCTAAACAAATAGATATGATTTTTTTTCCCCCTTAGGAGTGAGTTTTGCTAGAAGGTGTGGTGGGGGGGTGGGGTGGGGGATGAGCCTGGAATGCAAAATCGGCACTTTTAAAATAAAACAAGCGAAACTAACTTTTTAATGAAAATTCAGTAAATCCAGAACTCAATCAAAAATCCAGAATCAAGGCTTGGACCCAGAAGGAGACTCTAGCTGGAGACGGATTCCCGGGCTCCCTTCTTTGCTAAGGTTTTACTTCTGCTGGGGTTCGCTGGACTCTGCTGACCTCAGGGGTGTCCCTACTTGAAAAATGCTTGCCTGAGCCTGGATGCCATCACCTTCTTTGTGTTCCCTTCAGTATAGCTACAGGAGGTGGGGCCCTGCAGACAGGGTTCCAGAAGGTGGAGCGGATGGAAAAGAAGACACAGTACACGTGAGCATTGGAACAGCCCCACTTTGAAAGACTGAGCTAATTCCTTTTCACCTCCAAAGACCTGGTACAAAACCAGGTCACTCCTTCTGGGTTCTTGAGTCCCAGCTCTTGGTTTTGCTTCAGAAAACATACCTGCCCATCAAGATTGTGACCCCGAAAGCCAGGGTCCCTTTCTCTGTCCTGTCTGAGGCTCTCCCTCCAAATTCCAGGTTGAAGTTGGAGAAATGGGCTCCCTTCCCTCCCCACCAACATTACTCTTCCTCCAGTGAGCCCTCCATCCTTACAAGCAGAGAAGGACCGTGTGCTGCCCAAGAGCCACCTGAGCACCGCAAGCCAGAGTCGCCCCAGGGAGCGTCTGTCACAGGTAGCCACGGTAGGACCAGCTGCCACCGTTCCCCGTCACACGCTGACACCAGCACATTTGGAGGGAGAGAGGAAAGACACATCGTGAGAGCAGCTCAGTGACAGGTGGCCCTGCCCCCCTGGGAACCAGCTCTGCCTGCTTTCCAGTTCCACCCACGACCTGCTCTGCATTTATGATATTTGAGCTGGGGGATCGGAAGATTGAAGTAGAGCGACTGTGTCTTTAAAGTGGTCACAGGAATGTCAAAAACATGCAGCAGCTCCATTTTAATGGTTTTTCTTGGGGAGTAGGCAGCCTGGCCGCCAGCACTGCCTCATCCATGCCTCCTTGTGTCCTGAGTCAGGGGCTCCTGGAAAGAAGGATGCTCCAGAGAGCACGTGGGGCCACTTCCTTTCTCCTTGGCTGGGATTTGGGGTGTAAAACTCTCAGAACAAGGCTGGTCTCTCACACCTGTCACTCCCTCAGCCTATTTGGGGGGTTTTCTGGGCCTTTCTCTGTCATTGGCTGCGTACATGCATGGTTAGTCGCTTCAGTCGTGTCTGACTCTTTGCGACCGCATGGGCTATCGCCCGCCAGGCTCCTCTGTCCATGGGATTCTCCAGGCAAGAATACTGGAGTGGGTAGCCATGCCATCCTCCAGGGGATCTTCCTGACTTAGGGATCGAACCTACATCTCTTAGTCTTCTGCATTGGCAGGCGGGTTCTTTACCACTGGTGCCACCATTGACTAACAGATGCCTAATGGTTTCACGTTTTAATCCCCACTCCGCTAACTTTTCCATCAGCACCACACCCACCCTTGTAATGGTCCTGAACTTGCTGTTGTTCAAACATGAGCTCCTGAACTGCAAACTCAACTTTATGATTTAATGCACAGGTTTTTTTTTCCCCCTAGGAAATTTATCTGATCTTGGCCAGGTTTTAGTATGTCATTATGCCATATGTAATGTTCTTAGATTAATCTTCCTTCTCACTCCCTCAGCTTGGCTTTATATTAGTCATACCTGGGATCAGAAATGCTTTGTTTCTTCATATTCTGAATACTGATATTTCAGATAGATATGGAAAATCTCTTTGGAAGCCTCAGAGAGGCTTCATTTGGCTGAGAAAGGGGTTGAGGAGAGATATCTTGTATCGTTTGTAAGATATAAGAAGGGCTTCTCTGTGTTTTTCTGTTGTTTAGGTTTTTTTAAAGGATGACCTGGGCTACACTTGAGACTTCTTGAGCGTTTGAGTCCGTCTGGCACTTTTATCTTTTACTACTTCCCGTCTCAGTTTTATTCAGCATGGGGCAAAAACAGTCACAAAACTTCACCACAAAAACATTAGTCAAGAGGTGAACCCTTTGTTCTTTGCCAAAAGCTTGGAGAAAAAGGAGGTTCAGAATTTAGATTCCACCCCCCACCCTTGTCTTTCCTAGAAAGAGCTCTTCTTTGGAAATAACTCAAGACCACAGATTCTTCCTAATCCCACCTGTCTTTGAATCTTTGTGATTTTCAGTCTAAATAAAGTAAATGTTCTTGACTTTCCGCTGGGTTTCTAAATGAGGAAGCCATGTGCAAAGTCCCTCTGCAGGGCTCTTTTGGTATTTGAAACTTTAGTTCTCTCCCAAATGATGATGGTTCCTCGGTGAATCTTGACAATCATTTCTAAATTAGCCTTGTCTGAACTTGTGCTTGGTAATCTCAGGTATTTAATTGTAAGTGTCATAGATTCCTAGCATTTCCAACGCAGGTGTCAGATTAAAAAAGACAGTTTGACGTCCTCATTGCATGGGTCATTTTAGTCATCTTGCACACCAGGAGCGAGGTAATTAATATTGTCCCCTCACTGCAGGGCTGCAGTACATGTGGCACTTCCAGGTATGGACTGTGATACACATCGTACCAGCGGTTTTTCTTATGAGGCACCACAGAGAATACCAGGGTCAGAAAGCCAGACTGTGAAAAGTAACGAGGTAATTCTATCAAGAAGCGGAGTAGCCAGAGCTAATGCATGGTCCTGTCTGCTGAAATGTTTATTTTACATAATTCTTGAAAAGTGAGCGGAAACCATGCTTTTAAGTTGGCTTAAGAGAGATTGTGTTATGGAGGAAGTCAGATGCGCAAAGTGTTCAAAGGAGGACACTTTGGAGCTTAGAGTCAGATTTGTTGTTCTTCAGCTTCTCACCAGTTGCTGCGCAGAGCTCACTGCTGGTTTTGAAATCAGTCAGGCTTCTGGACAAAGTAGGAAAAGAATCAACCGTGGGGAAATGGCAATTTCTGGTACCAATTTTGATGTTGCTTCACAGTCAATGTTTTTTCAGTTCTTCCCAAATATTTATCCCTTTTCAGGCATCAGAGTGTTCAAGTCCTTACCTCCTTTTTAGCTGGAATTTCACTGGAGAATTTAAATGAGTAATCAGTAGGTTGCTTAGTGAGCAAGGGATTCAGAGACAAGGGGAGTGAATTGTTTCAGGGGATGATACCTCTGTGTGAGGGAGGGACCCATTACTAGTGCCTGCAGACAGCACCCTGGCCACCTCTTCTGACTCCATTTGTGTCCCTCCGTTCCCTGCTTCTCTGCATGGGTTGTACCCCAGGAATCGTGTCAATCTCTGGTTTGGGCTTTACCTTTTTTTCCAAGTTCTGGATATGTATCCACCCATTGCCCAAGTCATGCACATGAATATACTTAGAGAGTACCTGCCTACCAGGCTTTGGTTCCCAATTTTTCTCCAATCAAGGCATCATACAATTGATTTTGTGTCCCCTCACTAGCAGAGAAGGCGATGGCACCCCACTCCAGTACTCTTGCCTGGAAAATCCCATGGACGGAGGAGCCTGGTGGGCTGCAGTCCATGAGGTCAGTAGAGTCGGACACGACTGAGCAACTTCCCTTTCACTTTTCACTTTCATGCATTGGAGAAGGAAATGGCAACCCACTCCAGGGTTCTTGCCTGGAGAATCCCAGAGACGGCAGAGCCTGGTGGGCTGCCATCTATGGGGTCGCACAGAGTCGGACACGACTGACGTGACTTAGCAGCAGCAGCAGCCCCTCACTAGATCACACCCTAGTCCCTGCCTTCTGAGATTGCCCCATGTTGATTTTAATAGGATTAGAGATGGTTTCAAGCTCAGTTTAGTTTAGTGAATGAAAGTTTACTGGGTATATACCACTGAAACTGAAAACATCCAGTGTCTCTTTTGGAGGAATTCAAAGGAAACCTGAGCCTGGTAAAGATGAGTAGAACAGAAAACCATTTCTAAATTCCTCAGTGGCATTGCTTACTTCATGGATTCGTGTCATTACTGTTATTTTATATTACAGTAACATTTCCAGTCTGTCACATTTCCCCCTGTGGTTAGAGGAGGGAAATCAGTGAATGGTGCATCTTGAACAGAATTTGAAACAGATGAGTTGTTCCTCTTCTGATCACCTGCATACAAAATTGATGGGACTGTGGGATAAGAGAAATCAGTGGCCAACTTCCAAAGATCCCAAATAATGTCCTCAAATAGAGGGATACATAAGAATCTGAATTTTTTTTTAGCTTTTTTGAGGTATAACTGGCAAATAAAATTATAAGATAAGATGGACAACATGATTTGTCATGTTTATACAATTGCGAAAAGATTCTCTCCAATGAGTCAGTTAATGCGCCCATCACCCCCATGTTTAAATTTGTGTGTTTAAGTTCTATTCTCATAGCAAATTTCAATTATAAAACACAGTATTACCCACTAGAGTCACTGTATTATACATTATGCTGCTGCTGCTGCTAAGTTGCTTCAGTTGTGTTCGACTCTTCACGAACCCATGGACTGCAGCCTACCAGGCTCCTCCGTCCATGGGATTTACCAAGTAAGAGCACTGGAGTGGGGTGCCATCGCCTTCTCCAATATATTATGCTCACAGAACTTATTCATCTTATGGCTGAAAGTCTGTTCCCTATTTCCCCCACCCCGCCAGCCCCTGGAAACCACTTTTCTATTTTCTGTTTCTATGAGTTTTTTTTTTTTTTAAGATTCCACATTTAAGTGATACCATGTGGAATTTGTCTTTCTCTGTCTGACTTATTTCACTTAGCATAATACCCTCGAGGTTCATTCATATGATTGCAAATGATAGGATTTCCTTCATTTTTTAAGGCAGAATAATATTCAATTAGCCATGAAATTAAGAGACGCTTACTCCTTGGAAGGAAAGTTATGACCAACCTAGATAGCATATTAAAGCAGAGGCTTTACTTTGCCAACAAAGGTCCGTCTAGTCGAGGCTGTGGTTTTTCCAGTGGTCATGTATGGATGTGAGAGTTGGACTGTGAAAAAAGTGGAGTGCTGAAGAATTGACGCTTTTGAACTGTGATGTTGGAGAAGACTCTTGAGAGTCCCTTGGACTGCAAGGAGATCCAACCAGTCCATCCTAGAGGAGATCAGTCCTGGGTGTTCAAGAAAGGACTGATGTTGAAGCTACAACTCCAATACTTTGGCCGCCTCATGCGAAGAGCTGACTCATCTGAAAAGACTCTGATGCTAGGAGGGATTGGGGGCAGGAGGAGAAGGGGATGACCGAGGATGAGATGCCTGGATGGCATCACCGACTCGATGGACATGAGTTTGGGTGAACTCCGGGAGTTGGTGATGAACAGGGAGGCTTGGTATGCTGCGATTCATGGAGTCGCAAAGAGTCGGACACAACTGAGCAACTGAACTGAACTGAATATTCAATTATATATATAGCCTGGTAGGCTGCAGTCCATGGGGTCACACAGAGTCGGACATGACTGAAGTGACTTAGCAGCAGCAGCAGCATATATATATCAGATCAGATCAGATCAGTTGCTCAGTCATGTCTGACTCTTTGCGACCCCATGAATCGCAGCATGTCAGGCCTCCCTGTCCATCACCAACTCCCGGAGTTCACTCAGACTCACGTCCATCGAGTCAGTGATGCCATCCAGCCATCTCATCCTCTGTCGTCCCCTTCTCCTCCTGCCCCCAATCCCTCCCAGCATCAGAGTCTTTTCCAATGGTGACTCTTCGCATGAGGTGGCCAAAGTACTGGAGTTTCAGCTTTAGCATCATTCCTTCCAAAGAAATCCCAGGGCTGATCTCCTTCAGAATGGACTGGTTGGATTCCCTTGCAGTGCAAGGGACTCTCAAGAGTCTTCTCCAACACCACAGTTCAAAAGCATCAATTCTTCGGCGCTCAGCTTTCTTCACAGTCCAACTCTCACATCCATACATGAGCACTGGAAAAACCATAGCCTTGACTAGACAGACCTTTGTTGGCAAAGTAATGCCTCTGCTTTTGAATATGCTATCTAGGTTGGTCATAACTTTCCTTCCAAGGAGTAAGCGTCTTTTAATTTCATGGCTGCAGTCACCATCTGTAGTGATTTTGGAGTCCAGAAAAATAAAGTCTGACACTGTTTCCACTGTTTCCCCATCTATTTCCCATGAAGTGATGGGACCAGATGCCATGATTTTAGTTTTCTGAATGTTGAGCTTTAAGCCAACTTTTTCAGTCTCTACTTTCACTTTCATCAAGAGGCTTTTGAGTTCCTCTTCACTTTCTGCCATAAGGGTGGTGTCATCTCTGTATCTGAGGTTATTGATATTTCTCCTGCAATCTTGATTCCAGCTTGTGTTTCTTCTGTTTCTTCAGTCCAGCGTTTCTCATGATGTACTCTGCATATAAGTTAAATAAGCAGGGTGACAATATACAGCCTTGACGAACTCCTTTTCCTATTTGGAACCAGTCTGTTGTTCCATGTCCAGTTCTAACTGTTGCTTCCTGACCTGCGTACAAATTTCTCAAGAGGCAGATCAGGTGGTCTGGTATTCCCATCTCTTGCAGAATTTTCCACAGTTTATTGTGATCCACACAGTCAAAGGCTTTGGCATAGTCAATAAAGCAGAAATAGATGCTTTTCTGGAACTCTCTTGCTTTTTCCATGATCCAGCAGATGTTGGCAATTTGATCTCTGGTTCCTTTGCCTTTTCTAAAACCAGCTTGAACATCTGGAAGTTCACGGTTCACATATTGCAGAAGCCTGGCTTGGAGAATTTTGAGCATTACTTTACTAGCATGTGAGATGAGTGCAATTGTGCAGTAGTTTGAGCATTCTTTGGCATTGCCTTTCTTTGGGATTGGAATGAAAACTGACCTTTTCCAGTCCTGTGGCCACTGCTGAGTTTTCCAAATTTGCTGGCATATTGAGTGCAGCACTTTCACAGCATCATCTTTCAGGATTTGGAATAGCTCAACTGGAATTCCATCACCTCCACTAGCTTTGTTCGTAGTGATGCTTTCTAAGGCCCACTTGGCTTCACGTTCCAGGATGTCTGGCTGTAGGTCAGTGATTACACCATCGTGATTATCTGGGTTGTGAAGATCTTTTTTGTACAGTTCTTCTGTGTATTCTTGCCATCTCTTCTTAATATCTTCTGCTTCTGTTAGGTCCATACCATTTCTGTCCTTTATCGAGCCCATCTTTGCATGAAATGTTCCTTTGGTATCTCTGATTTTCTTGAAGAGATCCCTAGTCTTTCCCATTCTGTTGTTTTCCTCTATTTCTTTGCATTGATCACTGAAGAAGGCTTTCTTATCTCTTCTTGCTATTCTTTGGAACTCTACATTCAGATGTTTATATCTTTCCTTTTCTCCTTTGCTTTTCGCTTCTCTTCTTTTCACAGCTATTTGTAAGGCCTCCCCAGACAGCCATTTTGCTTTTTTGCATTTCTTTTCCATGGGGATGGTCTTGATCTCTGTCTCCTGTATATATATATAAATTATACATGTATGTCACACTTTCTTTATCCATTCACCTATGGACATACACTTAGGATGTTTCTGTGTTTTGCCCAGGGTGAATAATGCCACCAGGAACACAGAAGAACAGATACTTCTTTGAGAGAATGATTTCCTTTCCTTGGGCTACATACCTAGAAGTGGAATTGCTGAATCATATGGTAGGTATATTTTTAATTTATCCAAAGTGCTTTATATATTATATTATCTATTGTCTATTTAATATATTATATGTAATGTATATATTATATATTTATATATATGATGCCTTTAGTGCCTGCCATGCCTGTAGGCCCTTCTGGGAGTTTAGAGGAAAGACAAAGTCAGTGAGCAAAGTCTTAGATGGTGGAAGCCTTGGATGAGCAGAGACAGGAGGAAGAGCTGGCTCTTCAGCCATGGCCTCGGAAAGGCTGGGTTCCCAGAATGACGGAGCCATAGTATGAGGAGCAACAGGCAGATCCCACCAAGGGGACTGATGACAGCGCCTCTAGAACTTGGCCTGCTTTTTGGTTTCTTTGCCAGGGCTGGATGGAGCCTGGCTGTTCTGGGCAGGTTCCCTGGTTTCTCTGGGCTCCCGTGCATGCCCAGCCCAGATGTCTGAGGCTGAGGTCACCAGAGTGGCTTTCACTCCTCACTTCATAAAAGAGCATATTTACCAGAAAGTGTCAGGAGCTTCGGGAGATCAAAGTCCTATGACATCAGCTTTGCTTGTGCTGAGCCCTAACCTGTCACCGAAATTTTGGGCTTCACTTTCTCATCATAGGCTTCCCTGGTGGCTCAGACGGTAAAGAATCCACCTGTAATGCAGAAGACCTGGGTTTGATCCCTGGGTTGGGAAGATCCCCTGGAGAAGGGATCGCCTACCCACTCCAGTATTCTGGCCTGGAGAATTCCACAGACTGTATAGTCCATGCGGTCCCAAAGTCAGACACTACTGAGCAACTTTCACTTTCAGCCTCCATATGTGAAGATAAGGCTCTTAACTCCGCCCATACAGCACGCACGTTGAGCTTTTTGTTTTTCCTTAACAATAGTAGAGAAATTTTGCTTATTCACCTATATTCTGGATGGGTTTCACTCATCTTGTGCCCAACAGCGCACATTTTGCCACACTTGGCATTTAAAGAGGCACTTCCTGAGACAAACAATGGAGGTGGGTGGCCTAAGGGGAGGGGATGGAAAGACCAGGAGGGAATTTTCTCTTCCTATCCAGTGAAGGTGATATTTTTACTCCAAACAAGAAGTTGAATTCACCAACTGATGGATTAGAGGATGATTTGATAAAGAGGGAAAGAGAGAACCACTGAGTTGCCCATAATAGAGCTGTGTGTGTGTGTGTGTGTTATGATATGTTCACCCAGACAAAACCTTCCCGGCCAGTTCCTATGCATGTTTGGTTCTCAGGAAATGTGTGTCAGGATGGGGTGGTGGTGGTCACAGGACTAAAATGCAAATGATTCTTAGGGAAGAATGATTAGTTTTTACAGTTAATGGAAATGGGAATTTACTTTAAAAAAAAAATTGCACTCAGCTGCAGTTTATCTATTTATTTATGGCTGCCCTGTGTGGCATACGGGATCTTAGTTCCCGAGCAGGGATTGAACCTTCACAACCTGCAGTAGAAGCCTAGAGTCTTATCCAGTGGGCTGCTAGGGAAGTCCCCTGGAAATATACTTTTAATTGGACAATTTTCTTTTCTTCTTTATAAACTAAAAACCTTACTTTATAATCTTAGTACAAAAGGTAACATACCTTCATTTTAGATAAACTGGAAAATACAGAAAGCCCCATACTTCCCCAGAAATAAAAATCTTGGCTTTCATTCTTAGTCCCTTTATTATTCATCTGAAGATTGAATAAGAAATTTCCAAAAAGGTAGAAAGCTCAAATCCAGATCTCACCTTCTCAATACTTGCTGCCTTTGAGGGGACTGTCTCTTCACTCTCCATCAGCTGCTTGCCAGCAGACAACCGAGCTCCGGGTGGACCCATCTCCTCCCTCCCTTGCAGGCTCTCCTGGTTTCAAATATCACCTCTTGACTCCAAAATCTGGATTTCCAATCTCGACAGTCCGTGTAATCAATCTTCTATAGAAAATGCACAGTTCATTCCATTTTCCCCTCTCCTTCTATCGCCCTAAGACATCTCTCTTACCAGATGCCAAGACTGTGACAACATCCTCTAAACTGCTCTCCCTCACTTCAGGGCCTTCTTCTAACCCATCCTTCATCCTGGGATTAATTTTAATTTTCTAAAGCAACGCTTTGAACGTTGCCCTTCCCCTGTGCTTCTCTGGTGCCTCTGGGGTAATGTGCTAACGCTTGACCCTGGGAATCAAAATGCTTTGCAATCTTGCCCTTATTTACTTGATCGACTCATCTTTCCCCTGATGGTCCAGCCATGGCAGAAACGTTTCACTTTCACTGAAAATCCATATGCTCCCCTGCGTTTCTCAGCCTCTCTTGCTATTAGACTGGGCCCAAGTGGCTGGGTTCTACCTAAAGAGATGTGGATAGAAATAAGGTTTGTCACTTCTAGGCTTGACCACGACAGCCCCTACATGGCTGTCTAGTCTGTCTTCAGGTTTCATAGTGTTTCTAGAGGCCACGTGTTGAGAAGGTGCTGCTACGATGCAGTGGCGCCTCCATCAGCCTGGGACCCAGAGTGTCCATGTGGAGTAGATCACCTTGTTGACTCTTGCTGGACATGTAATATGAGTAAGAAGTACGTTTGCCCCTGGTGGCTGGTAAAGAATCTGCCTGCAGTGTGGGAGACCTGGGTTCAATCTCTGGGTGGGGAAGATCCCCTGAAGAAGGGAATGGCAACCCGCTCCAGTATTCTTGCTTGGAGAATCCCATGGACAGAGGAACCTGGCGGGCTACGGTCTATGGGATCGCAAAGATTCCCACACGACTAACACTTTCACTTTTACTTTGAGATTTTGAGGCTCAGTTTGTTACTAGACCTGTTGATTCTGAGTTAAGAGGTGGGAACACTCTGGAGTGGTCACACCAAGATGTGGGTAATGAAGGGTCAGAGTCAAGGTTAGGGGAAGGCTTCTCACAACTACTAATAACTGGCAGGGGTGGGATTTGAACCCAGGTCTTACTCTACTAGCTGAGAACCACACTGCTCTTGGGACACTGAAGACTCGACTCTGCAGGGCAAGCCCACAGAGCTCCCTGGGTTTCCCAGAATGACTCTGGGGCCATCATTTGGCCCCTCTGTTGTTGACTCCCAGATCCTGGATGCTACCTCAGCTTACTTCCTTGTGCCTGGTTAGGTCTCTCTAGGCTCTTTTGGAGGTCTCTTCTCCTGGGAACATTTCCAAATCTGAAACTGAGGACTTGAGCCTTCTCCCTCTCACAGCATCCTGGATATATATCATAGTACAGTACTTCCTGTCTGCTAATTATCCACTTCCTGTATTCCATGATGGAGTTGCTTTAGGCAGTGTGGACAACCTATCCCTGTATCCCACTGCCCCCTTAATTTGCCCATCCTAAACCTTTGACACATGTCTGTTCAATAAATGAATGGACACGTGTCTGAATGACCACATCTAAAAATGCCTCGCAGTTATTATGCTGTCTTGCATTAGAAGAAAAGATGTGCTACGTGTTTGAGACTTATTTTTTATCATGGTTACTCTAAAGGATTGAAATGTTCTTCAATTACCTCTGACTATAATTTTTTGACATCTTCAGCCTGAAACAGTATCTAGCAGCTTTCCACTGTGCCTGTGTGGGAAACTTCCTGAGGGCACATTTTGGGTGAATTATAAACTTCTCTTGCTCTGTGTCTCAAATAGGTGTCCCAATTTTTTTTTTTTACCTTTCACAGTTGTTGAAGACAATAAAGATTTTAAACTTCACCTTCTTGACCTGAATCTGAAAATAATGGCTTTCTCCTCCCAGTTCCAATTCCAGCACTTAGATGGAGTGACAGAAGAAGGAGCTCTGAGTTAGGTAATCATGGCCCATTCATGGGGAGGCTTTGTCTTGCTTGAGACTGGAATGATGGCCGGCTTAGTAACTCTTGGTGGATGGAAATGAATCTGGGAGGGACAAGGATCCATCGGTGTTGAGCACCTCACCCGTGCATGGTCCTGGGTGCCAGAGTGGGGAGAGAGACCTTGGGGTGTTCACCCATGTTCCTGTGTGTGGTCCTGGGTGCCAGAGTGGGGAGAGAGACCTTGGGGTGTTCACCCATGTTCCTGTGTGTGGTCCTGGGTGCCAGAGTGGGGGGAGAGACCTCGGGGTGTTCACCCGTGTTCCTGCCCTGGGCTTCCCAGGTGGTAGGTCACCTTCCCAGTGGCGTGAATCCATCCTTACTCAGTATTGCCAGAAAAGGGCATTTTGGGGCAGAAGGAGAGAAAATAGCAGTTACTTGAGCACCCTTGTCCCGCCCTAAGCCTTTTACTCCTAGAGGGTTTCCTTGGTTGTGCTCAACACAGGGATGGGCCAGGCGCCCTGGCTACACCCCAGCAGCAGCAGAGTGCATGCCCCAGTCTCTGGCTGCTGGAGAGGCTGCTGAAAAGGAAAGTTGTCGTCTAGTTACTCAGTCATGTCTGACTCTTTGCAACCCCATGGAATGCAGCACGCCAGGCTTCCCTGTCCATGAGATTTCCCATGGTGGAGTGGATTGCTGTTTCCTTCTCCAGGGGATACTCCCAACCCAGGGTCTCCCACATTACAGGAAGATTGTCTACCCTTGAGCCACCTGGAAAACCCCTGGAAAGGGAAGGATAGCCCCCAAACCAGGCACAAGATTCACCCACTCCCAGCTCATCCTTCTGAAGACTACCGGATCCCAGGACCCTGATGCAAGGCCGAAGGGTTGCAAGAAACTGGTGAGACAGAGGCCCTGTCACAAATGAAACCACCCATGGTGTATGACCTGGCTACCTGGCTGGGTTTGCATGAGGCCAGGACACCCGGTCAGTCCAGGGAAGGCTGTCACCTGTGTCCTGAGTCACCTGGTGGCTGGTGCAAGGCCTTTGCCTCCTCCTCATCACCGTTACTGGCTCCCACACAAACTGATGGTCTACAACTTTACTGGGTTTTCCTTCCTGAGAGGATCTTCTCACATTCACCCTGTCTCTCTCAATTTAGAGAGACAGTGAGAGCCACAAAATGCAAGTTATTCCCTGAAAGGCAGAGCCTGGGTGGGCCTCCAACCACCACATCAACAGACCACATCTACCAGCCAAAGTGTGGCGCCCTGGCCATCCTCCCTTTCTGATGTATAACTGCTTCCTGATTTTCTCTTTTCCAAATGGAAAGGAATTTTATTTGGTCATTTAGAGTTTTACAATAATACAAAATTAACATTAGGAATTGTGACGAAGGAAAAAAATAGCAGATCAACCAAAAGCACAGCATTTATGTTCTTATTATTTTTATTACTAATAGTTTGATTATCATTATTAGATTTTCTTTAAAATTATTTATTTTCAGATTATCATTATTTTATTATGATAATTATTTTCGATTGGTGTAAAACTGGCTTAACATTGGTGTAAAATTTGCTTAACCGTTTTCAAGGGAGCGACTCAGTGGCATTTGGTTAATTCCCAATATTGAGTGACCATCACCTCTATCGAATTCCAAACCATTTTTCTCAGCCCCAAAGGAGCCCCCAGTGGGGGCAGAATGGGCAGTCCCTCCCCATTCCTTCTTCTCCTTGGCCTCTGGTAACTATTAATCTGCTTCCGGTCTCTATGGATTTACCTGTTTTCAACATTTCATGTGAATGGAATCGCACCATATGTGATCTCTGTGCCTGACTTTTTTTCAATGATTATTTTAAAGCACTGTTTTCTACAGTAAGAAGTAGCTAAATGGAAAACATTAAGCTTAGTAGGATTATTAAGTATTCACTCCTGAATAGACTTTCATGTTCAAGGGTGCAGTGGTGTTTCATTTAATCTTTTTTTTTTTTAACCATGCTATACTTTACATGCTCAGGACTAATTTGTCTTATAACCTGAAGTTTGAACCTTTTGATCACCTTCACCCATCCCCCACTCCCTGCCTCTGGCAACCACCAATCTCTTCTCTGTATCTATGAGCTTGAGATCATTCAGTATTTATCTTCATCTGGCTTATTTCCATTAACACAATCCCCTCAAGGCCCACTGCTGCTGCTAAGTCGCTTCAGTCGTGTCCGACTCTATGCGACCCCATAGACGGCAGCCCACCAGGCTTCCCCATCCCTGGGATTCTCCAGGCAAGAATATGGGAGTGGGTTGCCATTTCCTTCTCCAATGCATGAAAGTGAAAAGTGAAAGTGCAGTCGCTCAGTCGTGTCCGACTCTTATCGGACCCCACGGACTGCAGCCCACCAGGCTCCTCCGTCCATGGGATTCTCCAGGCAAGAGTGCTGGAGTGGGGTGCCACTGCCTTCTCCACTAAGGTCCAATAAATAAACAAGTGTCTCATTTATCCTTGGCGCACCCCTCTGCCTGGGCAAGCTAGTACCACCGTCTTTTGTGCTTTATTACTACTGTTATTGGGCTTCCCTGGTAGCTCAGTCAGTAAAGAATCTGCCACACAGTGCAGGAGACCCGAGTTCAGTCCCTGGGTCAGGAAGATCCCCTGGAGAAAGAAAGATGGCAGCCCACTCCCGTATTCTTGCCTAGAAAATCCCAAGGACAGGGGGTATCCAGGGGGTCACAACTTAGCAACTAAACCACCACTATTGTTATTACTATTAATAAAGCACAAAGGGCATTATTAATTAATAAAACACATTAATTAATAAAGCACAAAAGCCCCCAGTGGTACTAGGGGCTTCCCTGGTAGCTCAGCTGGTAAAGAATCTGCCTGCAATGCAGGAGACCCCGGTTTGATTCCTGGATTGGGAAGATCCCCTGGAGGAGGGCATGGCAACCCACTCCAGTATTCTTGTCTGGAGAATCCCATGGACAGAGGAGTCTAGCAGGAGGCAGTCCATGGGGCTGCAAAGAGTCGGACACGACCGAGCAACTAAGCACAGCACAGCATTACTATTAATACACTTTATTTTCAGAACAGTCTTAGATTCACAGGAAAATTAAGCAGATAGTACAGAGAGGTAAAATAGAGAGTGTATAGGAATGTACTACCCTCTGCCCTTTATACGATTTCCCTTATCATTAACATCCTATGTTAGTACAGTAATGAACCATTGTCACAATTAATGAGCCAGTGTCAATGCATCAAAGTTCGTAGTTTATTCAGATTTCCTTAGTTTTTACGTAACGTCCTTCTTCTGTTCTAGGATCCCATCCAGGATGCCCCATGACAGAGTAATGTCATGTCCTCTTAGACTCATGGCTGGCACAGTCACCAGCCACGTGATTTTGAGGACCTTGACAGTTTGAAGGGGCACTGGTCAGGTTTATTATGGGATCTCCGGTTACCAGGATTTGTCTAATGTTTTTCCCAAGACAAAACTGGCGTTGTTATGGGTTTTTGAAAGGAAGCTCACAGATGTAAAGTACCGTTTTCATCATATTTATAGTAAGGGTACAGATCAACATAATGTATGACTGTTGATCTTGACCTTGGTCACCTCACTCAGGCAGTGTTTGTCAGCTTTCTCCACTGCAAAGTTACTCTCATGGTCCATCCCTTTCTGACTTTTAAATTAAAAAAAAAATCTTGTTCTCAGGACTAGATTGCACTGTTTATGTAACCAAGTGGATGCTTTGTGTACATGCAGCCTTGAAGGTTGGAGTGGCCTCGCTGTCTGTTTAGCATTGCGGCCGTCAAAACAGAGGCAAACCTATTCAGGGGCTGTGTGTGCCCCAGACCTGCAGCCCCAGTGATGAACACGGGGCACAACCCCCACACACAGGAGAACCAAAGTTTCTGCTGGGATGCTGGACACTTCCCGAGAACAGTCAGCAGTTCTTCTCTGCTTGAATTCTTCTTTAAAGCTCTTCCCAGTTTTACAGTCATGATGTCATAGCTAGTGTGAGCAGGCACAGGAATGCAGGAGCAGAATCATATTTCATGTAGTCATTCAACAAACATCCCTAAAATGGGCCCAGCATTCAGCAAGCACGCGTCATTAGGGTCATTAAGCTCCCTGTGACAAACAGGTTTTTGTTCTGCTTCAGTGTCACAAACTCCCCTTCACAAAGTAAGGAAATCTATTTAATACATGGTAGATAATAGAAGCCCCAAAGGTATGGTTGCAAAACCTATCAAATAGTCATGCTATTGCTTTCATGAAAATTCAAGTAAATGAGAGATGAACTCTGGGCTCTTGACACCCGGAATAAACTTTTTTTTTTTTTTGGTTGCCTCGGGTCTTGTGGCACGTGGGATCTTCCCTTGCAGCACTCAGACCCTCTAGTTGTGGCGCTCAGTCTTAGTTGCTCCATGGCCTGTGGGATCTGAGTTCCCCAGGGATCAAACCTTCATCCCCTGCAGTGCAAGGCGGATTCTTAACCACCAGACCACCAGAGAAGTCCCTAGGAATAAACTGTTGCCTGAATGTTTTCAATTGGAGATAAAGTGCAACAGGAAAGATTGGGATGGTGGAGAGAGAACGTCCAAGGTCCTTTTCATTATACTCTGCTGATACTTTCTGAGTTCTTCAGTGAAAAACTTGAATGTCCTGCTTGCCATTAATAAAACCTTTGGAAAAGACAGGAAGAAAATAAGCACCCCTCTTTATCAAATAAGACTGGGAGGGAACTGAATAAAGTTATCTGGGTAACTGGAGATTTTACATAATTATGTGGAACGTAACTTTCTGGCTGGGAGCTTAAAATTCAGGACAGCACGTGGCTGCACTGACCCACCCTCTGGCTACGGCCCCAGAGCACGGGAAGAAGGGAGAGGAGGAGGGCAGAGCTCGTGGAGGAAGAGGGTGGGCTCAGCTGGGCTGGGTAGTTTGAGTCTCAGGGGGAGGTCGTTCTGGGGCTCAGGTGACAGATGATGAGCAGCAGACAAAAGCCTTTGCCCAGTAAACACACTTAGAAAGGTGGACAAGCAGAAGACCAGCTGATGGTTCATCATCACCGTCACCCTGGTCATCACAGTATGGTCAACTTGCACGGGGCATTCTGCCCTCCGAGGGCTGTTCTATCCATTTTCTCAAGAGATATTTAAGAATGGAGATTTCAGATTGGTCAGTGCCTTTGACCGAGTGACAAAGCTGTTACAGACTGAATGTTTGTGTCTTCCCCAGTTTATATATTAAAGCCCCAATACCCTAGTGTGGCTGGATTGGAGGTCCCGGAAGGAATTAAGGTCAAAGGAGGTCATAAGAGTGAGGCTTTGATCAAATAGGATTACTGTTCTTATAATAAGAGACATCAGAGAGCTTGCTTTCTCTCTCTGTCCCTGTACAGACACGCCGAGAAAAGGCCACTTGAGGTCACAGTAGGAAGGTGTCCATATCTGCAAGCCAGGAAGAGAGACCCCACCAGAAACAGAACATGGCTTTGGACTTCTGGCCTCTAGAACTGTGAGCAAACAAATGTCTGTAGTTTAAGCCACCCGGCCTGGTATTTTGTGAATGTTGACCCGAGCAGACCAAGACATCTGGAGACACATGGAGCCTTTCAGCTGGAGCTTCAGGACTATGCTGTACTTGCCACTGAAGGTGAGGAAATAGGCTTATAGGCTTCTTATATTGGGGTACTTTGCAGTCACTGCCCAAGACGTGTTTCAGTCTCTCAGGAAAGAGTGAAAGGACCTCTGAGTTTGGTTCAGGTACTGTGTCTGGTCCACCCGGCAGGGGGCTGGCTTGTCTGACTTTGTCAGGTTTCATCACTGCAACTCCACTTTGGTCACCTGCCCCCAATATCTTCATTTTAATGACCTGGTTTATGAATAACTTGGATTCCCTTAGACTGAAATTACCAGCTGACTTAGGGTGGGTCTCTCCCGACTCCCATAGGGCGATCCAGTGAGGGAGCGGGCTGCAGGCACAGCTGTACTGGGAACCAAGGTCAGGTATTGGTAAGGAAGCCTGAAAGCCACTGTTATCATCTAGTGACCCGGTCACACCATTGTTCTCATCAGCTGATCACATCAACTCTGCTGAAAGCAAAGTGCCCCTAAAGCTGGAACTTGGGGCCAGAGAAAATTATGGCAGGATAGTTGGAAAGCTCTTGGGTTTGTGGCCGAGTTGGGGAATTCCTGAAGAGGAAATCCTGGGAGAAACTGAGTTGCATCAGGGTCCCTAAGACCCGGCTTTGATAGAGGGGGAATCAGGAAAGGGCGGTCTGATCCCATTTCTAGGGGAGTCGCCTTTGGGACTGTCAGCCACTCCATGACTCCTACCAGCTTTGATCTCCAGGGCAGGCCAAACGGACCCCTTCGATTTCCCTGAAATGGTAGGATTTATTTATGTCTGTATTGTATCTGCAGACGTGTATGATGTGGGTTTCCTCCACTGTGTTTCTTCAGCTGCACTTTCATAATTTATTCTGCCAGGCTCAGCCTGTCCTTGACATACCAAGCCATTAACTTGAAATCAGAAAAGGTCTGAGAGGCCTCTACATTCTTTCCTGTGATTATCAGGCCCTACGCTAGCTGGATATAAAGTCACCGGGCTGGAAGGGGAAAAAGAATTGGCCTAAACGGTCATGGAAAAGTCTAAACAGAAGATTTTCTTTCTCTCTCCACTGGCAATGATTTATTTTCATGGTTTTATGAGACTTTAATGAGGAAACCTTATCTCTACGCCTGGTAATTATCAACCAAGTTCCCATTTCCTGTCAGAAAATCCACCATAAGTAAAAACAAAAAAAGGTGGAATCAAGAGACTCTTTGACCTCCGCGAGCTGTATGTCTGGGGAATCACTCACTGCCACGCAGAGAAGGTGACGGCAAAGCACGTGTGTGACGCCCCTTGTACACTGACCGCTGCCGCAACTGGACTGATCAGTGCAAATCAATTTAGTGTAACTTGGTGCAAGCAGACAAAGATGCCCTGGTCCTGCCGAATGCTGTCTCAAGACACAGCTGATTATGACAAAGGGAAGTGCCATTCCCCTCTTCAGTGCTTAGTCACTAGGTCGTGTCTGACTCTGTGCAACCCCATGGAGTGTAGCCCACCAGGCTCCTCTGTCCATGGGATTCTCCAGCCAAGAATACTGGAGTGGATTGCCAGGCCCTCCTCCAGGCGATCTTCCCAACCCAGCGATCGAGCCCAGGTTTCCCGCATTGCAGGCAGATTCTTTTATTGTCTGAGAGCCACCAGGGAAGCCCATGAATACTGGAGTGGGTAGCCTATCCCTTCTCCAGGGGAACTTCCCAACCCAGGAATCAAACTGGGTTCTCCTGCATTGCAGGTGGATTCTTTACCAGCTGAGCTACCAGGGAAGCCCCATTTCCCTCTTTATGATTTAACCTAATTTCTAGTCTGGTTCAGTTCCTTCTGCTGGGTAAATGAGTTCACACCTGAAGCAAAGGCCTAACAAGATGCTATGAATTTTGCCTTTTGAAAAGTTGAGTTTGGGGGTTTTGTTTGTTTGTTTGTTTTGAGGGGTTTCTCTGGCCACCAGTCACAGCTCTTGCCTGTATCTAAAGAAGCTACAAGGTCGGTCACCTGGTGAAATCGCCATGATTCAAGCCATCAGGACGGATTCTCCCCAGCATCTTGGGATTGAAGCAGAGAGCTTGTCAAGCCTCCAGACCTCTAGGATGGAAGAGGAGCTCAAACGAGCTCACCAGAAAGGAGGAGGCCAGTGAGAGTGTTAGAATCTTTTTAGAATTTTAAGGCGCCATAGCACCCAGAGCAGCCAGGAAGTCAGAACACATCAAATCTTTATTTTCAGTTCCAGTTTTGTTAACAAGGTGAGAATCTCTTTTTCGTGCACTTTTCTCTAGGTGTAAAATTTGTCATGCTCCCAAATAACCTACGAATTTCTCCCTGCCTGTTCTGTCATTTAAAAAGAATTATGTTCGTGCCTTTATCATATCTTCACTGGCATCCAGGCCAGTGATGAGAGAACCATAAAAAGAATGTCATGACTTACTTTAAATTAAAGAAATACTCTTCAAAAAGGTATTTTCAAGTCACTGCAGATAGGACCGGATAGCCTTGTTTCAGGTACAACAAACTGAACTCCGGGAGAAAGTGAGATGGCCTTCATTTGCTCTTGCCCTCACTAGAGCTGGATACCACTTCCCTCACCCCATCGCTTCACCCCTCCTGTTCTTTCCTTCCCCACGAAGGTAGGTAGGAACAGGACCCTAGACAATAGAGTTACTCTGTAGCACAGGAGTGGTCAACAGGTTTAGACATCACTGCAATTTTCATTGTCTTTTCAGTGATTAATTCATTTATATCCTTGACTGTATATATTGCAGGGGTATTCATGCCTGGCAGCCTTTTTTGGACTAATCAATGAGCTGGGTCAGGCTTTTTTCTTCTTCTTTTCTCTCTTGAGGAGCCATTACAATTTAATCACCTTGCTAAGATCACAATGAAGAAGAGGCTCTTGACACACCAGTATTATCCAGAAGAAGCATATGGCAAGAACAAGGACTTCTATAAATTTAGACCCAGACAGTATATGGATCTAGAACAATACTATCCAAGAAAAATATAATGTAAGTCACAGAAGAAATTTAAAATTTCTGGTAACGTCATTAACAACAGAAAAAGGAATCAAATGCAATTCATTTTAACATATTTTAGTTCACAATGCATTTCTAAAACATTACTATTTCCACATATATCAATGAAACAATGCTAATTAAATCTTTGTGGGTTTTTTTGCATTAAATCTGTGAAATCTGGTGTCTTTCATACTTATATTAAATCTCAATTTGGACTTAAATTCAATCTCACATTTTTTCAGTAGCCACATAGAGCCAGTGGCTACCCAGTCACACAGCCTGAATGCACAATATTTATCTGCTCCAAATAACTATACAACCTCAGTCATTTATTTGCTGCTCTGGGTACATGAATGACTGTACTTAGTAATGGTGTGGAGTCTCCCCCAGAAAATTCTGCCTCCCCTGTCCTCTCCACTATCCATTCTGAAGCAGAATTTAGGGACTTCCCTGGTAGTCTTGTAGCTAAAACCCAGTTCAATCCCTGGTCAAGGAACTAGCGCCCACAACTAAGATCCTGCCTGCTGCAACTAAGACCCAATATAGCCAAATAAATATTTTTTAGAAATAATTTAAAACAAGGCTTAGAATTCAGTTGCTGCTAAGTCACATCAGTCGTGTCCGACTCTGTGTGACCCCATAGACGGAAGCCCACCAGGCTCCTCTGTCCCTGGGATTCTCCAGGCAAGAACACTGGAGTGGGTTGCCATTTCCTTCTCCAATGCATGAGAGTGAAAAGTGAAAGTGAAGTCGCTCAGTCGTGTCCGACTCTTAGCGACCCCATGGACTGTAGCCTACCAGGCTCCTCTGCCCATGGGATTTTTCCAGGCAAGAGTACTGGAGTGGGGTGCCACTGTCTTCTCCGAGAATTCAGTTAGGCCCAGTCTATCCCTGCATTCAGAGAATCATGCCTTAGTTCACCAGCTGGCTGTAAAATTTAGATCCCTGATTCTCAAAGGTTGGGATGCAGAAGAATCAGCTTACGTAAATTCACATTCCTGGGCAGAACTCCAAACCAACCATGAACTCCAAACCAAACTGGAAACCATGATGGTTTCTAGAGGTAAGGCCACCAAGTGATTTTAATTCTCCCTTAAGTTTGAGAACCACCGACCTTCAAACAACGTAGGATGGCGTTTCTCTAGGGACTTCCGGGTCGCTACTCGTTCAGGGATTCGTTCAACTTCCCGCGACAACTTTCATCTCACATGTCGTCCCGGGCGCGCAGAGCCTGCTGGGAAGGCTGTGGGTTAATTTCCGCCCTACACGTCATCGTCGCCTTGCTCTCAGCCAGTTGCATCCAGAGACCTATATAACACCCACGCCAACCGAATAACAGCCTTGGGGTGTGTTTTTAAGGCTCCAACTCTCCTTTTGAACTTTCTTCCCTCTATTTTTGTATGTGCCAACAGAGCCGGCCGTGGGCACCACCTGATGCTTACTCAACCACAGTCCCAGGGGCTTTCAGGGTATTTAGAAAAATCTTCTCATTAATCTTCAGGGCACCCCTGTAAAGTAAATGACAAGTGAAATTGTCATTTGGCAGGAAGGAAACCGAGGCATCGGGTAGTTGATGTGTGAAGAAAATTGGGGTCTTCCCCTCCTCCCACCACCCACTCCCCATTTCCCAGCAGCAGAGGTAGGTGGGACTCAGAAGGTGTAAGAGGAAGGGAGCCGATGACTGGAACACCTCCGCTTCCTCCACGTGCCAGGACTTGAGCATCCAGGGCTCTGAACCGCCTTCTGCTGTCTCTTTCAAGCCATAGGAAAATGACAATGCAGGCTTGTGTTAGCATCTTGTTGAAAAGTCGAATTAAGCATGGTGAAGACAGGACTCATTTATCTTTTTTTCCTTTATTCCCATCTGCTGCACTTCCTAGTGTTCATGGCTAAAGAGGGGGCCTGCTGAAATGTTGAAAAAGAAACCCCTGCCCCCTGGATTCCATGTCACACATTAGTCATTTGTCAAATCCTG
The DNA here is from genome assembly GCF_029378745.1 of Bos indicus. NCBI lineage: Eukaryota > Metazoa > Chordata > Mammalia > Artiodactyla > Bovidae > Bos > Bos indicus. Next base: position 14,753,715 of record NC_091786.1, read on the forward strand.
CTAGTTTCTACAAAAGATTTCCTGCCTCTGGCTTTTACAACTTATCACTACTGTGAGAAGCTCTGTCCAAATTTAGGTGATCTTCTGACCAGAGTGTCCTAAGCTTTTCCATTCCTTCCTTCCTTCCTTCTTTCCCTCCTTCCTTCCTTCAATAATTCATTCATTTCACCAGGCAATTATCAACTGTTGTATGGGCAGACTTTGCTGGTGCTCCAGATGTAGTCTGGTGACTTCATCAGAAGATACAATCCCAGCATCATGCTTAGCTTACAGCCTCATTGGAGAACATTTGACAACAGATTATTACAAGGCAATGTAATTTTCTCTGCAATAAATGAAACAAGAAAAGCCTTACAGAGAAGGCTCTGAAGGATAAATGAAAGTTGGCTAGACAGAGAGTGGGAAGGAGCATCCTGGACATGGAACCAAGGTAAGAGAGTTGACAATGGTTCGTCCGGGGGCTCAGCTGAGAAATTTGACATGAAATATCCAAGATGTAGAGGGACATTAAACCATAGAAATGGATGGGAGGCAGAATTTGGAGTTTAATTGCATAGGAATGAGAGACAAGGGTGGTTAGCTGATGCCTTCTTCATTGTGTTACTCCTATTTCCTGTGAAATTCTCTCCTTGCATTGGCCATAGCAACCAGAACATTTAATTCTACAGAAATAAGAATTTGACTCCTCTGAAAAATGGAAGAAATGACACAGGGAACTATATTCAATATCTTATAATAAACCATAATGGAAAAGATTATGAATCTAACCAGAAACTAATACAACATTGTAAATCAACTATACTTCAATAAAAAATAAAAAAAAAATTTTTAATTGGAATAAATGAAATGACTACCTTGTAAATTCTGTGAGGACAGGAAAGATAGTTTTTCCTCTATGTGTCCCCAAAAGGTAGCCCAGTACCTGGTGTGAAGGAGGAGCTCAAGAAATCTTTGATGAGCTAGATTGACTACTCTGAAAGCAGTTTGAAAGGTGTATTAATTTCCTGTGGTTGCTCAAACAGATAACTAGAAACTGGGTGGCTTAAAAGAACAGAAATGTATCCTTTCATGGATCTGGAAGTGAGAAGTCTGGAATTGAGAAGCCGGGCTCCCTCTAAAGGCTCTAGGAGAGGACTGTTAACTTGCTTCTTCCAGCTACTGGTATTGTGACGCGTGGGGTTGCATGTGGCTGGTGTAAAGAGTGTCAGCCAGCAGGGCCTGATCTGGTCCAGAGTGTAAGGAAATGTTTGGCCTGAGTTCTCAGGGAAGGGGCACTAAGTAGGTGAGGATGGGGTACTTGTCAAGGAGGAGAAAGTGACAGGATGGAAATGCCCTAAGGCAAGAAGAGCTTACGGAGTGACAGGGAGAGCGACCCATCAGGTGAAAGGACATACAAGGTGCCCGCCCCAGGAAGCCTGCTGCAGGAGTAAGATTAAGGAGGTAGTGGCGTGGCGAGGGCAGTCAGTGATGGGTTCTGGCAGGGGAGTGGCCTGGTCAGCATTTGAGCAGCACCCTGGAGTGGAAGAGAGGAGAACGAGCCAGAGCCAGCCTTTGGCATCTCAAGAACACTTGTCAGGAAGCTGACGCACAGTGATATGTAGAGGTCCTGGCTGGGCTGCTGGCGAGAAGGGGCACGTGGGCTGTTACTGGTTTCTGGGGTGATGCCATAAGGATGCTCCAGGAGGGCTTCCCTGGTGGTCCAGTGTTAAGACTTTACCTTCCCGTGCAGGGAGTGTGGGTTCGATCCCTGGTTGGGGAGCTAAGATCTCACATGCCTCATGGCCAAAAATACAAAGCAGAAGCAACACTGTAACAAATCAATAATGACTTTAAAAATGGTCCGCATTCAAAAACAAAAAAAAAATGCTCTGAGAGAGACCGAGTGTATTTGAGTAGTAACGTTGGCTAGAGCCTGGACTCATACGGCCACAGAGTTCCTGGCTATTCCATTTTCTTGAAATATCCCCAGGAGGCAAATCTGTAGGGATAGAGTGTAGTTTAGAGGTTGCCTGGGGGTGGGTAGTGGGAAAGGCAGGGTGAGTGCTAACATGCTCATGGATATGGAGTTTCTTTTCAGGGTGATAAAATGTTCTAGAGTTGACTGTGGAATAGTTGCACAGCTCTGTGACCATACTAATGCCATTAAATTGATACTTTAAAAGGAAGGGTTATAAGACATGTGAACTGAATCTTGATAAAACTGTCATACTTTAAAAAAAGTAAATATGCTTAGTATATTCAAAATCTAATCTTCCTTCCTTCCTTCCACAAATCTGTCAAGTTTATAAGCTTGGGATGGAATATGCTTAGTCCATGAAATGAAGTATAATTATATTGTCACTTGGGTGATAAGAAAAGATAGCAATCCAAAAAGGAAAGGTTTGTTTGAAAAAGCACAGACAAAGAGAAAGAATATGTGCTGTGTAAGCAAGTCTCCTCAGTTTTATTTATTCTTTTTTTCATTCAACACATTTATGGGACATTTACGAAACATGTGAGGCACGACACCAGGTGCAATTTTATGATTTCAAAGCAACACATAAGCATATCTTCCATCACACAGCCCTGAGACCGAGCTTCCTGTGGTTTATAACTAGGCTGTCGAGCCTACCATCTTTCTTCCTCCTCACAAGTAGCTTACAAGAGCTGATGTTGGTCTATCACCAATCACTTACAAAGATTAAACACGTAATCACATTTGGAAATCTCTTGAGATTTACAGACATGTAAAACACTTTCATAGAAAATTCGTAAAAGAGCTGCGTGTCTTGAACAACGAGTTTGTCTGATAGCACCGTTGAGGATCTTAAACTCACGGGGATTGGGTATGGAAAAGCCATTTCACCACCAGGACTTACAGATCTGCTTTGGTTTTAGGAGGGCAGGAAGCTGACCCAGCTGGGATCAGGCCATCAGCTGATCAGCCCGATGCCAGGCTGATGGCCCCTGAAGAGACTGGCAGATCATGAAGTTGCTGTGGGAGCCTCGGGTCTACCAAAGTCAAATCAGAACCCACCACTCCTTAGGGCAAACCCGGACCTTAGATCCACGTGACTTAAAAGTGTTGTTGAAGGCCCCGTGCCAGGTCTTCAGAACCTGCATCTCCAGAAGAGGGCCAGGGATGCTGGCCATCCCAGAAGGTTTGCAAACTGCTGTCTATGACAATTCAGATGTGCTGTGGCTTTTGAAGAGCCCTTTAAAAGTAAAGAGAGTTGGGACTTTGTAAATCAGGCCTCTTGGAGGTGAGAAAGAATTCCCTGGGCCTGCTCTAATTTATGCTGAAGTCTTCAGAACGTAGTTGAGTTGGGTTCGGGTGATTCTGCATACAGGCAGGCAGTAGCCATTCATCTTATCTTCAACTTAAACATCACGCCTTTCACCTGTCTTTGGTATTTTCAGGTCAGTCCAATGAACTTCCTCCCGGAATTAGCGATGAAGTTGTAAAATAGGAGGAAAATTGTGTGTATAGTCCTAGCAAATGTTACTCTGATGGAACAAAATGCGTTTAGAAAAAGTAGAATTTTCCTTGGGAAAAGAACATAAGTTAGAACAAAAATCAAAAGAAAAAATTCTAGCTAAACAGTTAAGCCACTAAAACATATGTATTGCTTTAGGTTTAAGGGTTTTCCTCCATTCAGTGTCTGAATTTTCTTTATTAATCACCAATACTTATGATTCCAAAGTGTCTTATTCTCATTTTTGTTGTTGTTCAGTTGCTCAGTCGTGTCCGACTCTTCTCGACCCCATGGGCTGCAGCACGCCAGGCTCCCCAGCCCTTCACCGTCTCCCAGCATTTGCTCAAACTCATGTCCGTTGAGTTGGCGATGCCATCCAACCATCTCATTGTCTGTCATCCCCTTCTCCTTCCTTCAATCTTTCCCAGCATCGGGGTGTTTTCTAAAGAGTCAGCTCTTTGTATCAGGTGGGCGAAGTACTGGAGCTTCAAAACCACTTACAGAGTAACTACACCTTGTCAGGCAAATGTCTGAGATATTACTATGTAACTTGAAGATTTTAAAAATGAGTGAGGGGAAAAATTGGTAGAACAGAGTGGGAAGGACAAACTCAAGACCGTATATCTGTTCGTACCCCTCTAGACTTGGATAATCCACTTTTAGTTGAATCACTGGGTTTCTTTTAGGGCTCCTTCCTTCACATGGGAGCACAATGAGCTCCACCGCATTAATTAGAACACAGTCCTTTACAGAGAAAGACAACTTCAAACAATAGATGCTCTTTCAGTAACCACCACAGTGTTCCCAAAGCACTAATTGGCTTTCAGACAGATAACAAAGGCTGATTTGCCTTTCCTATTGACTTGAAGGTTTGCTAGCACTTTAAAAACACATTACATAAAACCTTAGAAATCTTTTGTGAAGATAAATGTGGTATTTTTAAGCAGTGATCCTTCGCTCTCATGATTCAAGGTCTGGAGATGGCTCCCAGACTTCTTGAATCAGGGTGAGCGTAGATTTTCATTTTTTCAAGGTAAACAACACATAAGCAGAGTGTTTATTGTCTGAGGCTTTATTGTCCTGGTGAGACCTGATGTGTTGTCTTTTCTTGATGAAAAGTCTCATCTGCAGGTGGGCTTCATTTAGTGCAAACTCATTTTTAATGCAGTGATACATGTCTGTGACTCTGATCATATAGAAGTATAGGTATCCCTTGTCTTGCAACAAGATCTCCTATAGCAGACTTAGAAGACTAAAAACATTTCAACTCAGGCTCAGTGCCTCTTCTTTGGGGTTTCTTAAAAACCAAGGTCTCTGAGGTGTCACTTTGCCCAAACTGTTACCTAATCACATGGCCAAGTGGTTAGTGACTGGGATTCAGTTGCATCATGCTGAGTCTGTTCCCTGCGCTGCACCATTTTTCTTGGAATTCTGGGTCACTCAAGGGTCCACTTTGCTGTGGTTGTTGAAGAAGCCTTGCTTTCAGGGACACAGGAGCATCAAACTTATGTTCAATACGTCACCATTTCAAGCAATGGAGTGAGATTTCTGCAAGTATGTCCACACTCCTCAGCCGGACATCCCTTTCCCCACCTGTGATGATAGATGATATGTCCGGTGTTGCTGGAGTTTATGGTAGCACTAGTGGTAAAGAACCCACCTGCTAACGCAGAAGATGTAAGAGACCCAGGTTTGATCCCTGGGTTGGGAAGATTCCTTAGAGTAGGAAATGGCAACCCACTCCAGTATTCTTGCCTGGAGAATCCCATGGACAGAGGAGTCTGCAGGCTACAGTCCATGGGGTTGCACAGAGTCAGACATGACTGAAGTGGTTGAGCACGCGCTCACATTCTATATGGGATCCTCTGAGTCAGCCTTCCCACAGGCAGATGGGCAGACGGGCAATCCAGTTCCTGTCCTGTGTGTTCACACCGCGAACATGCTAGGAGAAGGCTTGTCGAAGCCCGTATCTATGGTAAACTCTTTTGCTCCTCCACCCAGGGAGAAAATTTTGTGTACTCAGACTTTGGGAAGGAACCCATATCTTTCACTTTGTTCTCTGAATTCTGCAATTCTTAGTGAGTTTGACTGATGGGTGAGCCAAGCTAAGATACTCCCTTTCTGGGACTTTGTATAAGGTGAAGAAACGTCACGAGCTGGGTCAGAAATAGACAGCAGCTACTGCTTTCAAATGGGCCTCCGTTTTCCCCCTGATGGAAGGAGCTGTACAGGATGGCTCCCAGGTGTAGACAGACCCTAGACAAGAGCCTGCTTTGTGCAAAACAGAGGGACCAGGACTCCATAGAATACCCACCTGGGGTCTGGTCACTACAGCGGGAGGCCCTGTTCAGACAAGCCATCTGAGTACATCAGAAAAAAAAAAAGAAGAAGAAAATAACCTATAGTTGAACAAATGAAAAGCTAAAATTTTCCTTACCTCTAGAAAATATAAACAAAAAAAAATCTAAAGAAATAGGGACTTTTGTGTATGGAATCATCCAAGAATAGATTAACAGTTGTATGTCTTCGCATGAATCGAGGTGGTTAATTCACCCACTGTGCGGAGTGCTGGGGACACGCCGCAAGCAGCTAGGCCAGCATCGCCAGCAGTACCAGCAGGACGGTGACCAGTGCACAGGCGCAGGGCGGGGCACCCGGAGCCGAGCTGGCTGGGTCCTTCAGCATGCACATCACCCGGGACCAGGACCCGTTGTTGGGCAGGGGGGTGACGCCTGTCACCTTGCACATGAGGTTGTAGATATCCACGACTCGGATGGGAGCGGCTCTGAAGTCGGATTTGAAATCTGAAAGGGAAAGGCAAGGAAGCAAGTCGTCAAGGCCACTCCTGGGCTGGGCAGGGCAGAGAGGGGTGAGTCACGTGGCGGAGGGATTACGCTTCGAATTTCAGCAGCTCTAGGACTGGTAGATCCCCCTTGACCACAGAGCCTGGCCAAGGGATTGTGAACCTGGAAGGCGATCTGGAAGGTTCTAGGTTGTGAAAGGAAGTCGCTTTCTATGGTTTACGGAGATGTGAGTATATGCTAAGTCGCTTTAGTGTATCCGACTCTTTGCCATCCCATGGACTGTAGCCTACCAGACTCCTCTGTCCATGGGATTCTCCAGGCAAGAATACTGGAGTGAGTTGCCATTTCCTTCTCCAGGGGAATCTTCCCAACTCGGGTTGAACCTACATCTCTTACGTCTCCTGCATCTGCAGGTGGGATCTTTACCACTTAACACCATGTTTCTTTGAAATACAAATCAGACAACAAACTGATTTGTGCATAACTGTGCTTCCCTTTGTAACAACAGAGCTTTCCTTGAGGACCCAAAGACCAGGTGAAGCTGCTCATTTCTGCAAGCCTCATCTTGCCCAGCTCCCCAAACCCAATTCGGTTGCATAGGTCTCTACCAGGCCACCTATCTGGCAGGGACTGGTTAGCCTGGGTGCCCCCAGCTCAAGAATGTTTCCCATTTTTCTGCCACGTGGAGGTCCCAGGACTGGACAGAACTGGCAATTGTATAGTTTTTCTCCGTGTGGCTAATGCACAAGCCACAGAGATGGTCTCCTAAGTATGTCTGGAAGATCAGTTGAACATTCTTTGGGAGCTTTTCACTAGCATATAAAGTAACTTAGCTGTGGGAAAGATAAAGAAGCTGGTATTGGAGTTGGGGACCTGAGTGAAGGCTGGAAGCCATCTCATGAAGGAGAATGCTTCCACCCAGATGCTGTTCCAGATTCTACGTAGACAAAGGCCCCCGGGGGCAGGACTGGCTGTTCACAGCACAGAAAGTAAGGACGCTGAAGGGACCTTCTCTTTCTCCATAGGAGGCAGAAAAGATGCTGAATGAACATCGACTCAATGGATATGAGTTTGAGCAAACTCCAGGAGACAGTGAAGGACACGAAAGCTGGGTGAGCTGCAGTCCATGGGGTTGCAGAGTCGGACATGACTAAGTGACCGAACAACAACAAAGAGCGAATATGAGACGTTAGTGATATTCATAAGCCGCTTTGCGTTTAGGTTCCAAACCAGCGCTTCCAGAAAAATACCTAAAACTATTGAAGTTGAATTTAGGAGGGACTTTTATCCATCAATAGTGGCTTCCCTGGTGGCTCAGTTGGTAAAGAGTCTGCCTGCAGTGCAGGAGACCCGGGTTCGATCCCTGGGTCAGGAAGATCCCGTGGAGAAGAAAATGGCAACCCACGCCACTATTCTTGCCTGGAGAATCCCATGGACAGAGGAGCCTGGTGGGCTACAGTCCATGGGGTCACCAAGAGTGGGACTTGACCGAGTGACTAACTTTCACTTTTATCCATCAGTAAAGGCCCAGACATGTGCTCTTTTAGTCCCTGCATAATTTTTTTAAAAGGTAGTTTTGGGGCTGTAAGGACAAGTTTTCTATCTTAGAAAATAATCTTTATAATTGCTTTGCTAAAACGATCACATATCCTTGATTTAAAAAGCAAAGAAACACTAACCACAACAGCGACGTGACCCAGAAGTGTCCACCCCAAATTCCGCTCTTAACGTTAACCCTGAAATTACAAATACAGAAGCAACAGAGAGGACTCTGCCACAGAGTGTGTTAGATCCAGAGCAACATCTCAAGTGATGGGTTTTGCTCATTTTGAGGTATAAAAGTAGAATTCCATGTAAAGAAGTTCACGGGCTTTACAGAGCAGCCTGCAGCCACTCACCAGCTGGATAAGCTCAGGGGGTGGGCAGAGATGCTGCCCAAATCCTAGCTGCAGGCTCCTGTCTGTGCTCAATAGATGGGAGCTGTTGATATTAATAGAAGAAGTGCCCAGCAAGGGAAGGTTCACATTGAAAATATTTACCCCGTAGCTTATGTGAAATGTTCACTTACTTTTAGGGTAGGGAGGGTAAGGATCTGCATTGCCTCAGGGTAAACACTAATTTCAAACAAATCCAGAGCCGCCCTGGGAAGGAGAATGTAGAGTGCCAACCCTTCTCATCTGAAGGAAAACGTGAAATTAGCTGAGGATGGTGGTTACACCTCCCCAGAGAAGAGTCAGCCGCAGCTGAGGAATCAATGGCGAGGTGGTCCTGTGACGCAGAAGATTTCTCTCCCTGACTTGCTGTGGAGGTAAGGTCATCCTGCCCATCACGTGGTGGCTGTGTCCCGTCACGTGTGCAGGTGGAGGTCAATAGCAAACCCAAGACAGCCGTCCCCAGCCTTTCAGACATCTCCTTCTTTAACGTTTGGCAAGAAAAATTGAGGTCAAGCTCTTCTGACCAAAAAAAAAAAAAATGTTAGTGGATGGACTTAGAGATTGTCATACTGAGTGAAGTAAGTCAGGCAGAGAAGGAGAAATATCATATATGCTTAGTCACTCTGTTGTGTCCGATTCTTTGCAACCTCATGGACTGTAGCCCTCCATGCTCCTCTGTCTGTGGGATTCTCCAGGCAAGAACACTGGAGTGGGTCATGCCCTCCTCAAAGGAATCTTCCCAACCCAGGGATCAAACCTGCATCTTCTGCACTTCAGGGGAATTCTTTACCATCTGAGCCACTAGGCCACCTAGAAATAATGTATGATATCCCTTATGTGTGGAATCTAAAAAGAAACGATACAAATGAACTTCCTTACAAAACAGAAGGAAGACTTAGGGCAAGGTTAGATTGTTCCAATTAGGAACTGGGATTAACCAGAGAGAGCCTATCTTCCAGAATGATTTCCCTTTCCCTTAGCTGGACCAGACTTCCTGACTTCTAAAGCTGTATCTGGGCAGCCGTAGCGATGCTCAGCATCCTGTATGAGCGAGAATTACCTCCAATTAATCAGGAGGGCTGTATGTTTATCTCAAAGTGCAGCTAGATTGTTATTAAAGACCTCGCTCTTAAATTTTCTTCTGCGTAAACAGTCAGTGTGTAGAGCTGTTCAATCTTGCATGCGAAGTGAAGCCAGAAACGTGATGGTTTGCGGGAGGCTGTATCTGCCTGGAAACAGTTTTGCAATTAGCCCAGTGCATTTTCATCTGGGGTCGTCTTTCTGTCTATAAAAGACTTAGGCTTTTAGTTTTAAAGGAGCATATGATGGAGGCCTTGTTAATGGACAAAAAGCTCCCCACTGAATTTCAGCTGTTGCAGCTCTGGGTACTGGGTTTAAAATTTTGGTTTGAGGCTAGATTCATTTCTGTTTTAAAATCTGCCCAAGATGCTTACTCATAAACACTCCAGCTGACAACTGTTTTGCATTCATGATCTGATTCCTCTCTTTTGGGGAAGGAGGAGGTGATGCCTTTGAATGAAAGCACCCCTGTCTCATGTTCCTCTGTGTAAAGGCCATGGCCTGGGATGTCTCCACGCTGAGCTAGTGGTTGACCTCACAGCATCCTCAAGGCTCCATCCTGAACTCAGCTGGCTTCTGAGCTCCGCAGATCTAACCTGGTGCTTGGCTAACAGGTAGCTGTTATCGGTTGACGGTATCATGCGGGAGCATCCTCTGAACTCTCTGAGGCCAATGTCGTGAACCCAGCTGTGCCCTAGAAATGCTTGCGGCTACTGGTCCTGTTGCTTGCTTAAGGACGTGGGCACTCGGATGATGTGTGGGCAATGATGTGGACCCACATGTGTTCCCTAAGCTTGGCCTCCCAGAGGCACCCGTGGAGGGGGCGGAAGTTGACACCGTGTAGCTCTCAGCAGGTTTTTTTTGTGTATGGTTGAGAGAGTGACCCAAGGTGAATGGAATGAAGGAGGGCCCACAAGCATCTCTGTCTGGTATGTTGAGGAGGAGGGCAGGGCTTCCAGGTGTGACCTCTAACCTATCACCTGATAGGAAAGCATGGGCTTTTGTGGGCTGAAACATTTTGATCGAAACATTCAGAAAAAGGAACTTTGACTGTGGATACCAGGGTAAGCTAATAAGCTTAATGTTTAATAAGGAGTGTGGACAGCAGGAAGGAAGATGAGGAGCTCGTAATCTGATCAGCTGACTCTTGATGGTTGTTGACTGCTTTTCACTCTTTTTTTTTCTTTTAAGGGAGTGTACAGGTAGTAATATGATTGTTAGAGCGTTTGATAAACTTTTCCAAAATGTGAATTTTATAGTGCTGTATTAATTAAAGCAAATGACCAAATGGGCCCCCCTCCGCCCACCTCTCTTCCAGACCAGGAAGGCATCAGGTCCAAGAAGGCAAAGTCAATTCACTCTCATCCTAGACACTGCAGAAGTCATTCTGGCTCATCCTCAAAGTCAGTCACAAAACTGTTTCCTAGCCTGCTGTGAGCACATCCTAGCTTCTGGTGGGCCCTAGACTGGATGACCCACACAGGGGTGGCCGCTCTAGACAGGGAGGAAGTGTGGAAGTGTCAGACCCCATGAAGCGAGCATGTTGACTCTGGGACTTGTGGCTGTCAGCAACCTGGTGCCTGATAAGCTTTCCTGGACATCAGATGGCTGTGAAGGGATGTTTTGATGAATTAAGTAAAAAATGAATCACAAACATGTGGAATACATTTTCCTCACTGCGCTTGAGATTTAAAACTTACAGGGAGAAGTATTTGACCACATTTGCCAAACCCAAGAAGCATTTGAAAGCAAGCCAGCCAAAGACATTTTGTGGAGACCGGCTGGCTTTGCTCAGCTTTGCTCATAAAGAGGATCCGTAAAGAAATTGCTCCAGCCTTTCCGAGCACCCTCAGCCCCTGATGCCTCAGAGGAGGAATAACTAAGATCTCGCCTACCAGGTCCGAAGGCCAGGAAGATGCCCCTCATGGCTCTGAGCTCGTTGTCGTATCCGTGCCAGCCCCATTGCCAGCCTTCTGGCTTGCGGGTGACGGTGCTGTTCATCCAGAATGGAAGCGACTCTCGATTCTGAAATCAACAAGGCATTGACATCACCCTGTGACCAGGCCAGGGCGTGAGCGAGCATCGGGTTCAAACTACCACCCACCCAGCGCGGGGCTTTCCTGCCCAGGGGTCTCAGCCAGGGTTGTCCGACCTCAGCCGGATCACTTCTCACTCCAGGTAGCTCGGACCTTTGGAGGTGGCCCGTTAAATTGCCAGAGAGCCCTAGTTCTGAAGGTCTCTTCTTGCTCTGGGCTGAACTGTGCCTCGTAATCAGTTTCAGAGCCACTAAACATAGCGTGTCAGAGACAGAAGGGATGTGAAAGTGTACCTGTGGTATAATAAAAAATAGAGTTGGCCTTTGTCCCAGGTTCCCTGGCCCAGAGCACCTAAACCCTTGGAATTTCCTGAGTGCTGAGGGTGTTTTGTTATTCATGATGAGTCCTGAGTTCCCATACCTGAGTTTACGCTAATGGGATGGGATGATCTTTGGGTTGAGGGGCTAGATAGCTTCAGGATGGGGGTGCTGGTCACCAGAAGAACCAAGGGGAGAGTTAGAACTTCCAGCCCATCCTCTGATCTCTTAAGACTGAGTTCAACCATGTGGGTAATGATTTTGTTACCTGAGCCAACACAGTGAGACCCCACATAAACCCCCAGGAACAGCAGGGTCCGGGGAACATCTGGATTAATGAACACACAGTGATGGGAGGCCGGTGCCCCGACCTGGGTTCTCGGCGCCCCTCACCGCCACAGCGTGCCCTGTGCCTCTCTTCCATTTGCCTGCCCCTGTGTAGCATCCTTTATAAGAAGATTGTAATCGTGAGCGTAGCAACTTTCTGAGTTCTGCGATTCATCTCGGTGAACTATCAAAGCCGAAGGCAGGTGGTGAGAACCCTCAGATTTATGGCCAAGTCAGACACAAGTGTGGGCAGCCTGGGGACCCAGGACTTGGGACGAGCATTCAGATGTGCGGGCCGTCTTGTGGGCCGGAGTATGGGTCTGCTCTAACCTGGGGTGGTGTCAGAGTGGAGTTGAAATGGTAGGACACCCGACTGCTGTGGAAGAAATGTTGCTGGCAAACACAGAGGCTAATGGAATCACTTCATTTTTCTAGCCCAGCCTCGGAAGCCCAGAAGCAGCGAGCCTGCACCACCCCAGGGGCCCCTCCCCTGGAGGAACCACCCCTGTCCTCGTTTGTCCAGCTCCACCCCGGAAGTCCTCCTCTCCACTGAGCCAGCCTTTGAAGATGAACCCATGTTCCTCTCCTCCACGCCTGTGGACCTTCATGTCCTTTGACCATTCTTCAGTTGGGATGGCTTCCAGACCTGTCGCTGCCCTGTCACCCGTCTTTTCTTCAGAACTAAATTTCCCTAGATTGTAGCAGCTTACTTGAGAGACAGCAAAGCTCACAGGAGGTTTTGCAAATCCCGAGGAGACTGTAGCCAGTTGGACACAAACCGAGCTCTTTGAGGCAGACTAAGGCTTCATTCCTGATAGTCCGATCATCTTCTGGCTCAGCAGAGTTTAATATGACAAGTTTTCCAAATGCAGGAGGTAGAATTGACTAGTTGTGATGAATGTGTGGAAGCAGCACAGCTCAAGGACCAGGGATTTACAGGTGGGCTTCCCTGGTGGCTCAGACAATAAAGAATCTGCCTACAATGCAGGAGACCTGGGTTCAATCCCTGGGTCGGGAAGATCCCCCTGGAGAAAGGAATGGCGACCCACTCCAGTATTCTTGCCTGGAGAGTCCCATGGACAGAGGAGCCTGGCAGGCTACAGTCCGTGGGGTCGCAGAGTCGGACACGACTGAGGGACTAACACCTTTGCAAGACTTGTAACAGCACATGTATGCCGTTTTGTGTGATGTGCGGTTCACCGAGAGCCTCCCCCGACATCCACTTAGGTGTCAACACCTCCTGCTGCAGACGGTATTTTTTTTTCCATTTTGGCGCAGAGTGGTTAAGTGACACTCTTAAAGTCACAGAGCTGTTGGGAAGCAAGACTGGGCCTGGAAGCCAGGGCGTCAGTCTCCTGGTCTTTGTGCACCTTCCAGAGCCGCACAGCCAGAGGTCACTGCAAGGCTCCTACAGCCTGTCCCTTGCCGCTTCATTCACTGAGTGGCAGCCAGGATGGAGACGAGATTTTGAATAGGATGGGGGTTAAATTCCAGTTTGTTGCTTTCCAACTCTGTGATCCTGGGCAAGCTGCATAACTTGTCCGAGCTTCAGCTTCCTTGCTGGATGTGACAACACCCGCCTCAGAGACTCTGAGGGATAACCTGACTGTGTGCTAAGCCCGACACACAGTAGGTGCTCAATAAATAGCCGGGGGCGGTCTCCAGATGCCACCGGCTGCAGGGTGAGGTGCTCGGGGCTTGTGCAGCAGGGTTGAACCCTCCTTTGCTTATTTAGCTGTCATATCACATCGCATGCCTGTCCCGTCTCACCCCATAAATCACTCCCTGGCACTGCTACTTTCCAAATTGCACTGTTTCATTGACTCTCTGTTTCCTCAATTTCCATCCCTCCTTCTCCAGCTGTAGCTTGTATTTTTCCACGGGAATATATTTATTAACTTACTGCATTTCTGGTTTATACCCTCTTTTGCTCTTTGTGGTCATGCTCACAACACATGCCAGCTTAGCTTCGTTTGCTAATTTTATGTGCTGCTCCCCTCCCCACCCGTCTACAAGGCAGTGATTGCTGAAGAACTAGGTAGGATACGTCACTAGTGGTGTCACTAATCATGAGTCCCATGGGACACATATGTCCCACGGGGAAGGGACAGGTGGAAGGGAGGTGAAGCCTGCCTGATTTGAAAATTCCAGTCTAACTTCCACATGCAAACATACAGCAACGAGGCATCTCAGCCCTGAAGATGACGGGAGATCTGTATGATCGCAAGTAAAGCCACTGGTGTTTTTGTCAACATGACAAGTTGCTCTGGTGAAACAACTGTTCTTGCTTTTTTTTTTTTTTGAAACACCTATGTTTACTGATTTTAAAAAGTAATAATAACCTGGCTAGTTATGTGAGAAGCTAAGTGATTGAACGGATTATGTGACATAATCAGACTGAGTGGATTACATGACATAATCTAATTACATGACTTAATGAACCGCAAGAAGGGGAGTTGATGAATTTTTCCCTTGTCCTTCCTGGTGGCTTTTACTGATTCACTTGGTCCTCTGTCTCCTCCCACTCCCCTTCCCCGCCCCAACATTATCACACCAGTGCGGGCCTGTGCAGTCGTGTAATGCACACCTCACACGTGCAGCCCTGCTGGTGAGGCGCTCCACACCTCCCACATCCCCAGGCTGGGGGGTCCTCAGGTTACTGGTTGAGGAGCCTCCATCCCTCCTGAACTTCCCAGGTCCAGGGACCCCCACACAGCGCCACCTAGCGACATCCTGGGGTGCCCGGGCCCTCCAGATGAAAGCGTGTGTGTGTGTGTGTGTGTGTGTGTGTGTGAGCTGGGGCAGTGTGGACACAGAGGAGTCCCTGCGAGGCCTGGGAACCTTGCATAGTGACTGCATGTGGGAAGAGCATGAGAGGGAAGCAGCGTGGGGACTCTGGAAGGAGTGAGGCAGTTTCTCTAGGAGGTTGTGCCAGTTAGAGGGGCGGACCAACCGTCCTGGTTTGCCCAGGACTGAGGAGTTCCAGGGATGCAAAAAAAAAAAAAAAATTATGACTGACCTGGGCAAGCCGGGACAAGTTGGTGACTCTGTAATGAACACTTTCTTGGCAAGTCAAATAAAATCTTTGCTGAGTGTCATTTGTCCAGCACCTTCTGGTACCCCTCCTCTGTACAGGGGTGGATAGCAGTGCCAGGACCCCCCCCCCATTTATGAGCCCCTAAACTAGCTCATTGTTTCTAATGGGAAGGACCCGGAAACCGTTCCCCAGGAGGAACACCAAGGAACAGCTGTTACTGTGTTTATAGACGTATGTTCTAGTATTTGCTGCCTGCCTTGTATGTTTGATGCCTCACTCCACTACCAGCTCACCACCAAACGTCTGCCAGAAGCTTGCTGAGCTGGGGAAGCCAGGCGATTACTTGTGAGATGAGTGTTTTGGTTTCTAGACTAGGTCTTTGCCTCATTCATCCGTGGCGTCAACAACAACCACAAAGTAGCCTTCACTGTCTACCCCCCAGATCAGCAGACCAGTTAATTCGGCCCTTGCCGGGACCCATGTCTCTGACTCGGCATTTTTGGAATCCTTTCTGGAGCTGAGCTGAGCTGTCGGGGGTGGGGTGGGGGCACAGTCAGAAATGGGGGCGGCGCTGGGAAGGAGGGTCAGGGCGACAGGAGTGATGGAAGGCCGGGGAGAAGCAGAGGGCGGCCTGGACAGTCTGCAGTCACTGCTGTCTGTCTGTGGCTGAGGCACTTGCTTTGGTGAACCGTCCAGCATTTACTCACTTCGCACTGTTGCATTTTGAGACTATATTAGCACGTGCTGTTCTCACCGGCTCCTTTCCATTTCCCCTGGGTGCAGATCAGAAAATAATAGCTAAGCCACAGAGAAAATGATTCTTGAGGAGGCAGGAGGGTAACCAGGTCTGGGAAAACATCTGGACATCAGCTCTTGCTTCACACCCCAAAGTGACTTCTCCCCTGATGGCTGAGGAGGTGGAAATCCGTCCTCCGTGGGTTCCGTTCCCTGACCACAGGTGCTGGTGGGGGCCGTGTCTGCGTGGCCCTGGATGACCTCCTCTCCCGTCTTTCCCTGGAAACATACTGTCTACACCGCTGGATCCCAAGCCTGGCTGTGCACACAGCAGTTTATCCCGAGTCTCACTTTGGGTGTTTGGGTTCGCAGATGGGTAAGATGGCAACTCTGGCTATTTAATAGTCATCCCCTGGGTGGCTGGGATGCATCGTCCGGCCTGGAAACCACTGGGAGTCTTTCACCTGGCATTTGTCCTGGGCTTTGTTCAACGATTATCTGTCCTTTCCTAAGAATGCTTCATCTTACGCTGGTTGCCACGCTGAGTCTATGTTTCAGCCGCTGTGGGTGCAGGGTCAGGCTCGGAGTCACTCACACGGGGTGCTTTCCAAAGAGGAGTCGTGGCGGCCGACTGGCTTTCCCCAATATCGCTGGCCGGCGCCAGGTTCACTGATGGTTACACATCTTGACCGCCATCCCTCATGTCAGCCCCTGAAAGTGTACTTCCTGCTGAGAAGTGGGGTCAGGGACCCGAGTGTCCCCTCCTTCTCTCTGGATGAGGCCTCTCACCCCGTGTCTAGGGTGCTGGGGAACAAAGGTGAAATCAAGTCCAATTAAAACCAGTAAGTAACATGTGAACCCCTAAGGTGTGTGACGGGCCTAATACAAATGAAATCGACCTTATTCCCCTAGGACAGGGTTGTAACAGGAGCTTCCCCTGCCCTCCACAGTGCAATAAGCTCACAGCATCTCAGGCTGGAAAAGGCACCCGGTGATGTCTCGGGAGAGGCCTCAGTCGGGACTCTTGTGGAAGGGAGCACGGTTTGGCTGGCTCCGGGGTTTTGCTGCCAGGGTTAAGGTCGAGCTAGGGGACAAAGCACCGTGTCTCAGGCTTTGTGGCATCATCATTTTAAACCCTTCTCCCAAGAGGCTTCCTGTGGGGTGACTCCTCAGAGCCCTCGGGAGTGGTGGTCACAGACCCTCAGACGTGTGTTTATCACACTGCTGCGAAAACAAGTCCCCCCAACTGTTTCTCCGTCTTAGAGGGCCTCCTCTTTCTAAAACCAAATTTAATGTCTTGGGCCCCAGGCCCTGCTCTCACCCTGGCAAGCCCACTGCCACGCACAGCCTCGTTCTGGAAGTTGGGAAATGCCAGAGATCAGGAACAGCAGGGCCCAGAGGCGGCAGAATTCCTCGAGAGAAGAGCTGGAGCAGGGCGCCCAGCGGGTGAGCTTCCTTCTACTTCTCCTTTCCCTCAAGACCATGCTTGCTGAAGCCCGCCGAGGGTGAGGAGGGCATCCCGTGCCCTCCGACGGCTTACGGCGACGACCCTGGTCGCTGCCAGAAGGCAAGCAGCTTCCAGTTCCCGACACAGGTATCCTGGACCTCCAGCACCTCAGGCCCTCAGGAAACCACTCCAGCTGACGCTAAAACTCAGGAGCTGTGCTCTCCAGCTTGTCTTGATTTCCCCAAGTATTTTGGGCCCAGGGCCTAACTGCCGCTCAATCCCAGGCCTGAGAATTGAGCCTGGCATTTCATATCCTTTGCCGGTTTTTGAAATAAATCTTTCCTCGGGAGACCAATATGGGCCTTTTTTTGGAAGCTGAAGCCTGCATTTGCTGCATTTCTCTCCATGCAGATGAGAGTCCGGAGGATCCACAATGCAGCTCCACGTCTCACAATTTTTCACCAGCTTCTGGCCACATTTGGCCGCCTTTCTGAGTGCGGTGTCATGAGGGGGACACTGTCCAGGAGAGGCCATGGGAATCAGCCCCTGAAGCTGAGTGGGGACCGGGGACAGCTGAAGTGTCCGCCCGTCCCTGGACTCCAGCTGGAGGCTAACTGGGCCAGGACAATGACCACTGGTGGTTTCAACACCTTTTCTCTGTTGAAATCTCTTCTAGGGCTACTAACAATTAGCCCAGGTGAAAGGCCTGACTTAGCTTTCCTCTCTGGGTACTTAGTCACTGATTTATTAGCCTATAAAGTAAACAATTTGTCAAAAAGACCTTGATGCTGGGAAAGATTGAGGGTAGGAGGATAAGGGGATGACAGAGGGTGAGATGGTTGGATGGCATCCTTGACTCAATGGACGTGCGTTTGAGCAAACTCTGGGAGGTAATGAAGTACAGGGAAGCCCGGCGTGCTGCAGTCCATGGGGCTGCAAACAGTCGGACAGGACTGAGCGACTGAACAATAACAACAAGTAATCAAGAACCAACTGTCTCTATTTATGAATTAATTTCTTAACTTCATATTCCACAAACAGGTACTGAGTCTCTGCCGTGTACCAGGTTCCACAGAGGAAAACCCAGGCTAGGATGCCACAGGCCTGCCCTCAAGGAGCTTCCACCCTGGGAAGCATCACTGGGCCTGCCTGCTGAGGGTCTTTGGACCACGCTAGACATTGTGACAACTCCAGTGGCTTAGTGGGTAAAGAATCTGCCTGCAGTGCAGGAGACGCAGGAGACGTGGGTTCAATCCCAGGGTTGGGAAGATCCCCTGGAGGAGGGAACTGGCAACTCACTCCGGTATTCTTGCCTGGAGAACCCCATAGACAGAGGAGCCTGGTGGGCTACAGTCCAAAGGGTCAAAAAGAGTTGGACACGACTGAGCGACCATGCCTGCACACAACCTGCCCAGCCCCTTGCTAAGTGCCCCCTGGTGGAGGGATGGATGGAGAGCATGGGTGGATGAAAAGATTTGTGGGGAAACCCCATGGGCTGGGGCTGGGTAAATGCGGCCACGTGCATGGCTCAAAAGCTCCAGTGACGATGTGACCCTTGTCTCCTGACAAGGACATGCAAAGAGAGGGTTTACAGAGCATGGTGACCAGGTCTTAGAGAGACAGATGGGCAGAGGTACCATTTAGGAAGCCCGGTTTCCATGCTTAAAGAAAGGAGCTTGGCAGGTATGACTGGCTGGGGCTTAACCTAGGCAGGTGGTCTGGGTTTTTTTTTTTTTTTCCTTTTCTGCTGCTTCGTGGTTAGTCTTCTGGGAAAATGAACACATTCAGCTTCCTGCCCCTGTAGGAGAGGAGGCCAGAGAAGGTACTGGCACTAGTTGGAAATCCACTCTGTATATTAACTCTCACAATGAAAAACAAACTGTGGGAGCCACTGGGCAGGGGGCCTTGCTTTTATTACGTCAGGATAATGGTGCCATTCCAGGTGACAAAGTCAATCTGTTTCCCTGCCTTTATCTTTTTCAGTGACAGCTCTCCAAGCAACCGTTAAAAAAAATAAAAAACAGAAAGAACTCAATGGGATCTTCCTGTTGGAGCAGCTGCCTAAGAGCCAGCAGAACTTAAGTCGGTGGCAAAAACTATATGGGAAGGGCGTTTTTGCCAAGGAAACCAAATCTTGCATGTTTATGGGATGGCGGTTGTAGGGAAAAAAGGAAGGAAAGATGGGATTCTGTTTTATTGGCCCCAACCAGCAGCAATTTGTCCTGACTCAGCTGTTTTCATATTTAAGCCAGAAAGAAAAAAAAAGGCTCCTCTGCTAGCCAAACCTAGACTCAGAGCAGCTGCTTTTAAAGCTGAGAAACTGTCCCGCTGCAGATGCAAACCGAGATCCCTCGCTGGGCACTGGTACGGAGGTTACAGAGCAAACACAGCATTCCGTCACCACGTGCGGAGAGATTTTGCAAATAAGAATGGGGTAGATTAATAGTCCTGGCCCAGAGCAGCAACAGGGGCATAGAGCGACGTTTTCAATTCTCTGTAGTCAAGTAAGTTTAGTAAACAGCAGGGAGACGTAAAAGAAAAAAAAAATCTAAGCAGGGAAAGAATGGGTGCTCGCTTCTAGGATTTTCTGAAAGAAAATAGAAAAATATCTTCTGAAAGAAGATAGAGCAAAATCCCAATATTAAATCTAAGTATCAGAAATTAAAATTAGAAACTATAACTTAAAATTATAATTTATGAATTATAAAATTATAAATTTTAACTAGAAATTAAAAATCCTTAGATTATTAAACCTAAGGACCAGAGATTATTATTTTCATATGTGAATCTTGAAAATAAAAATCTGTAAATTCGAAGACAGTAAAATGATTAAGATATTCAGTCTAGGAAACTGCTACTGCTACTGCCAAGTCACTTCAGTCGTGTCCGACTCTGTGCAACCCCATAGACGGCAGCCCACCAGGCTTCCCCGTCCCTGGGATTCTCCAGACAAGAACACTGGAGCGGGTTGCCATTTCCTTCTCCAATGCATGAAAGTGAAAAGTGAAAGTGCAGTCGCTCAGTCATGTCTGACTCTAGTGACCCCATGGACTGCAGCCTACCAGGCTCCTCCGTCCATGGGATTTTCTAGGCAAAAGTACTGGAGTGGGGTGCCATTGCCTTCTCCGCAGTCTAGGAGACTAAGGTACAACAAAAGACTGACTAAAAGATATCTAAATTTCTCTTAAGGGGACCAGGGACCGCCGTGATTTTCTAAAGAAACATTTGTGTTTTTATGTTATATACACCTTGAGTTACAGTAATATATACTGTATATTCATTGCACTTTCCTCTTTGAGTTGGCTGCTAGGAAGCTCAGAACCATCTTTGTGAACTGCAGTTCCCATCAGGGAATCCCCATTTTCCACACCTGGGTCCCTAGATGTCCATTCATTTGCCTGATCAGTATTTCTGCTGATGGCCACCTGCCCTCACTCTGGCAGATTAAATACCAGTCTCAGGTCTGATATAATCATCCCCTAGTGTCCACAGGGAACTGTTTCCATGACCCGCTTCGGTACCAAAATCCATGGACGCTCAAGTCTCTTATACAAAATGGCACAGCATTTGCATATAAGGACATACATTCTCCTGTGTATCTTAAATCATCTCTAGATTACTTATGATACCGCAGGCAATGCAGTGTGATATAAATAGCTATAAATATAATGGAAACGTGATGTAAATAGTTGCCGACACTCAGCAAATTCAAGCTTTGCTTTTTGGAACTTTCAGGAATCTTTTTCCCCCTGAATATTTCTGATTTGCGGTTGTTTGAATCTACAGATGCGCAACCTCAAATTCAACTGTACAATGACCCTCATGTGCCAACATCTGCCACTCTCTTTTACCCTCTAGTCTGATCAGTTTGCAGCCCAGCTTCAAATTCATACCGACAAGGACTCAGGCCCTGTCTGGGAACTGACTGTACATGGGACCGCAGATTCCCTGGAAGGGGGTGGGGGGGTGGGCTGTCCCATCTGGCCAGGTATCAAAGCTGATGCAAGAGCCTAATGAGCATGGTGTCCAGGCAGACAAGGAGAAGGCTGCTGAGGTCTTTAGGGCATCGGGCAATTAGGGTTTGGACTCAGAAGGCAAGAGAAGCTCTGTAAAATCAAGTTGGCAAACCCGAGACCTGGACCTGCACGAGGGCTTTTGTTTCCAGTCACTGCTCTTCAAGGTGAAAGCAAAGTGGAGCCTCTCCTGGCTATTCGCTGCCCTAAAGCAGTTGCTTTGGTTCGCAGTAATTGTTCCACTTTCAACTGAATAGGTTACATTGTAAGCCTGGGTAATTGAGTTAAGGCCCGTTTGTTAAAATACAACAAATCTGGAGCCACGAAGTCTAAACCTTGGCTCTGGGTCGGAGCTTCCCGTTTGCATCTGCAGTCATCTGACCAAGCCTTTCAATTCTCTCAAGAAGGAAATAACGCAGCCGATGAGAGACTTGGGTAAAAAAACGAACATTTTCAAGTGGAAAAGGTGAGTAACTATTTACCTTTGGCTGTTTGATAGAATTTGTATCATGGATGTCTTGTCGTGTGTTTTATGTTTACCTCAGTTATGAACCATCCTTCATCGGCCACTAGGGTCAGAGGGGAGACAAACTTCCCTTTCTTGTAATAGAACCTGCTCGGAATGTCTTCCTTCGCGTAGACAGTCATGTGCTCCACTCGCCTCACTTTGTTATATATCTGTAAAGAGAGCCAAGAAGGACCAGGTTTGCATTCTCTTTCTTACATATACGGGACCGTGTATTGGACCTGGTGGAGAGGATCCTCTTATAAAAACTTACTTATGTCAAAAATACTATAGCAACATTAAAATATGAATGAGAAATTGGTCTGCCTGGCATTAAATACCCCCAATATCAAAGAAATGCATTTATTCTTTGACTCGACCTAGAGCATGTCCTACCTACCCCTGATTCTAAAAGAACTAGTAGGGATGTCCCTGGCAGTCCAGGGGTTAGGGCTCCATGCTTCCAAAGTAGGGGGGGCTTGAGTTCGAACCCTGGTCGGGGAACTAGGATCCCACATGCCATGTGGCCACCCCCCCGCCAAAAAAAAAGTACTAGTAACTGTTTGCCATTAATTACACTGCTGATCTGATGAAGACATAAACCCTGTACGTATTTGCAGTATTTAGCAGCAGCTCAAATCTATTTGGCTAAAATTAAAACCAACTGGCTGATGTAGATTCTTTGGTGCTTAGCCAAATCAGGCATTCATTCCTGGGTAGACCTGAATAGAAAATTGAGTTTATCCACTCAACTCGGGAAAATAATGAGTCTTTAGGCTGCTTGGTAGAGAGTTTCTAATGGCCCTGGGAGTTATGATTTCCTATATAAGAAAACACGTATTTCTTAAGGAAAGGAGGGTGCACCCCCAGAAAGATTTGAGATAAGTGGAAACTCCCATGGCACGTAGGGGGTCTCACACACTCTTGTGTCCATCATGGGATGAGCTGTCACCCAAACACAGCCCCTGCTCCTGAGTAATCCACCAATCGCTTTAGGCAGCTTGCACCTGCCTGATGTACACACCACACTGGAAGCAAGAAGCTCTTCCCAGCTCGCGAGCCGCTGATGCTCTCACATCCTGGGGTCCAGGTGCCAAGTTGGAGACATGGATGGTGCTCCATGCCCGCAAAACAGAACTTCTTTGCAAGAAGCCGTCGACTGCGGGAGCTGCCAGTGTGGAAAGTATTCTTCCCAGTTTCACACTTACGGAGTTCACGGGAATGCTGGGCACACATGTTGAATACCTGCACTTGCTGACCATGGAGCTTGAGAAAAAGGGGGGCATCTGTGTGGGGAGGGGATGAAGCTGGGGGGAACAGCTTTGTGGGCACCGTGTTCCTCAACCCCCTACAGACAGATCTCAGACCTTAAGTGGGAGGGAGCAGGTAGGGTTGGCAGGGGGGTCTCTCTCTGGGCCAAAAAGGAGGACACTGCCCCCTACCCCAGCCTGCACCAGCGCTCCATCAACACCAACAACGCCACTGCCGTGAGGACAGGTAGAGGCGCCAGGCCCAGCTGAGGCCCATGCCTGCCTCCCTGTGGGTGGTGCCCCCACTGTAGGTGGGGTGGGACCCCCCGAAGACGGCAGTCTCTCCGGGAGTGGGCGGAAGCCCCAGGGCCTGCACTGGGAGACGACCGTGCCACACGGGGCCAAGCAGTCAGCCAGCGGTGCCACTTGCTCCTTTTGCCCCTCAGTGTGGTGTGCCAGCCACTCAGACGAAGTATTGTTCGGAGGGACAAGTGAGTGGGGGTCTTGCCATCCCAGGTGCCCAGTTCCCGGGGGCAAGGACTGCCACACCCTCTTGGGAATGGCGCTCTCCAGGGGTGATCACTGTCCTTGGTGACCGTCTGCATTCCCTGCCGTGGGCCCAGCAAGCTTCTCCGTGCTTCAGAGCCACCCAGGAGGGCGGCAACCATGCCGCCAGCTCCCAGGCAGGACAGAGATGCAGCAGGAAGGCTGGTCAGGGAGCCGCTCAGCTGCTGAGGGTTGGAGTCCCATCCCTGGCCAACCTAAGGCACACGCAGCCTCAGCCTGGTTTCACTGGTCACCTTCTCCCCGTGCCCTGATGGGAACAGATCAGACTGGCCGCTTTCTTCCAGAGAAGAGCTCCCAGTGCGGGCATCCACTGCGCCAGCTGTGCCTGACACGTGCTGCGTGTCACCCAGGAAGAAAGCAGCCCTGTTAGGGGCTGGGCCCTTGGCACGCTGAGCACTGCACATCCTTCATCTCGCTTCAGAGCCACTAATGTTCTGAGCTCATCTCAGACAAGGGAAGACACGGGAAGATGAACTGCTGGACAGAGGTCACCCAGCAAGGGAGGGGCCGGGTGGTCATCTGTCTCCAGAGTCCTGGCATCCCAAGGTTGCCCGGTGTTGCCGCCTTGAAACTACAGATAAAGACCCACCACAGACAGCCCCGTCCCCCCCCGACTGGGCCCACCACCCACCCTTCTTACCTCAGAATGCTTCCCGGGGGCTGGCCACAGGCTCACGACTGGCCCTCGCCCCTTCAGCTGCTGCAGGTCACGGAGGTTGATGTAGTTATCCAGCTTGATCACTTTGTCTGTCCAGGAAATGTCAGTCATCCCGTGATCTGAGAAGATGATGACGTTAAGGTCGTCCTGCAGATCCCGTTCCTTGGGGGTGGGTGGGGGGCAGGAGAGGCGGTCAGGAAGGTGTCCATAAAAGGGCCGTCTCAATACTGGCTGTCTTGCAAAGAGGTGTTTTCTTTTTTTTTTTAATTTTTTTTTTCACACCAAAAACATTCATTTTGTATTGGGGTATAGCCAATTAACAATGCTATGACAGTTTCAGGTGAACAGTGAAGGGACTCAGCCGTTCATATACATGTATCCACTCTCCCCCCAAACTCCCCGCCCATCCAGGCTGCCACATAACACTGAGCAGAGTTCCCTGTGCTATACAGCAGGTTTTTGTTGGTTATCTGCTTTAAATATAACAGTGTGTACCTGACCTTCCCAAAGTCCTTACTTACGGACTATAGGAGAAAGAGTTCGTCCTCAGTTCTGAATTTAATCACCTACTTGTCTGCCTTGATGCAACACGGCTCAAAATCATAGCAGAAGCACTTTGGGGAGGGGAGCCCGGGAGCCCATGCTGAACATGATACGTACGGGCTCCAGGTTTTTAAGGTAGCCAGTCGGTTTTCATCCTCTTTGGGGCTTGCAACATACTCATGTGGGAAATATGACGACTATCACTTGCCCATTTTACACACGTTTGAAAAATTAAGCCCAGGAAAATTTTAAAAATTAATGCTTTAAGTCAGACAGAGAAATTCAAATATCATATATCATTTTTAGGTGGAATCTAAAAAAAAATGCTTCAAATGAAATTATTTACAAAACAGAATTAGACTCATGGGCATAGAAATCAAACTTATGGCTACCAAAGGAGAAAGTGGAAGGAGAAGGATAAATTAGGAGGTTGGGATTAACATATACACTACTGTATATAAAATGAACATAAGGTGGTGGTGGTGGTTTAGTTACTAAGTCGTGTCCAACTCTTTGCAAACCCATGGACTGTGGCCTGCCAGGCTCCTCTGTCCATGGGATTCTCCAGGCAAGAATACTGGAGTGGGTTGCCATGCCCTCCTCCAGGGGATCTTCCTAACTCAGGGATCAAACCCGCATCTCCTGAAGCTCCTGTTTGGCAGGTGTATTCTTTACCACTGGGCCGCCACCTGGGAATACTGTAAAAATACAAGGGACTATATTCAATACATTGTAATAGCCTATAATGAAAAAGAACCATATATATATGTGTGTGTGTGTGTGTGTAACTGAATTGCTTTGCTGTACACCTGACATTAGCACATTTCAAATCAACTATACTGCCATAAAAAAATAAAATTAGGAAATAATACTTTGCTTAAAGTCATTCAGGGAGAAAACCCAGGCCTGGTTTTGATGCCCATGGCGACCTGGTGACTTAGGGTAAAGCATCGCCCGTTTCACCCGCTGAGCCAGGCGGCCATGCAGATCAGGTCACTTCAGCACCACTGGCCTGGCTGCTCACAGGGGATCTTGTGGTGGCTTGGGAGACGCTACATGAAGAAAAGCTTCCCTGGGGGAAGCTGCAATCCGCCTGCAATGCGGGAGACCTGGGTTTGATCCCTAGGGTTGGGAAGATCTCCTGGAGAAGGGAAAGGCTGCCCACTCCAGTATTCTGGCCTGGAGAGTTCCAGGGATGGTATAGTCCATGGGGTCGCAAAGAGTTGGACACGACTGAGCGACTTTCACTGTATGAAGAAAAAGTGAACCTACCCCTCCACCCCCAGACCCTCAAGCTGGCCCAGTCAGCTCTCAGAGTAAGAAGGGCGATGCCAAGGGCTGGGACAGTCCAGGAGACAAGGGAGAGGGACACGGGGGAGGTTAGCCCAGTGGGCTGGGTTTCCGGTCACCTGGATCCACTTGGTCATGTACGCCATCACGGTGTCCACGGCCTTCACGGCATCTTTCCTCTGTGGTGACGACGGCCCATAATGGTGGCCTTCCACGTCGACGCGCTCATAGTAGATGGCCGCCAGGTCCGCCTGGCCGCTTCTGGGGGGCAGGGAGAGAGGTGCAGCTGAGAGAAGTCCCCCAGCCTTCTCCCCTCCCGACCTGCGGCCCCTGTGGGGGCGGGCCTGTAGGCCCGGCACAGCTGACACCCTAAAACAAGCAAGCGGGTTCTCCAAGGGAGAGACAGGAAGAGCGCATCTAGACCTGCCAGTCCTGAGCACCATGGCGACGAAAGCCACAGAATGTGCTTCCGCGTCACCTCCGCTCTCAGCTCATCAGGACCCAGGAGTCGGAAGAGGCGGCCACAGGCAGGGGACGGTTCTGAAAGCCCCCCTTCCTGCCCGGTGGCTTCGGAAGATTAGAGAAAAGAGAAGCGATCATTCAAGTAACGGCTGTCCCATTACTGCTGGCCTTCGAGGAAGCCTGTAAAGAAAACACTGAGCTGGAGGTGCAACTGACCGGCAAGGATAAGAGCAAGCTTTACCAGGCCACCTTGCAGGAGGCAGACAGGTTTGTGTTCAAGGCTTGACATCAACAGACACTCCCAGCACGCTTGTTACCTGGGCACCCAGGAAGGCTCAGCTCCAGGGTGGACACAGAGTGAATTCTAGCACTGACCACACTTCCTGCCTCCCAGAAAGACTCGGTTCTGGCTAAACGCCCGCTCTGGGCCAGAGTACTGGTGGTAAAAACCCAGCTATGTAAGCCTCCACGTGGGGCTGAGACCGAGTGGGAACTAGAGAGATGAACTGGACTAGGAGGCTGAGGGAGTCAGGGAGGAGAGAAAACACGGGGCCAAGTGCCCGCCCTGCCCTGCATAGCTGGGGGCTTCCCACTATGACTGCCCCGCCCCCAACCCCTCCCAAAGCAGGGGAACAGAGCTACATTGGTGAGGATGCTGGTGATGACGAGTGTAGCAGTACGGGCAACCGACAGAAGAGGAAGCAACGGAAAAGGAATGAAGGCTAACTCCTTTGCTTGGGCTTTACAAAGATTAATAACAAATACTCTTGGCAGACTGCCTTATTCATCTCGAAAAACTCTATCTAAATACACAAGGGAGGCAGCAAGTTCTCTCTGGGTGTGGTCTCCCTGACCCTTAGAATGAGAGGATGTGTGTCCTGAACGCCTGCAGTGCCTTGGGCCTTGCGATCTACAGCAGAGGAAAAAGAACCCCAGAGTAGTTCAAGAGCGTGGTTGCACGAACGAACACCCTCGCCCGTCCTTCAGGTCTCAGGGCATGTCCGGACGCCCAGGCTCAGCTGGGTAGTCCTTCCGGGCACTCCTGCAGCATTCCTGGTTCATCTCCAGGTTGTGATTCTTCACACTGTGCTCTAATCGCCCATTTATGTATCCTTCTCCCCTCTAAACTCCGGGGTTCTTTCGCCCTGGGGTGCATTCACTCTCCATGTATCTCAGCTCAGCCTAGGATCTTTCATACAGTAGGAGCTCTGTAACTGTCAGTCGAAGGTATAATAATAGTAAGTGCTCAATGTGTGTGCGTGCTAGATCGCTTCAGTTGTGTCCGATTCTTTGTGACCCCATGGACTGTATAGCCCACCAGGCTCCTCTGCCCATGGGATTCTCCAGGCAAGAATACTGGAGTGGGTTGCTGTGTCCTCCTCCAGGGGATCTTCCCAACCCAGGGATCGAACCTGCATCTCCTGCATTGCAGGTGGATTTTTTACAGCTGAGGCACAGAGGAGGGAAGCCCCAAGTGCTCAATAAATGATAGCTATTCTGGGTCAGGCACTATGTTGAGGGCTTTTTATGCATTATCAGAATTCATCCTGACAGAAACCCTATCGGGCACAAATACCAAAAACAGAGAGCTCAAGATGGTTGTCCATATCACTCAGCTCATGAGAAGCAGAGCCAACACTGAGACCCCGGTGGGGCTGACTCGACATCCTGACCCAACACCCTGAAAGGATTCAGCAGGCCGTGCACCAATGGGGAAACATTCTGCGTAGCCCAACGGACTTGTGGAAATGGTTCTCATTTGGCTATTGGGTCCCGCCGACCCCAAGAAAGCTGGGTGTTGAGGCACAGCGAAGGCAGCGGCGAGACCTAGTCGCTCTCATTTCCTGGCGTGAGCTCTGTTGGATACGCCTCCAGGCTGTGGGTCTGTGGTGAAGAGCGTCCCCAGAGAAAAGCTTTGGCAGATTTTGCAGGTGAGGAAATAGGCCAAAAAGGATGCAAGGAGTTGCTCAAGGCCTCACAGATCCGAGTCGCGGCTGCTGTGCTGTGTGTGCTTAGTCCCTCAGTCGTGTCTGACTCTCTGTGACCCCGTGGCCTGTAGCCCACCCGGCTCCTCTGTCCATGGGATTCTCCAGGCAACAATACTGGAGTGGGTTTCCACACCCTCCTCCAGGGCATCTTCCCAACCCAGGGATCGAACCCAGGTCTCCCGCACTGCAGATGGATTCTTTACAGTCTGAGCCACCAGGAAAACCCAAGAATACTGAAGAGGGTAGCCTATGTATTCTCCAGGGGGAGTCATGGCTAGGATTGGAAATTGTGAACCTTTCACGTCCAGGGTCAGGACACCACAAGCCCAGGCTTTTGAATGTCCACACCAATGCCATTCACTGCACAGGGATGGAGTCCAGAGCAGGTTCAGCCCTGCATCTTCCTTCTCCATGGTCATACTCATCAAGAGGGCACAACCTTTAATGATACTGTGACGTTCTCATACCTCGAGGTGTACTTCGTTCATGGTTTGGAGGAGACACGGCTTTCAAGGTAAGGGAAATTGCCAGTCAAGCGTGATTATCTCTTTTTAGAACAAAACAGACTGGTCCTTCTTTAACAAATACCATGTCCTCTCTCCTCCACGACGTTGTTCAGTTGCTAAGTCATGTCCGACTCTGTGACCCCATGGTCAGCAGCACACGAGGCTTCCCTGTCCTTCACTATCTCCCAGAGCTTGCCCAAACTCATGTCCATTGAGTTGGTGATGCTGTCCAACCCTCCCATCCTCTCTCTCCCCCTTCCCCTCCTGCCCTCAATTTTTTTAGTATCAGGGTCTTTTCCAATGAGTCGGCTGTTTACATCAAGTGGCCAAAGCATTGGAGTTTCAGCTTCAGCATCAGTCCGTCCTCCATGGTGGGGACTGGGTTCAGTTATTATTTGGTTGTTTCTCACAAATAATATTATCATCATTCATCCTTGCTAACATGTGGATGCCTAATAACAAATCCCCCTGCATTTACAGACAGCAGAGAACAAAATGTCCCTGAGGGTCCCCATAATGTAGGCAGTGGGGAAAAGCTCTTACTCAGGAATGGCATTTTCATACCAATCCCTAAACTTTTTTGAGGCCCGTGTTCATTACACTGAGGGGCTGATGGCATTTCCTTCACCATGTTTGCGCATAATGGAACTTTCCACAAAATCATGCCCTCAGACATGCCTCCGCATTTAGCTGCCTTGTGTACTTGAGCCTGGAGCATCCCAGACGTGCTGGTCCACACAGTACCTCCTGTTTTCTGTGCGCACCCCCAGGGTGGGGCTTGGACGTGGGAAGAATTTCACAGGGTTGACTGGTTGCCCTGAAGTTCAAGGAAATGCTTTCAGGTCACTACATTTTAGACACTGCACCTTAATACAGCAGCCACTGGGCTGGCTTCTTTAAGGCTATTTGGCATATTCATAAATCTCCATGTGGTCAGAAAGCTAGTAAGTCTCACAGGTTTACCTGATGGCTTTGTGTCGGGAAGCTGTCAACCCCAGATGCCAGGAACACTGGAGCTGTGATGCTTGCGATTTGGGGATTTACATGCATGCCTTTTGTGAAAGACGTCTATGTGGGAGCACGTTGATTCATGAGGGACCGGAGTCTTCAAGGGCTGAGCGCGCTTGCCTGTTTGGAGCTTAGCTGACAAACTCTTGGTGGCCAGCTGTTTTCCACATGGGTCTGGTCTCCATCACAGGTCAGCTCATTTGTAACGGAGGGGCCGGGTGAGGAGCGACAGATGGGAACGCCTACAGATCTGTTTCTGGCCCTTTATAGCCTCCAGCCCAGGAACCATGCCAGAAGGACATGTGGCCATGAGCCCAGTTACCTGAAAGCTATGTGGGGCCCCCAGCCCTGGGGTTTCAGGGACACCCAGATCTCCCATCACCTTAGGATTCTGTCCAGATCTCTTTGCAATGTAAAAAAGTTCAGGATGTCACATCCACTTTCCTTACTGAAGTGGATTGGAAAGAAGGAAATTAGGCAGAGAGAAATGGAGGCAGTTTAAAGGGATAGTTGAAATTGTTGACTGTGAAAAAATTCAAGACTTAGAAGTTAAGTCAGTTTCCCTGACTCTCGTCTGCTATTCAGGAGAGCTCTACTGACCTGCGTTCTTTCAAACTAGGTGTGATGATAGTTCCATGGGGAAGAAGAAAAAAGCTTTTATGTTCTAATGTGCCAATAGGCTTTGTACGTTTCCAAGAAGATGGCAGAGTAGGCAATTTCTCCAAACTTTTTCCAACACAGATCTTCCCTTTTTTTTTTTTGGCCAAAAACTTATCAACGTCTTCTGATAGCCAAGCATTCACTATATCATGATTAGAGAAACGCTGACATTCACATGGCTTCTCTACTATCCATCAACATAAAGAAGAAAGTCCCAAATACCTAGAGACTTCCTTGCCCTCAATTCAGCGTTTCCAAAGACCGCTCCTACCTAAAATTTCTCATGTTAGCAGGTAGCAATCACCACATGAAAGGCTCACCACCTCTCTGAAACATTGTGCCACCTGTCCCAAAGGGTTCTTAATCCATTAAAGCATTCTTTATTGGTCCTGGAAACAAGGAAGAACACTGGCATGGCTAAGAATTTGGGACACTCACTTGAAGACGTCAAGAGCGCCGCTGACTGCATTGACAAAATTGATATCCGTTGGGACAGATTTATACTCGAGGCAGTAAGTAGGTCTGACACCAAGAATCTCAACTTCACAGCCTAAGGAGGAGAAAGATGGTAAATGGTTACCTTCTTCAGTAATCAAGATAGGGTCATAGGACAATTTTAGGAAGCAAATAACATTAGTCGAAACAAAAATTTTTGTTCCTTTTTGTTAAATAAAAATGTATTAGTGATAGGTGGTGTATTTAGCTCTAATTTTGTTTAAGTGGGTCTTAAATGTCATTTCTATACAACACTTACGTAGGAGGAGAAGAGGGTGACTGAGGGTGAGATGGTCAGATGGAATCACAGACTCAATGGACATTGAGTCAATGGAGTTTGAGCAAACTCTGGGACATAGTGAAGGACTGCATGCTGCAGTCCATGGGATCGCAAAGTGTCGAACACAACTGAGTGAGTGAATGATGGATGACAGTACAACACTGGTATCTTCTGACAAGAACTGGCAAAATTGGTTAATGGTTATCTTTCTCAGTTTGAAACAATGACAAAAATTAATTAAAACACAAAATGTCTCAACTTTTTTTCCTATAGAATTTTTACAACTACTAATTCTTCTAGTGTATCTTTGCCTGTTCTAGAATCAAGTAGAGAAAGTGAAAGCGAAAGTCGCTCAGTCATGTCTGACTCTTTGCAACCCCGTGGACTATCCAGTCCATGGAATTCTCCAGTCCAGAATATTGGAGTGGGAAGCCTTTCCCTTCTCCAGAGGATCTTTCCAACCCAGAGATCAAACCCAGGTCTCTCACACTGTAGGCAGATTCTTTACCAGCTGAGCCATAAGGGAAGCCCAGTATCAAGTATAAGGTAGTATCTGACTAGCTTGGGAACAATAGTCTGACTGGACTCAGAAGTACTGTACTGATGGAAATGCCTAAAAATCACTGACTTCACGCAAGGATTCTAAGCTAAACTCTTGCCTCTTCCAAAATGAAGTAAAAGAATGAAAGGCATTTAGATGTTAGGAGCTGCTGTGGTCTCAGTTTTTTCGTCACAGGCCCTGAACAAGTTGAAATGGTTGCCCTAAGAAAGAGCCACCAAACCTTATCATCAGAAAATGGAGCAGGAGAGGAATGAGCCAGCCTCAGTTTAAAATAGTTGAGTCTATTTCTTGGGCACCAACTAGGTCACTATGTTCAGACATAGCATCTCTATCCAGTTTTGTTCTAGAATCTAGCCTAGTGGGAGAGGACCTTGTGAAAACAGTGTCAGACTTGAAGTCTAAAGTGAGATGCCTGAATTCTGGGTGGTAAGGGAACTCAGACACAGGCACATGTAATTCAGATATTGTTTCCTTCTGGAAGCTTTCCTCGAATCCCCATTTGGACTCAGTCTTATAGACTGTGTCTGGCTGCTGTGTTGGGGGATGGAGGTGGAAAGAAAGAGATGCCCAAGAGATGAGAGCAGTGGAAACAAGAGTTCAAAGGGAGAAACAATAAGGTGTGTGGAGACCAGCAAGAAGGGCAACATTCCCAGGCAAGGAGGGGTCTGGAGGCCAGACGGTCTTTCTTGTAGCCCAGAGAAAATGAGTCCCATGTAAACTTGGTATAATCCTTATGAATCCTATATAATACTGGATCGTGCCTCCATTTTATCAGGAGAAACTGAGTCAGAAAGGTAGCGAGATTGTCCCACTGCCACAGCGCAAGTGTGAGGAGGAGCTAGCATTAGAATCTAGGGTTACCTGACTCTGAAACTTCAGGTATTCTTTTAAAATAGTACCTGATGAATTCAGACATGCATGGACAGAAATTATGGAAACTAAAGACAAAGATATTGCAATACTATTAAGATTTACTCAAGTTTATTGAGAAATAAGTCAAAATAAAAGAATCTAAGAATGAATAAGATAGGGTTTTAAAATAAAACAACAGCAAATGATGAAGTCTCAAAAAACAGTTAAGTATTAGTAATAAGTATTAATGTAGTTATGTGAAAAATTTTTTTTGAAAAATAAGATGCATATTTTAAAAATGTTTAATAACCTGTATCCAAAGTTCCAAGTTATTTCAACAAAAATTAAAGGAAAAGCATTTTTACTTTTGTTAGCAGGAAGGAATCATTAATATATAGCTTTTATTCTAGACACTTAAATGATTGGAATATACAGAAAAAAGTTGTATGCATAACTTCCAAGTCACTAAAGGAAAAAAAAGATGCGTAAAAATCAAAGTACATGAGAAGTTTTTTTAGAAAGGAAATATCCAAGAAGCACCAATACTGAAAGCATAATTAAAGAGAAAATCAAATATACTTGTTTCAAAATAAATGTGAATGGGTTACACTCTATTCTTGCAAGAATGTCAACATGAAGTAACTATAAACTATTTTTTTTAAATTTATAGTTTAAGTAAAAGGACACAGAAATGTTAGATATAAAAGAGTAGACCAAAGAAACCCACCAAAAGTAAACCAAAATATCAGGTCTATCAATAGTATTAAAGTTGATTATGGTCTCATAAGCCTGAAACAGCTACAAATCCACATTAATCATTTAGAATGTGAGTTAGTATTTACGTACAATAAATATACACAACACAACACACGGAAGGCTTGGAAATATAAAGTGCAAAATTACAGTCTTGGTGGGAGACTTTAATGACAGCTCAAGATATAAAGAATAAAGAAATATATAAGACAAAGATACAGAGGCTTTGAATGTTAGTATCAATAAGTTGTATTCAATGTGTGTGCGAGCTCAGTCACCTCAGTCGTGTCCAGCTCTTTGCGACCCTATGCACTGTAGCCCACCAGGCTCCTCTGCCCATGGAATTCTCCAGGCAAGAATACTAGAGTGGGTTTCCATGCCCTCCTCCAGGGGATCTTCCCAACCCAGGGACCAAACCAGGGTCTCCTGCATTGCAGGCGAATTCTTTACCATCTGAGCCACCTGGGAAGCCCAAGTTGTAGTCAATAGACATTGAAAATTTATCTTATTATTATTGAATCTTATTACTATAGAATTCTTATAAGAATGGAAGTATTATAAAAATACAACAGTTGGAAAAGCTGACCATATTCTCATCCACAGAGAAAATCTCAATAACTTCCCAGAAGTAGAACCTTTATAGCACAATGAGTATTATCTCTGACCACAGGTAATAAAACTAGAAATTAATCATAACAGTTAACTAAAAATAAATCCAACTCATTATAAATAAAAAAGAAAACCTCTGTGAAACTTGATGTAAAGAGGAAATGGAAACTTCACTGACAGGCTAGTTATTAACAATGGTGAAAATTCTACATTTCAAAACTTCATGGGACACATTTTCATTTAGGTCAGAAGCAAATAGGAACATTGCCGTCACCACTGTAATTTGTTACTGTTACAGAACTGCTTATCAAGGCAATTAACAAGAAGCAGAGATAAAAGAAGGAGTGCTGGAATCAGGAGGCAGGCACGAGCATTCCTCTATGGGAGCATTTTAAAAAACTTTTTGTCACCCGTGGCAAAATACTCATTTTGCTTCATGACACAGAACACACACACTCACAGAAGAAACAGATGTTGCACCAAACTATGTACAGTGCCTGCTGACATCCCTGTTCTATGCTGTTTTACGTGGGTTTTTTAAAACACTGGTTTGTGATCCATATTGAATATCACTGTCCTTATGAATCAAGACCAGTGTTTGAAAAACACCACTATGAGGGCACACGCCTAGGAGTGAATTTCTGGGTCGCGCTCCTCTATAGTGGCAATGTTAGGTAATACCTTTGCCATTTTGATTGTATACATGCTTTGCCTTGCAAGCCACTTCAGAAAACATATTCTAAGATAATAGAGTTGCATATACAAGCATCTTTAATATAATATTATTTAGAATATAAAATTAAGAAGCAATTTAAACATTTGGTAATAGAGGTATGTTTCAATTATGGCACATCCAAATAATGAAATGCCATACAGGAATTAAAAGTATGTCATTTGTATTCACTGGCATACTATTTTATGTGGAAAAAAAGGCTAGTGAATAGTTGGTAAAGGAATTATCTCATTTTTGTAAATATTTAAAAGGTGATTTTGTCTAAGAAAGAGTGGAAGTGAATATAACAAAATATAAGAAAGGGTATAATTTCAGTGGCTGATTTGGTAGACTTATTCTGGGCTAAACTGAAGTCATTCCGAAGTTCCTTTCCATCCCTTAGTATAAAAAGAAGAAAACTTTCTCAAGTGCCCAGGCTCACTTATGACTAGGAATGGACACGTGACCCACCACTGGCATTGATATCTGCTGAGATGCTTCGAGTGGGAAGCTTTGCTTCCACATAAATAATAAACATGAGGTGCCAGCACTATCTCCTTCCCCCTTTTGCAGTTAGGAATGTAGGTTGTAAGGATATGATCTCTGGACTGGGGGCGGCCATTTTGAAACCATGAGTCAACAAGCATGAAGATAAAAAGTTAATATGCCAATACGGAGCAGAAGGATAGAAAGAGCCTAGGTTTTTCAAAGGACATGTTAAGCTGCTGAACCACATAAAGTACATACTACTTACGTGATACAAAGAAATTCCTATGTGTTTAGCCATTGTACACTGTTGGCTAGGTTTTCTAAAATTTGCACTAAGTAGTTTCTAACTGATACAAAAGGATCATAGTTGACTTTTAAATTTCTATTATTGCTTATTGAATTGAACAAACTTTCCTAAAATAAATACCTGTTATTTTTGTAATAAGAAACCAAAGACATTTTTTAGTTGTAACTTCCAACTTCCTTCCAAAAGACACATTAGGACACAAAAGTTCTAGTATGAATATCCACTTTTTAAAAATTATGAGTAATGCTGATATAAACATTCTTGTACACATTCTTGGATGCACTTAGGTATGCATTTCTGTTGTAATCTGCATAGGAATAGATTTGCTAAATTTGGGATATGCGTATGCTCACCTTTATTATCAGATACTTCCGAAGAGTTTTTCAAAGCTGTCAAATTAATTTGCTCCTCCCAGCATTATATGAGCCTGTGTTTCTCTACCCTTGTCATCACTTGGATGTGTAACTATTAATTTCCATTTAAGAATGACTTTAGTTGTATTCTACTTCATTATATGTTAGTTGTATTCTACTTCATTATATGTTCAGTTCAGTTCAGTTCAGTTCAGTCACTCAGTCGTGTCCGACTCTTTGCGACCCCATGAATCACAGCACACCAGGCCTCCCTGTCCATCACCAACTCCCGGAGTTCACTCAAACTCACGTCCATCGAGTCGGTGATGCCATCCAGCCATTCCATCCTCTGTCGTCCCCTTCTCCTCCTGCCCCCAATCCCTCCCAGCATCAGAGTCTTTTCCAATGAGTCAACTCTTCGCATGAGGTGGCCAAAGTACTGGAGTTTCAGCTTCAGTATCATTCCTTCCAAAGAAATCCCAGGGCTGATCTCCTTCAGAATGGACTGGTTGGATCTCCTTGCAGTCCAAGGGCCTCTCAAGAGTCTTCTCCAACACCACAGTTCAAAGGCATCAATTCTTCATTATATGTAGTATTTTTATTATTCCTCAGTCTAAGATATTTTCCAAATTTCCATACTTACTTCTTTGAACTATGAGTTATTTAGAAGTCTCTGGTTATTTTACAAATGTGTGGATTTAAATTTTTCTATTATCGACCATAATTGCACTGTAGTCAGAGAACACATTCTGTATAATTTCATACAGTTCCAATTTGTTGAGAAATGCCCTATGGCTAACATACGGTCATTTTTGACAATCGTCCCATGTACACTTGGGAGTGATGGGTATTTAGCAGTAGCTGGGTACAGAGTTCTAGTAATATCAATTAGGTAAATATGTTAATTATGTTGTATAAATTTTCTGTATCTTTCTAACCTTTTTCTTTTCTTTTTTTTTAATCAGTTACTGAGAAAGATGTCTTAAAAATCTATCACCATTGTGAATTTACTCATTTCTCCTTTTAGTTTCATCAATGTTTGCTTTATTTATTTTGAGATTGTGTAATTAGGAGCATTAAAATTTAGAATTATTACAACTTCTTGGTAGATTGAACTTTTATATCAACACCAACTGTTGTTTATTTAAAAACAGTCTAAGCTTAGGGTCTGCACTAGCTAATGTTATAGCTGTACCAGCTCTCCTTTGTTGAATGAGTGTGTGCTGTGTCTTTAAAAAATGCTATCACTTTCAACATTTCTGCATACTTACATTTAATGTAAGTTGTTTTGTTTTACATTTTGGCCGTACTGCACAGCCTCTGGGATCTTAGTTCCCTGACCAGAAGTGGAACCTCTGCCCCCTGCAGTGGAAGCCTGGAGTCTTAGCTGCTGAACCATCAGGGAAGTCCCAGTGTACATCTTTTATAAGCAGCATATATTAGTTTTTGTTTTTTAATCCAGTCTGATAATAGTTGTTTTTAATGTAAATTTCTATTAAAGCTTAACAAAAACACATACAGAGTGAATAAATGATAAATATACTGTTGAACAAATTCTGACAAAGTAAATGCAGCTGTGTAGCCAGCACCCAGCCCAGGAAACAGAACATGACCTTCACATACGAGCACTTCTCACGCCCCCTTTTAGTCACTGCCCTTCCAAGTGTAAACACTATTCTAACACTGTAGATTAGCTTTACCTGCTTTTGAACTTTATATAAATAGACTCCTTCAGAGTAATTGGAGTATTTAATGAAATATTAGTTAAAAAAAAAACAACTTCTACATGTAATGGACTTAAGGAAATTTTTGTGTTTAAATCAGCCACCCAAATACATTTCTTGAATTCATGATGCATTTGATAGCTTTTGTCTCCTTTCTTAATTCCTTTCAGATTATGTATGTAGGATTATTATTGTTCAATTTTCTCTCCTCTATTACCATGTATTTATATATTTTAATTAACCTCTATCTGGCATCGTGCCCTAAAGATTTTTTTTAATTGAAATATTGGTTTATTGAAATATAAATTTGTACTCCCATAACTTTCCAGGCAATGCAGAGACATTTGAACACTTCAACTCTGAATTTTACATTTATCCCACCTTCTACGCTTCTCATGCCATGTATTTTAATTCCTTATGAATTTTTAATCTAAAAATTATTACAAAATATTGCTATTATTATTAACTTATCTTTTTCTACACACTTAC
The DNA here is from genome assembly GCF_029378745.1 of Bos indicus. Taxonomy (NCBI): domain Eukaryota; kingdom Metazoa; phylum Chordata; class Mammalia; order Artiodactyla; family Bovidae; genus Bos; species Bos indicus. The sequence goes on from NC_091786.1 coordinate 14,791,962, forward strand.
TCTTTCTGTGGCTCTTCATTCCTTCCTCCACCTCTGCACTTCCATTCGTGATCATTTTTCTTCTGCCTAAAGAGTTTTGCCTTTCCTCTACTCTAAACCTGCTGGCAATAAGTTCTCTCAGTTCTCTGTCTCTAGAAAAAAAAATCATTATTTTGCCTCCATTTCTGAAGGATATTTTTCACTGAATACAGAGGAATGTTTTCCTTCCATCGCTTTGGGAGTATCATTGCATTGTCTTTCTGGATTCAACGTTTCTTTTGTAAAGTCGGCTGTCAGTCCTATCCATGCCTCTTTGCACAATTTTATGCTGCTGCTGTGAGGATTTTCTCATCGTCTGAGGAGTCAGCAGTTCTCATAGCCACGGTGTTCTCTCCTGGGTTTCACAGCACTTCTTGAGTCTGTGACTCGGTATTTTGGAAAGTTCTCAAACATCATCTCTCAAATGTCACTTGTGTCTTATCCTCTCTCTCCAACCCTTCCTCATGCGGCCTTTTCACAATGTCCCGTACGTCTTGAACATTCTTTCCTGCCTTTTTTCATCCTGTTGCCTATTTAAGCTGGAGCACTGTCTTCAGCTCTAGAATTCACTTTTTTAAAAAAGGTTCTAGTTTACTAGTACAAGTCTCCATTTCATCACTTAGTTCTTTTATCACACCTCTCTTTAGGTCATCTGGTATCTGGATCAGTGGGTTTGAGTCTATTGTCTACTGTGTTTCTCTTGATTTTTCAGTCAAGATTGGTCTATTTATTTCCCCTGTGTTTTCAGTTGGGCCTTGTTTTCCCATATTCTGTTTTTTTTTTTTTTAATAGCTGAATGCTCTCTATTGTATATGGAAAATTGTAGCTATCATTTGACACTCTGTATGTTATTAACTTCTTCTGGAAAGCATATGCTTTTGTTTATCATGGGCATGTAGACTACAGGCAGACCATCTTAACCCAGAGTGAATTTACTTTTTAAACTATTTATTTATTTGTCTGCACCGGGTCTTACTTGCAGCACATGGGATCTTTCATCTGCGGCATGTGGGATGTAGTCCCCTGAGCAGGGATGGAATCCAGGCCCCCTGCACTGGGAGGGCTGAGTCTATACTAGGGAACCACTGTGGAGGTCCCAACCCAGAGAGAATTTAGTCAGAGATGAAGATGATTTGATTTTCCAGTAGTCATATATGGATGTGAGAGTTGGACTATAAAGAAAGCTGAGCACCGAAGAACTGATGCTTTTGAACTGTGGTGTTGGAGAAGACTCTTGAGAGTCCCTTGGACTGCAAGGAGATCCAACCAGTCCATCTTAAAGGAAATCAGTCCTGAATGTTCACTGGAAGGACTGAGGCTGAAGCTGAAACTCCAATACTTTGGTCACCTGATGCGAAGAGCTGACTCATTTGAAAAGACACTGATGTTGGGAAAGATTGAAGGTGAGAGGAGAAAAGGATGACAGAGGATGAGACGGTTGGATGGCATCACTGACTCAATGGACATGAGTTTGAGTAAACTGTGGGAGTTGGTGATGGACAGAGAGGCCTGGTGTGTTTCAGTCCATGGGGTCGCAAAGAGTCAGACAAGACTGAGAGACTGAACTGAACTGAAGATGACATGAAGTTCAGCTTGGGCTTTATGAGGGCTTCAGTCATCCAGAGGTCGTCACCCCTTGTCTGCTTCTGCTGCTGCTGCTGCTAAGTTGCTTCAGTTGTGTCCGACTCTGTGTGACCCCATAGACGGCAGCCCACAGGCTCCCCTGTCCCTGGGATTCTCCAGGCAAGAACACTGGAGTGGGTTGCCATTTCCTTCTCCAATGCATGAAAGTGAAAAGTGAAAGTGAAGTCGCTCAGTCGTGTCCAACTCTTAGCGACCCCATGGACTGCAGCCCACCAGGCTCCTCTGTCCATGGGATTTTCCAGGCAAGAGTACTGGAGTGGGGTGCCATTGCCTTCTCTGTGTCTGCTTCTAGTTCATTCTTACTCCAAGCATATTGTCTGTTATTGTCACAACTGAAAGTCTAGGATGTTTTCTATGTCTCGTCTCCATGATGACCCGTGAATCCCAATCTTTGTCATTTCCCCCACGCTGAGATCCTGTTAAAATCTCAGGTTAGTGTCCTAGTCTCTCAGGGGCTACTTTTGAGGTCAGTGTTTGAATGGAGGAGAAATATGGTGCCAATTGTCAGATACACCCAGTTCTCTAGATCTTGGTCTGTGTCTGATGCATTACTTCCCCCCCAACACACACAACCCAGCAGCATTTTCAGTTGTTGCTGAAGAGTTGTTTCAAAGGATCTTTGCCTGCCATTGTACCAAGTGGAATCCCAAATTTCAATAAATGATTTTTAAAAATAAAAAGTTAACAATTTCATTGGAAACACATCTCATAATGAAAGGAATGGGATCTTTTAAAAATCAGTTTGTATACCCACAGATGAATATGATGGATCTGTAGAATCAGACAAGTTTAGAATTGACTCTATTCCTATTTGTTAAGTCTAAGTGCTAAGAAAGTAGTTTACATAAATAAGTAGATGGAAATAGAAATAGTCTGTCATTTAATTCTTTGAACTGCTTCTTTGAATGCTAACATTCACACAGTGATCTATCATCATAAATTTTTAAATACTGCTTCAGCTGACAATTCAATTAAGTTTTTCTTAAATAATTTAAAAGACAGCATTGGAAATTACTTGGTTTTTTTTTAGGTTTTGTTGTTTTATCACTCACTGCATGCATTCCTTTCTATACACCTACTCCAATATTTTGAACTGTTCCTTTGTTTGGGCCTGGAGGCTTTTAAATACTAGGGCAATGCACCTTAGTAAGGTTCTTGATCACCAAGGGGTACCCCTTTCTTATATAAAGTGGGAAAGGGACACATTTTTAATCAGAACAGACTTTGCACTATATATGAAAGGTGATGATCTTCAGAGAGATTCCTTTAATGGTGCTCTTGGAAATCCTTACAGTTTGAAGACCCCTGAACCAGGAAAACAGGCAGCAGTACTGCTACTCTAGGGGAGCTTCAGAAAGCAGCAGGGTTTAGAGTGTCATGGGGAGCTGGAGGTAAGATGTGATGGATGGCTGTCATTTATTCTCAGGCTTGTCCCCCAGCTGAAGCTCTAGCAGCCAAGCAGAGAGAGGGAAAACCTTCACTGCAGAGAAAACCAAGCATTATTGCTCACTGTCTCTGCAGATAAGCAGAAAGCCAGATGATGGAGTGAGAGGATTGTGTCTCAACTCAGCAGAGATGCCCTGAATGCAAGTCCTGTGGGAACAGTTAATTTGGATAGAACCTATATACCTCCACATGGATCCGGGAAGGGAGAGCCCAGTCCCCAAGTACACAGAAACGGGGGCCAGTGCAATCCTTCTGTGCCCTCTGTCCTGAACGGTCTCTCCCGGGTGGAATCTCAAAAGGCAAACCAGTCACTAGACCTCTATTACTGAAAGCCCAAAATGAATAAATAACTGGCAAAGTAAACAGCCAGCCAGCAAAGACAGCCACAGTGCAGTGAAACATGGAATTAGTGAGTGGTAGTTTCGGAGAGGGCAGGGCTCATTATTCCTGGGAGAATTTGTGTGGGGGCTTGGTTTTATTTTCCTTAGTCTTTATCTGATGGAAATCAGTGCATCGGAGGGGCTGTGTTGCGTGGATCCCATGAGCTGTTTCTCTGGTCAGGAGTCTGTGGGCCCCTCTCTGGATCCACCACGGGCTCAGTCTGTGGGCCTGGGCGCCCTGCGGCTGCTTCCAGAACATTTTCATGGCCTCCCCAGGAGCGTGAGTCTGGTCAACTGAGGGCCTTTAGGTCACCCTAGCCGTGCCTGAGGAAAGCAGGGATTCCTGAATCTCTGCACAGGAGTCTATGGGGAAACAAGGGCAGTGGCCTGGCTCTAGAAGTTTCAAAGACGAGCCGGGAACTTGGCAGGAAGCGTCTGGCAGGCCTTGGCTTTGCTGCATCTTGTTTCTTCGTGGTTCCCAGGGAACTTGGAAGGGAACTGCCCTTAATTAGGGCTCATTGTCTAGGTCCTCATCTTATCTTTGTCAGAAGTCTGTTTTCCCACCTCAGCAACCCAATAAAAATATCCTGAGCTGAAAATAAAGAGTTAGACGGAACTTAAAAGACAACCCAAGAGAACCACTAATCCCATGCACCTTTATGCAAACAAGAAAAAAAAATTAAGGCTTTCTTCTTCAAAACACTTAACTTCCATCCACTGGAAAATTATTTTAATATATCCTAGCAACACTTGACTCTCATGGGCCAAAATACTGTCAAAATAAACATGGGAATCTGTGATGGTGACAGTGTCAGCCATGCTCCCAAGGATGCAGCATCCGAACACAAGGAACAGCCCTTCACAGCAGCCTCACGTCAACCCTTTCTATTTTACAGCTGAGAAAGCAACAGCCTCAGATGGAAGAGGTGACTGCCTCAAGGTCTCCTTGCCGTTTACTAATCCACTTCCTGGCTCTGATACTTTTCCGCTGTTTTCCTGAATAATGCTTGCTTCCTGGCAGCTCCCTCCAAGGACCACCAAGCTGAGCCCGTGAAAATCACGCCTCTCCAAACTTCCTAGAACAGAGGTCTCACCTTCTAAGTGCCGCTCGGCTTGCCAACTCTGATGGGTCTTGTAACAATAACCCCTGCGAGCTGCATTTTGTGCAGGTGTATGGCCGCTGAATACGTGTCTCTGGAGAGCTTATTAAAATAGCTAAGCCAATTAGCTCTCTTAGACACATGTAACCTTTTCCAGGGAGACACATCGGAGGCACAGGAGCTTGTGGGGACAAGTCCTTGGGGGAAGCTCGGCCTTTGATCTCAGAGACCCTTTCCTGGGTCTGCCTGGCCCACAGGGCTGGGAGGACTCTTCTGATCTGGGGACCCTGGGGCTGGGGGGACTGGCCTGGGCACAAGGTGCCATAAGGGCTGGCCCGTGATCAAGGGCAGAGAGCTGAGATGAGAAGCACCCATCCAATAGAGAGGATTGTGGAAACTCCACTGAGAATGACTCACTGGGCATAAGAAGTGACTGATAGGAACCCAAGGGCGGGGGCAGCATGTGCCTAACCCTGGCTGGGCAGCTGCTTTTGGAAGGCAGTGAGGAAACTTCAGCAAGGCATTGTGAGGCCCAAAGTGGGTTGCAATCTCTGCCTCTGGGAGTCCGATGGGAAAGTCTCTGTCCCGGGTCAGGGATCACACTTCTCCCCAGCAGACCTAGGTGGGGCGTGAGGGACTCCCCCGGCGCCCCCCTCTTACCAGCCACGAGCAGCTTCTTTGGGCCTCAGGCACATGATTCAAGATCATCGAAATCTTGCAAATGACTGCATGATCACAATGATGTCATGCTCCCCCCGGGGGCGGAGGGGGAAGGCGTCTTGACTGCTGCACACGGGGTGTCCCTACCAGAGCCTCCTCCCTGAACAATGGTTTCCTGGTATTTGGATCCGAGAAGGCTTCCCTGGTGGCTCATATGGTAAAGGAAGGAACTTGGGGGGACACGTTTCAGTCTCCAGCAGCGTCTGTATCCTTATCTGGAGTGTCAGCTGCTGATCACAATTACCCATTTCAGACTTTGTCTGTGTGGTCAGTCGTTCAACTGTGTCCAGTGCTTTGTGACCCCATGGACTGTAGCCTGTCAGGCTCCTCTGTTCATGGGATTCCCAGGCAAGAGTTCTGGAGTGGGTTGCCATTTCCTTCTCCAGGGGCTCTTCCTCACCAAGGGATCAAACCTGTATCTCTTGCATCTCCTGCATTGGCAAAAAAAATAAACAAACTTCCATTAGGCTAAATCTCTGAGACTCTGGGGCTCATCTGTTTCTTCGGCTGATACTAATCTAACTAATACTCCTTGTTCCTTGAACTCAAGTTGCTTTACCTACTAAAACCTAAGTCCCTGGATGTTAAGATCTGGCCATTTCCAGTTTCTGAGCTCTTGGCTCCTGCCTTAGTCTCTCAGCTGCAACCTTGTCCTATTCTCTGTAGTTCCATGAACACAATGTGCCCAGGCCTGCTCCTCTTTGAACCTTAGCACATGTTCCTTTCTTATGCCTAAGATGCTCCTAGAAACCTGTCCACATTCGCATCCAGTACCACGTCTGCTGTAGTCACAGCATCATCCACGGTGGGGGCTGACTGCAGACTCCTTGTCTGCCTTGAGACCTGAGATGTGCTTGTTTGTCATCAGAATATACCAACTCCTAGCAGGAGTCAGTCAGAGAAGGCAATGGCACCCCACTCTAGTACTCTTGCCTGGAAAATCCCATGGACGGAGGAGCCTGGTAGGCTGAGATCCATGGGGTCGCTAAGAGTTGGACACGACTGAGCATCTTCACTTTCACTTTTCACTTTCATGAATTGGAGGAGGAAATGGCAACCCAGTCCAGTGTTCTTGCCTGGAGAATCCCAGGGATGGGGGAGCCTGGTGGGCTGCCATCTCTGGGGTTGCACAGAGTTGGACATGACTGATGTGACTTAGCAGCAGCAGCAGCAGCAGGAGTCAGTGGATTCACTAACCAGAACAAAAAAGGTGTTTTTTTTCCCCCCGTTTAATTGAAAAGTGTGGAAAAAAAATCATGACAAATTTTATTCTTTGTACATTTTGTTTCCTTCAAAAACCAGTATGAGATGAGGTACAATGATCACTGTCACTATACAAGCCCAGACTCTCCTTCAATAGAGGGAAATTAAACAATACTGTGGGGTTATTATTATGAACCCTTCTTGATACTACACTGAAATTAAACAGCTACAGAGTTTGGAGCTGGCCAGTGATGCTGCAGATAATAAATCCAGATGCTGTCTTTGCCACCCCCACCGTGCCCCTTGGCAGGGAACCTAGGGATGGCCACTCTCTCCGGGAACCTTTTCTTTCCTCTCATCTCTGCAGCAAGTGGGGCCAACAGATTTCAGCTGGCCTGCTCTCCAGTGGGCCCTCCCCTGCCCCTGGGGTGACGTCAGGCTGCTCATCACATACATTCAAAGGGTGATGTCACTCTCCTTCGTTGTACTTTTCATGGCTCTTCTGTCTTTCCTCCTGCTTCTGGAGCAACCCCTTTGCTTCCTCTGCAGCCTCACTCGCCCCATCTGATCCTCGAGCGCCAGCTTCCTCCAGGCCTGGGACCCTCTCCTCTCTGCTTGTCACCTCTCCCCTGGCTGACCTTCCCCGCCACAGCTTCATCACCTGAGGTCCTCCCTGTACCACCTCAATGTGTCTCCAGCTCCCCTCTCTGAGCTCTGGGCCTGTGACTTGACAGGGTCAACTCAGACATTCCTCTGCCTCCACACCACTCCTCTTTCAATTCCCAGGTTAGGCAAAGACTCACCCTCCCTCTGTACCAATCTGTAAGCCAGAAACCAAGTGTCCGGCTGGTCGCTGCTCAACCCCTCCATCCCAGATCCAGTGCGTCACCAGGTCCTGGTGATTTTAACCCCTAAGTGTGTCCCCAAGCCCCTCGTTTCTCCCCACCTCTGCTACCCTCATCCACTCTGTTCTCACCTCTCTCCTAGGTCCGTGCAAGACCTTCCTGGTAGGCTGGCCACCCTTCGTCCACCCCCTCCGGATGCCTATGTTCCCTGCTCCAAGGCCCTGCCAGAGTTCTCTTATCAAATTCACATACTATACTGTCCCCTCCTTCCTTAAGACCTTCCAGTGACTTCTAGTTCCTCTCAGGATAAGAATACATTTTTCAGTTGGCCCATGCAAGGAGCCCGGCCTGACCTCAGCTTCTTTCCACCCCACCCACACCCCGTCGATCCTCCTCTCTTGGTTTTTTGAAACTTCCGAGCTCCTCTCATCCCTTAACACGTGTCATCTGCTCAGATCGGATGCTCCTTCTACCACTACCCTCCCGCCATGCCCTCAGGTGTTAATGTACATCGCCCTCTAGGGTGAAACCAGATCCCCTATTAGATGAGATCATAAGGCAATCGACTTTTCGTCACTATACTTTAAAGAAGTGGACTTTTCATTTATCCGGGCAAGTATTAGATTATCATCTGTCTCCTGGACTGGATGGATGGTAAATTCCCTGGGGGAGGGGGGGCAGAGGCAGGGAGAGCCTGTATCTGGTTTTGCTCACGGCTGTCTCCTGAGAGCTTATTACGGGCCCTGAGTCACACCCTTGTAAGATGTTTTATGAAGAAGCAGATTTGCCATGATTCATGAAGAATGGGAGTACGTCCCTGGGTTTCTCTTTAGGGCTTTCCAATGACTATAATGGACGTTGCTGAGAAACCTTGGCTGAGACACCATCCTGTGAGAGGAGCCTGGCTGTGGCTGAACAGCTCTGAAGGCTCAGGAGAGCTGGGGGAGCAGTCCGCAGCAGGCAGCACTCCAGAGCGACACCACCCTCCCCAGTCTCTCTGCTGCGGGACTGGCTGAGCCTCGAAAGGAGGCTTTCAAAGATCAATCGTGTCTCTGAGACAACCGCTGACTTGAAATGCTAATGTGTCACCTTTTCCTTGCTGATGCAGACAGACCACGGCAGCAGTGGCGCAGACCTGACCCCCAGGTACCAACAAACAAAGCAAAGCATCCCAGGTGCGCTCAACCCAGAGTTGTTGTTCAGTCACCAAGCCGTGTCCGAATCTTTGTGACCCCATGGACTGCAGCACACCAGGCTTCCCTGTCCTTCACTGTCTCCCTGAGTTTGCTCCAACTCGTGTCTGTTGAGTCAGTGATGCCATCCAGAGACTCTCAGAAAATTCTGACCCAAGCGTACTCTTGGCAGACAACATGAATCAGAGGGTTAGGGGGGCTGTTATTGATACTTTGATGAGTTTTTAAGACATGTTTCTCTCACATTGGGAAAAAAACCCCAAATCTCCTAGATATTATAGATGTATATATGTTGTCATGTCAAAGACCATCTGGTATTTCTCATCACTACATTCTCTTGTATTTATGAGCGCTGAATTGTGAGTATAGTATGTATGTGTTTGTTTTTCTAGCAAAAAAAACAACAACAACAACTCAAAAAACAAAGAACATAGTTTTGATCAGTTTCCTAAAGAGATCTTGATTTATAAGTGTAGGTAACTGAAAATTACTTACTGACTAAAGCCTCTTTGGGTCCTAAAATTGCAACCACCTTAAAGATCAATGCCAAACTGGCAGCGTTACTGGAAAATTTAGTGAAAATCTGGGTCCCTGTGTTTGAATGTTTGAAAAAAAAAATCCAGCCTTTAATCCATATGTTTGGAGTCACATATAGATAGAATCCAAGAACTTACACATTAGCATGATTGATGCTGGGCTCCTAGACTGCCCCCAGCCTAAGTTGATTCATCTAAGTTTGGCCAAGGGAAAGCTGTCAGGGACGTAGCATGGTGGGGCAGGGCAAGATGCTGTGAACAGCCCGCAAGTCCTGATCAGTAGCCAGGAAGTGTCTCCTCACTTATCCAGACTAAATCAACTTGATTTTAATAACCCAAACTGGACTGGGAAGCTTCCTTGGTGGCTCAGACAGTAAAGAATCTATCTGCAATGTGGGAGGCCTGGGTTTGATCCCTGGGTTGGGAAGATCCCCTGGAGGAGGGCATGGCAACCCACTCCAGTATTCTTGCCTGGAGAATCCTCATGGACAGAGGAGCCTAGTGGGCTACAGTCCATGGGGTCACAAAGAGTCAGACACGACTGAGTGACTGAGCAGGCACAAAATGGACTGGAGCTGGGTCACATACCCACCTGTTAACTCCCCACCCAGCCCACCTCTGGGAGGCAGGGGAGGAGAAGCCGGTTGGAAATGTGTCTTTCCCCACATAAGGTGTCTTATTTGTCTCAACACCTGCACAGGATAGAGGCCATATCCACACTCAACACCATCCCCAGCTGTATGAATATTTGCCCCCAGTTCTTCCTGACTGCTTGGTGTTATGGAGTTAGTGCTGCAAAATCATGACTGAAGATGTAAACTCAGAGTCTTCAGATGCTTGCTCCAGGAGTTTTAACCACAGACTCCTAAAAGGCTGCTGATTTTGTTCCTTTGGGGAGGTTTCATCAGAGTCATGAGAATAAACTTAAAAACTTCTGCCATTGTGTGAAGTAACCTCAGTTGTACACAGAGCTCAGATTCTATCTCCATGCAATGGTTTTCTTACCCTCTATCCCCCCATGTCACCTCCTCTCCTCAGGGCATCCTTCTCCTTGGTTTGGTCTCCATCTGAAGTAAATATTGGAGATTGTTCTTTTCCCCCACTCAATAAAACCCCCTGGACTTCGAACCAGAGATATGGAACAGGAATAAAGTTAGGGGATGATACACCCTCAACTCATCCTTCACAGAGCACTCCTAGATCCTGGCTGATCTGGGATCTAGGAGTGCTCTGATCAGGGTCAAATACTCCCCTCCAAGTATTTGATTTAGGGCCTGGAATCATTTCCTGAGGGGATCATCTCCCTGCTGCACAGCTCCATGGCACCACTGGGTGGGGAAATAAACGCTCTGTTTACAATATTAAATTTCTCAAGACTTGAGGTGGGGTCCTTTGGACTCTTCACCAGTGATCAATTTTTCAGTCTGCCGCTTTATCTACCTGACAGGAAGACTTGAACTCCTGCCATTTCTAAATTGCACTTCTAAATATTGACTTCATGGCGAGACTCGAAGTGTCATAACACAGCTCACTGGAGCAACGAAGATTTCCCAGGCCTCGTCAAGAGGTCTGTACAATGTCCAGTGGGAAGTGGAGAGGGGAGAGGAGGATTTGAGAAGAAAAAACCAAGTCACATTTGGAAGAAACGCCACTGCACTCTGCTTAATCTTGCAGAGACCAAGGACCACATCAGGCCAGGCGCTGTGTCTGGAGGGGGCTGAGGCGGGAAGGGAAAGGACAGCAGGGGCAGTTAATGCCTCGGCAGTCAGCCAGTAAGAACGGAGGGACTGGAGCACACCGGACGTGGGCTGGGCGGCAGGGCCTTCAGAGCCAGCGGGTTCTCAAGGAATCTGAATTTGTGGATCCAATTTACAAGGACTAGATGGTGTCTAAGAAGCCAGAGACTTTTCATCCAATTTCTGTCAAGACTTCCACACAGCCAGACAGTTAGCTCATCTTTGTTTGGAGGAAACTCTAGGAGGTTATCTTTCTTAGCTTCTGCCCTCCTGACAGGTAACACCTTAAACTGACCTCAAGGTGTATTTGTCATGTCACATTAGCTGGGACTCAGAGAAAGTGACTGGCTTTTTTTGCCCTTCAGGAGCCATTTTGGAGATGCAGCAAGATACTTTACATGCAAACTAGCGTCAAGACTTTGTAGCTACTCGGTGATATATAAATTCAAATTGTTGATTATGGTTATGGAGCCAGGTGCCCCAAGGTGAGATCAAGAGCAATGCTCTGTTATAAGGCAGAGAGAAGTCTGAAATATGGCAACTGTCTCCTTTAGGGTCTTCCCCCGCCTTTCCGCGAGCATCGGCATCCAAAGCCACCCAAAAGGTCATGGGAGAGGGGGAACATAGGCAGATGAAGCATGTGGGGAGAGGGGAGGAGATTCCGGGGGAGGTCCTCTTCAAGGCAGGAAGAACTCAAGTTCTAAGACATGGAAAGTTAAATTAACCCGATACCGTGGAAGGTGACCCTTATAGCATTGGGGCAATATTCATCTTGATGGTCTGTTCTGAGATGGTCCCTAAGACAGTGCAATCCGTCTGTGCCTCTCCTGGGCCTATGCACCAGGATCCTTGTGCTTTTCGATGCCGATTACTGAGAATGACCTCAAAATGTAGCAGCGTTTTGCTCCGGACCTCATCACATTGTGCTGAACCTGAGCTTGCCTCCTCTCGGAGTCTGATTAGCTTGGCTGAGGCACCCACTTGTTTTCTTAATCTTAAGTCCAACTGTTTGAAAAATGGAGCCTCCATTTAAGGTGATGGCATCTTCTAAACCCTACCCTTGCTTGAAAGCTTCTTCTCACGTCAGCCAAGGTAGCCATTAGGGACCAAACCCCAGGTGTCTCCTGAAGCAACTCCAATACTCCCCCAACTCTTCATCTGCCAGCAGGACTGGTCTATCTGTTAACTGCTGGGAGGTGAAGTAGCAGATATGATATGAAAGCCGCCCTGGTCGTCCCAGGCTCACCTGTGGACACGACTCACTGCTCGGTGGTGGCTTTAGACCACTTGCCACAGAATGGCAGGTCGCCCTGTTCTCCATCTGTCTGTGTTCCACGCTCCTCCTCCAGGAGCTGGCATGGCCTTGAATGCCCTGAACCACTCTCCATGGGACCGCCGCCAACCAGCATCCTCCAAACTCCTGCTCAAGGCCCACGTCCTCGATGTGGGCCACCTGTGACTCAGCCTGGGCTTACTCACCCTTCTCTCCAGGCTCCTGAATTCCCCCAGAACCTGCCACGCTCTCACCATTTCATCAGGCTGCTTTGCCACCAGCCCAGCCCAGCGAAATCCCTCCAGCAGCTTCTCCGCTTGTATCCCTTCATTTCTTCTAGGCCTCCCCCATCTCTCCTTCCACAAGAACAATCATCTAGGATTGCACCATGAAGCAACAGGAAAAAGTGTCTGCAGCCACGTGTGTGGAAAAGTCAAACTGCCCACTTGCCTAGCAACATGTCCCATCAATGGGAAGACAGAGGTGAGTCGATTATTTCGTTGTCATGGAATCCTGTCATCCTTAATGACAGAGTTTTGGCTGACAAAGTGAGAGCCTCCCGGACTTCCCTGGCGGTCCAGTGGTTCAGACTCTGCGCTTCCACCACAGGGAGCACAGGTTCGATCCCTGGTTGGGGAAACTAAGATCCCACACGCCATGTGGCGCAGCCAAAAAATAGAACAAAAGAAAAAGATGAGAGATGCTGAAGCCTCCTTGCGGCCTCCAAGACAGTCTGCTGCTGCTGCTGCTGCTGCTAAGTCGCTTCAGTCGTGTCCGACTCTGTGCGACCCCAGAGACGGCAACCCACCAGGCTCCCCCGTCCCTGGGATTCTCCAGGCAAGAACACTGGAGTGGGTTGCCATTTCCTTCTCCAGTGCATAAAAGTGAAAAAATAAAGTGAAGTCGCTCAGTCGTGTCCGACTCTTAGTGACCCCATGGACTGCAGCCCACCAGGCCCCTCCGTCCATGGGATTTTCCAGGCAAGAGTACTGGAGTGGGGTGCCATTGCCTTCTCTGCCAGGACAGTCTACATGACTGCTTATCTCCCTCATTGAAGTAAGTTAAGTCCTTCAGTTTCTCACTGACCTACGATCTGCAGGCAGACTATTAATACAGAGGCTTCATTTAATGCACAACCAAAAAGTTGCAAGAGCTTTGAACTCTCTTTTCAGTATTGTAGGAGATCTCAAAATCTACAGAACTGGTACTCTAAATTCTTCTGTAAAGCAAATAAGCACCCTATTACTTATCTCTCCTGGGTGTCCAAACTTTTGCCCATGAAAATGCATGCTATACTGCAGAAATATTGCTGAACCAAGGATGGTAAGAGATGGCATAGTGTCTGGTCTGATGCTACTGTTCAAACCAAAATATAAAGGAGAGTTCCCTGGTGGTTAAGAATCTGCCTGCCAATGCTGGGGACACAGGTTTGATCCCTGATCTGGGAACTAAGATCCCACATGCCACAGGGCAACAAAATATAGAGGAACACTTCCATAAGCCATTTTTTGAACAAAGATCCCACTTTTCCAAAGCCTGGCTTGGTCTTCAAACACATCTACATGAAGCAAAATATAAAGGAACACTTCCATAAGGTGTTTTTTGAACAAAGATCCCAGTTTTTCAAACCCTGGCTTGGTCTTTAAACACCTCCCCGTGCATGCTTGTCCTCAGAGATGTCACTGTACTTTGAGGTTTGGGAGGCTGGAGTGGCCTGGAAGTCAGCACACTCACCTGGCCAGTAGTACATGTAGACCTTCCTCTTGGCCTTGGTCAGAGTGACCCACAGAGGTTCTGATCCGTTCCACCAAAGGGGCAGCCGGCTGTCTCTGTTGATACCTAAGTCAAATGACTTGTTGGTGTCGGGGTCCCACATGTAGTTCCCGGTCATCTGATGGACCTCACAGTGGCGACCTGCATTAACGAAGACACAAGGCTGTCGGTTTATTGCTCTGGTGTTTTTACAAGTCATCTTTATTTTCTGAATTTATAAGCCATTCACGCTCATTTAGGGAGCAGAGAACAGCATACATTCTTGGTTTTTTATAATTATTTTTTTTTAAATCATAGATGTTTCTTTTCTCTTAGATTATACCATAAAAGCAAACAACCCAGTAAGAAGTCCAATACTGATTGACGATGGGCCATCTCAAGTGAAAGTAATTGGCCAAGTCTGAAGCTATTTTAAGTTAAACTGAGACCATCGTGTGTAAAACCTGACCCATTGCTCGTGGCTCGACGTCTAGAAAAGAATCAGTGTGCACACTGTAGATTCCCGTGGGCTTGGGTTATGTTCTCAGCCCAGAGTTCTCTCCGAAGCCTTTCCAAGCCCTCCTCCCACCGGATCACGAATCCAGACGCCATGGAGTTTGTTCCCATTTTTCCCGGATAAAGAGGAGTTATCGCTTCAAGTGCCGAATGATGACAGAACCCCTGATGTTTGGAACAGAATGGTGAAAAACAGACTCCGCTTTGAAAAACAAAGCAAGAAAACAGCCCTCCCAGTGGAGTGTGGCATAGACACGAGAGGAGCCTCTGTTGGGTGCAGAAGTGAAAGACACAGCGCTTGGACTCATTTGAAACATGAGGCTTAAATTATTTATTTTGGAGCAATCTGTTACATCTTTAAAGTAAAAATAACACAAACATTGGCGAGTGCATCAAAAATTGCTGCGATTTTAGTGAGCATCATTTGGCACCGGGATGAAACATGCTTCATCGAGCTCACTGACGATGCTTCATCAAAGTGGCTTTTTTGTTCCCTTGTTTGTTTGCTGTTGTTCTTTCTTTTTGCCAGCGCCTACTCCTCAACACCCACACTTTACTTTTAATCAAACCAGGAGAAACCATAAAATATAATTTTGAAAATTTGTAGACTCAAAATATCCCAAAGTAAAAACCTTTTATTTCATCATAGAAGCTCAGGCGTTCCACAAGTGATGTTTTCAATTTAAAGCCCAGAGAGCCAAACACAATTATTTTTGCCCAAAACTATAGAGTTAGTTTTTCCACCCTGACCAAAGCTTTCACATGTGAATTGACAGAATTAACAAATAAATAAAAACTTTGAGCAAATTATCCAATGACTAAAGAACTTCTTCGTTTCATTTATTCCTCCAACTAACATTTATTAAATGCTCCTATGGACTGTACATTGTGATAGATGTAGAGATTCACATTTGAATAAATGTGGGGTCCCCATACTCAAGAACCTTGTTATGAGTGTTGCTGTTTAGTTGCTAAGTTGTGTTCGACTCTTTGCTCCCCCGTGGACTGTAGCCCTCCAGGCTCCTCCGTCCATGGGATTAGCCAGGCAAGAATACTGGAGTGAGTTGCCATTTCCTTCCCCAGAGGATCTTCCCCACCCAGGGCTTGAACCCACGTCTCCTGCACTGGCAACTGGATTCTTTACCGCTGAACCACTAGGGAAGCCCTGGTGTTGTACAGTGTTGGCCAAAAAGTTCGAATAGTAGGGAGAGGGGTGTGTGTGTGTGCGTGCGTGCAGCAGTCTCTACTTTTAATTCGAACTGTTTCGATTACTCTAGAAGAAATGCATGAAACCCAGATGAAAGCAGGGGCTAATATGATTCAGTTTTGAAAATGTGCTGTATTCAGAGAAGCATGAAGCAATTAAAACAAAAATTTTTTTAAGTATTTACAACTTCTGTCCTTTACTTGTATGTCTCAGAAACCCTACAATATCATTTGATGAAATTTCCCTCTTCTTTTCAACACTCACATTCAACCCTCCAGACCCAAAGTTTACAGGCTTTCTCACTATCCTTTGCTCTTTCCCTCATGGGTGAAAAGTGATGGCCTCCCCTAGACTGTAGAGCTGTGATGTGACTGGATTATGGGGTGTGTGTGTGTGTGTGTGTGTGCACATGTATGTGTGAGAGAGGGAGGCAGAGAGAGAATATTCTCCTGGAGAATTTCTGCTAAACTAAATTCTCTACCTCTCCCCCTTGTATTTTTTAAATACCCATAAGGCCTCACTGAGAGCTAGGATCTGTGTGTGCAGCGGACACACAGCTCTACCATATTTTCACATTTCAGATGATGAGGTCTTCTTTCCCGTGGTCATCTGGGTCTCTTCACTTTTTCCCTAAAGGGTCTTTGGTTCTCAACAATAGGTAGGACCTAGCATTAGCTTTTGTATCTTCTTTCCATACCAATTGGTCATGGTGCCTGTAGACTCCGGTGAACCTCAGAGACCTTGATTACGGCCCTCTCCAGGGGACTGCCTTTGAGACAAGACCTCCAGAGATGGCTTTGGTCACCACCAGCACCCGGGCTGGTCCGGGCTGGCCCAGAGGGACACATCCCTTCTAAGGGGAGCTCAGACCTCAGCAGGTAAATCATCCATCCCCACTGTCCCGAGACCCAACCCCTCTCCAGAGGATGAAAGACGTGAGCATCAGTGGGGAGGGTCCCGACCACTTCCTGGAAGAGGATAGTGCCCAAGAAGATCCCAGACCCAGTGGTTTCCCTTCTATCATTAAAGGGTTTCGAAGTGAAGAGGGAGATCTTTCAACAAGAAGGTCATCTTGGAACCTTGTTCAGAAAGTGGGTTTTGTTCTTTGGGGCTTCCCCGATAGCTCAGTTGGTAAAGGATCCACCTCCAATGCGGGAGACCCCGGTTTGCGTCCTGGTTTGGGAAGACCCGCTGGAGAAGGGAAAGGCTATCCACTCTGGCTTTCCTTCTATGATTAAAGGGTTTCAAAGTGATGAGGGGGCTCTTTCAACAAGAAGGTCATCTCGGAACCCTGTTCGGAAAGTGGGTTTTATTCTTTTAGTGGATTGGGCCTTGAGTTGAAGTGAGAGGGTGTATTCTTCAAAGGCTTAATCACAGATGCCGGGCTGGCCCCCAGGGGCATCCCTTTGTTCTGGGAAGCAGTGCCTTTCAGGGAAGCCAGCAGGAGACAGTCGCTCTCCATCTCCTCGTCTGCTCAAATCTTCTCTCCCAGCTGAGCTGATTTTCCTTTGCATGAATATATGAAGGCTGGCAGTCTGGCTGTGACAGTCTGAGTCTGCTCTTCCTCAAGCTGGTTTCCTTACCCACCCTGGCCTTCTCTCGCTCTTTTGTTTTTATTGCTTGGGCAAAAGCGGAAAAGAACAGAACAGAACGGAGCACAGTGTACTGGCTTCTGCAGCCCACAAGCTCTCCTCTCCATATTTCTGCCTGACCCGTGTCTATTTTAATGCATCTGCAACTCTTCTCGATTTTTCTCTGCTCTTTCTAAATGGAGCCTCCGGTAGTTTGATTACTCGGACCCTTTGCTCAAAACATCAGTAGAAACTTTCTTGACACCATCACAAACCACAAATCCCAGGTGGATTTCAGATACAGTGTTAAGGAAGATCTGCCTCCTCTCCCTCCTCCCCCACCTCCTCCAAATGCAGCTCTGTACACACATACGCCTATGAATACATACATGAATTGGAGAAGGGAATGGCAACCCACTCCAGTATTGTTGCCTGGAAAATCCCATGGACAGAGGAGCTGGTGGTACAGTCCATGGGGTCGCAAAGAGTCGGACCTGTCTTAGCAACTAAACCACCACCACCACATAGATGAATACCTGGCACATAGTAAAACCTCTGAACATTAACTTACATTATTAATATGAAGGTAGAGAGTCACACCGACAAATGGAATCTGGAGATCAGTTGGAGCCTCCTTTCTTCTGAGCTCTCTACGTGATTTGTCCCAACCCCATTTCCACTGAATTCTTGCACTTCCCCATGACACTCAGTACATCGCAGGCATCTCTCCTTCTAGACTCCTGCTGCCATGACATATGGCACCCCAGAAGTGACGCTCACTGCGTGGCACAAAGAAACCCGCTCACATGAAATATACATGAGTCGGGTAAACTTAACTGGGGATTCAGTGGGGTGTGAAGAGGAAGACTGAGAGCAGTGCAAAGAACTGCAGATTGAGGGTCAGACATCCGTGTTCTTAAAAGTCCTTTCAGCTACCCCCACCAAGGTTTCCTCCTTGGCCCCTCACTCAAAAAACTCTGGCCTTGTACACCTTACTGATTCATCTCTGCTACACAGCACCTACCTCCAAAGTTTCTCCCTGAATTTCAAAGTTCTCTCAAAAGCAGTTCAGCCCTCCAGAGCTCCTGCATCACTCCTAAGTCTGCGTAGCTCATTAGCTTATGCATGCATGCTAAGTCCCTCAGTCCTGTCCGACTCTTTTTGACCCCATGGACTCTGGCCTGCCAGGCACCTCTGTCCATGGGATTCTCTAGGCAAGAATACTGGAGTGGATTGCCATGCCTCCTCCAGGAGATCTTCCCGACCCAGGGATTGAACCCAATTCTCTTATGTCTCCTGCATTGGCAGTTGGAGAGTCTCAGTTGGAGACTGAACTGAACTGATAAACTAATGAGGGCTTCTCACTAGTGCCTCTTGGGAAGCCCTCATTAGCTTATCAGTTCAGTTCAGTTGCTCAGTCGTGTCCAACTCTTTGCAACCCCACGGACTGCAGCACGCCAGGCTTCCCTGTCCATCACCAACTCCCAGAGTTTACTCAAACTCATGTCCATTGAGTCAGTGATGCCATCCAACCATCTCATCCTCTGTCGTCCCCTTCTCCTCCTGCCTTCAATCTTTCCCAGCCTCAGTGTCTTTTCCAGCGAGTCGGTTCTTAGCATCAGGTGACCAAAGTATTGGAGTTTCAGCTTCAGCATCAGTCCTTCCAATGCATATTCAGTACTGATTTCCTTTAGGATGGACTGGTTGGATCTCCTTGCAGTCCAAGGGACTCTCAATTGAGAGTCTTCTCCAACACCACAGTTTAAAAGTATCAATTCGTCTGCGCTCAGCTTTCTTTATAGCACAACTCTCACATCCATACATGACTACTGGAAAAACCAAAGCTTTGACTAGACGGAACTCTGTTGGTAAAGTAATGTCTCTACTTTTTAATGTGCTGTCTATGTTGGTCACAACTTTTCTTCCAAGGAGCAAGAGTCTTTTAAGTTATTAGTTTATAGAATCCTTTAAAAAATGGGGGCAAGGGGAAGGAAGGAAGAAAATAAGGAAGGACAAAAAGGAAAAAAAAAAAAGAAAATGTTTCTTTGAACAGGAACTGCCCACTTCAGAAGGCCATTCTAGTTAGAGTTGTTATATTTATTTTAGCCCCCCCCCAAAAAAATGTTGTAAGATTCCCAGTTAAATTTGAGTTTCAAATAAACAATTTTTTACTATAAATATATCCCCATTATTCCATGGAATATACTTCTCCTAAAAAATTCTTTGTTGTTTACCTAAACTTCTAATTTAACTGAATATCCTGTATCTTATCTGGCAATTCTAGAGAAAGCATTCTTTATTTGCTCCTATTTCATAGTCACAGTGAAGGAGAAGACGTGAAATCAGGAGGTACTCAACTGAGGTGATAGCATGTGCAAATAATGATGACACGAGGGGGTGAACATTTTAGTCAGGTAAAATGTAGAACTTTCCACTCTACCACTCAGGGCTCCCTTTCCTGGGAAGACAAGATCTCCTTAATGACACGCTGGGCTAGTACAATACAAAACAGTCGGAGCTTCACTCAGCCAAGGTCCTGGCATGACACATGTATGTTGTCCAAGGGGTTGTTTGCAAAGGGGTGGCCAGGGCCCTGGGGGGCCAATAAGAGATGGTGAAGCAACCGGGGCTTATTCCACTTTCACCCATCGCGCACCTGTCCCCCCAGGCTTGAAGGGCAGGGGGAGCTGGCGTAGCCAGCAGGGAGCCAGGGGGAAATCAATACCCGGCCTCTGCTGTCCCCCCGATGCTGTCCAGCTGAGGCTCTCCGTGAGATCCTCCAGGGGCTCCAGGCAGGCCAGAGAAGGGGGAGGAAGGCAAAGAGACCAATAGAGAATTCCCAGCACAGCCGCCAAAGAGAATCCTAAGGCATGGGCTTCTCAAGAAAATCAATCGTGTTGATTTCTTAGGTGGAGGAGTGAGTCCTTAACTGGATATGGGGACCTCCTGAGCCTGAGGTCCCGCCACACGGCCTTGTGAGTACATATGCCCCTGCACACATCTCAGGAACGGAAGACACCCCAACTGGCTTCCTGTTCTAACTTGTGCATGTGTGATACTCAGTCGCTTCAGTTGTGTCTGACTCCGTGCGACCCTATGGACCGTAGCCCTCCAGGCTCCTCTGTCCATGGGATTCTCCAGGCAAGAATACTGGAGTGGGTTGCCATGCCCTCCTGCAGAGGATCCCCACCTAAGGATCGAACTTGCATCTCAGGTTCTTTACCATCTGAGCCACCAGGGAAACCCCTGGCCTAACCCACCACCTGTGAATTCAGAAGTAAGGAATGACTCTCCACATTTTCTAGGTATTAGCTGCAAAGGGGTTGAATATTTTGCTCACTGTCCCAGTGCTAATAAATCATATGTGGACGAGTTGGGGGGTGCAAAGAGATATGAGCGACTCAAACTTGGATTATCTCTCTTTCATCATCATATTCTGGGCACTTCAATTTTCATGGTTGCAATAGATTTAGTGGTTATATTTGCAATCTGGAACATAAAACCATGCTGATTTCAAGAGGAGACCTCTTGGCCTTTTTTAGACCATTTATTTATGTCTCTAAATACACATGCTGAGAAACAACAACATAATGAATTCAGTCACTAAACACTCAGGTTCCACAACCAATGAGGAATTTCTCTATCATACAAAAGCTTTCTGAATTCTTGGGGTGTCTAATCACCTTTACAAAGTAATACTAATCTTTAATACTAAGCCATTCACTGTTTTTCTGAAATCCATGTGTTTCCATTAGATGAATATGGCCACGTCTGCTAGATATCAAAACAGCTGGTTGAAAACTGAAGTCATACTTTAGGCACATCAGTTTAGTCAAAACATAGAGATATAAACACAGCTTACAAAATGTTAATGCGGACTTTGGAAGTGATTCTTTTACAGCATACACGTTTTCACCCAGAGGCAGCCCTCAGGTGACTTCTGAGCCCAGAGCTGCACGCAGGCCTCTGCAGCCGCACCTGCGGAAGTCTGGGTTATAAGCATGCACGATGGACACCCGGCACCAGCTGTGGGCAAGCTGCCCATCTCTGAGAGGTTGACGGGGACGGTGGAGACAGCATGAGTGCGTGGTCAGACGGGTCAGAGTTGGGGTGAAGGGGTCTTCCCCTGTTTCTAGCTGTGGACATTGAGGCTAATCTTTAAATTCTCAGAGCCTCACATTTCCATCTCTAAAATGGGAATAATAATACTACTTCCCTGGCTGGACTGTGATGAGTATTAAAGACAAAAATAGTTTAAAAACATATGTAATGCTTACTATGTTCCAAGGTTTGTTCTAAGTCCACCTGTTACAGGTTGAACAGTACTGTGCTGTGCTTAGTCGCTCAGTCATGTCCTACTCTTTGTGACCCTATGGACTGTAGTCAAATAGGCTCCTCTGTTCATGAGGATTCTCCAGGCAAGAATACTGGAGTGGGTTGTCATGCCCTCGTCAGGTTGAATAGTACCCTCCCCAAAAAGATATACTGAAGTCCTCAACGCCCAGTACCTCAAAAGGTGACCTTATTTGGAAAGTGGATCTTTACAGAGGAAATCAAGTTCAAGTGAGGTCACAGGGGGCCCCTAATCCAATCAGACTGATGTCCTCATAAGGGGGGGCATTTAGACATGCGCACAGAGGAAAGATGCTGTAAAGCCACAGGGAGAAGACGGTCATCAACAAGCCAGGGAATACCAGGGACCCCAGAAGCTGGGGGTGGCGAGGAAGGACCCTCCCCTGGCAACTTCAGAGGGACCAGGGCCCTGCCAACTCCTTGGTTTCTGGCTTCTGGCCGCCAGAACAGCAAGACAATGCATTTGTGGTGTTCCAAGGCACCCCACTTGTGGTACTTACAGCAGCTTTAGGAAACCAGCACGTTTAATCTTCACGATCACCTTAACAGGCAAGTACTCACGGTAGGCCCACTTTACAGGTGAAGTAACTGGGGCCCAGAGAAGTAGATTGATTGAATTCTCACACCGGCAGGTGACGTGGAGCCAGGATTCAACCGAGGGAGCCTGGACCCAGAGTCCTCACTCTTGACCACGATGGCCCTCTAACACTAGCTCACCGGGGGTCACCAGTTCACCTGGCACTGGGTGCCCCCCAAGCCTTAACAAACCCGAGAGATGGAGCTGCTGCCGCTGCCGGAGCAGCTCTCACGCCATCATACAGCACCCGCCCTCAAGGACCGGTGGACTTCTGGGGACCCTAAGGGATCAGGGGTCAGGTTCCGGGAATCAGCCCACTCAGGAAGCACTTTACCTGGGCTGGAGTTAGACTCAGGAGGGGTCATGACCTGAAGGCCAAAGGTCTGAGCCACCTTGACAGGTGTCTGCTAATCAGCTTAGTAACAGGACTAGTTAGTTACCAGGTCTCGGCCACCTTCCCTGTACCTGGAACTAGGTGCTTCCATCTCGTTTAGTCTTCAACACAACTCTGAGAGGCAGATAATACTGTGCTCGTGCGGCAGGTGGGAGAGTAAGGCTCAGAGTGGCTGAGGGGCAAGGTTAGTGCCAGGGAGCTGGCAGGAGAGCAGAGTCCCAGTTCAAAGCCAGGTCTCCGGGACTCAGCACCCGCACCCTCCCCAGCAGCCTCTGCCCTCCGGCCACTGGGTGCCTCCCCAGCCCACCAGGTCATTTGGGTAGAAACTGCCCCAGATCCAGGGACTGCCTCTGAGGCTCTCCCCAAGGTAATCATAGGGAGGAGCTCGGATCTTCAGAAAAGCCAGACCCGCCTGCCGCTGGCAATTGATTATCATGCACAAACTGTACCATAAATATCTCTGAAGGAGGGGAGACTGCCAAACAAGGGGTGCTAACAAAGCGGATGGGACTCCTACCCCCTTCTCCCTCTGGAAGGTGTCCAGCTGCAGAACGAGAGGCTCCCAAAGGTCTGCGGTGTAGGGGTCTCCAGTTAAAGGGTGCATTTTAGAGACTGAACGTATCTACAGACATCACCTCAAATTGACACGATGCCAAGAAGTAACTGCACGCTGGATTCAGAGCTCAGCAGCCTGAGAACGTTATATAAGCCAGACTTTTCCACCGCTAGACTCCTCTCTGAACTTTTCCATTTGGAAGGTCTAAAGATGAGCTGAGACCCTGTTTAGACTAGTGAGTGTTCAGGAACTACTCGATACCCAAGAGATATGAAGGAATGAAGAGTGCACTGCTAGAAGTACTGACCTAACTCACAAACTTTAATTGGCTTTATGGGTCACCTCTGCTAGGAAATACATCTTATTTTCTTAACTTGTTCAAAGACAGAATTTGGTGTGTTAAAGAAGTGGTTTCGAGAGAAATATGCAAGATCAAGTTGAAAGAAAAATTCACAATTTGCACATCTTTAAATGCAACAACTGATGTATGTGCTAGACACAGTCCTGATTAAGTCTGAGTCACAAATATTGCAAGTCCAAGATAACAGGCTTTGATTATAGTGTGAAGTGTAGGGACTTGCAACAAAAATAACCCCAGAATGTTAAGAGGGGAGAGATTTTTTGATTAGAGATATTCATGCTCAGAGTTTTGAGGTCACTGGACTCAAAAGAATGTATTATTTTTCTGGAATATGCTAGCTTGGTGTAATTATTTAGCAACTAGAAGACAGGTACAGAAACAAAAGTTATTTCCAGAATAAGGACAAAAATGTAAGCTTGGGACTTTTAAACACTCTTTATTTGGGGAAAGCTAATTTTTACCAAAGCTCAAGGATATTTCCAGACAATTTAATCTATCCTCATCTCAGCACAAAGCTGGAAAAGAACTTGAATTGATTACTGCATTTAAGATGGAATCCCTTCTGAAACACACTCCCATTTTATTGAGCATTCCTGTGCTGTGCTGTGCTTAGCCACTCAGTCGTGTCTGACTATTTGCGACCCCATGGACTATAGCCCGCCAGGCTCCTCTGTCCATGAAATTCTCCAGGCAACAATACTGGAGTGGGTCATCATTCCCTTCTTCAGGGGATCTTCCCAACCCAGGGATCAAACCCAGGTCTCCTGCACTGCAGGCAGATTCTTTACAGTCTGAGCCGCCAAGGAATACATCATACACAAGAGAGAGCCCACCAATACCTCGGTCTAAAAGCTTCTTCTCCCTCTCCCTAGTGATAACGCATCCAACTCCGCCCCACTCAGCCACCCTCCCCTCCCGCAGTGACATCAGGTCAGCCACAGTCCTCCTGCTACTGGAGTGGGATGACTTTGGTATAAAACAGGCTCCAGCCACCTCCCATCCTGTCTGCCTACAGGTGGTGGGAGGCCCCTTCTGTGTTCCCTCCCCATAAATTCACCCAGGACAGGAGTCTTCCTCCCACCAGCACAGAGGGTTGCTCTGGTTCTCCGGCTGCCCCGACCTGTGACTGGGGCAGGGCTGGGGGTAAGGAGGGGAGTTCAATTCTGTTTAAAAAGGAGGAGGGCACACTTAGGTCCTGGATCCAAGCCATGTTCGACGATCCATCTTTTCAACTAGTGTACAACCTAGAATGGCTAATGGGCGATCTCCAACAACAGATACCAAAACAGTACTGGATCAACCATTAATGACAACAATTGATAGAGAATGATCAAATTCAGCTATTCGGGCATGTGAGGTAATGTTAATGATTCAACCCAGTCCCTGGTGGCTTAGTTGTTAAAGAATCATCCTGCAGGGCAGGAGACATGGGTTCCATCCCTGAGTTGGGAAGATACCCTGGAGAAGGAAATGACAACCCAGTCCCTGGTGGCTTAGTTGTTAAATAATCATACTGCAGGGCAGGAGACACGGGTTCCATCCCTGAGTTGGGAAGATACCCTGGAGAAGGAAATGACAACCTGCTCCAGTATTCTTGCCTGGGAAATCCCATAGACCAGAGGAGTCTGGCGGGGTACCCTCCATGGGGTCGCAAGAGTCAGACAGAACTTAGTGACTAAACCACCAGTGTGAACCCACCAATCTACAGCAAACAAACAAAAACCCCCATGTGTGAAGTATGATGCTAGCCCATGCAAGTTCACTGCCTTGGGTCAGGTGTGGCCATAGTAGTGAGACCGGTCTCCCACATCATGGGATTAAAAAATCAGTTTAGGTCATGACTGTAGCCACAGCTTATGTGCCCAGGTCAATGAGTGATCTGCATACAAACAGACAGCGTTTGGAGCTGACGCTGCACCTGGCCTAATGATCTGTGTACATAATTCTGCCTAGGTGCTCTTAGCATATATAAAATGTGTTGAAAGATAACTTGCCCTGGGGATGAAAGAGTAACTCAAACAAGCAACTATCACATGGCTAGGTGTGAGAAGTATCTCTGATGTATTGAGAGCTTCCCAGTCCAAACTGAAGACGTCATCTGAATAGAGGAGCTTTTTGAGTTAAAAATAGAAGCATCAAGAAGGATGAAAACTGGCAGGAACCGAGGACCAGTGAGAAGCACGTGGCCGAGTGGAAAGCACTTTGGAGCCCAACAGATCAAAGTCAGCCCCTGTGCTGGGATCTCACACAAGTCATTTAACTGCAGAGAGCCTCAGCTTTCTCCTCTGAAAAACAATCATACCTTTGTGTGTGCTAAGTCGCTCGGTCGTGTCCGATTCTTTGGGAACCCATGGACTGTAGCCCATTCTGCTCCTTTGCACACGGTGTTTTCCTGGGCAAGAATACTAGAGTGGGCTGCCATTTCCTACTCCAGGGGATACTGCCAATCCAGGGATCGAACCCTAGTCTCTTGGGTCTCCTGCATTAGCAGACAGATTCTTTACCACTAGCGCCACCTGGGAAGCCCCATACATTTGTCCAGAGTTAAATAATTTGGGGTAGGCAAAACTTTAGCATGATGTCTGGCACACAGTAGGCATTGGGGAAATGCAAACCACCACCTAAATCCTCTTTTAAAGGGCAACCCTATTGGGCTTCCCTGGTGGCCCAGTGGTTAAGACTCTGAGCTTTCAATGCAGGGGGAGTAGGTTTGATCCTTGCTGGATCCCTCATCAGGCAACTGATATACCACATGCTGTGTGGCCAAAATAATAATAATAATAAATAAATAAAGGGCAACCTTATTAAACAGCATGCAGTGGTCAATGGCTCCAGGAGGGATAAGGCTGGGTAGCCTATTTATTGTCTCATAGTCACACACAAGCCCTTGAAATAGACTCTCAAATCCCCTTAAAGGGGTGGGGGGAGAAAAAGGCAGTACCACCCACTACCATTACTCAGGAAGGTTTGTAACCAGTGAATCTCCAGTTCAGAAACTAACCTCAGGCGTTTATGACAGCTCCCCTGCGCTTGGCCCGACACTGCCCTCTACTGGCCGTCACAATAATCATCACTCGCAGCCTCACCCAGGATCTCGCTGGGCGCCGCGCACCTTTGCCAGCCTGGTATTTTGTCTGACACTTTTCATATGTAAAGGCATCCCAGCATCCCCAGAGCTGCTTGTGAAGATACTAAACATGCTGAGGATTCAGGCCGAGGCACAGAGAGAGGCCAGCGGGGCCAGGCGGTCACATACCCAGGGCAGCCCTCTTAGTCGCTGAAGCAAACGTGAGCCTGTAGGAGGAGGGATCCCTGGTCCGGACTTGAGTAGTAAACCAGTGTCAGACTAATGGGACCTAACCGAGAATATGCGATTCTATCAGACAGATACCATATGTGGGAATAAGTGAACAGCTTTTCATTTTAGATTGCCAGCTGTTGCACAGCCAGCAAAATAAACTTGAATATTAGGAGCACAGATACTTTCCACCATTGACAGGCAAGCGAGCAACACTGATGTGAATGCTCTGAAAGACTCTCCCTCTACAATAAGACTACAAGATACAATATAACTAGATCTTGGGTAACACACACACACATATGCACGTGAGTTTAAAATATTGCCAAGCTCACAAGTGGTCCCAGGTCAGTAGTGTCCCTTCTTTCTTAGCAAAGCAAATGAATATTTTCTATTAAGTAAAGTTCCAATTTAAGCCCTCAGATTTCCCACAGACTAAGTTCAATCAACTGTGAGCTAAAAGAAAGAAAGAAAGACCTAAGACACAGAGAAACAAATCGTATGGCTCAGGCAGGTAGCTCTTAGCCAATGGCCTTTGCCTTCCTTGCGTTAGTGAATAATCATTTCAACAGACCAGCCAGCAATTCTAGTTTCCAGCCACCCTCGCATCCAGGTGGAGCCATGACCCGTGGTTTGGACAAAGGAAGGAAGGCAGAAGAGGTCGATGCCATTGCCAGGCCTGGCCCACAAAGACCACGCTTGGGGTCCTCTAGGGGCTCTCCTGTCCACTAGCAGGATGCTGGCGCTCAGGGTGATCCTGGAGGCCACATGTTGAACACGGCAGAGCCTGTGTCAGTCAGTGTCCTTGAATGACCACACAGGCCCCACGTCAATCCGTCAACTTGACATGATGGCAGTAACAGAGAAAGACCCTAAGTGTTAAACCACTGAGACTGTGGAGGTTAAGTGTGCCGCAGTTGATTTTACCTTAACTAATCAGTCATTGTGAACATCAGCAGAAACAATAAACCACAAATTTAGCACCAAGGGCTTTAGAGTTTGGGGATTATCATATTTAGAATATGAAATACGCTTTATGACATGTTTAAAGAAATAAAAGAGAATCAACATTATCAAGGAACAAAAGACTATCAAAAATAACCCGGCAGGATTAAGAAAGAATCAAACAGAACTTTGGATGTTAAAAATATAATCATTTAAATTAAAATTTGGTGGAAAGATAAATCGCAGAATAAACACAGCTGAAAAGATAGTGAAATTGAATATATAATTGAGTGACCCAGAGGAAAGAGATTAAAGAGGAAGAGGTCAAATATGAAAGAAAGACTGTGGTGGGGTGAACGGTGGTTCCTTAAAAGGTACATCCCCCCAGAGCTTGTGGATGTGATTGTACTTAGAAAAAGGTTCTCCACAGGTGAAATTAAGGATCTTGAGATGAGATCATCCTAGACTATCCAAGTGCCCTTATAAGAAGAGGATACACAGTCGCACAAAAGGAGAAGACGATGTGACAATGGAGGCAGAGATCAGAGTGATGAATCTACAAGCCAAGAACACCAAAGAGTTCTGGCAGTGCTGGAAGCTGGGAGAGAGGCATGGAATGCTCTCCCTCTGAGCCTCTAGAAGGAACCAAACCCGCCAACATCACGATCTCAGAGTTTTGGATCCTCGAACTGTGAAAGAAAACACTTCTGTTGTTTTAGGCTACCTGGTTTGCGGCAATTTGTTATAGCAGCCGTGGAAAACTAAGACAAAGGCGAGAGATGAGGATAGAGTGGGAAGTTCTGCGTTACATCGGTTAAGAGCTGCAGAAGGAAGAACAGGGGGACCGGAGGAAGGGCAGCGCTACATAATGGCTATGTAATGTTGCTCCCCGATAATGGCTGATACTTTCCCAAACTGATGAAATATAGAAATCCTTAGACAAGGGACCCAACATACTAAAAAGCAGGTTAAAATTTTTTAAGACTTTTTTTTGATGTGGACCGTTTTTAAAGTCATTATTGAATTTGTTACAACATTGTTTCTGTTGTTTTATGTTTTATGGTTTTTTTGGCCTCGAGGCATGTGAGGATCTTAGCTTCCCAACCAGGGATGGAACTCCTACCTCCTGCATTGGAAGGCAAAGTCTTAACCCCTGGATCACCAGGGAAGTCCCAAAGAAGGTTAAATTGTAATACCAAAATTTATACTCAAAAAACCCACAATGAGAATGATGAAAATCCACGTCTTCAGAGTCTATCTGTCCCTAGGACTAGGATTTCTGGGTCACGGGCAGCATTTTCCCAGGACAGTTCTGATTCCTAGCTGTTGTTTCTGATTCTCAGCAACGTTTTTCATTTTCAAAAGTATCTTCTTGATTTGCACAGATTTTGAATGTCACCAACCCCCCCACACACAAAAGACAAAAAGAGCAGTACCAACATCCCATGGACAACATCTACCACAAAACTCCCTGTGAACCTCAAGATAAAAAAGCCTGTGAGAACCACCCAACCAGGGCCGCAAAGAGCCATGCGGCGTGTCACATCTGTGGGGTGAGCAGAGGGAGAGTTTTGTGGACCCTCTTCTAGAAAAGTCCCAACAGCTTAGACCTTTGTACACTTGTCACGCTGTCCTAACTTGGATGACCCCTTGTCCTAATTTGGATTCTTAAAAATGCAGTATTCTTGCCAAAAAAAAAAAAGCTTTTAATGAATCTAACCACGAAGAAAAGTCAGACAAATCTAAAATACAGCCATGGCCTTCTCAAGAATGTCAACATGGTGGAAGTCCAAAGCAAACAAAAAGGCAGGGATGTCAGTCTTGATGGAGAGCAAAGAAGCATGGCAGCGGAGCGGACTGCTTCAACCATGATTAGATTTTTCATTTCAGGAAAGGTTATAAAGGATATTTTTTTGGCAATGGAGAAAAATCGGAAAATAATTGTGGTCATATGAAAGTATATCCTAGACATGCTGCATTACTGGAGGGAGGGGGCGCGGTGGGTAAAGTGTCATGATGTTAACAGTTGACATTCTTTTTTTGGCTGCACCATGAGGCACATGGGATCTTAGTTCCCCGACCAAGTATCGAACCTACGCTCCCTGCAGGGGAAGCACAGAGTCTTAAACACTGGGCCACCAGGGAAGTCCCAGAAATTGACTTGCAGCTGATTCAGCAGGCGCAAAAGCCAAAATAGAACCCTGTATTTCTCACGTGAGCATAAAAGCAAACGTGCCAAATATTAACATTGAGAGAGGCACAGCACACAGATACTCATAATACTACTTCAGCATTTCTGTAGCTTTGAGACTTTTTCATTATAGAAACCTGGGGGATAGCCATATGATGGAATATTACTCGGCAATTAAAAGAAACAAACTGTGGACACCTGCCACCTGGTGACTGAACCTCACAAACAGTTCAGTCCAATTCAGTCTCTCGGTCGTGTCTGACTCTTTGCAACCCCATGGACTGAAACACACCAGGCTTCCCTGTCCATCACCAACTCCTGGAGTTTACCCAAACTCATGTCCATTGAGTTGGTGATGCCATCCAAACATCTCACCCTCTGTTGTCCCCTTCTCCTCCCACCCTCAATCTTTCCCAGCATCAGGGTCTTTTCCAATGAGTCAGCTCTTCGCATCAGGTGGCCAAAGTATTGGAGTTTCAACTTTAGCATCAGTCCTTCCAATGAATATACAGGACTGATCTCCTTTAGAATGGACTGGTTGGATCTCCCTGCAGTCCAATGGACTCTCAAGAGTCTTCTCCAACTCCGCAGTTCAAAAGCATCAGTTCTTCGGTACTCGGGTTTCTTTATAGTCCAACTCTCACATCCATACATGACTACTGGAAAAACCATAGCTTTGACTAGACGGACCTTTGTTGGCAAAGTAATCTCTCTGCTTTTTAATATGCTGTCTAGGTTGGTCATAGCTTTTCCTCCAAGGAGTAAGTGTCTTTTAATTTCATGGCTGCGGTCACCATCTGCAGTGATTTTGAAGCCCAAGAAAATAAAGTCTCTCACTGTTTCCATTGTTTCCCCATCTATTTGCCATGAAGTGATGGGATGAGATGTCATGATCTTAGTGTTTTGAATGTTGAGTTTTAAGTCAACTTTTTCACTCTCCTCTTTCACTTTCATCAAGAGACTCTTTAGTTCTTCTTCGCTTTCTGCCATAAGGGTGTCATCTGCATATCTGAAGTTATTGATATTTCTCCCAGCAATCTTGATTCTAGCTTGTGCTTCATCCAGCCTGGCATTTCTCATGATGTACTCTGCATATATATAAGTTAAATAAGCAGGGTGACAATGTACAGTCTTGACGTACTCCTTTCCTGATTTGGAACCAGTCTGTTGTTCAAAAATAGTATGCTCAGTAAAAGAAGCAAGACCCAAGGGACCATGTATTGAAAGACTCCGTTTATGTGAAATATCCATAAAAGGGAAAACTAAAAAGACATAAAGTACATTAGTGGTGATCTGGGGCAGAGATGGTGACAAATGGGAGTCAACAGTAAGTGTGCATGAGGGGTGAGACCTCATGAAGGGTGAGACCACCAAAATGGGGAGAGGGAATAAGCAAAGACTGGAGAACAAGCAAAGACCAGTGAACAAGTCTTCACCGGAGGCTCCGTGTGAAGGGGTTAGCAGAAGAGAAGTCAGTGGAACTTAGCATAAGGGTGGATTGAGAGGAGGGAGGAAACTTGGAACCCAATGAAGAGTCTGTCGGAGGCAGGGATGGTCAAAAGATAAATTCCGCAGAGAGAAGCTGAAAGATGACACTGGATGTTGCTATTGGAAGGTTTGGCCTGTCTATTAGAAGCCGGCTGTTTCAGAGGCTCAGAACTCAGCAGTTCCATGTGCCCAACCGGCCAGCAGGCCCCACGCTGGAGGAGTGGACTGAAGTCGATATATTAATAATAAATAGTTCCTCAAGATTAGGCCTTGAATTGCTCTCTGGCTGCCCTTCTTTCCTTGCCATGGTTCTATGCGGGGATTTCTCCAGTGAAACAGAGGGGCATGGAGTCCATTAGTTTTTTTCCCCAAAGAATTATTAAACTTTGTTCCTCCGGGAAATTGGTAGTGAAGGATGTGACTTTAAGTACAACTTTCTGGCCGAGGTTTCCAACCCCCTCCCCTCGCACCCCGCTCCCGAATCCTACCGCAAACCAGGTGACTTTCCCTCTTTTTAAAATCATACTCTGGGGGCGACCCTGGTGGTGGCTCAGTGGTGAAGAATCCGCCTGCCAATGCAGGAGAATCGGGTTTGATCCCTGACCAGGGTTGATCTCACAAGTCGGAGCAACTAAGCCCGTTGGACCACAACTTCTGAACCTGTGGTCTGCAGCCCGGAGCCGCCACTTCTGAGCCCATGTGTTGCAACTAGTGAAGTCCGCACACCCTAGAGCCCGAGCTTCACGACAAGGAAGCCGCTGCACTCAGCCTGTGCACCTCATCTAAAGAGTAGCCCCTGCTCGCTGCAACTAGAGAAAAGCAACGAAGACCCAGCACAGCCAAATATAAATAAAATAAAATTATTATTAAAAAGAAGATGATACCATTTTTACAGGGTCTCTGGTAGTCCTTAAAAAAAAATCATAACTATGAATCTTAACAGGGCAAGGCATGGGGGTAAAAACAATATTCATCCTTTGAAAAATAAGTGTATGGCTGTCTGGCTTCAAATGCCAACCACAGCTGCAGTGCCCTTTGGGTTCAGTAGCGATGGTTGTGCAGAGGGCGCACGGGGCAACAACAGCACTCTCTTCCCTTTGACATGCATCAAGGTGGGAAAGTTCCAGGGGAAACAGACCAGAAGTGGTCACAGCAGGGGACGACACTCCTGGCAGTCCAGCGGTGAACTTTTCGCCCTTCCAGTGCAGGGGGCACGGATCTGATCTCTAGTTGGGGAACTGCGATCCCACATGCTGCTCAATGCAACGTTGAGCCAAACAAACAATAAATAAAAATTTTAAAAAGAAGAACTCATGTTTTTTTAAATAAAAGAGACGCGATCATGACAATAGATAAGACAGAGGACCTGTCACAGCATTTAAATCTACTTCTTGGAGCCTTCAAGCTCAGGGGAGCTTCTCTATAGCTCAGTTGGTAAAGGCTCTGCCTGTAATGCAGGAGACCTGGGTTCAGTCCCTGAGTCGGGAAGAACCCCTGGAGAAGGGCATGGCAACCCACTTCAGTATTTTTGTCTGGAGAATCCCATGGACAGAGGAGCCTGGCGGGCTACAGTCCACAGGGTTGCAAAGAGTCGGACACAACTGAGCGACTAACACTTGAGCCCTCAACCCCTCATTTTTTTTTTTTCAGGAAAGAAACTTGAACCCAGAAAGACTTTGAAGCCACAGGGTTTAGAAGCCACCATAGCCAGACTAGAACTAACACCTCTTGCTTCTAATCTATCACCCTTCTCATGAAGACGTCACCAAAGACAGAGAGGAAACGACCGGGCCGTGCCCAGGGTGGTCAGCACCAGGGTGGGCACCCAAACGCGGAGAGAACGGGGACTCGTGTGAGGGGACAGGCGGTTACGTCTGGCCTTGACGGGAAAGACTAGAAGACATGGCAAAGTCAAACACAAGGTAATCTTGTTTTGGCAGAAGCACTGCCTTTTTATTTCATGTTACTAAGAAATTCGTATTCTGCTGACCACAAAACCACCTGAGGTGGAAGCCGGGTAAAAAGGATACCTTCTACCTCACACCCTTCGCCCGAGGGAACTGCTATTTCTGAAAACTTTTCCAGACTCCTGGTTATAAATGACTTAAACTCCCAAACCTAAAATCTCTTGGGAAGAAGACAGAAGTTGTTTTAAGCCACCAGAGCGCTGCAGTCCTCCCAGGTTTGGAATTTAGCGAAAAGGTTAAACCATAAGGAGTTTCCAATTGGCTATCTACTCACTTCTTAAAATATTTGACAGAGTGTGCAAAATACTTAATTATACACACTTGTGCTTTGCATTTCGGAAACCTATCCTGAACTGGTGTGGACTGGGGCTGGGAGAAGGGGGCTGTCGAGCTGTGTTTTAAGCAGTGTTTGCAACGTCCATTTGGACTTTTCATCCGCTGTGAAACTACAAAGCTCCCCCGTGATGGCCTAGCCTCGGGGGCTGCCTTTTTGTAAGAAGAGGGGGTGTGATGGCAAAGAGAATTTAAAAGGAAATGGGCTGAGTATTAAGGATAAAGCAGTTTCCAAGTAACTTTAGTGAACGTGCTCGTTGCTCAGTTGTGTCTGTCTCTTTGTCACCCCTTGGACTGCAGCCCACCAGGCTCCTCTGTCCATGGGATTCTCCAGGCAAGAATACTGGAGTGGGGTGCCATGCCCTTCTCCAGGGGATCTTCCCAGCCCAGGGATCAAACCCAGGTCTCCTGCATTGCAGGCAGATTCTTTACCATCTGAGCCACCAGGGAAGTCCTAAGAAACTCTAAAACAAACACAAAGTGATGCTTACTGAGTTCCTACCAAGTGTCAGGGTCCATGAGACACTTGACGGGGAGGGCCCAGCCCTCACTGGGACCACCAGGCCCTCCCAGGCCCCAGAACCGAGTGTACGAATAAACACCTGCTCCGCGGTCACTGCGATGGCCTGGGTCAGTGTCCCAGATGTGGCTTGTCAAAAGAGGCCTGTTTAAGCCATGCCGTACAACTGTTCAGCCGTGGCCGTCTGAGATAAGTAGCTAAGTGTCTGAGGTTGAATCCTCTCTTTTATACTCAACCCCAGAAGCGCTTATTGTTCGTATTGTCCATTGAGACACACAAAGGAGGGTTTAAAAACAGAGTTGTCCCTGAGGTTCTTGGTCTGGAAGAAGCCTGGAAGGGCAGGGACACACGCACTGTGGAGTGTGTGTGTGCAGGCGTGTGTCGTGTGCATAACAAATGCAGCTACAAGGTCTCTGGCTGAGGGGCAGACGCTTGGATGGCTGCAGGACAGCGCTGCGCTGAGAGCCACTTCCTTGAAAGCGGGAGGTCCCAACAGGAACGCAGGATGCCGTACTCCCAGGTTCTGCCAGCCTGGGGCTCTGTGAGCTTGAATAAGCGATTTCATGTCTCTCAGCCTCAGTTTCCTCAGATAGAAAACCAGGGTAACCATGCCTGCCTTCCAGGGTTGTCTGAGGATGGCCTGAAATTCGATTTGAAAACACCTAGCACTAAGTGCTGTAGACACACAGATGTAGAAATCCGGTAGGCATTTGGGAAATGTACATTCTGTTCCCTCTTGACTGAATCTGGCTGCTTGTTACAAAGGAGAACAGTCGTGCTGCAGAGACATAGGCCTCCATTGTCATCAAAGGTTCTGACTCCAGCAACCAGAGGCCACGTGGCGAAGATGCCGAGGGACGGGTGGGGGTGCAGAGGTCCTCTGCGCTGGTCCTGATTTACCCGTTTCCTGGCTAGGTAACCTCGTACTAACTGCTTACCCCCCCCACCCAGACTTGAGTTCTCTCATCTGAGAATTTGCCCTTACATAGCTCCAAGATGATTATAAAGACCATTTGAAGGTATCAAGATTAGAAAGGAAGAAGTAACTGTTTTTATTTGCAGGAAATAGGATCTTGTCGATCCTTGCAATGCAGAAAATCCTGAGGAACCCACAAAATTCAATTAGATCTAATAAACAAATTCAGCAAGGTAGCGAGATACAAGACCAACACCCAGAAATCCACTGTTTTCATACACTGCAAAAGTGAAATTAAGAAAATAACTCCATTCATAATAAAATAAAAAATAAAATGCCTAGAAATTATTTAAAAAGAAGGGAAAGACTTGTGCCCTGAAAATTATAAAGCGCTATGGGAAGACTTTGGAAACTGAATGGATGTCCCATGTTTGTGGGTCAAAAAATTTAATACTGTTACATTGGTAATATGTCCTAAATTGTTGTATAGATTCAACACAACGCCTAACAAAATCCTAGCTAGAGTTTTTTTTTTCCCCCCAGAAATTGAAAA
The DNA here is from genome assembly GCF_029378745.1 of Bos indicus. Classification (NCBI taxonomy): domain Eukaryota; kingdom Metazoa; phylum Chordata; class Mammalia; order Artiodactyla; family Bovidae; genus Bos; species Bos indicus. The sequence goes on from NC_091786.1 coordinate 14,827,554, forward strand.
GCTCATACTAAAACTCATTTGGAAATACCAGTGACTCAAGATAGCCAAAACAATCTTCAAGAAGAAGTACTAAGTGGAAAAACATACACACCCCAATTTCACAACTTACCACAAAGCTACAGTGATCATGACAGTGTGGTCCTAGTATCAGGACGCACATAGGGAGTTAAACTGAGAGCCCAGCAATAAACTCTAGCATTCGTGGTCAGTTGATTTTCTACAAAAAATGTCAAGAAAATTCAGCAGGAAACAAATTATTATTTCAACAAACGGTGCCAGAACAGTTATCTCACGCCACACAGAAAAATTAGCTCCACATGTATCGTGAGCCTAGATGTAAGAACTAAAAGTATAAAACTCTCAGGAGACTAATGACCAGGGCTGAAGTCCTAATGCCTTAGGACTGGGTATGTGGTCCAGGACCTTTGCAAAGTCACAGAGGAGGAAAAGAGGTCACACCACCACCCACCCAGTAGAGACTGAAACTGAATCTCCACTGAGCCCAGTGGGAGGGAGGTCAGAGTCAGACTGAGATTTATTTTTTTTTATTGCAGTAAAATATACATAATATAGAACTTACCACTTGAGCCACTTTTAAGTGTATAGTTCAGTTTTATGAAGAACATTCACCCTGAGTGTGCAGCCGTCAGCACCACCCATCTCCAGAACTTTTTATTATCCCAGAGTGAAACTCTGCCTCATTCAACATTAACTGCTTATTCCCCCAGCCCCTGATAACCACCTTCTACTCACTATCTCTGTGAATATGACGATTCTGGGTACCGCAGGTAAGTGGAATCAAACAATACATCTCTTTTTGTCTATGGCTTATTTGACTTAGAATGCTTTCAAGTTTACCCAGAGATTTAGATTTTTTTTTTTTTTTTTAAAGAAAATACAGACATGCACAATTTCTAATACACTAAATGGACATGAGTTTGAGTAAACTCCAGGAGTTGGTGATGGACAGGGAGGCCTGGCGTGCTGCAGTCCGTGGGGCTGCAAAGAGTCGAATACAACTAAGCGACTGAACTGATTGAACCAATATACTCAAGTTTGTGAACTTGGATCCACTTTACATACAGATGGACTTATTCATCTTCCCCTAATTCTGTCAAATTCTTATCTAATCCTGAAATTGTTTTTCTCTCTGATCCTCCACATTCAATTAGTCTTGCCAGTTCCCTATCAGACCCCTGACCCTAGGTCCACTCCGGAGACTTGACTCCCAGGCTCTTTAACTCTCCCCTTGGTCTTGGACAGCCTTGTCCAAATCCACACAGCTCAGAAATAGCAGAGCAATTGTCTCAAAGCCTAGCTCTGCTCTCCAAATGCTCCATCATTCCTGCCTCTGCCCCTTGGCTTGAGTGATGCCAGTCACCCCCACCCAGCCTTTTCTCCAGGTTTCAACTCCTCCCTCAAATCCTGGTGGCTCAGGTGATAAAGAGTCTGCCTGCAATGTGGGAGACCTGGGTTTGATCCTTGGGTTGGGAAGATCCCCAGGAGAAGAGAATGGCAAGCCACTCCAGTATTCTTGCCTGTAAAATCCCATGGACAGAGGAGCCTGGTGGGCTACAGTCCATGGGGTTGCAGAGAGACACGACTGAGTGACTAACACTTTCACTTTCTCACGTCCTTCAGGCTTTACTCAAATACCATCACCTCAGCAAACCTCCTCAGAAGTGGTCCCCACAACCCCTGTGCCTATTCCGTCCTGGCCTGTGACTCCACACACACTGAGCTGTTCAGCTTCATTATAAGCTCATCCAAGACAGAGGACACGTCCCTTTGGAAGAGCAGTCTCACCTAGAAAACGTTCGCATAGCCTGCATAAGAAGTGATCATACACGAACATACATTATGAATTTATGTCAAAGTTACATGTTGCTGTAATAATTACCAGATTCAGTGGTTCGGACAGTAGGTGGTCCAGGAATCAGCAAATGAATGAAAATGGGCTCTCAAAGCACTACCCAGCTCTGAAATGTGACCATCTGTGGGTCAAGGCCGTATGGGGGGTGGGGGGCATCTTACTTTGGCCTGAAAAAGAAAGATGGGTTGGAAGGCAGCTGCGGCCGGGCTGGGGTTGAGGCTGGGGGGTTGCAGGGAGGATGGGAGTAGAGCCCTTCCAGAAGTAAGAAGTGTATCAGCCAAGGGAAAGACAGGACATTCTAGGAGAGGCCTTCAACCAAAACGGGGAGGTAAAGAGGTCACTCTCCAGAGTTCCATCCCCAAAAGGGTTTCACGACTGGCTGACCAAACCCCAGTGATCCCTGCATTTGAAGGGTAGGAACCAGTCTGTGTCCACTGATGGAATCTCCCGAGGCGTGAATCACCACGCAGCTGGCTGGTGGGTTCAAAAGTCCAACAGGTGGTTGAGAATCGGATAAATAAAAGAGGCATTTTTGTTTTCATTGGATTATTTTAGCTTTCAGCAGCTGTTGACACAGTCTGAGAGTGAACTCTCTGGAACATGATTTTCCTTCTTATCTGTTCCATCAGAACTCAGGGAGGTTATTTGAGGCTCGTGACGAAGAGCAGCCATCCTCCTAGGATCATCCAGGCCCGGGGAAGTGGGGAGGACAGCTGAGCTGAGCCCCAAACACCCCCATCTCCACCCCCACCACACACAACCTTCTAGAGGCTTCCACCTCCCCTTTGACCAGATCTTGATGAAATCTACACAGAAGGCTTCTTTGGATCCCATCTCTACTTCAACTTACACATCTCAGCAGATGTTCGAGAGGCTGAGGGAGGAAGCAAAAGCCGTCCAGCAGGTAAGCCCCACCAGGACAGAGTGGAGTGCTGAAGGGCACCAGCCAAGTGGCAAGCATGGATGAAGAGGCAGGAAGGACCGGAAACGATGGCTCAGCTTCCAGCCCCCTGCATCTGAGGGAGGCCGTCCTTTTGGCTGGGACGCTCTGCTCTAGGTCCCACTTGTCCTGGCACTGCAGGAGCGCCCCATCTTACAGGCAGGCACCCAGGGGGAATCACTTCCTCGGGGCGGGAAGGATGGGCAGAGCCCCTCACACAAGCCTGTCTGCGATTTCAGCCTGGGCACCTCTCATCCAGGTGCGTGTACCCTGCATGACTCCGTGACCCAGCTCTCAAGCCCCTTCTCCTCGTAGGGAAAGGGCCAAAGACAGGAGGAGGTCACGATCAAGCACCAGATCCAACACAGGACCCAGAGGAACCCCAGACCTGCCCCGGGGTCCCCGCCTGGGAGACCATGGACACAATGGCCTTATTCAGGGATGGGGACTCTGAAACCCGAGTAGGTGTTGTCGAAAGTGTCTCTGAAATAAACATTGACCTGCTGACTCAGGCTCCCTCTGAATCCATTTGAAGTGTTCTTTAACCCGTCTATGGCAAAGCAGTCTTAATGGAGCAGCCTAGGCAGCAGCCTGAGGTCCCATCGGTCAGCAGCGGGGAGAGGAGAGTGAGACGGGAGACCCACCTGCGGTGGAGACTGCCTGGCTCCGTGTGGGGAACCTCCTGAAGGAGGGTTTGCTGAGCTCAGAATCAAAGGCTTTCAGCACGCCTTCAAGCTCTGCCACCACCCTCGCCAGCCCCTCCTGCTGGGAATGTGTTTCTTGAAGCCAGATGAACCCCTGTAACAAGAGCGCCCTGGCCTCACCGTGGATGCCAAGAGAAACAGGCTTTTCGAAAAGTGGCACTTCAGCGTAGACAGGTCTGGTGGTGGGAGCTGAAATAATGACGCGCCAAGAGAGATTACTTTTGTAAATTCTGGGAATGCGCTTTTTTCCTCCAGGTTTGAGCCTCTGAGTGCTCCTAACCGATTCGGCCACCCAGACACCTCGCACACCCACTCCTCAGCATTCACTACACACACTGTAGTTTTAAGTGGAAACGTGAAAGTGGAAACGGGAAGTAAGTGACAAAATTCAGACAAAAGTTCATGCAGTTGAGAAGACAGATTTAACTGTGTGTCTGTGAGAAGTATCCTCTACCAGCTGTGGGGCAAGTAGAAAGACAAGTCCATGTACGGGGTCCACTGGGACCCACAGGAGCAATTTCTCTCTTGGACTCCTTTCATTTTTCTACAGTTTCTGGAACCCTCCTTCACTCTACTGTCTTTGATCCCCTCAAGGGCCAAGTCCAGGTGAATATCCTAATCCAACCTGAAATCTAGTCTGATGAAAATTGACTTCATCAAATAGACAGCTATCCACGCTTTCCCATCTCTGCCCACAGGAGCCCGAGACTTCTGAACTTCTTGTAGCCTTGGAATTGACTCAGGTTCTCTTCCTCTTAGCTCTTCCATATTCACTCATACTCAGCAAGTTCTGCTCCAAGGGCATGCCTCAAATTCAACTTTTCACTTACAGCCCATTGTAAAGAATAGATGCTCAAGGCACATCATTGCAGCATTAGTTACTATTGTAACTAGTGTTGTAACCAGGACATGAAAGCATCAACATCCATCAATAGAAGAATGGATAAAGAAGATGTAGTACATATATATACAATGCAATATTACTCAGCCACAAAAAAAAAATAAACAAGACTGTAGTGACGCGAATGGACCTAGAGTCTGTCCCACAAAGTGAAGTAAGTCAGAAAGAGAAAATCAAATATCCTGTATTAACACACATGAATATATATGGAAGCCAGAAAAATGGTACAGATTTACCTATTTGCAGGGCAAGAATAGAAGCACAGATTCAGAGAAGGGACATGTGGACACAGACGGGGAGGAAGCATTGACACATATGCAATTGCATGTGTGCTCAGTCATGTCTGACTCCTTGTGACCCCACGAACTGTAGCCCACCAGGCTCCTCTGTCCATGGGATTCTCCAGGCAAGAATACTGGAGTGGGGTGCCATTTCCTTCTCCAGGGGGTCTTCCCAACACAGAGATTGAATGTACATCTCCTGTGTCTCCTGCATTGGCAGGCAGATTCTTTACCAATGTGCCTCCTGGAAAGCCCAATGTATACTCTAGCATGTGTAAAATAGACCCAGGGGAGGGGAGGCCAGGGAGGCTGGAGGCCAAGTCCACGCTGCTTGTGCTGGAGGCTCACAGAGACCCCCCAGGTGAAGCCTTGAATTCTGCAGAAGTTTGAGGATGTGGGCTTTTTTCAAAACTTGATTTCTCAAGTACTATCTGCATTGATTTCCTTTGGCCCAAGTGACAGCTGGTTTTAATTTAAATCAGCTATTTTCTTGAAAGCAAGGGAAAGCTTACCTTATCCCATAATCCCTCACTCCAGAATGTGGGGCCTTGCAGTCTGGGAAGAATTTGCTTCAGGTGGCATTTCTAGGAGGGCGGTCAGAACTGTACCAGCACAGATATTAATTCTAAGTAGTTAAATTTCTTGGTTTTGCCTTGATTCCAGTAGATGATTAATCAAGTGCCTCTGTCCAGGCTCTGGCTGCCTCCTGGACTGGTCATAAGGAGACCTCTGTCTGTGGATCCCAGGTCTCACGCACCACCTTCGGGACATGCCAGGACTGGAGTCAGCGCCGTGCTGGTTCCTGTGTGGCATCTGCGCCTCTGAAGCCTGCCCTGTGATCTCAGCCCTGCCACTGATGCCCTCAGGTGTCTGGAGGGAAGCACGCAGTCTCCCAGCTCTTTACTCGGTAGTTCAGTCAGTCGTGTCTGACTCCTTGTGACCCTATGTGACCCCACTGTAGTCCACCAGGGTCCTCTGTCCATGGGATTCTCCAGGCAATAATCCTGGAGTAGGTTGCCATTTCCTCCCCCAGGGGATCTTCCCAACCCAGGGACTGAGCCTGAGTCTCTTCTATCTCCTGCACTGGCTGGCCATTCCACTGCTGAGCCACCAGGGAAGCCATATTTGTCCTGCTGCAAATACATTTTGGGCTTCCCCGGTGGTGGTAGTGGTAAGGAGTCCTGCCAATGCAGGAGATGCAAGAGACTCAGGTTCGATCCCTGGGTCAGGAAGATCCCCTGGGGGAGGAAATGGCAACCTACTCCAATATTCTTGCCTGGAGAATCCCATGGACAGAGGAGCCTGGAGGGCTACAGTCCATGGGATCACAAATAGGCAGAAATGACTGAGCACATGACACACGCAGCCACACAGGCCTCCCAAGAGATGCCCGTCCTAACCTTTTCTCATTTCATGCCTGCTGCTGGCAGCAGCTGAGATTCTGGCCTGATCAGGACCCAGAAACTAAGGAAACTGAGGTTCAGGGCACTGTGACGACTTGTGCCTGAAGTCTTCCCGACCCTGAGAGGATTCCCACCGCAGCTTCAAGCAGCTTCTCTCCCAGCTTCAAGGCCAAGTTCTTTCCAGTAACCCATTATTCCTCATTACGCAAAGAGAACACCGAGGGCTTTATGTCTTATGGGCAATAATTCACGTAAGGAAGTGAGATCACAGTCCGTCTTAGGAATTCTGAGGAACCTTAAGACAGTGTGTATTTCGGTACCAAAGGGATCTAGCGTGATTCTTTTGCTGGTTCATGAAACGCTCAAACGCTCAAACCCTAAGTGCACTTCCCAACAGATATATCCTTCCTTATATATATATATATGAAAAAGAGGAATTTTTCAATATCAGGTGGGAAAATAAGCACGGACATTGGGGGAAATAGTCTAGATTTCACCCTGAGTCAGTTCCAGGGCAGCGGACATGACAGCAGCCTCACGGCCGGGCACTGCCCAGCCCACAGTCCTGCTCCAAGCCTTACGTCCACTCAGTGTGTAAAAGACAAGCCACACCCAAGGACATCTGCACATGAACATATGCTGCGGGACAGAGCCTATACGTAATATTGCTTCCATAAAGTAAAAAATGAGGCGGGGGCTTCCTTGGTGGCTCAGTGGTAAAGAATCTGCCTGCCAATGCAGGAGACACGGGTTCAATCCCTGGTCCGGGAAGATCCCACATGCCAGGGGCAACTGAACCTGTGCGCCACAACTGCTGAGCCTGTGCTCTGGAGCCTGGGAGCGGCAACAACTGAGCCCCAGTGCTGCAACTTTGAGGCCTGCAAGTTTGAAAGTAAAGAAGATCTCTGTCAAACGTTCCTGGGATCTGCACTGTTCCCCCATGAAAAGAGCCCTTCTGTCACGACTAGACCAGAGACTAGACTACACCCACAGCCTGACAAGAAAGTGTCTGCGTGACTAAGACTTTGTGCCAATTAGTCCTTGTGGGGATATCAGGAACGGGGGGGGTCTGACGAACAAAGGGTCGTGTCACTGGCTTGGCTTCTCCACGGAGACTGTAATGGTCCCTTTTTGCTCCCTGGAGTCTGGCTTGCTCAGATTGGATTTTGTTCATCTTTTACTGAGACTGAGAAAAGCTCACATGGCAGTTTGTGAATTGAGTCTCCCGGCAAGGCTCTGAAAGACAACTGGTGTGGGGGGTGGTCTGCGGGTGTGAAAACCCCAGACGGACGGAGTGGAAGCCGGGCTGTGACACACAATAGCATCTATGTGTGGCCCAGCAGCCAGCAAGCGGCTTCCTTCTCTGCAAGGGGAGAGCCATGCCAAGTGAGGACCAGAAGATCTTAGAGATGCTGATCATTTGTCTGTTGGAGGGAGACGTTTTAAAATGGGCAAATAATTTCCATGCTGTGTGCAGTCTGGATTTTCTTTCCTCTCCATGCCCTTATTTCTAATTCCCAAACTCTCTCCCCTGCTTCATTTTATAACATTTTTATGCACACATGCATTCAGTTTCCATGTATGAAGTCAGACACAGCAATTTGTCTTTCCAGAATCCTGGGGCTTTGCTGTTCTGTGAAGATCCATAATGAGATACCAAAGTTCTCATTCCCTTCCTGTTAACATAATTCATGGAGTTCTTCCCTATGCTCAGAGCACAGAGCTAAATCCTACATAAGCATCATCAATAACAATGCATTCTCAACAGCGTCCTTGGACAGTTCACTAAATTCTTTCTGAGTGCCTTTTGCTGGCCCTTACGATGGTTAACTGGTAAACAAACTGGAAGCTAGGAATCCCACTGTGCCATCAGGATGTACATTGTATGACACAGATAGAGGATCAAGTTCGTGGAATCACATTCGGCGTGTCTGCAATCCCAAGTGAAGGTCATCTTTAGGCAAAAGTCAGCTTTCCCAAACATTGGCCCAGTTTGGGTGAGCTGGGGATTTGGGTTTTGTTTTCTTAACAGATGCTAGAAGTTAAAAACAGGAATCTGAACTATGCGTCAATTTTTTCTTCTCCGTGTCATTTTACCTGGCCCAAAAAGGCAAAAGAAGGAGCAAGTAGTGTTGCTAAGTAATACTTTAGGATATGATCTGAATACTCCCTCCATCCAAGTCATGCAGGAATCCCACGTGTAACTTTCATAGCCCAACAAGCCAAAACAGTTCCAGGATGACAGATGACTGCAGAGTAAAAGGGACAGAAGGAATTTGATCCAAATGAAGACCTGTTGGCTTTTTAAATTTCAACTTAGAAAATACGGAGTTGGCTAGAATTTTTAATTTGCAAAACAAATAACCACTTTAACCATCATCTAATTGTAGAGTCCTCTGTTCTCCACACTGCGAAGCCAAAACAGGTCCTAGGGAATAACTTTAAGAAAATAACACATTCATGCACTCACAAAAAAAGGAATCTCAGCTGAGAACACACACTTCTTGCCTATCCCTGGGGTCCCCAAAGATGAAGGCAGACTGAATCTTTAAACACGATTCTAATGCCAGGAGCTCACTGTTCCTGATGGATTCCAGCCTGCCCTCTGCACCCAGAGGAAGACAGGGTACTCACCGGTCATGAGGCTGTAGTAATTGGGATAAGAGAGAGTAGGAAAGTCCGGGGTCAAGTAATCCACTTTGACCCCTCTGCTCACAATCTCTTTGAACCCAGGCAAGGACTCCAGGGCCTCATCGCTGATGTAGTCTGCTCGGAAGCCGTCCAGCAGAAACACCAGGAGTTTCCGGCGGGCCGAGGCTGGCTGTGCCAGGCTGAGCACGAGGGCCAGCAGGAGGACCCCCAGCTTCCCTGCCATGCCGCCAGGAGCCTGCCCCAGCCTGCCCCAGCCGAGGATGCAGAGTCTGCAGCTATTCTCTCTTCTAGGGGCTGGACCTTGACTAGTGGCCTTCCTGAGCCAAGTTCACTTTCAGAATTTAAAGGTACAGCACCCCCTTTTAAAAAAACGTCTAGGCTCACCCTTTACTAGCAAGTCTGGAGATGGACTCCTTCAGAGAAGTCAGGTTCCCAAACCACCCGGAATGAATACCAGGGGAGAGAGAGAGAGTGCAACCCGTCAACCACAAAGGGGCACTTGCCATGGGTGCTTGCCATCTATTGTACCTCTACAATGGTGAAGTCACGTGATGCTGCAGCGGCTGACCTCTGACACCCTCCCCACCCCCCACCAAGGAGTCTAGGGTGGAGGTCAGGAATGAGGCACTCTGTACACCAGGAAACTGACACGGAAGGTCTTCGGATGGTGGTCAGATATTTTCAGGAGCTGGTTTTCCCTCATATCCCGTTGTTTGCTCATATCCAGAAAAGCACTAAAATCCATCTGCTAGTTACTGTATCTCGTGACTAGCAGAAGCGCCACAAGAACAGAAGAAACTCTACCAGAAAAAAAAAACAAAAAATATGTGCTTGATGGCATGTACTCCGCCTTTGCCAGAATCACATATACACTGTCCATCCCCCCGACCTCTTTGGAGCAGTTTCCAAGAGCTATCAGAGGCACTGTCTCCAGGCTGTAGTCCTCATTTAACCCCAAATAAAACTTAACTCACAACGTTCACAGTGAGCATCTTTTTTAGTCGACAGTTATGGCGACCAGCGAGGAGCCCCAGAGAGGACTTCTCTCCTTCCCCTGAACTCTACGAGAAACCTGAACCTTGGTACCAGCAGCAGCCCCTCGAGCCCATCCCCCTCCTCAGGGAGTGCAGACAAATTTGGGGAAGTCTCTTTTGGTTCTAGGACCTCCCGTAGTGGCTGAGGATCCTGAGTTCTTGTTTTTTTAATATGGGGAGAGGGACCAGGGCCCTGCCCACTGACCTTGCTATCAGCCACAGGCCCCAGGTCTCTGGGGACATAGTGCGGACAGCACTCACTGGGACCAGCTCCCTCCATCCCCGGTGATCTGGGGCCAAGAGCAATGGAGGCAGAGCCGGCCTGGAACCCCACCGCCCTGGCCCCTGGCCTGCTCCATCCCCACACTGGAGGTGCAGCCCTCAGGCTCCTTGGCAACTGAATCCTCAAGGCAGCTAAGCCTGGGTCCCTGCCCCGTCTTTTCATCCCGTGATCTTCCCAACCACAGAGACCTCTCATTCCTGCTGCAGGTGAACCCTGGAGCAGTGAGGTGGGGATAGAGACAGGTCCAGAGGTACTCCAGGTCCAGGGCTCACCTGCCCCTCAGGGCCAGACGACATGTGCTGCCCTCCCAGGGCTCTCTCCCGCCTGGGAAGGCATGGGGGTGTTAGGCACTTGCCTGTGGCCCCTTGCAGTAGCTCAAACCCTCTGCTCCCTCCCAGGAAGGGAATGTTCTGAGCCTTCCAAGAATCCCTGGCCTCTGCTGACCCGGCTGGGCCCATCTGGCTCTGCCTCCCTGTGATGGGACCAGAGTCTGAAGGGTTAGAGGTGGATGGACAAAGATGGGGTGACTGGAGATGGATCAGCCACACGGGAGAAGGGAGCATCCCCAGGAACCCAGGATGCCACCTCTAGGACCCAAGTTATTTCACCTGGGGGTTGTGGGGGGGTGTGGTGTGTGTGCTCACCACGGTGGGCTACAATCCATGGGGTCCCTGGCTTCTCAGCCCATGGTTCTTCCAGGTAAGAATACTGGAGTGGGTAGCCATTCCCTTCTCCAAGGGATCTTCCCGACCCAGGGATCGGACCCAGGTCTCCTGCACTGCAGGCGGATTCTTTCTCATCTGAGCCATCGGGGTATGTTGGAAGATACATCATTTAAAGGACTCACTACAACCCAGATGGAAAGGCCCCCAATCAGGTGTTCTTAACTAGCTCATATGCAGCGAAATTAAAGGAAATTGACTCTTGGACCCATATTTCCCACTAAAAAGGGCTGCTACACTGGACTGGTCTATAGAGAGGAATGCTGACCTCAAACTCACCTTAAAAGGACCCTCAAAAAAAGGAGGAACTACACTCACACCAGGACGAGAAGACGACGACATCAGAAGTAGACAGCTTACCCCAGATGCTGGACCTGACTCCTATGGTCATGTATAATTTTCCATGACCTCTTGGACCTTTGCATATGAATCCAATGTTTTCATATCATGGACGTGATTCTATGCTAATTTTATAAATCAACCCAAATTGTTGGGTTTGTGGTCAATTACCTCTAGTACTTCTGGGTTACATGGTGGATATCCCCCCTCCAAAGCTCTGATTTGACAGCCCTTAGAAAATTTATTTCAGAAGAAAGTTTAATCCTATCCAGGCTACTCATGATTGCTATTAATATAGCATAACCATATTTATTTAAGAATGTATTTCCAAGATCAAATGGCAAAGTTCAACAATGCAAAACTGCAGTTACACTTGCACCAACCTCATAGATGGGATCCTTTTACCCAGCCAATTGATAATACCTGCTCTCACCCTGGTCATAGATTTAAAGTCTCTTTTCAGCTCAGAAGGCTCAATCAAAACATCAAGCCAAGTCTCAATCAATAACTGTGACCTTTCGTCTATTAAAAGGAAATCCCCCATATTATGAGATGGGCTTAGACAGTTAACAACAGGCTTTGGTCATTCAAGTTTAAAAGCTCCTCAATGTTGGGAACAATTAAATCACACTAAGGATAATCAGCCTAATAACGCTGGGAATCTAGGCTGGGTGCCTTATGAACAATGCCTACATATTATTACCCTTAGAGACAGTGATCGGTTTGGAACTGACTGGGTCAGATGACCAGAGAGTCACTGCTGCTGCTAAGTCGCTTCAGTTGTGTCCGACTCTGTGTGACCCCATAGACGGCAGCCCACCAGGCTCCCCCGTCCCTGGGATTCTCCAGGCAAGAACACTGGAGTGGGTTGCCATTTCCTTCTCCAATGCAGGAAAGTGAAAAGTGAAAGTGAAGGCACTCAGTCGTGTCCGACTCTAGTTTGCACCAAATGGGACTCAGTGGATTTGTGGTACTAATTTATGGCCTTGGCTTCCACCTGGATGGATAGGAAAGTGGACCCTGGGGTTTGCATGGTGACTGACTCTTGTGACTAGCAGAAGCTTCAGGAGACCAGCAGCAACTTTCTACCAAACACACAGACACACACACACACACACACACACACACACACATATATATATATATGCTTGACTGCACGTGTTATCCCTTTACCAAAATCACATATACACTGTCCTTCCCCACTACCTCTTTGGAGCAGCCTCTTAGGGCTATCTGAGCTAGTTTCTCCTGGGCTACAGTCCTCAATTTGCCCCAAATAAAACTTAACTAGCAACTCTCACATTGTCCATCATTTTTAGTCAACAAACCGTATTATTTTGGGGTGAATATTCCAGAAATAGAAGCACCCACAGAAAGGTAGAATTTCAGATGACAGAAGTCAACTCAACTTCTCAGTTGGGCTAACTAAAGGCAGGAGTCAAGGAAAAGGGTGATCTCTTAATTTGCTGTTATCCCTCATCTCTGCCCAATTTAAACTCTCACAGTGAATTCCTCAGAATTTAGTAACGTGACCCTCTTAACTCAGGGTATCAACAGGAGACAGTAAACTTCGGTTGGAGATACCTGTGAACTTTTCAGCAGTGCCCCCATCTCCAGAGCGTTTAACAACAAATTATCTGTCTACGTGTCAATTGTTTTATTATCCATCTATGTACAGAACTTACTTTATATTTCAAGGTGCGTGTGTTCAAACATAACACAACATAATACAGGTATCTCCTGTAGGAGGAGATACCTCTCAGCAGAATCATAGAGTCAGAAAGTTCCAGAGTTGGACAAGATAGTCGGGGGTCATCACTGGCACACTGGTCTGAGACAGCACTGCTCTAGAAGGGCAGCAATGAGAAAGACTTGGTGGGCGAGAGTTCGAGATGGACAAGCACAGCTAGGGACAACCATGAGGCTTCATGCCAAGAAGGACCAGGCAGAGGAGGGCCTGGGAGGCTGGCCTGGAGGTCAATACAGGGCAGCAAGCACAGGTGGGTCGGGAGACAAAGCACTAAGTCCAGATACCAGGCATCTGTGGGTCTTTCATTTGGCAGAAAATTCAATATAAAGGCTTATAAAATGTGCGTGGCCCATAGCAAGCACTTGACAAAGACTATTATTATCATTATAACATTGCTCGGATCCTGGTGAAGCTTGCAAGGTTCTGGTCAAAGCTTCCTAGGAACTGGAGGTAGTCTGACCTTAATCAATTCTAGAATGGCTGTCACTCAACCTCTGTTCTCTGCCTATGATGCAATAGAGGTGTCAACTAACCTTATTGTGACCATCTTTTCACAATATATATCTGTACTGAATCAAAACAAAAGGAAAAACACTCTGCAATGTATCAGAATTAAACATTTGTTTAAAAAGAGTAAAAAGCAGCATTCAAGAAAATTCATACAACAATCATTCTATGCCTTCCTACTAGGAAAGCAGTTTTATCTGTGCAAGCTTTAAGTTCAATGGTCTTCAAGAATGTACTCAGGCTTCCCTGGTGGCTCAGTGGTAAAGAGTCCGCCTGCCCAAGCAGGAGATGCCTGCATTCGGGAAGATCCCCTGTGTTAGGAAGATCACCTGGAGGAGGAATCCACTCCAGGATTCTTGCCGGGAGAATCCCATGGACAGAGGAGCAGAGTTGGACGCAACTGAGTGAGCACGCAGGTGCACAAGAACGCACCCTGTATATACAAGGTAGCTAAGTGAGCAAGATCACCCAGACACTAAGTGGAATGCCCAAAAGCTGCAAGCCTGAGGCCTAACCTCATGCTTGGGCCTTTCATGGTGGGGATCAGGGGCTCTCTCTTGATACAATCAGCCTCAGGTGGGGCTGCAGAATCCTGTCTCCCATGGTGGACCCTGGCCTCACTGCTCCAGATTGCAGATGAGACTGAACCCATCCCACCACAATTCTAGTCGGTAAGACTGGGTTACTATAGAACTTTAAAGATGCCTCCTGTTTTTTTTTTTCAGTTACAGATCAAGCAAGCAGAACTTTATTAAACAGGCAGCAGATAGTACACCCTTGAAACACGAGGGTGGGCTGACCTCGAAGGAGTGGCCCCTCATATCATTTTGATCAAAAGCTAGGCTTGGGAACCCCTGCTGACAATGACAGGCAGCAACAGACAGGGCTGAACAAGGTCATGTCATCTTCAGATCTGCATGTTAGAAAGCAGGATCCAGAAGCCACGAGGAGACGACATGGGTGCTGATGGAGGCAAGAATAATAACATCCACCTTTCTTGATATTAAGGACTTTACATGCCGGACTTTCCTGGTGGTCCAGGGATTGAGAATCCACATGCCAATATGCCAATGCAGGGGACATGGGTTCGACCCCTGGTTGGGGAGCTAAAATCCCACACGCCTCGGGGCAAACCTGTGCTTTACAAGAGAAGCCTGAGAACTGCAGCAAGAGAAGCCCCCAAGCGCCTCAACTAGAGAAAGCCCACCCCCTGCAACGAAGACCCAGTGCAGCCCCCCCCAAAAAACTTTACATGCACTAATTCACTTAGATCTTCTGATCATTTGTAAGGCAGGTATTTATATCCCTACAATGCAAAGGAAATCGAGGTTCAGAGACACCTAAGGTCAAATAACCCAAAGAGTCAGAACTGCAATTCCAGCCCAGATCTCTTTTACAACTTTGTATTGTAGGAGAACACATTCACTTTGTGAAATTAGGAAGAAAAATCAAAGTCTGTGTGAAAGAAAAAAATAATAATAAACCCTAAATATCTTCAGCTTGTCTTGATTAAACTGAGAGGGGGAAATCGCTGTTAGAACACTGCAGAAGTAACTGTCGCAGGCAATATCCATTGACGGATGTGAAAATTAGTAGAAGAACCAGAAACTGAGAGAAAGTGTTCATAAAACAAAAGGATGGGGCCCAAGGCAGAAGACATAAGAGAGACACAGATTTGATTCCTGAGTTGGGAAGATCCACTGGAGGAGGGCGTAACAACCCATTCCAGGATTCTTGCCTGAAGAACCCAAAGGATTGGGGAGCCTGTTGGGCTACAGTCCATGGGATCACAGAGAGTTGGACACAGCTGAAGCGAGAGCATGCATGCACTATGCATTTTGTATAAAGGACTTGAGCATCCATGGATTTTGGCCTGGGGATGCAGGAGAGTCCTGGAAACAACCCCCTGCAGACACCATGGGAGGACTGTACCTACTGTGACCCTGATGATGGACCATCTAGAGTCATTCTGCATCTTCTCATGGTAAAATTTCTAAATCTTCTTACTGAAATAGGCAGAAGATTTTTTTGTGTATCAAAATATGTTTTAGTGGTTCCAGTGATGACAGAAAGCTTATAACACTGTGACCATTAAAAAAAAGTTTGTCAAAGGAAATAACAAAAGCTATGCTAACTCCACTGTGCACCAGAGAAGCTGTCATGGATTAGCTTGTACAA
Organism: Bos indicus; assembly: GCF_029378745.1. NCBI lineage: Eukaryota > Metazoa > Chordata > Mammalia > Artiodactyla > Bovidae > Bos > Bos indicus. Next base: position 14,843,121 of record NC_091786.1, read on the forward strand.
GGAGATAGATACATGGGTATTTATTGTTACAGTGTCTGTAATGGCAAAAAAGTAGAAATAATCTAAAAATCCGTTAATAAGAGTATGAATAAGTGATATCAGTATTCAAAGAACAGAACACTATATAGCTATCAAAAGAACTGAAAGTGTTAGCTGCTCAGTCATGTCCTACTCTCTGCGATCTCATGGACTATAGCCCACCAGGCTCCTCTGTCCATGGAACTTCCAGGCAACAATACTGGAGTGGGTTGCCATGGCCTTCTCTAGGGATCTTCCTGACCCAGTGATCGAACCCAGGTCTCCTGCTTTGCCAGGCAGATTCTTTACTGTCTGAGCGACCACAGAAGCCCCAAAAGATATAGATGTAGAATGAGAAGTAGATGTCTAGTTCTTGAAGATCTCAAGTATAACAGTGAGTGAGAAAAACCAGTTGGAGATGAATACACACCGTCTACAATATTAACATAAAAACATCCAGCAGAATATTCTGTATAATAGTACCAACACCATGGAAACAATAAACATCAAAATCAGGGCTGAGGTTTCCTCTGGAAAGGACAGAAGAGAATGAGACCAGAGAGAAGTGCACTGGGGGTTTCAACTTTGTAATGTTCTATTCATTTAAGAAACAAAATAAAAACACCAAGGGCCCATGTAGGACAAAATGCTACAATTTCACAACCATGAGGGTTGGGACAAGGGTGCTATTTATATTATGCCCTTGGATTTTGTGCAGGCCAGAAACATATTATAACTTAAAAATCATCAGCAGCCCTGGTGATGAATTGAACATGTGGGTGGTAAGAGAAAGGGGTCTTGGATAGTTCCCAAGGTTCTGCCTCCGATGACGGAGTAGAACCATTTGTCAAGATCAGTACCGTAGGAGAATTGCCATCTTTAAGCAATCACCTCATCATATAAATCAGAAAAAAAAGAGGGAAGTTAACTAATTCAAACCACGATCCAAGGTAACAAAGGAACTTTATCTTCAGACTAGAACTAGGAAAGTGATCTCAGCATGGCTGTCAAGAGTATGCAATTCTGAGCCCTGGCCCAAACACTCTTGTACAAATGACCTAAGGTTCTCTCTTTATGTCTTTGCTGGATAAACAGAAATCATCGTGTAGGCTGAGGAAAGTAAAATGGATTATTTAATAATTACATAAAAGCTGAATGTAAAACTCACGTTAAACCAATAGAAACTCCTCAATGTTTTTCAAGAAAACTGAAAAAATGGTTAGTCGCAGGAGTTTACATTAAATATGTGAAATATGAAGGGAAAAGGCAGTAGCATGTAAACCTTGATAAGGAATTGCTACAAAAAAAAAAAAAAAAAGAGGGAGAGAGAGAATTGTCTCTTCTTGTTTGCTGCCAGATGGGAAGAACTGCTTTGAAAAAATCAACTACAATCACAGAATTATCGAGCTGTGAATATGAAAGAGACTGCAGACATAATCTAGTGGTAATCTGTTCATTTTGGAGATGAGAAAGTTGCATGTCAAATAGGGAAAGGAATGAAAGATCACAAAGGTAAACAAAATAATGAGTCCAGAGTAGGTATCATCTCCCATAATAATGCTTTTTAAAATTTCAGCTTCATTTCTTCCACCTCTCTTCCCACCCTACCTCCTTTCATTGTTTATTTGCCTGTAATATATTTCTTTCCTGCTCGTAATGGTCCACAGGCGCTTTGAAACCTTGGGGCCAGGTACATTGGGGAGTTGAGCGTTTTTCTGATTTGAAAAGGTAACATGGTACATGTAGAATAAATATATCATATAAACTCCAGCAGCATCCGAGGCATCACCCAATTATCAAATCTGTCAGTATTTCTACAGAAAAATGAATGTGCGTTCACACTAAGTGGGATTAAAGAAAAGACCACAAATAGCCTCCCATTAGATCAAGGTGAGCGTATGCCAAGGTGAGTTCAGATAAGATCAGGATTTTCCTCAAGTTATCAAAATCTTCACACTTTCAGAGCTTTTTGAATTCCAGAAGAGAATAATGACATATGCTTTGGGAGAAAACTCTAAATGTATCAGGTGAAGATATATACTTTGCCCTTAGTCTACAGGGCATGGTGTGGCCGAGTCTATGTGGAGTATTGTTAGAAAGACAGAACGGAAGGGGTGGAGCCAGTCCCACTTTGGCCTTGGGTCCTTGCCAGCTCCATTTCTAGTCCACAGAATCCTTTCAATGAACCCCCAGCTTCATAAGGGGGTGTGAGTGAGACGGATCTTTGCACCAACAGCCACCAGTAAGACTACTAGTTGCCAAGTCACAAAAAGTACCTCTTTCTTTTTTAAGACTTTTTTCATGTGGAGCATTTTTAAAGTCTTTTAATGAATTTGTTACAATACAGTTTCTGTTTTTTATGTTTTGGCTTTTTCCAGCCACAAGGCAGGTAGGATCCTAGCTCCCTGGGATCGAACCCACACCCCCTGCATTGGAAGGCACAGTCTTAACCCCTGGACCACCAGGGAAGTCCCAGTATCTGTTTTCAAACCAGGGCCTCGCTACTGGGTTCCAGAAAGAAGTCTCCAGTCTCCCTCCTTGAGAAATTTTAACTAATGTTAACGATGCATCTGCCTTAATTGGGTCAGGTGGAACCAGAAGTGGCCCAGCTCACCAAGGAAGATATTTACTAGACCTATGTTTATGCAGGCAGAGAAGTTTGGTCTTGGTTTGACCCAAGCTCTTCCCTGACTGCAAGAGGCTGACCTCAAATGTCCAGTTATTGGGAGTCTGTTCAATGAAGAGATCCAAGGATTGAAGCAATCTGCAAATAAGAATTCATTACAGAGACAGTTTATCTTCTTGAAAACAGTGACTAATTTGGAACACCAAATGCCGTTATTATGCAAAACATGTGCAGCACTCTGACCTCATGCTATAAAAGAACTAAATGTACATATCACAGAGAATGTATATTTCAAGACAAAGTTTGCAGCCTGTAACTGAAGTTTAATTTTAAATTTGGTTATAGAAGTACAGCCAACACAATCTACAGAGTTCACTCAACCTTATCAGTCAGTTGAAGTAGCCTCTTGATCAAGAACATACCATTTACCAATAAAGTAAATGTATTTTACTTAAAAGAAGGAAGAAGCACAGTCAACAAAACCTTTAAAGAGCCTAATAGGGATGTCATTTCTAGGAAGATGATGAACCACGACTGATCTGCCTGGTGAAAACAACTAAAATGCCCAGTGATTTCATAGTGGAGACCCTTTCACCTCTTCAAAACACATAAAGTGAAAGTCGCTCAGTCGTGTCCAACTCTTTGCGACTCCATGGACTATACAGTTCATGGAATTCTCCAGGCCAAAATGCCGGAGTGGGTAGCTGTTCCCTTCTCCAGGGGATCTTCCCAACCCAGGGATCGAACCCAGGTCTCCCGCATTGCAGGCAGATTCTTTACCAGCTGAGCCGCCAGAGAAGCCCACAAAACACATAAGCAATATAACAAATCCCTATTAGTAACTGTGGTTTTGGGGCCAGTTCTTCCAGGTTTGAGTCAAAATCTCTGCATGAGTATAAGAGGAGGTGAGGCGGGCACAAGTTGTTATCCAATAAACCTTCACATCTCTGAGATTCACCACACAGGGCGTTGGGCTAAAGTCACTCGGCTTCTTTCCTCCTGGGCCCTGCCTGCAGATCTGGTCTAGCATGATCTCCATACTAGACATTTAACCTCATGGAGAGCAACCTCTTTACTACAGAAGTTGCACTTTTTAAACTAGGAGATGTCAGGAGCAACTCTTATGTCAGGAAACCCAGGACTCTCTAAGAGAGAAAACATGCCTGGGTTCCCATTTCAGAATAATATTGTTGAACACAGTCTGAGTGAGCAGTGGCCTGTTTTAGGCTCTCTATGACAGCACTTGAAATCTTTGGGATTCTATGTTTTTACACCAAATCAGTTCTAACAACTTATCGAGCTTTTTCTCCACAAAGTTTACCCTAAGGCAGAAAGACAGAGAAGTTTTGCTTGTTTGTTTGTCTAATGATAAGCTGCCAAGGGCTAAGTAAAAAGGACCTTTGCTTTGAGGGGCAGTGATGACTATGGAAGAGGGAGCTGTGAGTGATGGGGAGGGCTGTTCGGTGAGGTCTGCACTGAGGTTGAGCGCCGGACTTGCCCCCTTCTTTGTCCACCTGTGAGGTCTGCCCTGGATACCATTTTCAAACACAAACAGGATTTCATCTGTTTATACCCACAAACTGGAGAAATGGCCTCAGTTTTTCAAAGAGCTGTCTCCCTCTAGTGGCTAAAGTGTTTTTTTTAAAGCCTCAAGCTTCCAAAGGAGCCTGCATCTGCTAAGAATATAAAACACCTACATTTTTTTTATGGGGTGTATGTAAATAATCCTTGAATTTGGAAACATCACTATGGTATATAATAAGTTCTCTCACTATAAACCCTGGAATAATAATGCCAATTTCAAAGGGTTATTGTGAGGAAATATTTTGTTGCTGTTCAGCTGCTCAGTTGTGTCCGACTCTTTGCGACCCCATGGACTGCAGCAGGCCGTGTTTCCCTGTCCTTCACCACATCCTGGAGTCTGCTTAAACTCATGTCCATTGAGTCCATGATGCCATCCAACCACGTTGCCCTCTGTCGAAATATCTGAGGATCATCAAATGAGATCAACAAAGGAGCCCTGCTTTGGTTTGGCAACTGGAGACTGATGAGGCGCTCTCACTGGCCAGGCACTGGCTTTGGCTCAAGCTCAGGAGCACAGAAGTCCAAGAGCAAATGTCACATGATAAGAACCCTCATGATCACTTCCAAATAGTTGAAACCAAGAACCTTCAAATGATGAGGCAAGACTATGAACATCAAGGTCAGCTGTGGGGACTGCTCCTGACAAGTGGGGATACTCTGTCATAGGCAGAACAGGTAGCGCTAGTGGTAAAGAATCTGCCTGCCAACACAGAAGATGCAGGATACTGGGGTTTGATCCCTGGGTTGGGAAGATCCCCTGAAGGAGGAAATGGCAATACACTCCAGTATTTTTGCCTGGGGAATCCTATGGACAGAGGAGCCTGGTGGGCCACAGTCCATGGGGTTGCAAGAGTCGGACACGACTGAAGCGACTTAGCACTCAAGCACGCAGCCAGGAGCCCAGTCCTTCCTGCCCGGGAGGAAAGGGGGAGCAAACAGTGGGTGTTCCAGACAACTCCCACCCGGTTCAAGGCTGCACTTCCTTTCAGCTTCTGCTGCTCCAGCTGGACGGCAGCCACCACAGGCCCACAGGTTCACACGTGCTCCCGCAGGGAAGGTGTGAGCACATGTGCCCCCGCCACTGCCAGGCTTTGGGAAACCAGGCTCCAGCTGCCGAGGCTGCCATGCCATGGTTATGGCTCACAGGGGGCGCCAGGCGGTGCCGCTGCAAAGCCACATCACCTCTTCCATTTTCTTAGCTCTGTCGGCAATAATCTGGGAGAAGGCAATGGCACCCCACTCCAGTACACTTGCCTGGAAAATCCCATTGGTGGAGGAGCCTGGTAGGCTGCAGTCCATGGGGTCCTTAAGAGTCAGACACGACTGAGCAACTTCACTTTCACTTTTCACTTTTATGCATTGGAGAAGGAAATGGCAACCCACTCTAGTGTTCTTGCCTGGAGAATCCCAAGGACGGGAGAGCCTGGTGAGCTGCCGTCTATGGGGTAGCACAGAGTCGGACACGACTGAAGCAACTTAGCAGCAGCAGCAGCAATCATCTTGGGGCCCTGGGCCTGCAAAGTGTGATACTGATTTACATGAAACCCCAAGGACTTCCCCCTCCCAAATCACTAGCCTGTGCTGACTAATGGTTTCTTAGGGGTGATGCTGTTCTGTGCTTGGTTGCTCAGTCATGTCCGAGTCTTTTGCGACCCTATGGACTGTAGTCTGCCAGGGTCCTCTGTCCATGGGATTCTCCAGGCAAGAACAATGGAGTGGGTTGCCATGGCCTCCTCCAGGGGATCTTCCCAACCCAGGGATGGAACCCAGGTCTCCCCCATTCCAAGCGGATTCTTTACCGCCTGAGGCACCAGTGAAGCCCATCTTAAGAGTGATAGGTTTCCTTAGTGAGTTACAACACCTTTCACTCTCAGAGCTGGACAACCTCCTGTACCTGGCCCCGCCCCTAGCGCACATGAGGCTGTTGTGGGGTATCCCTCATGATTTTTATGGGGAGCCGCTGCCATTCACCAGAGAAAGCAATGGCACCCCACTCCAGTACTCTTGCCTGGAAAATCCCATGGATGGAGGAGCCTGGAAGGCTGCAGTCCATGGGGTCGCTGAGCGTCGGACACGACTGAGCGACTTCCCTTTCACTTTTCACTTTCACGTATTGGAGAAGGAAATGGCAACCCACTCCAGTGTTCTTGCCTGGAGAATCCCAGGGACGGGGGAGCCTGGTGGGCTGCCGTCTATGGGGTTGCACAGAGTCGGACACGACTGAAGCGACTTAGCAGCAGCAGCTGCCATTCACTTTGGCTGGGTCTTTTGTGGAGTGCTTTACCGTCAAAATTCTCACTCTGCCTGCACCATCAGTAAATACCCTTTTCGGGCTTCTTTCCAGGCTTAAAAACTAGTGTGGGTAATTTTCTTCCCGAGTTTGATTCAGCAGTATCTTGTTTCTATGGAAACCCAGGCTGCTCCAGAAGCCCAATTCTAACTTCCTATTGCCCAGCCCCTCGTTTCACCAGCGATTTTAAAGTTGATTTTCACCTTCCCCGTGTATTAATCTTTGACTTTCAGAAGCTGAAGTAGCTCTGTGGAATGCATACGATCCACGCCCAGAGAACTCAGAGAAAGCAGAGTCCAAATGAACCATTTTACACTGCGCGGTCTTCAGACACCAAGGCCCGCTCAATCATGAAGACAAACATGGCGGATTCTCCGAGAAGATGGTGTAGTGCTGTGAATGAGATGACTGGTTGACTGCAGCGTGCGGGGACTGATTGCTAATGTCTGCCACAGGCATGGGGGCGGCCATGGGGGCGGCCATGGGGGCTCATGCTTCCCCTGAATCAAACACCGTCTCAGTTCAGTTCAGTCGCTCAGTCGTGTCTGACGCTTTGCGACCCATGAATCGCAGCACGCCAGGCCTCCCTGTCCATCACCAACTCCCGGAGTTCACTCAGACTCACGTCCATCGAGTCAGTGATGCCATCCAGCCATCTCATCCTCTGTCGTCCCCTTCTCCTCCTGCCCCCAACCCTCCCAGCATCAGAGTCTTTTCCAATGAGTCAACTCTTCACATGAGGTGGCCAAAGTACTGGAGTTTCAGCTTTAGCATCATTCCTTCCAAAGAAATCCCAGGGCTGATCTCCTTCAGAATGGACTGGTTGGATCTCCTTGCAGTCCAAGGGACTCTCAAGAGTCTTCTCCAACACCACAGTTCAAAAGCATCAATTCTTTGGCGCTCAGCTTTCTTCACAGTCCAACTCTCACATCCATACATGACCACAGGAAAAACCATAGCCTTGACTAGACAAACCTTTGTTGGCAAAGTAATGTCTCTAGAGGCTTTTGAATATGCTATCTAGGTTGGTCATAACTTTCCTTCCAAGGAGTAAGCGTCTTTTAATTTCATGGCTGCAGTCACCATCTGCAGTGATTCTGGAGCCCCAAAAAATAAAGTCTGACACTGTTTCCACTGTTTTCCCATCTATTTCCCATTAAGTGATGGGACCAGATGCCACGATAATTCAGAGCAAAGCAGCATATTCAGGCTGCCAGTCAGCCGGGCCTCTAGAAGCTCAGATCCAGAGGTTCAGGGGTCAAGCAAGAAGGTTGCCGGAGTCACTTATCCACCCAGAGCACAGCCTTCTAGAGTCCGGTTCCTTGGGGTTGGGGCACGAATACCCCGTTCCTTTCATCTGGGTCATGCACTTTGATATAAATGTTAAGCACTGGCCCTATCCTGCATAGAGCAGGGGCAGGGAATATCTGATTTGCCCTTCCTGGAATTGGAGACTCCAGGACTCTTAATCGAGGAGGTTGTCGCTGTTGGTTTTCCAGGAGGAAAGCTGGCCTGAGCCATCTTAGGCGAAGCCCCGGACTATCCTTGGGAGAGGGTGGAGGGGTGGGGGTGTGTGGCAGTGAAGATCTCCGTGCACCCCGGGAGGGGCAAGATGCAACCGGGTCCAGGGACAACCATCCAAGTAGGCCTCTCCCACCCTCTCTCTCAGAGTCTCATCACTCCGTCGTTGTTTCCAGACTCTCCCACTGGCTCCCTCAGCGCCTGAGCCTGTAACTCCCCACGTGCAGACTGCCGCCTCGCTTGCACTCAGTAAGTTTGGTGGGGTTGGCTGTATGCTCACTTTCACCTTAATTCTCTGCCCCAAATTGAATGCTGTCAGTCTTCGCTTGACTGCAGCTAGTAACAGAAAACCAGTTACTTTCTTTAACTAACTATTCAATATTCATTAATGGACTCTGGAGAATGGAATGGCAACATGCTCCAGTATTCTTGCCTGGAGAATTCTGTGGACAGAGGAGCCTGGTGGGCCCCAGTCCATAGGGTTCTGAAGGACTAGAGAAGGATAAAAGCAAAGAGTCCTTAACATTTGACGGATTATAGCTCCATTTGAAACAAACAAAAAAGCATTAAATTAAATTCATTTAGTAGGTTTATAATTATTATCTAAATAAACTGACATTTCCTAATGAAGAAGCCACATTTTACATATATTTCTAATACCAAATCAATGAATACCAAAGTAAAGACCACTACTCTTGGGAGGACTTTTTTTAAGTGTTGTATTATGATCATTGACAGGAGGGACTTTTAACCATAACACTCTTTTACCTGAAAAACATTCATAATCTTTGGCCCAACCGTCTTCTCTCTAGGAATTCAATCTAAGGAAGTAATTAGAAGCAGAAAAGATTTTGTGTTTAGATATGTTCACATTAGTATGGTCTATTACAGCAAAAATATTGCTTATAAAATTACATTTTATCAAGAGAATTGAATACTGAGAAACCATTAACCATTATTTTTCAAAACTTAATGTTTTGGGAATATACAATATAATGTTTATATAAATGAATAGAATGTAAAACTTTTAATAAATAAAATGTTATGTGTAAGATACAGAAGTTTATTTTATATACCATATTTAATAATACATATATTATGTTTTATTGTTGTTGTTTAGTTGCTAAGTTGTGTCCGACTCTTTTGAGAGCTATGGGCTGTAGCCCCCTAGGCTTCTCTGTCCATGGGATTTCCCAGGCAAGAATACTGGAGTGTGTTGCCATTACCTTCTCCAGAGGATCTTCCTGATCCACAGACCAAACCCACATCTTCTGCATTAGCAGCAGATTCTTTATCACTGAGCCTCCTGGGAAGCCCTACATTATGCATGCATACCTATATATCACATAGAAAACAAGCTGTAAAGAAAAATACACTAAAATGCAAAAAATACTTTTCTCTAGGTGGTGGGACTGTGAATGGTTTTTATTTTCTTAATAGTGCTTTTTTGTGGATTCAGGTTTCTCATATAAGCCTGAAGATCTGCCAAAAAGAAAGGAATATGCTGGCCAGGCTGACACAAGTTGGATGTAGATATGTGTGACAATTATACACCCAATTCTAAAATAATAAACTACCATTACTTTAATTTCTTAAGATAAATATTCAGTGGCAGTTAAAAAAAAAAAGGAAAATAGTCATGATGAGGTATTTGGCAAGTACAGAAATGTAAAAGAATCAGGAAAGAATCAGGGAGAATTCCACCAGTCAGAAGGAAGGGCCACCATCAGCATCCTGAGCTTGCCAAGCTGTGCCCTGGAGTCCTGTGTGCACCATGCAAATGCCTCAGGAGGTGTCACAGTGGAGAGTGGGGGCCAAACAGGTCCTCAGTCCAGTGGGGCGCCGAAACAGAACCCCCTTCCCCACTTGGGTCAATCCGTTTGTACCTCAGACTATACACTCCCCTTGAAGAAAGACTCCATGGAAAATAACAGATATAACATTTGAACACCTCCACATTAAGCCTCTTCCCTGAAACTAAATGTTTAGATTGCGTCGTTTTCTCTAATGTGATGGAAGGTTACGTGAACAGCTTTGTATTGTAATCTTGGCCTATATTTCTGCCTCCATAGTTGAAATTTCCAAGAAAAGAGTAATGATCATTTTCAGAGCTCTTGATGTTACTAAGTTGCCCCCATAAGGTCACCCTGTTTATATTCCCATCCATGTGCCCATCCCGCCACACCCTTAGCTGAGCATAATTTTTTTTTTTTTAAAGATAGTTAATTTGACAGATTCTAAATATTTGCCCATTTAAAATCCTGGGTTTCTTCCCCCTTGGATACCTCTTCCAAGAAGTCTTCCATCAGCAAAATCTGCTGCCCATGGTCCCTGTGAAGAGGACATGGGCGGCCCTCCCTAGAGTGACCAGAACTGTCCAAGGAGGCTTGTGCTTGGACATTTTCTCATGGTCCCAGGCCAGCCCCATGACTCCACCTCAGAGTGAGCCCAGTTTGTGGAAGAAGGCTCCTCCCCCTAGGAAACAGCAGATGCCAAGGTCTGAAGTCCTTCTTTCCTTCCAAACCCCCTCTAGACCCACAGAATCTCAGAAGCACAAGTTCCCCTTGGGAGACTCGGCCTTCAGGCCTCTGGTTACACAGATAAGGGCTCTGAGCCCTGGTGGGGAAAACAAGTGTACAGTCAATGAACAGCCAGGAAGAGACCTGGGAGTCTTTGCCCCGTATTCTTCCCACCACCAGCCTCCAACTGTCCCTCTATCTGCTGACACTCTGGGAAGGGTCTGTCTTCATCCTACAGCGTAAGGACAACACGGAAGGGTTCCCCACCAGAGGGCGAGGGGAAACTAAAATCTAGCGCAAGTACAGGAGTAGAACATAACAGCAGAAAGAAAACAAATTCAGAGACGCTTCCTGAACTGGCGGGTTCTTAGGACCCTAGCGGTCAGCCTTCGAATGGCCACTAGGTGGAGCTCTACTTTCAAAATAAAGCCTTAAGCCCTTGGCTCTAAGCTGGTTTTCCATTCAAACGGCCTTAGCCTGACAATGTCAATGGCTTATTACAAGGATTTGCTCAACAAGCCCATTGGATCCCATCCAGATTTTGTACCAGTTTACAGTCTGTAAGGCGTCCCTAGATTATTGTCTTAAAAGTAAATGCAGTGGAGATGCACATATACATTTAAAAGAAAGAAGGGAGTTACAAAACATGTGTTTATCTCAACAAAGATAATTTAAAACATATACTTAAAATATATTCTAACAAAATATATATTTTATATGTATTATGTAAGTATAGTGTAAAATGCACATATATTTATTTTGTGTATAATGTATATTTACTTATTGTGTTTTACATATAATCACAGTTTACTCCCTAAGTTGTGTCTCTTTTGAGACCCCATGGACTGTAGCCTGCCAGGCTCCTCTGTCCATGGGATTCTCCAGGCAAGAATACTGGAGTGAGTTGCCATTTCCTACTCCAGGGGATCTTCCCGAAACAGGGACCTAACCCTCATCTCCTGCATTGGCAGGCAGATTCTTTACCACTGAGCCCCCTGGGAAGGCCAGACATTGTATATATTAAAGTCTCTTTTCTGCTTTTGAGTGATAAATACATAGTTTGTAACTCCAATCATATATAAACACCTGTTAAATGTATTCTATATTATATGTAATATGTTAAACATGTATTTTATATAATAAAATATTTTCAAATGTATATTTGAAGTTCTCTATGGCTCAGTGATAAATACAGGTTTTCTAACTCCTGTGGTTCTCTTTTCTCCATAATAATCACCAAAACCCTGGGAAAGCAGAGTGGCCTTTTCATTAACTCGTTCAAGATTTTTAAAATCTATGTTTCTCTAGCCCGTATTTGTTCAGAAATAGTTGAAAATAGAACAGAAAAGGGGAGAGATTCATTTAAAGAGAAATAGGCATTTGCTGTTGGTTCTCCCTTAATCAGGACAGAGAGCACAGAGGAAAATAAGAGAGTCTGCTGCAGCTATGAGAAGAGAGGCTTTAAATTGTCTCAACAAAATATGAATATATGCATATAGTTCTTCTAATTCCCTCTAGTGCCGGTTCCTAACATATAGCTGATTGAGAAAAAGTATATATTTAATAATTATTTATGCTGCTTTGAGGAAAATCATGTCAGTGTCTCACATAAAATAATATTATAATATTAATATATTATTGCTTTTAAATGAGATCTGCTTGGCAACCCTTAAATGTAGCTTTTCTCAATTGCCCAGGGAAAAACAAAAACTTATACCACCACCAAAACTAGGATGGACAGATCATCTAATGGAAAATGCAGACAAACTCTATGAACGGCACGGCAGGCAGAACTGGGTGGAGGGAACCTGCCTACAACAGTCTTCACCTCAAGCATGTCCAGGTTTCAGCTCAGGAAACTGAAAGCACATGAAAGACATTGGAAGATATATTGTATTAATACATCCCTGCAGTCTGCTCTCTCCTTCTGGGACCCAGGATTTGAACCCTGCAACAACCAGAGAATCGCACAGGAGTTCTTCTTTGTGATTCCACTCCATCCCTATCACCTTTTAATCTATATTCATTCAGAGATAGAAAGAACTTTGAAAACCAAAAAGCTTGTCAGAGAAAATAAAATATCATATATTAATGCATATATGTGGAATCTTGATAAATGGAATAGATGATGTTATTTGCAAAGCAGAAACAGAGACACAGAGAACAAATGTATGGAGACCAAGGGTGAAAGAGGGGTGAGATGAATCAGGAGGTTGGGATTGACATATATACACTGTTATGTATGAAATATACATGAACCTACTGTATAGCACAGGGAACTCTACTCAATACTCTGTGGTGACCTAAATAGGGAGGAAATCCAAAAAAGAGGGGATGTATGATTCACTCAGCTCTACAGCAGAAGCTAACACAACGTTGTAAAGCAACTATACTCCAATAAAAATTAATTTTAAAAATCCTGTGCAGAAACTAGAAGGGACTGGAAGTCGCTCATCACATTTCAGGAAGAACAGTCCCCACAAGTAAAGTGCTCCAAGTAACAGAAGAGTAGGAAATACACTGTTTAACAATATATCAGAAACCTGAGTTTTCCATCCATTTCTTGGACACAGAATACCGCATCAGAGAACCAATTAGTTAAGGTAGGAGAAGTTGGCAGTCTGGTAAAACAGAGCTTCTGTGAGTGAAATTCTGCCAGAAATTGAAAACAGGAACTCGTTTTTGTCCACCTATCCTCTGGCTATTGGTCTGAGAATGAGATTCTACACAAGTGGGTATGACCACGGGCAATCAGCTGACTCTCTCTCTTTATAAATACTAGTTCTATATAGATGTCACTTCATTAAGGATGAAGCAATAAGGGGGGAAGTGAAATGCTCGATTACATTTGAAAGAAAAGTTATACAATGAAAAATGTATAGTACTAGTCAATTCTACCTAAATCCTGAATGTCTACAAAAATTGGGAAAGGTGAGTGAAAATTTTGACAGGGAGCGAAGGTACTCTATGTGATTTGTTTTACATAATTGCTATGAAGAAAATGAATAGGGCGATGGTTTAAGAGATTAGCAGGCAGAACTACTTAGACGAAATAGCCAGGGCATCTCTAAAGAGCTACAGTTCCCTGACTCTTCTGTAAGTGGAGCTGAGGTTCCAAAAGAAGGACAGGATATTAATATGTGGATCCCACTGCATTCAATTAGGCGCAGAACTGACCCAAATGGAATAAATAACAAGACACAACTGAAACCCATAACCGATAGAGAAATGGAAATTAAAGGCGATTTCTTTCTTAACTCAGCCTTACCTGGTATATAGATGTTTTAAGAAGATAGATCAGGCATCTTTTCCTTCATCTTATTATTAAAACAGGGTAACATTTGGTGGGGCTTCCCGGTAGTTCAGCAGCAAAGAATTTGCCTACCAATGCAAGTGGTTCGATCCCTGGGTCTTGAAGATTCCCTGGAGGAGGAAATGGGGGTCTCAGAAAGAGTTGGACACAACTTAGCGACTGAGCACAACATTTGGTGAATATTTACAAAACGGTTAGCATACCATTCAAGTTAAACTGATACTTACTCTGTATCTTGTCATCATAGAGCTGTTGTGCCCACAGTACCAAGAACTGTGCTCAGCACACAATGGGAGCACTGTGTGATGAATGAATGAAGGAGGCAGCTAAGGGCTCTGGGGATGTTGGCACTATCATCACATTTCTCACGCCCACCAGGCTTGCAGGACAACGCATATTGCTTTCTGGATGCCGCACAATGGGCAAATGTTTTCTAGAATCTCACCCATCCTCCAACAAGTCTTCAGTGAGATGAAATAAAAATTTCTTTGTGAATCTCTATTTTTGGGTGCCATCCAGTTCTCAATCAAGCCCAGACCAAAGCTTCGACTCTTGGGATGTGTCAGAGTGTGAAGGAGCCCTTGTAGCTTACGCGGCTTCTCATACAGGTTTCCATAAGAATCTGCACGCATGCCTGGTAGACGATTACCTTTCATAGTGTGCCTCCAGCTCCACGTCTCAGTGGCTGCCGTAAAGCACAGCTGCCATAAATGTGGCGGTAGTTAAGGACAGGTGAGTCCCCTCCTGTCCCTCGTGCTTTAGGTCAGTTCCCCAGACAGACCTTCCCTGAACCCTGAATGTGCACAAGGTCTTGCAGTGCAGAAATGAACGTCCTGAGGGGTTGCTTAGGCTTGTAACTCCACCAGACGCTCCACCAAGCACTTTTCTGTGTCTTCGCATTTGGTCCTCATAAGCAACCCTTGTTATTAGCCCATTTCCCAGATGAGGAAACTGAGTCTTAGGAACATCGCAATTACTAATGAAGGAGTCTGGGCGTGAACTCAAGTCTGCCAGGCACTAAAATGTTTTCTCTTAACTTTTAGAGAAAATGCCAGGTGAGGTGACAAGAATTACAGGTGCCTGGGTTGTGTGCTCTCCGGAAGAATCTTCATGTCCTTGTAAACATCTTGCACATCTAACTGGCTAGCAAAAAAAAAGTGTTTTTTGCTTCTGCACATTTTGTTGTAAGCATGCAGCAAACCATCTATATTTAGCATTGATGAATGTTTGTGTCCCACAAACCTAATGTATTTTGTTTCTAAGTTACAAACAATTAACTCACAGGGGAATGTTGGTCTTTAGCCTGTTTATTAAATCAGGCACTTTCTGAACTTCTGTAAGAGGAGGAAAGGAATGAGCATCTATTGAGTGCTCATTGTATGTTACACACTTTACAGAATGAGTCCATGTAGTCCAGTAGCCCAATGAGACAGGCTCTTCCCTTGTTTATAGGTAAGGACATGGAAGCTTAGGCACACGAGTGGCAGAATCGAAATCCAGATCAGGTTCCAGTGCCAAAGCCAGTCTGTTTCCATGGCTCCTCTGAGTTGGCTGGCATCTCCCTGTGCTGAGCATCTGGGGTGGGCTGGAAAGCAGCCACGGCTCTCCCAGACGCTCCCCCAGGGAGGAGGAGTCACGTGGTCAGGGTGCCTAGCACAGAGCAACCCTGAATATCAGCTATCTGTGCTCAGCGGGGCTGCTCTCAGAATCAGAGGGAACTGCAGCTTGAAAAGCCCCTGTTGAAGATTGTCAATGTGACGGGGACCCCCTCAGGCCAGTGATGAAGAGTGTCTCCCTTAACACAACATTGTAAAGTAACTATAGTCCAATCAAAGTTAAATTAACATAAAAGTCACTCCTGGTCCAAACTCCAGCCAGGCTCCTCTGAACCCTCCTCTCAGTGAAGCCTTGACTTGGTCTTATAAAGACTTGAACAAAATACTAACCTAGTTTCTCACAGCTCAGGGCTGCATCCCTAGGTGACCCTAAGCCCTCCAGCCCTTAAAATGCCAACTTGAGAAAACTCAAGGCTAGCAAAAGGATTGGCCGTTCCAGCCAAGATGGGGTCCCTGGCTCCTCGCCTCTGCAGGATGCAGGACGCTAACCTCAGTAAATGCCAGTTGACAAACCCAGATGAGTTTTGTTAACTGAAAAAAAAAAAAAAAAAAAAAAACACGCAGCCTGGAAGTTGAGAGTTCTGTTTATTCGGCAGAAATTTTTAGGACTCCAAGCCTGGGAGAGAGCATCGCAAATGACCCTGAGGGAACTGCTCAGAGGAGGCGAGTTGGGGAGCCAGGTTTCATAGAAGTTTTGAAACAAAGGGCAGGCAGTCTGAACATCAAAAGATTTTATTAATTAAAGAAAACCAGATATCTTAAGGAATTTAATGCTTTTCTCTGTATGGGATGATGCAAGAGTCTGGGCTCACTGACATCATTCTTATGATATGCACCTCAGCTACCTTGGGCCGGTATTCTGTGTTTTCACTTCCTGCCTTTGCTCAGGGCTCACGATAGGGAGTGGCTGCAGACTGATGGCTGCTAAATGGCAGGCATTCCTTTCCTTCCTGAGTGTCCTCAGGGTTCATGGGCTCACACTGGAGGGCTGCCATCACTGATGACTGTGATGTCCTTGTGTACTGATGTGACAGGAAATATTCCATTTCTTAGTATCATATGGGGCAAATCCCATCTTCTCATCTGTTGTGATTTTTCACTTCTCTGACTCTACTGAGCCCTGTCCACTGCCCTGCATAGTCCTTCATTCTCCTTGAAAACACTCAAGTTACTTCTATAAAATCAAAGTTGAGATCAGTTCATACTGGTCTCTTTTCCCTACGACAGAGGCAGGCTACCAATTAAAATCCATCTTTACCACCTCATTTTTAAAGTATTTTTGATATTAATTTCTCATTTAAGTGCTTTCTTCGCTGCAATCAACTTCTGTGTTTTTTCGGTCTTCTAACTTCATTGAGGCTTTGAATGGCTAAAAGTCAAAGATCTCTCTTGGGAAATGTTACATTGAACTGGAAAATATATGGGTTCCTTTCAGTATCTTTTTATACTGATTTCTAACATAATTCCACAGTGATAAGAGAACACACTCTATATGATTTCAATACCATCAGACCATAAAAATTTTGCACCTTGTTGTATGTCCATGATTTGTTCCACTGTCTCCTGCTTTATACTATGGGAGGTTGAATAGATTCTGTATCCTACTGTTGTGTGAAAATTATATAAATCTTGATTATTTTGATTTGGTTCATGGTGTTTTTCAGATCTACTATATCTTTCTACTCTTCTGTATATTCATTCTATTAATTTTTGAGAGTTTGATATTTGAAACACCAACTAAAAATTATATTTATCTACTTAAAAAATAATCGCAATATGCAGTGGAAGAAGATGTAACTTTGTTCTGTATTTTCCAAGTCTTCTGTAAATGTGTTATCATACTTTCATAATTTAAAAAATAAGAAAGAAAAAAAAAGAGAGAGAGAAAGACTTCTCCATGGAGTGTCACTCCAGGGAGCCCATTTTCTTTTCCTCCTTGATAAGCCCTGTCTTTTCATACTGTTCATGGGGTTCTCAAGGCAAGAATACTTTAGTGGTTTGCCATTCCCTTCTCCAGTGGACCACATTCTGTCAGATCTCTCCACCATGACCCGCCCATCTTGGTTTGCCCCACGGGCATGGCTTAGTTTCATTGAGTTAGACAAGGCTGTGGTCCTAGTGTGATTAGACTGACTAGTTTGCTGTGAGTATGGTTTCAGTGTGTCTGCCCTCTGATGCCCACTTGCAACACCTACCGTCTTACTTGGGTTTCTCTTACCTTGGGCGTGGGGTATCTCTTCACGGCTGCTCCAGCAAAGCGCAGTCAACGCTCCTTACCTTGGAAGAGCGGTAGCTCCTCACCCCCGCCCTTCCTGACCTTCAACGTGGGATAGCTCCTCTAGGCCCTCCTGTGCCCATGCAACCACAGCGTGGGGTTGCTCCTCCCAGCCGCCGCCCCTGGCCTCAGGCTTAGGGGGATGGGGTAGCTCCTCCCGCCCGCTGCCCCTGGCCCCGGGCTTAAGGGCATGGGGTATCTCCTCCTGGCCGCCGCCCCTGACCTCGGACGCAGGGTAACTCCTCTCCTCCCTGCCCCTGACCTCAGACGCTGGATATCTCCTCTTGGCCGCCCCCCCCCGACCTCAGACGTGCGGTAGCTCCTCTCAGCCGTACCTGCGCCGTCGCACTCTGGCACTCTCGGCCGCTGCCCCTGACCTCGGACGTGGGGTAACTCCTCTTGGCCGCCGCCCTTCGGGCACGGGGTCCTCCTGGCTTCTTCCCCTGACCTCGGACGTGGGGTAGCTCCTCTCGCCTGCGCTTTAGCGCGCCCGTCGCAGCCGCCTGCGCTTTAGCGCGCCCGTCGCAGCCGCCTGCGCTTTAGCGCGCCCGTCGCAGCCGCCTGCGCTTTAGCGCGCCCGTCGCAGCCGCCTGCGCTTTAGCGCGCCCGTCGCAGCCGCCTGCGCTTTAGCGCGCCCGTCGCAGCCGCCTGCGCTTTAGCGCGCCCGTCGCAGCCGCCTGCGCTTTAGCGCGCCCGTCGCAGCCGCCTGCGCTTTAGCGCGCCCGTCGCAGCCGCCTGCGCTTTAGCGCGCCCGTCGCAGCCGCCTGCGCTTTAGCGCGCCCGTCGCAGCCGCCTGCGCTTTAGCGCGCCCGTCGCAGCCGCCTGCGCTTTAGCGCGCCCGTCGCAGCCGCCTGCGCTTTAGCGCGCCCGTCGCAGCCGCCTGCGCTTTAGCGCGCCCGTCGCAGCCGCCTGCGCTTTAGCGCGCCCGTCGCAGCGATCAATGCAAAGAAATAGAGGAAAACAACAGAATGGTAAAGACTAGGGATCTCTTCAAGAAAATCAGAGATACCAAAGGAACATTTCATGCAAAGATGGGCTCGATAAAGGACAGAAATGGTATGGACCTAACAGAAGCAGAAGATACTAAGAGAGATGGCAAGAATACACAGAACTGTACAAAAAAGATCTTTACGACCCAGATAATCACGATGGTGTGATCACTGACCTAGAGCCAGACATCCTGGAATGTGAAGTCAAGTGGGCCTTAGAAAGCATCACTATGAACAAAGCTAGTGGAGGTGATAGAATTCCAGTCGAGCTATTCCAAATCCTGAAAGATGATGCTGTGAAAGTGCTACACTCAATATGCCAGCAAATTTGGGAAACTCAGCAGTGGCCACAGGACTGGAAAAGGTCAGTTTTCATTCCAATCCCAAAGAAAGGCAATGCCAAAGAATGCTCAAACTATCGCACAATTGCACTCATCTCACACGGTAGTAAAGTAATGCTTAAAATTCTCCAAGCCAGGCTTCAGCAATATGTGAACCGTGAACTTCCAGATGTTCAAGCTGGTTTTAGAAAAGGCAGAGGAACCAGAGATCAAATTGCCAACATCCACTGGATCATGGAAAAAGTAAGAGAGTTCCAGAAAAGCATCTATTTCTGCTTTATTGACTATGCCAAAGCCTTTGACTGTGTGGATCACAATAAACTGTGGAAAATTCTGAAAGAGATGGGAGTACCAGACCACCTGACCTGCCTCTTGAGAAATTTGCATGCAGGTCAGGAAGCAACAGTTAGAACTGGACATGGAACAACAGACTGGTTCCAAATAGGAAAAGGAGTACGTCAAGGCTGTGTATTATCACCCTGCTTATTTAACTTATATGCAGAGTACATCGTGAGAAACGCTGGACTGGAAGAAACACAAGCTGGAATGAAGATTGCCGGGAAAAATATCAATAACCGCAGATATGCAGATGACACCACCCTTATGGCAGAAAGTGAAGAGGAACTTAAAAGCCTCTTGATGAAAGTGAAAGTGGAGAGTGAAAAAGTTGGCTTAAAGCTCAACAATCAGAAAACGAAGATCATGGCATCCAGTCCCACCACTTCATGGGAAATAGATGGGGAAACAGTGGAAACAGTGTCAGACTTTATTTTTCTGGACTCCAAAATCACTACAGATGGTGACTGCAGCCATGAAATTAAAAGACGCTTACTTCTTGGAAGGAAAGTTATGACCAACCTAGATAGCATATTGAAAAGCAGAGACGTTACTTTGCCAACAAAGGTTCGTCTAGTCAAGGCTATGGTTTTTCCTGTGGTCATGTATGGATGTGAGAGTTGGACTGTGAAGAAGGCTAAGCGCCAAAGAATTGATGCTTTTGAACTGTGGTGTTGGAGAAGACTCTTGAGAGTCCCTTGGACTGCAAGGAGATCCAACCAGTCCATTCTGAAGGAGATCAGCCCTGGGATTTCTTTGGAAGGAATGATGCTAAAGCTGAAACTCCAGTACTTTGGCCACCTCATGCGAAGAGTTGACTCATTGGAAAAGACTCTGATGCTGGGAGGGATTGGGGGCAAGAGGAGAAGGGGACGCCAGAGGATGAGATGGCTGGATGGCATCACCGACTCAACGGATGTGAGTCTGGGTGAACTCCGGGAGTTGGTGATGGACAGGGAGGCCTGGCGTGCTGCGATTCATGAGGTCGCAAAGAGTCGGACACGACTGAGCAACTGATCTGATCTGATCTGAAGCCCTGTCTGGAAATATACCATACACTATGGCCATCAAAAGCTCAGTTTAGTTCAGTCACTCAGTTGTGTCCGACTCTTTGCAACCCCATGAACCACAGCACGCCAGGCCTCCCTGTCCATCACCAACTCCCGGAGTTTACCCAAACTCATCTCCATCGAGTCGGTGATGCCATCCAACCATCTTATCCTCTGTCGTCCCCTTCTCCTCCTGCCCTCAATCCATCAAAAGAATAAATAAATAAAATCCGTCCTTACCACTTCAGTCTCTGACCTCAGGCAGGGCTACCCCTCAGTGACTGTCACTCTGAAGACCCCACTGCCCCTTCCCCGACCCTGGCCAGTGCCCCATCGGCCCTCACCCCAACACTAGTCCTGGCAACCACTCTCCCTGGCCTCCACTTCCCCCAGCCTCCAGCCTCTCCTCCAACTCCTCCAGGGTTTCCACTTCCCGTTTCTGGGAGGAAAAGTAGGTTTCGCCTGAGTTGGGCTCTGGCATGAAGCAGAGAAATGTTTGGGCCAGATGGATGTTCTCTGATCACTGAAGCAGCGCATCTGAGTACGACCCTTTCAAACCTTCCAGAACAGTCACTAAGGAGAGTGGAAGGATGTAGCTTGCTTCTGGGAGCCCAGGAACGGAGCGCTGCAGAGAAAGGAGGTGTTGCTGGGAGCACTGGCCACCACGCCCTCGGTGCTGCTGGAGAAGTCCCTGCAGGGCTCAGAGCCCAGCACTGAGAAAGAAGATGATTCTGGTGGAGATGGAAGAGCTCCTGGGCACTCAGCCCCCTTGCGGGGTAGGAATCTTCACTTCACTGGCATCTTCACTTCACTCTTAGCCGCCTGCCCTTCACAACCACTTCGCCTATCTGCAAAGATGGGGTGTCAACTGGGAGTTTCATGGGAGTTGGTAATTTTCAGATAGCTTTGTGTTTCCACCCAAGCTGTGCACAAGACCAGATATATCTATGCTTTCAAGTTTTCAGAAGAACTGAGACCTCAGGTTTTGTTGTGGCAGTGTTACTTTATTTGTGATGACTGTCAAGGGTATGGCCCAGCATCTGAGCCTGTCTCTTCTTTGTGTTTTGAGCATGACCTTGGAGTCCCTGGACAAAAGGATGTTCATCTGTAATGTGAGATCATTGGATTAATGACATCCAATGTATCTGTGAACATTAAAAATATTTGAACGTCGCATTTTTATATTTTCCCAGCACTATTCCTTGCAAACTGGTGGCCTAAGAAGTAGAATTATGGAGAGATTACATGTGAATCCTGGAAAATTCTGGGACTCTTTCTATCACTTTACGACCCATCTTCCTGCTGTACTACATCCAAAAGAACTGTAAATCTAACTCCAAAAGCAGTGAGAGCAAAGTCATCAACCACTTGGCAAAATTTCATTAAATGTCACTAATCTCAGAAACTTCTCAGCCAGAAGTTTTTATCTTTCTCTCTCCCTTATCCCTTCCCAAGTCTGTGAGCTCTTTCTTCCACCCAAGGGAACCTCCTGTTTCTCTCCTTGCCTGCACTAAGTTTTTCAGTTTTTTGCAGCTTTACATGTTACCACTGAAAGGAAGGAGAAAGAGAGGAAGGTCTTCCTATATTTGTCTCTGTCATGTTAGAGTCTAAAGCACAAGTAACAATATCTTCCTAGAAGAAGATATTGTTTACTTGAAGAGCTAGCAATGTGAATCCTCGATCTTTCAACACAGAGTTCCTCTAATTTTTCAAGGCAGTTTATTTATATTTTTAAAAGTTGTTTATTCATTTATTTTTGGCTACATTGGGTCTTAGTTGTGGCACACAGGATCTTCATTTCGGTGTTCTGGCTTAGTTGCCCTGTGGCATGTAAGATCTTAGTTCCCTGATGAGGGATTGAACCTGCATCCTCTGCATTGGAACGTGGATTCTTGACCAGTGTACCACCAGGGAAGTCCCTCAGAGTAGTTTGCATGTGCTCAAGTTGCTCAGTTGTATTGGACTCTTTTGAGACCCCATGGACTGTAGCCCATTAGGCTCCTCTGTCCATGGGATTCTCCAGGCAAGAATACTAGAATATCATTTCCTCCTCCAGGGGATCTTCCTGACCCAGGGATTGAACCCTCATCTCCTGCATTGGCAGGTGGATTCTTTATCACTGAGCCACCTGGGAAGCCCTCAAGGTAGTTTACCTCAGGGCTTTTCAGACACTTACATGCTTTGGAAATCTGTAGATCCTCTTAAAATGCAGACTTGAATTCAATTTTTCTGGGGTGGGGCCTGGGATTCTGCATTTCCAATAACCTCCCGGATGATGGCTGGCGATGCTGCTGCACCTTAGACCTCACTTTGAATGGCATGGCTTAGATTACCTCATTTTGTTCTATAATGACTGGAAATACTGGAGTTATAACAGTCATTCTCATGACTGCATTTGTCATTTTACAAGCAGGCAACCTGAAGAAGCTTGGCTGGCCTGTGACTTCATCTTCTCTTAGTTTGTGGTGGTGTTGTTTTTTTAATTGCTTTACAATGGTGTGTTCATTCTACTATGCAGCAAAGTGAGTCAGCTGTTTAAATACATCCCCTCTTTTTTGGATTTCCTTCCCATTTAGGTCACCACAGAGCACTGAGTGGTGTTCTTAGTACCACATAGTAGGTTCTCATCCGTCTTAGCTTTGAAGCCAGAGCTGGAGCTCTCAAGCCATTCAGTAGTCTGTTGGAGACAGTGCCATGTGGAGGCTTTTCTAAGACAGAGACATGTTGACAAAGAGACACTAGTTGGGACATCACTATATGAATCTTTTTATTTTTTCCTGATTTTGGATCTGGCATTTATTATCATTACCATTTTGCATAGCATATGGAACTCCACTCCGTGTTATGTGGCAGCCTGGATGGGAGGGGATTTGGGGGGAGAATAGATTCATCTATATGTATGGCTGAGTCTCTTTGCTGTTGACCTGAAACTATCACAACATTTTTATTCGACTATACCCCATTATTGACTATGACCCAGATAATCATGATGGTGTGATCACTCACCTAGGCCAGACATCCTGGAATGTGAAGTCAAATGGGCCTTAGGAAGCATCACTACGAACAAAGCTAGTGGAGGTGATGGAATTCCAGTGGAGCTATTTCAAATCCTGAAAGATGATGCTGTGAAAGTGCTACACTCAATATGCCAGCAAATTTGGAAAACTCAGCAGTGGCCACAGGACTGGAAAAGGTTAGTTTTCATTCCAATACCAAAGAAAGGCAATGCCAAAGAATGCTCAAACTACCACACAATTGCACTCATCTCACACGCTAGTAAAGTAATGCTTAAAATTCTCCAAGCCAGGCTTCAGCAATACATGAACTGTGAACTTCCAGATGTTCAAGCTGGTTTTAGAAAAGGCAGAGGAACCAGAGATCAAATTGCCAACATCCGCTGAATCATGGAAAAAGCAAGAGAGTTCCAGAAAAAATCTATTTCTGCTTTATTAACTATGCCAAAGCCTTTGACTATGTGGATCACAATAAACTGTGGAAAATTCTGAAAGAGATGGGAATACCAGACCACCTTACCTGCCTCTTGAGAAACCTCTTTGCAGGTCAGGAAGCAACAGTTAGAACTGGACATGGAACAACAGACTGGTTCCAATTAGGAAAAGGAGTACGTCAAGGCTGTATATTGTCACCTGGCTTATTTAACTTATATGCAGAGTACATCATGAGAAATGCTGGACTGGATTGAAGCACAAGCTGAAATCAAGATGGCCGGGAGAAATATCAGATATGCAGATGACACCACCCTTATGGCAGAAAGTGAAGAAGAACTAAAAAGCCTCTTGATGAAAGTGAAAGAGGAGAGTGAAAATTTTGGCTTAAAGCTCAACATTCAAACAACTAAGATCATGGCATCTGGTCTCATCACTTCATGTCAAATAGATGGGGAAACAGTGGAAACAGTGGCAGACTTTATTTTTTTGAGCTCCAAAATCACTGCAGATGGTGACTGCAGCCATGAAATTAAAAGATACTTACTCCTTGGAAGGAAAGTTATGCCAACCTAGACAGCATATTAAAAAGCAGAGACATTACTTTGCCAACAAAGGTCAATCTAGTCAAGGCTATGTTTTTTCCTGTAGTCATGTATGGATGTGAGAGTTGGACTATAAAGAAAGCTGAGTGCTGAAGAATTGATGCTTTTGAACTCTGGTGTTGGAGAAGACTCTTCAGAGTCCCTTGGACAGAAAGGAGATCCACCCAGTCCATCCTAAAGGAGATCAGTCCTGAGTGTTCATTGGAAGGACTGATGCTGAAGCTGAAACTCCAATACTTTGGCCACCTGATGCAAAGAGCTGACTCATTTGAAAAGACTTGATGCTGGGAAAGATTGAAGGCAGGAGGAGAAGGGGATGACAGAGGATGAGATGGTTGAATGGCATCACCAACTCAATGGACATGAGTTTGAGTGAACTCTGAGAGTTGGTGATGGACAGGGAGGCCTGGTGTGCTGCAGTCCATGGGGTTGCAAAGGGTCGGACACGACGGAGCAACTGAACTGAACTGAACTGATACCCCGATAAAAAATAAAAAGTTCCCAAAAAAGTATGAATCTTTAATGCACTGTGAATCTGGCTACTGTTTAAAATAATGTATTTTATAAAAATTATTTATTCATTTATCTTTAGCTGTGGTGGATCTTCTTTGCTGCACTGGCTTTTCTCTAATTTTGGCAAGTGAAGGCTTTTCTCTCGTTGTGGTGTACGGGCTTCTCATTGCGGCAGCTTCTCTCGTTTTGGAGCACGGGCTCTAGGGCTCACAGGCTGCAGCAGGTGTGGCTCCCGGCCTCTAGAGCACAGGCTCAACAGTTGTGGTGCGTGGACTTAGTTGCTCCATGACACATGGGATCCTCCCAGACCAGGGATTGAACCCATGTCTCCTGCATTGGCAGGCAGATTCTTTACCACTGAGCCACCAGGGAAGCCCTAAAAGAATGTCTTGAATGGGTGTCTTGGAAGATCCAAGGTGCCTCTGTTTAGGACAGCTGTCAAATGTCATTGGAGCATCAAGCAGGAAAAATGTGAAACACTGTTTTCTATACAAAAGAAAACGAGAGGAAGAGCCTCAGAATAATGGGGAGCCACAAGCCTCCTCTTTCAGCTGAATCTGCTGGCTCTTGTTAGTATAATCTCCCTTACAAGCCTGAACTGAAAAGGGAACTTGGAGTATACAGCCTATGGAAGGGACTCTGGGACCTGGGAGCTGAGGGCTGGGGACTAGGAATCTGAGTTGGTAAAGAGCAAGACTGAGGAGTCAGTGACCAAACTGCTGGCTAGAGAACATTCTGGAGGTAAAAACACCAGCCAGCTGCATTCTTAAACGTTAGACAAAATCGGAGCATGTCACAGATGAAGGAACCTCAGCAACCACCTGGTCCTAAGCCTCCACTTGCCCACAAGGAAACCCACCTCCAGAAAGTTGGGTGATTTTTCTCAAAGTCAGAATATCGGTTGGGGCTTTTGGCTGGCTTTTGAACTCATGGTCCTGAGCTCTTTGCACTTAAACGTGTTAATCAACTCTTACACATGAAATTAGGTGTAAAAGCAATTCTTCCCAAGAATAAATTTAAAGTCTATTTCTGAGACTCTACAGGAAGTGGCCAGGAAGAAAAAAAATCAGCAAAAGAGCCTAGATGTGACACCTGCAGGCAACTGCATGGTTTGAGGAAGGCTGAGATTGTCCAAGCAATACGTCTCTCCAACAGAGAGATGATATCACACCCAGGAGCATATTTTAATTCCCACAACAGCCCATTAAGTAGATAATATTAACCCCATTTTACAGATAGGGAAACTGAGTCTCAGATTAAGTAAATGCTTGTAGGTCAGACATCCATTGACCTGAGATGTGGGTCTACCTTCTCCCAAATCCTGTGCTTCTTCCATGCGCTGACTGGGCCCTCCCCCCACTGAGTCTGAGCCTTTTCCCGAGCCTCTGGGAACAGGACTTGATTTTCACAAACACTGGAAGAAGGAGTCAAATCCAAGAGAAATAGGATCTGAAACTCAGCTGCGGGGAGAAGCAAGATAAAGGGAGGACAAGCAGAAAAGTTAGTGGAGGAGGTTTGCAAGGTGTCCAGAATTGACTGTGAAGCTCTTGTTTCTATGAAGGGATCATTCAAGGTACTTTCCAACAACTGTTTGAGGCTTTTGTTTTGATGAGCTGCAACAGCAACAGTGATGTGGGCGGCGGGAGCCCCCTTTCTCACTTTTCTTTCCTTCTTTCCGGTCCTGACCCCAGAGGCTGTTAAGTCGCCCATAAAACAGCCCAAGAGTGTGTCAGGCCGGGGTGTCCCCTGGTGCTACCAGCACTGCACGGTGACTACTCAAGGCTCGTGCCCTTTGACAGCCTGAGCTGAGTGCCTGGGGAGAAAGGCAGACGTCTACTTCAGAAGACAGCTTTGCTCCACACTGACCATCTTTGTGTTGGCAGTAACATAGTCAGCTTGAAAACGGATTTCTACTGGGAGAGAGAGGCTTTTCTTAATTATTTTTAGTAGGTCAAAAACCAAATTAGATGACCCAGATCGTTTTCCACACAGATAGAGAACCTGCACCCACCCCCATCCTTCTGTGACAGCTAAGCTGGTTGCGCTGTAATCCTTGGGCAGAAGGATGCGGTGACAAGGAGGACATTGGAAGCCCAGTGCCTGTCCTTTCCAGAACTGAAGGGTTGCAGGAGGAAGGGAAGGAGGTAAAGGAGGACAAGCTCTGGGGCTTTGGTTTGCCTTTTCTCTCCGGACCAGCTCTTAGGAAGAGGGGAGCTGTAGAAACGCCGAGATCACTGAAGGGAAGCTGGAACCTCAGGGTTGGAAATCCACATCTCTGGGTGTTGCCGTGAAAAGGAAAAAAGGAGGAATGAGCTTTTCTTCTCTTTCCTGAGAACAAAGAGGGTAAAGAGAACAATGAGCAGGCCTGATCACTCCTAGTTTTTACTGTAACTGACCCATTGTCTGTAACTAAGTTTGCTTTTCTGCCCCTAACTCCACGAGCTACATTCTCCCAGTCGAGTCTGACTCTTTTTGACTCTGTGGACTATAGCCCACCAGGCTCCTCTGTCCATGGGGTTTTCCAGGCAGGAATACTGGAACGGGTTGCCTTTCTTCCTCCAGGGGATCTTCCTGACCTAGGGATCAAACCTGTGTCTCCATTGCAGACAGGTTCTTTACCCACTGAGTCATCAGGGAAGCCGTACTATCCTTGACCTCTATGCTAATTACATTCTGTATCTGGTGCTTTATAGCACCCTCTTTGCAGACCACTCCTTGTAGTTTTTCTGTCTTTGCCTTACAGAAAGAAGGTCAGGGTACAATACCCAAAAGACAATGGCCCCAACTACCAGGCTATCTTATGCCAACTAACGCAAGAGGAAGAATACAAGATTGGCCCCAACTACCAGGCTACCTTATGCCAACCAACGCAAGAGGAAGAATACAAGATCCTTACAACTTTGTTGCTCATCACCTACCCCTGACTGCAAGCCCTCATCTGTATAATCCCCCCAGTTCCTCATGGAAGGGGGGCACAGGTTTGAGGCAGGAGCCTACTGCGTTCTAAAATACCCTCCTATTTTCTCCAAACTCTGTCTCCATATTTTTCAACTCAGCTTTGGTGTGTGGGCAAAGATAGCCAAGATTTTAGCGGCCACATGGGCAGAGGAAGGGGAAGCTCCAGATCCTTGCGGAACACCATCCTTCCGCTCAACGCTACTTCCAAATGGTGCAAGGTAATGGCAAGCGGGTGACAGAAGAACCCAAGGCCCTGGATGCCCTGGGCCTGCCTGTGGCTTGATGAAGCCCAACTGTCCTACATGCCACCAGAAGGGAATGCAGCCATGCTAAGGATTCCACTCATCAACAGAGATCTCAGGTCACTTCAGAAAAGCCTTGGGGGTTCCAGACATCAAGATCAGAGAAAACGACCAGGTCTCCAGACTCCAGTGTGGGCTGCAACATAACACCCCAAAGGGCCAGATGAGGCTAGGAGCCCACCAGAGGGACCAGGGCAGGAGGGGGCCCCATCCACTCACTCTGTTGCATAAACTGGTGTGTAAATAAAGGACACAAAATGGATGCAATCAGTCTTTCTGCCATGAGGTCACAAGAGCCATGCCTCTCCTCCATTACCAGGGATATGTCTTCACCCCTTCATGCTTGTCATCCCAGAATACCTGTTAATGGCACTCCTCAGTGGTAAAGCATACACTTGCAATGCAGGAGATGCAGGAGACACAGCTTCCATCCCTGGGTCAGGAAGACCCCTTGGAGAAGCAAATGGCAACCCACTTCAGTATTCTAGCTAGGGAAATCCCATGGACAGGGGAGCCTGGCAGGCTACAGTCCATGGGGTCGCAACGAGACAGACCCAACTGAGCACACATGCTTCTAATGCTTCTTTTCTATCTCAAACATGTCTCGAGTTGGCCTGGCATGTGTGGTTATACATCATATAGGATAAGGGGCATATTGTGATTCTATTTATTAATTACAAAAGTATCACCTGCAAGTCTCGGGTTTCTTTCTGTTTGCACATCTGCAGTGAGCATGTTTGGAAAGAGGCTGCTAACAGTGGTTCCCTGAGCAGTGGGTGGTGCTGTGGAAAGTGTTGTGCTATTTTATACGTTCAGCTTGTTGTACCAGTGTGTGTGTCTGTGTTTTTAAAGTGTCCCATATGGAGGATGAGTTATAATGGTCACTCCATCCAGGACACAGGAATCATCTTGAAGAACCAGGGAAGATAGTAGAAACTGAGAGCCTGAGCATTTCTGTTAAAGGCACTGAACATTTTTCTGAAACTGGGACAGTTTATGGGCTTCCCTGGTGGCTCAGATGGTAAAGAATCCACTTGCAACGCAGGAGAAATGGGAGACCTGGCTTCAGTCCCTGGGTTGGGAAGATCCCCTGGAGAAAGGAATGGTTACCCACTCCAGTATTCTTGCCTGGAGAATCCCCATGGACAGAGAAGCCTGGCGAGCTACAGTCCATGGGGTTGCAAAGAGTCAGACACGACTGAGAGACTAAGCACAGCACAGCACACCCACTCCAGTATTCTTGCCTGGAGAATTCCATGCAGTTTGTATTATTGCAGACAGACTAAGTTCACCAGAGTAAGTTCATTCATTCTAAGCAGACTGTAGTTGGTTTTTCCTATTGCCCTGTAGGGGTGGGCTCCTAAAGAATATCTGACGAGCCAGAGAGAAGCACCTTTTCTGTGCCCATCTGAGTATAGGGTGAGTAGTTTTGTGACTATGCTAGTGTGGAATCTGACTACTACTTTTGAAAGGCTGGTAACTCGTTTGTTCCAAATGACAGAAATTATAATCTCCTTTTTTTGAAGTGTGACCTGTGATAATTCTCATTTTAAGGTTTTGCTTTCAGTCCACACTCAGGCCCATAACCAGGGCCAGGTTCCAGCCAGGGAGAGCACCGCAGCTTATTACGGGGCTGCTGGTGGGCTCCTGGGGATGGTCACGGCACCCTCAGCTTCAGAAGAAGGTCAGGCGGGGCTGGGCAGTCACTTCCAGCCTAGAGAAGCTTCTCCATGGACCCCAGTAGTTGAGTAAATGTCAGCATTTGCCATGCGGGCTATGATACTGTCGGCTTTAAAAAAAAAAAAAAAAAGCACAAAGTGAGAGTTGTGAGTTGTTTTATTTGGGGCAGAATGAAGACTGGAAACAAGGAGACAGCACCTCAGATAGCTCTAAGAAACTGTTCCAAAGATGCAGGGGGTTGGCGGGAGGACAGCATATATGTGATTTTGGTAAAGGGGAAATACGTGCAATCAGGCACATATTTTTCCAAAAAGTTTCTACTAGTCTCATGAAGCTTCTGCTAGTCATGAGAAACAGTGACTAACAGAAGGATTTTAGTGCTTTGCTAGATAGGAGTGAAAGGTTGTTGTTGAATCACGCAAAGACACCGGGATTCTTGGCCCCTAGAGGAGAAGAATTCAATCCGGGGCCAGAGACAAGGCTTGATCGCTCAGAGCTTTTGTGTAATAAAATTTTATTAAAGTATAAAGGAGATAGAGAAAGCTTCTGACATAGGCATCAGAAGGGGGCAGAAGAGTAGCCCCCTGCTAGTCTTCAGCTGGATCTTATATAGTCACTGCTGCTGCTGCTGCTGCTGCTAAGTCGCTTCAGTCGTGTCCGACTCTGTGTGACACCATAGACGGCAGCCCACCAGGCTCCCCCGTCCCTGGGATTCTCCAGGCAAGAACACTGGAGTGGGTTGCCATTTCCTTCTCCAATGTATGAAAGTGAAAAGTGAAAGTGAAGTGGCTCGGTCGTGTCCGACTCCCAGCTAGCAGCCTGTTAATGAACTAAAGGAACGTCTTAAAATTTAGAATAGCACCAGGCCCCTTACCCATAAGATGCATTTTGGGATAATCTTGGCACCAAATGGTTTATCTTGGGCCATAAAATGATTAACTTGAATCTTGAAGAAGGGCAGACCACCATACAAATAGTTTCATTTACATAGATTAGGGGAACAATATCTGAGTATAACATAACTGGTTTGTCAAGTAGGTTCTGAGCCAAGAAGGGGAATCGGAATGGACTTGAAGACAGAGTCTGGGGTAAATGCATAGCACATTAGCATAGCTTAAGACAAATATTTCCATAAGAAAAAGGCATTGGTTATCTCTAGGTTTGAGAATAGTTAACTTCAGCCGAAACCAGGTGTCATTATGGCAACACAGTATTTTAAGAGAAACCTCCTTTTAAATTTGTATAGAGAAGGAAAAAATATCGCTAGTTTGTTTCCTCCTGTCACTTAAGAGAGAGAAAAATGTCTGACACTTGCAGGCTATTTCGTCCATTTGGAGACCCCTGGCCTTCCTGCCTGTTACCCTCTCAGGAGGAGATAGAAGAATTGGGGTCATAAAATCAGCTCCTGAGAATATCTGACCATCTGAAGACCTGTCCTGCCAGTTTCTCCCTGAGCACGGAGTGGCACATTTCTGCTCTCCTCCCTGAATTCCTGCAGGTGGTGTTGAAGGTCAGCACTGCAGCAGCACAAGACTTAATCCTTGTAGAGATAGATGGCAAATGCCCATGGCAAGCGCCAAATTGTGACAACGTGAAAATAAGTTGGGAAGCACCTCCGAGCACTAATTCACAGCTAACGAGGTCTTGTGAAGGGAGACAATGTCAGTAGAAGCATTATTGACGAATCTAAGAACACCACGATAAAAGATGACTTACCATCTGTTCAAGATTTACCATTTTAACTGGAAAGGAACAAGATAATTATTTTCAGTTTGAAACAAATCTTGAGTCATTTAAGTAACTTAAAAAAACTGTCATGCATATTTTTGCTTTATCTGATGTTTAAAAGTTATTATAAGATATCTGGAAAGGGTTTTCCATTAGACGTGCTCAAAAAGACATCTGAATATAATAAATTTGTAAATGAAATGACAGCGTTTGAGGGGATCCCATGGATAAGGAGCCTCGCAGGGGGTTGCAAAGAGTCAGACACAACCGAGCGACTGAGCGCGCACACTCACAGGCATGAAAAACATAATTAGCTTCCTTAAATATAAGAGCGTTGTCCCACTTCTTTAATATTCAGATTTCTTTTTAAGTATTTAAATTGCTTCACTTCACTTCATATATATGCATATGCTTATTGACAGATTTTCCCAAATAGTGGATATTGTGAACAACAAGAAAAGAACAGCGTCACTCGTCACCCAGGTGTATAAAAGGTTAAGTCACGACCCTCGAAGTGGCCCACTGACTGTGCACCCTGGTGGGAATTCAGGATGGAGAAAATCAGAATGAGGCATTCTGTGCTTTGGATAAAGGAGTCCACAGACAATTAAGATGCGTATCACAGGAAGAATTCCAATGATTCCAGATTCTTGTATCTTCCCAAACACAGAAAAGCACAAAGATCATTAATCTGAGATGTCTGCTCTTTGAGAGATAAGCAGTCATCTTTTACCGAGATGTATGAATGGGGATTTCCCTGGTGGTCCAGTGGCTAAGATTGTGCTCCCGATTCAGGGGGCCCGGTTTCGATCCCTGGTCAGGAAACTAGATCCCACATGCTGTAACTAAGAATTTGCATGCCGCAAAAGATGGAAGATCCTATGTGGCTGCAACTAGGAACCAGCACAGCCAAATAAATAGATTAAAAAAAAAAAAAGATGTACGTTTGACTACATGTATTTTCCTAGCCAAAAAAAATTCATATATACATTGGCTCCTCCCCTACCCCTTTAGATCAGTTCCTCTGAGCTACTGAGAGGCTGTTTCCTGGGCTTAACCCTCAGTAAGGTCCCTGAAAAAAACTGAAACTCACAGGTCTTACGTGGTGCATTGTTCTTTCAGTTGACGGTATGATTGTTGAGAATGTTACTTGTACTAATAAATAAAACAATGAGGTTTGGAAGTTGAACTTAAACACTTAAGGGAGAAATAGCTTATGTTTAAATTTTTGTAATCTTCAACAAGTTAAACACTAATTTTGAAAACCAAAAAAATTAGTATCCTACTTACTGAATACTTTTTGGCCTCTAAACAATCTTTTCTACAAAAAAAAAAAAGGACACTCAATTCCCAAAATTTACCCCTGACACACACATTGGCTTTTGAGTTGTGAGCCTTGTGCAGAACAAGAAGACAGGACCAGTCCATCAACACTTAGCCTTGCTGAACCTCAGTTGGTGGAGTGAACTTCAGTGAATGAGAGCAGTTATATTTAGCATTTCTTCTTCCTCCTCCCTTTCAGTTCTAAAAATTCCAACACTGGGTGTCAGTATTGCTCAAAGGCACAGACCTATTCTTACTTAGAGTTAGGACGTAACCTGTTTGAGTAAATCCATTGACAAATCACCCAGATAAGTTTTAAATATGTTTGCAAGCTTGACCACAGAAACAAAGCAAGGTGTTATTCTGATCTCTGAAGCTGGCATGCAGGTCTCACCAGTCCTCCCAAATATCCGGGCTGCAGTTCTCCAAGTCTGCAGACCGTGGCCAAACAGCTTCTCTCCCAGCCCACCTGCCTCTTCCCATGCAAGGCGCCACCTGTTATGAAACCAAGGAGGGACTCGAAACCGTTTGTCCCCTTCATGGAGGATAACTACTTCAAGCAGGTATAAAAGCAGAAAGGGGGAAAGAGATTTTAAAACAGCAGAGGAAAAATGAGCAATGAAAGAAAACGAATTGAAGGAGGTTCAGGAGGGAGTGGGTACGTGTATACTTAGAGCTGAGGCCCATTGTTGTACAGCAGAAACCCACACAACATTGTCCAGCAATTATCCTCCAAATTCAAAAAAATAAATAAATTTTAAAAAGAAATGAACTCACAAGCTCACAGTTTCTAGAATCATTCCCAGCACCTGAAGTTCAC
Source organism: Bos indicus (assembly GCF_029378745.1). Taxonomy (NCBI): domain Eukaryota; kingdom Metazoa; phylum Chordata; class Mammalia; order Artiodactyla; family Bovidae; genus Bos; species Bos indicus. The sequence goes on from NC_091786.1 coordinate 14,876,973, forward strand.
CTCCTGCATCAGAAATAACTTCTTCCTTGTTCTGCCTCCCTCTCCCCACATTAATTCTTCCTCTACTCTATCCCCTACACATGGACATCACCAGATGGTCAACACCGAAATCAGATTGATTATATTCTTTGCAGCCAAAGATGGAGAAGTTCTATTCAGTCAGCAAAAACAAGACTGGGAGCTGACTGTGGCTCAGATCATGAACTCCTTATTGCCAAATTCAGACTTAAGTTGAAAAAAGTAGGGAAAACCACTAGACCATTCAGGTAGGACCTAAATCAAATCCCTTATGATTATACAGTGGAAGTGAGAAATAGATTTAAGGGCCTAGATCTGATAGACAGAGTGCCTGATGAACTATGGACAGAGGTTCATGACATTGTACAGAAGACAGGGATCAAGACCATCCCCATGGAAAAGAAATGCAAAAAAGCAAAATGGCTGTCTGGGAGGCCTTACAAATAGCTGTGAAAAGAAGAGAAGTGAAAAGCAAAGGAGAAAAGGAAAGAGATAAACATCTGAATGCAGAGTTCCAAAGAATAGCAAGAAGAGATAAGAAAGCCTTCCTCAGCAATCATTGCAAAGAAATAGAGGAAAACAACAGAATGGGAAAGACTAGAGATCTCTTCAAGAAAATTAGAGATACCAAGGGAACATTTCATGCCAAGATGGGCTCGATGAAGGACAGAAATTGTATGGACCTAACAGAAGCAGAAGATATTAAGAAGAGGTGTCAAGAATACACAGAACTATACAAAAAGATCTTCACCACCCAGATAATCACAATGGTATGATAACTCACCTAGAGCCAAACATCCTGGAACGTGAAGTCAAGTGGGCCTTAGAAAGCATCACTATGAACAAAGCTAGTGGAGGTGATGGAATTCCAGCTGAGCTATTTCAAATCCTGAAAGATGATGCTGTGAGAGTGCTGCACTCAATATGCCAGCAAATTTGGAAAACTCAGCAGTGGCCACAGGACTGGAAAAGGTCAGTTTTCATTCCAATCCCAAAGAAAGGCAATGCCAAAGAATGCTCAAACTACTGCACAATTGCACTCATCTCACACCCTAGTAAAGTAACGCTCAAAATTCTCCAAGCCAGGCTTCAGCAATATGTGAACTGTGAACTTCCAGATGTTCAAGCTGGTTTTAGAAAAGGCAGAGGAACCAGAGATCAAATTGCCAACATCCGCTGGGTCATGGAAAAATTGAAGAGAGTTCCAGAAAAGCATCTATTTCTGCTTTATTGACTATGCCAAAGCCTTTGACTGTGTGGATCACAGTAAACTGTGGGAAATCGTGAAACAGATGGGACTACCAGACCACCTGACCTGCCTCTTGAGAAACCTATATGCAGGTCAGGAAGCAACAGTTAGAACTGGACATGGAACAACACACTGGTTCTAAATAGGAAAAGGAGTACGTCAAGGCTGTATATTGTCACCCTGTTTATTTAACTTCTATGCAGAGTACATCATGAGAAATGCTGGGCTGGAAGAAGCACAAGCTGGAATTAAGATTGCCGGGAGAAATATCAATAACCTCAGATATGCAGATGACACCACCCTTATGGCAGAAAGTGAAGAGGAACTTAAAAGCCTCTTGATGAAAGTGAAAGTGGAGAGTGAAAAAGTTGGCTTAAAGCTCAGCATTCAGAAAACGAAGATCATGGCATCTGGTCCCATCACTTCATGGGAAATAGATGGGGAAACAGTGGAAACAGTGTCAGACTTTATTTTTTTTGGCTCCAAAATCACTGCAGATGGTGATTGCAGCCATGAAGTTAAAAGATGCTTACTTCTTGGAAGAAAAGTTATGACCAATCCAGATAGCACATTGAAAAGCAGAGACATTACATTGCCTACAAAGGTCCGTCTAGTCAAGGCTATGGTTTTTCCAGTGGTCATGTATGGATGTGAGAGTTGGACTGTGAAGAAAGCTGAGCACCAAAGAATTGATGGTTTTGAACTGTGGTGTTGGAGAAGACTCTTGAGAGTCCCTTGCACTGCAAGGAGATCCAACCAGTCCGTTCTAAAGGAAATCAGCCCTGGGATTTCTTTGGAAGAAATGATGCTAAAGCTGAAACTCCAGTACTTTGGCCACCTCATGTGAAGAGTTGACTCATTGGAAAAGACTCTGCTGCTGGGAGGGATTGGGGGCAGGAGGAGAAGGGGACAACAGAGGATGAGATGCCTGGATGGCATCACCGACTCCATGGACGTGAGTCTGAGTGAACTCCGGGAGTTGGTGATGGACAGGGAGGCCTAGCGTGCTGCGATTCATGGGGTCGCAGAGACGGACACGATTGAGCAACTGAACTGAACTGAACTGAACTCTAGCCCCAGACTCATGCTGAGATGCCGATTTGATTGTTTGATTGGTTGCTTAATTGTTTTAACCACAGCTGCTGGCACTTAGGACCCAGATTACTTTCCATCTGCGTTTTCAAATTGGACTCTTTCTCTGTCCCCTTAGCTCATCTTGCTAAGATGAGCTCTTCCCACCCCCCACCAGCTCGGAGGACACTAGCTCACTCAAGTTCCAGTGCTGCTGGGGGGAGGCGGCGGGGGAGGGGCATGGTTAAACCTGAAGAGCATCATCATTTGTGACTATGGAGACCTCTCTGGTCTTTTCCTCTAGATTTATAGTCTCTCTCTCTCTCTCTCTCTTTCTTCTTTCCCATCCACCTCTTTTCTCTGTTCTCTCTTCTTTTTTTCTGTTCCTTTTCTTAATGTAAAATCTATTCCATTGAATGGTTTCTCTCTGACTAATTCTGCTATGTGAACAGAATTGCTAACATTCAATTTTGACTTTCAAAGGGGGCCCTCGCCATATTGTGTGACAGTTTTCATGACTGAATGAAGATGAGCCGTTTCTCGATGAGCCACTGGAACGGGGCTTGTAGGTGTCAACCACCTAGCTTTGCCCTCAAAGGTGGCCTGGGGCTCTGTGTGCCATGGTGTCACACCTGGGAGGCATGTTACTGTCCAGCCAAGCGAGGGCTTCCCGGGTGGCACTAGTGGTAAAGAATCCTCCGGCCAATGCAGGAGACACGGGTTCCATCCCTGGGTCAGGAAGAACTCCTGGAGGAGGAGATGGCAACCGACTCCAGTATTCTTGCCTGGGAAATCCCATGAACAGGGGAGCCTGGCGGGCTATACAGTTTATGGGGTTACAAAAGTTGGACACGACTGAGTGATTGAGCATGCATGCATCCAGCAAAGTGGGAAGGGGAGGGTCACCCTCTACTCTGAAAAGATCCTCCAGTAGGAAGAGGAAGGGGACCAGACCACCCCCAGACTAATCACATCTGGCGAAACGGCAGATCAGGGTACAGCTGGGCTGACCCCAGCTTGATCCTGGACTCCGGAAGGGTCCTGAACAAAGAGCACTTGTGATGAGCCCATCCCCAGTGTGGTGCCATTAGCCCTTCATGGGCATCCTCCACTTTGCCTGGCCACACTTTCTTCCTCCTCAATTTCTCTAGGCCTCCGTTACTCCATCACCTTACTGGGGATCATCATTTCAATCACCGATATTGTTGACTTTGGTCTGAATGAAACTTCAAAAAGCTTTTTGGCTAGCACTCTCACATCTTGTGATCTGACATGCCTGCTTTGGACTCATCAGTCAACAGGTATTTAATAATGTACACACTGTTGGCTAATCTGCCTTTTCCCCTTGACAATCACTGTGAACATTCCCCGTCTGTTATTTACCAGATTTGTAAATATTATTTGGATGGTTGTGTTGTAATCCGTCATGAGATATCCCATGAAATATTTCTTGCTGCTGGACATTTAGGTTATTTCCAAATTTTCGCTACTCCAAGTAATGCCTCCATAAATACTAGCGTAGCCAAAGCTTTGCAATCATTCTTTCAAATATTTTTAAACTGCATATGCAATCAGCCAACACATGCACTTGGTAAAAACTTAAAACAGTACAGCTATGACCAAAGTCCCCGTGAATGACCAACTAGTCATTTTAGTGAGCAAGTGGTCACTAGACAGTGATGTTCTAGTCATTGTCTTTCAGATAGAGATAACTACTGTAATTGGTTAATGGCTAACCTCCTTTTTTTCAGTGTGTTTACATATATTTTCATGTATCTAAATAAAGTATATAGTGGTGTATGGTTTCTATTTACGAGGCTAGGAGTGGCACGCAGATGCTCACATGCTGTATGTATTCACTCGGCAGCAAATCCCGGAGCTATTTCCATGTTCCCACATGAAGCTCTGGAACCCTCTCTGTAACTGTTGGGTCAATTCCATAATAAGGACAAATCACTGTTTATTGAGTTAATTCCCTACTGCTGTGTATCTGGGCTCTTTTTAGTTTTTTGCTGAGACAAACAATGCTGAATTTGATCTCTTCTTTGCATACATGTGCAAATGCTTCTCTGGGGAGACTCAAAGAAGGAGAATTGGTGATCATAGAGAAAGCACATTTTTTAATTTTAAGATCTATGGCAGAAAGTGAAGAGGAACTAAAAAGCCTCTTGATGAAAATGAAAGAGGAGAGTGAAAAAGTTGGCTTAAAGCTCAGCATTCAGAAAATGAAGATCATGGCATCTGGTCCCATCCCTTCATGGGAAATAGATAGGGAAACAGTGGAAATAGTGGCAGACTTTATTTTGGGGGGCTCGAAAATCACTGCAGGTGGTGACTGCAGCCATGAAATTAAAAGACACTTACTCCTTGGGAGAAAAGTTATGACCAACCTAGATAGCATATTGAAAAGCAGAGACAGTACTTTGCCAACAATGGTCCATCTAGTCAAGGCTATGGTTTTTCCAGTGGTCATGTATGGATGTGAGAGCTGGACTATAAAGAAAGCTGAGCGCTGAAGAATTGATGCTTTTAAACTGTGGTGTTGGAAAAGACTCTTGAGAGTCCCTTGCACAGCAAGGAAATCCAACCAGTCCATTCTAAAGGAGATCAGCCCTGGGTGTTCTTTGGAAGGAATGATGCTAAAGCTGAAATTCCAGGACTTTGGCCACCTCTTGTGAAGAGTTGACTCATTGGAAAAGACTCTGCTGCTGGGAGGGATTGGGGGCAGGAGGAGAAGGGGACGACAGAGGATGAGATGGCTGGATGGCATCACTGACTCGATGGACGTGAGTTTGAGTGAACTCTGGGAGATGGTGATGGACAGGGAGGCCTGGCGTGCTGTGAATCATGGGGTCGCAAAGAGTCGTTCACAACTGAGCGACTGAACTGAACTGAACTGACTGTTAAACTGGACCAGTGTGGCTGCACAATCAGGCTCCACCAGTGAACAAATGAGAGGGTGTGTGTGTGTCACTACCACCTCATCCATGCTTTGTATGGCCAAGCTTTGAATTGGTGCCTCTCTAATAAAAATGGATCCCATCGTATTTCATTTGCATTTCCCTGATTTCTAAAAGATTATCTTTTTAAGTTTCAATTCAGTTGCTCAGTCGTGTCTGACTCTTTGAGATCTCGTGGACTGCAGCATGCCAGGCCTCCCTGTCCATCACCAACTCCCGGAGTTTACCCAAACTCATGTCCATTGAGTCAGTGATGCCATCCAACCATCTCATGCTCTGTCCTCCCCTTCTCCTCCTGCCTTCAATCTTTCCCAGCATCAGGGTCTTTTCAGATGAGTCAGCTCTTCGCATCAGGTGGCCAAAGTATTGGAGTTTCAGCTTCAACATCAGTCCTTCCAATGAATATTCAGGACTGATCTTCTTTAGGATGGACTGGTTGGATCTCCTTGCAGGCCAAGGGACTCTCAAGAGTCTTCTCCAACACCACAGTTCAAAAGCATTAATTCTTCGGCACTCAGCTTTCTTCACAGTCCAACTCTCACATCCATACATGACCATTGGAAAAACCATGGCCTTGACTAGATGGACCTTTGTTGGCAAAGTACTGTCTCTGCTTTTCAATAACTTTCCTTCCAAAGAGTAACCATCTTTTAATTTCATGGCTGCAGTCACCATCTGCAGTGATTTGGGAGCCCCCCAGAATAAAGTCTGCCACTGTTTCCACTGTTTTCCCATCTATTTGACATGAAGTGATGGGACTGGATGCCATGATCTTAGTTTTCTGAATGTTGAGCTTTAAGCCAACTTTTTCACTCTCCTCTTTCACCTTCATCAAGAGGCTCTTTAGTTCTTCACTTTCTGCCATAAAGGTAGTGTCATCTGCATATCTGAGGTTATTGATATTTCTCCCGGCAATCTTAATTCCAGCTTGTGCTTCTTCCAGCCCAGCATTTCTCATGATGTACTCTGCATAGAAGTTAAATAAGCAGGGTGACGCCTTGACGTACTCCTTTTCCTATTTAGAACCAGTCTGTTGTTCCATGTCCAGTTCTAACTGTTGCTTCCTGACCTGCATACAAATTTCTCAAGAGGCAGATCAGGTGGTCTGGTATTCCCATCTCTGTCAGAATTTTCCACAGTTTATTGTGATCCACACAGTCCAAGGCTTTGGCATAGTCAATAAAGCAGAAATAGATGCTTTTCTGGAACTCTCTTGCTTTTTCCATGATTCAGCGGATGTTGGCAATTTGATCTCTGGTTCCTCTGCCTTTTCTAAAACCAGCTTGAACATCTGGAAGTTCACATATAGCTGAAGCCTGGCTTGGAGAATTTTGAGTGTTACTTTACTAGCATGTGAGATGAGTGCAATTGTGCAGTAGTTTGAGCATTCTTTGGCATTGCCTTTCTTTGGGATTGGAATGAAAATGGACCTTTTCCAGTCCTGTGGCCACTGCTGAGTTTTCCAAATTTGCTGGCATATTGCGTGCAGCACTTTCACAGCATCATCTTTTAGGATTTGAAATAGCTCAGCTGGAATTCCATCACTTATACTAGCTTTGTTCATAGTGATGCTTTCTAAGGCCCACTTGACTTCACATTCCAGGATGTCTGGCTCTAGGTGAGTGATTATCTTGGTCGTGAAGATCTTTTTTGTATAGTTCTGTGTATTCTTGACACCTCTTCTTAATATCTTCTGCTTCTGTTAGGTCCATACCATTTCTGTCCTTCATTGAGCCCATCTGTGCATGAAATGTTCCCTTGGTATCTCTAATTTTCTTGAAGAGATCTCTAGTTTTTCCTATTCTATTGTTTTTGTCTATGCACTGATCCCTGAGGAAGGCTTTCTTATGTCTCCTTGCTATTCTTTGGAATTCGGCATTCAAATGGGTATATTTTCCTTTTCTCCTTTGCTTTTCACTTCTCTTCTTTTCACAGCTATTTGTAAGGCCTCCTCAGACAGCCATTTTTTTTTTTGCATTTCTTTTTCTTGGGGATGGTCTTGATCCTTGTCTCCTGTACAATGTCACAAACCTCCGTCCATAGTTCATCAGGCACTCTATCAGATCTAGTCCCTTAAATCTATTTCTCACTTCTACTGTGTAATCATAAGAGATTTGATTTAGGTCATACCTGAATGGTCTAGTGGTTTTCCCTACTTTCTTCAATTTAAGTCTGAATTTGGCAATAAGGAGTTCATGATCTGAGCCACAGTCAGTTCCCGGTCTTGTTTTTGCTGACTGTATAGAGCCTCTACATCTTTGGCTGCAAAGAATATAATCAATCTGATTTCAGTGTTGGCCATCTGGTGATGTCCATGCGTAGAGTCTTCTCTTGTGTTGTTGGAAGAGGGTGTTTGCTATGACCAGTGCGTTCCCTTGGCAAAACTCTGTTAGCCTTTGCCCTGCTTCATTCTATACTCCAAGCCCAAATTTGCCTATTACTCCAGGCATTTCTTGACTTCCTACTTTTGTATTCCAGTCCTCTATAATGAAAAGGACATCTTTTCTGGGTGTTAGTTCTAAAAGGGTGTTAGTTCTAAATGGTCTTCATAGAACCGTTCAACTTCAGCTTCTTCAGCATTACTGGTCGGGGCATAAAGTTGGATTACCGTGATATTGAATGGTTTTCCTTAGAAATGAACAGAGATCATTCTGTCATTTTTGAGATTGCATCCAAGTACTGTATTTTGGGCTCTTTTGTTGACTATGATGGCTACTCCATTTCTTCTAAGGGATTCTTGCCCACAGTAGTGGATACAATGGTCATCTGAGTTAAATTCACCCATTCCAGTCCATTTTAGTTCGCTGATTCCTAAAATGTCAGTGTTCACTCTTGCCATCTTCTGTTTGACCATTTCCAATTTGCCTTGATTCGTGGACCTAATATTCCAGGTTCGTATGCAATATTGCTCTTTACAGCATCAGACTTTGCTTCTATCACCAGTCACATCCACAACTGGGTATTGTTTTTGCTTTGGCTCCGTCTCTTCATTCTTTCTGGAGTTATTTCTCCACTGATCTCCAGTAGCATATTGGGCACCTCCCGACCTGGGGAGTTCATCTTTCAGTGTCCTATCTTTTTCCCTTTTCACACTGTTCATGGGGTTCTCAAGGCAAGAATACTGAAGTGGTTTGCCATTCCCTTCTCTAATGGACCACATCTTGTCAGAACTCTCCACCATGACCCATCCGTCTTGGGTGGCCCTACACGGCATGACTCATAGTTTCATTGAGCTAGACAAGACTGTGGTCCATGTGATTAGATTGGTTAGTTTTCTGTGATTGTGGTTTCAGTCTGTCTGCCCTCTGATGCCATCTCTCAGCACCTACCATCTTACTTGGGCTTCTCTTATCTTGGACGTGGGGTATCTCTTCATGGCTGCTACAGCAAAGCGCAGCCGCTGCCCCTTACCTTGGATGTGGGGTATCTCCTCACAGCCACCGCTACTGACCTTGGCCATGGGGTATCTCCTCAGTCACTCGCCTCTCCAGCGCTGTGCAGCTGCTTCTTGCCTTTTTTGAGTTTCTCTTCATAGGTCACATTCCTGAAAATTTAGTTACTGAGTCAAAAAATATGCAGTGTGTGTGTACATTTGCATTTCTGTAAGTGTGTTTGTATGTACATGAATATTTGTCTAGTATCTACCTCTTTAAAGGTTACATTTTTTTTTTCCTAAAATGCTCTTTTGTAATAACTGAACCAAATGTATACTCTCACTACAGAGTATATAAACTCTATTTTTTTTCATACTCTGAACACTACTGAGTTGTTTTTTTTTAACTTTTTATTTTGTATTGGGGTATAGTCAATTAACAATATTGTGATGGTTTCAGGTGAATAATGAAGGGACTCAGCCATACATATACATGTATCCATTCTCCCCCAAACCCCTCCCACCCAGGCTGCCACATAACTTTAAGCAGAGTTCCTTGTGGTCAGCACTGAGTTTTAAATCTGTTGTTGGTTTGACAGTTTAGTACATAACTATAGCATCTCACTTATTTTAAATTATTTTTATGATGAACAAGACTGTCTATCTTCTTATAGTCTGGGGCAGTTTTTATTTCCTTTTTTTGTGAATGGCTTATTTCTTTTTTGTGTGGGGTTGTTCCTCTTTATTTCTGTGTGGATTTATAAGACCTCTTTACATGCTTAAGAATGTTAACCTACCTCTGAGGGTTCAATAAGGTCCTAACAGTTCAATTAAAATATTATTCTTAGTATGTTAATACATACAATATAATACACAGGTATATTATTATATAAAATACAATAATATTCCTAATTATAATATGAATTCCTTGCAGGGGAATAACACACTGCCACAGGAAGGGCCCCTGGGAGAACCCACTTTGGGTACCAGAGCCCCTGAAGTAAATAAACATAACTTTATAAGAAGACTGTCTTCCTTTGGTTTCCACACTGTCTCTTCACTTATAAAGCGTCCTGACAGACTGTCACGCCACAGCAGTGGATTTTGAATGTTTGCGTGTGACTGGATTCCAGCTGTTCACTGTTACAGGGTCTGTCAGTGACGTATGGCGGGTCCCTGGCTGGGAGCTGCAGCTGAAACGGCAACGCGGCTCCTTACTTCCCTCATCTGCAGGGAACCCTCCCTTTCTCCCAGCAGGAGAAAGTCTGCCTTGGTTTTACCCTTTTCCTCAAAATCTGTATGTTCTATGTGAAGGAGAATAGGTTCCAGAGCCAGAAAGCTAGCTGGCAATGAAATGAACACACATCACGGATGACATGTACACCAAACTGAAGGCAGGCCAATCAGGAACACTCATGGCGGGTTCAAATCCCAGCTCCACCCTGACTCAACCGGGGCTTAGCTTTCTCATCTGTAAAATGGGAACCACATGAGTACTTACCTTTAAGGCAGCTGTGGGGATTAACTGGATTCATTCGCCTATTCTGGCCCAACAAGCATCTTTTGGGCAATATCTCTGATCACTGTTTTTCCATCTATTCTCTAAACACAGACAGATCTCTGCATGTGAACTATACTTTGCCAAGCAGTAGAAAGGGGCAGATGAGGGCATACAAATTCTACACCGTAGACACCGTAGCTATAAAAGAGTCTGGTGTGGGTGAAAGGACTTTTCTTGTTTGTCCTGGATATGACATTAGGTTTTTTTTTTTTTTAACTCTCACTTCAGTTGAGGAGTCTGGCAACCATGGATTACCCAACAACGGTTACTATGGCTGCGAGGAGGCAACAGAAAGAACCTGCCAGCAGTGTTTACTGAAGAAAAGGGAGTCAATAGCTCCGGTAGTTAACTAATGACGGTGCTTTGTCCTAATGACGGTGCTTTGTCCTTGAGACTAAAAGACAGTAGTGACTGCAAAACCTGCAGAAAAACACAGCCCGGCCCTTTCCAAGGAAATCACAGCGTGTAACTCCTCACACTGAGAGGAGCCGTCTCCACAGAACTCTGTCAGTGTCTCCCCACCCAGAGGAATATGCCCAAAGGTCTCCTTTATTCAACATTAGAGCCGATTCTCTGTCATAAGCTTCACTATATTATATTGTCATGTTTATGTTCTTAGCATTTTAGGGACACTTTTCTCATGAAGTGAACATGGGTGATTCATACTGGGCCAGATTTCTGGATTCATTTCAAGAATTATGAAATGGGGTGGGGGGTGGGGTATGAATTCTCTGATACCTCCCTGACCTGTTTATGTCCGTTTGCAGTGATAGTTGATCATGACCTGTATAACATGGGGATACCGACAGTTACGGACGGAGAATGAGCCTAAGTTGAGCAGATCTGGCTTTCAATTCTGTCTCTACCCTTTAGAGATTATGTGACACTTGTTAGTTATTTAATATCTCTGAGCCTCAAACTTCTCATCTGCAAACTGAATGTAACACTTATATTGAATATCACACTACCATATGATCCAGCAATCCCACTCCTGGGCATATACATCTGGAGAAAACCATAATTAGAAAAGATACATGCAATCCAATATTCATTGCAGCACTATTTACAATAGCCAGGACATAGAAGTACCCTAAATGTCCAGTGACAGAGGAATGAATAAAGAGGATGTGGTATACACACACACACACACACACACACACACACACACACACACACACAGTGGACTATTACTCAGCCATAAAGAGTGGAATAATGCCATTTGCAGCAACATGGATGGACCTCAGTTCAGTTCAGTCTCTCAGTCTTGTCCGACTCTTTGCGACCCCATGAATCGCAGCACGCCAGGCCTCCCTGTCCATCACCAACTCCCGGAGTTCACTCAGACTCACGTCCATCGAGTCGGTGATGCCATCCAGCCATCTCATCCTCTGTCGTCCCCTTCTCCTCCTGCCCCCAATCCCTCCCAGCAGCAGAGTCTTTTCCAGTGAGTCAACTCTTCCCATGAGGTGGCCAAAGTACTGGAGTTTCAGCTTTAGCATCATTCCTTCCAAAGAAATTCCAGGGCTGATCTCCTTTAGAATGGACTGGTTGGATCTCCTTGCCGTGCAAGGGACTCTCAAGAGTCTTCTCCAACACTACAGTTCAAAAGCATCAATTCTTTGGCACTCAATTTTCTTCACAGTTCAACTCTCACATCCATACATGACCACTGGAAAAACCATAGCTTTGACTAGACAGACCTTTGTTGGCAAAGTAATGTCTCTGCTTTTGAATATGCTATCTAGGTTGGTCATAACTTTCCTTCCAAGGAAAGTTATTAAAAGCGTGTTTTAATTTCATGGCTGCAGTCACCATCTGCAGTGATTTTGGAGCCCCCAAAAATAAAGTCTGACACTGTTTCCACTGTTTCCCCATCTATTTCCCATGAAGTGACGGGGCCAGATGCCTTGATCTTGGTTTTCTGAATGTTGAGATTTAAGCCAACTTTTTCACTCTCCTCTTTCACTTTCATCAAGAGGCTTTTTAGTTCCTCTTCACTTTCTGCCATAAGGGTGGTGTCATCTGCATATCTGCGGTTATTGATATTTCTCCTGGCAATCTTGATTCCAGCTTGTGCTTCTTCCAGCCCAACGTTTCTCATGATGTATTCTGCATATAAGTTAAATAAGCAGGGTGACAGTATACAGCCTTGAAGTACTCCTTTTCCTATTTGGAACCAGTCTCTTGTTCCATGTCCAGTTCTAACTGTTGCTTCCTGACCTGCATATAGGTTTCTCAAGAGGCAGGTCAGGTGGTCTGGAGATTGTCATATTGAGAGTGAAGTAAATCATAAAGAGAAAGACAAATACCATATGATATTTCTTACATATGGAATCTAAAAAAACAGAGTACAAAGAACTTATCTATAAAATAGAGTTACAGATGTAGAAAACAAAGTTATGTTTACCAAGGTGAAAGGGGGAAGGGATAAACTGGAAGATTGGGACTGAAATATATACACTACTATATATAAAATGTGATGACTAATAACGACCTACTGTATAGCACAGGGACCTCTACCCAATACTCCATAATGACCTATATGGGAATAGAATCTAAAAAAAGAGTGCAGATACATATTTATATATCTATAACTGATTCACTTTGCTGACAGCAGAAATTGACACAACATTGTAAATCAGCTATACTCCATTAAAAAAACTTAAAAGGCAGTTAAAAAAAGAAAAGGGGGAATTTGAAGACAGACACACAAGATCAGGGAGAAGGCCATGTGAAGATGAAGGAAGAGATTGAGGTGATGCTTCCACAAACCAAGGAACACCGAAGATGGCCAGCAAACCACCAGAAGCCAGGGGAAAAGCCTAGGAACAGATTCTTCCCCAAAGCCCTGTAGCTAATACCTGTGAGACAATAAACTTCCATTATTTAAGCCACCCAATGTGGGGTGTTTTTTTCTGGCAACCTTAGCAAACTACTACAGGCCACAAACATGGCTTTATATTTGTTTTTTTTTTTTTTTTTTTTTGCCATTGTATCTAAAGAGCTTAGCAAAATAGGAGCTTAATGCATATTTGCTGAAAGAAACATTTGTACTCTAGAGAACAAAGAGTTGTGGTTCCTGCCCTTGAACATCTGATAATGTGATGGAAAACACAGAGAAGGAAAAAGACAATTCAAAGTGTAGGCTTAAGGCCAGGTCACAGACGTGTTTGGTCAAGCCAAGCCCTACCTCAGATGGGTGGGCAACATTGGTCAGCCACCCTGGAAATATCCCAGTGCCTGAATGTTGAAGTATGAGTTAGTCAAGCAGAGAAAGAGAACTGGAAAAAATAGAGAGAACAAAACCCAACAGCAAGTGAGAACATGGACTGTCTGAGGAGCTGTGAGTAATTTGGTATAAAGATAAGCTGGAGCCTGATCTTAAGGGGGTTTGTATAACCTTTGTAGTCTGGGAACCAACGAGCTGGATTTAAACATGGGGAGTGAAATGTCTGGGCAGGCTTGAGTTCTAGAAGTTTCTCTCAGGCAAAAATGGGGGTCGATGACAGGGGGAGTGAGTCACCACCAGGATGCTCACTGCTCTTTATGGACTTTAGAAGTGGAGGGGGGAATTTTTAACAACCCCCCCTAAACCTCTTGGGCAAGCAGCCTCCCCAGGGCTGGGCCTGGTTGGGGATTGCCTGTAAGGTACACACCCTGCCCACAGACCAACTCCTATTTTGTCCTTTTAATGGGCAGCAGTACCTCATCACCAGATGTGTGGTACTGCTTACTATTTTTAAGTTCAGACAGTCCCCACTCTCCTAGAATCTGCCTCTAATTCTTGGAAGTTGGGGTAAAACCACATGTTTTTCAGCATTCCTCAAAACCACTAGCTTGAGCACGTAGCTCTGTGACACTGGGGAGGAGGCTGTGGACATCTGTGTGGTGTCTGTTCCCACTCAGTCTTCTCCGGTAGAAGAAAGCAAAACGGTGCAAAGCTGGGAAGACCACGGGGAGGATCAGAGGACAGACGGATCCCGAAGGAAGGAGGCTGCCCGAGACCGTCCTTCCCCAAAATGGACAGGAGCAGAGGAGGGGCTTCCGGATCTGAGGCCGGCCCTCCTACTCCTGCTGCAGGACACACCCAGGGGGTCTGCTCAAAGTCAAAACACCTACTGCGGTCCTGTCTTCTCGATCACCTCTCAGGGGATGGTGGTTGCTCTGCACACTGTGCTCAAGGCTGGAAGGAAGGCAGGCTAAGTGAGCTCGTTCTAGAGGATGGGAAGAAAGCACTTCACAGAGCACACTGAAGGCCCAGCCACCACTGCACCCATCCAAGGGGCTTCTGTATCCTCAAACACTGTCCCCCAATGGCCACCAGGGCCCAGTCCGGTCCCAGGCCCCATGGAAGCCAGTGGGATGGGTGTGATCTGGGCCCTGTGGCTGGGGGTAGTGACAGAGCCTATCCACCCCTGCAGACCCCAAATGCCAGGGGACCCAGCTGCTGACCTTTAGACATTATGACAGGGCTGGTGTTGACTTTTGCATCGGCACCTGCAGCCAGCCCGGAGCCTGGTGCGATGGGTCATCCTTCTGACAGTGCCTCAGAGGCACCGAGAGACACAAAACAGAGGGGGACACTGCAGAACGATGGGGTCACCGCAGAGCAGGGCTGCCACCTGTGTGGGCAGAACCCAGTGACATGGAATTTCCCTGCTGGTCTGGACGGGGTTTCGTGGGCTTTTCAATCTTGCTCTCTTTGATCTTAAGACAGTGTTATTACTGATGTACCCAGTGTCCTGTTACACTCTAGCAGGGGTTGCATTTCAGCAGTGGATCACAGAGGTTTCTTATGTGTGAATTGGGCCTATACATCCTCCTGAGATGCTCATTCCTACCTCTGTAATGTGGCCATCGAGTCTGATCAATGTATGCAGGGTTAAAAGGCTGATTTCTTAGGATGCCAAGAGAATCCAGCAGTAAGAGGCTGTTTAGAGAATCATGAATCAATATAGAAAAATTAATCAATTGAATCTGTTTTTTTCTCTCATTAATCTATCTTTTGCCAATATAATTCACAGGGCCACCAGATACCGAATGTAGGAGGGTAGAGAAAATATTTTTCCTACCCTGTGGTATCATTAATAACGTAAGAGATACTGCAATTAAGGCTTGGCCCACTCTGAACCAATGCTCCCAATCTACAATCTCAAACCTATTTTTCTCCTCCTGACCTATAGAAGATAAAAACCAAAGACACTTAGGAAGGTAACACTAAAGATACCCTTATCCAGTTGGGTAGAATAGCTGGAAATGTCCATTTAAGAGTAAAATGACCCATAACTAAAGGTGAATTATCACTAGTTTTAAAATTTTTGCTAGATGTTGAAATAAATGAATAAAAAGCATGGGGCTTAAAGTCTAAGGAACTTTAAAAACGCTCCCAGATCCCAACTCTGCTTCTTAACAGCTTTTGGCTTTGGGGAAGTTATGTATTATCTGAGCTTTGATCTGTGCTCAGTCATTCAGCTGTGTCCGACTCTGCGACCCCATGGACCATAGCCCACCAGGCTCCTCTGTCCATGGGATTTTCCAGGCAAGAATACTGGAGTGGGTTGCTATTTCCTCCTCCAGGGGATCTCCCCAACCCAGAGATCAAACCCGCGTCTCTTAGACTCCTGCATTGGCAGGCGGATTCTTAACCACTAGTGCCATCTGGGAAACCTGAGCTTCGATTGCTCATCTATAAAATTCAGTTGGTAGCACGCAGTAGGAATATAGCAAAGGCTGGAATCATTGAATATGTGGATAGATGAGGGGTGGACAGTCATTGAGTCAAAAAATTGCTAAATTGTCAAATTCAGGCTTTGTGGTTCCAACTCAAAGACCGTGGAGCTGACAGAGAATTGTTTTCAAGGGTTAGCAGGGTCCATGGAGGAATGAGCTGAGAAGCTCCTTGCCTGGTTCCCTAAGCATTCTGGTTAAACATCCAAGAACCATTCTACTGGCATGAAACCTAATGATAATTGGTCCAAGTTTTTATGAATGGACGATCACTCATAGTTTAATCCATCCAAAAAAATCTCCTTGGCTTTCCTGAATAAGGCCACACCCAGCTGGGTGAGCATCAGTTCAGTTCAGTTCAGTCACTCAGTCGTGTCTGACTCTTTGCAACCCCATGAACTGCAGCACGCCAGGCCTCCCTGTCCATCACCATCTCCCGGAGTTCACTCAAACTCACATCCATCGAGTCAGTGATGCCACCCAGCCATCTCATCCTCTGCCGTCCCCTTTTCCTCCTGCCCCCAATTCCTCCCAGCATCAGAGTCTTTTCCAATGAGTCAACTCTCCACATGAGGTGGCCAAAGTACTGGAGTTTCAGCTTTAGCATCATTCCTTCCAAAGAACACCCAGGACTGATCTCCTTCAGAATGGACTGGTTGGATCTCCTTGCAGTCCAAGGGACTCTCAAGAGTCTTCTCCAACACCACAGTTCAAAAGCATCAATTCTTCGGTGCTCAGCTTTCTTCACAGTCCAACTCTCACATCCATACATGACCACTGGAAAAACCATAGCCTTGACTAGACGAACCTTTGTTGGCAAAGTAATGTCTCTGCTTTTCAATATGCTATCTAGGTTGGTCATAACTTTTCTCCCAAGGAGTAAGCGTCTTTTAATTTCATGGCTGCAGTCACCATCTGCAGTGATTTTGGAGCCCCCAAAAATAAAGTCTGACACTGTTTCCCCATCTATTTCCCATGAAGTGATGGGGCCAGATGCCTTGATCTTCGTTTTCTGAATGTTGAGCTTTATAACACCTTATAAATGCAACTCTCCTGCATTCCACTGGCATAAATTTCAATCAGCTCCCCTGTCTCCATCCTCTGGCCTTTAAAGAAGAGGCAATTATCCTTCCAAGGAAACATATTTTTTTGCCCCTAACAAAGAGCAAAGGCCCTTTATGAAAACGTTGTTTGCTGGCCAGTCACACCTCTGTTGGAATCATTTATCACATGCCGATTTTGTGTCTATGATGGTTTCTCACAGAGTGGCCACAAAGCTTAGTTCAAGGCCAAGAATGATAACAAGTTAAACTGACTACAGCTTTTCAGCTTGAATGCTCATGGTAATGACATGTTACTGTCGACTTTCTCTGCTGTCTGGGGTGCATGCTTACACATCACACACATACACCATTATGAGGCATTTATAAGTGCACGTCAGAGAAACAGACACTTCTCGTTGACACCTTAATGTCCACGGTGACTTGGTTATTCTAAATGTCATGCAGTTAGTGTCCAAAATAGCTCATCCCACAGCCATGCTTTGGCTCCCAACTGATCGTTTTGTTAACGTTAAGATTAGACAGAAAATATTGTTTTTAGAGAGTCTGGAATTTTAGTGAGTCTAAGGACTCCTGATGGTCTTATTTATTTTATTGGTGGGGCTCCCCAAAGGAATTTCACACCACAGATAACAAGAAGCAAGCATTTTCTCATTTACCAAAACCAAAGTTGGCGTACGCAGAAATAGAGTGTCACTCAGTGGTGTATTCGTGGTACAAAGATGTGAGATCGGGGCAGAAAAAAGAAGTACATCACCCGGTGTGGTGGTCCTGAAAGATAATTAAAAGCAAACAAAATAATGGGCTCAGGGCCAAAATAAGTTGAAGTTGGGCAGGTTTTCTGAAGCTGTGAAATTAAGAACAGCACTTGGCTCAGGCCAGGGGGGAGAAATTTTAGCTTTAGTGGGAGCTGTTGGCTACAGGGATGTTAGCCCTGCCTGAAGTATCTTTTTCAAAAGCTGGAAAGGATTCTTCACACATATGACCCTTCAAACACAGACACACACATTAAAAAAAAAAAAAAAAGTTGGTTCCTGGATTGGTGAGATGCCCTTTTTAATTTTCTCCTATCTCAATACCATCTCATACATCTTATAAGTCCTTCCAATAAAAGAACGGAGGCAGCTGACCCTACTGGGTTTAATGGTGGAAAAACCAATATGTAGAAATGTAAGGGGGTACAGAAATGAAGACCACTGTAGCTGCTGCACGGAGAAGGCAATGGCACCCCACTCCAGTACTCTTGCCTGGAAAAATCCCATGGACGGAGGAGCCTGGTGGGCTGCAGTCCATGGGGTCGAAAAGAGTTGGACAGGACTGAGCGACTTCACTTTCACTTTTCACCTTCATGCATTGGAGAAGGAAATGGCAAACCACTCCAGTATTCTTGCCTGGAGAATCCCAGTAACGGGGGAGCCTGGTGGGCTGCCGTCTATGGGGTCGCACAGAGTTGGACACAACTGTAGCGACTTAGCAGCAGCAGTAGCTGCTGCAACCAGGAGGCTTAACAATGGATTCAGGTTTTATTCCAGCTTCTGAGAACCTCCTTAAACTAAGGGACATAAACCTTCACTCGCAGGCATCACGTGGGCCTGTGTGTCTACAGCAGAGGTTGGGGAGGGCTTCGGGGTCTCCTGTCTTCATCCTCATTTCTCAGTGGTACAGTCCATAGGGTCCCAAAGAGTCAATCACAACTGAGCACACCACTCTCGTCTCACACACACACACATGCACATATCTGACAAGGAAAGCGAGTCTCAGGCTGAATTCCATAAAATAAACATTTAAAGGCAGCAGGCACAAGAGAGTTGCATAACCGGTTCTGTAAACTCAGTGAGGTATCTGTTCTCCGTCCTCCTGGCGCGCTGACAAATTCCTTGTATAACAGATTCACTTCAGGCAGATGTGACAATATTCGAGCACTAGATTTAGCTACACTTCTAGACAGAGTCCTGGCGAGAATGTTCCTACAGGTCCTGCTTCAAATCTGAAGCCAGAGTCAGCACTGGTAAGGGCATACGCTAATTATTAGGCTCTCTAGATCATAATGACTTTTGTAAGCAAGAGCCAGAATGTCTGATACAGTCCTTTCAACCAACTCATGTGTGTGGAACACCTCTTATTTTACCAAGGAAAATTACTTCTAAGATCCGTTGAGTTAAATACCCAAGCCGCTGGTGTTTACGGAGAATGAGGACAAGGGAACTGCTTATAGCTGCCCCGAGAGCAGGGTCTTCCTAATAATCCCCCAGCAAACCTCCCCTGGAGTGTGTATTCAATCCTGATGAGCGTCCTTCACGATTGTTCCTGCTCCTGGGGTTCAGTTAAAAAGAGGCAGAGGTCACACTGCCTATGTCACATGCAGACATTACTGCATTTTTTATTGTGATGTTTTACTGTTTCCAGTCTGAACTCAGACAGGAGATCCAGGCCTTCAACCAGGCTCTGAGCTTAAGAGAGCCCTCTCTTGGGCTTGCCAGGTAGCTCAGCGGTAGAGAATCTGCCTGCCAACACAGGCGACCCGAGTTCAATCCCTAAGATCCCATATGCCTTGGTGCAACTTAGCCCGAGCACCACAACTACTGAGCCTGTGCTCTTGAGCCCAAGAGCCGCAACTCCTGCAGCCAGTGTGTGCTAGAGCTCTTGCCCTGCAACAAAAGAAGCCATCGCAACGAGAAGCTTGTGCGCTGAAACTGGAGAGCAGCTCCTGCTCACCAAAACTAGAGGAAAGCTGCGCAGCAGCAAAGAGCCAGCACAGCCATAAATGCATACTTTTTTTTTTTTTTAAAGAAGCTTTAATTCTTAGAAAAAAGAGAGAGAGCCCTCCCCTTTCCCTGTCCCCATGGCCTGGAGTCGTGGTCAGAATCTGCCTGTATGCAACAGTGGTACCTGTTTCTTCTTGCCTAAGCCCAGGGCCAGCCCTATTTACCAGATGACGCTAACCAGATTAGAGCTCAATTCCTTCCCGGGGTCACCAGAGGAACTGGACTGAGGAAGGGATGTTTTGGCCTCAAGTAATCAGTTTGAACTCTAACATTGTCCTTATATAACTCTAAATGCTCTGATGTGTCTTCTCCACATGATTTCTCATCCTTCGATAAGCAAAGCCTGCTGCCTTCAGGGCCATTATAGGACCATGCTCCAGGGGACGGCAAGCAGAAGCTGCCGGCTCTCTTGAGCCTGGGTTCTGGAACTCGCAGGTCTCTTTTGGCACATTCTACAGGCCAGAATAAGTCACAAGTTCGTCTCAAATTCTAGGGAGTGAAGAAACAGACTGTGCCGCTGAATGGGAGGAGTGGCTAGGTCATGTTGCAAAAAGTATGTGTTCTAGAAAGGGAGGCATAAGCAGCCATTAAACAATAAACCAATTCCATTAATGGTATTTTATCTTCCTCATATATGAAATGAGAACAGTACCTAATTTCTAGGGTTATTATGGTAATTAAGTGAAATAGCATCTTTGAAAGGCCAAGTATAAAAAATACCTGGAGAGGGAGTACCTATTATTAAGGTCCTTGACAGAATGATTATAGACAGGCATCTCTCATAGGCAATTCTTGTTCTAGAACACCTGTCTTATTAATCTTTCTTTTTCGGTAGAACCTGCAGGACATATGACGAGGAACTGAGTTTTGTTGCCAATTTTAGGGATAAAATCTTGCTTATCCCTTCCTCACTGTAAGCTCCAAAATGTAGGAGTAGGAGATTACGGATGTTGAAATTTTAATTTGATTTGCCTTCAGTTTTTTTTTTTTTTTTTTTAGTTTATTTGTGTGGGTCAGTGTCCAGTTAGCAGAACAGAAACTACTCTAAGACTATCAGATAGAAGAGCGTTAACATAAGAAATCAGCTATAAATGTTTTGAAGGGCCGGAGAAAAAAAGAGAGAAGCTGAGATCACTCAGAGATTAGTAACTGCAGGAAGCGAGCAGCATCCTAGAGCTGACCAAGGAAAAAAAAAGAAAAAGTAGTATTGAGGGGAAAAAAAGGCCTTATCCAGAATGCACCATTGTTTGTGGCTGAGGCTGCTCATATAGTCACTGCTCCACTGCTATTATTCTTGGAACATCTCTCAAGAAGCCAGGAGGCTGAATTCCCATCCACACTTGCCCGTCATGATCCTGCTGCTTCCAGAGCCGGGGTCTAGGAGCGTCACTGCCTCCACTGCTGAAATTCAACTACCTAAGCACAAACCCACATCACCCACTGCTGTTGCTGCTGCCACTGCCAAAGACTTCAGCAAAAAAAAATTTTTTTTTTTTAATTGGCTTCTTCCTTCCACTCACCTTCCAGTCTCCCACCAGTGTCTGCCATTGGTAGAGCTCACTGGGAAGCCAGCTGGCTGGGGGATCTGGGAAATGTGGTTTGCAGGCTTCCATCCCCTCTATAGAGAAGGACAAGGAGGTGGGAATGGAACTGAGAGACTATAGAGGAACAGCAGGGTGCTGGTTCCTCCACACACACAGGTGTTTCCCACAGATGTGCATGTATCTCCAGATGCTTTCTACTCCGGTCTATCTGAAGCAAAGAGAACATAGGTTGAATGTTTCAAAACCTCTAACAGAACATTACCTCACCACATTTAACCATCTGATGACCAAACCGCTCTTCTTCTCGGCCATTTACTCCTTTCTTCCTTGGGATTGGCAGGAAATATGTCAATGCTGTTAATAACTTGCGTGTCACACTCCTCTTTGCAAAACACCAGTTGAATCATTTTGGTTTCCGTAGAAACAGGGACACTGGGGACCTCGCATCTAGTCAGCAACACAACCAGTTTCCATGCCCAGTCTATTCCACCCGCACATCAATATGGGTGAACCCCAGTGACTGGCCATCCCTCTCAGGGCTGAGAGACAAGTAATCTTCACCAAGCCTCTGTCCTGGGCCAGGCGCCACGCTGTGTGTTCGCACACAGAATCCACTGTAGTCTTCCTAACTACTCTGACTGCTAGGGGTGGGTGCACCCATTTTTCAGAGTAGGAAAATAAAGTCCAACATTATAAATGGGACAGTCAGAGAATCTGAACCCAGGCCTGACTTACTCCAAAGCCAAATTATTTCCATAACACCCGCAGCCTCTAGATCTACCTTGAGATAACTCCCAAGCATGTAAAGAGCAGGAAGAGGGCTGGGCAGAAGAAGACGAGAGCTGAATGACTGGTTGGGACAGGAGTGGCAACAGAGCAGGGGCTGTGATCGTCACCACTCGTCACAGCCGTCTTTCCGCTTGTGTCCCCTCTCCCTGCCAGTATCTCTCAGAGGTTGAGAGAGGCCTGGGTCACTTGCTTTTATTATTTTTCCCAGAACACAGTATAAGTTTGAATTTGGGGTTTCTGTTGATCTCCCCCACAGTGGGTCCCTGGGCTCCCCCTCCTTCTGTCTGCACCCCGATCTGCTGGGCTCCAAGGGGCAAGTGTCTTACATGACACATGAGACCTCCTCTTTCAAAAGGTTGTAAATACAGCTGGTCAGATCCCAAGCCTGCTCTTTAATTGCTTTCCCTCAGGACCCATTACATCACTCTGCACCCAGGGGAGGGTCTATAAATATCTTCTGATCAACTGAAAAAACACACAAACCTTTTTTTTTTTTTTTCTAAAAAAAATCCTCATCATTTTAGGAAAAGAGTGACCACTAAAGTTGATTTCATGGGTTCACTTTGGGATTCGCAATGTTTCACACAGCCACAAAGCATGAAGCCTGTGGCATCGAACAAAATGAAAGAAGCAAACCATAAATATATATATCATTTTCTAAAATCTCTTCTTTTTAAAATTTCATGATCTGAGACAGTGTTTCCTGCCTGGGCAGCCCTGTAGTCAGGTCCTCACCCCACACACATTGCTCTCCTCTGAAGAAGAATGAGAAAGAAAAAAAAAAAATGGAAATCTTGTGCTATTGGGAAACTGCTGGCTAAAAACTCCGTCTATCTCAACACTTTGTCCTCCTGACCCAGTTCTGTGAGATATCTTCATGGTCGAAAGCTTTACACATTTAAGCCAAACAGAACTCAGAATCCAGGAATGAGAGAGAAAATGAGATGATCTGAGGTGATAAAATATGCTGTTTTAGCCTAGTCTTCCCTTCTACGTAGATATCATTTACAGAAAAATGGTTTTAAACACCATGTTATGAAAACCCATCACTGGGAAGCAATTCAGAAGAGGTTTCCTTCCGGCGAGGAATCTGGTGCAACTTTTGGAGTTTCACATCTACCATATTTTCAGCAGCTGATCAAAAAGTCAATAATGTTTCCCGGACAATTTTTCAATTTTACACCAGCTACCAGACAGATCATCCTAAGGGTCTGAAAACAATATATCCCTAGTGGTGATTTCTTAGAAGCTTTGAAAGACTTCTAAGCTGAGACAGCTCAGTGAACTCCATATGCATTTTCAAAATGTCACTATTCTGCCTTCAATTTTAGTTCCTCTTTCAGCTGTGGGACAGCAAACGCTGCTGCAGAAATTAGCTTCTCGCACTCCTCTGGGGTCTCTGAAGAGAAATGGACAGAGAGATGTGCATATAATATTCTGTCTCTGGGCCCATGGGCCTGTGCCTGGGGTGGGGCGGTGGAGGGCTCCGGTGACCTGCAGTAGTTCTCCGCAGGGGTCAGATGTCTATTGCCTCAAGAATCTACCCAGAATGTTGGGGAAACTTCTCTTGCAGAGTGATAACAACTCTCCCTCCTCCAGCTCAGGCACTGGCCACAAAAGACAGGAAGGAAGTCACAACTTAAAAATAAAATTCGCACATAAGCATTCAGCCAACGTTTTAGTCTTAATCAGAGGTCTGTCTCATGGTGTCCTACCCCGACCTTCGTCCAATGTCATCAGCAGTCATCTGGATATTCAGACACCCTAGACCATCCCCTCTGGCCGGGATCTTCCTGGGAGAGGTGCCCCCCAACCCAGAGCCAGTGTGTCGCCCTCTGCTGAGAAAACCCTGCCTGTGGCTGGATGTGAGTCCCACACCCAAACGCTGTAGGTTGCCGCTGTGTCCATCCGCCTCGGGATGAATTCCCCAGGCTTTAGGACCATGTCTTTGGATCTCTTCAAGTTTCCCTTAAGGAGGGTTTTGGAACTTGCCTCCTGGCCACTAATGATGGAAAGCTTGTCACTGAGAAACTTTCAGTAAAGTCTCTGCTTTTCATTCAAGTAAAGGCTTCCTCCCCTGGAGCTTGCCCCATCTGGAAGTGGTCCCCGGGCACCATCTGGTCACACGCAGAGCCCCAAACCAGCCAGCTTTCAGTGTCTCCACACAGAGAGAAGGTGGGTTTTCATACCTTGAAGTGAATGAACTACTCCAAACAGCCTTTCAGTACAAGATCTCTGTTCCAGCTTTCGATATGCATATTTATTCTCTCTTTTTTTTTTTAGATCACTTCCTGGTAACAGCCAGGACTCACAGAATGACTGACTCATTTCATATTCCCCCTAGTTGGCCTCAATGCCTACCCAGCTTCCCTGATGGCAAGGCTCTGTTACCCAGAGGTTGGTGTGAAGCCAGCAGCAGAGCCATCTGGCCCCCAGGATGTAGGACATCACCATTTGAATCCACTGATCAGGGTCTATGAAGAGACCGCGGTTTGTAGTCTGGTGCTTCATGAGATGAATTGTCTTTCTTGTGAATGTAGACTCCAAATCATCACTCCATACCAACGAAATTAAGTCAGACACCTCTCCTTAAATCTGCCTTCAAAAATTATTTATCTCGGACAATTCACAGACTCAGTCCTTTTCCTACCCGCTGGCTTGTATGAACTGTGTATTTATTTGCTGACTAAAGTTCTTTCTTTAGTCCTGGTGGCACAGAGTCCTCCCTGCCCCCACCCATGCTGGAGGTTGCATAAACAAGCTTATCTTTTGGCAATGATTTTTCAAAAGCATATGAGTCCTTTTCTTTCCTCTCCGTCCCCCAGGCCCCCATCCTGTACTGTATTGAACTAGTGTCGGCTTCCCAAGCTTTTCTCCAGAGCATTGTGCTGGAATAAGGTCCATGGAAAAACACCGCCTGATGGGTTTGCAGATGCGGAGGGACGATGGGATTTCAGTGGATCGTGGAGAACACCGCTCTGCCGTGTTAACGGAAGGTCAAGGTGCACTGTACTCCATTCATGTCCTTCCTTTAGAACACAAAGGCCAACCTGATTCTCCCCTTCTCACCGTACCAGCTTCTGGACCTTGGTAGCAGATAGGTGTGTCAGCATGGTGATTTGCTGAACCAACTAGTGAGCAAATATTTCCTCTGTAGGTGTAGCTTCCCCAGCCAGGGGCCTCACAGTGAGAATTACCTCCCTGATTCTTTCCTCCTCTGGCCTTTAATAAGCCCCAATGTCAACCAAGTTTAATGGATCCATTTTTTTTCAAGCCTTCCAGAGAGAGAGATTCATAATTGCTCCAGAAAGAGTTCCTTAATGTTCATTAAATCCAGTTTACTTAGGTATTTGATCTGTACCTTATCGGCACACAGTCCATTCTGAAGGAGATCAGCCCTGGGATTTCTTTGGAAGGAATGATGCTAAAGCTGAAACTCCAGTACTTTGGCCACCTCATGCGAAGAGCTGACTCATTGGAACAGACTCTGATGCTGGGAGGGATTGGGGGCAAGAGGAGAAGGGGACGACAGAGGATGAGATGGCTGGATGGCATCACTGACTCGATGGACGTGAGTCTGAGTGAACTCTGGGAGTTGGTGATGGACAGGGAGGCCTGGCGTGCTGCGATTCATGGGGTTGCAAAGAGTCGGACATGACTGAGAGACTGATCTGATCTGATCTATTGGCACATACTAATCCATTGTGTGTAACTCATTTCTCATTATTTTTTTTCACTGAAGTACAGTTGATTTGTAATATTATATGTTGCCGGTACAGCGGAGGGATTCAGTATTTGTGCAGATTATACTCCGTTATAGGTTGTAACAATTTAATGGCTATGGTTCCCATGCTATACAGTGTATCCTAGTTGCTTATCTATTTTATACATAGTCATTGATATCTCTTAGTCCCACAACCCTAATTCATCCTTCCATCATTATTATTTCTTGAATAAGTGATTGAAAAAATTTGTACATGTGTATCTCCTTCCCAGACCTGTTTCTGGGTCTTTCTGAGATGGTGACAGAGCCCCCCACCCCCCCTCTTCCTGTGGCACGTCCCTCTCCGGAACAGCTCCCTGAATGCTGGCTATGTCTTGCTTATTGTACAGATAGAAAGGCACCCCGCATCAGTGGAAGAACCTCCTTGATGGGTCGCCCCAGCACCTGCTGTCTTTCCCCAGCCATGTGGCCTCAGTCTCCCTGATCGTTTCTGGGGCTGTCTTTTGAATCCTCTTAATGATCAATTGAGAGTTGGACTGTGAAGAAAGCTGAGTGCTGAAAAATTGATGCTTTTGAACTGTGGTGTTGCAGAAGACTCTTCAGAGTCCCTTGGACTGCAGGGAGATCCAACCAGTCCATTCTAAAGGAGATCAGTCCTGGGTGTTCTTTGGAAGGACTGATGCTAAAGTTGAAACTCCAGTACTTTGGCCACCTCATGTGAAGAGCTGACTCATTGGAAAAGACTCTGATGGTGGGAGGGACTGGGGGGAGGAGGAAAAGGGGACGACAGAGGATGAGATGGCTGGATGGCATCACCGACTTGATGGACGTGAGTTTGAGTGAACTCCGGGGGTTGGTGATGGACAGGGAGGCCTGGTGTGCTGCGATTCATGGGGTTGCAAAGAGTCAGACACAACTGAGCGACTGAACTGAACTGAATGATCAATTTCTCCTCTGACATCCAGCCATGCCTGAGTTTACTCCTGAATGACCAGCAGGCAGGTGGACAGCGGAGAGTCTGAAAACATGGTGAGGAATGCTCAGGTCTGTTGAAACAAAGGCCAAGGCCAACCCTGAGTCCAGGATGTGGAGCGTGGACAGGGCGGGGACAGCGTGAGGTCTGGGAGCTGCCTGTGTGCTCAGTGACCCAGGGCCTGGGGCCACACCCGGGGTTTTCCATTCCCGCAGGATGGACACTCACAGTCCCTTCCCAGCTGGAGCATCATCTTCACCTCTTGAGGGTGGATTTGAAGGGGTGAAGGGGAGAAAGAGACACACAGAGAGAGAAGCAGGGGAAGGAGAGGAGGAAGAAGAATAGACTGCACAGGACGTGGAGGAGGAGGAAGATGCGTGGATTAGGAACGGCTCCAAAGTCAAGACATGGGTATAAGCAAATCTACAGAAGCTCCTAACCTCCACGAGGTGGCGTATGCAACTGGAAGGCCCACCCACGCTATAGTTGCATTGTGGGTGAGACCTTTCTCTAAGTGTTCTGTGATAGGCAGAGGTGTCAGCATCATTTGAAGGACCCTAGCTGCAAACACTGAGAAAGTATGCACATCTAGAGCCTTTTCTTCTGTATTTTTATTTCCTCCAAGAGTGCCAATGCCACAAAATCATGGGAGGCTCTTTTGAAAGGAAAATTATAGGGGTAAGCACAAAATATTTAAAATATATATATAGACTAACGGTGGGAAGCGGGGAGAAGGCAGGAGGGACAGATATAAACAGACTTCCTGAGCCTTTGCTTTGTCAGTCAAATGCTCAAACAAATTCAGACTCCATGTGCATTTCAAGCTTCTCTCCCTTCAGCCCTGAGCCCAACCCCAGCACTATAGATACACAGACGTACTCACGTCAACCCCATGCTTCCCTACCTCCCTGTATTTAAAAAGTGCAATCTCCTCCACCTAGTTCTCCTTCTTGCCTTCCCTATTTTGCCAGATCTCACTTAAATCAGGCATTCCAACCTCTAAGACCTAATAGTGCCTGATGATCTGAGGGGGAGCTGATGTAATAATAACAGAAATAAAGTGCACAATAGATGTTATTCACTTTCAGTTCAGTCAGTTCAGTCACTCAGTCATGTCTGACTCTTTGTGACCCCATGGACTGCAGCACGCCAGGCTTCCCTGTCCGTCACCAACTCCCAAAGCTTGCTCAAACTCATGTCCACAGAGTCAGTGAAGCCATCCAACCATCTCATCC
Source organism: Bos indicus (assembly GCF_029378745.1). NCBI lineage: Eukaryota > Metazoa > Chordata > Mammalia > Artiodactyla > Bovidae > Bos > Bos indicus. Next base: position 14,905,023 of record NC_091786.1, read on the forward strand.
TCTGTCTGTCGTCCCCTTCTACTCCCGCCCTCAATCTTTCCCAGAATCAGGGTCTTATCCAATGAGTCAGTTCTTCCCATCAACTGGCCACAGTATTGGAGTTTCAGCCTCAGAATCAGACCTTCCAATGAATATTCAGGACCGATTTCCTTTACGATGGACTGGTTGGATTGCCTTCAAGTCCAAGGGACTCTCAAGTGTCTTCTCCAACATTACAGTTCAAAAGCATCAATTCTTTGGTGCTCAGCTTTCTTTATAGTCCAACTCTCATATCCATACACGACTACTAGAAAAACCGTAGCTTTGACCAGATGGACCTTTGTTGGCAAAGTAATGACTCTGCTTTTTAATATGCTGTCTAAGTTGGTCATAACTTTTCTTCCAAGGAGCAAGCATTTTTAATTTCATGGCTGCAGTCACCATCTGCAGTGATATTGGAGCCCAAAAAAATAAAGTGTGTCACTGTTTCCATTGTTTCCCCATCTATTTGCCATGAAGTGATGGGGCCGGATGCCATGATCTTTGTTTTCTGAATGTTGAGCTTTAAGCCAACTTTTTCACTCTCCTCTTTCACTTTCATCAAGAGGCTCTTTAGTTTTTCGCTTTCTGCCATAAGGATGGTGTCATCTGCATATCTGAGGTTATTGATATTTCTCCCAGCAATCTTCATTCTAGCTTGGGCTTCATCTAGCCCAGCATTTCTCATGATGTACTCTGCATATAAGTTAAATAAGCTGGGTGACAATATACAGCCTCGACGTACTCCTTTCCCAATTTGGAACCAGTCTGTTGTTCCATGTCCAGTTCTAACTGTTGCTTCCTGACCTGCATATAAGTTTCTCAAGAGGCAGGTCAGGTGGTCTGGGATCTGATATTCCCATCTCTTGAAGAATTTCCCACAGTTTATTGTGATCCACACAAAGGCTTTGGCATAGTCAGTAAAACAGAAATAGATGTTTTTCTGGCACTCTCTTGCTTTTTCAGTAATCCAGTGGATGTTGGCAATTTGATCTCTGGTTCCTCTGCCTTTTCTAAATCCAGCTTGAACATCTGGAAGTTCACGGTTCATATATTGCTGAAGCCTGGCTTGGAGAATTTTGAGCATTACTTTACTAGCGTGTGAGATGAGTGCAATTGTGCAGTAGTTTGAGCATTCTTTGGCATTGCCTTTCTTTGGGATTGGAATGAAAACTGACCTTTTCCAGTCCTGTGGCCACTGCTAAGTTTTCCAAATTTGCTGGCATATTGAGGGCAACATTTTTACAGCATCATCTTTCAGGATTTGAAATAGCTCCACTGGAATTCCATCACCTCCACTAGCTTTGTTCGTAGTGATGCTTTCTAAGGCCCACTTGACTTTACATTCCAGGATGTCTGGTTCCAGGTGAGTGATCACACCATCATTGTTATCTGGGTCATGAAGATCTTTTTTGTACAGTTCTTCTGTGTATTCTTGCCACCTCTTCCTAATATCTTCTGATCTGTTTCTGTCCTTTATTAAGCCCATCTTTGCATGAAATGTTCCCTTGGTATCTCTAATTTTCTAGAAGAGGAATTCACCTCAATCATCCCCAAACCATCTCCTACCCCTGTTCCGTGGAAAAATTATCTTCCACGAAAACAATCCCTGGTGCCAAAAAGACTGGGGACCGCTATTTCTTTCACGATGAAGCAAGAACCTCAAATTCACCGGTAACAATATTATGGAACAGAGCCAAGCCATTCCTGCTGTCTAAATTCCAAACCCATAGGATCCCTGAATGTGCAGTAGATGGGTGTTTGAAGCTGCTAAATGTCAGGGATAAATTCTCGTGCAGCAACAGTAACTGGCGCACCAGGTATGAGCATAGACACATTTTTCACTGCATTTACTGTCTTGGAGTATTCCTGAATCGGAGTCATCATTATAATATAAAGAAAAAGCATTTGGGGGAGATAAGTCACTTTTCTAAAAGAGAAAAATGTGCGGAATTTGCGGAGGGGGTGTTGCACCAATGCAGATGGGCACAACTCCCCACCTCCCCGGTATCCCTCAGGGTGAACTGCCCTCCTGGGAGAGGAAGCACCAGCATCCAGAACATGCACAAGTGGTCCCTGCAGGAAGAAGGCAGCAAAGGAAGCTTATTGGGCAGCTTAGGGATTGGAAGGGCAGTCATGGGAGAAACCCTTTTCTGTTGCATCTTATTTATGCCTTTATTATGCCACATTGTGGGTAACACACATGCACAGCGACACCGCAGCGCCCTCCACCGCTGATAGGGGACAGGACTTCCTGGTGATTGGATAAAGAAATTATTGCTAGGAAGAGAAGGGAAGTGTATGCTTCCGGTGAGTTTTGTTTTCTGTGGCTGAAATGTGAGGAACTTGGTGAACTTCCCAGTCCAAGGAGTCCCTGCAACAGGCTGATAAAGGAAGGAGACAGCCCCCACTCCCCAAAGTTACTGAAGCGAAAGTGAGCTGTGCATACACGGGATCCTTCCTTAAGTGGAGAGGAGTTGAAATGAAAAACAAAAGACGGTAGATTTTGTAATATTATCTTGGCGGTTACGTAATCGTCTAGAGGTATTGTTAAGACATTTAAGAACCCCAGTGATTAGCATTTGGACTATTTGTTTGACTTCCTGGCAAATGATCCAGAATAGTCAACATAATATTGAAGAAGAAGAAAAAGAATGGACACTACCTGCGTTCAAGCTGGAAAGTTATGACAATCAAAACAGCATGGTGTTGGCAAAAGAACAGACAAATGGATTAGTGAAACAGAATACAGAACCCAGAAACAGACCCCAATAAATATAACTAACTGATCTTTGACAAAAGAGCAAAGGAAACACAGTGGAGAAAAGATAGTCTTCTCAACAAACAGTTCTGGGACAACTGAGCATCCACTTGCAAAAAAAATAAAATAAAAAAGATTCTAGACACACACCTCCTACTCTTCACAATTATATGCTGCTTTTATTACCAGACTTTAGCTGCAGCTTATTTCTTTTTTTTTAAAAAAAAAAATTCATTTATTTGACTCTGCTGGGTCTTAGTTGCAGCACGTGAGATCTAATTTCCTGACTAGGGATTGAACCCAGGCCCCTTGCATTGGGAGCTCAGAGTCTTGGCCACTGGATCACCAGGGAAGTCTCTGTAGCGTATTTCAGAATCAGAAACTAAATATTTTCCCAAGTCATTTTGGACACCTACAGTTATTCACAGCCTGACGAGGAGACACTGTCTTTCAGTCATACTAAATACTTTGGCCTTTGCCGCACAGTTAAGATTGACAATGTAATTTGAAGGCATCACAGAGAACCCTAGGGGTGTGTTGGCATTTCCTCTTTGGTTAAACTTATAATTTCGTTTTTCCTTTTTTAAAGAGCATTAAGCAGCTTCTGTTGAAAGTCACTAGAAACCTTTAAAAGATTTTGAGGCCTAAATAATAGTTTTTTTATGATGCATGAAGGGGTCACACCAATTTCTCCCAGTTTTGAAAATTTTTGTAATGTACCCTCTGTCGTGGGGCAAGGTGTAATGCTCAGTGTGTGCACACGAGGTGACTTCTGCTTCAATACAGTAAAGCAGTGAAAGCTTTTTAAGACATTTTCGGTGACCACTAGGACACATATCCACTGATATGTTAATAGCGTGTGGTGCCACAATGCAAACAGTGAACCAGGAGTGGTGAAGTGGATGAAGAGATACTTCTACGCTGGCAAAGCTTGTGTGGCCATAGGCAGTGCCAACTGTCTTGGCACCTCACTTCTCCGCCCAGCAGCAGGCAAATCTTTTTGACAGGGCTTGCGTTACAGATCCCAATTTCATAAATGTTAACATATGGGAAAATAAACTGTGTTAAACTCGAGAAAATAGGGCAGCTTTCAAATATTCCAAGCCCTTGGAGAATTCTGCAGAGCTGGAGCTATGGCCACCAGATAGAAAGTTGTGTCTGCCTCTATCCTTTGTCATCCCAACACCTCCTCCAGCTTCAAACCTGGAGATCACAGAGTTCAAGTCACAGCATGGAGGGAAAACCAATCTAAAAAGGAAGAAGAAGACAATGGTTATGTTTATTTTAAGCTTCCTGCCTGAACTACCAAGAGGCTAATTTCTTCTAGATTAGACTTCATTTCCTGAGGGCTCATACGCAAATGTGTCTTTTCATGGCTGTGCTAAGACACGAAACCTCCTTTTCTCAGGAGGCTCATTTGAATGAGGGTGAACACACAGCTATTGTGAAAGACGGACTCCCATTTGATAAAGGAATGAGGAATAATTCCAATAAAAGCACTTTGCAGTTTTGCGTGTCCGTGTGTGGTTATTTTTGCTTTGGGTGTTCTTTGATTCTTTCTTTTTAATAAAATTATAAAGCAAACAAACTTTTAATGATGGTTCCAAGTGCTCACACAGCAAAGCCGCTCCCCTTCCTGCTTAGCAATTAAGAGCTTTGCTTTGTTGCCTATGAAAAAAATTCGTAGCTTTAAAAGAAATAGTAAGTCCCCCAGTTTGGAAATATGCGATAAGAACCTAGAGGAGGACAAAGTCAAACCAGGCCAAGATGCAGGTCCGTGGAAGGAATTTACACAAAGCTCTGGGAGAAAGAGTTACCTTGTGGGAGCTCAGTTCCCCTTCACTCAGAGGGTTAATTTAATGAGACCATAAAATGAATATGTGATCAATTTTTCGAAATTATCCATATCCATTGCATTTGAAAAGAACATATGATCACTACTATTAGGGTATAGTGTTGAATATACATGCATAAAAAAATAATTCCACCTTATTATTTACTAAATTGTTTAAAACTTTTATCTTTATCTCCTCCAGACCTGCCATGCTGAGCATGGTGTGTTGAAGTCTCCTTTTACTAATATGTTTCCATCTCTTTCTATTCTCATTTTACGTAATTTCTGTGTTATATGCTTGGTTGCTGTACCATTTGGTGCAGAGATGTTCATAATTTATCTTCATTGTGAATCATGATTTTTCAGCCTTAGATAGCATGCCTTTTTCTCTCATGTAAAGCTTTTTAGCCTGAATTCACGTTATCTGATTTAAAAATCATCACCCTTCTTTCTTACTGCTTTTATTTTTCTATTAGAACTTCTCCTGTTTCTTAATTTTTGGTCTTTTGAATCACTGTGATCAAGGCGTGTCTATTAAATATAACATTGCCTTGTAAGCTAATTTGATACCTGGCTCATTTGTCACTACAAGAAAAGAGAAGAAACCAGTAAAGTCTGTTCCATTTATTGATACCATTCCTGTTTAGTCTCAAAGCTGTCATATTATTTTATGTTATATTCACTGCATGCTGTGTTTACTGCATTTCCTTCTTCATTTGGCACATTTTCTTTGTTATTTCTTCTATGTTTATTTTTTTAGGTGACCTGCCTCTGCCCTCTCCAGGGTGGTTCCCATCATTCTACTTGATCTGCTTCTGAGGCTCAGGCCACTGCTCGTTCAACCACTAAAAATAAAAGAACCAGGAAACTAAAAAACAAGCCTCTGCATAAGGGAAGCCTGGCGTGCTGCAGTTGCAGTCCATGGGGTTGCAGAGAGTCGGACACAACTTAGCAACTCAACAACAACGTAAATGGGGGTGGGGGTCCTGAGATGGCAGCTGACATACCCTCGGCCACTCTCGCCTCGGGCTACACGTCTCTCAAGGGTGATAGAGTATCTTTATGGGCACAAGCAGCAGTCCCGATGCTACTGAGAACAGCACCCACCACCTTTAGCATCTTTCTGGCTCCAGCTGGTCACAGCCTCAGCCTACACTGTCTTCCCAGAATCTAGTCTCTGACATTCTTCTAGCTCTTCTCCCAGGAAGCTTCTCAATCGCCGTGTTGATCCATTGAGGCAAACAGATACCCTGGAAAGGACTTCTCCTGCAGCTGCACCTGATCTATGTCTAGACTCTATTGAAGCTTCCGCCGTATCCAAGTTCCTTCATCCTGTCCGTGACCTAGGATAACATTCTAGGATAGGGCAGGAAAATATCAAGAAACACAAAAGCTTAATAGTGTGCTTGTCTGATTTATAAGTTCGCAGAAATGCACCTGATTTCAAACTTGCTGAGTCAATATGTCCTGCATCCTACAAATCTGGTGGGAATCAGCGTGCCCACTGGTCTATGATGAAATCATGTTGCTGACCCAGAATGAAGTCAATTAGGATCACCTCAATAATCAAAAGTTAATTAAATTCTACCTGGTGGTTTTAGAAGGCATTTTAAAAATGTGTTTGAGTCCATGATATTAAAAATAAAAGTCCCTACTGACAGATTCTGATTGCCTTCAACTCCTAATATTTTCTTAACTATAAGCCCACTTAATCATAAAATGAGTCTTGCCCAACAAATCTTGGACCAGGAACTAGGGGGGGAAACCCCACTAATTTTGGGCTACATAGAAATTGGGGTCACATGTTTGAGCTCTGGAATCCTCAGTGATAAATCCTTGAATTAATATAAATCTGGAGGGGATAGATCATCTGGAAGCAGCGCTCTGTAATATGGATCCTGGCTATTTTATATCCAGATTATGTGCTTGATAAAACTGAGTGCATACAACACAGCCCAGACTTTAATGACAAGATCTTTCTCACAACATTCTTGTGAGTAAGATGTTAATGTAAGATGTTAATGTCTTCTTTTATATACAAAAAATCCTGTTTTGTATAGATATTAAGAGATTTCAGAAAAGTCAGCAGCAAGTGAGAACTGAACCCAGGTTCATCTGATTTAAAAAAAAAAACCCAATCTCTTTCCACTACACCACCTTGCAGTCCCATACACATGGGAAGTACAGGATGATGACTCTGGTCTCTGGATGCTCTTATTTGGGAGTTTTTACTTCCTTTGGTGTTATTGGCAGAGTGAATTCCTTGAGGTGTATGCATATCCCAAACAAGCACTCAGCAGTCCCCATGCCCAAATTGCCGGGGGGAGGGAATCAAATCCATCCCCCTGGATTGGAAGCACGGGAACCTTAACATCAGGAAAGTCCTGCCCAACTTTTTCTCTTCTGCTTTCCTCTGACACCAAAGCTGGAAATGGACAGCCTTATTTCCTAGTTGTTCTTGCATCTGGGCTTCTAAACTGTGAATCTGGTTCGACAAGTTAGTTATCTGCGCGTGAGTGAGACTGAGAGTCAGGATGGAGGCAGAAGCTACCTTCCTTCGCATTCACTTGTAATCATCGGGCAACGTGATTGTGAGACACTGGGACTTTCTCAAGGTTTAGTCGCTAATTTAATGGGCCCCCAGAGGAGGCTGGATGGCATCACTGACTCGATGGACGTGAGTCTGAGTGAACTCCGGGAGTTGGTGATGGACAGGGAGGCCTGGTGTGCTGCGATTCATGGGGTCGCAAAGAGTCGGACACGACTGAGCAACTGAACCGACTGAACTGAACTGAAAGACTGCTTGGGCTTCCCTAGTGGCTCAGTTGGTAAAGAATCCACCTGCAATGCAAAAGACATGGGTTTGATCCCTGGGTCGGGAAGATCCCCTGGAGGAGGAAATGGCAACCCACTGCAGTATTCTTGCTTGATAATGCCATGGACAGAGGAGTCTGCTGGGCTACAGTGTCTGGAGTTGCAAGACTTGGACATGACTTAGTGACTAAACCACCACCAAAGACTGCTTATTGGTTGGATGTCCACCACTACTAGAATTTAATCTCTATTCAAACACAGACTTTGTTTTGCTCACTTCTGTATAGCCTTCTAACACTTAGAACCCTAGTGGCAGACAGTAGGAACTCCATAAATAGTGTTGAATCAATGAATCTATTTTTCTTAACAGAATGTTGGTGCGTGCATGTTAAGTCGCTTCAGTCGTGTCTGACTGTTTGTGACCCTATGGACTGTATAGCCCACCAGGCTCCTCTGACCATGAGACTCTCCAGGCATGAACACTGGAGTGTGTTGCCATGCCCTCCTCCAAGGGATCTTCCCAACCCAGGGATCAAACCTACATCTCTTACCTCTCTTGTATTGTCAGAGGGGTTCTTTATCACTAGCATCACCTGGGAAGCCCTCTTACCTGAACACTACTCCAAAATTACTGCATTAGTAACAAGGTCATCAACAATATACCCTCAGTTATGCCTCTTCATGAAGCTTTCACCCGGGTTTAGAAAATCCTCAAAGAAAGCAAAGTGATATGTGTTCTCTGAATCTTACCATTAAATTTAGGGTGACCAAATCCTTCTGGTTTGCCTGATATTTTCTGTTTTAGCACTGAAATCCCATGACCTGAGCAAACCGAGATGATTAGTTGCCCTAGTTAAATTCATGAGGTGGTAAAGGAAGGCATTTGAAATTATATTATTTTAAATCCATCTTGCAAATTAAAGTTTGCAAACACAAATCTTTTAAACCAGCCTGGGGTTTCCTTCTCACGTCACAGTTGTCTTGTGAATGATCGCAGAAGCCATCAGGGTGAAATTTGAGCAATGGCCTTGGGCTGCCGTCTACACTTTTATCAATCTTCTTTTTTGGTTATGCACTGAATATGCTACAGCTCAGGGTGTGAAATATAATTAATAGCATATTTCATAATTAAATTTTAAAAACTTGATACAGGAGCTTCCCAGAGAAAAGTTATAGCACTAGATCCTTTGGGAACGCAAGGGAAATCTGCTTATAATGTAATTGGGAGACAGAAAAGTTAATTCTATTGAGAATATTTATCATGTTAATTCTAGGGATAAATAAATGCTTAGCTATCACAAACCATCAACAACTCCCCCCTCCCCTCCTCCCCTCCCCAGACTCTAGCGGCTGACATTATCCTGAAATTTCAGACATCGAGTTCAAGTACAATTTGGGATTCAAAATAATGTCTTTGATATGGTGCATCACTGAGAACTGGAGAATGTGAGCATGCTCAGTTCTACGACCCAACCTTCCAGTAGATGGATTATGCTGGAGAGTTTCGTTCCCCGATGATTCATGCGGTTGAACGCTTGGATGTTTAGATTTTCAAACATTCTTCTCAACCCAAACCAAAACTTAGCGATGCCGTCACCCTGGAGTTTGTTGAGCACCTGCAAAAACATTTGTGTTGCTAAAATCAACTGTGCCCCGTGACGGTGCCGTTTCTCCGGCCGTGCGTGTGAGGGGTTAACGGAGCCGGAGTTGCACAATCTAGCACAATGCATTCCTCAGAAACAGCAAGCGCAGTCTGAACGTGTTTACAAAGCAGATACAGGGAAACTGACCAAGCCGCCCGAGGGCAGCATGCTTAGGGAACAGAGGCACCACCTGGGCTGCTTTTCTTCTTAAGAAAATTGCCTAAAGGACTCCAGAAAACGCTTTTAGACCGTGTGAACTCTGACATGTCCCACATCTCAAGCCTTCCAACCCTTCCATGGAATGACTCAAGTTCTTGGACAGACTTAACATTTTTGCTCACACCGGCTATTAGGCCTGGCCACTTCCTTCCTTCCAGGCTCTATTTTTGGTAGCAGAACCCCTGCACCTGTTGTTAGCATGGCCGCAGAAGGAAACCTCAACAAAACCCTGGTCTGTCTGCCCAGCAAGGCCAGGCCTGCCCAAGCCGGGCAGGGGATGGTGTTAGGGTCCAGAGGGCCAGCAGCCTCGGGAGAGAACTGCGCACCCACATCTTCTTGTGTCTCCTGACCCGAAGCTTTGCCCAGCCGGGGTGCTCCTCCCTGGGTCTGTAGCCAGCCACCCTCCCGAGGGCTGGAGCCCAGGCGCCCGGCCCTGTTCTTTGACACTGGTGTGTGGATCCCAGGGGAGCAGGAGAAGCTTCTGGGTGGGGGGGTGACTGCATAGTTTCCACATCTGGAAGGCCAACATGACTGAAACACAACCTGGAGAAGCTTCCAGTCCCACAGAGTGGGATTCCCTCGGGGAGGGGTCTGCAGCAGCCTAAGTACAGGTGGAGAACTGGTTCCCAGGCCCCTCGGTGGGTCAGGCTCTAGTCCACCAGCTCCGACCATCCTGGCCCAGGGTGCGCCAGGGGGTGGTGTTGCAAGAGGTAGCCGAACACCATGGAGTAAAAACCAGTTTCTGCCTCCATTCTCTTTGCAAACCAAGGCTGCTACTGAGACACTGGGTACCTGACACCGCGTTCCAGGACCCCTCTGGGCTACCTGCTTGCAAGCCTCCTAGTGCGCTTTCTCTTTCCTCAGTAGAAATTTGGCAGAATTGCCGGGGGTTCTTATGTTCACCTTTTATCTGGGTCTGTTTGTCCACAGCTAGAATAACAGGGAGCTTTTAAAACCTAATGAATTCAACGTTCAAAGAATAGCCTCGAGCAAAAGGAATGTCTAATGTTCCATTAGGGCAGGAGGCCATTTGGGGCTTAACCGTCGTTTTCATTCACATGCAAAATACTTCCAAAAGCACAAGTTGGAAAACTCAGAATCCTGAAACCCAATCACTCATCTTCCTCAATCCTAAAATTTTGATCTCACTAGTTACCTGATAGCCAAATATACTTTAGATTTAGGATGGGGGGGGGGAAAAAACCAGATACTATTTTGGGGTTTGGATGGCCAGTAGATTTGTATTTCTTTTCTGTGTGTATTTCTTCTTCTCTATAAATACATTTAAATAGACTAAACACCTCCTTTGGCAGTTACTTCCATCAAAACATGGAAAAATGCTATGGCTGAGCATGGATTTATTTAGAAACTTGCAAAACGGTGTTCTGGAAGCCCTTTGCGGTTCAGGATGTGCTGGGTTCTTTCAACCTTCGGACTGGGCGGAAGTTCCTGCCACTGGATGCACAGGTCACAGCTGAACAGGCTCCTCATTATTAAGGGGATGACCCAGGTGCTGGAGCAGAGACTAAGACACTGAACCTGCCAGTTACACACACACACACACACAGATACACACAGACACACACACCCCAAGCCCATCACAAAAGCCTATCAACACACACACACACCAAGCCCATCACAAAAGCATATCCACACACACACACCAAGCCCATCATAAAACTGTATCAGTGCACACACACACACACACCAAGCCCATCAAAAAGGCATATCAACACACACACACACCAAGCCCACCATAAAACTGTATCAGTGCACACACACACACACACACACACCAAGCCCATCAAAAAGGCATATCAACACACACACACACCAAGCCCATCATAAAACTGTATCAGTGCACACACACACACACACACACACCAAGCCCATCAAAAAGGCATATCAACACACACACACACCAAGCCCACCATAAAACGTATCCACACACACACCCAAGCCCATCACAAAAGCTTATCAGCTCACACAGACACCAGCCAAAAGCAGCACTGTCCCCAGCACTTCCTGTAACAGACAATGAGGTCTGAGGCTGCGTCCCTGAGATGCCCCGTCTCGCTGATTTTTCTTCCTCAGGCCAACCCCAGGCACGGGGCTCCTTCCCCACACTCCTGGCAAGTGACACTGACGAACATGACAGAACACGCCCTTTCTCAGAAATAATTTAAACACCATTCTGGTTCTCCTGCCTTCTTGGCTATGCTCTGGGTGCGTGCTCAGCTGTCTCTGACTCTTTGTGACCTATGGATCACAGCCTGCCAGGTGCCTCTGCCCGTGGGGTTCTCCAGGCAAGAATACTGGAGTGGGTTTCCATGCCCTCCTCCAGGGGAATCGTCCCGACCCAGGCATCGAACCTGCATCTTCTTGGCCATGGATGGTTATCTTTAGGCCCCTCAGGTGCATTTCCAGTTCTCTGTCTTCTCTCACCTGGAGAGATGCTGCCTGTCCGGTCACAACCGAGTCGGCAGAAGCACACGGAGTGGCCTCTGGGCCCTGCAGAGCTGCTGAGAGGCCTGGAAGTGAGTTGGGGGGTTGGGGGGCTCCCTCTGTGTTTGGAAGAAAGAGGTCAAGAGGATCTCCCCTTTGATCTCCAGGTCACATGACCGAGAGCCGCCTTCCGCTATTGGTTAATTGATTCTAAAGCAGGGTGGCTGAGTAGAAGGATTTAGATCCAAGTTGCAAAGAACTGGACCTGTTTGTCCAGAACCTGGAAGAAGGTGAGGTCTTCAGTGAAGGGCACGGGGCCGAGGAAGACTGGCACCCCTCCTCCCTGCAGCTTCTCCTCTCGCCGAGATTGCAGAGGCTTTTCGTGAAGGGGAGGTAAACCCACTGCCACCGGGGTGCTCCTCATGGGAGCAGCCAACCGTCCAGCCTGGCATTTCAGCCACAGCACAGCAACCAGTAACATGCTTCAGTTCATTTTTTGTTCAGGGCTGGATAATTTTATGGCCACTAATTCTATCTGCAGCCACACACAGAGGGAGGTATAAAATTAGCCCTTTGTCCTTTCACTGAAGGAACCTTTTCAAACATTAACCCAGCAATCTCCTACACAAGCCTCAGAGGTAACAGGGAGGTGGGCTGAGGCTCCATAAGTTGATTTTACGGACACGGTGGAAGCTTGAGGGGTGAACTGGGTGGCTTCCCCGAGGTCACGGACTCGGTGGTGGAGTCTGGGATTCTGCAATTCACATTTCTCACTCGAAAAGATATGCCTTAAGTTCTGAGGGCAGGGCCTTGGGCTGAGGCCCCAGGTCTTAGAAAGAAGACCGAGCCAGGAGGAATGCAACAAATACCTCCTGTTACCAAAAATGTCTTATCCGTGAGCTCAGGATGTGACATAAATACAGAATTTTAATCATATATTTAAGAACAAGAAAAACACAGATGTGCATGGAATTTGCTAACAGTAGAGAGCAGTGGAAAGGGGGAAAAAGACTCCATCCATAATCACACCAGCCTCGGACGCTTACTACCTGTGAGGCTTTGCATAAAGGCATTTTCCTTTCCAGTCTCCATTTCTTCCCTGTGAAATGGAGATAAATCTCTATCCTGTGCACAACCTTGATGAGTGAAGAGGTGAAATTGTCATGTAAGACAGCACTCAGCACAGGATCCAGCTGCAGGCAAACACCCCGCAAAGGAAGGCATCCTCAGGGCTTCCTAGGTGGCTCAGACCGTAAAGAATCTGCCTGCAGTGCAGGATACCTATGTTCGATCCCTGGGTTGGGAAGAGCCCCTGGAGAAGCACACGGCAACCCACTCCAGTATTCTTGCCTGGAGAATCTCATGGACAGAGAAGCCTGGTGGGTTACAGTCCATGGGGTCACAAAGAGCCGGACATGACTGAATGATTAACACAAAAGAAAAGAAAGGGGGAAAGTTCCAGTCCGCCAGAAGAAATGATACACTGCCAGTCCTGTCCCATGACTGTCCTCTAAGGTACACACAGACAAAGCCAGGCGTGATGCCCATTAAAAATTTAACTATATATCATATTCATTTATTATCAATCCACAGGATAATTTGATTGCTACATGAGCTCATAAAAGCTTTTTCACCTTTACAAAATTAAAAAAAAAAATGTGCCACAAGGATGTAATAACTGCCGATAAACAAGAAAAGGAATCTTAAAATTATAAATTTGCTGTAGAAAAGATAAAAAACAATTATATTTTCTTTAGAATTTTACCTTGAATAAAATATTCCCCTGTATAAAAAATAAAAAAGCTTGCTCTGGTTAGAATTAGAGTATTTTTGTCTTCAAATCTGAGAATTTGCATAATCTTTCCATGATAGTTTTCCTTTGTACCGCGTGGCATTCAAGCATAGCAGATTAGAAAGATTTTCTCTTTTTTTTTTTGTTGTTGTTTTTTTTAAAGCAGTCTTTTAAAATGGGACATTGGTGGAGAAGTTCATTTCCTTCTTCTCCTCCTCAGGGATGTGGAACACGGCCTTTGAGGGGAGGAAGAGGAGGAAAGAAAATGAATGGGAGAGGAGGGGAGGGGATGAAGGGAAAGAGATGGGAGGGGAAGGAAGGGAGGAAGGGTCAGGGCTGGGAGGGGAGGAGGGAAGAAGGCTAGGGAAGGGGGGTGCTGATGTGCTGTGAAACAGAGCAGGATCACAAGAAGGTCTATCTGTAAGTGCTTTTAAGATAAGGTGCAGAAGCAGACTGCAACGTCGCTAGTACTGCCCTATGTACTGCCCTATGTACATATTCACAAGAATAAAAAATTCCAGCTAGTTCACATTTTCTTCCTCCGTGTGGAGGCATCCATTCCACCATGCTGGCCTTGACCACAGGCAACGCAGCACCTCACTGCCCGTATATGGGTTGGTCCTATGACGTCCTTGAACTTGAGGGAGCAGCCCTGGGAGATCCAGCAGGCTCTAGAGATAACGCGTCTACCAAGAAGCTGGAGTCCTGAGTTAAAAAGAAGCTCCAGTACTGGAGTTGGACACAGCAATCAATGTTCTATTTTGTCAAGGCTTTTTCCCTTAAGATTCGTCTACAACAGATGTCAGAGAGAAAAATAAAATACAAACAAACGATAAACACAAAGCCAAGAAATCCCGACAACCACCAGGGGAAGTCGCAGGCTTATTAGTAGCTCTTGACGCGGGCCTGGGTGATGTCTGACGTCTTCTTGATGACGCTGGCCCGGGTCTCCCGGTCTGGGCGGCTGCTGCTGGGCGTGGGGCTCATGGGGGCGGTGATGGGGAGGTCGGGGAACGGGGGCCAGGAGCTGTTGTAAGGCACCGGGCAGCTCTCCTCTTTGATGGTGACCTGGAGGTCGGGCTTGTTGGACGTGACAAAGGTGGCCATGCTGGGCAGTAGGTACGTGTTCCGCGGCCCCATGTTGCTGAGGTACTGTTTGCCTTCAACGCTCCTCTTCCGCCAGTGTGGCCGACCCTTGCAAAGAAAAGAATGATGACAGGTATTTCCTCTGCCCTTTCTCCAGTGGCTTTTTAAAACACGGCCCCTTCTCCCCACGTGTTAAGTATCTGAATTTAAGAGGCATGGAATAAACAAGAAGCTGAGTGACTCCACATCCTTGAACTGAGATCCATCCCCAGCCACACATGCCCCCAAAACACAGTTTCTCTCCCCCGCAACCTTTTATTTTTAATCATCAATGCCCGTCGCCCACCTCCCAGAAATCTAGCCGAGACTATTCTATGAAGGCAGGAAAATGAGGCAGCAGCTTGGTTTCTGGTTCCCCTCTAACGCCAGCTGCCTGGCCTGATTGTTAGGAAGCTCTGGGCCAGGATGGCTGGTGCGAGAGGGCGGCCAGGTCTTCACGATGGCCCCACCGGATCCCTGAGTCCAGCTGAGTTTTTCAGAAGAAGGCAAGTGAGGTGCTCAATAACACAGGGAATGCCCCTGGATCTCTTTCAAATGAGTGCAGTTCAGAGCTCCAGCATGCTGCCAACAGCTGGCTTCAAGCTGTGGGCGCCATTCAGGGAAGGAGCTAGAATTCTGACCTTGAAGAAACAGGGTCCAAATGTGTGAGCACCTGCGCCTGCTGTCTTTTCAGAATTCCCAGGCTATCCTTGGAAGCAGTTCGCACCCTGGGAAATCGCTATATCAAACAACCGCTAGACAGTCTGTCTGTCTGTAACTGACTCAAACACAGACACAAGGCAGGCTTCACAGGAATGCCTTCGCTCACCATCAGAGCCATTGGCTGGCATTGTCAGAGCCCAGCCAGAGGAAGGAGAACAGGAGGGGGACTCAGAATCCGACTGAATACACACCTGGCCAGTGGGCATGGATCGCGGGTGGCAGGGACTCTAGGGACCTGGAGAGCTGCTCCGGCTTAAAGCGCTTCCTGACATTGACCTCTCATCACTGCCCGGAGCCACCTGGACTTTCTATTTCTGCCCAAGAAGTAGGATGTTTATGGCCCTACGAACATCAGCGTTTCCTGGCTTTTTCCTGCCGCCACAGCCTGCTTTCTTACTGAGACATCTCTCACTCTCTGCCCTCCCGTTCATTTCCCCAAAGCCTCGTTTTGTAAGTTGAAATACAAAAGCACTGTCAATTTTTACGTTATGTATATTTCACCACCACCACCAAGAAAAGAAAAAAAAAGCCGCAACTGAAACTCATGATCAAAAGAAAAGAACCTCCACTAGCCACGCGGAAACCACCGTGCTGGTTGGGAAGGCTCTGTCCCAGCGCCTGCTGGCGCCAGCGGCCCCGCCATGCTTACCTCCGCGCTCTCTTCGTCACTGGGCACGCTATCCGTAGTTTCACTTTCTGTTCACAGAGAGAAAAACACAGGCCTATCATTCCTGCAGCTCAAACTGTTTGGAGGCTCAGGCAGTGTTTTAAAATACATATATATCAGAAACTTTTTCTTCCAAAGAAGTGGGTCACTAAACTCAAAACCTCCGTCTCCTTTGCTCAGGTCAAACGCGTGTGCCTGGGAGGTGTTGGGGTAGAATTGGAGTTCTCTAGTTCTGTCCCTTCGGAGAAAAGGTTGAAGGTGGAGGGGTGGCTCATTTTCCCAGGGCCAGGCTACGTTTATTCATGGTCTCTGCTTCCCGGGGTGGGATGTTGGGCCCCTGGGTGCCCGTCTGCCCCCCTGGTCCTCTGCCAGCTTCTGCCTCCGTGTCAGGCCCTTTCCTTGCGGCTGCTCCATCCAGGCCCCACACCATCCGCAGCAGCTGGTTCATTTAAATCCCAGCCCAGTCTCCCCAGGTCCCTCCTTTCCAGCCCAGTCTCCTCCCAGCCCCTCAGTGCTGATATCCTGGAAGGATAAAGGGGTTTATCTTCCCCCTGGCTTGCTGTGGATGCACAGATTCTAGGGGGGTTCCTGTGAGCCTCAGCTGCCGTGTTTACCTCCTCGTGGGGTTCCCTCCTCCGGAGGGCAGGCGGGGCTGTGACTTGCTCTGAAACCAACGGAACAGGGCGGAGGCGACAGGCTGTATGCGATCACATTACATAAGCCTGAAACCCCATCTAATGAGGCGACAACCTCCCCGGCTGGCCTTGAGGGGGCAGGCCGCCACGGCAGGGAGGCACCCGGACAGACAACCGAGGGGCTGCTTCCAGCCAACAGCCAGCAAGAAGCTGAGGCCCTCAGGCTGACAACCTGCCAGGAACTACATTCCACCCCGCGCTGTGTGAGCCTGGAAGCAGACCCTCCCAGATCCCATCCTGAGATGCGACAGCCGCCCCGGCCCAGAACTGGACAGCGGGTTTCTGCAGAGAATGCCCGGAGCCGAAGACCCGAGCCAAGTCATGCCTGCTCTCCTGACCCTCAGCAACTGTGGGATGATAAAGTGTGTTGTGTTCAGGGACTAAGTTTGTAGTTGTACGCGGCAACAGACGACAAACTCAGTCACCACCCTGATTCAGCCTTCCGGCTGTGAGAGACAGAGCAAGTGACTTGACTTCACAGAGGCACAGTTGGGAATAGAAGCACCTTCCAAAGAGGATGCTGTGCTCAGTCCGGGGCCCGGCACACAGCCCACATCCAGTAAATGCTGGAGCGCCTTTGTCCTGAGCTCACTAGCCTCCTTCAACACTGGATCTGTACCACATACTAGGGGAACAGGATCAGGCAACAACCAGAGGTGACATCACCTGTGCACAGAATACAAGATGTTTTTTTTCAAGTAATTTACCAGTGTTCTTTAAAAAAAAAAATTATTTATTTATTTTTGGCTGGGCTGGGTCTTCATTGCTGTGCAGACTTTTCTCTAGTTGCAGGGAGCAGGGGCTACTCCACAGTTGCGGTGCGTGGGCTTCTCATTGCAGTGGCTTCTCTCGTTGCAGAGCACGCGCTCCAGATGTACAGACTTCTGTAGTTGCAATTCCTGGGCTCTAGAGCACAGGCTCAGTAGCTGTGGTGCACAGGCTTAGTCGCTCTGAGGCATGTGGGATCTACCTGGACCAGGGATCAAACCTGAGTTTCCTGCATCGGCAGGTATTAATATATTCTTCACCACTGAGTTACCAGGGAATCCCCAAAATTTCAAGTAAAAATAATTTTTAAAAAATTTTTAAGCAAACTACTTTTGATTTTTAAGTAAAAAAAATTTTAAGTGTTTCAAATACTAAATTGATGGCGTGCAGTTTTTCAGGGTTCACAACATCGAGAAATGAACGCACAGAAGGGAGAACTTCCAAAATACAGGGACACTTAGAGGTCACCCTCGGGGTCACTCACTTTACAGACAAGGCCTGAAGGGAAGCCATATTAGTGAATGTTTATGGGGTTAGTCAGAGAAGGCGATGGCAACCCACTCCAGTACTCTTGCCTGGAAAATCCCATGGACGGAGGAGCCTGGTAGGCTGCAGTCCATGGGGTCGCTAAGAGTCGGACACGACTGAGCGACTTCACTTTCACTTTTCACTTTCCTGCATTGGAGAAGGAAATGGCAACCCACTCCAGTGTTCTTGCCTGGAGAATCCCAGGGACAGGGGAGCCTGGTGGGCTGCCATCTAAGGGGTCGCACAGAGTTGGACACGACTGAAGTGACTTAGCAGCAGCAGCAGCAGTACAGGGTTAGTGAGCCGTGGGCCAGCACTTTGCCTGCAGGTCTTATTCAGTCTCTCAAGGACCCTAAGTCAGGAAGCAGGTCCTGTCACCCCACCCCACCTTCATTGGGCAGAAGATGTTGTGTGTTCTCGTGGCTTCTACCCTTTCCACTTCAAACCTACAGAGGCCCTGGCCTCCAGCCTCCAACCTTGCTGGTGGCATGGCTATGACCAGGTAGCCCCCCAGCCCAGACAGAGCCCTTCCGACCACACAGAGCACCAGTCCTAGACCAGCCCCTCCACGAACTAAAGGCTAGGGAACAAATGGACAAACTGAGGCACAGAATCATTCTTCAAACAAGGAAGCTGAAAGTGATGACACGGGGCCCATCCTGGGGCCTCTCAGCACCGTTCTCGGTCACTGTACTTCAGTGACTTCACCCAGGCCTGAGCCACTGCAGACGGCTGACCACCCGCAGCCAGAAAACCGGCCCGTCCAGCAGAGGTAGCAGACGCCCGGGAAGCCCTGACCCTCTTTATTGGGGCAAACCAGCAACGCCAGGCACAAGAGACCCTTCCCCACCAAAACACATTATTGTAAAAACAACAGCAAGGGAAAGCACCCCTCCTGGCTTAATCTTCCAGCTAGCCCAGGACTCCTAAGAGGAGACAGAAATCAGTGGCTGCCACTCCCAAGAAGAAAGCAGAACAGAGATGTTGAGAAACCAACTCAAGTGTGATGGTCTGAGTCAGTGCAGGGAGGGAAGACAGACCAGCCTTCTGATGCCCGGGCTCCGGGCACTGAAGCTCTCCTGCAGCTCCGACCTCCCACGAAACTTCAAGATCCCCATTCCGTTTTGAGCATTAGCTTCGTAGGGCTCCAAAGTCGAGTCGAGGTTTCTCTTCCTTTCCTGTAGGTCCAGCCCCTCCAATTCCTCCTAATCACCCTATAGAAATACTTCGTCTTCTGTTCCTCTCCCCTTCAAATAAACACAGGATGCCACCAGGCTTGTTGGAAATGGGCAAAAACCAGCAGGGAATTGAGTCACCAACGTGGGAGGGGCTTGGGATGCAGTCTCTGGGAAGACTCTGTGCTGGGACCTGGCATGACCATAAATGGGATCAGAATGTTATCCACCTTTAAGTACAACTTCAGGGAAACTGCTGGAGACAAGAGGAGATACACATGCTCCGAACTTCTGTTTTCAGCTGACATAAGTGTCTGCGGAAGAACATCATTTCTAAAGGAAGGTCAATTCCCTCTGAAGCAGTTTTGAAGAATCTCCATATTAGCAAACTGAGATTTCTATTTATTTTCTTAAAGCATTTTCTTGGATGCTCCGCACGGCATGTGGGATCCTAGTTCCCGGACGAAGGATCGAACCCCTGCCCCTTGCATTGGAAGCATGCAGTCTTAACCACTGGCCCATCAGGAAGTTCCTGATTTTTCTAGTTTTTAGTATTTAAAAGAACGGCCTCGAGTGCCTTCAGCTTAGGAGCAAAGGATGCTTGAAGCCCCAGCCTGAGGATATCAAACCCTTCTCTCTAGAAGAACAGCGGTACTTACAGTGACTCCTGGGTCACTGGCTCAAAGTGCTTTGTTGGGGGCCACGCATACCTATTTTCCTGTTTTCTTGGGTTTTACTTCACCACCAGTATTTTCACAGAACTTACAAGTTCACAGCAGCTGCTGCTTCCAGATCAATGTTGTTACTGACACATCAATATGAGTTGTTTTATTTTTCCTTTTCATTAGTTTCAGTTTGGGTTCTGATTTGCTTTGAGTAAAATGGAATTAAAAAAAAATGGGGAGTTGCCTCTTAAGCACAGTCTGAGTAAGTTGTAGTGTTTACAGAGTAATAGCAGGTACCTAAGCAGTTTGATTGATCTTTCTGGTCTCTGTTTTCCCAGAAGCACCCGGAGTGGGTTTGGGTGCTCCCTCCAGGACCTGCAGTTTTACAATGACGCTAGTCTTAGGCTCACTCTCCACGTAGCCCAGTTTCTTTCTTTCTTTTTTTTTTTAGCTCTATTTTTTTTGGCTGTGTGGCCTGACACGCAGGATCTTAGTTCCCTGACCAGGGATCTAACCCATGCCCCCTGCAGTGGAAGCACGGAGTCTTAACCACTGGACTGCCAGGGGAGTCCCCTTAGCCCAGTTTTTATTGTCAGACCATCTTAGGAACATGATTTGGAAGGAGACAACACGTCTTCCGTCACAGCCCTTTTGCACAATGACATCTTGGTACATTTTCTGGAAGACTTGTTCAACAAGTTTTATTAATAAGATTGACAAGGATTCTTTTCCCTCGATCACTTCCTCCATGACTGTTACTACAAGTCTCAATGAAAAGGTTCAAATCAGAGCCCTCTTTAAAATTATATATATATATTTATTTCTGTATTTGGCTGCATCAGGTCTTAGCTGTGGCGTGTGGGATCCTTTGTTACGGGATGCAGGCTTCTCTCCAGTTGCAGCACACAGGCTTAGCTGCTCCACAGCATGTGGAATCTGAGTTCCCCGACCAGGGATCAAACCTGCATCCCATGCATTAGAAGGCAGATTCTTAACCACTGGACCACCAGGGAAGTCTTTCAAACCAGAGTCCTCTTAAAGCACTCTTATTTTTGCTGCACCCAACAAAACACAAGCCTGCTCCGGTTTCCTGAAGGACCCAAAGTCTTTTCTGCTAGTGGCTGGTCTCCCTTCTCTCAGTTATTACAAATCAGTCTTTTGTCTTCTGCCTTCTTCTCCATCCTCTCATCCAGCCTTCCCCCCAGTACTACTGTGATTTCTCTTATTAAGCCACCAACAACATAATAAATAATCCCTATTCACACACCGGAATCTTTAAAAATAAAAAGGACTCTTCTCTAGAGTTTCCCAGGGTTGGGCTTTGGGACATCCCTTCCCAGAATAAAGTTTCATGAATCCAACTAGAATTTCATGTTGTCTTCTAATAACATAATGCAAGTGTGTGTGCTCAGTAGTTAAGTCATGTTCGACTCTTTAGTGACTCCATGGACTGCAGTCCATCAGGGTTCCTCTGTCCATGGGATTTCCCAGGCAAGAATACTGACATGGGTTGCCATTTCCTCCTCCAGGGGCTCTTCCCAATCCACCGGTTGAACCCATGTCTCCTGAACTACAGGCAGATTACTTACCACTGAGCCACCAGGGAAGCCCACAGGGCAAGTACCTCCACTCAAAGAAACTGTCCCTTTTCTTGCTCAACATCATATTTAGACCACGGAGAAGACCGAGTTGCAACAATGAATGTGGTTTTTGTAATACTACTGGGATTCTATTTCAATGATCAGTAGGGAGGAAAAAAATAGCAAACAACTGCCTCCAAATACCAGTTTCCTAAATGAATGAAAGTGGTTAGAGAAGGCTGAAATTCACTTGAATAGTTCAAACAAAGGGACCCTGTCATGAAAAACAGGCAAACAGCCTATTTTTTTTGTGGAGACCATCAAGTTTAAAAAGGAATACAACCAAGAAGCTGTCTTTCCTAGCAGCAAGCTATGGAATTCCTGACTGAAAGATTTTAGCTACCCATGGTCAGTAACAGATAAGTTTCTGCTGTGTCCTGGGTTCTAGAAAAGTGGTAGTGATGACTTATCTTGGCTCTATCCAATAAGCCTCCCCGCAAAGGGTTCTGGAGAATTCAGACAATGAAAACAATGGAAAAAAATAAAGGCCAGGCTGAAACACCAGGCTCCGAGCAAACCCCTGCTGCCTGCCAGCCTGGCACTAAAATCCTTCTTTTCACATCTTGCAAATGTCCTGAAAAGGGTAATGACATTTTCATTTCTCTCTGCATGAATCAGCTGTTCTTGGGATTCTTCTGCAAAGGCAAAATGCTACTGCTGGCAGAACAGCAAGAAGAGGCCCTTCCAGAATCCCCAAGAACACTTCAGAAAACTCTTACTCAACAGATAAATAGAAAAGTTGATTCTAAAGCACTAACCCCTTTAAAAACAAAACAAACAAAAAAAAAACGATGTAATAATGCCTGCAATGCATGACACAGAGCAGCCACACATTTGCAGCCATGGTCAGGGAAACAAAAGCAAAGTGGCTGAGTGTTTCAGGTTTCAGTTATCTCCACTGTAGAATCAGGGCATAAGCATTTGGCTCTGCCTCCTTTGCTTGGCCCTTGAGATCCTGGCATGTGGACTGCTCTGAATGGCAGAGCCCCACGAGTTCCTGCAGGGCAGCATCGCAGTGCAAGGGCTAAGAACAGCATCAGCCACGCGTGGGTCCCACTGTGCTATAGATTGTCCATCTCTGGACACACCGCTTCACCCCAGCAGCCTTAGATACTTCATTTTTAAAGACATAATAATGACAGTACCCAGGGCTATTCTCCTGACAATTAAATAAGCCAGTCAACATCCAGCACTTAGCATAGTTTCCAGGGCACAACACACACGCAGCAAACAGTATCGTCATAGTTCCTATTACAGGGAATGGTACACACAGGAGTTCAAAAGATGTTTCATGAATAAATAACTGATGACAAGCTTAGCCTGTTTGGCAGATTATAGGCCTCTTGTAGCCAAGGTTGCTTCTCACTTTCCTTTTATGTTTGCAGCACAAAAGAAAGTCAGGACCTTGAGGACATTCTGCAAAGTGAAATAAGCCAGTCACAAATGAACCAATACTGTATAACTGCACTTATATGAGGTACATAGAGTAGCCAAATGCAGAGAGACAGAAAGTACAAGGGGGACTGCCAAGGGGCTGGGGGGAGGCGGATGGGGAGTTACTGTATATCGGGCACGAAGTTTCAGTTTTGCAAAGTGAAAGAGCTCTAGAGATGGACGGGGTGCTCCTTGCACAACATGGTTAAGGCACTGAATGCCGCTGAAATAGCTGAAGCGGGGGGACCTCCCTGGCAGCCCAGCGGTTAAGACTTCTCACTTCCACAGCAGAGGGCATGGGTTCATCCCTGTTCGAGGAACCAAGATCCCACATGGCACACATCATGGCCCCCAAAAAATAGTAACGAAAAGGCTAAAGTGGTAAATGTTATACTACAGATATTTTACCACAATCGAAAAAAAATTAAGTTGACATGGAAGCAAGTTGGGGTTCAGGAAACAGAAGGTTAATTTAGGGGCTGCTAATGTACAAACGATGTGTCACATGAATCCACCTAATTCTGAAGCCGACTCTGTGCCAGTCACTGGGGTGGTGCCCAGACTGAAGGACACGCTACTTGGCAGCACATAAAGAGCACTGGGAAGAACTCCTGACCTGAGCGACTGGGGTTACCCATCAGAGGACATCCACTTTTTACCTGTAATAACCCTGACTTAGACCTTACATTTCATAATTATAACTGAGTCCCAAAAAGTCAAGTGGAGATCGTCAGAAGGAGGGTAAGACGTAATGTTGGTGGAGGAAGGGAACCACCACTTTATCCTCTAAGGATGGGAGAGCCCGCTGAATCTGGTCCTAACGCTCTGACATCGGGGCCAATTTCTGCCAGTCTGGGGACATTCCCTGGAGAGTTCAAAATGCTCAATGAGAAGCTGTGCTAAATTGAAAAAGAAGCGGAACCTATGTGGAGATGACAAGGAAACTTGGTGGAACGTGGGGTCTGCAGGTTCAGTTCAAATTCTGACCCAAACACTTATGGGCCTGGAGCAATCCCTTCACTTCCGATGAAGGAACTGGAAGAGGTGATCCCTAAGGTCCTACCCAGGTGGGACAAACTCAGATTCCATGAAAAACACCCTTCCAAATTTCTGATAATGTGTGCAAATAAAACAGACACAGATGAACTGTTACACTGGCCAAAACTTTCGTTCAGGTTTTTCTGCAACATCTTTCTATAACATCTGTAAAATCGAACATACTTCTCCCCCCAAAGAAATCTTCTTATTCATTAGTCATGCGTGAATATGTTACGGGTGATCAAGTGAAATGTGACCAAGACTTGGAACTGAGAACAAAAGTGTCTAAGGAGATGGTGCTTGAGAACATTAAAGACAGAATAATTCCAGCCAGAGTAATCCTTAGGAAGGAGGAGAGGTTGTCTGCTGTGTTGGTGAAATGGGTGACCTTAGACTAAAGGATCTCCTTGCCTTGTTCCTCGTTCAGTGGCAGAGATTCTGACCCACCCAGCCCCTTACCTGCGTAGGAAGACACGGGGGAGATCTGCAGGGGGTAGAGCTCACTCATGCTGACCGGCTGTTCATCGCTCTCGGTGGTCACCTCCACAACTTGGCAGATGTCCGGTGGGTTAGCGACAATCTCTTGATCCTCATAGGTGCCGTCCAGATGTGACTGTCCTACGACTTTAAAGAAAAGACGGCCATCATGTGCCACCATCACCAGTCTGTACCATCCTGGCATGCACTCTCAAGAAAGAAAACCTCCCCCGAGAGAGCCCAGGAGCCGGAGTCCCAGTTATCAAATGTCATCTGCCATGAAATAAGAACAAGCCTTCACTTTGGGTTAATGTCCCTGGAGAAGCAGCTTGCCAATAACCTGGCTCCCCAGGGCTGAAATAGCCCTGCCAATGGTGCTCATGTGTGGCAGCATCCCAAACTCAACCCTCCCAGGGCCAAGGCTGCAGGAGCACGGGCCCCATCCAGACCCAGCCCCAGGGCACAAGAGGGAAGCAGTGCTGCGAACGTGACCCGTTTCTCTTCTCTGCTCCTCCTCTAAAAGAAGCTGCTGTGCTAGTTTCTGGGTCCTGGGGTCCAGAGAGCTCATCAAACTTTAACAAAGAGGAAGGACCACCAAAATCCACCCTATTGTGTCATGTCTAGCTGTGGGACGCTCTGTTCATACTCTCCACCCTCTTCCTCCTCTGCAGGCAAAAGATGTCATATCAGAACGATCGAAAAGACTGCCTTCCCAGTTCTAACACAGCTTCGCAGCATCAGCTCCTCAAAACACTTAACAAGATGAATTCTGACCACCTTGGCTCTGAATCCTGCCTCAATCTTTTTTTAAATCAAGCTTTTCAGTTTGCGATCACTGGAGATTCACATGCAGTTGTAAGAGATAATACAGAGATCCCACACACCCTTTGCCATGTGTCCTCCAATGGTAACACCTTATTAAACCATCGTACAGTATCAGGACATTGACACTGATAATCTATGCGTCTTGTTCAGATTTCCTTGTTTCACTTGTACTCCTGCGTGTGTGTTTGTGTGTATACTTAGTTCTGGCAATTTCATTACACATGTGGTTTCACATAGCCACCACCACAGTCGAAACACCAAACAGTCTAATCATTACAAGCATCTTCTATAACCGTTATCCACTGTCCTTCTGCCTCCTCCCCTTGTCTCTAACCCCTGACATCCGCTCATGTGTTTCCCATTTCTATAATTTTTGTCATTTCAAGCAGGCCTCACGGATGAACTCACACGGTAACCTTTTGAGACGGGTTGTTTTCACTCAGTGTAATTCCCTGGAGATTCATCCAAGTTGTTGTGTTTATCAGGAGTTGGTTACTTCACACTGCTGAGTAATATTCCATGATGTGGATGTACCACGGTCTGCTTTTATTCACCCACTGAAGGACTTGTAGTATGTTCCATTCTTTGGCTATTATAAATAAGGCTGCTATGGCCATTCACGCAGTTTTTATCTGAACATAAGTATCCATCTCTGGGACAAAGGTGCAAGAGTGCAATTGCTGGATCACGTGGTAATTAGATGTTTAGTTTTACAAAAAACTGCCAAAGTAGCGTACAGAACGGCCACACCATTTTACGTTCCCACCAGCAATGAATGGATGAGCTCACTGATGCACATTTTCACCAGATTTTGGTGTCATCATTACTTTTTTGACTTTACTCATTCTGATACATGTTGGTGATACCTCACTGTGGTTTTAATCTGAATGCCCCTAATGCCCTGTCCCACTTTCAAACAGAGCAGACCACATACTTCTGTTGGCAACTGATTGGATGGGATATCGCTGAAAACTGGCACCCATAAGCAAACAGGACCGACGTTTTCCCAAGGGCCTCTCTCAAAGCACTCCGTACCCATAATCAACTTACGCTTGTGCGTAAGTTACTTTAACATTTTATCACATGAGAATGTCAGGGAAAGCATCGCTATCCCATTATAAATGAAGACACTTGGGCACAGAGAAGTACAGTGGCTTCTCCGAAGTCACTCGGCTCGGATCATGGGCAGTGCTCTGCGTCCCTGGCCACCTGGAAAAGGTTCAGGTTAGGCGGGAAGGCAGCCACATTCCAGTCTCCTGGAGAAGTTATTAGCATCATGGGCCAGTTCCTGCATTCACTGCTCCAAGTATTTTGATTTCTGTTTATACATGGGTTTCTGTTTGAACTGCCTGGGCAATGAGGGGTGATGAAATGACCAGCACAAGGTAGGGAGAACATAACCTGATTTCTATACAGGGGAGGTTTTAGAAGGGAGTGAGAATCCATGGATTTTCTAGCAAAGAAAAGAAAGGTGCAGAAGAAA
Organism: Bos indicus; assembly: GCF_029378745.1. Lineage (NCBI taxonomy): Eukaryota > Metazoa > Chordata > Mammalia > Artiodactyla > Bovidae > Bos > Bos indicus. Next base: position 14,931,792 of record NC_091786.1, read on the forward strand.
CTGGGAAAGGAGATTTGCGGATGTGATAACAGACTCCTCAAAGTCATGGCAGAAGGAATGGAATGGAAACTGGATGCCACCAAGGTCTTCCTGGAGGGGGTCGCATAAAATTAAAGAAGAGGAGGGCAGGCTACATATGGCAGACAGACTCCCAAACTCTTATTTTATCCTTTGGATGATCCTACTCGGGCCTGAGAGCATCCATTATGCTGCTCACCAGACACACACTGAGCACTGACACTGACCTCTCTCAAGTTTCTTCTGCCTCTTCTCCCAAGGAAAATAAGACGGCAGGAAAGCGAGATGGCGTCTTTCCTTTCCCTAACTGGGGGTGGATATGAAAACCTAACAAGGTGTGTCTGTGTGTGCATGTGTGTGTGTGTGAGATCTTACACGCTAAGATCTTTTATAAATTTCATTTAAATCAAGGCCGCTTTAACTTCCAATCCTCCAAAAGTCCTTTCTCCCTTGCACTATCATTCTAGGGAGTATAAACAATGGTGGCCATTCAAGCATCTTCCTAACTGCATCCCTTTGTTCTGACCAGGAATTCTCTTCCTCAAGGTATTCCCCCAGAAGGCCCAACTCAGTCATTCAACTGACAAGAGATTTCTGGAGCATCGTCTTTGTACAAGGCCTGGCTATCAGGTCCTAGGAGGACACGAGGAAGCACAGTCTAGGCCAGGATCTGGTTTGTGAGAAGTCCAGCGGGGCTGGAGGCCAGCACGCAATGATCCAGAGAATAAGCCGAGGACAGTCGTGAAAAGGAACAGAAAGCAGAGGGCCCGTGATGAAAGTTCAGGAAGTGGAATATTTTTTTCCAGTTCCAGGAAATCAAAGGCTTCAGCGAGCGGGAGGGGAGAAGGGGAGGGTGAATGGCAGGCAGGAGTCAGATGCTTCTGCTTTCGGGGGGCCTTTTCCTGCCCCCGCCCCAACCCAGAACAGAGCTGCCCTCTTCTTCCTGTGGGCCCCTCGCTTGCTGTCCCCAAAGCTCAGCCAAAACGACAACGTGACGTGATCTCGGGACGTGTCCTGACTTTCGGCCTCACGTGGCCCATTAATTCTCTGTCTCTTTATTAAACTCTGTGTTCATGCATGTCATCTCCCAACCACGCTGTGGCTCCCGAGAGAGCCGAGAACCTGCATGAGGACTCTGTGTCTCGAGTCACAGCACACGTTTGCGGCTTGGACCGCAGAGCAGCTCGATGACTCTGCTGAGTAAAGAGATGAATAAACAGAGCAAGGCTCCCTGGCGGGAGCCAGAAGCCTGCAAGAGTTCAGGACCATTTGTGAGTACCGGATGGAACAACGGATGTCTTCTAGAGAATTTCAGGACTCCTGGCAAGTGGGATTTTAAAAATCTAGGTGAAGTGATAAAGACAGAGCAACCATAGCCGCCAGGGGCTTGCAGGAGGGACATAAAAACATTTGGGGGTGAGGAAAGTGACCTATGTCTTAAATATAGCGGTGGTCACACCACAGAGGACATCCATCAAAATTCACAGAGCTGCACACCTTCTAAGAGGGCTGCTTTTACTGTATTTCACTTAATATACATGCTTTCAGACCAAAAGTAGATAAGCACCTCTAATTCAATTTTTAAGTGTATCCTGAATACCAGTGACAAAGAGAGAAAATAAGTTTTTGCTTTCTGGGCTACATCTGGTACCCAGTTAATATGAGTCCACGAGGTTTAAGGCCAAGCATCACCCTGAGAGCGTGTAGCTCTGTGCTTGGGACAGGGACGAGCGCCGCTCTCCATCTGAACACGACCAAGGACACTTTAGAAACTTTCCAGCTCGTAAGTCGCAAGTCCAAGAGAGAAGCGCAGAGGTCCCACACGTCTGAGATGCTCTCTGGATGGGCTTTACACACCAGCCTTGATCAATCTCCTTCTCTTTACCCATCTATAGAGACAGATGCGAACTGATTTCCCTGAATCACCAAACTTTACCCCCAGGGGACCACACAGACAGAGCCACTGATTCCTGAGGAATGAAAAGTCACAAGAAGAGCAGAGTTAGCAATCTGCTCAAGCAGCGGTACCCAACCTTTTTGGCACCAGGGACCAGTTTCGTGGAAGATGATTTTTCCAAGAACCTGGGGTTGGGGACCCTTGTGCTACAGCATGAAAGGACAAGAGTGGGAGCCCTCTAGGTGCTGGATGATCCTGATAACCAATAAGAACAAAACCTAACATCTTCTGGGCCCTGAAGTTTGTCTTCCCCCCCATGGATGATCACCTGTGAGACCTTACAACTCCATGGGGAAGATATGATTATCACCCTGTCTTACACAGGTGGAAAAACATCATGGAGAATCAAATAGCTAACAGAGAGTTCAATGGTCAGACAGCTGGTTAAGTGGCAGTCTCAGGGTGGACATTCAGCTTTCCCTCTCCAGTACTCAGCAGCACCGTCTCCTGAAAGAGTTAAGGAAGTTCAAACTGAGCTACCCAGGGCTTTCTGAGCCCCTCTTAGGAGAAAAACTTTCAAATCTCACCTTAATAAAACTCTGGGCTCATAACCAATAGTGAAATTGCTTTTCAACAGTTCTATATTGGGTGCCAAGGAAATTCTCGAATGGCCAGAGGAGCAAGGAATCCACTAAGCTCCTCTAGCTTATGAAGGTCAGCACATCAGGAAAAGAGACACCCACAGGAATGTAATTTTATCGGGACTTCGTTGCTGAGACTTACAACAATATTATTCATGGCTCGTTACTGATGAGCCAGTTTGATTCCTTAAAAGGTCATTCTCACTTTATTAATAACTGTTGACTTAATGCAGGGCTCCACCCAAGAAAGTAGTTGCCCCCATGCCTCAGAGAAAGATCTTAAAAGTAGCCTGCTAGGAATGGAAAAGTTCTTTGAAGGTGGGTTGGTCCTACCACTTGGCAGCTGAAAAAAAGCTGAAAACCAGGGAAGCCGGGTAAATTGTCAAGGTCACTCAGGCGGCTGCAGGGTCCAGCTGAAGGCATAGAAAAGCAGGCCATTTGCAAGCTACCACGGAGAGAAATTTCTCTCTGACCTCATCTGAAGTTTGAGAACTTAAACTGTGAAGACCAGCCCTGATGATGTAACATAAGAGAAAACTTCTCTTAATCAAATCTATTTTAATATGATTTTGATAATATCACAAGCATAGTATCATTTTACCATCTTCTAACCACACTTTGGGCTTCCCTGGTGGCTCAGCTGGTAAAGAAATCCGCCTGCAATGTGGGAGACCTGGGTTCGATCACTGTGTTGGGAAGATCCCCTGGAGGAGGGAAAGGCTACCCATTCCAGTATTCTGGCCTGGAGAATTCCATGGACTGGATAGTCCACGGGGTCGCAAAGAGTCGGACACGACTGAGCGACCTTCACTTTCACTTTTCAATCACACAGTGATTTCTCGTGATACCCACCAGATGCTTGCAACAACCCTGCGAGGTGGGCGGAATCAGTTTTATCATTTCTGCTTTAGACACGAGGAAATGTGCGTCTCAGAGAAGTTAGGGAGTTTGCCTAGGGTCATGTGACAAACAGAAACCTGCAGAACTAGGTCTGGAGCCCCATCCTGTTAACTTTTATCTGGTACTCTTGTTTTCCTTTTAGATAAAAGAGTCTGGCCACGATTTGGTTTAGGCATTCAAGGGTGGTAGAGACAGTGTCTACAAGGTTAGTACTTTCAGAGAAGGGAGCTCTGTCCCCACATGGGGCACACTGCCCCCCAACAGTGACAGGTCTACAGGGGTGCAGGGTAGAGCCAGAGTGTGATGAGAGTATACACTCTTCACTCTCATCAGAAAACAGCATCCTATGCTGCTCTGCTACAAAGGGGAGCAAACAGTGTCTTCTAGTAAAAACTCAGTTGAGTTAATCAACTTGTCTCAAGGGTCAACTCTCTGGGAGCAGAAACCCGGGTAAGACCTCATGGATTGGTGGCATACCCTCCCTGATGAAGCCATCAAATGCCCCATCCTCACTCTGCTATGCAGACAGAGACTTAGCATCCACCCACAGAAACAGAACCCATGCCCTAAACCTTTTTCTCCCTGGATGCACACATAGAATCAAACCGTTCAGAGTCATTCAAGTTCAAACACAGGTATAAAAGAGGTGGACAGGGACTAGGTCACCAGGAGCCTGTGGACGTGAGGGCCTTGGTCCTGGGCCAGGGCAGTGGGGACAGGGTGAGACTGGCACTTTGGGACAAACGACTCCGTGGAGAAGGGGCAGTGTGGACACAGAGCTCGGGCCAGTGCGAAGGTGACTGGGAGTCGCATCAGAAATAGAAGAGGACGGATTTGAGAAATACGACCAGGGAAGACGGGATTAGACAGTTAATTATAAATGAGGCAGAGGTGGCAAGAGAGAGGGAGGAGGAGAAAAACATCTATAGCCTCATGAAAAGTTGACAACTTGCTTGGGTAAATAAAAACTCCTTAAAGGTTGAAAAATAAATAAAACCTCCACCTCCATTTCCCCGGGCTGCAGGGGCACGCGGGACGGAGATCACGTCCTGTGCTGGCTAACCTCTGTCACCCTGGGTTTTCCAAGGTCCAGTTCACCGAACAAAAACAAGATGTATTATCGGTTGTGTCTTGGTACGCTGTGAGATCTCGATTTACACCTCATACACGGACCACCCGATGGCTAAGAGCTTTCTCAGGGTCCTGATAAAACTGGATATCGGGTCTCTGACCCTGTCCCCAAGAGCCTCCAGGACAAGGCCCAGCCCACTGAGAACCAGCATGGAGAGCCTTTATTCGCCCCTTCTCAAGAGGGGTGCCTTCCATCTAAAGAGTCACCCCAAAGCTACTTTTTTATCTCGTAGATGGAATTTCTCATATCTGAAGCATCAGGGAAAATGGGGAACTGAACGAGCCACAAAGGAGCTGAAAAAATGAAGACAACCTTACAGTCTGAGCATCATCTTTGTGTGCGTTCTAAGTCACTGCAGTCTTGTCTGACTCTTTGCAACCTTATGGACCATAGCCCGCCAGGCTCCTCTGTCCATGGGATTCTCCAGGCAAGAGTACTAGAGTGGGTTGCCGTGCCCTCTTCCAAGAGATTTTCTCAATCCAGGCATCGAACCCGCATCTCTTGCATCTCCTCCACTGGCAGGCCATCCTCAAACAATTATGAAATCTGGTGCCAGAGGCTGCCGATCTTAAGTTGTAACTGTGAGGCCCTAAGTTTGGTCTCTTAGTTCTGAATCTCCTCTGCGCCTTTTTTGTTGTTTTCTGCTCCTGTAGATACTCAAAGTTTCTAAGCGTGGCTGAAAAAAAAAAAGCTACTCTAGGTTTACTTTAGATGAAGTCAGTAAAATTTGGAACCAAAAAAAAAAAGGTACGTCCTAAGACTGTGTGATTTGGGCCACCAAAATCAAGGCAAAACCCAAATCACATTATTTCCTAACTGTCTATGTCTAGTTACCCAAGGCCTGCTTGATTTACTTCAGGGTCATGAACAGCCTTCCTTATTTCACAGCAGTCTTTGCTTTCTTGCAGGGTGGGGTTACTTTTATCAAGGAACACAATGGGGGTGATGAAGCCCCACCTAAGCCAGGGAGACAGAATTTCCGCACCTGCAGACTTTACACACTGGCCTGGAGGTGATTTCAATACAGCTCAGCAGAGGCCCTGCTGACCCGGGCAGTAGGCCAGCAGGGTATTATCAGAACAATCCAGCATGTTTCTGGCTTCTTCCACTTCCTAAAAACAGAAGTTGCCACATACACGAAATAATTCAATGTGAAAGAAAAGTAAAAATAACAATAAGGAGTGTTTTTTTTTTTCCTCCCTCCTCTTAAAGGGGTAGCAGGTAAGGGTGCTGGAGGGTGCTGACCTGTGCATTTAAATGCTCAGGAGAGAGGAAATGGGAAAACACCTGGTTTAAGTACTGAGACACCACACCCCCTCTTGGAGTGCACAGCCAGCTAAATCTGGAAGTACATTCAGCTGATATGGACAAGAAGGTGAGCCCAGGACACTGCCCGCTAACTGTGAGTGTGTGTGCACTAGTGCACGTGTGTATGTGTGTGTGTTTTCCTGCTGCCCTAAGAATAAAAGTGAAACACAGCTGAGATCCAGCAAGAGTTCATTTGTCAGGGTAACAGTACATTTCGCTGTTTACGCCCTTACTGGATTTGCTTACCACACAGAGCACCCATCTCCAGAATAAAAATATACTGGCTGGCTGGCCTCCACGGGATTAAGATACTGATTTTCAATCTATTTCCCCAGGGACAGAGCCGACCAACAACGAGGAAAAGGCTCTTGTATTAAGGACTCATTTCAGCTCCCATTTTTAATCTCATAAACATGGGCTTATAAGAGGGGAATGAAAACATCTTGAAGTTTTCATCTTTGTGCCTGGATACAAAACTGGAAGGAACTCTGGGTTTAGAGACCAATAAATAGAAAGCAAGAAATGGTGTCATTTTTAAATAAAACATTTTTTTAGAAAGTAAAGACAGCCCAGAAAAGAAATCTCTCCAATGCCACAGGAGCCTCAGAATCAGAAACAGCTATGTTTTTCATCTTGGTCCACACATCACAGAGGCTGGAATGGCTAATTAACCATCACTTGGGAGAGTGGAGACAAGGCTCTGAGAAGGGTTTAAAATCTGAACTAGTGGTTCTGTTAGCAATAATCACAAAGTACCCACTTCTTTCAAATACTTGCATGGATCCACTGCATCTATCATTACACACCTTTGCAAGGGCCACTGACTAGTTAGAAAGAGATATTCAAACTCATTTTACTGCCATCCATTATGATTTTATTCTTCGGAAGAGAATCATTTAATCCAGTTGGTGATTCTCTAACCAGACCTGACCTTCATCTTTGCCCCAGAAGGAACGACCATGCAGTACCAACGCCATGCAACGCCCACTACACCAAAGGGCGAAGAACAACCAACCTGACAGAGAATTTATGTACTGAAGACTCAACCAGAATGTTAAAAAAAAAAAAAAAAAGGTTGGGAGTAAAGAATACTGGTCCAATTCTGGCTTCTGTCTGGCATTTTATTTGAGGCTGAATTTCCCTCCTTAAGGAAGGGAGCTCAAAAGTCAAACAGCTCCCTCAAAATAAGCTGAATCTTAAGAAAGCGTGCCTGGAGGGTTGGCAAATATCTTGCTTTTTAAAAAGAGCTCAGAGGACCGAAGCTTTCCGAGGACAGTCTGCTGACACAGGGACGATCAAAACCCAGGTGCTGGAGAAGCAGCTCCCAGCGGCCCTAGGGGAGGAAGCCGGACTTCCGGTCAGACAAGCAGCCTCGCTCCAGAGGGGAAGTGAGAAGGCTGCTCGCTCGACAGTTCGACAGTTCACTCAGCTCAAAATGACTGTGGGGCCATCTGTCTCTGTGCAGAAGTGCCGCATCCCAACGAGGAAGGCAAGGCCGTCCAGTCGCGAGACACAGCATATGTGTCATTCTTCCTTCACCCTGCACGCTGCTGGAGACTCCAAGTGCAAGGAAGACCCTGCACCTGTGATTCTACTCCAAACTCCAAAACCCCACGTGCAGCGGTTGCAACTTCCGGTCCAAACCCCACACTGTGTGCTTAGTAGCTCGGTCATGTCCGACTCTCTGCAACCCCATGGACTGTAGCCCACCAGGCTCCTCTGTCCATGGGATTTCCCAGGCAAGAATACTGGAGTGGGTTGCCATTTCCTTCTCCAGGGGAATCTTCCCAACCCAGGGATTGAACCCGTGTCTCCTGTGTCTCCCGCATTACAAGCAGATTCTTTATCTGCTGAGCCATCGGAGAAGCCACTGAGAACCCACAAATGAAGGTCCTCAGATGTGAGACTGACTCTTGGAGCTCTGCTTCATCTTTCCCATTCTCACCAGTGTTAGAAGCCCTAATTGTTTACAAAATGGAGCAAAATGAAATGAAACCAAAGGTATTGAGGGCAAAGAAACAGAGGTTCTGGATTCCTGGGCTGGAGTCAGAATACAAGTTCAAGGCTTGGTCTCCACTCTTACAAAGGGTCCCCACCATCCACTCACGGCAGCACCCCGGTGGGACTTTACTGAGATATAATCCACGCTTGTCACCCTCCTGCCTAAAAGCCTCCTGGGGTGGGGCTTACATGATGCATGTATATGCAACATCTGTGAGCCTTAGTATCTGCTATATTTCAATTTTTAAAAACTTAAACACATACACACACACACCCTCCAGCACTCTGAGGAAAAAAACCCAACCTCCTTCCCAGGGTCTGCAAAGGCCCCCATAAGCCCACCCCACTTCCTTTCTGAAGGGCCTCATGAGCCCTCCCCAGGTGCACTGGCCTTCCCTCTAGTCCTCCAAGTGTGTTCCTGCATCGGGGTCCATGGGGCCAGGTCTGCTGCCAGCCCCCTGCTGCAGTTCCTCCCCCAGCAGCATCATCTCATCTCTCCAGTCTGTCCCTCTGGCGCATTTAACATAGACGGCAAAGCTGTTGTTATCTGCAGTTCCATGAAACTAGGAATTGGTCCTGCCTTGCTCCCGATCTATTTCCCCGTGCACAGCGCTGCTTCTGCGGCACAGAAGGTACTCAGAACTCTCCGCGGGATCACAGCATGCCCTCCGGCCACACACTTCTGTTTCCGCCTCTGAGAGATGAGCACCACCTCTGTGGCAGGTCCGTCATCCAGGAGATGCTGTGAGGACTGGTGGGGACAGTCTCCCCCACTCCTTGTTCCCAAGTTAAATAAATAATACATTTGTCCACATAACCAAAAATGCAAAGACTGAGAACTGCCGGTGATTAGCCGGGGGGCGGGGCGGGCGGTGGAATCTCTTTTCATCTACCTATTTTCTTGAGGTCCATCCACCTCAGTTCCTTTATCTGATCCTCAAAGGATTGTATTTTTCAGCCCTGACATCCGAGGGCCTGAACTTGCATTCTGAGACAGTTCCAAGCCCTCCTCCCACAGCCTATGTTATTTTAAGTCACGTTTTACAAATTCTCGACCCCGGAGGGGCTACTTGTGTGTATAAAGAAATGAGATGTCAAAACAGTTTACCTATGATGTTCACCGTACTATCCACTTCAGTTTTTATAGTTGAAGTCAGGACCGCATACTCAGGAGAAAGATCACTTACTCCGTTACTAAGCCCCAAAGGTGACTCAATTGGTTCTTGCTAGGAAGAAGAAAAGAAAAAAGAATTGAGAACACTTCCTTTTCCCTTCCTTTGCTTAGCTTAAATTCTACCCTGTCTGCTTTCTTTTAATGCCAAGGTCAGGTTCGTCTCCCAAGTGCACGTTTCAAGTGTATGTTTTCAATCAGCTAGAGCTTAAAAAGCACATTTCTGCCTAGAATGTCTCCTCTAGTGTTCCCTTTTTTCCCACTTCTTCCTTGGAGGAGGTAACACCATTGCACCTGGCTTACCTTCCTGAAATGCTTACCTCTGCAACCCGATGACCCCTGGATAAGGAAGCTGCATTACTATCTAAGTAAAGCTCCGTGCTAGGGAGACCCCAACTCTTCCTTCTCTGAAGGAGGGCGTGCATGCGTCAGCTCCTGACCTTCTCTCTAAGGGAGGAATCCTTTTATACTTTTGGAGGAAAAGCTCTGCCTCAACTATGAGCCCAAGGACAGGAACTCAGAGCACATGGTGGATGAATTTTTCTCATATAGGGTTTGCCCTGGACCCTGGCCACTTGAGCATCCTGCCCCAGGGGTGGGGCGGGGCGGCCGGTGACACGGGCCAGACTCCCAGCTGAAGACCCCTTGACTCCGTGGAGGCAAGTGGAGCAGCCCATATCCATGGTGCCTGTTAAAGCCTTCCGAGAGTCTACATATTGATACTAATGAATCTAGGAGAATCAATTCCTCTGCCTAAGCTCGGCTCTCGATTCTGGTTTACTCAAGTGCACCAGAGCCCTCCAACCTCTGAAAGCACCAACAGCTCTGGGACAGCCAGTGCTGGGGTACAGACTGACTTTCAGTGGTTTGATGAGAGCGCTTCTCTTCAAGAGAAGAGAAGCTATTGCTATCTACGACAGCAACAGAATCAGACCAAAAAAGCCACACACAACTCCTGGGGAAACCACACTGGAGACGGGGGTATAAGGATGGAAAGAACAGAAGACGGGAGCAGAAGATCATGTGAGATGGATATGACTCTGCTTTGAAAAATTTCAAGTGGCTGCTCCAAGGCATGCAGAGTATTCTTATCAATGCATGTGCTGCTTGGACTCAATCACGAATGCCCTGTAAACCTTAGGGAAGCCACAGTCCCACCCAGCAAATTCCCACCATGATATCCGTGACTTTAAAGACATTACCTCACTGTATAGCTCAGTTCTTGGGGGAAAAAAAAAAATCACAAACAGCAGGGTTGACCAGATGTATGAAACGCTGACACCCCCCCCCCCCCGCCCCCCTGCCCCCTGTCCCCCATCCCCAGGAAGGACCAGGGACCGCCCTGTTGGGTAGAATGTTTATCCTCTTTCCTTGTAGCATCTCTTTTACAAATTCCAAAGAGTTTATCCTTTCTGGGAAGAAACTCACTTGCTTGTGACTTGAGGTGTCACATTCCCTTGAGAGCTAAACTCTTGACTGTGCACCTGCCTTCCCACCACAGCCCCCTCACTGTGGCTCGGAAAAGCCTGCAGTCTGGCTGCCACTCCACTCGTGGAAGCGAACTCTCAGCTCCCGGAGAGGGTGACGATGAGACAGTCTGGCTTTGGAGTCACATGAGCCTGGAATTCAAATCTTTCACTAGTTACAGGGCTTTAGCCTCTTCAGCAGTCTCTTAGGATGTTGTGGACAGCTGTAAACTGAGGACAATAATAGAACCCACACCATTCCCACAGGGATGATGGAAAGATTAAATACAATGAATATGCACCTGTCATCTATAATTAAATAAACACTCGCTATTATCCAAGGTCACAGATAAAACTCCACTCTCCCAAAGCACCTTTCTGCAAGTCTCTTTCCCTCAGCCCCACACTCTGACATCCAACAGGAAGACCTGTAACTCTCCCTTCTTGACAACAAAAGCTACCGGATTTGCCACCTTGCTGAGGGCCCCTTCCTCTCTGGCTTTCTCAATGGCCCCCTTTCTACCCCCCTCAACATCTCCACCAAGCTCTATGTGTCATCTTATTCCTCTTTCATCTCTTTGATTTCCCAAAAGGAACTAAGAACATTTTAGGGAATTATGGAAAGAACTGCTCATTTTCATGAGTCTCTTTTGTTGTCATTTTCCACTTTAGGTTTCTTATAAAAGTAACGAGGCAGTCAGACTTGCATATATTTAAAAACCTAAATTATTCTGATTTCTCAATGTGGAGACGTCAAAGTGTTTCACATGATCTACAGTTTAATTAGCGGCAAGTGCGACTTTTATCACATTACACTTGAGAAAACTATGACTCAGAGACGAAATTAGTTTTCTAAGATCACACTCCTTTTAATCTGAGGAGATACGGGAGCTGAACCCAGTCTTTGGTCAGGGAACATGGTCCAATTCCAGTAGCTTCTTAATAAACCCTTGGATCCTGTACTAATTCCAATGGAGACTGAGAACTACTGCCAACATTGTTCTATTCCCCAGATCCCTGCCTTGAATCCTGCACAACTTCTGTAACAGAACAGAATAGGAAATGGAAACTCACTCCAGTATTCTTGCCTGGGAAATCCTATGGACAGAAGAGCCTGGTGAGCTACAATCGTTGGGGTCCTGAAGAGTCAGACACGACTGGGCGACTACACCACCACCACCACCAATGGAGGCTGAGACTATGAACACTGCTTTGCCTCCTCCCGTCCCCACATCCAAAATAACCAGCCGATCGATTCCCAAGTCCTCCACGCAAACCTTCTCTTTGGTTCTGGGAGGACAAGACAGTAGATTGTCTAGTGAAAAGCATCTAGCACCTCTCTGAAAGGTTTCCATCCAGGGAGCAGAAAAACAGGGATCCTCACTACGTTCAGCTGAAATTTTTGAAATTATTAGAATAGGAAGATCTAAAACTAAACTATGTTATTATTTTTTTTTAAGTCAAGAGCCCAAATTAAGAAAATAGGTGAACGTTTCTCTATAGAACAAATATACAGAGATCCCTCAGGTCACGAACGGCCTTTGCCCACAGCATCTCCTGGTCCTCTGTGATGCTCATTCTTGTCCTGTACCACACCTGGCTGTACCATAACCTGGCCTGCTGAGTCCTAAGCCAACCTGGCTCCTCTTTCTGTCCTAACATCTCTCCATGAGGCCTGAAAACTCAGGGCTGCCTCTTGGATCCATACCTGTCTTCATCCTCAGCATCCTCTTGCAGAGAAATGTCTCTTCTCCATTCCAACCACTATTTTCAGCTAAACTGTCTACTTCAGTCTCTCCTCCCTGACTGTGAGAAAGACCTCCCTTAAATATCAAGTCCACCATGCTCCAAGTCCTTCCCAAGGAGTTCAGCGGTGCCTTATGCCACAAAAACATCCATGGAGGTTAGTCGGCCAACCAGTTTTGCAGACTGTCCTCTGAGCAGTCTCTTCAAGAGCCTCCAGGAGGAGAGGGAGGCACCAGGGCTGGCTGGGTGAGTACTTTCACTTGTTTCCTGCTTCCAGAGCAGTTCTGATTCCATCTGTTGAAAGTTCAGGTGGGTTGCTGGCATGGGTTTTCAGTTCATTAAGGTTTAAAAATTGAAGGTCCCTTGCCACCCATGAAAAGCTTACTCCAGGATGAGCCCTGACAGGTAGTCATTCAGTCTATCTGTGGACAGCAACAGGGAGCATATTGTTTGGTAAGCCAGCTCAAGTCAATGTTGGATCCGAGCGCTCTATCGGAAAAATCTGCTGACTTCCCTGGCAGTCCAGTGGTTAAGACTTCAAACTTCCAATGCAGGGAGGGCGGGTTCAATCCCTGGTAGGAGAACTAAGATCCAGCATGCTGTGCAAGGTGGCCAAAAATAAAATAAAATAAAATTCTGCTGAGCCAATACCTGCTTTTCTGTAACTCCCATCTAGAGGTCTGCACTCAAAACTAACAAAGAGCAAAGACTTGCTCTTTACCAAGTGACTGTGCAAGGCTGTCCTTGATTATATTTTCTCTAAGAGCATCAATTCTTTGATTTGGAAGCAGTCTACAGTTTGCAAGTATTCATTTCGAATCCATCCTACCTACATGCCTTCTTTCCCCATGAGGCCTCACTCAGGCTCCTGCTCTAATGAAGCTGGTTTCCTGACTTCTCATTTCCAACTCTTTTCAACCCTGTGGACTGTAGCCCGCCAGGCTCCTCTGTCCTGGAATTCTCCAGGCAAGAACACTGGAGTGGGTTGCCATGCCCTTCTCCAGGGGATCTTCCCCACCCAGATCTTCTGCATTGCAGGCAGATTCTTTACCATCTGAGCCACCAGGGAAGCCCTATCCAATGAAGACCAAACATCAACTCTGACCTCCAGACCTTCACGTGCGATGCTGCTGGTGGGAGTGGATATCCACCAATTTACTGGCATGTCCCCCAAGGCCTGGCTCGGAGCCCACAGCACTGAGGCACTGAGGAAGGTGATGTGGCACAGGTTCTGGAGTTGGACTCGCCTGGAATCAAATCCCAACTCCATAAAGCGTGGAACTCTGGGAAAATCACTCAACATCCCTGTGCCTCCACTGCTGCTAACACAAAAGGGAGACAACCTGCCCATCATGAGAAAGACGAAACAGGTAATAATTGAAGCTGAGAGCATGGTAAGAGCGCCAGAATGTCAGCTACACCCCTCTGTTTTATCCACTTCTATCCTTACTCATCATGGCTTTGGGACATTTTCTGAAACACAGATATACTCTGATGACGTGCCATCTAGTATTGCTCTCTACTGTGCTTCTTATGAGAATATTCCCTTAGACAGCCAGTTACCTCCATGCAGGCAGGGCTTAGTTCAAGTAAAATGGCTCCCTGAGTGCACAGCATATACTCCAACATCTGAGGATATGGAGGCAGCATTTCTGCACATATTACGTGGTCAGTGGGCCTTGGTCTCCCAGTTTCCGGGAAGCTATTTCCCGAGGAAACAAAGAGCATGGAGATAACAGACTACCTGAATGGCCCAAGAAATATTCTAAGAGTGGGCCAGCATGCTCTGAATATTTCTTCCTAGTTAAAACTTCAACTCAATCAACTATACTGCAATGAAAAAAATAATTTAAATAAGAATAGTATTTATTCAGGTATCTTAAAAAAAAAAAAAAAAAAAAAACACTTCAACTTTAATTGAAGGAAGACTGGGAAGAGCTTGTTTTAACAGTAAATTTTCATACCCAGTTACTACACGCTTGTGCTTAGTTACCCAGTCATGTCCGACTCTTTGCGATCCCGTGGACCATGCCAGGCTCCTTTGTCCATGAGACTTCCCAGGCAAGAATACTAGAGTGGGTTGCTATTTCCTTCTCCAAGGAATCCTACCGACCCAGGGATCCAACCCACGTCTCCTGCATTAGCCGGTAGATACTAAGCCACAAGGGAAGCATTTGTATAAGACAAATTTTCTCTGTAGAAGAAACCTACCTAGTCTATTCCGTTGCATATATGCACAGGACATATGAACTCAGATCTTAGCTGTTTTGACAAACAATAAAAAGTAATGTATGAACATCTCAGTAAAATCCTTTACACAATTCCAGACCATCTGGGGAATGGACTTTGAACCGCTCTCCAGAAACATTCAATGAACACTATGCAGCCATGAGCCACAGCACTTGGGAAAGCCTACAAGCCTCCTCCATGTTCCCAGCCTTTGTTGTTAAGTCAGATGCAAGGGGATTTATATTCAAAAGTTAAGTTGTGTTTACTTCCGATGAATCGCCTATCTTCTGCTGAAGGAACAATGTCTCTCTGAGGGACACAATTCAGGTACTAAGCAAGCCTACATCACAGCAGGATTTCTCACTGCACCCTCTCCTGGGATGGAATTAACCCACATGGCTGAGCCTACAAAGAAAGCTCTCACTTGCCCCCCTGCGTCAATGTGGGGCCTGGCCACATGCAAGACACTGTCATTGTGACGGGGCTGCAGATGATCTTTACTGCCGAGAACACCACGTGTCATCAATTCGCACACTGATGGACTTGTGAGGGGCACAGTCCTCCATTTCCCTACGCCTGAAGTAAGACGTGCCTTCTGATCAATTATGTATGTCAAGATTTCACTGCAAGCAGTTTTCCCTGCTTACAGATTAAAAAAATAATAGTACATCTTACCATCATTGGCACCTAATAGTCATTGCTTCTGGAGGGTATGTCTGAGCAAAGTCAACTGAAAAGTGAACATCTGTTACTCCATTTTTATTTCTCCATTAACTGAGATTACGAAATTTAATCTGCATTCTAACCCTCCACTCCCTCCCCATATATTTATTTATGCATCTACTTGGTCAACAAATACTCATCTATCTAGGCAGTGACCAAATATGTATTAATTATCTGTTTTGTACCAATGACTAAGCTAGATGCTGTGAAAATATTAATAGCAGTAAATATGACAGAGCTGTACTTAAGACTGTAGAAGATTCTTCAAAATCACACATTTGTGGAAGTTACAACTTTTCTGACTAAACAAGAATAATCAGAATGTAGGCCCTAAAAAAAATCCAAATGGTGGGAAATCTGATATAACAAACAACAAGATTTTTTCAATTGCAAGAAAAAAATAATTTTTTGAAAGTAATCTAGTGGAAACCCATAGGTTAAAAAGACTTGAGACATATACAAAAATCACAACATGTGAACTTTATATGATTTTGATTCAAGTGATCAGACTGTATAAAAACTATGAAACTTATGAGACAAATCAGAAATTTTTAAGCACTGACTGGATGGATATTTGGTGATAGTGAAGAACTACTATTAATTTTTTCAGATGTAATAATGATTCTGGATTATTTTTAAAGAGCATTTATCTTTTAAAGATATTTACTGAAGTAGTTGTGAAAGAAATGATGTTTAGAATCTGCTTTAAAATATTGGGCTGAACCATATGAAATTATTTTTGCAAGTCAAAAATGGTTGAGTATCTGCAGTTTCATGCATATAGGGAAGTGGACAGAGGTACTAATGTAATAAAATGGCCATGAGCTGATTGATGTTGAAAGTGGGGTGACGGTCTATGAAGTACATTTGACTCACTTGCTTCCTTCCTGTGTGTATAAAATTTTTCCATAATAAAAAGTTAAAATATAAGGCCTATACTGTGCTATATTTAAAGTAAGTCACCAACTAAAAATACTGAAAGTGGAAACTAGAGGTCTCACTGCTGAAACACTCTAGCTAAAATATTTCTTTTCCATTGTAGAAGTAAATGTGTCTGAAATTTTAACAATTTACCTAAGTTTTCCCCTCTAATTACCTTCACAAGTCAAACTGAAGTATATTTTGTGTGTGTGTTTTTCCAACTATTTTGACTCAGTGGTTTGCTTTTAAACATTGCGCTGTCTGGATAATTTGGATTTTCCTTCAACAGTTATTCTGGAGTATAAATCAGAGTACTTGGCATCACTTTTAAGTTCAGTTCAAAGTTACCATGTGAACTTGGCCACATGTCCCGCTGCCCTTGGGCCCCTGTCACTCAACCTTCTCACGCCACCGTCTCCTCATCTGCAAACAGGGTGTGCTGAAGCAGACCACTGTCTCTCTGATGGTCTACGGGCCCGGACTGTAGAGTCTGCTCTTTGCTTAGCAACCGAAGCTCATCTTCAGTTTCTCTTGGGATATTTGGCAATTCTATGGCTTTTGAACAAGGGCCCCCCAATCAACACACAAAGACCCTCACAGGGTAGGGGGTTTCAGACTACATAGCCGATGGAAAAGCTCACACACACAAATACATCCCTATGGAAGACCTTTGGGAGTTACGAAAGCTAGTTCTTTTTTTTTTTTGAAAGCTAGTTCTATATTGAGATCCACACAAATAGAGGGCCTGAACAGAGCACAAACTAATAGCCTATCAAGGGTAAAAAAAAAAAAAAAAAAATATATATATATATATACACACACACACACACACAAGTATATATATATACACACACATAAATATATACATATACACACATATATATACGTGTGCGTGTGCATGTGTGTTCAGTCACTCAGTCACGTCCAATTCTTTTATAACCCCATGGACTGTAGCCTGCCAGGCTTGAGGGGCCTGGTGGGCTACTGTTCATGGGGTCACAAAGAGTTGGACACAACCGAGTGACTAAGCACATACATATATAAATGTAGGTATTTAATATAAGTTTATAATACCTAATATACTTTAAAATATATTTAATGGCCTGAAAACATACTTGATATTGTCAGATAGTAGCGAGTTGCTGGAGCTTAGCTGGAGCTAAGTGACCAGCTGGCAAGAGTTGCAGGGGCCAGATGGAGGCCTAAGACTGCCAGGCTCAGCGTGGATTTGTGAGTTCATTCATAAATCGTTCAGGGAAATTGGATGAAGCAGGGGAGGTGTGTGTACCTGAGCCCACAATCGGGCACATGCTAAAGAGAAGACATGAGAGCACAGAAATCACAACAGCAAAGGAAGCAAGATTAAATACTTCACAGAGACCACATCGCTTGTCTTCATGAGACAGACTATGAATCACTAGTATGATCACAACTTTGGTCTCCTCTCTGCACAAAGATTACCTTGATGTGCTTCACTCTGTCTTCTTTTTCTGTCTTTGGTTTCTTTCCTGTGGCAACAAAAATAGTTCGGGATTAATCCATGAAGAATGCAGAGACATTTCCCCTACATTAAGTTCTTTCTGAAACTCTCACTGCATTTATTGCTGTAATGTGTAGATGGTCAAGATCCCAAACGTTTCTTTTCCTTTCCTTGGGGGCCCTGAGAGTCATTTTACCCAGCCAAGTAAAGGCAGAATTAACATCCACAATGGGAACAGGGTTGTATTCTTGCTGTGGCTACGATTGTGGAAATCAAGAAATCACAAAGGCGCTATTTAAGCAACAGTTGTTTTAGCCAGTAAATATCTTTATCTACCTTTCTTAGAAGGCCGCTCAGACATGGGCAGCATCCGGTAGACTCTGAAGGCATTGTTTCCTTTTTTTATGCTTTTGTCCTTGACTTCCTCAATGTCAGGCAAAGAGTTCATGGCACATCGGAAATTCGCCTTCCACGTTTTTGGGTCAGGTTTATCTATTCCTGGTTGATGCTTTCCTAAAAAAAATAGTCGAAAGAATGAAGGTTAAGAGGAAAAAAAAGAGAGGGAACATTATTTCCAGAGTAAAAATTTCTGGAAACAGGATTGCTGGCGGGTTGCAGAGAGAATGCTTTTCATTCCAGGCCACACCTACAGTGAACAAACGTCCTGGTTTGTTCCAAGCTGAGAAGGTTCTTGGGATGCGGGAATTTTTGTTTTAAAACCCAACAGTTTCAGGGCGCTGCTGCTGCTGCTAAGTCGCTTCAGTCGTGTCCGACTCTGTGCAACCCCATAGACGGCAGCCCACCAGGCTCCCCCGTCCCTGGGATTCTCCAGGCAAGAACACTGGAGTGGGTTGCCATTTCCTTCTCCAATGCATGAAAGTGAAAAGTGAAAGTGAAGTTGCTCAGTCATGTCCAACTCTTAGCGACCCCATGGACTGCAGCCCACCAGGCTCTTCCATCCGTGGGATTTTCCAGGCAAGAGTACTGGAGTGGGGTGCCATTGCCTTCTCCCAGTTTCAGGGCAAACTGGGACAAACTGGTCACCCTGGGTCTACAAAACAGCTTCAGAGAAAATAAGGGTAGAAATCAATGTGGATAATCAAGGTAAGGAAAAGAAAAAGCTAGGAGGTCAGGAGGGTTTCCTTGGTGGCTCAGCTGGTAAAGAATCCTCCTGCAACGTGGGAGACCTGGGTTCAATCCCTGGTTGGGAAGATCCCCTGGAGAAGAGAACGGCTACCCATTCCAGTACTCTTGCCTGGAAAATTCCATAGACTCTATAGTCCATGGGGTGGAAAAGAGTCGGACATGACTGAGTTACTTTCACTTCACTTCGCTTCAGGAGGCCAGGAGACCAATAAGCATAAGTCACTGGAAGGTCTCCTTTTCAACTGACTCTCAAACAAACAGCTCCCTAGTTAAATGAAATTATAAATAAATAGCTACATAAATAAACAGCAAATAAATAATAAGAAATAAATAGCTAAATAAATAGTAAGTATTAATCAAAAATAAACAGCTAAATAAATAAATAGTAAGAAATACATAGCTAAATAAATAGTAAGAGAAACAGCTCTCTAGTTATAAATAAATATAATCTCGACTACCTTTGGGGGAAATAATTCGACCAAGGTTTACAGCTCCAGAACAAATCAGTTCTACATCCCCCTGGTACATACCTGGGGAACTTCATCAGAAAACCACATTTATATGGCTGAGTTCCTTCACTGTTCATCTGAAACTGCTACAACATTGTTAATCGGATATATCCCAATATATAGTATTTTTGGTGTTAAAAAAAAATAGAAAACCACATGTCCAGGAAATTTAAAGACTCAGTTTCTATGGAATGGGTGGAGCATCACTTCTGAGTGATGAAGTCTATACCTCATATGCCCTGGATGTGTCTGAAGACAAGTCACAGGTTTATCAGCACTATCTTCATGAAACCATAAGCCAAGGCATTTCATACATGCAGTAAAAATAAAAAGAAACAATAGCTAACAGTCTATCATATAAGTGAAATTTACCAAGAGAGTAGAACTTAAATATTCTCAACCAAAAAACAAAGTACACTTTAAATATCCTGCAATTTAATTTGTCAGTTATACCTTGATTTTTAAAAAGCATGAAACCAACAAAAAAAAAGCAACAGTACCAGCCTCTGGAGATGATGTGGGTTCATACCTGTATGGATGGCCCAGTTTCTAAAGAGGGGTGCATCTTTTTCCACATCCCACCCATGTCTAGCAGCATGCATCCAGGGGATCTGAAAAATCTTCTTTTCCTAAAAAAAAAAAAAAAGTAAGAACTGCAGCGAAGGGTTTCAGGCCATCATTGCAGAGGGTTCTAGCTAGTTTCAGCTAGTAAGACTCCCCATTAAGTAAAATCACTGGGTTTGCTGAATGTCTATGGTAAACCAAACCCATTTCCTCACTATGACCCAAACCTTGACAGTCTACCAGGTGAGATTGAGAGGCAGGTGGAGTCTGGTAGGCTAGAAATAAATTTCAAGGTCAAAAGTGATGATTTGGGAAATGCCAATGTGTTTCATTATCTGTCCCTCCTTTTTTACAGGATCACAGGTAAATGGCCACTGACTGAAACGTCTATAGCTTATGATTTATTTCTGTCACTTGGTAAAGAGGAACTCCAGCTGTCTTAGGTAAATTAAACATTAGGCAACTCTAGCATGAAAACATATACACTAACATGTGTAAAATGGACAGCCAGTGGGAATTTGAGAAATGATGCAAGGAGCTCAACCCGGGGCTCTGGGACAATCTAGAGGGGTGGGTGGTGTGAGGGAGGCTCAAGAGGGAGGAGACATATGTATATACCTATGGCTGATCCATGCTGATGTATGGTAGAAACCAACACAATACTGTGATTATCCTTCAATTAAAAATAAAGAAATTTTTTAAAATTAGGCAACTCTTCAAAGCAATACACATTTCACTGCTAAAGGGAAGTCGGGGTGTCTGAGGCCATTGTCAGAGACTGAATCTCTCAATCTGCTCATGCAGCCAACAGAAATGAGAGATTTTGTTTTAGGGACTTCCCCTTCCAGGGGTTCAGTTCAGTCACTCAGTCGTGTCTGACTCTTTGCGACCCCGTGGACTACAGCACGCCAGGCCTCCCTGTCTGTCACCAACTTCCGTAGTTTAGGCAAACTCAGGTTCAGGGATTAGGGTGGCGGGTGGGGGTGGGGGGGGCGCGGAACGGGTTTGATCCCTGGCTGGGGAAATAAAGATTCCGCATGACAGATGGCGTGGCCAAAAATATATAAAATAAAATAAAACAAAATAGAGAAGTTAAAAAAAATTTTTTTTAAGATTTTGTTCTAATCCCTGTGTCTACTACCCTGCCTGAGGAGAAAGCAACAAATATAAACAAAGATGTACCAATTATGTGAGGATGACACACTTTTTCTGAAGAAAAGTCCCTTAAGTACAGTTCTTGTCATAGAAGATCTTCTCCATCTCTCTTACATCCCAACTCAAAACTGCTTAAATCAACCCTGGCAAATGTATGACTAGAAACTAGTGCTTTGGAAACAAAATAGTAAAACTACTTATGTGAAACCCAGTTTACTTTGCATGTTCACAAGGTCTCAGTTTTGGTTCTTGCAACACCCGAAGGAGCTGGGTATATGTTACTGTTTCCGCTTTACAGTTAAGGAAACTGAGGAACAGATTTAAATTATCCATTCAAGGAACTCACGGTAATATTAGTAAATATCTAAACTCAGAACCTAGGTCATGTGATCCCATATTCAATCACTGACTCACACTGCCAGTTGTCTCCCAGGGTTTACATTTAGATTTCCTGACCTACAACAGATCTGCTGACTTGGATTCCATGCAGATTAAAGACCAAGAAAACTGTATTTTTTTAAAGCTCTCAAGGTAGATCTGATCGTTTCTAGGGAGGGGGGGGGGGAAATCTCTGCACAATACACTGGAGCAGGAAAGTAAATGTCAGGAGGGATTTCCCACCTCTTTGGTTTCACACAATGAAAGATACAAACGGGCCCCACCGACCCAAAAGGGACTTGATGCCTCCCACAGAACCAGCCACAAAGCCTGAGTTAAAAATATGTCAGAACATTTGAGGGTTCCCCAGAACTGTTAAAGGGGAAAATTCCATGTATATAAAACGTAGTCAATAAAGAAGAACTGAAAGTGAGAGGTTTTTCATAAAACCCTCCGTGTTCACACTGTATCGTCCACTGAGAGAGGACGGGGTTTCAGGTTGGCCAGTTTCAAAAGGGCGGTGATCTGAAGAGGGTTGAGTGAAACTTTATTTTTTATGGTAGACAAATATCAGAGCACAAAATCACTCAATGCAGTTTTTAACATTCCCAGGGGGAAAAAAAAAAAAACCCATAAATTTATATCTGAAAGAATTTTTCCTGAAGTACACAAGCAGAATCTAAAGGTTTATGCTTAAAGATACAGACCTTTAAAGAATCAGACTCTTGCACTTTTTTATAGATCAAAGGAGATCTGGGGTGACACAATCTGAAATCAATCTCGAGACACAAAATTGATTCTGATAGGCAGATCTTTTCAACTGTGTGTGTATGTGCAAGCATACATAACTTAGTGACTCAACAACAGCAACACCACACAAACACACACACACACACCTCCAAACCTAGTCTCCCAGAAATCATGCCCAAATCACGAAACCATGAAAGTAATGACTGAACCTAGCAATCATCCACCATGAATCCCCTTGAAAGGGGCCAGGGACCTAAACAGACATTTTTCCAGGGTGGCTATACACACTGGGTATGGAAGGACTGAACACAACAGCAGATGTAGAGACCTCTGCCCACCTGCAGGCAGAAGAGATGAGCCCGGCTCAAGTTGAGAACATCTGAGATAATTTTGAGCAACGCAGAACAAACATAGCTTGACCTCCAAGTGGAATCCAGCCTTCTTATCTCCCACGGCTGCTCCACTCCCCCAATATCTATAAGATGTTCCAATGTTGCTTGCTATTTTTGTTTGGACTTCTCACTGTGTTCTGAGATGGCCTGATATTTACACAAGTACAAGCCTGCTTTCAAAGTGCAGAGCAGGAAAAGGTCGGAATTACCCGATGACCTCCAGGGCTCAGGGAGGGGGCCTTGGCGCCTGGGTCCAGGCAGACCTCTGCGGAGAAACAGGAACCTCATAAATCAGGGTGGGAATCAATCGAAGTGATGAGAACAGTGAACCTGGATGCCGCCTCCTTCCTTCCTCAAGAAACAGCCCAGGGAAACCACAAAATCAAGCATGAGGACAAATCCAGATCAGACCTGGTCTCTTCAACAAGCCAATGGAGAGATGGCAAAAAGGGAGCGGGCGTTGCTCATAGTCAGGAACCAAACACAACCTAGGGGTCTGCTGTGGCTTCTGATGGAACAAATAAATCCTAGAACGATATCTGAGGAATAGTCAGGTATTCTGAATAGGAACAGGGCAGTAATGGCACTTTAAATGATGACTAATTATGATTAATTTATGATTATCCAATTGGTAATGGTATTGTGAATCCATAAGAAAATGTTCTTGGGTCTTACAGATATACCCAGTCAGGGAGTTGCTTTAGTCACCTCCCAATTAATAGTTGTCCAATCTAGATGTGAGTTTTAAATCTAGAAGGGAATTTGCTACATTATTCTTTCTAGTCGTTAGATCATTCAAGCATACTATGTGTATTTGCAAATACTTATAATAAAAAGCAACTGGCCCAAGCCACAGCCACGTTCAGGAGCTAGGTACAATGCTGCTGTGCAAACCTCCTTATCGCTCCTCCAGAGGAATCCAGAGCACCTGTTCCATCAGCCCCCACCTCCTGGAAACAGGAGATGGAAACAAATTCAAGGCGTTAATTAGCCACCTATCTATCTTCCCTGGTGGCTCAGTGGCAAAGAATCTGCTTGTTAAGCAGGAGATGCAGGTTCGATCCCTGGGTCAGGAAGATCCCTGGAAGAAGGAAATAGCAACCCAATCCAGTATTCTTGCCTGGGAAATCCCATGGACAGAGAAGACTGGTGAGCTCCAGTCCACAGGGTTGCAAAGAGTCGGATACAACTGAGCAACAGACTTTCATTCACTTCCCCACCCCTTCATGTATTGGAAGCAGGAGATGGAAACAAATTTAAGGCATTAATTGGCCACCTATTTATCTCTCACTAGGAATGCACTGGGTATGATGGAGTCTCCGTTTGAGAGCAATGTGACCATTGCCAACCCAGTGTTCTTGAGTCTGATTATCTTAACAGAACATATACAGAGTCATCGATGTTCCTCCCCTTCAAGTAGCCATCCTTCATGCATTCATTCTCAGCACAATGTTACCTGGAGCCTCCAGGGTGTCAGGCCTGGCGCTGAGCTCTCAGCAATGGTCAAGACAGCCCTGGTACATGGCCAGCCTGGAGTGCCTCCCCGTGAGCACCCGGAAAGACAAAGCCCCGAGGGTGGCAGAGGTTTTCTAAGACTCACAACAGCCTTCAGCAGAAGAGAATTGGGGATGACCTCAAACCACTCAAAATACAAGTAGGGATTCTTGGGCTTATGAATGGGCAGGGAATAACAGTGGGGTCTGAGTGAAATATTTATGCAGACAGCCGAACGCCAGCAAGCCTAAGTTAGCAGAAAACCTATAAACCGATGCTCTAGGGAGGTGTGGGTACAGACAGGAAATGCCCCGAGGCCACCCAACATCTACAGTGACTACAGCCACAGGGCGTTTCCGTCTGCATTGGGCCCTCAGGCAGCCCAGGAGCTGCAGGCACAGCATCGTCCTGGGAGGTGCCATCTGCTGCAGCCACTGCCCCCTCTCTGTCTTTCAGCCTGGCCCACGCTCAGCCCAGCAGAGAACAAGGGGGTGGAGGTCTCCTGTCCTTCTGCACCAGAGAAGGCACTCAGGAGCCAAGAGCCAGGTGAGTAAGGCTCCACACGAAGGACTGCCTGAGGGGCGCTAAGTGTTCAGCTGCACCAAGAAGAATCCATTCACTTTCTGGTCCTCTTTAGAGCCCAGTGGATTGCAAGGAGATCAAACCGGTCAATCCTGAAGGAAATCAACCCTACAAATTCATTGGAAGGACTGATGCTGAAGCTGAAGCTCCAATCCTTTGGCCACCTGATGTGAGGAGCTGACGCCTCGTTAAAGACCCTGATGCTGGGAAAGACCGAAGGCAGGAGAAGAAGGGGACAACCGAGGATGAGATGGTTGGATGGCTTCACCGACTCAATGGACCTGAATTTGAACAAACTCCAGAGATAGTGGAGGACAGAGGAGCCTGGTGTGCTGCAGTCCATGGGTTTGAAAAAGAGTCGGACACAACTTAGCGACTGAACAACAAAATCCAAAATACAGGGACACAGGGGTTTGAGCAAAAGGTATCTTGGTGGACAGCCCAGGTGAAGAAGTAGCTTTGAGAGGGAGTGTACGCTTCCTTGGGCTGTCATAACAAACTGCCACCCACTGAATGGTTAGCACCACAGAAACGGATCCTATTATTTTTCGGTGGAGGCCAGAAGTCCAAAATCAAGACATCAGCAAGGCTCTAAGGAGAATCCTGCCTTGCCTCTTCCAGCTTCCAGTAGGTCCGGGTGCTCTTGACTTACGGCTGCAGCACTCTAGTCCCTGCCTCCTTCTCCACTTGGCCTTCCCCCCTGTGGGTGTCTCCTCGTCTGTGTCCTTTATTTTTTTAAGATTTTTTTTTTAAATTTTTATGCAGACCATTATTTTAAAGTCTTCACTGAATATGTTACAATATTGCTTCTGTTCTATGTTTTGGTTTCTTGGCTGCTAGGCATGTGAGCTCTTGGCTCCCTGACCACCCTTGCACTGGAAGGTGAATTATCTTAACCACTTGACTGCCGGGGAAGTCCCTCTTCTGTGTCTTATAAGAACCCTTGTCACTGGGTCAGCCCACCAGGTAATCCAGGATGATCTCCTCTCGACATCTTTAAGTTAATTACATCTGCCAAGATCCTTTCTCTAAATAAGGTCACAACCACGGGTCCTGGGGGTCAGGATGTGGACATATCTTTGAGGGGGGCTACCACTCAACCTACTACAGACAACAACAAACCGCAGTGTATTAAGAGCCCACTTGCAGGAGACGTGGTGACGTTGGAAGCACACCACTGTGTCAAGCTAGCCAAAACGGGTGGGTGGGTTTTGAAAAGGAAAAAGCAAAGGCAAACAACTGACTTTCTTCAGAAATCAGGAACATCTGCTTTAATTTCACATCCCAAATCAATATAGGCAATATTACCAGTTCTTCAGGATATAATCCTCCTAAACCCATGAGCCTTGATTTCCTTGTCTGCAATATGACAGAAAAATCTACCTGATGACTTGTCGAAACTCAACATTCAGAAAACTAAGATCATGGCATCTGGTCCCATCACTTCATGGCAAATGGACAGGGAAACAGTGGAAACAGTGACTTTATTTTTGGGGGTTCCAAAATCACTGAAGATGGTGACTGCAGCCATGAAATTAAAAGATGCTTGCTCTTGGGAAGAAAAGTTATGACCAACCTAGACAGCTTACTAAAAAGCAGAGACACTACTTTGCCAACAAAGGTCTGTCTAGTCAAAGCTATGGTTTTTCCAGTAGTCATGTATGGATGTGAGAGTTGGACTATAAAGAAAGCTGAGCGCTGAAGAACTAATGTTTTTGAACTGTGGTGTTGGAGAAGACTCTTGAGAGTCCTTTGGACTGCAAGGAGATCCACCCAGTCCATCCTAAAGGAAATCAGTCCTAAATATTCATTGGAAAGACTGATGCTGAAGCTGAAACTCCAATGCTTTGGCCACCTGATGGGAAGAATTGACTCACCTGAAAAGACCCTGATGCTGGGAAAGATTGAGGGCGGGAGGAGAAGGGGATGACAGAGGATAAGATGATTGGGTGGCATTACTGACTCGATGGACCAGACCTACTCTGGGAGTGGACAGGGAGGCCTGGCGTGCTGCAGTCCATGGGGTCGCAGAGAGTCAGACATGACTGAGTGACTGAACTGAACTGATGACTTGTTTCTTTGGAAGAGGCTAATTACAAAGCCCCTCCAGGATACAAACCTAAAATACTACAGACACAGCAAGGCTGGAAAAATATATCATTTGCCCCAAGACCTTAGAATATAGGACAGGTCATTTGAAATGAGCATATGCTTTACTTAAAATATTTCTGTTTACTTCTATGCCATCTTGTTTCAGAAGGGACTTATTTAAATAGATACATTCAAATATAATACACCACTACATTTAAAATAAATGAAAAAATAGGTAAACGAGGAGGAAGAAAAAAAGAAATAAGATTGAGAGATATCTGTGAAGATAAAAATGAAGTAAGGAGCAATATTCATACAAAAATTAGGCTGAACAATATTTTGTACACTTGTTAGGAGCGGCCACAATCTGGCTGTCAGCTCTTGGCACGTGATGCAAAGGTAAAGCCTGACCTGCTAAATTATTCATCGTGTCCTTAAGATTAAAAACACGGGGAGGTAGAGGAGGAAAAAGACACCTGCTCAGAAGCAAGTTCTTCTTCTCAGAAGAACCGTAATACTCCTAGTAGTGGGAGAGAAATTTCTCTTGGGCTGTCTTAAAGAAAGTATGCTGTAGTCATTGCTTTTCTAGATTATAACTGAATGTTTCCAGGCGTTCTTTATGTTTACATCCAATGGCTTCCTGATTCATCCCCTAAGAGTAAGGATCGACTAAACTGAGGGTTTTGAGGTTGATAAAAGTAAAAAAGTATTTATGTACATATGTAGGAGGGGGTTGTAAATGACAGAATACTGCTTTTTTCGGACAGGTAGGCACACAAACAGGGTTTCATAATAAAAGTAAAATAAGTTTTTTAAGACAAAAACAAAAGTTGTCTTTACGTAGAGAATACTGAAAAGAAAATCAATATGCTCCTTTCCCAATAGAAAGCCCTAGAGTTTCCATGTCCTCCAACCCTAGAAAACAAGGAGAAGCAAGAAAGAATATTCAGAGATGGAGAAGGGTAAGAAGCACTGAATAGAAATACAGCCAGATGCTTCCCACAACAGTCATCCATGAGACCAGAGCCTTAACTCAGGGTCGAGGCTACAGTCTGAAGTGATGATAAATCTTTTTTATGATTCTTTGATATTTTCATAATCACTTTTGCTTGGTTGGTTTTTGTAATAAATAAGCATACTATTTTGAACACAAAGAACAATTTTACTTGGGGCAGTCCACACGCAGCTGCTTTTAGTAGGGATCTCTCTGTCACAGACACATACACACACTCACATACATACATACACACACACACACATGCACACACTTACCTTGCTAAGCCACTTCAGCCCTGGTATCATATTTGAGTTGATCTGTTCTTCCAGCCACGGGCGCATACGCATCCTTTCCACCGGCATGGTGTCTTTCTAGAAGAGCAAACACAACATCAGGCATTTCTGCTGCTCACTGTCATGTCCGCAGGTGAAGTCTGACACCATGCCTGACCAACTGTATACTCCTCTTTCTCAAAATCGCATAGCTTATGTGTACCCGGGGGCTGGGGGGCTATGAGAGCATATTAGGGGCTTTGCCCTGGAGCATCCTGCCCCACTCATTCCCGAGGGGCTGTCTCCGTGGGGCGATGGTGTGTGAGGGCCACGCCGGCTCTCAGCTAAGAGGGTCCCATGATGAAGAAACGCAGCCAGTCAGAGGGCTCGGATACCTAACGCTGGGTTTTGCGCATGCGTGCTCAGTTGCAGCCAACTTTTTGTGACCCTATGGAAGTAGCCTGCCAGGATCATCTGTCCATGGGATTATCCAGGTAAGAATACTGCAGTGGGTTGCCATTCCCTTCTCCAGGGGATCTTCCTAACCAGGGATCAAACCTGCATTTCCTGTGTTTCTGGCATCGGCAGGCAGATTCTCTACCACTGTACCACCTGGGAAACCCTAAGGCTGGGTTTTACCCCCTCCCAACCCGGCTGTGTTTACGGCAGATACCTTCAGTGTATCAGGTACCCAGAGGACCAGTGTTTTACAAGTACCCTTTGGCATCATCTTTTATTTAAGAGCCAAGGGTGGACACAGCCATTCCTTTGGGATATCTGAGTTATTGACAAGCTTCGAAATCCCAACACAGGCATGTTTGGGCAAGCTCTTAAGGTATCAGGTTCATTTGGTTTCAAGGTCTTTCACCAATTAGCCATCCCCTCCTAATGTAGTCTGTCTCCTGGCTTCAGCATCACTTTTATGTGAAAGCATCTCTTATTCAGAGTGCTCCCTCAAGGATCCTTCTTCACTGCCACCGGCCCCCTCTGACCTGGGGTCACCTTTCCTCCACCAGCCCACAAAACACCCCTCCCCCCTCCTTCCAGATGCATTTCTACACAGTCTATCCCTTGCCCACCTAAATATACCCAGAGTGGGATCACTCATTCATCTTCAGCCTATTTACACACAAGTCTGCATTCGATCCAAGAGCAGAGACAACGGCGACCAAGTCTCCAATTCCACAGGACATCATGGACGGTAGGACACGACGCTCTTTTCAACCCTTGGCTGCCTCATCTATCCTTGGCTCATTTTCTCCTCCAGAAATGAGCTCTGGATATTCTGCTCCGATGACTTTGGGCTAGGATGATCACAGTCTCAGTAACGCTCTCTTCCAGCTCGCAAAGGACTTCCTGTCTCCTCTGTGCCCAGCCCACAGCTTACACCAGAGGGCAAGCATCACTATGAGCCACCTGGAGCTGCACTCTCTGCCCGTAAAGCCTATTTTGACTCTAGAATTAAGGCTAGCCCTTGCCTTTCCCTCGGACCTTTTCCCTACTTCTGACCCACTCCCTGTCACAGACACCGCCTCCTCCTTGCTCCTCTTTCCCAGCCTTGCCAATCCTGAGCCATTCTCCAAGATCCAATCTCCGCCCTCCTCCCCACAAGGCCTCCCAGACATGCCAGCTGCAAGAATCCCTCCTCCTCCATGTCCCACAATGCCCACGATCTTGTACTGCTCATTGGAAAATCAAACATTGCTATAGGGCAGCTATTCTAAGGTTGTGTTTATTCTTACTAACTCTTACCTTTTTAAACGGAAACTTCTCAGCTGTGCCCACCCTCTCCTCTTTCCAAAGAGTAACTTCACTGAGAGCAGGAACTCCAGCTCTCATAGGTCTTTGGATAATCCTACAAAACCTAAATGCAGCCGTGCCCTCCAAGAGAGGTGCAATACAAGGACCAGTTCTGAAGGTCAGCCAAGATGGGGTCACCACGGCAGGCTGGCCCTGTCCACTCATCTGGTGGCTTCAGGAATAAGAGGAACCACAGGGACACCCCAAAAGGACGTGGAAGAGCCACAGGGAGCCTCACATGGCTGCTCTGAATGGGTCTCAAGCTGTTCCGATCACTCACTCCTCCATTCACAGGCCATGTATCAAGAGTGATGCTCCAGGAACAGGAAGGAAGGAGATGGTCCCTGCCACCTAGGGATTCCTGGTCTAGCAGGAGACAGGGGACAAGACAATTCCCACAGCCCAGGGTGCCTCCTGTGTACAGAATGATAAGGAGAGAGTTCTGGAAGCATGGGGTAAAGCTGTCCACATTAGATCCACCGGGTGACCAAGCATAGCGAAGGCTCTGCCCAGCTGACCCTGCAGATCCTCCTTCTTAAAAAGATCTCAAGACACAGAGGTCTGGGCAGTAGAGAGGGGCGAGGAGGCATGGATATAACGTGACAGCTCTTCTGAAGGGATAAGATGAAAGCAGAACCGCTGTGGCCCAGGAACCTCTGCAGCCCTACCTTAGCTCAGCAACACGGAAATATGCCCCTGCTTTCCATCTGTAATTTATAACATGTTCCTCCCCTATTTTTTTTTTTTTTTTTTACAAACAACCCATTTAGGAAAAAATGGTCACCTGAAATAAGGCAAAAAACTTTGTATCTTTAAAGCCTGTGTGGGGAAATACAATCAATCTTCATTATTCGAGGATTTCATATTTGCAAACGTACCTACTCACTAAGTATTTCTATCACCCAAATTGATCCTTGGGGTGTTCCCTGGCCCTTCACAGACATGCCCAGAGATGTGGAAATCCTGAGTCAGCCGGTCCACACGCTCCCAACTAAGGTCAAACCGGTGACATCCTGCCTTCTTATTTCAGCTCTCACACTATAAATACATGTCCTTTTCACAGTCTATCCAGTGCAACATTTTTCACATTTTCCTGCCTTTTTGTCAGTGATTTTGCCATTTAAAATGGCCCCCAGAGTGGGCTGTCTGAAACGCTGTCAACCATCTCTAAGTGCAAGAAGGCTGTGACGTGACTTTTAGAGAAAATATGTGTGTGAGATAAACTTCCTTCAGGCACGAGTTACTGCTTGTTGTCTACAAGATGTAATAAATATGGAGTCTTTAAAACAGAAGCATGTAAAACAAGATTACATATCAATGAGTTGATGAAAATGTGATCAGAGGCTCACAGGAACCTAATGCCTTTGGAGAAGAGGGAAATGCAGACACAGACAGATAGAGGCAGCTTCCCAGGTGGCTCTGTGGAACAATCTGCCGCAATGCAGGAGGCACAGAAGATGTGGGTTTGATCCCTGGGTCAGGAAGATCCCCTGGAGGAGGAAATGGCAGCCCACTCTAGTATTCTTGCCTGGAGAATACCATGGACAGAGGAGCCTGGTGGGCTACACAGCCTATGAAGTGAAGTGAAGTAGCTCAGTCGTGTCCGACTCTTTGTGATCCCATGGACTGTAGTCTACCGGGCTTCTCTGTCCATGGGATTTTCCAGGCAAGAGTACTGGAGTGGGTTGCCATTTCCTTCTCCAGGAGATCTTCCTGACTCAGGGATTGAACTCAGGTCTCCTGCATTGCAGGCAGACGCTTTACCCTCTGAGCCACCAGGGAAGCCACAAAGCCTATAGGGACTGGCATAGAGTCAGACACAACTGAGTCACTGAGCATACATACACACACACACAGAGAAGCCCACGTGCAGACACAGTCACAGGGGGAAGATAGCCATGTGAGGACAGAGGCAGAGACTGGAATGATGCAGCCACAAGCCAAGTACTGCGTGCAACCACCAGAAACTGGACGAGGCCAGGAACGACCCTACCCTGGAGGTTTAAGAGGGAGAACAGCCCTACAAACACTTTAACCTGGGGCTTCCAGCTTTCAGAACTGTAAGAGAATAGATTCCTGTTGAAGTCACACAGTTTGTGGTATTTTGTTATGGCCACCCTAGGAAACTTAATGCAGAAGATGCTCTGAGTCAGGTGACAGGTCTCCTGCTCTGTCTACAGTTAAAGAAGATGGGACAGCAGACAGTGCAAAGACCCCGAGGGCAGGAGGACCAGCTGCAGAAGGCAGTCAGCAACAGGGTGATGTCAGAGGCAGGCTGACCCCACAGGCCTGCAAAACCATGCTTAGGATTTTGATCATCATCCCAAGAGTGAAGAGAAAACTAGAGATTTATACCAACCAATGATATTATCAGTGTTGTGAACAGTAAAGATAAGAGCTGATTATAAAACCTAGACCAGGGCTCCACCAACGTTAACATACACACAAATCTCGATTCAGGAGGTCTAGGTGAGCCCTGGGATTCTCAATTTCTAACAAGCTCACAGGTCACTGGATCACACTCTGAAGAGCAAGGCTCCAGACTCACTTGGTTCTTCTGCGAAGAGTCTGGTTCTTCTTGCTACAAAGTCTGGTCGTCCCGGCAGACAGCCCCCCTCCACTAGTCTCTGTGCGTCGTGTTCTGCGGCGTCATCTATCTTTTGACCCAGTCCATTTACATACGTCTTTCTAACAAGGATGCTGCTCAGCCAAACCTCAACGTTTACCGCTCACCTAGCCAAACTCTATGGAAATCCCACATATAGAAACTGTTCTAAATCTTTAGTCAGGACTGTCATAAATTATAAGCAGATTTTTAGGAAAAGCAAATACAGCAAGGATCTGATCAGAGTAGGGAAAACTCTATTATCAAGTGCTTCACTTACTTCAGGTTCCATGGTGTTGTGTGTGTGTGTGTGTGTTTTAACAGCTAGGACATCCCCGATGATACACAATGAAAGCTAACCCTTTTACACGGAAGCACTTCCTCTTTCTTATTCGATTTTAGAGCCTGGCTCCCCCTCCCACACACTAAACAGGTAATGAATTACCAGTGGTCTTGCCACATGATCGAGAATAAAAAGGTCGCCATTTGACATAGATTTCTCATGACTATCAGAGGCTGGGTTTGCATCTGTGAAAGGAAGGGAAGGTGGAACTCAACGTTGATCTAGCACAGGCCTACGAGGCACGTGCTTTCCAGCTTCCATTGGTGAAATTCAAGGAGCTAGCTGGGTCTTCCTTCTCTGATGCACGTTTCCCTTGGGCAGAAACACTCAAGCCACAGGAAACCTGAACAGAGTTGAAAAAGTCAGGGAACTCGACAGGGAAGACAAAGAGGTGCTATTTTTGCCAAGAGGACCGAAATACATCAGGAACCTGGACTTTGTGTTCCAGCTCTGACTTTGTTAACTACTGTGCGTCCCTGGGTCAGTCACTCAATCTCTCCGGTGGACACTTTAATCATCTAGAAAAAGGAGAAGTTTCACAAAGATAATTTCCAAGGTTATCTGTGACTCTAGGAATCCTTTTGTAACATAAAGGCTCATAATCTGATTTAACTTTTTTTGTAAGCTTCATTTCCTGTACACGGTGCGTTAAATGTGAAAAACTTAAATTTTATGCTTCTATAAACCTAAACATGGGCTTCCCTGACGGCTTAGATGGTAAAGAATCTGCCTGCAATACAGGAAACCTAGGTTTGATCCCTGGGTCGGGAAGATCCCCTGGTGAAGGGAATGGCTACCCACTCCAGTATTCTCACCTGGAGAATTCCATGGACAGAGGAGCCTGACGGGCTACAGTCCACGGGGTGGCAAAAGAGACGGACACGACTGAGTGACCACACTTTCAAACCTAAAATATGACGCATCTACCCTCAAGCTTGACTTTGAAAAATCAGCTATCCTAACATCTTTGAGATTTGGGGTTGGGATCATCTTTGAAACCATGGCATTGATTATAAATCAATTCAGTGCACGGCAAGTATTTAGAATATTACGGACACCAGGGCTGCTACATGAAGGCACAAGAGCTGTCCACTGTGTTTCAAGGAACAAACTCACGCCCCCCATGAGGCTGACAATGCTGACTCTGGTCCTGATTAGTGCCATTAACCGAGATCTTGAATTTTAACCTAAATAACTGCGGTTTGGCTCTTAGAATAGTAGGCCACTTACTAAGCACTTACTAAATGCTAGCCATGGAAACCAGGGTTTTCTGGGAGCTTCTCACTTCTCTTCAACCCCAGAAGGTAGGGACTTTATCACCCATATTTCAGATGAGGGGATAGGTTGGGGAACTGCCCGGGAACCCAGACTCTCGTTCAAGTCTGTCTGCAATGCCCGGGCTCAGAAACCCTAACATCTGCCTTCCTCTTGCTGCAGAAAACACTCAGATGGTCTTTTAACTGTTCTACTTACAGAGACTTTCCCAACCCCTCTCTGATTTGCATACCACTGACATGTTAATCATCCTAAAACACCACTTATATCATGTTAATGTTCAGTACCAGAGACTTCTAATGTCCTTGCTGGATTTAGAGAATAAAACTCTGGGCTGAGAGAGGGGGGTTGCTTCTGGTAATGGCATGGTAGGTAATTCAGACCTAACTCCCCTAGTGAAATACTAGGAAACCTGAACAAAGCGTGTTTTTCAAAATACAGTTAGAAACATCAGAGAACTAACGAGGTGGTAAAGAATTAGGAGGCAAGATCTGGGGGAAGGAAGGAATGCAGGAAGGTAAGCCTGATATTTGGGGCTGCTCTTCTCCAAGCCTAGAAGCAACTGCTGAACCCAGAGAGGAAGCTGCAGGCCTTCGAAGATGAGCAGGGCTATGGACACTTCCAGTGACCAGGGGCATAAGAACTGAAGTCAGGAGCCAGCTAGGAAAAGGCATAAGAACTGAAGTCAGGAGCCAGCTAGGCAAAGGGAGTCCTGGGAACTCCCCACTCCCAAACACGAAAGTCGTGTAAGGTGTAAAACGAAATGGAAATAGACTAGCCTCAAACACTAAAGCCTGGCTTTTTGATTAATCTCAAGCCTTGATCAAATTGAAATGATCTGGAACTACCTGAAGTCACCTCAAAACATATCTTGAGGAAAGATAACATTATCCTAAGATTTATATTCTATCTGGGACTTTTCAGATACAATGGCCAGCATTCAATCAATACAGCTAGGAATCCGAGGATGGAAGACAACAAAATAGAAAACCAAGGAAAGTAGTAAACAATAGAAACGGACTAATAGGGACACATACGCAGACTTTAGACAGAACTAACGGATACACAGACACCAATGTTTCCAGACAGCCTTTAAACAAGTATGCTTAACACAGGAAATAAAAGACAAGACGGAAAATTTTTTCAGAGAACTGAACACTGTAAAACTGGAAATTCTACACTAAAGGATAACTACTGATCATTTCAAAGTAAGAATTCAGTGGATGAGTTTACCAACACATTAGACATCACTGGGGGAAAAATGTGAACCAGAAGATAAAACAGACACGAATAAAGCACTGAGACAAAAGAATGGGATATGCGTAATAAAGGATCAAAAATCCATAGCACTGATAGATTGTACTTTAGACCTAAAAAGTTCTGGTGGTTTAGTAGCTAAGTTGTGTCTGACTCTTTTGTGACGCCATGGACTATATGTAGCCTACCAGGCTCCTCTGTCCGTGGGATTCTGTCCATGGGATTCTCCAGGCAAGAATAGTGGAGTGGGTTGCCATTTCCTTCTCCAGAGGATCTTCCCAACCCAGGAACCAAACCTGGGTCCCCTGCATTGCAGGTAGATGATTTCAGAGCTACGAGGGAAGCCCAAAAGATCTAAATATTGGTAGTTGGAAGTTCTACAAAGATAAGAGAGAAGAATGAGGCAGAAGCAATATTTCAAGAGACAGTGATCAATTACCATCTAACCACAAATTTATACTCACTGCTGCTGCTGCTAAGTCACTTCAGTGTGTGACCCCGACGATAGCAGCCCACCAGGCTCTGCCATCCCTGGGATTCTCTTATACTCACTACAGATCCCAAACTGACTACTATAAATAAAGCCACACCTAGGCATAATGTAGTACCTTTGATGAAAACCAAAAACATAGAGAAAAATCTTAAAATCAGCGGAAGAAAAACAGGTTCTTAAAGAAGAAAAAAAAAGCTCATGATCTTCAAAAAACACAAAACCCAGAAGCCTTATAGTGACTACTCAGCAGAAACCATGGAACACAGAAGATGATGGAAAAGATGCCTTTAAAGCTCCTGAAGTAGGACTTCCCTGGCGGTCCAATGGTTGGGACTCTGCATTTCCACTGCGTGGGGTGCGGGTTCAGTCCCTGGCTGGGGAATTAGGATCCCCGCATGCTGTGTGTCGGGACCAAAACAATTAAGTTAAAATAAATTTTAAAAAGCACCCAAAGAAAATAATTGCTCTTTTTAAATGTTAAATACAGTGAAAATTTCCTTCAGGATGAAGAGGAAATAAAGGCATGTTCACTTAGAGGCAAACCTAAAGATCTTCCACCAGCAGCCCCGCCAAACATCAGTTCCCAGTTACAGCATCACAGACGGTGGGTCACAGCGTGGTAAGAGGGCAGGCAAAAGCCTGGGAGCGAAGTTGCTGATAAGCACAGGGCTTAACTTGGAGGCTGTGTCACAGAAGCCAATCACAGTGGTGCCCTGCCCCATTGCTTCTGCAGCTGCATCATTTGTTTTAAATATGCCTGTGCAGGCTGCGGCTTCTCCTCACAAAGCCACGTGCCAGCCGGACATAAATGTCACCCTCCCGACAAAAGCCAACTCGAGTCCGTTTTCACCCATTAACCCTCTCTCACAGTTCTAACCACTGGACCCTCTCCCCCTATGGATGTACTGTCTGCGATATCCATTCATCCAGGGTACCACCAAATATTTATTCAACACACATTATTACGAGGAACTGTGTGCTAAGTGCTGAGGAGAATTCAAAGATGTGTAAGACATGATCACTACCCTCGAGGAATTAGTAAATTAACTGGGGGCATGAGACATAAATTACATAAAGCTACCTAATAATACTATAATTATCATAACAAAAGACTGCAATAGAGATCAGAAGGCAGTGGGTGATTAAATGCCAACTAGGTGAACTCGTTCATAAATCATTATTAGATGGGTTCCTAAGCGAAAGCTTTATGGTAGAGAAAGAGTTTACAGGGTAGGGCGGGATCACTTACGTAGACAGAAGACTGCAAGCCAAGTCAGGCAAGGTAAGCGCTGGTGTTTATGGCCAAAGCAGAACTAAGAAAGGCCTCTTTGCTGATGTGGACAGAGCAACTGATTCACGTATCAACATGGGGCAGCTTCATAAGAGTCAGCCAGTGTTAAGAAGCACAGACTGGATAGTTCGCATATTAATATATTCATCGCAAACCCTCACAATCGCCCTTGTCAGTTAAGTATTACTATCCCCATTTTAGAGATGAGGGAAAGCCTAGCTTACAAAGGTACATTAAAAAAGTGTCCAGGTCACCCAAGCCCCCAGATTTGAATCTGGGAACCAAGATTTGAATCCAGGTCTTGCTGGAGGCTCTCAAATGCCCCACTAGACACTGGGCTTGTTTGCAGGGTTACTGAAAAGTCCTGAATGGCTATGTTTCGTCATGAACCAAGCACCACTCCACACACGAAGGCAAGGAAGCCAGTGGCCAGAGCTACTGCTCTGTTGAGGATGGTGGCTGTGAGGAAAGGGAAAACACACGAGTGGGGATACACTCGTAGGAATATAATATAGCAATTTTTAGTGGTGATTTCTCCTGGATATACAGTAGTCCTTCCCAAAATGTAAGTTCCTCTTACATGACATCCTATGCTCCTCATATTGACTTTTATGTACCTTTTGGAAAAAAATAAGAATTTCAGTTCAAAATTATGTGAACTTAGAGGAAGTTGGAATTGAAAATTAAAAATCACCATCACCATGACTGTTATCATCATCATCTTTATCCTCATCACACTGGTTCAAGGCCTTACGTAGAATGAGATACCAATGCTAATAACACACAGTTATACTTTGCCATACTTTCTCTTCACCTATAGCAGCACCCCAACCTGTATGTGCAATTATCCAGAGAATCAAAAAAAAAAAAAAGATTCTCTGGCCGCATCCTAGAACTACTGAATAAGAATCTCCAGAACTTAAGAATCAGTTATTTATTTTTTAAATTTTTAAAAAATTTTTTATTTTGTATTGAGGTATAGCCGATTAACAGTACTAAGACAGTTTCAGGGACTGTCAGGGACTCAGTCATATGCACATATATATGTATGGTGGGCTGCCGTCTATGGGGTCACACAGAGTCGGACACGACTGAAGTGACTTAGCATAGCATAGCATAGCATGCTCCCCTAAATTCCCCTCCCATCCAGGCTGCCACATAACACTGAGCAGAGTTTCATGCATTATACAGTAGGTCCTTGCTGGTTATCTATTTTAAATAGAGCAGTGTATACCTGTCCATCCCAAACTCCCTAACTATCCCTTCCCCCCACCCCCCTACCCACCCACCACGGCAACAATAAGTTCATTTTCTAAGTCTGTGAGTCAAGAATCAGTTATTTTTTATTATCCTAGGATACTTTTTATGCAGGTAAGTGTATGTAGTAATACATATACTTAGAATCATTAGCCAACGGCCTTTCAGATTTCATATGGTTACTAAACAACTGAGTCATGGGAAAACTGGGAGGCCAAAGGTGAATAGATTTCCTCATCAATGGAATACAACTGCATATGAAATTAAAAGTCTAAATACCTCTAAGTACCGCAGAGCCAGTTTCCCATACTGAGAATTATCCAAACTACCGTTTTGCATATTCACCACTGCACACCTACAAATTTCTTATTAGGGATGTTTTCTATACCCTTTTAGAAGACATTACCAGACCTCCTTTACAAAAAATCTCCCTGTTTCTGACCACAAACTACGTTGGCACCTGAAACAGGGCGATTTAACCTCTGAATCACAACCATAAGCTGACAGAGAAATTGACTTACAGCCTCCACACATGTGCTCGAAACACACCAAAATATCTCTGGTTTTCAGTACTGCAGGTGAGCCAACGGTCATTCTACAAAACAGTTCTCAATGTAGCCAAAAGAGAACAGAAGGTCTCCACCCAGGGAGGAAGCCTTCAACATCCACGCCACACACAGGTCACGTCTGTGCAGATGTGTGCTCCCCAACGAGAGGGTCCACCTCCGCCCGCCACGCTCCACATCCCTGCTCTGTCTCCCAAGAATGTCCACTCTCGGGGCCCACTCTTTCCCAGACGCAGCTCCCAACCACTTCACTGCAGACAGGTCTCACTGCCTCCCTCTTCTTGTTTGCTCACCTGGCAAAAATTCAGGACTGGGCTGAATAGTTGCTGTTTAGTCGCTAAGTCGTGTCAGACTCTTTTGAGACTCCATGGACTACAGCCTGCCAGGCTCCTCTGTCCCTGAGATTCTCCAGGCAAGAATACTGGAGTGGGTTGCCATTTCTTCCTCCAGGGGAACTTCCTGACCCAGGGATCGAACTCACGTCTCCTGCTTGGCAGGCAGATTCTTTACCACTGAGCCTTCTAAGAAGCCCCCGGCCGAATGGTACCCAGTCATCATAATAATAATACCATTATAGATTTATGGTTTATCACTTCACCAGAGCTTTCAAACAGTCTCTGTCTTTTTTGTTGTTCCTTCTCCATCAGCGTTTCTCATTCTCCATGGGAGCACTTTCAGATTTTTCTACCCTCACTTCCACACTCATTGATCCCAGCAAATGATTTTGCCCCCCACCCCAGAGAGAAAAACAGAGGGCACCACTCTTCTTTCTGAATGTCTGACTCCCTTCCCTCTTCAGACTGCTCTGTGACCTCCTTTTGTCCTTCTTCAGACCAAGTGGGTGGTAATGTCACTCTGCAACAGAGAATGTGGAAGGTTTAAGAGGAGAAATACTTAGTGTGATCATCTCTGGGTTCATCCGTGATGCTGCCCAGGGCCTAGAGATGACCATTCTAGGCGAAGTAAGTCAGAGAGAGACAAATATCATATGATAGCACTAATGTGTGGGATCTAAAATGAAATGATACAAATGAACTTATTTACAAAACAGAAATAGACATACGGATGAGGAAAACAAACTTACCAAAGGGGAAAAGTCAGTTGCGGGGGTGGGGATAAATAGATTAGGAGTTTGGGCTTAACAGATACACATTCCTGTATATAAAATAGATAAACAACGAGGATTTCCTATATAGCACAGGGAACTATACTCAGTATCTTGTAATAAGCTATAATAGAAAAGACTTAATATGTACATATCTATGTATATATAACTATGTGTATATGTATAGCTGAATCGCTATACAGTACACCTGAAAGTAACACAATATTGTAAATCAGCTATACTTCTACTTGAGAGAGAGAGAGGAAAAATACTGAGATTGGTTTCATGTCTATTGAATTTAAGGTATCTTTGGGATATCCCAAGAGATGCCAGATAGGCAATTAGATATGTGACGCCAGAGCCCAGGAGAAGTCTTGCCTG
Organism: Bos indicus; assembly: GCF_029378745.1. Lineage (NCBI taxonomy): Eukaryota > Metazoa > Chordata > Mammalia > Artiodactyla > Bovidae > Bos > Bos indicus. The sequence goes on from NC_091786.1 coordinate 14,972,128, forward strand.
GTAATAGTCAGGCAGCCCTTTACAGATTGTTCAAATGCCATCTCCACAAAGCCCACACTGGCGAATTCAAAACTGCCCTTAAATCCATAATATGCGCTGCCTCTATCATGTACCTATGCTGTCTTACAGTCATCGCTGCATTTTGCCTTACTCCACCGAGACAAACTTCTGCTAACATTGCTACACATGTTAACATGTAGAACTATCTGAAACATCTAGCATTGCACCTTGTACCCCGAAGGTAGCCAATAAATGTACACCAGCCCCCTCCAGCGGTAATGCACATGTTCTAAGTGGACAGGTCAGGGTCAGATCTCAGTCCTGTGACTTCCGTGTGATGGTGACCCACATTTTTCATCTGTAAAACAAGTGGTACCAATGTCCTGGGGCTTCCCTGGTAGCTCAGAAGTAAAGAATTCTCCTGCAATGCAGGAGACATCCCTGGGTCAGAAAGATCCCCTGGAGTAGGAAACGGTAACCCACTCTAGTATTCTTGCCTGGGAAATCCTATGGACAGGAGAGCCTGACTGGCTATACTCCACCGGCTCACAAAGAGTCACTAAGGGACAAAAGCAAACAGTATCCAAACAGTCTAACAAGGTAACCACTGGCTGTAAGTGGTTACTGAACACCTGGGATGTGCCTGGTGTGAAGGGAGAACCATTTGTTCCCAAAGACGACACACAGTTTCAAGGCCAGCTCTAGTCTTTCCAAGTCCCTGTGAGTGGTCTGGTGCCAGGAAAAAAACAAAGTGTCTGCAAGAGACAGCCCTGTGGGTTTCCTGCTAAGGCAGGTTATCCACCTGACACTGAGACACTGTTACTCTCAATTTTCAGTCGGGTTGGTTTGAAAAGGCCTGACTCACCCTCTGCAAGCGGAACCATCTTTGGGGAGGCAGCCCTGCTGGTAAGCGGTGAGCTTCTGTGAGTCATCCTTACCTCGGCCTAGACCTGTGAGCCCTTGAACACAGGGCTTGCCCTGAGTATCCCACGCCACACGGCAGCAATCCCAACAGTAGCTAATGAGGATTAAGTGTTTGGCAGGTTCTAAGCTGGTCAGGGGCATTATTTCACTTGATTCACAGCAACCTTAGAAAGCAGTTGCTACTAAAATGCCCATTTGACAGATGAAGCAACTGAGGCACGTAAGGTCAAGCAACTTGTCCCCACTCACAGAAGGTGGGAGAGCTCCGATTTAAACAGAAGAATAGCACTGACATGTATGAACCACCGTGTGTAAAGCCAGCAAGCTAGTAGGAAGCTGCTTACATAGCACAGGGAGCTCAGATCGATGCTCTGTGATGACCTAGAGGCCTGAGATGGGGCGTCGGGGGGTGAGTGGGAGGCTGGTTCAAGAAGAAAGGATATATGTACATATATAACTGATTCATGTTGTTTTTACAGCAGAAACTAACACAACATTGTAAAGCAATTACACTCCAATGAAAAAGTAAATTGAAAAATTAAAAATAAATAAAGAAACAGAAGGCGTCTTAGGCCCTCACTTAGCCTGTGGACTATGAGGCCAAACTGGGAACCACATAAAGAGGCATTGAGATCCCAGTGCCTCCCAGTTTGACCCAGCGCCCGCCCAGGGAGCCCTTGCTGGCCTGGAGCTCTGGTCAGGCTGCACTTGCCTGACCTGATGAGTAGAAAGCATCGGAGCCTCATTACCCAGCTCCACCCCCTTCAAGTCACACTTCCTGCCCCTTTTAGTACCTTCCTGGCTGGTGGAAATCAGCAACAGGGACTGCTGCATATCCTGTCCAGCCCGGCTTTATTTTTGTAATTTGTAAGGAAAACAGCATTTCCCCACTCCCATACTCCAAAATAAAAATATTTTTCCACTCTCCACCCCTTTACACCTCCATCCCTTCTTTAAGAAGCAACAGGAAAGAATCTTTTTTTTTTTTTTTTCCAAACTTGAATCACTGGGTGTATTTTCCAGTGGTTTCATTTTAGTTTCTGCCTCTGCCGTAAAGCAGGGTCCCTGGCCTGAGCACGGGCCACCTGGGACCTGGAGGGGTCTGATGAAAGCAGGAAGCGAGGAAAGCGCGCCCTGCCCTGCCCTGCCGGTTACTGATTAACCCAGGGAACTATTTCCGGAACGCAGACAAACCCCATAGAAGCCACTGCTCCACCATCGCAGAGTTGATTTCACAGGAACACTTTTGTAAGGTACCGAAAACCACGGAAGTGCTAGGCATTGTGGGTATTTGTCAATTTCCACAGCCGTCAGCGTGCGTGAAGAGCAATCACTTGCCCATGAGGCCTTCTGCTTCCCCTTCACTTCTAGGTTCAGGACCTCTAAAGCGTGCCAACACCCCAGCCCACAAACTCCAAACAGCTTCAGTCTCTCAGCGCCCTGTGGGTCCTCCACACTCTACATACCAGCTCACTTCTCTCTGGGAATTCAGGGGCGGGTTTTAAATCTACCCTTCCAAAAAAGCTTCCCCTGACCAATGCAGATTCGACTATTACCACAAGGCTCATTTTGTTTTTGTTGATATGACAGCTTCTGATAAATATCTGGACACTAAAGATAAGCAATCTTGTCTGACTCAGCTAATACATTTGACTGGGAATGTCTGAACAAGTGACTATGATCTCTGCCGGGCCTAGCGCTGTCCTTACTTACCAAGGATGGTGGCCAAGATGCAGGGCATTACCAGAGGAGGTCTGACTGCCACTTGGACCCTGGGACAGCATGGCAATCCCTGGGCAAGGTGGAGACCAGAGATGGCCCCACCACAACTGGGCAGGGCATTGAGGCTTCTTGGGAAAATGGCTGATTCCAGGGCTAAATCAGGGAAAGCTGAAAATGAGCTTGAACCATCTTGGAAGGAAACAGAAAATTCCTTTCTTTCTTGGAAAGAAAGGAAATGATCAAAGAACACTGGGAGCACATCGAAAAAATATAGTAGCCAACTTGAAAGGGCTCCCACTGGCCAAATCTGAGACAACTGGAGCACTGAAATAATAAAATTGTGTTATACCCCATTGAATGAAATAGGGACCTACAAAAAACTTAATAGGAAGAAGAGAAAGCTTTTCTGCAAAGTACAGTGCCAACTAACGATTGTGGAAAGATGATGGAACTAGATTGCCGTTTGGCAGCAATCCAAGTAGTAATTACTCAGTCATGACACAAGTTCAAACCAGTGGGTGAAAGGTTGATGAGAAAAGGACACTTATACAGTCTCAAAGTACCTCCCACAAAATATTCTGTATTACAAAGGGGAAAAAGTAACTTTACAGTGCAGAAGGCTGACAGATAATCTCCTTACTCAAATGATCGAATGCATATCACTAATAAAGGAACAAGTCAAAGACATATACCACCGGAGAAGAGGCAAAAAGAACAGAGCATCACGTCCGAGATATTCTTGCAGAAAATGCATCTTCTGAATTTAATCGTGAGGAAACCGCCAACAAACTCACACTGACAGATGCTGGGTAAGATAACTGGCTTGTAGTCATCAAAAATCTCAAGTTCACGGACACTTAGGAAAGACGGCAAAAGCATGACCCCTGAACCTGGACAGGATTTTTCTTTTTTTGCTATGAGGGACATTATTGAGACAACTAGCAAATCTGAACGGGATCTGTGGGTTAGAAAGTTCTCGTGCCCATTTCCTGAATCTGATGGTCACGTGGAGAGGTCATCCTTGTTTGCGGGATAGATACATTCAAGGATTCAGGAGTGCTGGAACTTCAGGTTGGCAAGTTTCTCTCCAGAGGTTGGGAAAATAGGAAAATTCTTTGTAAGTATTTTTGCAACTTTTAAAACTGAAATTAGCTGCAAAGAAAAAGACTTGGCAAAAAAGAAGACAGCCAAACATGCCAGTGATTTACTGTCCAGAGTGGGAAGCAACAGCATTTCTGCAAATATAACAAACTCTAGCCAATTCCTCCTGAGGTGCTTAAACTAAACGGCTGGTAGTTTTTTCTTAATCCATGGGTACCATGACTGTATAAAGTATGAGCATCGATCACCTTATCTGTCCACCCATGAGGGGCTGCACAATCAAGCAACAACGATCTGAACAGGGAACCCTGAAGCTTCATTTTCCAGGGAAGACGGTACACACATTTTAAGTAAAGGGTATGTGGGAAATGAACAGATGACCCTAAAAGCCAGCCTGCATATTTGAGAAGCCTCTCAGACTTCAGCATCCAAGAGTTATCTCCAGTCAAACATCTGAATTCATATTTAATTGAACTCATACTTGATTGAAGTTATTTAGATCTGGGGCTTCCCTGGTGACTCAGGCAGTAAAGAATCTGCTTGCAGTGAAAGAGACTAGGGTTTGATCCCTGGGTCTGGAAGATTCCCTGCAGAAGGAAATGGCAACCCACTCCAGCATTCTTGCCTGGAGAATCCCACGGGCAGAAGAGTATGGGGGGCTACAGTCCATGGGGTTGTAAAGAGTCAGACACGACTGAGCGACTAAATAGATGCTAGATTTAGATTTTAAAACATGAGCCTGGTTCCCAGGTGACACTGCTTCACCTTGTAGGTGAAGTCAGCAGCAGAATAAAGAAGTCAGAAGGCCAGGTCCCTGAGCCCCCTAGAGATGGCGGGTTTTGATGTCTTCAGGGGACCCCATACCGCAAGATTCTCTGGGGGGCATTTCGGGCGAGTCCCAGTTGTCAGCAGAGCACCCACAGTGGGCATTCCTGGCCGGCATAGTTTCGTCTTCTTTCATGACCAGAGTTCCTGATCCCAACAGCCAATTTCCTGCACTTGGCTCAAGAAAAGCCCACCATGAGTAAGGGTTGTTTTTTTTTTTTTTTTGCTTTTTGTGTCTTATATTTACAACTGTTCCTCAACGTGGAGAAAACAGAAGCCTGAAAAGCCTTCAGCTCTATTTGCTCTCACTTAGCTGATCGTTTCAGTAACTGCTCTGGCCTGCAAGTAACAAGCACAGCACATAGTTACGGTTTCCCCAGGAGAATAACTACAACACTGTGAGAACAGAAAGTGAAACCAGGGAGTCAAGAATAATTCCTGCCTTCATCGGAGCCCACGCCAATCAAGTCCATTCTGATGGCTGCCCCGCACCTCTCAACCCCAGTCTGTTATCTGCCCAGCAACCAGAAGACTCTTGTAAAAGCATAAACATGATCTCCTTTAAAGCTCACTGTTGTCACCGGCTCTGGCTCCGGCTTCCCCTCCCGATGCTGGCCTACTCCCTGACCCTCGGGTCAGCAGGGCAACCCACGACCTCTGTACTTGCCATCCTCAAAGGCAACCCGCTGACTCACATGGCTCACGTCTTAGCTTCACAAGCACGTCCTGGGCAAGACTTCCTAGTCTCCCCAGGCCAGGCCAGACTCCAAACCTATCCGCCTCCCTAGTCAAGAATCTCCATGAGGTTCAAGAGCAAATGGCAAAGATTGATGCTGAGTTAATAAACTAGGACCTGACTGTGGATGTCAGGCAGGAAAGACAGTGAGAGGGGGAACAGAGAGGGGAGACAGCCTAGTAAAAGAAGGCTGGTACACAAACAATTACAGTGAAGAAAATAGTGATCTGCCCTTTAAAAAAAAAAAAAAAAAAAAAGGAAGGTATATATAAATGCAACGATTAATTTGTCTGAGAAAGCCCTGGGATATATATTTTTACATTTTAAAAATTATTTCTTACAAGCACTGCTTTCCATTATTTTAGGGTTTCAAGATATAATCTGGAATCATATTTATTTCAAAGTGGTATATATGGAAATTCACAAGAAACTTACTGAGGCCCATCACCACTGCCTTTTCCATTACCCAGTATGCACAGATGGTCAGTATGATGACCATATTATTTGTGGTCCAAAACGGAACACTTCTGAGTATGAATGGGGCCTTACTAATAATTATACCTTGCCTCTAAACAGATGTAAAGAGAGACTATCCCTGGGCGGGGCGGGGGGCGGGGGGGAGGAAGCAGGATGAGGGGGTCTTCAGGTCATAGGAGATAACTGCTCTTTTATTCAAAATCCTTGGACCGTATATGTTTTAGAATTCAGCAGCTTAGGGATTGTAGAGAGATGATATGGTGCATATAACATATAGAACATAACACCCCCAGCAATCTCTAGAGCAGAACCACTTAATCTAATACAGCAATATTTCTGCAGTAAAACAGGAACGTTCACACTGATTGGGATTAGTAAAAGCTATAAATAGCTTCATGCCAATTTGGGGCAGACTATACAGACAAATGAGTCATGATAAAAAAACTTTCAGTTTTCAGAGCAAAGAAGGGATTTGGGGTCTGTAATTAATTTCAAGTTATTTCAATCCTTGCAATATATTATTGTTCCCATGTTATACAAGACAATCAGCATCTTCTTCCTTAAACTGTATTTACATTATAAACTAATCAGGCATGCACCATGCTTGAGTGAGTAACAGCACAATTTCAGTCCTGAAATGGAAAACTTCAATACAGATTGTTTTTGCATATTAAAAAGTGAGGGAATGCTTTTGCTGAATATTTTAAGATTTGACATCTGAGGTAGCCATTTAAAAATTATTATTGCCTTTACATTAGTTCCACCAAGCAATAGGTATACATTTTACTTTACCAATGTCATACATAAAATATTTATTTACAGTATAAGGTGAAAGTGTCAGTCGCTCAGTCATGTTGACTCTTTGCGACTCCGTGGACGATAACCCACCAGGCCCCTCTGTCCACGGGATTTCCCAGGCAAGAGTACTGGAGTGGTTAACCATTCCCTGCTCCAGGGGAATCTTCCTAATCCAGGGATCAAACCCTCCTGCATCGCAGGCAGATTCTTTACCATCTGAGCCACCAGGGAAGCCCATGAAAAGCTTTAAATAAGACTCAAAATTTCTTAAAAATTTCTTCCCTAAGGTTGCCTTACAGTGACATTTGTAATGCCATCATTCCTTCTCCTACAACATTTTAAGTATCCGATTTCAAAAATTTAAGTTATGACAGAATACTTCCAGGAGTATCAAGTTAAATAACGTTTATTTGTTGCTGTTTATCATAGTACATGCAGCATAAGAACTGCATTATCCATTGAGGAAGCGCGTGAGTCATTCTCTACTTAATGTAAGCCCTACTGCTCTGCAGAAACCACTGCGTGAAAGAGAAAGACTCAACGTGGCACAAATGCAAATTCACTCAAGGAACTGTCCGGAAACTTTACCCCCTTACACTTAAAATAATTTTGAATGAAAGGGCAGGTGTATCCTTGCCATGTGAGACGTCTAATGTACCTTTGAACTGTTTCGGTTCTATGGGACTTGGGTAGAGATTCAGTTCGGACATCCTTGCACACACACTTCCTCCAGGCAGTGTGAAGAAAGAAAACACAGCAAGTCTGATGATGGCCGAGGTCAAGGAGCCCCGGAGACATTCCTACCAAAAAGGCCACTGCACGCATGCCACCAATTACATTTATATACACTGAATTGAACTGTTTAGAAATCAGTCAGCTCAGTTGTGTCCGACTCTTTGCAGCCCCATGGACTGCAAATACACGCATTGAAAAATCTAACTTGCGACTCCTCTGCTGGTCCAATGCTTGGGACATCCCCTTCCAAAGCAGGGGCATGAGTTCAATCCCTGATGGAGAGGGTGGGGCTAAGATCCACATGCCTCATGGCCAAAAAAACCAAAACAAAAAACAGAAGCAACGTTGTAACAAATTCAATAAAGACTTTAAAAATGCTCCACATCCCCCCCGCCAAAATATACATATATCTTTTAAAACAAAAAAAAACGCAAACTTGCCTCCCAAAAAAATGCTCTCCTGATTCCTCAGCAGGTAAAGATGGTGGTAGAATGATGGGGGCAGTAGCTATGATGCGCACCTAGTATTAAACTCTATGCTCTTCATACATTACCTCCCTCAACCCTCACAATAACCCTGTGAGGTAGGTAACACTATTATCACTGTTCCCATTTTCAGAGAAGGAAGCTGTGGCTTCAGTTCAATTCAGTTCAGTCGCTCAGTTGTGTCTGAAGAGAGAGTCTGCTGCAGCTATGAGAAGAGAGGCTGTAAATGGTCTCAACAAATATGAATATATGCATATAGTTCTAATTTCCTTTAGTGCCAGTTCCTAACATATAGCTGATTGAGAAAAAGTATATATTTAATAATTATTTATGCTGCTTTGAGGAAAATCATGTCAGAGTCTCACATAAAATAATATGATAATATTAATCTTTTCAGTTCAGTCACTCAGTCGTGTCCGACTCTTTGAGACCCCATGAATCGCAGCATGCCAGGCCTTCCTGTCCATCACCAACTCCCAGAGTTCACTCAAACTCAACATCCATCGAGTCAGTGATGCCATCCAGCCATCTCATCCTCTGTCATCCCCTTCTCCTCCTGCCCCCAATCCCTCCCAGCATCAGAGTCTTTTCCAATGAGACAACTCTTTGCATGAGGTGGCCAAAGTACTGGAGTTTCAGCTTTAACATCATTCCTTCCAAAGAACACCCAGGGCTAATCTCCTTTAGAATGGACTGGTTGGATCTCCTTGCAGTCCAAGGGACTCTCAAGAGTCTTCTCCAACACCACAGTTCAAAAGCATCAATTCTTCAGCACTCAGCTTTCTTCACAGTCCAACTCTCACATCCATACATGACTACTGGAAAAACCATAGCTTTGACTAGACGGACCTTTGCTGGCAAAGTAATATCTCTGCTTCTGAATATGCTTTCTAGGTTGGTCATAACTTTCCTTCAAAGGAGTAAGCGTCTTTTAATTTCATGGCTGCAATCACCATTTGCAGTGATTTTGGAGCCCCCAAAAAATGAAGTCTGGCTTAGTCCCTGGCAAAGCCGATCCTCCATCCCTGAGCTCCACTACCATGAGATTCCAGCATCCGAGACAGGCTTCAGACTTGCATGAACAGGATTCGTCTACACGTGCCCTCAAACATATATGCTAGAAAAACAGGTGTTTCCCGAGCTTTTCATGGACACCATGCTAGTTCTGACAGTTGCCTCTTTGTGTCAGGAACATTTCAGGAACACAAGCATTTAAGTCCCGCAGGCCTACAGACCCAGAAAGAAAACAGAGCCGAATAGTGGTAGCATTTCCTTACTTTGTTTTGTTGGGTCTCCTGTTCTGAGGGAGGAGCAACTAAGAATACAAATCGCCCACAAACAAGGATGGAACAGGAAGACAGTGAGCTGTCTGGGGCTTTTCCTAAAAGAGGAACAAATCTTTTGACCTTATATGACCCCAGGGCTGCACTGGTGTGTGTATGACTGGTCTCACCAGGTCTGGTAGCCAAGGGTTTAAAAGCTGAAGTCCCCAAACAAAACTGCAAAACCTTCATACCTCTGTTTGACAATGTCCCCTAGGAGATGCTAGCAACCCCCAGAGGCCACCGCAAACAGGCAACCCTGATGGGCAGGGCGTGGGTCCTCCCAACACCTCCATGAGGAACGAGACAGCAGGAAGAAGGGTGTATAGGGGGGTAAGATTCTAACACTGTCTCTTGCCTGTCTTTGCCTACAGCCAGCCGAACACGGAGCAAGGAACAGCTGAGGAAAGGGGATGGATCCCCAAAGACCTTTCTCGGAGAACATTTTCCGAAGGGTACCCTTTGGGAAAGAATGTAAAGACCAAAGGTTTCCCCTCAGGAAAACCGTTTTGCAACTCTCTTATCTAATGCAGCAAGAATGATGTTTAAAAAAGAGCTCCCTGGAGGTTCAAGAGGAAGGGGACATCCATGTACCTATGGCTGATTCATGTTGCTATATGGCAGAAACCAACACAATATTGTAAAGCAATTATCCTCCAATTAAAAATAAATTTAAATTTTTAAAAAACTTAGGGCAAAAAAGAAGAGCTCACATCACATCCAGGGACTCGTAGAAGGAAGGAGTGTATCATCAGAGCATCCCTTGGCTAATTTTCTCACAAGAGCTGCCACACGAGTAACAGCAGAAAAGCCCACGAGGTGAACTCAAGCCTCGTCTGAAAGCCCATCTCTATTGCTTATTAGCTGTGTGACCTTGGGCAGGTTAGCAACCCTATCTGTTCCCACAGGCCTTTGCAAGAATTAGTGAAGGAACCCTGTAAAATACCGAGAATTGTGCTTTACATCTCTCATGTGCTATAGGTTGGAGTACAAACAGATACAAATTTTCCAGACAGTTAGCTTGACCATGGTATCAGACATTTTAAAAGATATCCTTTGACCCAGCCATGACCCAGCCAAGTGTTTTCAAGGCAATTTAACCATGTGTGAAACGTGTTTTCTAAAACGTCAAAAACAAAACACACAAGGAATGATCTAAATCTGTTACATAAACAAATGCAATATTCTTTCTTCTTAAAAAAATTGAGAAAAAGCTGTGTGAAGTTGCACAGATAAATTACTTTCCAGGTATATCTAAATTATAGAAACCTAAGAGCATTAAAAAAAAAAAAATCCATCACCTTTTAAAAAAGTATCTTCTAGAAGAATTCCCAGAAGGCAGTAAGGACCTAGAAGGGCAGACTGACTTTTAAAAAAGACTTCATAGATCTAAAGTCGTGCTGTGACCACTCTGTGTGTTTGGCCCCAGACCCATGTACCTAGGCGGCATCAGATTCTGCAATTCAGCAAAGCAAGAACCACGGACAGATTTCAAAGCATATGGACTCAGGCTCGTACTGCATGTTCAAACCTTCTTTCCATATGGAAAATGGGAAAAGAAGCGACCCTATTTTTCCCTTAATCAGCATGTCCTCTGAGCACTGCTTCTGCAGTAAGGCAAAGCCTGAAAGCCGTGACTTCTCCTTTTGGGAGTTAAGCAGGGAGTCCATTTCAGACTGTCCCTCTTCGCATGAATAGGTGGGTGTCTCTGGAGCCATCCAGTTAAGCCAGCAGTCCAAAAGCCCGGAAAAGATGTCTCTGTCCTCAAATACCCCAGGAAAGCACAGGAGAAGTTAAACAAGATGGTGCATGTGAGAAAACTCTGGACCACAGAGCGGATGGTTGAGATACACACAGTAGCTTGGGAAGGAAGAACACGGCAGGAAATGAGCAGGACCTAAATTCTCCAAGCTCTTTACATCACCCAAGTCACTGCCTACCTGCCACCGCCATAGGATTCTCTGTGACCTATGGATGCTGGGTGTTTTGTCCCACTAGGAACACAAACAAAGGGACGTGGAAAAAGGGGGATGGAGATGCTTTCATTACTTCAGTTAGAAAAGTCGAGGAAGAGCAATTCAGAATACTGGAACCTTCCAAGAAAACCTATTTGCTTAAAATGACAAAATTGTTTGCTGCCATCTGATTTCAAATCCATTTACTGGCGGATGATGTTGACACGAGTTTGAGTAAGCTTCCGGAGTTGGTGATGGACAGAGAAGCCTGGTATGCTGCAGTCCAGGGGGTTGCAAAGAGTCAGGCACGACTGAGCGACTGAACTGAACTGATGGTGAAAACTGATGCTTCTCCAAAGACACTTGCCTGAAAATAATTTGCTCCGAAAAAAGGCTGGGATTGAAGGGCACTATCTTTTCCCCTCATTCCACATCCACAGGGTCTCTGACAGCTTCCTTCTTGCTGTGGCTTTTCCTTCGGGGATTTCCTTTGAGCTTGTCCCTTCAGCCAGTAAACTCTCAATAAAGGTTATTACTGATGCTTCTTATTTTACTCCTCCTCCTCTTCCCCTTCTTCCTTCTCCTTCCCCTTCTTCTTCTCTCTTTTATTATAATTATTATACTTATTATTGGGGCTTCCCTGGTGCTCAGTCAGTAAAGAATCTGCCTGCAGTGCAAGAGACCCAGGTTCAATCCCTGGGTTGGAAAGATCCCCTGGAGGAGGGGATGGCAACCCTCTACAGTATTCTTGCCTGGAGAATCCCATGGACAGAGGAGCCTGTTGGGCAACAATCCATGGGGTTACAGAGTCCGACACGATTTAGCAACTAAACCACCACACTTTTATTGTATAACATTACAGAGCCATTCAATTCAGCTCTTTTTGCTCAAATCCGGTTGAGATCCAACAGACAAACTATAACCTTCCACAGTAATGATTCTATTCATGGATGTTTCAATGTTTCTAAAACATTAAAAAGAAACCACCACACTACAATGATCTAAATCTGTTACATATACTAATGTAATATTCTTTCTTGTAAAAAAAATGAGAAACTGTGTGAAGTTGCACAGATTACTTTCCAGATATATCTAAATTATGAAAATCTAAGTGCATTTTTTAAAAAAATCACTGATGAATTCCAACTGGAAATGAGAGCCAGCACTGCTAACCGCCCCCAAATACATTAAGACCTGACTCAAGAACACATCTTTCCTTTACAAGCTGCAGAAATGTCTTCAAATATTTTTCAAAGCTACTTACTGCCACTAACCAAGTCCCAAACAGTACCTGGAAATTGGATTTGGCATCCACTGTATTGTCACCATGTCCCCCTCTCCACCAGCCCTTCTCAGGACCACACTGGCTTCCCTCCCCTCCCTGGCTTCAGCAGAAGGTGCTGGAAGACAGCACAGGTCTGGTGTCAAGCACGCCTGATGGGAATCTCACCACTTACACCCTGTCACCTGTCCAAATCTTAGTTTCTTCATCTGTAAACAGAGATCTTAATAGCAACTCGGCAGAGCTGCTATGAGGAAGAAACAAATAAAGAGCAGCTTCTATTAGGAGGAAAAGTATGAGATGAGTGCCTTGGTCTCCCCTAAAACATCCCCCAAGAAATCCCAAAGAGCAGAGCCAGCACCCCACCTGATAGCAGAGTGGACACCCCAGAATTCCTCCCAAGGAGCAGGAGGGTCCCCAGGGTCCGTGTTTTGGAATGTGAGCACCCTCTGCACGTTGCACAGTGCTGGCCAGATGCCTCTTCCCAAACGTCTGATCACCTGGCTCGAAACTGCAGTGGCTCCACAATGACCAGTGAATAAAATCTGGACTCACAGGAACTCAGCCCCATCCCACCTTTCTGACTTCTTACCTGACTCATCCCTCCTACCATCTAAACTCCACTGAAATTCACAGCTTCATGTACTTGAAAACAGGCACAGCTCTGGGTGAAGTCTTTGCGAGCAGGAATTGTCTGTTACTCATCTTCCCTAAAGATCAGGTATGGTCCTTGGCACATGAATCATCATGTAGTAATTACAGACTGATAAGACAGTGGATGAACCCCTCCTGGAAAACCCACTGGGGCTGGGGATGGGGAGGAGAAAGCAGATGACATGAAATACACGTTGTGATGATGGAACTACAATATGAACAAGTAACAGATAAGTGGGAGGGGATGGGGGAAGATTGCTAAAGCATGCAACCCCAATAAAGAAAAATTGTACTATTTTCATGACATTTTTTGCAGGTGAACCAAGTTAAGTATGTTAGCAAACTTCTGAATTACAGTTATTTAACATTTCATTCACAACATAGAATCTTGTGAACAGCTCTGTGGGGAATACAAAGCCAATCAGGACACGATCTTTGTCCTCAAAAAGGTTACATTATAAGGACAGAGGCAGGAACAGAAAAACAACCAGCTCCAAAACTAGGCATCCTAGAGAAACAAATCAAAGATGCCAAAGCTTCCCAGGATGAGCCAGAAGTTATAATACACCCCTCCTGGCTTGAACTCATCAACACGACTGGTTCTTGGTTTCTTCTCTGCACTGGACTTACCCTGGTCATTTCATCAACCTGACAATCATAGGACCCTGAGCTTTTCAGAAGGCATTTTGTGGGAGTTTTACTAGATTACGTCAAAGCCCAGAAGAGAGGGCTTCAAAGTAGAGGGGGCATCTGAAGTGGGCTTGGAAAGGTAGGGGATCTCAGGCCTCAGGCGGAAAGGAAGGAAAAAACTTCCTGCACAGCAACAAAGGAAAGGGCGGAAGCGGCATGATGGCATGTTTGAACCATTAGTAATTCGGAGAAGCTATGCCCCAGGAAAAATGGGCGGATATGGGAGAGAAACAGCCGGAAGGCTCCCTGAGGCTGGCTGGCTAACAGAGAGACCTTTGTCCTTGCACCTTAACAAGGGTCCCTGCTGTCTGATGAGGGGAGACACCCTCACACACCCCAGGGCACATGCACAAATGGCTGAGGTGTCTCCCACCTGCTGTCGGGGCCTTGCTCCTCATTAGAAAACACCCGTTGGCTCTGAGGTCCCACAGAGGAGTCTGTCTGGACAGGAAATGACAAATGGGAGAACTAGGTCAATCATTCCGAGTTAATTCATCCAACGTTTCTTGAGTGCCGGGCATATGCAAGTCGTTCTGCTGAGCCCTCCCACGATGGTCCTCCCAAATTTATAATCAGCTCAACACGGCAGTTGTTGATAATAAACCTGGAGCGTGATCTATTGAAATACAACACCGAAGTATCTTGGGCCTTTGAATAAGACCTTTAAACGTAAGCAAAGAGCCCAGCACATATCCAAGAAATGCTATCACTGCGGCCGTTAACCAGTTACGGCCTCTGTCCTGTCACCTGGTTATGCTGGTGGGGAGGGACGGGGGTCGCGTGCAGATGGGAAGAAGTCCCACCGGGTGCACCCATACCCACGGCTTCCTCCAGGCTTCCTCCAAACTGAGGCTTGCCCCTAAGGTTCCATGAGCCAGCCCTTCCAAGCTCTTCCATCGCGTCACTCGGATAACACGGCCAAGCGCACGGCGGATACGATGCCAACGGCAAGTCCCGCTGCTGAGATGAAGCCAGATCCAGTCACTCTTGGAGCCGCTGGGACGCCTCACCCTAAACACTTCTGCTGTGCCAAGTTCTGGCTTGGGGGCACCTGGGCCGTCATCTTGGTTCTCCAACTTGAGTTTCTCGTCTGTTTTAACAGCAGCAGTCTCTATCGTCCCCTCACTTAAGTACTGTGAACCTAGTCATCATAACTTCTCTCTCACTAAAAGCCAAATCAAAACAAACAGAAGAAGATACAAAAAATATTTTTGTACCTTTGCATCACTTCCTCTTAGAAACGTACAAAAACATCTCCTAGACAGGCCTGGTTATTATCAAAACCAGAGTCTGGTCCTTCCTGCAGTGCCCGTGTCTCTATGAATGAAATGCATGCATCATCCTTAAACCTTCTTCTATCTTAAGCAAGGAAGGCTCACAGCACTGACTTCCAGCTGCTGAAGACTCACCATCTATATCATCTAAAATGTAAGAGGTGGGGAGATGTTCCAAATCCCCAATAACCCTTCTCCCCAAAAACTTGCTCTACACTCAGAATAAAGCCTTTCCTTGCTAGTAAACACAGGAACACATGCACTGAAGAAAGTATTCGTGCCTACCAGGAATGATCCCTGATACTCCCTTAACCCGTCTGCTCCCATCAGACAAGAGAACTCTCCATCCACCAAGAGTGGAAGGAATTTCCAACCCTTCATGGTTTTGTTCTTACTGCTCTTTCAACCAAAGATGCCCTGAGCCCCCACAGGAAACTGGCTGAACCTGCCCTGTTCCTACAATTGGTGGAAAGCATAGTGAAGCTCATTGCCCTGGTGAAAGATAGAGCCCCTGCCAATTCCTTCTCATAGCCTTTGCTGTGGTGCTTCCATTAAGCACATTGTTCTTTTTGCTCCTACAGATGGTTATTTCCCTGCCTGTCTCTCTAACTAAATGATAAGCTCCGTGAGAAGCTGGAATTGTCAATTTTGCATCTCTACACCAGCAGTCCAGAAACGTCTGTTGAAGGAATTAACTCTTTTGGAAGTTGTATTTAAAATATTTGTCTGCAGGAAGGAGTCTTCAACTTAACTTCAACATCATATTTGTTTTCCTAGCTACTTGAGGCTAGTTTTACAGATTTTTTTAGAAGTCTGGGCCCCAAGCCTGAAGGGAATACAGACTTTTGCAGCTATCTATCTGCTTCCCAATTATTTACAATTCACTCTGAGTTATAATCCATATATGATCTTGTCAGGCTACATTATTCAATAAAGACCAACTTCTCAAAAGGATTGAGTGAAGCAGAAAATTCGAGCAGAACACAAAAGTAAACCAACAATAAATTTGCTACTGTAAAGTTGACATTTCACCGAGTTTGTCATCTACTATAGCTCTTATTAAGGACAAATACATGGTTTCTCATTCTGTCGATTATTCACAATAAATACACAAATGCTTTCATTCATTTTTCCCAGCAGACCTGTTATAACAGCACTATTTTGCTTCATCTGCTCAAATGGTAGTTATCAAACCACTGTTGAGAGTATTATGTATAAATTCTCATGCCCCCGAATGTTATTCTGAGGCTGCTTTTACTCAGTTTTATCCAAAATACCTTAAAAGTACTGAACCCTAGGGTCTTTTTATGAGCCCCAAGTATCGAAGGTACTTATATGAGTCAGAGATGACCATATGAGTAGCTGATATAATTAATCCACTAGCATATTCAAGCATTATGTTGTTTCTCTTACCAGAACTTTAGGATTCAAAACGTAACAGAAAAAAATTAACTCTTTACTACTGAGTTCAACAAAATATACTAAGGACTTAATCTGGCCACGTGACCCTGGGCAGGCTGCTTGATTTCTCCAGCTGTAAACGTGAAGTACTCTTAGTTGATTCCCCATTTCAGAGTCCCCTCTGATATACTTCATTCAGTATAATTTAATTCTTCAATAGGTGCTTTATCAGCTCTACAACATCTCAACATTTTTCAAATTCTGAAAATTTTTCACTGGTTTTATACTACATGTTATATACATACTGTAACAAGGGAGAATCTTTTGTGTTTTCAGACCATAATAGTATTTCAGACCATATCTTTTTGAGTTTTCAGACCAGACTTTGGAACCCATAAAATAACGACTTAATCCTACAACTCAACAACAACAAAAAGCAACCAGTTCAAAAACGGGCAAAGGACTGGAAGAAACATTTCTCTAAAGAGGATATACAAATGGCCAAGAAGCACGTGGGAAAATCCTCAACATCACCAGCCATTAGGGAAATGCAAATCAAAACCACAGAGACCATCAAACACCAGTTAGGATGGCTATTACCAAAAAAATTCCAGGGAAGAAATTCTGGCTAGGATATGGAGAAACTGGAACCCTTGGGCATTACTGATGGGAATGTAAAGTGGTACAGGTGATATGGCAAACTTCTCAAACTTCTCAAAAAGTTAAACCTAGAATGACTGGACTCAAAAAGTTAAACCTAGAATGACCCACTGGACTGTAAGAATTGAAAGCAGGGACTCAAACAGATACTTCTTATAGCAGAGTTCACACCAGCATGACTCAACAATAGCCAGTGGTAATGACAACCCCGAGGGCCCATCGAGAGATGTATGGATCAACAAAGTGTGCGAATATTATTCAGTCTTTAAAAGGAAGGACATTCTAACACATGCTCCAATGTTGGATGAACATGAAAAACATCCTGCTGAGTGACGTAAGCCGGGCACAAAAGGGCAAATATTGTCTGATGCCACCTATATGAAGTACCTAGAGGAGGCAAGGAGAAGGGTGGCTGTCCATGCAGAGGGGGGTGGGTTTTTATTTAATGGGTAGAGAGTTTCTGTTTGAGATGATGGTTCTGGGGAAGGACAGTGCTGATAGTTGCAAACACTGTAAATGAATTTTATGCCCTTGGACTGTATACTTAAAGATGATTATAATAGGAAATTTTGTGTTATGTAACTTTTACCATAGTAATAAAAAAAAAAAAAACAATGACCAGACACGCATTCATGAACTCACTGCTTGCTGTCACTGTTTCCATGAGCCCTGTCGTGGACAATAGTCATACTTTACTTCCAGGTAACCTAAAGGTAATCTACTGACCACATATACACATGCACAAAAAAGGATGGATTTTCAAAATTAAATTGGATGTCATCTCAAGCCATGTGAGGTATGTGAGGAGCGAGGTTCTCCTGGCACAAACCTCCAGGGAGGGATTCCAAGCCGTGTGTCAGCAGCAGCACGGCCAGTTCCAGTCTGCCCTCAGAGGGGAGGGGAAGTAGAAAGCGGAGATAACCATCATCAAGGCTCAGACACTTATGGCAAAGGACACCAGACGACAGAGGGAGAAGCAAGATGCCAAACCCAGGGAGGGAAAACGGTAGAGCAGCAGCCAGAACGATGAAACAAGACCTTGTTCTACGCCTGTGATAAGCTTTACTGAGAATCTGTCCCTTAGAAAATAAAACATACATAGCTGGCCCCAAAACGTGCTGCGTCCACACTGTGGTGTCCCGGACAACCTGAGATGGTGCCGGGTGGTCCATGGAGGGGCAGACACCACAAGTCAGTTCTTTAACCTGAGGTCTCGGCCGCCCAGACCGAGGCTCCTCACTGCAGGGAACACACACCATCTGCCTGGCTCACTCAGTTCCAAGCTGAAGACCTCTCTACCTTTCTACACCTTCTCCCCACCCATGGAGTCAGCACTGAGTACACATCTGTAGAGTAAACGGCAACTGGATGAATGATCAAAATTGTCCATTCCTTCGTTTCAGGGTCCAGACTGACCCCATTGCCCAGACTGCAACCCGAATTGCACCTTGACTTTGAGAGAAAAAAAAAGACGATGCATTCAAAGCACATGTAAGAGAGGCAAATACATAAACCCTCTCCTATAATATTTTAAACTCACCCTGACTTCCTGAATCACCAGGAGAGCCACACCCCAAAGGGGAAATAGCAGTTCACCCACATTCCCTCCTGGGACCTTTGGACTTCGCTTCTATAACAGAGAGAAGAAAGGGGTGCCATCCGTGTCGGTCCTCAGGGCCACCGAGAGCACCCCAAGAACCCAGAGCATCCCCTGGGGCCACCAGCTTCTCATCTCATTTCTCTGTCCCCTCATCCCTGAGGACCTTGACATTCCAAGTCAGCTCAACAGTGCACACGAGTGAAGTTTTCCCATATGAACAAAATCCCAACATCCCCCCAAAGAGTCAATCAAGATTTACCTTCAGGATTATGATTTTAAAGTGAGATTATACTTTCCTGTTCTTCTGTCAGTTGCAAATCCCCAAACCTACTAGAATTCACTTAAAACTAATCTACAGTGTTTTCATTGGAAGAAAGCAATCAAGAAAGTTCTGACCCGCTGAGCAGCTGGGAATTTCTTTGCTGAAGGTTTGGTTTAGTCTTTATTTTTCTAGCTGCTGGCCCTGCTAACATGATTCAGTGAAGGTCGTATTTAATCTCACAGAGAAAAGCTACCTAAGCAGTTCTTAGGTAAGGCTTCAGGAAAATAAATTGCCTGAGCTCTGTGGCTATGTCTGTTGCTTCTCCCCAACAATTACAGTCAGAGCGTACAAATGAAAGCAACTGTTAAGATACCAGGGCTTGACTTCAAAAGAACTTCCCTGCCTGTAAGTTACGGGCTGAAAGTTTGTTAATAAAAAAGTTATTATTAATAACTAACCCACCAAGAAAGTAGCAGCTCCCAAATGTATACCTCTGGTTTCTCAGCAACGAAAGCTTATTTACATGTACCGGAAGGTATTACTATCAGCATTGGAACATAAATGTCAAAGGAATCGAGTGATAAGATTTCTGTAAAGGCCTTGGTCCAAAGGAGAAAACCAGGCCATTTTTTCCACCTTCTGGATATTGAACTCCTTAATACAAAGTGATAACTGCTAACGCAAAGTGACAAATCCCAGGGTTTCCGTGCTCCGTACATACACCACTGGGTTTGTAACACAAGAGAGATCTGGCCCATCCATCTTGAGCTGGAATCCAGGCTTCGGAGCTAACCTTCGCTCTCGGGCTGAAAATCAAATCAACAAATATTTACCCAGTGCTTACTGCATATCAAGCACGGGTGGGGAATGCAAGGAAATACGACACGATCCCAGGTCTCAGAAAACCTGGTCGGGGAGGTGTTGCAAACGGGAAAATCCAGGGAATCGACACTTTTCACAGCACTTCAAAAGGGTGGGAAATATTCAAGGTGTTTGGGACTATGGCCAAAGGAATGGCACCCACAGTGTGTTGCTTCTGAAGAGTTTCAGAGCATCTTATTATTTTAAGCTGATGAGAGGGGGTAGGGTTGGCGGGGGACCCACAGGGAGACGCAGTTATAACCAAATGAATACTCTAACTCTGCTTTTTTTTTTTCCTGGTTCTTTTAGATTGAGTCGCTGTATTACATCGTTTCCCTATATTTCTCTTCACAACTTGCTTCATTTCCTAGTCCTACACCGTCCAATATGGTAGCTACCAGCCATATGGCCGCGCCCGCTGCACGCTTGAAATGTGACCAGACTGAATTAAGATGTGCTGAAGGTACAAAAGATACAGTGGATTTTGCAGTCAGCATGAAAAAAAAGTAAGCAAATGATCTCATTAATAGTTTTATGTTAATTACATGTTGAAAGGATAATATTCTGGACACACTGGACTAAATAAGAGAGCATTAAAATTAACTTCACCTGCTTCTTTTGGGGCTTCCCATGTGGATCAGTGATAAAGAACCTGCCTGAAAATGCAGAAGATGCAGGAGACACAGGTTCAATCCTTGGATTGAGACGATCCCCTGGAGGAGGAAATGACAACCCACTCCAGTATTCTTGCTGGGAAAATTCCACGGCCAGAGAAGCCTGGTGGGCTGTAGTTCATGGGGTCCCAAAGAGTCGGATATGACTGAGTGTCTGAGCATGCGCTTCTTTTTACTTTTCTAATGTGGCTACTAGAACATTAAAAATTACACATGTGGCTCACATTCTATTTGTATTGGATAGTGTTGTCCTAATCAATATTCTTTTTTCTCAGCTGTGCTTTGGCATTCTGCCTCTAAACTCCTAATGGTTACACCCAACCCCAGTTTCATAACACATCCAGAAAAACCTCTCCCATGTCTATAAAGGAATCAAAACTATTCTAAAAATTTTTTCCAGACACAAATTCCAGATTTGGAGGCTTCTTCAGTTATGGAAAGTCAGAAAGTCTCAATCACACTCCGATTGAGACACACAGAGACTCAATCCCATTTAGAGTCTCCCCATGGAGAATCCCATGGGGATGTGTAAAGTTTGCTATGTGGGGAAAATAAAACCTCCAGGATTTCAGGGCTCCTGTGAAATAGCCAAGCCACCTGTGATACAGGAACCAACAAGGTATAAAGACAGTGTATATAAGACAGGGCAGGTTGCATTCACTTCCCCTCAAAACGTTTTACTCTTCACCTACCACAGGAACTGGCTCTGGAGCCATTTGTCTAAACTAACTGCTCTGCTCCAGAAGGATAATCAAACTTCTCTAGTCTTCTTAAGAGGGCCAAATGGTTACAGCCTTGACTAGGTTCCTGGGTGAAGTTTGCAGGGTCTCAGGAGGCCCTACCTCTCTAAGCATGTACATTTCAAAAGGGGCAAAGCCATGACCTCACGGACACCTGTAGTTGGTAAGAGCCTTACGTTCCAAAAGGTGAGGACGTTGACTCAGAAGAGGAAAGGAGCAGAGGAAGTTTCCGTGGAATAGGAAACGGTAACCCCCTCCAGTTATCCTTGCCTGGGAAATCCCATGGACAGGGAAGCCTGGTGGGCTACAATCCATGGGGTCGCAAAGAGTCAGACATGACTGAGTGACTGAGCACGCACACAATCTCTCTCTCTACCCACACGCCTCCCCCCCACCCCGGACCATTGGCAGCGGAGAGGGATGGTCATTCTGATGTCGTCTATGGAAGGTAATCCACACCCAGGTTCCATCTGTTTTCAATGGTATCACTTCAAGGTCTAGGTATGGGAGGCCAACACCGTAGCATCTCTCTGGCTGCTGACCTGGTTGTAAAGATCAAGAAAGAACTCTTGCCTCCTACCCCCATCAGGTGCTTCTGTCATATACACAGAGGACGTATCTGTGAAGCGGGTAACATCTCAGACCCTCCACAGTTGCTGATAAAACAATGTGTCCCAACCTCCCAAAGGAACCATCAATCTCGGTATCTTGAAGCCGTAAGAGCTGAAACAGGACAAGGGCATATCTAGGCACTCACTGGCTGGGAAAGCTCTGATTCTACAGCCTGGCTCTGTACATCAAGGCAGAGAGGGGCTGGGAATGGCCAAGCTCATGAACAACACCCTCCTTAGCAACATCCGATTTACTTGTCCTCATCCACATTTACCAGAGGTGAGGTTTGAGGGGACACTTCAGAGTCGTCTTGAGTATATTTTTCTGGTTGTAAGAGTAATTGTGTTGTTGTATTAAATTTGGGGGAGAAAGCCAAACATCCATAAGCACACCATCCAAATGTTTCCTTCCATTTTTTTTTTAATGATGTATATACACACACGTTTTAAAAATAAAATTAAGGTCACAGTTGAAAATCCTCTTTTTCTCCATTCAACATACACCCCAAATACCTTCCCATCATTAAATGCAAAAGCATGAATTTTATCAGCTATCTGTACTCAGGGCCTGGTGCACTGTAACTCATTTAAATGTACTCCTATTGTTGGGGATTTAGGGTGTTTCCGAGTTCTCACTACAACAGAAGCGAACAGTAAACATCCCTGTACATAAATCTTTGTTCTGCTTCTGGTTACTTCACATCTGTAGGTTCCTAGAAGTGGGATTACTGGAACAGAGAGTTCAACATTTTTAAGACATTAAGTGTACACCACCTAACTGTATTCCATAAAGTTTATTTCAAAGTACAATACCCCAGCTACAGTACCAAGTGCTTAGTTTCCAAACTACAGTGCCCGCAGTACCAGCGATGGTATCATAGCTCAGTCTTAACCCTGTGCCGATTCTCTTTCCTGGACTCCCTACTTACCTCCTACAACCTGGAAAAAATAAAAGAGCAGCAAGGAAGACGAGCATGGGGGAGGGGACAGCTTAAGGGCTATGACAGTATTGCTGATCCATTTCATCAACATGTATCTTCTTCGAGGTGGCTGTGGTTGCCTCTAAAGGTAACTGAGTTTGAGTCTTAAGGCCTCAGGTCAGGCCACCAATTCCTCCATCCTCTCTGGCTCCAATACCACCTCTGACGTGGTTTCAACCATGCCCAAAGGGTGACCACTCACAGCCTCCTGTTTACTTGTCTAAAGTTGGCCATACCTAGTAATTTGATCCCCCAGGGGAAAAAAAAAAAAAAAGGCCAATCTCCAAAGTTAGAAGTGGAGGGTCCTCTAGCATTTCAACTTGTTCTGCATTTACTATCAATTAACTACCAGCTTGACTCTTTACTTGCAAAACGTCTCAATGACATTTGTGGCAGACACAAAGTCTACCTGTCTGACTCCCTTTTCAGTCTCTCTCACTCAGCAATTCAAGAGGCAATATTCTACCCCACACCTTCGTCTCTTTTCTCATCACCTCATTCCCTCGACTGTCACGTTCCCCACTCACACTCTACCACCCCCCACACCCACTGACACCCTAATCAGGTGCCAGGACGCTCTCGTCCATCACTGTCCTTGTTCTCATCACCTTCAATCATTTTAGGGTAAGGAGCACAGGAAAAGCTCTTCAAAAGTAACACCTTAGATATGACTTGAAACATGTATGTAGCTTCTCCTCATTCAAAACATCAACCTCATGTCAGGGGAAAGTCCGCTGGATTCTAAGCTCATGGGGCCAGGAGCGCGTCTTCTATTTAGAAGGTATTTCTTTGGCTCCTACAAAATCCTGACATCTGCAAGCTCAAAAAGAATAGATGAAATGGGAAGCTGTCTTTCCTTTGATCACATTAGGTGTATATCAAATGCTCTTACAGACGGCAACAGATTGCTAAGGATGCTGGAAAAGAAATTATTCATGAAACTGACAGAGAAACTGCTTAACTCTCAAAAATGCTTAATCAAAACTGGACCAGCTTTTATCACGCAGAATTCTAAAGCAAGGTATTTTGTTGAACTAAATTGGCCTTGCCCCCGAGATAAAAATGCTTAGCACCAGAAAGAACACAGCCTTCTCGTCTCTTAAGTGTGGGGCTACAAGGTGTGCGCACAGGGCATGGGACACACAGAGCTGTTTTTTGCTTGACTCGTGTTCTTTCCTACTTATTAAAGCTGAATACTAAACCGATAAAGGGGAATATAAGCCAAAACAGAAACAAACAACAAACAAACCCATGACTCTGTGACCTTCCTAGAGAGAGACAGACTCATGAAACACAATCCTCCTGGGCTTGTTCAGAGCAGAAAATTCAAAATATCACAACCGTACTACAGATCCCATTTCTGTATGACAAGCAAGGTCAATGTGGCCAGAGTCAATGGGGAAGGGACCATAGAGTACCTATTCAAAGAGCTGCCTAAAAGGTGGCTAACAAGTTCCATCTGCTTGCTGTCCTGCATAGCCTGACCTGGGAGCCAACGAAAAAAAAAAAGAGATTCAGCCCTGAGAAGAGACCCTTGATTCAGTGGTTCTCTGCCTTTGCTCTGGCCCACATACCTGAGGGATAGGGATCCAGGACACCCTGGTCAATGTCAGAGGGCTACTCAGGGGTGGGGGGAGGGATTCTCAAAAAGGGAGAGACAAGGAGAGGAAAGGGCTTCAGTCTCAAATCTGAAGGTCTGGGTGGTTTCTAAAAGCCTCTTCCTCTCCATGATTCTGATACACATAAGTCCCATCCCTCAAAGATGATACTACCAAAGATGATAGAACCCCATTTTACAGATGAGAAAACTAAGGTCCAGAAAGAAGAAGTGAGTGAAGAGTTAACAAATGAGCTGAAAGTCAACACCAGGCCTCTGGGCTCTTTGAGTCCATGCACCTTCCACTATCCAGGGCCTTGGACATGTTGGCTGTCAACAGATATTTAATAAGCAAATGAAATAAGGACCCAACGTTTGCATTCATTTAACAAAATAATCCCCTCAGTTACTGCAATGGTTCATATCCTGGGGTCCCTGGACCCCCAGCAGAACTCAAAAGTTACTGATGGGGGGCAGAGGAAGACAGCAGCTGGTTTCAGAACCTCAGAAGGTCCAACAGGACTAACAGTGTACCTAAGGAATGGCTGCCCAAGCTGCCTCCAACATCGAGTTTCTCTGCTTCGGGCTGGAACTGGATCATCTAGATTTGCTGATGCTGGTTCTCAGGTCAACCATGATTTCTAACTGCAGTGTGCCTCTGAGGAATAAAAACAGGCCCATAAAGTCTTCCTAACTAAACACAATCTGTTTCAGAGGCTGTTTGTCCAAAGATGGAGCTGTTAAGATGGGAAATCATTTTAAAAGCATCTTTGGAGGAAAAACTGCTGGTGACTATGGGTCTTCTGGAGGGGTCACCACCCAGCCTCAGGTACCTGCAGACTTGATTTCCTGCCTGTGTATTGCCTTTGGTATTTTATATAAAATATTGGCTTTGGGTTTAAATCTGGATCCTATAGATAAGTTACCATTCTTTGCTGGAAAAAAAAAAAAAAATCAAGATTTAATCAAATCTCATCACTCCCTTTCTCACCAGCCACCCCCACTATGAGGGCCACTGCTTGACCCTGACTTGGGCATAAATTATAGCCAAATATTGATCACACTCAGGCCAAAAGTAGGGCACGAATGGGGTGAATAGGGACAGAGGCCCTAACTTCCAACCCCTGTGCTCAAAGGAACATGTGTCCCACACAGACCAAAAGAAGAACTGGCTTTATTGCTAAGAATAATGGACATTTCCCAGCAATGTATGTTATTTATATATACTCCTTTAAGTATTTTATATCTATTATAAACATATACTATCTATTACATTTATTTTCACATACGCTGTCACATATCATTTGCACATAGATAGTGTTAGGTACATAGTAAGCATCCAATAAATGCAAGTTAACTGACTCGCTTTAAGGATGTCATAGTGGGACTCCCCTAGTGGAGCAGTGGTTAGGACTCTGAGCTTCCACTGCAGGGGGTTCGGTTTCCATCCCTGCTTGGGAAACTATGATCCCACATGCCCCATGGTATGGCCAAAAATAATAAAGATGTTATAGCAAAAAGTAAAATCAGTTAAGAGCATATCCATTGTAACAGATAATGAAGAGTCTTCAGCAACGAGGAAGAAAATTCACACTAAAACACAATGAGCTTGGAAAGGATTTTTCTTGATATAAGGAGGGAAAATACACTGGTCCAATCATTTTTATTTCTATATCATTTGGTCTCCATGGACACCATCTAACTTTTGACAGAAAAACACTTACTAACAATATCAGATGTCTTGTTAAAGATTTTAATGCTCTATATAAAATAGTTATTCTGTATTTAATTCCTTACCATTCTCTATATTCTCTCAGAACAAGTAAAATCACTTCTTGCTGAAAATTCTCTAAAGGAAAGTCAGTGTTTAATCCACAGTCATGATTCCCTGATTTTAAAGTTAAGAATGCACGCGTGGTTAGTCGGTCAGTCCCATACGACTCTTTGCAACTCTATGGACTGTAGCCCCCCAGGTTCCTCTGTCCAGGGGATTGTCCAGGCAAGAATACTGGAGTGGGAAGTTAAGGAGAACCTGATAGAATTCTGAAGGTGAATGCCTTACGCATTTGTAGACTGCTGTAACTTACGCAACCTTCTTTCAAAACAGTATCTCATTTGTTCCCAAAAGCAACCCTATCAGATATTGATATCACCTTTCATAGAACTCACCCCTAAAGGTAATTACTGTATTTATTTTTTGGCTAGGCATTGTCAGCTCACCCACTAGAATGCAATTTCCCCAAAAGGTAAAGAAACTCCCTTCCTGATCTCAGTCAAAGCCCCAGAACCCAGCACAGTGTCGGGGGCATAGTGAATGTTCTATGAATACTTATTAAATGAATAAAGTCCCTTATCTGCATTAAGCCTTTTTCTGGTATGAAGCACGTAACAGAACCACGTCCCAGATATCCCATTTAGAGTTCACTGGTCTGTTCAGTATCAAAAGGAAAGTTTCATCAAAGTGCTCTAAAAACAACGAAGCTTATATGCCATGACACCAAGAATAAAAGAACAGTGTCCTTGGAGACATGAGAAAATTGATGCAGACCAAACTCCCCAATGTTAAATGCCCAAAGTTTTAAAGTTTCCACTACTAAGTTCAAACATCTTGAACTAGCTTTGGTATACTGAATATTTGCCTAATAAAGGATACGGGAAAGCAGAGGAAGAGAGAGACTGGGTCATGGTTCATGGAGCTGTCAGGACTTCGGTTCACCATAATCGGTCTCCAATTTAGCCACAAACCCTTACTTTGGATTATCATGACACTTTAACAGGTAAGTAAGTCTGAAGTGTGCAGAATTATCTCTAACTTTTGAAGGACAAAAGAAAAAAAACCCAACTCATTGAGAATGAAAAATGTAGATGTTTAATATTAAGAAGCAGTTACAAATCAGAATAGACAAGAACTTGGATCCAGGAGGCCAAAATCTAACTTCTTAACACAACAGGCTGTTATAAATTATAACCATTCACTAATTATAGTGAAATTCTGGACTTTGCCCCATCAATCAATACATTTTCCAAGGTATTAAAAAATACCAAATGAAATCCTCAATATTCCAGCTACTGAAGTTTTCTTAGAAAACACAAGTTTTTTCAGGATTTTGTCCTTTCCCTCTCCGAAAAAGGAGTGATGGGGTGGGGAGAGAAAATCCTGAGTGCGGGTGCATGAATGGACCTTCCAGGTCGTGGCAAGGAGCTTGCATCTGCCTAACGTCAAGACCATCTACCTTCCCTTCCAGATTGTCGCCAGGCCCTTCTCTGTACCTGCCCTTAAGCACCAAAAAGCAAAGCGCACGCTGCTGAGTCCTCAATGTTATCTGCAGTCGGTCTGAAAACTCATAAACGAATGCAGGCTTGACAGCAACTTTGGTGATTCCTGAAAATCCACAACAGGAAATAAAACTCTCCTCCACCCTCCCTCGCCATTCATCAAAAGCAGACCGAGTCACAGCGACGGGGAGGCCGGTGGCAGAGGGAAGATGCCAGCACTCCTCTGAACAGAGGACCGGGCGCATTACCGTTGCCCACACTGGAGGGAGGAGGCAGGAGAGGGAGGAAGCGGGGAAAATGTCCCCAAGTTCCAAACACTATCCTTTAGTGGCAAAGACGACCGAAAACCACGCCGCCAGTACGTGGCCACCTCCACTGCCAGTGCCAAGGGTCACATTTACAGCGATGACCAGGGGTCCCGCCGACACCGGCTGACCTCGGCGCCTCGCCAGGTGCCCGGAAGGCTGTTTATGCGCCCGGCTCAGGCTGCCTGCCTCCTTTCCGCTTCTTCCCCTCTAAAGGGGTAAGGGGGTGAGGGCGCAGCCCCACGCAGCCACACCTGGGGCCCAAACTGAGATGCCGGTGCGTCCTGGGGGGGAGGTGGGGGGAGGTGAGCTGCGTCCTGAAACCCTTCCAACTTGCAAAAGACTGCCCGACCCCTCTCAGAGCCGGCTCCCTGGCACAGCGAGCGGCCGGGCGCCACGATGGGCCGCGGCGGGCATCGCTTGGTGGGCGAGCCCGGCCCGCGAGGCGGAAAGGAAGTGGCGGCCACGGCTTTGCACCAACCACGTTCGGCCGGCTGGCGAATGCCACTCTGCGCCCCGAGCGGGGTCGGAGGGCGCGGGGCGGGCACTCGCGTCCCCACCCCGCCGCCGCCCGCGCCCCGGAACCCCCAGGGGACGCCGGCACCCCCAGCCCCGGGCCTGCCAGCGGGGCGCCGCTCGGTCCCCAGAGGCTCCCCGCCCCCACCTTGCCCGCTCCGTAGCCGAGGCGGGTCAGGCCGAGCGCGCGAGGCCGGCCCGGGGGGCGCCCGCGGGGACCCGGAGGCGCCCGGCGCTAGGCCGCGGCCCGGACCGCTGACCCCTCCCGGGACTCGCCGCCCGAGCCCCACCACCTCCAGCCCCGCGCGGGGACAAGTGCAGCGACAAAGCCCCAGGGCCAGGCCAGACACTGGCCGGCGGGAAGGAGGACGCCGCGTCCCTCCCGGGCGGTGGCGGCAGCGGCCCAGCCCCCAGGAAGCCGGGCGCGCCGGCCAGGCCCCGCGCGCAGCCCCGATCGGAGCCCGCCCGCCCGGCCCCCGGCCCCCGGCACCCGATGCCCGCGACCCTTCCCCGAGCCCCGAGGGTGGGCGAGCCCCGGGGACCGCCCCCGGCGCCCCATCAAGTTTCCTTCGGCCGCGGCGGGAGGCGCCTCTCCCGGCCCGGGCGCGGGGCGCAGGCTGCGGGCGAACGGCGGGTTCCTGCCTATTTACGCCACAGGCTGCCTGGAGAGAGGCGCTGCCGCCGGGCGAAGAGAACGACCCGCTCCCGTCCTTCGGATCCGGTGGCGCCGGCATCTGTAAACACACACACACACACGCACACACATGCACGCGATCATGTTGTTTTTAAAAGGAGGCCCGACTCCAGCGGACCTGCTCCCCCACAAACACCACCTGGGGCGCAGGATCGCACAGAGCAGGTCTGTGTCCATGGAGCCAGCTCTCCGCATCTGCAAATCCAAAAGTGAAATTAAACCTCCACCAACCTCCTCCTCCTCCTCCTCCTCCTCCTCCTCCTCCTTGCAGCCTCAGCAGCAGCAGCAGCAGCAGCAGCAGCAGCAACCGAACCTGCTTCCCCTAAAACCAGATGATCCATAACAGCGCCGACTGTTCCTCCAAAAATCAGTATTAATATTTATGAACCTCAGCATTTTCCGTCTGCAAAACATCGTGTCAAACCATCAGGACGCGCGCGCACGCACACACACACATACATACACACATCCCCTCCAGTCCTAAACATGCCCTCGAGAAAAACACACACGCACAGTCCCGACTATTATTTGAAAAAAATGTTACCTCTCAGTGTGCTTTTTTCACGCTACCAATACAATTCCGCAAGGCTTAAGTGTTGCTAAGGTGTGTGAAATGGAAATGAAAGCCCGTCAGTTGAATAATCGCAGGAGCAAAACTAAAAGTTACTCCCCGGCTTGCCTGAGAACAGTCCAGATCGAAAGCAAAACAAGGAGAGGAAACTGCGAAGCGCCGAGGCTGGAAATCCCCCCGCCCCCCGCCCTCCCAGAGCCTGGCTCGCTCCCGCCCGCCCTCCGCGCTCCCCCCGCCCCCCCCCCCCACCCCGCTCCGCCCTCCTCCCTCCGCCCTTCCTCCCCAGTGTTTGTTTCAAGCTTGTGCAACCGGGAGGTGCAGGCGGGGGGAGGCCGCGAGCCTCCCGGCCAGGAGGTGCGGAAGTTCGCCGCCGCCGCCGTTCATTGGCGGGCAGCGCCGCTTTCATCATTTCTCAGAAAAGTCAATTTCATTTTCACTTCCCCACGTCGCGGCCGCGGGAGCAACAAGCGGCTGCTCGTGAGTGTGCTGCCCGCGCACCCGGGCGTTCAAACCACTCGAGCCGGGGGGTCCGGGGGCGGGGGGCTCCGGGGGCGCCAGCTTGGGCTCCAGGCGTCAGCTGGTTGGCGGCAGGCGGGGAAAGCAGGTACCCTACCGACTCCCCATACTAAAGGGCGACCCGAAGGTCGGAAAGGAGGGAGGAGGCTGGCGGCTCGTGGAAGCAACGCTCTTGCCATCCCGTCGGTGGGGCAGGTGTTTACAGCCTGTTTTCCGAGTGAGTAAAACTTCACTTTGTAACACTGCCCACTTCCAAGGAACACAAAGAGCAATGAACTGACAAGACAGCATTACTTAGATACTAGTGCACTACCTGGGCCAAGCGACGCGTCCTTAACCTTATTTAAACCCTTATCAGTAGCTGAGGGTGTAACCATTTGAGGGGCTGCTGTCGTCTGGGACCCTGTCTGGGGGCGATAAGGAAGGCCCTCCCCTAGAAGTTCCCTGCCTGCAGCTAAGATGGGCAAGGGTAAGAGCGGATTTTCCTGAAAGATGTCTCACTGTGGCTGGACCAGGAGACAAGTTTATACTGGAGTACTTCCAGCCAGGTTCCGATTTGGCCTCTTTAACTTACTACCTGGCATTCCCCAGTCAAGTTGCTTAACCTAAGGCCTCAGTCCTCAATGCCCTGAAATGGGGATGATTTAGAGAATGCAAGAGTGCTGCACCAGTTCCCTTCAAAGGGTGTTAGCTCAGACTAACACAGTTCACTTGGGACCTGTCACTTTGGGGTCCCTTGCTGTAAAATAGAGATTCTGACCTCGTTATACCTGTTCCTTCCCCCACATGACTTTTCATTGGCCTTCTCCCAAATCTCTCTCCCCTCACACAGGAAGTCCATTCCTAGGAGGCCATAGCTACGTATGTGTAAACACTTAACCTAAAAACATAGCTCCAGCAGTCCTCTTTCACAGAAGTATTGAGCTTTACAGACGGGTAAAAGTATCTACGTACGCACATGTGGTGAGGAGAGGGGCGGGTTTAGGATTCTGCTTTGTGGCTGTGGTCCCAGAAATAGATCTGCCATATTCTGTTACTTTTTATCCCCTCTGATAGAATACTATTTGCTACAGTCACTCACTTTCTTATTTCATAAAGCAATGACTGTGATAGATGATTAGAGTAACTATATACAAACTCTGCAGAATTTTTGTCAGTCTTTACCCACCCTGTGGACCCCAAGTAAGAAACCCCGTGGTCCTTAATGTTTTCCTTCCTCCCAACACACCACCCATCATATGGACCTGTTGATACTGATTCCAGATATCTCTGACCCCACCCCCTCTCCCACCCCTCTGCATAGCTTCACTGAGTTATGGCAGTGGCCTGGGGACTAGGCTTCTGGCTCGAACTCGAACTCATCTGGGTTAACATCCAGGTTAAGCAGAAAATCAACTTCAGGTGAAGCACAATTCCAGTCCTAACCCCGCCCCTCAAAAATTTCTCCACGGCCCTCAGAATAAAGTCCATATTATTTTCAAGACATAAAAAGCCCGTTATAATCTGACATTAGACCTCTTTTCCAGCCTCATCTCCTGCTACTGTGCCCCACACCACTCCCTTGTCAAACCAGCTTCCATTCCTTTTTGTAAAACAACAGAGCCATCCTCTTGTTCGGCATTTTATCCTCTGTGTAGTGCCCAGCACAGAGGCTCTCAGCTACTTAGGAACTAATAGTCGTTTGCCCTTGGTTCTCAGAAAATATTGTAGACTTTATCAGAGTATTTTTAATAGAAATGTAATTGATATTTGTTGTGTAGAATACAGAAAAGTTGAAGGAAGACTATGACACCTGCAATTTTACCAATAAGGAATAGACCTGAAGATATTTTCATGTATGTCCTTTCAGTAATTTTTGTAAAGAACATTTTTGTTCAGCATCTCTGCATCATTTAATTATCGCCATAATACGGCCTGATGCCTATGTGACATCCTTCTGTCCTGTCATATTGCTTTGCTGGTTCCTCCTCTGCTGCCAGCCCCCTAAATTATGGTGTGCTGAGACAGTCTAGCCTCACCCCTCCTGTTCTCTCATTCTACATGCTTTTTCTTGGAGTGCTCTCACCTACACCCAAAGCTTTAGATATCACTATTTGGTGATAACTCCAAAATCCATACCTTCTGAGCTCTGGGTACATTTACCTTCTAGATTTTCCTTGGGTACAATAAATTATTTATGTCCCAACTAAACTCATAACACTCTCCCCAACCAACTTGTATTTGTTACTTCATTAACCAGCAGGAAATGGGGAAGCATCACCAACTCCCATCTTTCCTGAGTTCATGGAACTTCCTGGGACATGGGTAGCATTTCTAATTTCCAGGCCCATGAAATTAAAAGACGCTTACTCCTTGGAAGAAAAGTTATGACCAACCTACATAGCATATTGAAGAGCAGAGACATTACTTTGCCAACAAAGGTCCGTCTAGTCAAGGCTATGGTTTTTCCCGTGGTCATGTATGGGTGTGAGAGTTGGACTGTGAAGAAAGCTGAGCGCCGAAGAATTGATGCTTTGAACTGTGGTGCTGGAAAGACTCTTGAGAGTCCCTTGGACTGCAAGGAGATCCAACCAGTCCATTCTGAAGATCAGCCCTGGGATTTCTTTGGAAGGAATGATGCTAAAGCTGAAACTCCAGTACTTTGGCCACCTGATGCGAAGAGTTGACTCATTGGAAAAGACTCTGATGCTGGGAGGGATTGGGGGCAGGGGGAGAAGGGGACGCCAGAGGATGAGATGGCTGGATGGCATCACTGACTCGATGGACGTGAGTCTCAGTGAACTCCGGGAGTTGGTGATGGACAGGGAGGCCTGGCGTGCTGCGATTCATGGGGTCGCAAAGAGTTGGACACGACTGAGCGACTGAACTGAACTGAACTGAAGATCATCTGTCTGGATGCATCAGTACTCATTTCAAGGGAGTCGAGAAAGGACAATGATGACTTGTCCATACAGCAATCGATCTTTCCATGAATGAAACTTAAAGATACAGTCAAGGTTAACCTTTCTCAAATAGGTTAATTTATTTGTTCTAATAAATGAGACTAATTTGGTAAAATAATCATTTAAGTAACGAACATTTATTGAGTGCCCAAGAACTCTTCTTGTGAACATAACAAATTAAAATCTCTGCCATCCAATAAGTTTTGTTACAGTCTAGTAAATTGGAATGTTAATTTCCATTGTATCATCCTAGTAATGGCCCGGACATCACCTCCAGCTATTATCACAGTCTTTAGAACTGGACGTTAAAGTTACAACTATAGGCTATGATGGCATGCTAACTAGAGGGCTAAGTACTTAGAGCTGTGATTAAATCAGCACCCCCCCATAACTCTGTCAGTTGATCCCCTAATTTTTCCCACAATATCCCTAGTACCACTTTTGTCCTGGCCCCCAAGACTCTTTTGCATGCTGATAGAATTCAGCAGAGGTTATAAACTCATGGAAAATGAGTGTTCTGCACTTGCCAGAGCAGTTGCCCAATACAAAGCCATAGATTATAGTTCTGCACTGCAAAGAATATCATTGTGAATTCCATGTTGAATAAACAATACAGCCATGGTAGATTTTAGTTGAAACAGTAGAACTGCAAAGATGTTGAAAAAGCCATCTAAGTTCAAGGATCATAGGCATTAAATTGGAAAAGTTCTTGACTACTGTATTACCTCATGTAGTGGGTTTTTTTCCATTTTACTAGAAACTCTGAAATTTGTTGCAATTATTCTCTGAAAATCATGAATTTCAATTGAGTAATATATTGCCCAATCCTTAGTAATAAATATTAATTTTGTCCTGTTCCTCTGGTGAAATAAGGGAAGAAATACTCTTTAAATGTGCCAGGATGTGTGTGTGTGTGGTGGGGGGGGTGGGCTGGTACAGGGAGAGAGAGAGAGATGAGTTTCTGTTGTCCAAAAGCAAAGCTTTCAGCTTCAAAAACTTCATAATTTTTTTTCTATCATTTCTCTGTCTTATCCCAAATGGCTTTGAAATATTCATTATGTCTCTAAGGTGATAAACTGCAAAGTAGTGCTTTTAAAGTCAGAAGGGATTAGAAACAATTTCTGTAATAGTTTCAAGAATTAAAACTATTTAAAAAAAAAAACTATTTCAGAGACTTCCCTGGTGGTCCAGTGGTTAAAACTTTGCCTCCCAATGCAGGGAGCGTGGGTTCAATCCCTGGTCAAGGGACTAAAATACCACATGCCTCACAGGGCCAAAAAAAACAAAACATAAAAAAGAGGCAATATTGTAACAAATTCAATAAGGACTTTAAAAATGGCCCACATTAAAAAAAAATCTTAAAAAATTTTTTTAATATTAAAAGAGAAAGAGATATCAGATCCCAAGGAACCAGAAAAAAAATAATAAAAAGCAATTATTTCAAACAAGAAATAAATTTCCAGTTTGTAACATAAATTCAGCAAACCACAAAATTCACTGAATCTGAGTTTTTGAAGAATCATCTGTTACAGCTTCCACCACTTTGTACGCTCCTCTCTCGCCAGCATGTGAGCCTTGATGATATTCAGTCTGTTCTCTTTCTCCCCCCAGCTTCTGAACACTTTGAATAATATACCTTATTCTATTTGAAAATGTTTGGAAATTTGCCAATCAGAAAGTTTGCCAATCAGAATCTTTCTGGTTCCTTGGGATCTGATATCTCTGTTTCTCTTTCTTTTTTTAATATTAAAAAAATTTTTTTAAGATTTTTTTTATGTGGATCATTTTTAAAGTCCTTATTGAATTTGTTACAATATTGCCTCTTTTTTATGTTTTTTTTTTTTTTTTGGCCCTGTGAGGCATGTGGTATCTTAGTCCCTTGACCAAGAGTGTCATGAAACAAAGGACAAAGAGTATAGTCTTACTTCCTCAAAAAGTTTCATCTCCACTACATCCAAAAGCTGCATGACATTTCATACATACAGCTCTTGATGTTGCCTCCTTCACCTTGCATGCACCTCCAAGACGTTTCCTAGCTGTGTTCTGGGAAAGAATAAAAGGAAGCCCTGCTCTCCCAGAGCTTAGGTTCTAATGGGGATGATGTCAACATAACCAGACCAATCAGATAGTTACCGATTTGTATCCGTGTGCTGAGAGAAACAAGTAAGACCTTTGACAGAAAATACTAGGGGGCCCATTCATTTCCTGGGGTACCACAAACCAGGTGGCTGAAATAACAGGAGTGTACTGTCTCACAGTTCTGGAAGCTATATGTCCAGGACCGAGGTGTCCGTGGGATTGGTTCCTTCTGAGGGTTGAGAGGGAAGGATGTGTTCCTTGCTCCCTCTTAGCTTCTGGTGGTTCGCCAGCAATCCTAGGCATTCTTTTGCTTGTGGAAGCATCACTCCATCTCTGCCTGAATCTTCAGGTGTTCTCTCTGGATGTGCACCTGTATCTAAATTTCCTGGTTTTTATAGGAACAGTAGTCTTACCGGATTCAGTTCAGTTCAGTTTACTCGCTCAGTCGTGTCCGACTCTTTGTGACCCCATGGACTGCAGCATGCCAGGCCTCCCTGTCCAACACCAACTTACTGGATTAGGGGCCCCCATACTCCAATATGGGCTTCCCTGGTGGCTCAGTGATAAAAGAATCCACCTGCCAGTGCAGGAGATGTGAGTTTGATCCCCGGGTTGGAAAAGTCCCCTGCAGAAGGAAATGGCAATCCACTCCAGTATTCTTGCCTGGGAAATCCCATGGACAGAGGAGCCTGGCAGGCTACAGTCCATGGGGTCATGAAGAGTCGGACATGACTTAGCGACTAAACAACAATAATACTCCGGTATGATCTCATCTTAATTCATTGCATCTGCAAAGATACTCTGAGGTCCTGGGGGTTAGCACTGCAACGTGAATTTTGAGGGGCACTCACTTCAACATATAACAGATACCAACTATGTGATGAAGCGCTGATGCAGGAGAGAGAGTGGAGGCAAAGGCCTTGAGAAGCAAAAGGGCCCGGCGTATTCTGGAAACCAAAGGAAGCTAAATGTGACTTAAAAGTTCTGAATGAGGGTGAGGACACAGGTAGAGGCCAGAACAAGGAGTATGGATTTTATTGTGAGATCAATGGGAAGATTTTGAAGAGTTCTTTGGTTTTAAAATGTCACACTATAAATTTCCCACATCAGTGAAATGCAAGGATTTGCTTAATTTGTGGATTTCTTAGAATTTGCAACAGTTCTTTTGTTGACCTCTCAGTTTATTACATGATGAATTTGTTGAGGAAACAACACATTAAGAATATTTGGAAACAGTTTGATCTCATTTTTCTTTTTGTATTTTTAAAGTATTTCTTCCCCTTTAACATTGTCTCTGATTTTCATCTCTACAAGCGAAGCAAATATTTACTTCATGCTCTTTATCACACCCCCATAAAAACTTTCCTTAAAAAAAAGGAGATACATTCAACTGTGGATTCCTGGCACACACTATTCTCCTCAGACTGTTTGGAGTGAACAATGATAATTCTCAGAGATTATGTCACCACAAAATCAACATTCACCCCAAAATTTAATGGTTTTGAATATTTTTTCTTTTTTTGCCTTCGAAAAATTTTCAGGATTTTTTTTTCCATCAGAAACCCCTTGTGTGTAATGAGTAGTTAGGATATGTGTGTGTGTGTGTGTGTGGTGAGGGGTGGGCGGGTACAGGGAGGGAGATAGAGATGAGTTTCTGTTGTCCAAAAGCAAAACTTTCAGCTTCAAAAACTTTTTTTTTTTTTGCTATCAAAAAACTGAATTTCTGTTGGCAGAAGTTTTAGGTAAAACTTCTCGATTTGCCTTGGGTGTTGTGTAATTTGAAAGCAAATATTGGTTTAAATAGCCCATCACATATTTTCTCAGTATCCAACTGTGGATACTGGATTTCATCTCCTGACAACCAAAAAAAAAGTCACTTTCTTTCCTGTTTTACATATTGAAGTTTTGAGGAAGTTTTGAAGATTTCATCTGGGGAAAAGCTTCTGTTGCTTTTTTTTTTAAAAAAAAAAGGAAAAAAAGACCAAAGTCTCAAATACTGGCTGTTAGTTCAGCTTCATTTTCCTATACTTGGAGATAAGAAAGAAGACACAGCAAAGTGTGAGTGAGGATCTTTAAGACTGAAGGAGAGACAGAAATATGCAGACCAAGGAACAGAAACGGGAAGGAGGGTAGATGGGTGAGTTCCTGCTGGGTAGCCAGGCAGAGCCAGCCCATAGGAGGGACCAATCTTTAGGTTCATCCTCAACTGACTTGCTCAGATTGTCTCCATATTTTCCTTGTTTTTAGTTCCTATCTTGACAAGAACTTTTCATCTTTTCAGGGGTGTAAAACCAACAGAATCATGACCACTTGTTTCACAAGGTGTATGGTTGATGTCATGTTGAGTTTTTTTTATGTTTTATTTTTATCTTTTGGACATACTGTACAGCATATGGGATCTTAGTTTCCCAACCAGGGATTGGAAGTGCGGAGTCTTAACCACTGGCTGGGTGGCTGGTGTGCATGCTCTATCATGTCCAACTCTTTGCAACCCCATGGACTGTAGCCCTCCAGGCTCCTCTGTCCATGGAATTGTCCAAGCAAGAATACTGGAGTGGGTTGCTATTTCCTTCTGCAAGGGATCTTCGTGACCCAGGGATCAAACCAGTGTCTCTTGTGTCTCCTGTATTGACAGGTGGATCCTTTACCACTGAGGCCCCTGGGAAAACCCCTTAACCATGCCCCTATGTCATGTTTTATGACACTTTTGACCAAGCCTTTTCCCTCATTGAGAAATTAGAGGAACACTACCCTAACCCTCTCATCTTCCACAATGCTTACAAGTATTTACCACACATACACTCTTAATGGTATTTTTGCTTATGATGAACTTGAACATAATAGTAGGAAATTTATGCTCCAGTGAGGGTAAAAGGAAAATAAAGTTTCATATTTACAGTAAGGTCACCCCAAGGATGTTCATATATATAAGGCAAAAAAGGAACTATATCGAAACATTAATAGTGGTTGTCTTTGAGTAACAGAACTGAGTGGTTTTTTTGTTGAAAAATTAACATTTTTGAGGAGAGATTTTCCTTTTATTAATGTAAAAATGTTAATATATTTTATAGATTTCAGAAAACTATTTCTTGATATGCTTATGATTTTTATGCAAATGACTTGTTTTAGCTAGTTTCTTCTCCTGGACTTCAAAAAGGAAAGCACTGGTTTATACATCTTATATCTTACACTGCATTCTTATAAGAATTTTTAAATGTGTCTCGATAATTTTTTCCTACAAATGCCATATAGTTTCTTCTAGTCTTTAATTTTATCAAAATATTCATTTTTAATGACTCTCCAAAGAAACATATAAAACCAAACATAAATTACCATGTGTCCAGATCAATGGCTATTAATAAGTGATATATTCCATGATCATTATTAATATTTGAATAAGCTTTTGCTTTGATTCATATCATGTTTTAAATATGCTGTTTGAAAAAGATTGACTTAAGAGAAACCTATAACAACTAAAGACTCTTTCCTACTTGTAAAGTTTCATTTCACTTGGATGTAAGAATATTACTAGATGCTTAGATGCTCAGCAATCAAATTCAAATTCTTAGATCTCAAATATGAATGAGGATTCTAAGAAAAATACCATAATTTTATGTTACCTTTTTTTCTTTCTTTGCCTTTCCTCTTTCTGGCACTTTCAGCTTTAGTCATCGTAGTTCCTATTTTGCTTGCTTTATTGCCACATACAATAGGATTATCAGAAGGCAGAGAAAACAGCTCATCTGAAGGCAGTGATGGGAAGGATGTTTATCTTTCTCTCTCTCACACACATACACATGCGCGCAGAGGGGAGGCGGGTTCTCTGCATTGTGGAAACTCACTTCGGAATACTTTTCCCTCAGAAGTAAGAAGAAACTATGATGGTATAAGTATACAGTTTTCATTCATGATGGGCTAAAATAAGAGTTCGTGGGCCGGCCCAGGAATACACCATTTTATAGCATTGTACACATGGGAAACTTTCATTCTGAAATCTAGACAGCTGTTCTCAAAAGATACTGTGAGGGCTCAGTGGGTTGTGTGGGCCTGGGACTGCCGGCCCTCTGCAGGGGCGTCCTTAACAGTCTTGAGGAGATGGGAAAGAAAGAAACCTGGGTCTTGACCTTGAGGCATTTGCAGTTGGGAGATGGGACCCACAATGGAAAGATGATTATTTCAAGACACATATTATATGTGGCCCCACTCCCAGGTAATATTTTAATACATTTTTTAATCTGCTCATTCAGCATCTGTTTCTTGACTTGATAGTACTTATCTATTTTTTATATTCTAAATGATATTTCTAATATAAATATATATTATTTATATATGTAAATACATATATACATATGTGTATTATATTATACAGATATGTAGTTATATATGTAAATACATATGTGTATTATATCTAATATATTACAATATCTATATTATATATTATATCTAATATATTACATCTAATATAATAATACATATATGACAGTAGGAATGCTGAAACTACCATAAAATTGCACTCATTTCACATGCTAGCAAAGTAATCCTCATAATTCTCCAAGCCAGGCTTCAACAGTATGTGAACTGTGAACTTCCAGATGTGCAAGCTAGATTTAGAAAAGCCAGAGGATCCAGAGATCAAATTGCCAACATCCGTTGGATCATTGAAAAAGCAAGACAGTTCCAGAAAAACATCTACTTCTGCTTTACTGACTACGCCAAAGCCTTGGACTATGTGGATCACAACAAACTGGAAAATTCTGAAAGAGATGGGAATACCAGACCACCTGACCTGCCTCCTGAGAAATCTGTATGCAGGTCAGGAAGCAACAGTTAGAACTGGACATGGAACAACGGACTGGTTCCAAATAGGGAAAGGAGTACATCAAGGCTGTATATTGTCACCCTGCTTATTTAACTTATATGCAGAGTACATCATGAGAAATGCTGAACTGGATGAAGCACAAGCTGGAATCAAGATTGTGGGGAAAAATATCAATAACCTCAGATATGCAGATAACACCATCCTTATGGCAGAAAGCGAAGAACTAAAGAGCCTCTTGATGAAAGTGAAAGAGAAGAGTGAAAAAGTTGGCTTAAAGTTCAGCATTCAGAAAACTAAGACCATGGCATCTGGTCCCATCACTTCGTGGCAAACAGGTGGAGAAACAATGGAAACAGTGATAGTCTTTATTTTCTTGGGCTCCAAAATCTCTGCAGATGGTGACCGCAGCCATGAAATTAAAAGACGCTTGATCCTTGGCAGGAAAGTTATGACCAATCTAGACAGCATATTAAAAAGCAGAGACATTACTTTGCCAACAAAGGTCTGTCTAGTCAAAGCTATGGTTTTTCCAGTAGTCATGCATGGATGTGAGAATTGGACTATAAAGAAAGCTGAGGGCCAAAGAATTGATGCTTTTGAACTGTGGTGTTGGAGAAGACTCTTGAGAGTCCCTTGGACTGCAAGGAGATCCAACCAGTCCATCCTAAAGGAAGTCAGCCCTGAATGTTCATTGGAAGGACTGATGCTGAAGCTGAAACTCCAGTACTTTGGCCACCTAATGGGAAGAGCTGACTCATTTGAAAAGACCCTGATGCTGGGAAAGATTGAAGGCGGAAGAAGGGGACAACAGATGATGAGATGATTGGATGGCATCACTGACTTGATGGACATGAGTTTGAGTACACTCCGGCAGTTGGTGATGGACAGGGAAGCCTGGCATAGTGCAGTCCATGGGGTCACAAAGAGTCGGACACGACTGAGGGACTGAACTAAACTGAATGATGACAGTAGAAAATAGAGCAATGCAGACTTATTTGTCATGACAAAATCAGGAAGAACTTGAATGTCTGTTGGTAACTGAATGATTGAATAAACTAAGGTTGATCTATTCAGTGGGATATTAGGCACCAATAAAAAAGAAAAAATTAAGAATATCTGTTTTTATGGATAGGGGCCAAGATGTAAAGAATGATGATCATGATGCAATGAAATGTTCATAGTTTGATATCCTTTTGTGCAAAGACGACAGTGCTAGTAGTATTAATTGCTCAGTTGTGTCTGACTCTGCCACCCCATGAACTGTAGCCCACCAGGCTCCTCTGTCCATGCGATTTTCCAGGCAAGAATATTGGAATGGGTTACCTTTCCCTTCTCCAGGAGATCTTCCCAACCCAGGGATCGAACCCGTGTCTCCTGGATTGTAGGAGGATTCTTTACTGTCTGAGTCACCAGGGAAGCCCAAAAGACATCAGTGGACCCCTCCACAAAAAGTTTGAATTTAAAAGGATAAAGATGCAGATACAAAGCTGTTAATGTTGGTCACCTTAAGGACAAGTGGGCTACTCGTTTTTTTTCTTTTTGTATTGAGGAAAAAGAAGATAATCTTAAAACAAAATGAAAATTTGGAAATACAGAGCAGATTAAAGAGAAAGATGAAAATCCCTTTGAGGGGCTTCCCTGGTGGTCCAGTGGTTAAGATTACACCTTCTAATCCAGCCGGTGTGGGTTTGATCCCTGATCAGAGAACTACAATCCCACATGCTTCAGGGTGCAGCCAAAATTTTTTAAATTATTACTATAAGGTAAAATAAAATTTAAAAATGTGTTTAAAAAATTATATTGACTTCTGATTTCTGTTTTGTTTGGTATTATGTGTGTGTGAGAGAGAGAGAGAGAGAAAGAGAGAGAAACTGCCCTTAATAATTAATTATAAATAGCCTTCTTGAGGGTCCACTAGTCTACATCACTTCAGGGCCCTTCTGGCAAGATCGCTCTAACCCAGAGCCACCCCACAGAACCACAACGGAGAGACCTAAGCAGGCTGACATTTCCCTTCCCGAAGGCGCTGCCCTCCCTGTGGGAAAGGCCTCAGATCCCTTCTGTGTATCTCCACAGCCTAAAAGGAGAGCAGGAGTTTCCTAAAGTGTAAAACTATGGGACTAAAGGCCGTGGCTTCATACCAGCTTGACCCTGCTCTTGTTAAGGCTCTTCTCTGGTCACCCTGAGGAATTCTCCTACGTCACCGTACAGAACCAAGATGGCGTCCCCCGGGGCAGGCCGGATGCGCCCACCAGAGGGACGCCAGCAGCTGGTGGAGTCTGGTCCACTGAATACCTTTCGACAAAGTGTGTGTTCCTGCTCAAAACAGTGCTTGTGCCTCCATGACATCAGTTCAGTGGCCTCAGGAAAAGCAGGGACCTTAGTCCAGTTTTCTGTGTACCTCTTCTGAAGGATAATTCACCGAGTGATAGGCGTCCATTGCGTCAGTATGGCACGTCATCAGTCAAGCACAAAAGGAAACGGTTCCACGTGGTAAACAAGGAAGCAAGGATACCAAAGGAAGGGATGGGGCTTCCACTGATGGTGAAATTTGAGCTGTTCCTTAACAGGTTCACAACGAGTAATTAAAATAAATTCATCTGTGAGTGTTTCATACTGAGTCGTTAGCCTTAAAATTTCTTGCCAGGAGCTTTCAGAGTTTAAAATGTCCTCGGATCCCACACGGAACACCTAACAAACTCATCTGGTCCTACAGTCCCAACCAATTCGGTGTTTAAGCCAGAGGGATTTTGTTGAATTATACATCATATGTATTTCTAGAGTTAAGAAACTAGTTTGTTTTCAATTAAAAATTAGATATGGGAGTAGGGGGGATAGAAACACTCCTACATCCAACATGTGGAAGAAATATGTGCATTTAGTAAGATCTCTGAGGCAGCTCTTCAGCCTCTCAAACTATAGGTTGAGAACTATTTCCTTGCGATACTTTGATTCCATGGGAATGAAAGGGAAGACAGACACCAGATCAGTGCCTGCAGACATGAATTCCTTGAACGCTCTGAGGTTCCGGTGTGTGTCACTGGACGGGCAGATGGAATACTGTGGACCTGCCCTTAGCCACATTCAGGATGTATAGAAAAGTCTGTGCTCAGTCGCTTTCGTTGTATCCAACTCTTTGCGACCCCAAGGACTGTAGCCCACCAGGCTCCTCCATCCCTGTGATTCTCCAGGCAAGTATAGCAGAGTGGGTTGCCTTGCCCTCCTTCAGGGGATCTTCCCGACCCAGGAATTGAACCCACATCTCTTATGTCTCCTACATTGGCAGGTGAGTTCTTTACGACTAGTGTCATCTGGGAAGCCCCATATAGAGGAGTAGCCTCAAGTTATTAACTCAGCATTCTACTCACAAGTTATTTTAATTACATGGCCTTGACCATTCCATGATACCAGACAGCTGGTGAAAACTACAGAAGGA
The DNA here is from genome assembly GCF_029378745.1 of Bos indicus. NCBI lineage: Eukaryota > Metazoa > Chordata > Mammalia > Artiodactyla > Bovidae > Bos > Bos indicus. The sequence goes on from NC_091786.1 coordinate 15,015,648, forward strand.
AAAAAATCTAACGTCCAGATGTTAGTGGTCATGTAGGCAAAACACCTGTGCACCAAACTAGTAATTTATCCACATATTTGATGACCTTTAACCCTTTTCTGTATAGTTTATTTCTTCCTATTAGCCACTAGATTAAAATTTAATGTATCTCCAAGTTTAGGCTTTAATGAAACAAAAATAAAGGAATTATAAGAATCCACCCCATGTGGTAAGTCCTGTTTTCTGCTACAAAAATATGGGAGACTCTGGTTTCAGAAGGACAGAGTAAAGACATACCCACCCAACCCCTTTCTCTCAGATTTGACCAAAAAACATCAAGGAGAACAGGTAACAGAAATTCACACCCATCATTCAGAAACTGAAGATGTCTGTGCTCTTGGTATATGGAGACAGGATTTCGAAAGAGGAATATCAAAGAGTCAGAGAGAAGGAAGGTCAAACCTCAGTGTCTGCAAAGGGTGTGGGAGGAATGTCTATGAGAAGTGAGCTAATTTTCCATGCAGAACCCAGAAAAGCACAGGAATGGGAAAATCTGGGCAGGGGCCAGCAGGATTAAATTGAACCCGCCCCATCCCCCACCCCGGTTCTCCACCCTCATCCAGTTCCCAAGCAGTTTATTGACCTCTCTTCTCCTTCCAGACAGTAAGGTGAGCATAAAAAGTGAAAGAAAGTGAAAGTTGCTCAGTCATATCTGACGGCAACCCCATGGACTATACAATCCATGGAATTCTCCAGGCCAGAACACTGGAGTGGGTAGCCTTTTCCTTCTCCAGGGAATCTTCCCAACCCAGGGATCAAACCCAGGTCTCCCGCATTGCAGGTGGATTCTTTACCAGCTGAGTAACATAACTCTCGTCCCTTAAGTGCAGGACACATGTAATGAATTCTTTCCAAAGAGAACAGAATGGAAATAGAGGCAAAGGTAACTTTATAGTGGAGAAACCTGACCAACTACCTCACCCAAGTGACCAAATTTAACGTCATCAGTGATAAATTGTGTTGATGGCACGAACCTTTGATATGATATAATGACAATGACTCAGCGGCCTTTGTCTCAAAAACCCATAACTCCAATGCGGTAGGCAGAATAATGGCCCCCCTCCCCCGCAAATGTCCACATTGTAAACCCCAGAATGCATTGTGGTGGTTTAGTTGCTAAGTTGTGTCTGACTCTTGCAACCCCATTGACTGTAGCCTGCCAGGCTCCTCTGTTCATGGGATTCTCTAGGCAAGAACCCTTATGGGAAAAGAGACTTTGCAGATGAGATTAAGGATAGGGACCTTGAGATGCAGAGATTATCCTGGATTATCTGGGTGAACCCAATCTAATCACTGCTGCTACTGCTGCTAAGTTGCTTCAGTCGTGTCCGACTCTGTGCGACCCCATAGACAGCAGCCCACCAGGCTCCTCTGTCCATGGGATTCTCCAGGCAAGAACACTGGAGTGGGTTGCCATTTCCTCCTCCAATGCATGAAAGTGAAAAGTGAAAGTGAAGTCGCTCAGTCGTATCTGACTCTTAGCGACCCCATGGACTGCAGCCCACCAGGCTCCTCCATCCATGGGATTTTCCAGGCAAGAGTACTGGAGTGGGGTGCCATTGCCTTCTGCAATCTAATCACTAGAGTTCTTAAAAGTGGAGACCTTTTACTGCTCTGTCGCCAGAGATGAGAAGTGACGATGGTAGTAGGGTCAGAGGTGAAAGTGTCGGAGAGAGTCGCTCAGTTTGTTGCTCCAGGAATGGACCACTGGCCAAGGACTGTATTGATAGACGGCTTCTAGAGACTGGAAAAGGCGAGGACTCAGTATCCCCCAGAATTTCCCGAAAGGAATACAGCCCAGGTGACTGATTTTGTCCCAGTGAGACTCATGTCAGACTTCTGACCTACAGAACTGTAAGTAATAAATTTGTGTTATGTGGTTTAAGCCACTAAGTTTGTAATAATTTGTTACAGCAACAATAAAAAAAAGTAATACGCTCCATCTAACCATGATGAAAACGTCACCGAGATGCCTAAGGAGGCAGGATAACTACATATAAGGTGGCGTGCTAGATGAGAAAAAGGACATTGATAAAAACTAAGAAAATCTGAATAAAGTATAGACTTTAGTTAATAGTATCATAATGCTATTATGGTGGTTCACCAGCTCTAATAAATGTATCACGATAACATGTTAGCAATACAGGAAATTGGGTAAGAGTATATAGAAACCCTGTACCATCTTTGTAATTTTTCTGTAAATCCAGACTTTTCTCAAACAAAAGTTTATTTAAATAAATTCACTGGATAGGAATAGCAGTAGATTAGGCACAAAAGGCCAGGGAATATGAAGTGATACCAATACAATCTATCCATAGTAAAGCACAAAGATTAAGAAAAAAAAAGATTGACAGAAAATATAAACAAAGACAAACAAAAGTCTTGAAAACTGACTTAAAGCCACCAGAAACTGGAAGAGACAAGGAAGGATTCTCCCCAGCACTTTTCCAGGCCAGAAGCTATGGTCACATGTACACTTTGTTGCATATATAATAACTATGATCAACCAACCACCCCTACCTTTCTAAGTACATAAAGTCAAATTGGTATAACACCACTAACTCTACAACTATCAGCTTCACAGACAGACTCTGGATCGGTTAGAGTTTTATCATCCTTCATCTTAACCTCATGGTCTTATGTTGTCCCATATGGAGTTCAGGGTGATTCATCTCCTTTTCCAAGTTGGTAATTTTCCAATATCAGGCAAATTCCTGACTTTAGTGTTCTGTACCTTTTTATGCCAATACAATGCCACGTAAGATCCAGAGATTGGGAGAACAGAATGGCACATAAAGGCTAGTTGTTAATTCTAGCAAAATGATCAAGTACTTTTTTTTTTTTCCTCTGTACCTAAGGATAATTTTTTAAAACCTTTTGGATACATTTTCCCCAGTTTTATTGAGAAACAGTTGACATACATCACTGTGTAACTTTAAGGCCACCAGGATAATGGTTTGATTTACACGTTAATACTTTTAATGAGGACAATTAAATAGATTGAAACTAAATGTGTTTTCAGAGCATCAGTAAGGCCAGTGATCTTGATAAACCTTAATCGGTAGAAAAATTTTAGCTGTTTCATGTGGCTCAACAAAAATATGGACACACCTACACATATATCAGAGAGTCATAAACAAAATTTGAGCGTGAGTCCACTCAATTTTTTTAGGGTGTTTTTTTTTTTTTTTTGGATGTGGACCATTTTTCAAGTCTTTATTGAAGGTTTGTTGCAATATTGCTTCTGTTTTATGTTTTGGTTTGTTGGTTATGAGGTATCTGGGTTATTAGCTCTCCAACCAAGGATTGAGCTCACACCCCCTGCATTGGAAGGTGAAATCCTACCTGCTGGACTGCCAGGGAAGTCCATTCATCCACTTTTAATGATGATATCTGACCTGTTTTTAGTAGAATGAATCATTTTTCTGAGAGTGATGAGAGATTTGGACCAAACCAATACTCCCAGGCTTTTTATCACCAAAGAAGGAAGGAAAGTGTAGGGAAGGAGCATTTACTGGGTCCACAGTATGGACTAGGTGCTCTGCTTAAACACCCTACCTCCCTAATACATCACTACCTCTGAGGTTGGGGTTCTCATTCCCATTCCAATATTTTATCATCTCTTTTCAGTCTTCTTTGTTTCCTGAACGTTCGCTCTGGACTCAGAGGCACTGAAGTGTTACTAAAATATATCACGTCACACTCCTGCCTAACGTGCCTCAGGCATTCCCCAGAACAATTAGAATAAAATCCACTCACTTCCATGGCCTACAAAATGCCTGCATGGGGTCTGGTCCACACACACCTCTCTCTGTCTCTCTCACCCCATCTGGGATCACTCTCTCCCCCATTTGCTCACCATGCTTTAGCTCAGGGGTCAGCAAACGACGGGTTCCTCCAATGGTTCAGCAGGTAAAGAACTCACCTGCCAATGAAGGAGACACAGGTTCGGTTCCTGGATTGGGAAGATCCCCTGGAGAAGGAAATGGCAATCCACTCCAGTATTCTTGCCTGGGTAATCCCATGGACAGAGGAGCACGGTGGGCTACAGTCCACGGGGTCACAAAGAGTCACACACAACTGAGCAAACGACAGCCCACAGGCAAAAGCCAGGGAACCTATTTTTGTACAGCCCCTGAGCTGAGAATGGCTTTTATTAACACGTTTTTTGTTGTTCAGTCGTTCAGTTGTGTCCGACTCTTTGCAACCCCATGGTCTGCAGCGTGTCAGGCTTCCCTGTCCTTCACCATCTCCCAGAGCTGCTCAAACTCACGTCCTTTGGATCAGTGATGCCATCTAACTGTCTCATTCTCTGTAGTCCCCTCCTTCAGTCTTTCCCAGCATCAGGGTCTTTTCCAGTGAGTCAGCTCTTCTCATCAGATGGCCAAAGTATTGGAGCTTCAGTTTCAGCATCAATCCTTCCAATGAATCTTTAGGATTGATTTTCTTTAGGACAGGTTTGATCTCCTTGCAGTCCAAGGGACTCTCAAGAGTCTCCAAAACCACAGTTCAAAAGCATCCATTTTTTAGCACTCAAACTTCTTGATGGTCCAAGTCTCACATCCATACAGGACTACTGAAAAAACCATATTTTTGACTAGATGGACCTTTGCTGGCAAAGTAATATCTCAGCTTTTTAATATGCTGTCTAGGTTTTCATAGCTTTTCTTCCATGGGCCAAGCATCTTTTAATTTCGTGGCTGCAGTCGCCATCTGAGGTGATTTTGGAGGCCAAGAAAACAAAGTCTGTCACTGTTTCCATTGTTTCCCCATATATTTGCCATGAAGTGATGGGACCGATGCCATGATCTTAGTTTTCTGAAAGTTGAATTTTAAGCCAGCTTTTTAAAATGGTTGCAAAAAAGTCAAAAGAAGAATACTATATTGCAACATGTGAAAATGATAGGCAATTCAGTTCTTTGTGTCTTTAAATGAGGCTTTATTGGAACACAGCCACCCTCATCCATGTGGGCTTCCCTGGTGGCTCAGATGGTAAAGAATCTGCCCACAATATGGGAGACCTGGGTTGCATCCCTGAGTCAGGAAGGTCCCCTGGAGGAGGAAATGGCTACCTACTCCAGTATTCTTGCCTGAGAAATCCCATGGACAGAGGAGCCTGGCAGACATCTCTAACCTATACGAGCATCCCTGGAGAGAGACTGGGTTGAAGATTCCTTCTTTCCCATCCTGCGGCAGCAATGAAATGAGAAGTTTTCTGGAGACCAGGCTTCGTGCTCAAGGACCTGGCCATTCCTCCTGCAGTCAGTGTGAAGGATGCTCCCCACCTAAGCACCAAGAGCCTAGGGAGCAGGAGGAAGGGACTATGAGCTCCATCTCCCAGACTTCAGGCAACAGAGGAGCTTCAGAGCCCTTCCCTGGGGTCATTCCTGCCATGGCTCCGTCAGATCACAGCCGGCAAAGCAGCAAGCACCGCCCAGAATTTCTGGTGTAACTTGTGAACACGGGAAAGGGGGTGAGGCGTTCCTTCATCGCATCGCTCTGGTCTACGGGAGCAGTCTGCCACTCTGGATGAAAGGGACGGGAACTTAGTGTGAAGAGGAGTCAAAGCGCACAACTCTTCAACCAGAAGGCTTGTTCTCTCCACAACAGCTGCAGGACCACGGACAGTCACTCGCCCACTCAGAGCCAGGATCCTCAAACTGCTATTATCAACTTGTCTACCTTATCTACCTGGTAAACTCTGACTTACAGGACTATAAAGTCTTCATTCATTGTCTCTTTAAGGCCATGAAGCTGAGAACGCCAAAGTCTACCTAATACACAGCCCTGTGACAGCCCCACAATGAGGCCTACTTAGTTAAATTGATACATCCTTTTTTTTTTTTAATTGGATCATCCCTAGGTGTATTATTTTTGTTCTTAAAAATATGAAAAGAGAAGATGTGTGTGAGTCTTTAAGGGATGCCAACTTAAAATGCAAATACATCGTGTGAGATGCAGGGGGAAGTCTGTCGGAGGCAGTGATGAGAAAGGGAGATTCTGAAAAAGAAGAAACAGATCACGGCTGGCCGGGGAGAGAAATGCCTTGATACTTCCGCTCACGTTTAGTGGCAATTTTCATTTGGAAACAAAATATTTCCCAAAGCAATTCAGTGAGTGGGGCTTGGTTAGGAATGGTTTTCGTGGAACTGAGAGCACTGAACTCCAAGGCGAGCATTCTGATAGAGGCTGTGGGGGGATCTTGAACCCAAATTTAGAGGGAAATGCAGTGAGTCCACCGAGAGTGAGGACAATGCTGCTGGGCTCAGAGCTGTTTTAACATAAACCTATGTCTCTAAGACTCTGATGCTGAGAAAGATTGAAGGTGGGAGGAGAAGGGGACGACAGGATGAGATGGTTGGACGGCATCACCAACTTAACGGACATGAGTTTGAGTAAGCTCCGGGAGTTGGTGATGGACAGCGAGGTCTGGTGTGCTGCAGTCCGTGGGGTTTCAAAGAGTCAGACATGACTGAGTGACTGAACTGAACTGATGTCTGTTAAGGCTGGTTTTGAGAGCCTTGGCCCTGGATTTGGGAGATGGGGGCCCAAGAGGATATTCTGACACTTTCTAGCTATAAGAAGCTACTCTCGGGCAGGGAAGGGGGGCCCGTTTTCACTGTAAAATTGGGATTCTACCATTCAGGGCTATTGTGAGGAGCAAAAACCCTGCATGTAAAGTGACTTCCATGGTGCCCTGTTCAGAGGGAAGCTGTCAATGCTGTGTTAACCTGCCAGGTCAGTCGCTGTGTAGACGCACACTTCTAAAATCACCTCACCATCTTCACTAGGCTGCGAAGCTACCAGTGTGAAAGCTTAGCTGATATGTTGTTCAGTCGCTCAGTCCTGTCCAACTCTCTGTGACCCCATGGACTGCAGCATGCCAGGCTTCCCTGTCCTTCACTATCTCCTGGAGTTTGCTCAAACTCATGTCCATTGAATTGGTGATGCTATCCAACCATCTCATCCTCTGTCGCCCCCTTCTCCTCCTGCCCTTGATCTTTCCCAGCATCAGGGTCTTTTCCAATGAGTCGGCTCTTCACATCAGGTGGCCAAAGTATTGGAGCTTCAGCTTCAGCATCAGTCCTTCCAATGAATATTCAGAGTTGATTTCCTTTAGGATTGACTGGTTTAATCTTACTGTCCAAGGGACTTTCAAGAGCCTTCTCCAGCACCACAGTTCAAAAGCATCAGTTCTTCAGTACTCAGCCTTCTTTCTGGTCCAACTCTGATATGAAAAGCTGACAGATTCTACCTGGGGTACCTGGAGACGCTTCACCATGAGAGAACCACAAGAACAGAAAGAACCATCTGCTGCCACAGATGCCAAGGGAACAGTGAGGGTCCTTGCTTGGCTGAGTGAGTCTGGGGTCTGACTCAGATAATTCGTGCAAGGCCAGAGCCACAGGAATTGTTCAGAAAGGGATGTGGGGCCCAGAGAAAGCACTCTGGCTGAACGGAGAGATTAGGCTGGAAAGACAAGAGTGGGAAGCAGAAAGTGGGTATGGGCCAGGAAGGTCTGAGCAGGTGGTACACACAGTTAGCTGGCTGACACTCTGGCACTGGGGCGTGGCAGGGGCACTTTCCTCTGCTATCTCGCAGAACACACTGATCTTGCACAGGGGTGACCTTTCTCACCCATCCCCAACCCACTCAGACCAGCTGTCAGCTTCCTTGTATGGATGCTTGCCCAGCTGCCTGTCACGCCCCAGTGGCATCCAGAGCTCTGCTCCTTTCCTCACCTGCAACAAACAAGAAGACAAAGAAGAGAGCAGAGGCAGGGCAGAGTGAAAGGCCACTTGCCCTGGCTTGCAGTTAGAGGTGAACCAGGAGGCTCCAGGCCCCTAGCATCTGGAAGATTCCTTGGGTACAGGTGGAAGAGGCAATTCCATGTAGCAAAGGCCAACCCTCTTGTACACTTACAAAACCATCTCTCACCATCCATTTACAGCAAGCACCTTCAAAGTTTAAGACTTAGAGGTGGGAGAGAGCAGGACAGTGCTGATGAGAAATAGCCCCGAGTTCTAGTCTGTACTGCTCTCCTCCATCTCTCATGCATCTTCCTGGCCTGGCTGTTGGCACCAGTTGGCAGATAGGATCACTGTCCAATTGTTCAATATTACCAGCCAATCTATATGAGACAAAAGACAGTTTAGGATCCTTGATTTTAAAATGTATGAAACAGTGGGGTGGGTGAAAGATGAATACTGAATATTTTTCAAGACTTTGTATAATATTTTATATACAAATAGGCTTTGTGGATTTCCAAGAAGAAAACAGAGCATGTAGCATTTCTCTTGTACTGCAGAAAACGCTACAGGCTGGGTTGAGTGCCACTCCGAATTCACAGGTTGGAGTCCTGAACCTCGGAATGTGACTGAATTTGGAGATAGGACTTTTAAAGAGGTAACTAATTTACAATAATCAGAGTGGGCCCTAATCTAATGACCGGTGTCTTTATAAGAGGAGATTAGGACCCAAGACACCAACAGGTGCACCCACTAAGAAATGATCATCTGAACACATAGCAAGAAGGCAGCTGCCTGCAAGCCAGAGAAACCTCAAAAGAAACCATCCATGCAAAAGGTTGATCTCAGACTTCCAGCCTCAGAAAATAGTCATGATAAATTAGAAGTAAGCAACGACAGATTAAGCAATACTGTAGAAGCCAAAAGAATAGAATGTGGCCTTCCATTAAAGAAGGACGCCAAACCAAAGAAGCACATTCTCTCCTACCTGCAGCCCTTGTACAATAAACCATCATTATATAAAGAGAGACAGAAGGAGGCTGTGACCTGTATTTCCAGTTTGGGGTGAGATAGATTCCAAGAAGAGAAGATAACTTAGTCTATTTCATTCATTGTTTTATTTAGTTTTATTCCTTGTAGCACCCTGGTTAGAGAGGGCTTGTAACACAGCATTCCAGCCAGTGTATTTGGCCAAATGGGTGACAGGAGGGGCCGGAATGGATGAATGCCTCATCCTTGGGGTGACCAAGTGCAGTATTTTCCCCAGCATGCAATAGACAAACGTGAGTTTCCATCATTATCATTCTCTATATGTTTCCAGTGAGATGAAGAAGGTTGGGAGGTTGGGTTGTAGCTGAAATGGTTCTTGATCTATGAGGCCTTCATGTAGATAACAAAAGTCTGTACGTAATCTCACCTGATTCCAGCTAGTTATGGAGAAGGGAAATCCACTTTGAGCGATCTCACTATTCCCCTGGGACACTCTCTGCCCTCACCAACTCGTGCTCTCCTCCCAAATTTACACAGAAGAGAAGTCAAGTAGAAGTGTAACTAGGTAAATGTTCAATCGTCACTGATCAGTGTAGTGACCTGGGGCAAATTACAAAGATCATATACTGAACTCCCTTGAATGTATAGATGAGGAATTGACTACATAGTTTGAAATATCAAAGAAGTGGTTAGCGGTAACACCAAGGCAAGCATCCTTATTCTCTCTAGTTCAGGTATTTGGCTGCAGTTGCCCTTGAACCAGAAAACTGTCATCATGCTGCAAGGAAATTATTTACTGATACAAAACGAAAAAATCACCATGTGCACTGTCATCACGGCAGATCAGCCGAGCTGTGATCCAACAAGACTGGCTTCCTCCAGACAGGATGGTCAAAATGGACAAAGAGCCTTGGCATGCTCATCGCGTTCAAGGATCAGGGTTCTGGTTTGCTGATGCAGAAGCCCCAGAATTGGTCGTATCCAGGACAGACTCACATCAACTATTCCCGAAGACCTGAGATCTAAAGCAGAATGCTAGTTTATTACATTATAAGGAAGGATAGATCTTTCCGTCTACTTACCCCAATCTCAGCAGCTCCTTCTAATTTTCCAGGTCCCTTAGAGGCTGTGTGATGATCATGAAATCAGAGCGCGGGGATTCCCAGGCCCCAGAACACCTGATGAAGCAGCCTGTTGCTTAATACATAGAGGGTTTCAGTGCCTGCCAGTTACTTCTTCCCTCTACATACCCCCACCCCCAGCCCCCACTGCTGAATTCCTGCCATCCAGCTCCTTCCTTGAGAGGGTGGTGTTCAGCCTTGCCCCTCCTGTTAGCATTCATCCTTCCCTAGATAAAGCAAGCACAATTGATTCCTATTCCTCTTGGTTAATAACACCTATTATGTCCCAGCCTCAGATAAGTTGGTACAGATGTCCTGATATAACGGCATTGATTAGCCTAGGGCATCTCTATCTCCTTAGTCAATAATTTACTGATTTCACTCATTATCTTTTGGTACTTCCTCATTTGGTCCTGAAGTTGAGTGTCTTATTGTTACTCCGTGTACTGACTACAATATCTGCTAAAAGCAAAGCCTACGTGAAGGAGGAAACAGACAGAACAGGCTCCATCTTGAAAGCAGGACTCCATCTTGGGCTGGATTGTGGACTTTGAGCTCTATGCCCAGTATCTATGGAAACGACATACCAACTGGAAAACCAGACCGCCCCCTCCCCATGGAAGAGCCCCAGGGCTCGTACCTAGGCTCTCTGTCGCCTAAAAGAATACCCTAATTATCTGTGTAACCGAATAGAATCATAATTTCTATTATGCTTATTGGGGTATGACCACAGGCCTATTGTTAATTGTCCACTGTTAACTACCTAGGCTTAAGGCATATGAATCATGGGTTAACTTTGATTGTATCTTTCTTTTCCTTTGTTCAGACTAGTTTCAGAGAATTTGGGGAGGTGGGTTGGAGCACGTACACTTAGGGTATATAAGGTTTTCACAAAAACTGGTCGGGGTCCTTGGCTAAGAGGATTCTCTGCCTTGGGCCCGCCAGTGTAATAAACTGCACTCCACTATCTGCATTGTCCTTCTGAGTGAGTTTGTTTCCCAGAACGCGTGGCTACAACATAACTGACCAGCTAGGGTGCCAACCAAAGAATTCTCACGGACCCTCTTTGGAGAAATCATGAAGCGTAGCACATTCTGTTGTTATTGTTTAGCCGCTCAGTCATATCCAACTCTTTTGCAACCCCATAAACTGTAGCCGAGGGCTCCTCTGTCCATGGGATTCCCCAGGCAAGAATACTGGAGTGGGTCCCCATTTCCTTTTCCAGGAGGTCTTCCCGACCCCGGACGAGCTTCCAGCATTGGCAGGCAGCTTCTTTATTGCTGAGCCACCAGGGAGGCCTGTAGCACATATTACAGCCTCTCGTTTCCTATTTTCACCCTTCGGCACATGGGGCTGATTTTGTTGCCCTGAGCCACAGTTTGGCATAACTTCTCTAGTAATTCTTAGCTCTCTTTTGTCTATATTCCCTTTCGTTTCTAACCTTCCAGCCACCTTTCATCTCCATACTTACACCCAGGCACTCACACACAAGTATTGGTTGTACTGTGCTAACAAACACCCTCAGTGCCTTCTGGAAAGCAGTAGAGATTAAATCCTTATTTCTGGTGCAGAGTGCTACTGCCACTTCTCAGCCCTGAGACCTCTTGGAGCCTCAGTTTCCTCACCTGCAAAATGATGGTCACTGTTGTCTCCTGCTTCCTTCTCAAGATTGCTGAGAAATTCAGAGAAGATGATACAGGTCAGAACACTCCGTAAAAGGCTTGGCAAGCCACCCAAAGTTAGGGAAAACAGTGCAGATAATTTGCAAAAAAAAAAAAAAGGGGGCATTCATTTAAATGTGGCTTTGTTCCTTTGTTGCATCTAATTAAATCAAAGGAAATGTCAGATTTAATTCTTAAGGACCAAGATTATGTTTTTGCCCAGGCAGAGAAATGTGCCTTGGGGATACACTTAATTTGGTTTTTCTATGCTTTAAGATTAAAACCCTATCTGGAATTCTCATGCCTTTTTATCCTTCTACGCATTTTGATGCTAATGTAGGAAAGTTAAACAGAGATGAATATTCTAAATATTTATTACTTTATTTAATGAGTATCTTCATTAATACTTAGGGTTCATCACATGACTGGGCTTTTCAAAAGCAAGAGTAGGCAGATGGCAAGCCAAGCCTTGTGCTTGCTTGGAGAAAAAAAAAAATTGGAGACACAAATAAGTAAATTTAATTAGGGATTGCACAGGACACAATTGAGTCATGCAGGCAGATTTACCCTGCCTTCCAGCAGGAGGGTTTTGTCCTGCTGGGTAACATTTCAAAGGCCCTGGTTCGTGGGAACCATGTCTCCTTTCTGCCTAGATGCTCTTGCAAGCTGCTGTCAGGTGTAGAGATTTCATTTCAAATACCAAATCTTCTCCAGCTCCGTAATAACCCGCAGCTGTTTGACCACTCGGCTGCAAGAGGCTGGATGTTGTACATTGCCCTGGAGCTGCCTCAGACCAAAGCACAATATTTTCCGCTTCCAAGAATCAGTGAAGGGCCACCGATTAGTGGAATTTAAAATATTTTTTCCAATTAAGTTCCAGACCTACCGAGTCAGTTTTGAATGTGAGAAGAAAGGGACAGCAAGTGAACGGAGTTGCTCTAAAAACGCTGTTTCTTGAGATGACGGAGTTTGATGTTTGGAGCAGCCCTCCGCCTTCTTTCTGAATAAGGAAACACCTGTGTTAAGCCTCGAGGGACAATGAGAAAGAAAACACTGTGGATTTTTCAGCGCTGTTATCCAACGGTCAAAAAGTGAGTGTCTAATAAGCAGTGGAGATAGTCGGTAGATAAGCCATGTTTGTTGAATGAATGAATGAATTAGTGAACAGCATACTTTTAAAAACATTATAGCTTTGCAAAACTCCATTACTCTGAGTTCAAGTTGTTTTTTTTCCCCCCTTAAAATTCTAAAAATACACACTTGGAAGGTTGTCACACCCCACTAGGACGGGCACCCAGAGACGGGTGAAGGGGAGATGGGGCATATCTGTGACAGGCCGGGTCAGCCGACCCAAACCTGGCTTGGCGCTTAATGAAATCAGAGAGGTTCCGGCAGCATTCGCATGTCCTTTTCTATCTGTACGTTTTAGGAGCAGACAGTGGGCCCCGGTTTGCGTGCGTGTGGGTGTGAACTGAGTCGCTTTGGTCATGTCTGACTCTTTGTGACCGTGTGGACCATAGCCTCTGTCCATGGGATACTCCAGGCAAGAACCTGGAGTTGGCTTGCCATGCCCTCTTCCAGGGGATCTTCCCCACCCAGGGATCAAACCCGAGTCTTAGATCTTCTGCATTAGGAGGCAGGTTCTTTACCACTTACTGCTTAACTATTACTTTTTTTCTTTCTGTTTTCTTTTTTATTTTTCCTTTTTAGATTGTTCAGGATTGACCATACTAGACTTGGTCATATTCCAAATACTTGTGCGAAGTATGTGTATAACACCAAGTGCAAGACTAAATGGTATTTAGTTGTCCAGAAGGCTATGTGGGTGATGATTATAGACTCTAGAATTAGGAAAAGAAATAATGGGTATGATTTTCATTGTTTTCTGTTATCCATTCAACCCCTCTGCCTTGCTTTTCTTTCTGTCATAAAAGTAGAATAGAAGCAAAATGTCAAGGTCTTGTTTTTGCCACTGAATTGTCATGTGTATCCATCTAAATTTTTTCCTCCCCAGAACCAAGATGTCCTTGACTGAGGGGAACTTTGGGGCCTTGGATACAAGGTTACACAAGAGGGTTTGCACAGAGTTGCTGCAGCTGACCGCTTCTCTCTCCTCGTTCCAAACCTGAGGACCTTACTCTGAAGACACTCTGAGATTGGTCGTGTTGTAATGTCCACAGGAAATGAGTTATGGGCCTGATAAAACCAACCTTGCTGAGGCTTCTCATGTAAGAGCTCAGTAGTATTTATCTGTGTTCTCTTTGTGCTGAGCAGCTTAGGGACATAGTGGAATTGGAGTCTGCAGAGTTAAACACCAGGATTCCAAGAGCAAATGTCTTATGTCAGAGCTGTGGCTCAGAGGCGCTGGTAGAATGTCTTTATCTTCTGCGTTTTCCCAAGAGCTGAAGGGCCTTTCACAATATGTGTGTGCTCAGTCAGTTAGTCGTGTCAGACTCTTTGCAACCCCATGACTATAGCCTGCCAGGCTCCTCTGTCCATGGGACTTCCCAGGCAAGAATACTGGAGTGGATTGCCATTTCCTTCTTCAGGGGATCTTCCCAACCCAGGGATAGAACCTGACTCTCCTGTGTTTCCTGCATTGCAGATGGGTTGTTTACCCACTGAGCCATCGGGGAAGCCCCTGAGCCATTGGACAACTATGAAGGGAATGACAATTTGGGATCCTTGTGAGATACACTAAGAGTATACAGGAATGGAAGAGGGCGATGGAGAGGCGAAAGGAACATCCCCTCATTTACTCCCTTGCATTGAACCCAATCTCACAGCCTCACCAGTCATGGGCCATGGCCTCCTGCATCAAAGCCGTGACACCCAGGAGTCCTCCGGGACCGCTCTTGATTAATGGTTATGCTGAATGGTTGACCCAACCTGGAACTTGCCTTTCCTACTCCCCACACCTCTGACATCCCTGAGCTCCTTTCCAATGAGATCACTAGTTTGAGGAACGTGCCCAGGAAACCAAACCACACTGCTGTGCCTTTTTTCAGCTTCTTTTTATTACAGACTTTCCCCTTCTAACACATTGAAGGGTGCCGGTATTGAATGTACATGCGAAGTTGTCAGGACCGAGAAATGTGATAAAGCATTACGGATGTCCTCATTTTCAATCTACAGTGTCAGCAGATCCTTCTACTTAATTATGCCAAAAACAAAAAGAGAGTGAAATTCTGTGTATTCCAGCCTCTGTCACCCTGGCAGTGCCTCGCTTACGTCACTGCTGGGAGCTTGGATTGATGGCCAGTTTTCAAAGACTGTCCCTGAGCAGAACCAAGATGCTAAAGTACAGTTTTCAAATGTGGAGTTTCCTGTTCAGGACCTCAGGCTCATTCGTGCTCCGGCCCACGGGGGGAGTACGGAGAGAGTCACTTGCTAAAAGGCTGAGTGCCCGCAGCTGGCGGGGCTGAGCTGTTTCTGAAACTCAGAGCAGCTATGACTCACCCCTCCCACAGTCCGTTAACTTCTCTCTCCTCTTAGGAGACCAGCTACCCTTCTCACTCTGACTCCTACTTATTTTCAAATTTGCTCAATAACCGTGACATTCAAACCCAACCTGCTCCATGCACAGGGTGCTAAGAAAACACGCACAGGGAGTCGAGAGTCTACAGAAAAATACAGTGACCAGAAAGGCAGGACTGTTCGATTCTGGGTGTTGAGAAGGAGGTGCTAAGAGGAGCCTCCAGCACATTTTAGGACATGTGCCATCCTGCCCAGTCGAGTTAAAGGAATGTAGTCGTCCCAACTGGTGATTTCGGGAAGTCACACCAGATGCTGAATTGAATTCACAAGTTCCTGTGTGATTAGGAACATGATACTTTGGTGCCCAAACCGGACTGAACTGCTGACAGTAGAGCTAAATGGTTTCCTACCGTACAGCAGCGATGCTCAAAGTTATTCTCCCTCTGCTACTTTCAGGCTCTGTTGCCAAAGTCACAAAAGGAACGTTTTTAAAACAGAAAAAACCATTTTCAGAGAAGGTTCAGGTCTTTCTTCTGTGGCTCCAACTGGCAATGCAAAAAAAAAAAAAAAGCAATGAATGCATGAGAGAACTGCAGCTGGATTTAAGAGAAACTTTGAAGAAAGGGTAAAACAAAAACAAAAAAACATCAGTTTGGTGCAAAGCCACTGAAACCAGGTAGCAAGTAGCACCAACCCCTCCCATCCTTCCATCAGGCATTATGAATTTAAGAGCCTTCAGTTGTGCAGCCATTTCTGAGTTTGCCTCCTAAGCTCACCTGTGTTCACAGTCCATGGAATCCAGAAGCCTCCGAAAGTTGGCAAAGAGGAAATATTCAACAGATTCACTTAGCAAATATTTGTTGTGTGTTTACCATGTTTCAGCACTGAGACATAGAGAATTACCATAACAATAATTGGTTTGGATATCAGCCCAATAAAATTAACCACTGGACTATCAGTGGGGACCCCAGAGAAATGTATCGATGTATTCAAATATATTCAATGTATTAAAAATATAAGTGATTTTCTACATTGTAATATTTTTTCCATATTTCTTTGCTTTAGAAGTTAGATTAATATGGGCTGTAACCTTTTACTTGGAGCTCTGACAATCTGTACACAGCACTCAGTGGAAGGCTCATCAAGGTGTCTGTCCAGGCAGCTCAGTGGTAAAGAACCTGCCTGCCATTGCAAGAGACACAAAAGACATGGGTTCAATCCCTGGTTGGGGAAGATCCCCTGGAGGAGGAAATGGCAACCCACTCCAGTATTCTTGCCTGGAGAACCCCATGGACAGAAGAGCCCGGCAGCAAAAAGTTGGACACAACTGAGCATGCACACATGCCCTAGTTTAAACTTCATCCCTTCTGTCTCCTTATTGGTTTCTCCACCTTCAGTGTCTTGTTTTTAGCCATACCATGTGGCATTCAAGCTCTTAGTTCCCTGACCAACGATCCATTCTGTACTGCCTGCACTGGGAGCATGGAATCTTAACCAATGCACCACCAGGGAAGTCCTTTTAATCTTTTTTCCCCTCATTTCTTTTTTTACCTTTATTATATTTTTAAAGTCAAGTTTATAAAGGCAAAGTATATAAAAATAAAACTCACTCCCTTAAGTACAGTTTGATGAGATTTGCCAAATGTATATGGTTGTGTAACCACCACCATAATCAAAATACAATAGATTTCCATCACCCCAAAAAGTTCTCAACCTTTTATAGCCAATCTCCTTTCCAGGTTTGGCAATCACTAACAATTTTTCTCTCTAGAGTGTTGCCTTTTAAAGAATTCTATGAAAATAAGATAATATATAACCTTTGTATCTGGCCACTTTGACTTAACATAAACCTTTTGATTTCATCCATGTGTGGATCAATAGCTCAGTCCCTATTGGTTTATCCATTCATCAGTTGAAGGACATTTTTAGTTTCCATTTTGATGATGCTATGAATAAACCTCTAGAAACATTCACAGGTGGGTCCCTGTGGGAATACTTCCTTTCTCCTATGTTAAGTAAATACATAGGAATGAAGTTATGGACCATATACAAAATGTATGTGGATGTTTGGCTTTATAAAAGTCTCTCAAACTGTTTTTCAAAGTGGCTGTATAATTTTATATACCAACCCGCAGTGGATAAGAGTTCCAATTGCTCTGTATCTTTATCAGGACTTAGTGTTGCCAGTCTTTTAAATTATCTAAGATATCTTTGCCTAAGCTAAGGTCATAAAAACTGTGTGTAAAATTGATACTATTCATTTCTTAAATGGTTGGTAAAATTCAAGTCATCTGGTCTGGAATTTCTTTGTGGAGAGGTTTTTAACTACAAATCCAATTTCTTTCATTCAGTTTCTTTAGTAGAAGGCTGTTCAGGTTATCTGTTTCTTCTTGAGTGGGCTTTAGTGGTTTGCGTTTTTCAAGAGCTGTCTATATCTGAACTATCAAACTTACTGGCATAAAGTCGACCATCATGTATCCTCAGTATCATTTTAGTATTTGTAGTGGTGGCCCACTTTCATTTGAAAAATTGCTCATTTGTGACTTTGTTGTTCTTTTTTTGTCAATCTGGCTAGAGGTTTATCAATTTTATTGATCTTTTCAAGAAACAGCTTCTGGTTTTTACTTTATTTTCACCTGTTTTCTAGTATAGTAATTTCTGTTTTTATTTTTGTTATTTCTTTCCTTCTGCTTGCTTTGGGCTTAATTTGTTCTTGTTTTTTAACTTTTTTAAGGTGAAAGTCTAGGTTAACAGTTTGAAACCTTTCTTCCTTCCTAATATAAGCATTTAATTCTATAAATTTCTGTATAAGCCCTGCTTTAGCTGTGAGCTAGAAATTTAATATGTGTGTCAATAAATTTTACTCAAATGATATTTTAAATTTTTCTTTGTAATTTCTTCTTTAACCATGGGTTATTTAGAAGGGTAATGATTAATATGCAATATTTGAAGGTTTTTTCCTAGAAATATTTCTGTTATGACTTATAGTTTAATTTCATGTGATCAGAAAACTTACTTTGTATGAACTACTTTTCTCCTCAAAGCCACACTCTAAATGAAAAACATCTCTATGTATTGCTATGGAGTGGTCTCCAGAATACAGTGTGAATAAAGCAAGGTGGAGATATATCTCACATATGTTTTCAAATGGAAGGAAAGGCTACCCACTCCAGTATTCTGGCCTGGAGAATTCCATGGACTATATAGTCCATGGAGTTGCAGAGAGTCGGACACAACTGAGCAACTTTCACTTTCAAACCACAAATAAATAAGCAAAATGATTCCCTATGGAATGGATTGAAGGAACCAGGTAGAGATGAAGGGCAGAAACTAGAGTTCTCTGAAAACACTTTGTCTTGTAGATTTTACTTGAGAAGCATGATTATAAAGCAAAATTGAATGAAAGTAAGAGAAAAAGACAAAAACTCTTAAAATCAGAAACAAAAGGCTCCCAAAACTGTACAGATGGGCAAAATTTCTAAGCAAATACAGTGCTTTGTATTTGCTTAGAAAAATAAACAAATGTTTCATGTGGACCTTCTTAAAAGAAGTATTGTGGCTAAAGTTGGCAAACTAGTTTTTCTCTGGGAGCCAAAGAAAAAAGATGCAAACATAAACCCTAAATCTTAAAAAGGACATTTTTATAATGAGAAATGCCTATTTGCTCATTCTTCTCCTATATAAAAATTTTTTAATTTCTATTTTTCAGAAAGAAAGTAAATCTAATAAATCATTCCTCTGCTAAAAACCCTCCAAGGACCCTACTGCTTACCCAAACAAGCACAATACACATTCATTCTCTCAGTGCTATCTGAGATGATTTTTTTCTTCTTCTTCTTCTTCTTCTTTTTTTTTTTTGAGATGATTTTTAAGTGATCCATAGATAGATATTTTCTAAAATTTTAATTGTAACCCATTTGTTGTAAAGTGTATTATTAGAAATGTAAAACTAGTATAACAAAACTGGTTTGGGGGATATTATTGCTTAGGGCAAGATTAAGTAAAAAAAGAGCTGATTTTAATATTAAGCAAATAATAAGACAGAGGGCATGGATATGGCAAAATGTTAAAAAAAAAAAAAAAAAAAAAAAAGAGTAGGGCAAAGATGTTTGGCAACAGTGACTGACAAGATGGAGTTCAAGTGTTCTGCAGGGCACCCAGGGTACTTTCCTCCCCAACCTCATTTCTTGCCACTTTTTGCCCTGCATCTTATGCCTCAGCCACAAACACCAAATATCACTGGTTTTCCACTCTCCAAAAGGTGTCTTGCCTTCCTAAGCCCACCTTTCCCTACTCACCTACTCTCTGAACTCCAGATTATCCTTTAAGGCAGCTCTCAGGCAGACCATGCATCTTGACTTCCACTCACTGCACTTATCTACAGTATCTGGGAACGCTCTCTGTGTGTTTTTAACCCACAGGACTTTGAGCTCTCAGGGCGAGGACTGTCTTATTTATCTTCGTATCCCCAGTGGTAACACAATGATTATTAACTCACAAATGTCTTGCGTAAAACCTAGAGTGGGCATGGAATATGCTTAGTCATGAAACAGTAGTGCTGTTATTGAAGTCTCTTCTCTGTGCAAGGCACAGTAGTGGAAATTGGAATCAAAGAACATGAATAAACTGTGCAGGGAGCTTACAGTGATCTCCTTTAACCCTCAGAATGATTTTATGGGTTAGGAATTATTCTCTATCTTAACAGATGAGAAATCTGAAGCTGAGTGGCAGCAATATAGTGTAATGGCTAGATGACTGATTTCTGCCATTCAAAAGCCTGCATTCAAATCTGTTTAATAGCTCTGAGTGGATTACTCAACTTCTCTAAATCTTGATTTCCTCTTCTATGAAATAGAATACTGATAACAGTACCTATCTCTTAGGGTTATTTTCAGGATTAAATGAGATAAGGTTGATAAGGCCACATCAACAGTGCCTGGCCCACAGTATCTATTAAGCCTGTGTGTGTGTGTATACATATATATATCTCACATTTATGAAACCGTATATCACAATGAATATAACATAATAAACACAAAGTCTGCCTCAAGAATAGAAGACATAAGTAAATTTTATCCAAAAATAATAGAAAAGCAACTTAAAACTTCACACATGTTTTGAAAGTACCATAGAAGATTTCCTTTATAATACACAATGAAATGTCTATGAATATCCTCCTTATCCAGCATATAACTGCCCAAAACACTATGGATCACAGCATTCAACCTCCCCCAATCTTTCTCTTTCCATGTCTCAACCCCATCCCCACAAAGGAAAACAAAATCTTCTCTCAAACACACCCTGTGCTGGTTCTTTCACGTTTTGCCCATTTCATTTCATTTGCCAAACCCGTTATCTCCTTTCCCCAAGTAACTTGTAACCTTTCCATTGTGAATCAGTTTTGTTGTGAACTTAAAACTGGTCTAAAAAAAATTAAAACTCTATATTTTTAAGAAATCTTCAGAGCCTTCTCGGTGTATATGCTGCATCACAACTCTTCAGCATGGTCTGGGCAAAACCGACTGTATTATTCATTAGACTAGTAACTTCCTAAAGGAGGAAATGGCAACCCACTCCGGTTTCCTTGGGCTTCCCAGGTGGCTCAGATGGTAAAGGGTCTGCCTGCAATGCAGAAGACCCAGGTTCGATCCCTGGATTGGGAAGATCCCCTTGGAGAAGAAAATGGCAACCCACTCCAGTACTCTTGCCTGGAAAATTCCATGGACTGAGGAGCCTGGTAGGCTACAGTCTCCATAGGGTCACAAAGAGTCAGACACAACTGAGCGACTTCACTTTCACTTTCTTTCGCTTTCCGGTTTTCTTGCCTAGAGAATCCCATGGACAGAGGAGGCTGGCGGGCTCCAGTCCGTGGGGTTGCAAAGAGTCACACATAACTGAAGAGACTGAACAGGCATGCCTAACCTCTGCCTCACCACACCAACCCTTAACTTTACTCCGATCTTTTGAGTAAGGTTGAGATAGGAGATGGCAAAGGCAGACATCCTTGTTGGGCCGGACCTTATAAATGTTTCCTTTTCTTTCCATGCCTCATTAAGTTAACCTCCCCCAATCCCATACTTAGTAATGGAGGACACAGCTGCTCTCTCTGACACAAAAACCCCATGGTCTTTGCAAACTCTGTGAGGATAAAAGACAAAATGATTCAAAGTAGAGCTGTCTCAAACTATAGTGATGGGGAACAGATCAGTGGCTGCCGAAAGGGAGCGTGACTACACAGATACATCCCCGGGAACATTACATGGTGGTAGAACCGTTCTGTATTTTCACTGTGCTGCTAGTTACATGAATCTACACATGTTAAAATTCATACAAAGTCCATTTACCTGTATGATGACTTTTTCTTTTTTAAAGCAAAGCTGTTTCAACAGTTGGAAATTTTCTCCTATGCAATGTGGATACAATTGAAATTGACTCTAAAATTAAAAAGTAAAAAGTGTAAGCTGTCTTTCCTCCTCTAGCAGAGCTGTACCCAAGGGTCAGCCCTTGGTAAAGCTGTCACTAAGCAAAGGCTCAGCTTTCTTTATAAAGAAACCTGAGAAAGAATTGATGCTTTTGAACTGAGGTGTTGGAGAAGACTCTTGAGAGTTCCTTGGACTGCAAGGAGATCCAACCAATTCTTCCTAAAGGAAAACAGTCCTGAATATTTATTGGAAGGACTGATGCTGAAGCTGAAACTCCAATACTTCGGCCACCTGATGCAAAGAGCTGACTCATTGGAAAAGACCCTGATGCTGGGAAAGATTGAAGGCAGGAGGAGAAGGGGACGACAGAGGACAAGATGGGTTGGATGGCATCACCGACTCAATGGACATGAGTTTGAGTAAACTCCGGGAGTTGGTGATGAACAGAGAGGCCTGGCATGCAGCAGCCCATGGGATCGCAAAGAGTTGGACATGACTGAGTGACTGAAGTGAACTGAAAGCAAAGTCTCCTCTTTTCCCTCCTCCTCCTCCTCCCTTTCTAAGCACCTACCTTCCTCTCCTGGTGCCCTCCCCTCACCCGAACTGCAAGCGGAGCACCCATGGCCTCATGCTGCCCTCCCCACCAAAGCACAAGCTGTGCTGTGTGCAACATCCAGGCCCACTGCCCTTGAACCCTGCATTGGAGAGCTCCTCCTATTCAGCAACTATTTATCAGTACTTGTGGCCACCTGATTCAAAGAGCCGACTCCTTGGAAAAGACCCTGAGGCTGGGAAAGAATGGGGCAGGAGGAGAAGGGGCAACCAAGGATAAGATGGTTGGTTGGCATCACCGACTTGAGGGCCATCAGTTTGAGCAAGCTCCAGGAGATGGTGACGGACAGGGAAGCCTGGAGTTGGCATTTCTCTTTCCAGTGCACGGAGTATGGGTTCGATCCCTGGTCGAGGAGCTGAGATCCCGTATGTCTTGTGGCCAAAAATCCAAAACATAAAATAAAACTAATATTGTAACAAATTCAATAAAGACTTTAAAAATGGTCCACATCAAAAAAATCTTTAGCATAAGAAAGAGTAAAAATTTAAAAAGTCTTCTGAAACTTCTCAGTATATGCTCTACAATTCTTCAAAACTGACTGTATTATTCATTAATAATGATAGTAACTAATACTATATATACAGTATTTATATATTAAATAATTAGTACTATAAACTTATATTGAATAATTATTATATTTTAAGTAGTATAGTATTAAAGTTTAAGTATTATAAATAATGATAGAATGATACACAAGAGTAGCTGCTAGTCTTTTTTGAAATTTTCTCATATGACAAGCACTATTCTTAGCGTTCCCTGTGGGCTGTTGTTGTCTAGTCACTAACTCGTGTCCAGCTCTTTGCGACTCCATGAACTGTAGCCCACCAGGCTCCTCTGCCCACGCAAGAATACAGGAGTGGGTTGCCATTTCCTCCTCCAGGGGATCTTCCTGAGCCAGGGATCGAACCCACATCTACTGCATTGGCAGGCAGATTCTTTATCACTGAACCACCCAGCAAGCAATGTGTTACCGTGCTTAATTCTCTAACAATCCTAGCAGATGGATATTATCTCAGTTTTACAGGTGAGGAAACAGAGGCAAAGAAGGTTAAAGCAACTTCCTGTGATAGACACAGAGATGTTGCACCCGGAGGCCTGGTCATGTTGCCCACCTTCGAGGAACAGAGAGGTCAGCCTTCTGCCATCAGCTCCTTCAGGGTCAGCCACAAGTGCAGCGCACACCTGGCCTGCGAGCCTGCCCTTCCAGGGCAACACATACCAAACTTTAGCACAGTCTCTGTAAAATGGCCTGGCCATTTCAGCCCAGCGCAAGACATTGATAGTCGGGGTTGGTTGAAGCTATGTCAGACCTGCAGCTCACTTCCATCTTTTTCTCCAGCCAGCCCTGCTTCTGCCCTGCCTTTATAAGTCCCGATCCTTCATAAACATCCTACACCCCAATCTCCATCTCCATGTGGGCTTCCAGAGGACGCAACCTCCAGCACTCAGCAAGGGTCATGAAGCTGCTAAGTGGTGATGCTTCTAAGCACTATGAGATGCTGTTCCCAGATATAAAAATAAATACAGGACACTCTGAGAGTGATTGAACAAGGGCTGAAACTATTACTTGGAAAATCTGAAACTCTGCCTTTAATTTTTTGCTAGGTCGCTTCAGTCATGTCTAACTAAAGTCTTTGCGACCCTATATTGAGATAACATTTACATACCATAAAAATTCACCCTTCTCAAGTATACATGTGAATTGCTTTTAGCATATTTTCAAAGTCATGCAACCATCAACACTATCTAATTCGAGAACATTTCATCACCCCAAAAAGAAACCCTGTACCCTTGAGCAGTCACTCCCCATTTGTCTTCAGTTCTGGTCTTCCTGAACAATAATTAAACTATTCATCTCTTCATGCCAGTGATGAGAATTTTCTACCATCATCCAAGGTACAAACTTTCCTAATTTCACTCTCTTTCAAAGTACCAAAGTCATAAACATGTTCAAATTCTTGTTTGGTAATCTCACTCTTGGGAATTCTTTATTTTTCTTGGGGGGGGGGTGGGGAATTTATTCTTTAAAAAAAAAAATTACAAAAAGATGGGGGGAAATCAGTTTGCATAGTTTATAAAACTGAAAAACTGAGAATAAGATTTGCTCATCAGGGGATTTTGTTAATTAAGTCATGGCTCATTAACGAAATGGAATATTATGCATCCGCTACAGACTAAACAGGAACAAGAAAAATGCCTGGTATAACATTCACCATAAAAGCAAAATATAAAATTGCATCTACAGCTATGTGAAATATGTACACGTGGATAAGGATCAAAAGGAAATGGACAAAAATGAAAACAGTTACTGAGACAGGATGTTAAATTATTTTCATTCTCCTGAGTTCCTTTATTATTGTCCAAAGGTGATGGTTGCAGTGAATCAGACTTGGAGGAAAATATGCATGTAATCTACTCTCACCAGTGAGACTTCGAATTCAGAAGGGGAGGTAAGTACTGCATACAATTCTTGTTAAGAGCAAAGGTTTTGGAGTCACACGGACTTGGATTTTAATTCTGGCTCTGATACTTCTGAGATGTGACCTTGGACAATAATCTAACCTCTGTAAGACTCATTTTTCACGACTATTAACAGGGGCTCATAGCACATCAACCCAACAGGGCTGCTGTGAAGATGCAGTGAGACAGTCACTTCATATCTGTTCAGTCGCTACACTCATGTCCAACTCTCTGTAGACCGCCAGGCTCCTCTGTCCATGGGATTCTCCAGCCAAGAATACAGGAGTGAGTTGCCATGCCCTCCTCCAGGGGATCTTCCTGACCCAGGGATTGAACCCACATCTCCGTGTCTCCTGCATTGTGGCAGATTCTTTACAGCTGAGCTGCTGGGTGCCACTTAACAAATGGTAGCTGCTGCTGCTTTTGTTGCATAGGTAATGGTGGCAAGAGTGATGGCCATGGTACTGACAAGGGACAGGAGTCAGAGAACAGAGATTTTTGCTTATGAAAATATTCCTAACACTGGGAAACTTGAATGGCAGTGTTATTTTATACTGAACACACAGGCAGAGGACTTCTCATTATTTCTATCAAACTGATTTCTCCAATTCAGACCAAGGGAGTGTTGCTTCAAAGGAGAGCTAGGGTTGCTGGCATCACCCTTTCTCAGCAGGAGACCCAGAAATCTGTACCAACAAGATGCTCATGGGTGTCCTGGTTGAAAATTTTACCAAAGAAAATCAAGTTCTACTGAATTGGTGTGACTCATTTTATTAATGAATACGGCACCTACTGACTATTCCCATTGCTGTGATTGTGGATATCGTCTTCATTACTAACAAAGAGCCAGTGTGGCGTATGAAGCAAGCCCCACCCGTGTCTGTCTTGTCTCCCGTTGTGGATGAGCTGTCCTCTTCTCCCAGGCCCAGGCCTCCCTCGCACACAGGATACCAGCCCAGACTTTCCTGCCCACTCAAGGGCTCTGGCAGGTCCTCTTACTCTTGCATCTGTTTGCTGTCTCTGCTCATCAGCATCTAAACATGCTGTGGCATATCCCAGCTTCATAAAAGACCAAAATCCTCGCTTGATCTCATAACCTCTTCTAAGTTCGCTATTTCTTTCACCTGCCCATTACCCCCAAACTCCCTGAAAGAGAACAGCAGAAGGTTGCAAATTATTGAAGCTATAACCAGCACAGGCTTCCCAGGTGGCTCAGGAGTAAAGAATCTTCCTACCAACGCAGAAGACGCAGGAGATGCAGGTTCAGTCCCTGGGTGGGGAAGATCCACTGGAGTAGGAAATGCAACCCACTTTAGGATTCTTGCTTGGAAATTCCATGGACAGAGGAGCTTGGTGGGCGACAGTCCATGGGGCTGCAGAGAGTCGGACACAACTGAGTGACCGAGCACACAATATACCTAGCAGACAGTAAACTCTATGTATTTCCTATGTACAATTTAATGATGTACAGTGGGCGTATGATGTACCCACGAAACTCTCACCACACTGAAGATAATAAACATACCACCCTATCCCTTCCCTCCCATCCCTGACTCCCCAGGCAACCACTGATTTGCTTTCTGTCACTTTGTGTTCATTTGCCAGAATTTTCATAAATGAAATCATTCAATAGGTACTCTTTTCTGTCTTTCTTCTTGTATGTACCACAATATTTGTGAGATTCATCCATGTTGCGGCATGTACAAACGTTTCTATCCTTTTTATTGCTGAATATCATTTATTTGTACACCAGTTTGATTACTCATTTACCTGTTGATAGACACTAGCATTATTTCCAATCTGGGGCTATTATAAGTAAAGCTGCCATAAACAATGATGTACAAGTCTTTGTATAGAAATACGCTTTCATTTATCCTGGGTAAATATCTAGAATGGAATGTCTGGTCCAAACCAAATGCAAAATTGTTTCCAGGGTGTTTGTACAATTTCACATTCCCACCAGCAACAGAGCAGAGTTCCACATCCTAATCATCACTTGGGATGTAGTCAGATTTTATTGTATTTTTTTTTTTTTTTTTACCATTCCAACAGTTGTGGTTTCTTATTATGGTTTTAATTTGCATTTTTCTACTGACTAATGAAATTGAGCATCTTTTCATGTGCTTATTTGCCATCCAGAAACATTTTTTGGTGAAGTTTAGTTCAGTTGCTCAGTCGTGTCCAACTTTTTTTTTTTGGTGAAGCATCTAGTCAAATCTTTGCCCATTTTTAAAATTGTTTTCTTATTGTTGAGTTCTGAGAGGTTTTTTTTTTTTTATCCTGGATGTATATTCTTTATTGGATGCAATTTACAAATTTTTAACCCAGTCTTTTCATTCTCTTGACAGCGTGGGTTTTTTTGGAAAGGATTTCTTAGAAAGTTTATTTAAAAAAATACATTTATCGTTTTTTTGTTGTTTTTTTTTTTTTCATGTGGAAGGTGGTTCTGAGGTGCCTACACTTGGATTTTTTTTTAACTTTTTATTTTGAATTGGGGTATAGCTAATTAACAAATAATGTTGAGACAGTTTCAGGTGAACAGTGAAGGGACCCAGCCATACCTATTCATGTATCCATTCTCCCCAAACTCCCTTCCCACCCAGGTGACCATACAACACGGAACAGAGTTCTATGTGCTATATAGTAGGTCCTTGTCAGCTATCCATTTAAAACATAGCAGGGTGTACATGTCCATCCCAAACTCCCCAACGATCCCTTCTCCCTTAACAGTGTCTTTTAAGAGCAGAAATTTTAATTTTGATGTGGACAATTTATCAATTTTTATGCATAGTTCTTTTGGTGTTGTAGCTAAGAAACCTGTGCCAAATTCAACGTCATAGATGTTTATCCTATGTTTTCTTCTAGTAGATTCACAGTTTTAGGTTTCACATTTGTCTATAATCCATTTGAGTTGATTTTGTATATTGTGTGAGATATTTAGATTAGTGAAGGACAGGGAAGCGTGGCGTGCTGCAGTCCATGGGGTTGCAAAGTTATAAACAAATGAGCAACTGAACATTTAGATTGAAGTCCTTTTTCTTGCTTGCTTTTTTTTGCATCTAATTGCAGCACTATTGGGTAGAAAGACCACTCTTTCTTCACAGCATTCCCTTTTACACCTTTGTTAAAATCAATTGTCCATATGTATTTAGAAATACTTCTGGTATCTTCATTCTGCTCTGTTATCAATTTGTCTGTGTCTATGACAGGGACTTCTCCGACTGTCCAGTGGTTAAGACCTTTAGACCACTGCCTTCCAAGGCAGGGGTTACAGGTTCAATCCCTGGTCAGGAGCTAAGTAAGATCCCATGTGCCTTGTGGCCAAAAAACCAAAACATAAAACAGAAGCAGTATTGTATCAATCCTTCTTAATTTGACATTGAATTAAAGTGACATTTAATTACCCTTAATTTGAAAATAATACATGTGAAAGCACTGTTTTGATTCTTTATTATAAACATGTCGAAAACAAAATACACAGAAAAGCAAGGAGGAGCTCCATTTAAATCCATTTCTTTTCATTTGGGAAACAGCACAGAACGATGATCCCTTTTTGTCCCACCCCTAACATTTAGACAAGAAATTATTTTATAATCTTGAAGGAAGGTCAAGGTGACCCTTGTTCCCCACCAAAGTCAGCCATCCCAAATTGGATGATACTCAAAAATAAATGTTACTCCAAATTCCATAGTGTTCCCTATGTGAAGAAATGACCTGGGGTTAAAAAAAGAACTGCTGAAAGAATCTATCATTCTTAAACACTTTCGTTTATTTCTTATAACAAGTGAGCAAAGCAGAAATCAAGAAACAAAACACAGCTCAGAATGCTGCAGCCAACTGTCTATTTTTTCACAATCTGTCCACTCCTTAAACAAACATGAAACGTTATAACTAGCTGTAGTCAGATACTACGGGAAGCAAAAAGACCAGAAGAAAAACCTCAAACATCCGGCCTTCATCTGTCTTCTGCATGAAATCTACTTGGCTTGTGACTGTAAATGTTTCCCTCTTAAGAAGTTAAAATCAGACATGATGTCATAGAATGACCAGGTCCACACTATATTTTTCAAAATTAGTATTTTTCTGATGAACACACAACCCACATATCATAAAAACTATTATGTTTTATCAGAGGGGATCAAAACTAGAAATTGTTTGTATAATATCAATAGGTAATTAACAAGATGTGTATTGGTTTCAACGTGTGTATTTCCTTGTATCTTTTTAAAAAATGCTTGTAGCTGTATGTGGTAATAATTACCGTGGAGTTGGGTCAGGGTAGATATAAAGCTTTTTTGGAATCTAGCATTTCTCTTGTTGCCCAAAGCAACGACCTCAGGGGAAAACAAAAGAACCCTGGTGAGAAAACATCTCAGTTAAAATGTACATTTTTCTCTCAAGTGTTGGTAGGAAGCAAGTGAATGGGGCCTCTGACCTGGAACCAATTAACCCTGCAGTTAAAATGGCAGCTTGGGGCAAAATGAAGGGTTTGGTGTCAATTAATCTGTTTTCTGGACTACATATACTACAAGATGTTCATCCTGTTTTAAAAAAAATTAAAGGACCCTGACCTAAAATGTAATATGTCCCTTACTCTCTGCAGGACCCAAACTTGTATATTAATGTCACTTCAGACTTTAGCATCCCAAGCTTACAGGCCCTTAAGTCTTATACTTTTAGTCTACTTTAATGATTCTTATGAAGGTCCTTACTCTGATACTGAATGATAATGATGATATTAACAATAGTTATCTCTTACATGCTCACTGTGGCAGGTCCTAAGCTAAACCTATTTTAAGTTCCTCATTATTGGAACAACCCTGAGTGTGTGTTCAGCATCTCATATATGTGTATGCATTATACATACATGCATATGTACTCTATATGTACAGTATACACCCATATATGCACATATGGTAGATGCGCACACACACACACGCACACATAAGGTACACTAAGAGATTTCTTTTAAAGAATTGGCTTCTGTAGTTGTGGGGGCTTAGCAAGTCTGAAATCTCTAAGGTGGGTTGGAAACTTGGGTGGGAACTGATGTTTCAGTCTTGAGGCAGAACTTCTATTTCAGCAAAACCTCAGTTTTGCTTTCAAGGCCTTTCAAATGTCTGGGTGAGTCTCCCCCTCATACCCCCACCCATTATGGAGGGTTGACTCCCACACAACTTATAGATGTTAACCACAGCTCCAAAATAGCTTCCCAGCAACACCTAGATGAGTGTTGCTCATCTAAATAACCAAGTACTATAGTTCAGCCAAGTTGACACATAAAGCTGACCATCATATCCTGGAAAATCTTTGCTCAATATTGTGTTTTTATAACATTGAAAATCGTAGCCCTCCACACAGATAGCCTTACATACCTATCTTCCTCTTTTCTTACGTTGCCCTTAGCACCTATTATCTTGAACCCATCACCCTATATTTTATTTGTTTACTATCTTTCTGCCCCTTGTAGAATGTAAGCTCCACAGCACAGTGATGTGTGGGTTTTTCACCGATGTATCCTCAGCACCCCCACCAGTACCTAACACACAGTAGGCCCTCGAGAAATCTTTGTGAGTGACCAAAGCGAATATGAAGGTGGGCAGTCAGTAAATACTTGCAGAATAAATGGAGGGTCTCATCCTGAAGTATTCCTGAACAGACTCTTTTGAAGGGTGGAAGGACAGTGGATCGTAGGGGAGAAAAAGGAAGGATTTCAGAGTTCATATCCATGAGGTGGAAGAAGTAGTGAAGAAGCAGCATACACAGATCCAGTTTGCCTTCCCTTTGCCCTTTTACTTCGCTGTGTGACTTTGGGCAGATTATCTCATGTCTCTGGGTCTCAGTGTTTTCATCTGTAAACTGAGAATAACAATACTTAGTATACAGGGTTGTTCTGATCTTCCCAGGCAACTCAGTGGTAAAGAATCCACCTGGCAATGCAGGAGAAGCAGGAGATGCAGGTTCAATCCCTGGGTCAGAAAGATCCCCTGGAGAAGGAAATGGCAACCCACTCCAGTATTCTTGCTTGGAGAAACCCGTGGACAGAGGAGCCTGGACGGCTACAGTCCATGGGGTCGCAAAGCGTCAGACACAACTGAGTGCATGCACACCATAAACACACACACATACATACATACATCCTACTGGCTGTTTCTCTGGAGAACCCTGACTGATATATGGGGTAAGAGTGTTCCAGGCAGAGGGAAGGCAAGAGCAAAGGCCTCATATGTTGGACACCATGCTAGGCATCATGCAGACCAGTGTGAACAACACAGATGTGGCTCCTACCTTCCTTAAGCTCAGCGACAAGTCATAGATATTGCCAACTGACCCATCTGTCTCTCCCCGATTCTCAGCTCTTCCCAGACTCATTTGCTTTACTCTTCAGCCTTGACCCGTGGTCCCCAGTTTCAACTTTTAACTAGCATTCCTAGTTGCCCTGGCCTTTCATTACACTTGCCACATAACTATCATTACCAACTCACTTTGGGGTAATTATGGAGTTTAAGAACTATGTTCACATACTTTAACTTGCCTTCACAAAAACATATGGGGAGGAAAGGAAAATTCATCTTTATTTCACAGACTAGGAGACTGAGATTCAAAGAGGCAAACTAACCTGGATGAAATTACAGTTAATAAATACCAGAGCTAGGAATCCAGCTTTCTCCTCAGGACCACATTTTTTTAAAAAGCACTTTATGGTTACCTGTAATTGTTCACCTCCCACCCACCATTCACTCTTCAACCCATTTCTCTCTGATATTCCCCACTCTTGAACTGGAACCTTTCTGTTTCCAGCGGGGGGTTAGGGGGGGTGGTGGAGGCTGTAGTTTCCCACGCATTACATTTATTGTCATATTACATTTATTAATTATATATATTAAAACTGTTAGTCAAGTGATTACTTAGGAGACTTCCTATTCGCTTTAAATACAGGCATTCCTCCACGCTTCTGTTTTCAGAGCATAGTAACAATCAGGAGTTGAAATATTACGAAAATAGAAATCCCAGGCCCAACCAAAACAAACTACAAAACTATAGGAACAATCTATCAAGAAGCGCGCGTGGATTACTAGGGTAAAAATATCTGACTTGAAGTCTCCTCTGGAGTCTTCTAATTTCCCGCGAAAATATAAAGATTGAAAAAAACAATCCATCACTCCAAGAAAACCCAGGATTGTCAGCCTCTCCCACGCCCTCGGAGCGATGTCGGACAGCTTCAAGGAACAGCTGATGGCGAGGACCAACGCAGGCCGCGACCACCTGTGCAGGTGCCTGAAAGACTCTTCTCCCAGTTGAGAAGTCAAGCCCGTGCACACCACAAATCCAGGCAGCCGCGCACCAGTACAATTCGCTGTAGATCAGCAAAGGTTTTGTGTGATCGAAAAAAATAAGCGGCGCCCAACAGCTTCCCACGCAGCCCCCAAACTCCACCCATCTTTAACTTTTCTTGGACTCGCGGAGCCACTGTTGCTCAGGACACGCCCCGGCAGGAAGTAGAGCGGCGAGAGCGGCAGCACGATGCATCCTGGGAGTTGTAGTCTGCGCTCAGAATGCGCAGGCGCACGGGTAGAGGCGGGGCCCCCAGGAGCAGAGCCCCACGGGAACTGTAGTTTCTCTTGCATTACACAGAGCGTGTTAGAAGGTCTGCTAAGTCGCTTCAGTCGTGTTCGACTCTGTGCGACCCCATAGACGGAAGCCCACCAGGCTCCCCTGTCCCTGGGATTCTCCAGGCAAGAACACTGGAGTGGGTTGCCATTTCCTTCTCCAATGCATGAAAGTGAAAAGTGAAAGGGAAGTCACTCAGTCGTGTCCGACTCTTCGCGACCCCACGCACTGTAGCCTACTAGGCTCCTCCATCCATGGGATTTTCCAGGCAAGAGTACTGGAGTGGGTTGCCGTTGCCTTCTCCGGGTTAGAAGGTCAGACGCATGCAGTTCTGAGAGTTCTCAGTTCAGTTAGCGGTGATGGTTTCAACGAATTTCTGAAGGACAGGGCAACCTGGTTTGGGAACTGTGAGTGCCGTCTTCTGTTCGACAGTAGATCTGAGATGGGTTGAGATATCCCTCAAGTGAACTGTGTGAGCCGAAGGACAAACCACGAAATCTGCAAACGGGATTATGGAGCTGTGAGAAAATACTGTAGAATTAATTCAAATTAGTCCGAAAGACTCAGAGAAAGAACGGACTTCAATATCATTCACCTCATGAATCAGAAGAACATTTTTGAGAAATTCTGGCCCCTTTGAAAAAGAATACCAAAAAATTATATGTACGACATGCAGGTTAATGGAAATATGGCACTATCTGGAAGAATGTTAAGTTCATTTTTTTGGATGAGGGTTTTTTGTTTGTTCTTTTGCACTTCTGTATATTTTCTGAATTGTTTACCAGAGATCAGTATTCCCTTTTGATATAAAATATGAAGAAAAGTATACAAAACAATTTTAAACCTCCTGGAATCTATACCTTGGAGTTTTGTCTTACTTACCTTAGTTAGGTTCTTCTTTCCTTCCTTCCTTCCTCTTTTGCTTCCCTCTTTATTTTCTTCATTCTGAAAGAAAAAATGTGCTGGGGATAGAGGGAGATTCTACAAATAGAGATATCCTTTATGTAGTCCTCTGTAATGCAGAGAAATACACACACGTTCTGAAGAGTTTTTATGTATATATCTGTGTAAATATCTACATACACGCGTGTGTATATTGTATGTTTTTCAGATAATGGTGTCATACATCCTGTATGATATCATTATTTAATTTGCATTTCTGCCTATTCTGTATCCTGTTTTTTTAGATTTATTGTAAAACCCAATACATACAGATCTAATTCATTTTTTTACTTCCATAAGAACATATACTCATATTTGCTTATTTTTCCTTAATAAAGTTATGCCACTTAAAAAATTTTTTTTGGCTGCCCCTCTCAACCTGCAGGATCCTAGTTCCCTGGATTGAACCCACATCCCCTGCAGTGCAAGCGCAGTCTTAACCACTGTACCACCAGGGTAGTCCCCGAGCCATGACATATTTTAAAGTGTATGTTTAACTGTGGTGTTGGAGAAGACTCTTGAGAGTCCCTTAGACTGCAAGGAGATCCAACCAGTCCATCCTAAGGGAGATCAGTCCTAGGTGTTCATTGGAAAGACTGATGTTGAAGCTGAAACTCCAATACTTTGGCCACCTGATGCGAAGAGCTGACTCATTTGAAGAGACCCTGATGCTGGGAAAGATTGAGGGCAGGAGGAGAAGGGGACGACAGAGGATGAGATGGTGGGATGGCATCACTGACTTGATGGACATGGGTTTGAGTGAACTCTGGGAGCTGGTGATGGACAGGGAGGCCTGGCGTGCTGCGATTCATGGGGTCACTAAGAGTCGGACACGACTGAGAGACTGAACCGAACTGAACTTTACAAGAAATTGACTATTAATATGGATCAATAAGCCAGCTCCCAAACGTACAAAACAATATCTATGAAAGTTATCAGTGCCTTTTTTAACCCTTTTGTGAACTTTCCATTAGGATTGTTGTAGGACATTTGGGAGATGACTTACTGATCCATATTAAAAGAGAAGTTTTTTCCTTCTTTTGCCGTCCTATATGTGTTTATGTTTCCTAGTATTTCCTCCTTGGATTTCTTCTCTTGCTACTCTTTGTTCTCCTCTTGGACAGTTTCAGCCACTCCCTTGGATTTTGCTAACCACTCACGAACCTTACTCAATAGCTCCAACCCTGATTTTCTTGTGTGTGTATCCACCTACTTACAGAATACCTATCTCCATATTTCTACAGCCTTGCCCAATTTATTCAACATACCTAGCTAACAATATGACCATCACCCCTGCATTCCTCTCTGTGACTGACCTCAGTCATGAAAACCAGTCATCCAAGCCAATCATCCAGGAAATTTCCTAAGCTTCTGTCCTTCACAATTCATTCATTAAGTTCTACAAATTCCACTGATTAAATAGGCCTTGCTATTCTCCCTCCTTTTCATTTTCCCACTGTTATTACCTTCGCTCAGAACCTTGCCTATAATACTGCATGCGTGCATGCATGCTAAGTCTCTTCAGTCGTGTCCAACTCTTTGTGATCCTATGGACTGTAGCCTATCAGGATCCTCTGTCCATGGGATTCTCCAGGCAAGAATACTGGAATAGGTTGCCATGCCCTCCTTCAGGGGATCTTCCCAACCTAGTGATTGAACCTGCATCTCCTGTGTCTCCTGCATTGGCAGGCAGGTTCTTTACCACTAGTGCCACTAACCTATTTATTGACTTCTCTGATCTGTACCACCTCAAATCCTTGCCCATGTGTCCCTGTGTCTCCACTTTCCTCTTCCAGTCATCCCTACCTCATTCCCTTTGTCCCAGTTGCACTAAACTATTAGCAGTAATTTGGACAAATTATGTGGCACATCACATTACATTCCATGTACAGTATGTGCTGGCTAAGGGGTAAGATTATAAATCATAGAATTTGGATCAGTTCAGTTCAGCTGCTCAGTCATGTCCAACTTGTTGGCTCCTCTGTCCATATGATTCTCCAGGCAAGAATACTGGAGTGGGTTGCCATTCCCTTCTCCAGGGATCTTCCCAACCCAGGTCTCCTGGATTGCTGGCAGATTCTTTATCATCTGAGCCACCAGGGAAGTCCTTAATCCAATAATACTGGTGGCCTTATAAGGAGAGGAGAAGAGGCACAGAGACAGACACCCAGGGAGAATGCCAGCGACCACAGAGGTTCAGGTTGGAAAGATGCTTCTACCAGCCAAAGAATGCCAAGGATTGACAGCCAGCACTGGAAGCTGTGAAGAGGCAGAGAAGAATTCTGCCCAGAATCTCAGGGCACTGAGCCCAAGATGACACCTTGATTTCAGACTTCTGGCCTCCAGAGGTCTAAGAGAATACAGTATGCTTAAATTGCTGATAATATCTTTATTGTATTAATTATTTGCATTTTTATACCAGTTAAGAAAATAATTCATACTAAATAGTAAATAACTAATAAACACATAAAATAATAATAGTTAACTCTGAATTATGGTACTTTGTGTAACTTTTTTAAAGCAGCCCTAGGGACCAAATAACACTTGCTATGAATACTTCTCTCATGGCCAGCTGATGTGACTTTGCTGAATGCAGAGTCAGAAGGGCTGTACACAACCAGTGGTCATGAGCTAGTATAAGCTGTACCATTGAACTTCTGACTTTGGGCTCATCTAAGACAGACTTTACTTTCTTGGGCTGCAAAATCGCCTCAGATGGTGACTGCAGCCAAGAAATTAAAAGACGCTTGTTCCTTGGAAGAAAAGCTGTGACAAACCTAGACAGCAGTCCACCTAGACAGCTTATGAAAAAGCAGAGACATTACTCTGTCAATAAAGGTCCGTCTTGTCAAAGCTATGGTTTTTCCTGTAGTCATGTATGGACGTGAGATTTGGACCATAAAGAAGGTTGAACACCGAAAAATTGATGCTTTTGAACTGTAGTGTTGGAGAAGACTCTTGAGAGTCCCTTGGACTGCAAGGATATCCAGCTAGTCCATCCTAAAGGAGATCAGTCCTAGGTGTTCATTGGAAGGACTGATGTTGAAGCTGAAACTCCAATACTTTGGCCACCTGACACGAAGAGCTGACTCATTTGAAGAGACCCTGATGCTGGGAAAGATTGAGGGCAGGAGGAGAAGGGGACGACAGAGGATGAGATGGTGGGATGGCATCACCAACTCAATGGATATGGGTTTGGGTGAACTCTGGGAGCTGGTGATGGACAGGGAGGCCTGGCGTGCTGCGGTTCATGGGATTGCAAAGGGTCAGACACAACTGAGTGACTGAACAACAGTAACAATAGCCATAAGAAAGTTCAAAGCGTGTTCAGGGAAGAATTTGACATGGGTTCAAGCAAGAACTTTCAATATAGAAGTATCATCTGTGGACATTGTCTTGTGTTGTATGCACTTTATCTTTTAAAATCTCCATGTTGAGTTCAAGACGTTCATTAACCTATTTCACTTCCAGGCAAGCAAGCAAGGACGTGAATGTGAAAATACCTGAGAGTATTCAAATCTCAATGACGACATGAGAAAATATATGTCAAATTACTCAGTTTAATCTAATTCCTGTGTTCATTTTTTTTCTTTTGGGGTTATTTTTTGGGGGATGGGGATGTATAATTAATTTTCTTTCATTTGTTATTCTGACTGTTTTGGTTAAGAGAGGTTTTAAATTGCTCAGCACTAAAAGATCCTGGATCAAGAGGCCAACACGCCTACAGGAGTGTTAGAAATTTGTCACAAAAACGTACTTATCAACTTCTCAGTGAATTTGATAGATAAGAAGATGACATTTGCTCAGTGACAGCATGTGTGACAGAACTAAATGAGAAGAAGATGAAAACCACTTTACAGTAACTTCTGACATTGCCATCGACATTAAAAATGCTGAGATTTACAGAAACTCCTTCCAAGGTCAAGGTCCAGAGGAGGAGCTGTGTGAGCCTGAACAGAAGAACCAATGATTAGCACTCAAGATGCAAAACAAGAGCAACTTTGACTTCACAAAGGACCGCATTCCTGGCTGCCATTTCCTCGTGTGGATTCCTGGTTGCAGCAAGGTGATAAGCAACCAGAGAATCCTTCCACTTCATGTGTGACTGAGCCCCTCCTTGTAGAACATATTAGATGTACTTTGATGTTTTTTTAAAGAAAATACCCATCTCCAACTAGCATAGGTTCCTGGGAAAGAAAGCAAAAGAGGCAGAGAGAAGGAAGAAAGGCAGGAAGGAGGGGAGAGAGAGCAAGAAAGGAAGGAACAGAGGAAGGAAGGAAAAAAAAGATGGCTTGGCTTATGCAAAAAGATTTCTCCAGAGAGCTTGAAATAGGAATGACCAAAGAAAGCAACTTTCTGGCATGATAGAGCCCATTGGTGGCCGTTGGAAAGAATCTAAATTTGAAATCTATGTCCGTTGAGTCTTAGATATCCTCCTTTGCCCTTTGTATTTCAAATAACTTTCAAAATAAAATCTTCTTTTAGCAAAAGAAAAAAAGATCTCACTACCACCTTGCCATATTTGTTGTTCATGTCTGACTCTTTGCAACCCCATGGACAGCAGCATGCCAGGTTCCTCTGTCCCTCTCTATCTCCTCGAGTTTGCCCAGGTTCGGGCGTATCTATATAGCCTTGCCATTTACAGAATCATGCAAACCTTTATAATCAGGTGTTTTTACAGAACAGTCTGATGAGGGAACTAGAAGCCTGAGTATTTAGGACTCAGGTTTTAACCATGTTGTACTTCAGTTTTCTCCTTTATAAAATGATAGGGTTGTACTATGTAAGTAATTCTCAATTATCTTATATTTCAAGTTCACTAATCATTCTATTCCAGAGATTTCTTCCCACCCTGTCCTGGTACTTGGTGCCCCCAGGCCAAAAGAAATACCTAAACACTTGTCTTTATCAAGTAGTGAGGTCTAAACAGCTTAGTAGTACTTTCTGTGGTATCCAACAGATGTCTCTGGCCCTCAGAAACTTAAAATAACCCACGGTGCCTCTGTAGGTTCGCTTGTCACCCCAAAGTGCTTCAGTACACAATTTAAGAATCATAGTTCTAATCAAAGAAACTTAGTTCTACTCTGATAGAAATTTAAGTCTTTTTTTAGAGAAAAAATGCTTGGATCATAGTTACTTACACAAGTTTTATACACGTGACCATTACAGTGGCACTTACTGAAGGTATATTTTATTTTATTTTTTTGAAGGTATATTTTAATGTCAAAGTTTTAAAACACAGATAATTTTGTTAGTAAGATGAAACATAAAATTGCTGCTGGGAATATAGTTTACGGTATCATCATAAAGCACAAAATAAAATCTGGTAATACTACTAGAATTATAGATCTAATACATAAAAATTATTTCATTAGAAATGAAATGCTTAGGACTTCTCTGGTGGTCCAGCAGTTAAGAGTCCGCGCTCCCATTGCAGGGGGCCTGGGTTCGATCCCTGGTCAGGGTTTTAGTCCCACGTGCCGTAGCTAAGACCCAGTGCAGCCAATTAAATAAATATGTCTTTTCAAAAGAAATTAAATGATACTAATACTATTGACAATTACTTTTACAGCTATCATTATAAATTCAAAGATAAAAAAATGAATCCATCAGGAGACATATAACAATTATTGAACCTTATTGTTGAGAAACTTGTAGCTGCATTTTATTGAATAGCATCTCAGTTCTCGGGATAAAGTTTTAAACAGCAACTGGAAGAACAGCTTTATGTTTAAAAATGTTTTATTTTTAGAGTTGTCATGGTGTAAAAGTTATTCCTACATATCAAAGCTGCTGGAAAGAGCCCAAGTTTTGTGCAAGTTTTTCATTAAGTGTTTCATGGTGTTCCTGCTTTAACCCCAAACAAGTGCACACTCTTCATAAGCTGTTGAATATTGGTTCAGCTGATAAATTAAGAAAATCCCCCTTCTTTGAACTCCTAAGCCACAGAACATGTGTTACATTGCTAATAAGAAGGATTAGACAGATATGGGCCACCCAAAGTTTCTCCTATTCCTGGATCATCTGCAATGAGAAAATAGCAATTTAATTGTGTTTCTTGCTTATCCAGGTCAACAGTTAGCACCAATACGAAGATACCCAACTGCGTAGAGATAAAACCTAGAGCAGCAGGAGACAGTATCTGAAAACACAGGGTCTGAGGAAGCTGGGAAGGGGCAGAGCTATAGTTTGGAGGAGGAAATGGCACCCCACTCCGGTACTCTTGCCTGGAAAATCCCATGGATGGAGAAGCCTGATGGGTTTCTGTCCTTGGGGTCGCCAAGAGTCGGACATGACTGAGCGACTTCACTTTCACTTTTCACTTTTATGCATTGGAGAAGGAAATGGCAACCCACTCCAGTATTCTTGCCTGGAGAATCCCAGGGACGGGGGAGCCTGGTGGGTTTCTGTCTATGGGGTCGCACAGAGTCAGACAGGACTGAAGCGACTTAGCAGCATCAGCAGCAGCAGGATGTGACTGGTAGCTAGAGGAAGAGAATTAGAAGAAATGATGCTTATCCAAGGTTATTTTGATTAACTAGCCAGAAGCCCACCAACGGATACTCACAGTAAAATGATTGAAGGAGAAATAGCACACTTGGCACATAGATTTGGAAATTGAAGGAGAATTAATTTTAGCTTTATTTTTAAAATAGTATTGATTAACTTTTATTTTATTTTAATTAAAAACACTTTAATTTTAGAAAAGCTTTTAGTTTTTTATTGTGGGTGTGTATATATATATATATATATATATATATATATATATAACTAAATATACCATTTTAAACATTCTGAAGCATATACGTGATTTTTTGCCAAAGTCACACTGTTAAATTAGGGAGTTTGATATATTTTTGGAAGAACATGGAGAATGAACAAACCAACAGAGAAAGAAATTGTTTGTGGAAATTAGGTCTCCTGACTTCCAGATCAGATTCAGCTAAAAATGCTCTTACTTTTGTACACGCCTTGTCTTCACGTCACAGCTTTGACACAGCTGGAGTTGCACACCCTAATTGCTGGGCCATGCTGTATGCAGCTGTATGACTGACTCATCTTTGAAAATCTTATTTACTTTTTGAAGTCAATTGGTTTCCCTGAAACATTGTGTTGCTGCCTGGTAGTCAATAGTTCAGCGTCATTTTTTTTTTTTTTTGCTTCAAGAAATAGCAGAGAAAAGGACATTAGCATTTTAAGGTGGGTTTTATTTCTCCATATGTAAAAATATATATCGTTTGATCAAAAAATGTATTAGTATTCAGGTGAAGATTATAGAGATCTTTTGGAACATCTGCTTTATCTGGATTAGTTTTAAAATCAGATGCAGCAATTCCATTGCAGTTCAAGTTGTTTCTATTTCATTATACTAGGTTAATTTTTTAATATTTTATTTTTACATTTTACTTCTTTGTTTTCTGGTTGCACTGGGTCTTTATTGCTGTGCATGCAGTTTCTCTAGTTGCATCGAGCAGGGGCTGCTCTTCGTTGCAGTACGCAGATTTCTCACTGCATTGGCTTCTCCAGTCGCGGGGCATAGGCTCTAGGGTGTGCAGCTCGGTACTTGCAGTGTGTGGGCTTCAGCCATTTCAGCTCACAGGCTTAGTTATTCTGCAGCATGTGGAATCTTCCTAGCCCAGGGATCAAACTTACATCCCCTGTATTGGCAGGTAGATTCCTATCCACTGCGCCAGCAGGGAAGTCCCATACTAGGTTAATCTTGAAGACCCCTAATAGCTTTCATTAAGTTTACACCAGAATATCACATGTCTGTAGACTGAGTAGCATAATGTTCTCTCTTCACATAAATGCAAGCTCTTATAATGTAATGACACCTCCAAATGCTAAAAGCAGACCGTGGGTATTAAGTTGAGGTAGAGAGACTATTACTCCTATTTATTATTTTCGGGCAGAATAATCCCAGTTTCACTGATTACAAAGTAAAATGGAGACTGTGGTGGACAGGGACTTGGGGATCACACAGACTGGCTTATAATTCCCACCCTTACACAAAGAAACTGATGACATTGTGTGGATTGTGAACTCCCCCAGAGTTTGAATTTTCTCACCTGAGAGGTTAGCGTCTGCACACTATGATTGATGTGGGATAAAAGAGAGCTAACACGAATGCCATGGGCAGCACCTGGTCCTTAGAGCACGTGGCTTTCAACAAGGGTTAGTCCCCTTCCCAGCCTTTCTCTGCTTGCACTACAAATCTGAAAATACACAGCTATAAAAAGTTGTCTTGAAAGAGACTGAACTGGAAACTTCTGTTTGGAATAATGGGATTGCAAGGGTGTCACTTTTGCAGCATAAGGATTTGTTGGCAGACATTTGGAGCTTTATGCCTGCAAGGTGTTTGCAGAGCTCTTACAGTTTTAAGAGAATAGTCTGTTACTGTCAGTGAGGTTAAGCCTCTTTTCAAATGTTCAGAAGCCTTTTCCTTTCCTGCAAAGGATTCTGGGGAACCTTACTTGAGACCTAAATCAGACTGGCCAGGTTCCAGAAGTTTTGATAACCACTATGCCAGAGGGACAAGCCCTGTGGGGAGTTTGGGCCCCTGGGTCAGAACCACGGGCCTGTGTTCCCCACCCCCGCACCCCGCCTAGTAGTCCCACTTCTGAACTTAGTCTTGTATGTGTTCTTGTTCACCTGTGCAAGGATGTTTATCACAGACCCATGGAAGCATTCCTTGTGATTGTAAATGGCTGGAAGCAACCTAAATAGTACCAACAGTGCATGCGTGCAGGCTAAGTTGCTCAGTCCAACTCTTTGTGACCCCATGGATTGTAGCCTGGAAGGCTCTACCTGTTGATGGGATTCTCCAGGCAAGGAACTGGAGTGGTTGCCATGCCCTCCTCCAGGAGATCTTCCCGACCTAGAGATCAAACCCTCGTCTCTTACATCTCCTGTATTTGCAGGTGGGTTCTTTACCACAAGCGCCACCTGTGGTAAAGAAGCCATGTGGGAAGCCATGCTAGCAATGGTAATATTAATTAAATGTTGGCACATCCCTACTATTAAAAAAAAAGAGAGAGAGAATAGTCTGGATGCCATCTTCTTCCTCTGGCACAGAACTTCCTTCCCTTTGGTGAGATTTGTGGACAGTACTTTGCTCAGCTCTAAAATAATGCCTTTCTTTTCCAATTGTCTGGACTCGTCTAACAGTTACAAAACAGTATTTCACCAGCAGAGGCTACTACAGTTTATTTAAAGGTTACAAACTGAAACTTCCTCTTAAATTATGCAATGTTTTTTTTTTGGTGGTGAGGGAAGGGAGGAAATATTTCAGTTTAAATTTTTATAAAATAAATGGAAGATGATGGCTACTTGTTGCACAAGTCTATCGAACTGTATTTATATTTATAGGTATATCTGGGTTCTGTTTTAGAGTATAAGTTACTTGAGAGCTGAGACTGTGCCATAAGTTTCCTGTACCCTTCGTGCCTCGCTAAGTAGAGTACACAGTAGGTGCTCAACAAGCACTTTTTAAAAATGCACAAAGAATAAATCTTGGTAGACAGAAAAATATATGAGTATTGACATGGCCAGGCCCACAAAATTCAATTTCCTGTCAAAATCTTCCCCATCTTTCAAGGCCCAGCTCAGGAGCAAAGGAACTTCTTCCTAGACACTCCACTGACCTTTCCACAACTCCAAGAGATCATTTTCCTCATGTTTGCATACTCACAGCATTTTATATCTCTTATTTTTGAACATCTGCAATCTTCTGCCTCATGTTATAATCTATTTGATGACTTAGGTATAAATTATTATTAACTCCTACCTGTCCATTATTGCATCATCCTCAGATTTCTCAGAGTCCTCATCAAATGTGTGTCGAATTCACCCCTTATTCAACAGTTAACGTTTGAAATACTGAAGTTTTTTTTAAAAGTTTTAAAGTAGCTTCAAAACCCTTTTGGAACCAGGTATGTTCATAACAACATGAAAATAGGAAAATACTGAAAGCTTCATATACTAGAAGGATACTAACTGGATTTGCATCTGGGCTCCATCATTTATTAGCTGCTGGATCTTGGTCAAGTGCCTGAGCCTCTCTGTGCCTCAGTCCCTTCATCTGTAAAATGGGGACGATAATAGTACCTAACGCGGCTGGAGACAGTATAGGCAGAGGTCTCGGAAGAGACCTTGTCACCTAGGGAGAACTCAGTCACTGGCATGTACTGCTTGGTCGTCACCATCATAATCGACTCAGAGAAAGAGTCCTACTTTATATGCAGCTTCTCAAAAGAATACCAGGCTTTGGCAACGTGAAAGGAAATGACACTGATGTGATTGGTTAAAAAATTGTGTTGTGATAAGAACACTTACCATGAGATGTACCCTCTTCACAGATTTTTAGGTTCACAGCACACTACAGTATTGTCATCTGTAACATAATATTGTACAGCAGATTTCTAGAACTTGCATCATCGTGTATAATTGAAAATATGCCTATTAGCCGTTCCCTGGCAACATTCTAAAGAATCTTTGCTTCTATGAGTCTGACTGTTCAACATATCTCGTGTAAGTAAACCATGCAGTATTTGTTCTTTTGTAACTAGCTTATTTCACTTAGCTTAATGTCTTCAAGGTTCTTCCGTGTTGTCACGTATTATTGTGGTATATCCTTCTTCTTAAAGGCAGAATATGGTAATAGTCCGTCATATGGATGTTTTCCTTTATCCATTCATCTGTTGATTGATAGGTATGATAGGTCTTGAGGTTGTTTCTGCATCTTGACCACTGGGAATAGTGCAGCAAGGAACACAGGAGCGTCAGTGTTTTGTCAAGATCCTGTTTTCAGTGTTCTCGATACATCCTCAGAAGTGGCACTGCTGACTCACATGGTGGTTCTATTTTTAATTTTTTGAGGAACTTCCATACTGTTTTCCGTAGTGGCTGCACATTTTGCATTCCCTCCAACTTTGTACAAGGGTTCCAGCTTCTCCACATCTTCACCAACATGTGCTGTCTTTTCTGTTTTGAATTGTAGCCATCTGAAGAAGTGTGAGGTGGTATCTCATTGCGGTTTTGACTGGCATTACCCTGATGATCAGTGTTGTTAAACAGCTTTTCCTATACCTGTTGGTTACATGTATCTGCTTTTTGGAGAAATGTCTTATCTGGTCTTTGTCCATTTTTTAACCAGATTATATGTTTGTTTATTTGTTTTTGTACTGTGTTATATGCGTTCCTTACCTGTTTTGGAAATTAATCCCTTCTCCGATATATGGATTGCAAATATTTTCTCCCACTTCATAGGTTGCCTTTTCACTTGGTTTTTATTTGCTGTGCTTTGCAGAACCTTTTAGTTTGATGTAGCCCATTTATTTCTTTTTGCTTTTCGCTTTTGTTACCTATGCTTCTGGACTGATATCCAAGAAATCTCTTCCAAGACCAACGTCCCGAAGATGTCCCCTATGTTTTCTTCCAGGAGTTTTACAGTTTCAGGTCTTACATTTAATTAATCCACTTTGAGTTGATTTTTGAATGCGATGTAACATACGGTTCTAGCTTCTGATGTGAACTTTTTAATTTACTTTTATTTATTTATGGCTGCACAGGGTCTTTGTTGCTGCATGCTGGCTTTTCTCTAGTTGCAGCGAGTAAGGGCTGCTCCCTAGTGGCAGTGCAAGGGCTCCTCGTTGCGATGGCTTCTCTTGTCGTGGCGCAAAGGGTCCAGGCACGTGGGCTCAAAGTTGTGGCTCACCAGCTTGGTAGCCCCACAGCATGTGGGATCTTTCCAGAGCAGGGACTGAACCTGTGTCCCCTGTGTTGGTAGGTGGATTCTTA
Source organism: Bos indicus (assembly GCF_029378745.1). Classification (NCBI taxonomy): domain Eukaryota; kingdom Metazoa; phylum Chordata; class Mammalia; order Artiodactyla; family Bovidae; genus Bos; species Bos indicus. The sequence continues at coordinate 15,060,531 of NC_091786.1, forward strand.
ACCACTGGACCACCAGGGAAGTCCTATTTCTGTTCCATTATATCATACTCAGTTCAGTTCAGTTGCTTGGTCGTGTCCAACTCTTTGAGATGCCATGAACCACAGCAGGCCAGGCCTCCCTGTCCATCACCAACTCCTGGAGTTTACTCAAACTCACGTCCATTGAGTCGGTGATGCCATCCAACCATCTCATCCTCCGTCATCCCCTTCTCCTCCTGCCTTCAATCTTTCCCAGCATCAGGGTCTTTTCAAGTGAGTCAATTCTTCCCATCAGGTGGCCAAAGTATTGGAGTTTCAGCTTCGGCATCAGTCTTTCCAATGAATATTCAGGACTGATTTCCTTTAGGATGGACTGGTTGGATCTCCTTGCTTTCCAAAAGACTCTCAAGAGTCTTTTCCAACACTACAGTTCAAAAGCATCAATTCTTCGGAGCTCAGCTTTCTTTATAGTCCAACTCTCACATCCATACATGACTACTGGAAAAACCAAAGCTTTGACTAGATGGACCTTTGTTGGCAAAGTATTGTCTCTGCTTTTTAATATTCTGTCTAGGTTGGTCATAACTTTTCTTCCAAGGAGCAAGTGTCTTTTAATTTCATGGCTGCAGTCACCATCTGCAGTGATTTTGGAGCCGGAAAAAAATGAAGTCTGTCTCTGTTTCCATTGTTTCCCCATCTATTTGCCATGAAGTGATGGGACTGGATGCCATGGTCTTAGTTTTCTGAATGTTGAGTTTTAAGCCAACCTTTTCACTCTCCTCTTTCACTTTCATCAAGAGGCTCTTTAGTTCTTCTTCACTTTCTGCCATAAAGGTGGTGTCATCTGCATATCTGTATATATCATACTAGGTTAATCTTAAAGATCTCTAATAACTTGCATTCAATTTAGACCAAAATATCACAAATCTGTAGACTGAGTAGTGTAATGTCACTGATTCAATAAGAGCTTTCTAGTTACGGTGCGAAGGCTTCTCACTGCAGTGGCTTCTCTTGTTGCAGCGCACATGCTCTAGAGCTCGGGCCCAGCAGTTGTGGGGTAGGGGCTTAGTTACCCCATGGCATGTGGAATCTTCCTGGAGCAGGGCTGGAACCCGTGTCCCCTACATTGGCAGGTAGATTCTTAACCATGGACCACCAGGCAAGTCCTGAAATTTTACACTGATAAATTGGCTGTTTATTTCGCCATTCAGTTTCTGCGGTCCCCTCTTCAAACTCACAGTCCATCTCTTTCCTTCTTCTAAAATGTTTTCTCTTCTTGTAAGTTTCATCTTTGCCTGGGACAGGGCCTGTTTCTCTCTGCTTTGCTTCCCACATCCCTAACTGACCCAGATACGCATCACTCCTGGTGCTTCCCTGCCCCGTCTGCAGCCAGCCCTGAGTCAACAAGCACAATCTCTCCTGTCATATTCTGAGATTCAACCCTCAGGTGATAATTCTCCTGTGTTTAGTCATTCACATCCTTTGGTTCACAGAGATGTTCAGTCTAGTGCCTTCAAATTGCTGACCTAAATAATATCCCTGGATTTTTAAAAATAATATAAAGTTTATTTTAGAAACAACCATGAGTCATTACAGAAGCTAATGAACTTGGGAATTCTATATAAAGTCATCCAAGCATATAAAGCCTATTTTTTTTCAAGGTTCCTGTTTCTTAGTTCAGTTCAGTTCAGTTCAGTCGCTCAGTTGTGTCTGACTCTTTGCGACCCCATGAATCGCAGCACGCCAGGCCTCCCTGTCCATCACCAACTCCCAGAGTTCACTCAGACTCACGTGCATTGAGTTGGTGATGCCATCCAGCCATCTCATCCTCTGTCATCCCCTTCTCCTCCTGCCCCCAATCCCTCCCAGCATCAGAGTCTTTTCCAATGAGCCAACTCTTCGCATGAGGTGGCCAAAGTATTGGAGTTTCAGCTTCAGCATCAGTCCTTCCAAAGAACACCCAGGACTAATCTCCTTTAGAATGGACTGGTTGGATCTCCTTGCAGGCCAAGGGACTCTCAAGAGTCTTCTCCAACACCACAGTTCAAAAGCATCAATTCTTTGGTGCTCAGCTTTCTTCACAGCCCAACTCTCACATCCATACATGACTACTGGAAAAACCATAGCCTTGACTAGATGGACCTTTGTTGGCAAAGTAATGGCTCTGCTTCTGAATATGCTATCTAGGTTGGTCATAACTTTCCTTCCAAGGAGTAAGCGTCTTTTAATTTCATGGCTGCAATCACCATCTGCAGTGATTTTGGAGCCCAAAAAAATAAAGTCTGACACTGTTTCCACTGTTTCCCCATCTATTTCCCATGAAGTGATGGGACCAGATGCCATGATCTTTGTTTTCTGAATGTTGAGCTTTAAGCCAAGTTTTTCACTCTCCTCTTTCACTTTCATCTTAGTTCAAGGCCACAAAAAATTGGAATGTGATGGAGCTTGACTCCCACATTTGCCATATGTCTAAATAACTGTGAGTTATAAATCAAGCCAACAAACTGTTAAATAAAACATGCTCTATTCTCCTACCTTGACAGATACCCCATAGGAATGACCTCTAGAGATGGAGGTTGAGTTTCGAATTCTCAGACCCCTTGGTGTTCTGTATGTGGTAGCCGAGGGAAAGCTGGCCCCCCAGCCCTGGGCCACTCCCCTCCCCTCTCCCCCCAGCCCTGTTCTCACATGAGGGGGTTTACATCCCTGTGTGGATGCCCTAAGCCCCAGTCAAGCCCCATTCACACCTTCTTGCCCACCTTAGACAGCAGCAGCTTGGGTACTGTTTGGGTAAGCAACCTGCCTTTGAAGATAGGAGAGGCCATGCAGACTCACAGCCGTTCAAGGAGGGTCCTCAGGACACAGCGTGTGGTCCAGAAGAGAGGGTGCAAGCTCTGGATGGGAAGGGGTGCAGCTGGGGGATGGCCAGAGGGGCACCTTCTAAAGCACAAGGTCCAGGCAGGGGCCTCCTTGCCCAAGTCAAACAAAGGCTCAACCAACGGGACCTCATGAGCTCTTAGACCTTTCCTTTCAGTCCCAGCCCCAGGGGACCGTTGCGTGGAAGCACAGACTTTCCTTGTACTCCAGCATCTTACCTCAAGCTCAAGTTCAAGCCAGACTTCCTGCCCCAAGGTCAACTCCAACACACACAAATGCAGCTCAGAAATACCAGGCACTTCACAGCCCAGAAGGAAACCTCAATGAATCCAAGTCAGAAGCAGATGGGCAAACCTCAAGCCACTCCGGTTTTTTTTTTTTTTTTTTTCAGGTGGACAGTTCTAAACAGGTTTCCATGAGGTTCTTTTGAGATCCCAGTGGAAACAAGCCCACCGCTCCCAGCAGCAACCTCAGCAGCCCACCCTGTTTACGCTTTTCTTCCTCCCTTCCTCACTCTCCTGCCTCCTGGAGTCACCACCCAAGTAAACCACCCACACTCCTCAGCCTCTGCCTTGAGGGGTACTTAAAGGAATTGTCAAAGCTATGGTTTTTCCAGTAGTCATATATGGATATGAGAACTGGACCATCAAGAAGGCTGAGCACCAATGCTTTCAAACTGTGATGCTGGAGAAGACTCTTGAGAGTCCCTTGGAAAGCAAGGAGATCAAACCAGTCAATCCTAAAGGAAATCAACCCTGAACATTAATTGGAGGGACTAATGCTGAAGCTGAAGCTCCAATACTTTGGCCAACTGATGCAAAGAACTGACTCATTTGAAAAGACCCTGATGCTGGGAAAGATTGAGGGCAGGAGAAGGGGACAACAGAGGATGAGATGGTTGGATGGCATCACCGACTCAGTGGATATGAGTTTGGGCCATCTCCAGGAGATAGTGAAGAACAGGGAGGCCTGGCGTGCTGCAGTCCATGAAGTCACAAAGAGTCAGACACAACTTAGTGACTGAACAACAACAATAAAGGAATAAAGAGACAAAGCCAGGAAACAGAAGGACCAGCCCCTTCCAAGTACAGCTGTAGCATCAGCACAATCTTGCTGATGACCTTCATCAACAATCGTGTAAGAACATTTCCTAAGGGTAAAGTGTTCTCGACAAATTTATGTTACAACCTAAACACGTATTCAAGAGATCTTTTGTTTGATTTTGTTTTTCTTGCAGGGGGCAATCCCTTTGCTCTTTCCTGTATTTCAATGTCTAAATTCCTCATGCAATGCCTCACTTTCAAGCTTAAAATTTCCCTGAATCGACTGTGGCCTGTTGGGAGGCAGAATGGAGGGAACTGCATATGGAAAATGAACAAGGAGGGGAAGCCAACCAGAAGCCAAAAGCTGTGACTAATTTTGACACCAGAGATGACAATGGACATGACAAAGTGCAAACAGCCCTTTTCACAGCTGACGTTCCAGCTGAGGATGGCGGACTCCAAATTTTCCTGGACAATTCCATTTCAGATTTTTGACATGAGATTTATAAACACATTCCTCTTGTCAGACCGTTTGTCCAGATTTAAGCTTCAGAGAATACTGTCCCAGACCATCCACAGCGATGGCCAGGCCAAGGTCTGCTTTCTGTCACCTGGGCACCTTGCCCGATTCTCAGGCTTGGCCTCCACCGGGACACATAATACCCAGGTCCTGGGTACCCCTGGGATAAGGCTCCTTGACAAGGCCAATCAACCTCTCTTCTTACACAGCCTGGCCCTGTTAGGGGTGCCCTGCTGCAGAAAGTGCCCTGCAGCTTGGTGACTACCAGCCTCTGTTGTTGTTGTTTAGCCGCTAAGTTGCGCCCGATTCTTTGCGGCCCCATGGACTTCAGCCCACCAGGCGAGGCCTCTAGAACCACCTCTCCCTAGCACCAGCTCTTACTAGCAGCTCTGGATGGAGAATCCTGTGCCCAGACTTCGGGCCCTCTGGGAGGCAGCCTGGCTGCCTTCAAAGAGTTTGGCTCTTTGAGCTTCCTTTTTGTTGTTGTCTTGTTTTTTCTTTGAGGTTTCTCATGTCTAATTTTTAGGTAATTTTTTGAACTGGATCAGAAAGAGGATGAAAAGGGGGAAAGGCAAATTAAAAAAAAAAAAAAAAAAACCCGCAAGAAGGGACTTCCCTGGTGATCCAGTGGTTAATATTCTACCTTCTAAGGCAGGTGGCATGGGTTCCATTCCTGGTCAGGGAGCTAGGCTCCAGCAAGCCATGCTGCATGGCCAATAAAAGGAAAAATTTTTTTAAAGAAAAAGAAAATAGGGTCGCCATGCAATAAGAGGCCTAATTAGGGTCCTGGAGCTCTTCTTCCTCACAGCCTGATTCTGCCCTGAGGCTTCAGACATTCTTGACCTAAAAGCGAACCTGCTTATCTACTACTTACCCCCACATTTAAAAACCAAAAACGGGGTGTGCAGCAGAGAGACCGATCAACTTGGGAAACCGGTCATCTTAGAGCTGGAAGGAACCTTAGACTAATCCCTCACATAAAACAGGAGATTCTGTCATTGGATTATAGCCTAAGGTAATATGTTGGAGATTTCTGTCGATTTGGAAAAAAGAATCCTAAAACCTGAAATGGTGGCACATTGCTATTTAATCACGTTTTCTGGGGATTCTCTGGTGACTCAAAAGAATCTGCCTGCCAATGCAGCAGACATGGGTTTGAATCATGATCTGGGAAGATTCCACATGCCACAAAGCAGCGAAGCCCGTGTGCCACAATTATTGAGCCTGTGTTTTAAAGCCGGGAAACGCAACTCATGAGCCCATGTGCTGTAACGACTGAAGCCTGCGTACCCCAGAGCCCTAGTACTGCAACAAGAGAAGCCACCGCCATGAGAAGCCCATGCACTCCAACTAGAGGAAACGTGCGTGCAGCAAGGAAAACCCGGCACAGCCGAAAATAAAGAAATAAATTCATATAAAAATTAATGTTTTCTACAAGCAAGGGGCTATTTTGTATTATAGATGGTGTGGCGGGATCCTACACGGTGCAAGGGGACAGAGGTGATTTCATTATCTATGCTGCCCCCAAGTGGTGGAGGCAAGAAAATACATCCAGAATGGGGCACAGGCATTAGCGACTCCAGGGAACAGACGTTTACATACAGAATAGACAATTCCCCATCATTGTAAACAGTGCTACAATCATCTAGGTTTTATCCTCCTCATCAGAAATTAGAACACCATCCATATAATTACGAGTAACACCTTTTATGTACAAACCCTGGAAAAAATCACATTTTAACCTCCAACAAAAGGCCACAGAAAGACGTTTTAAATATTCTAAGTATTATTCAGCAAACATTTATTGAAATAAGCCATGGGCCAGGCACTGCTCTAGACTCTTGGGATAGAAAGATGAATCATACAGAACTCTTGGCTTAAGGAACCCACAGTTTTTGCCCGGGAATGAACAATCAACAAATCACTGCCCAGTGTGATGTGGACTATAACAGACAGTATAATGATCTTTTTCATATTTTCCTTCTAGGCAACAGCGATTCAACAAAATGTAAATGGAGGAGTACACGGATTCTCTCTTCCCTCCTAATATTTGGAGCAAACCTTCCATGGCTGCCTCTCCGGGCTCCTCTTCTAAGATGCAGACACCTAAGAAGCACAGTCTGCTTGTCAAATCAGTTGCCTCTTGCTTGAGATTAGCCTGAGGTCACAAGATGCAACTTTCATCAGATAATTTTCCCCATCTTTCATAAACTTTTAATTGTAGTCTGTGAAAAACCTTGAGGACAAAACAAACAAATGCCCCCACCCCCAAGAAAAAAACCTGCTTGCCTACTAGTCACGTTTTTAAAAACACCTATTACCTTTAACTGAATGCAGAGTTCCAAAGACTAGCAGGGAGAGAAAAGAAAGCCTGCTTAGGTGAACAATGAAAAGAAAGAGGGAAACAATAGAATGAGAAAGATGAGAGATCTCTTCAAGAAAATTAGAGATACCAAGGGAACATTTCATGCAAAGATGGGCTCGATGAAGGACAGAAATAGTATGGACCTGAAAGAAGAGGATATTAAGAAGAGGTGGTAAGAACACACGGAAGAACTGTACAAAAAAGGTTTTAATGACCTGGATAACTACAATGCTGTGATCACTCACCTAGAGCCAGACATCCTGGAGTGTGAAGTCAAGTGGGCCTTAGGAAGCATTACTATGAATGAACAAAGTTAGTGGAGGTGATGGAATTCCAGCTGAGCTATTTCAAATCCTAAAAGATGATGCTGTGAAAGTTCTGCACCCAATATGCCAGCAAATTTGGAAAATTCAGTAGTGGCCACAGGACTCGAAAAAGTCAGTTTTCATTCCAATCCCAAAGAAGGGCAATGCCAACAAATGTTCAAACTACCACACATTTGCACTCACTTCACGTGCTAGCAAGGTAATGCTCAAAATCCAAGCTAGGCTTCAACAGTATGTGAACTGAGAACTTCCAGATGTACAAGCTGGATTTAGAAAAGGCAGAGGAACCAGAGATCAAATTGCTAACATCTGTTGGATCATAGACAAAGCAAGAGAATTCCAGAAAAACATCTACTTCTACTTCATTGATGACTACACTAAAGCCTTTGATTGTGTGGATCACAACAAACTATGGAAAATTCTTCAAGAAATGGGAATACCAGACCACCTTACCTGCCTCCTGAGAAACCCGTATGCAGGTCAAGAAGCAACAGTTAGAACCGGACATGGAACAACAGACTGGTTCCAAATTGGGAAAGGAGTACATCAAGGCTGTATATTGTCACTCTGCTTATATAACTTATATGCAGAGTACATCATGAGAACTGCTGGGCTGGATGAAGCACAAGCTGGAATGAAGATTGCCAGGAGAAATATCAATAACCTCAGATATGCAGATGACACCACCCTAATGGCAGAAAGTGAAGAACTAAAGAGCTTTTTGATGAAAGTGAAAGAGGAGAGTTGGCTTAAAACTCAACATTCAAAAACACTAAGATCATGGCATCCGATCCCATCACTTCATGGCAAATAGATGGAGAAACGATGGAAACAGTGACAGACTTTATTTTCTTGGGCTCCAAAATCACTGTGGACAGTGACTGCAGCCATGAAATTAAAAGATGCTTGTTCCTTGGAAGAAAAGCTATGACAAACCTAGATCAGATCAGATCAGTCGCTCAGTCGTGTCTGACTCTTTGCGACCCCATGAATCGCAGCATGCCAGACAGCGTATTAAAAAGCAGAGAGATTACTTTGCCAACAAAGGTCCATCTAGTCAGAGCTATGGCTTTTCCATTGGTCATGTATGGATGTGAGAGCTGGACCATAAAGAAGGCTGAGTGCTGAAGAATCGATGCCTTGAACTGTGGTGTTGGAGAAGACTCTTGAGAGTCCCTTGGACAGCAAAGAGATCAAATGAGTCAACTCTAAAGGAAATCAAAAAAATAAATAAATAAATAAAGGAAATCAACCCTGAATATTCATTGTAAGGACTGATGCTGAAGCTGAAGCTCCAATATTTTGGCTATCAGATGCAAAGAACTGACTCACTGGAAAAGACCCTGATGCTGGGAAAGATTAAAGGGGGGAGGAGAAGGGGGTGGCAGAGGATGAGATAGTTGGATGGCATCATCAAGTCAATGGACATCAGTTTGAGCCAACTCTGGGAGATAATGAAGGATGGGGAAGCCTGGCGTGCTACAGTCCATGGGGTCACAAAGAGTTGGACACAACTGAGCAACTGAACAACAACTGTACCTTTATCACTTTATTATGTTTCCAATATCAGTGTAGAAGCAACAAATTGTCTCTTTACAGTAATAATAGATTGACAGCATCAAACATCAGAGATATCAGAGAAGAGAAATTAACTTGCTAAGTATAAGGTTGCCAGAACCAAACAGTGGAAATGGAAAACTTTTAAAATAGGCCAAATTACAAATTAAATAGAGGACTTCCCTGGTGATTCAGTGCTTAAGACTCCATGCTTCCAACACAGGGAGTGCAGGGTCAATCCCTGGTAGGGAAATTAGGATCCCGCATGCTGCATGGTGTGAGCAAAAATAAAATAATAATAATTTTTAAAATAAACAAGATTAAAACATGTTTTTAAACATTGAGATAAACCAAATTAAATAGAAAATAGCTGGAAATATGGTAATGAAGCCAACAGGAGAAACTTGGGAAGCAGTATTAGGCAAAGAAAAGAAAATACAGTGACAGGAGCTTTGGGTGTCTTTGTCATGCAGTATGGAGTATGCAAAAGAGGCAGTATGCAGTGGTCCAAATGTATTAAAAATTTCAGTAAAAGCAAATTGAAATGTATTTATTCTTAGTAGATGAAAGGAATAATGTTTCAGATTGGACCAGCTTTGCTTTAAAACGTGGAAGCACTTTTGAGCCATTTAAGAAGAAAGAATCAGGCCAAAATTTAGGATTCATCTAATATAATTAGCACTTAATGAATAATTTAGGGGGAAATCTAACCTGAACAAATGATAGCCAGGGAATAACAAACACATTCTAAAGTATCAAAAGCGAATGATGTCTTGGTGTCGGTATTTCTGAGAAAGGACCAAAAAATGACAGTTTATATTCTTAAAGAAGATTGAAGTTGGACCACAGAGTCTACCTCCCTCAATACCTAATGAAATAAAGTATCCCAAAAGAAACAGCATAATTTTCTTGGCATAACCAACATGGAAAAGGATATAATTAATGCCAGGCTATACACTTCAGAAGGAGATGATGATTGATGAAACATAAAGGAAACTTTGACAAGGCTCTGCCAGGCGTCAAACCGACTCTCACCCACAGAATGAGACCAGAGCCACCGGACTGAAGAGGTGCGCGGCCCAGGACCACAAGACCATAAGGACTTCCGAGAATGCTCACTGCTGTCTCAAAGTGAAAAATGAAAATTAACAAAAACCTCATTGCCGTATTGTTAAAATTCCTTCAAATATTTTATAGGAACATCATATGTAAAGTGAAATATGTGATCATTTTATCATATCTAATATGGTAAAGAACAAGAGTGTCACCAAAATTGAAGACCTGACATAATCTCTAAGAGATCCTATTAATATTTTCCTTATTGAGGAGAAGGGATTGAGGCAATACCTTTATATTGTCGTGGAGTGAAAAAAAATAATTGCTCTAAAGGTCAGTGTTGAATTCACTTTTATTTCAGGGTTTTTTTTTTTTCCTATTAAATTCAAGCAAAATACAATAACTCAAAAAGGTTGTTTTTTAATCTTGCTGAATAGACTCAACAGGAGAGTGGAAATGATAGAAGATAAACGCTTAAGAACAGTGACTAGAAATTACTCAATCTGAAACACAGAGAAAATAGATTGAAAAAAAAATTAAAAGAGCTTCAAAGACCTGTGGAGCAACAAAAAAAAGTTACACTGCTTGAGTCACTGGAGTTTCAGAGGTGAGAAGAAAGAATGGGGAGCTGAAAAAAACATTTGAAGAAATAGTGACGGAGAGACGGAAACCTATCAATTCATGGAACTGAATGAAGCGCAAATCAAAGGAATCCACACCAAGACAGTCTCAGAAGCAAACATTTGAAAGCTAAAAGCAAAGAAAAAACTCCAGAAGCCATCAGAGAAAAATGATACATTACCTATAGGGGAACACCACTTCAGATAACAGCAGATTACTCATCAGAAACCATGGAGGTTGGCAGGAAATGACACAACCTTTCTCAACAGCCAGAAGAATGGAAGAGGCTCTGTGAATTCTGTGTCCAGAGAAACTATCCTTGGGAAAGAAAAAGAAAGACATCCTCAAATGAAAGAAAACTAAGACGACGTGTCACTAGCAGACCAACCCTTAGAGAATGGTGAAGGAAAGTTGTCCAGGTGGGAAATGACAACAGAAGAAGGCTTGGGACTTCAGGAAGAAAAAAACAAACGATGGAATGGGTGAAAATAAAGGTAAATATAATAAGCTGTCCTCATGCGTTTCTGAAATCATATGTGACAGTTGAAGCAAAAATTATAACAACATTTTTTGATGCTCAATATATGTAGAAGAAATACTTGAAACGATTATATTTTAAAAGCAGGGGTAAAAAAAATATAAATGGAAGTAAGTTTTCAGTACTTCACTTGTAGTCGAACATGGATATCTATAGATTGTGATGTCACGTCTGTATGTTGTAATTCCTCAGTTCAGTTCAGTTCAGTCGCTCAGTCGTGTCCGACTCTTTGCGACCGCATGAATCGCAGCACGCCAGGCCTCCCTGTCCATCACGAACTCCCAGAGTTCACTCAGACTCACGTCCATCGAGTCAGTGATGCCATCCAGCCATCTCATCCTCTGTTGTCCCCTTCTCCTCCTGACCTCAATCCCTCCCAGCATCAGAGTCTTTTCCAATGAGTCAACTCTTTGCATGAGGTGGCCAAAGTACTGGAGTTTCAGCTTTAGCATCATTCCTTCCAAAGAAATCCCAGGGCTGATCTCCTTCAGAATGGACTGGTTGGATCTCCTTGCAGTCCAAGGGACTCTCAAGAGTCTTCTTCAACACCACAGTTCAAAAGCATCAATTCTTCAGCGCTCAGCCTTCTTCACAGTCCAACTCTCACATCCATACATGACCACTGGAAAAACCATAGCCTTGACTAGACGGACCTTTGTTGGCAAAGTAATATCTCTGCTTTTGAATATGCTATCTAGGTTGGTCATAACTTTCCTTCCAAGGAGTAAGCGTCTTTTAATTTCATGGCTGCAGTCACCATCTGCAGTGATTTTGGAGCCCCCAAAAATAAAGTCTGACACTGTTTCCACTGTTTCCCCATCTATTTCCCATGAAGTGATGGGACCAGATGCCATGATCTTCATTTTCTGAATGTTGAGCTTTAAGCCAACTTTTTCACTCTCCTCTTTCACTTTCATCATGAGGCTTTTTAGTTCTTCTTCACTTTCTGCCATAAAGGTGGTGTCATCTGCATATCTGAGGTTATTGATATTTCTCCTGGCAATCTTCATTCCAGCTTGTGCTTCTTCCATTCCAGCGTTTCTCATGATGTACTCTGCATATAAGTTAAATAAGCAGGGTGACAATATACAGCCTTGATGTACTCCTTTTCCTATTTGGAACCAGTCTGTTGTTCCATGTCCAGTTCTAACTGTTGCTTCCTGACAACCATAAAGAAACCTATACAAGGAATATACTCAAAAAAGGAAAAATTAAACAAGATAAACCTTAAAAAAAAATTGCCCAATCGCCACAGAAGAAAGCAAGAAAAGAAAAACAGGAAACAAACAAAAAATAAATTATTAAATGGCAGGCTTCAGCTTAAGCATTTCAAGAATTGGCTTAAATATAAGATCTATACACATTAATTAAAGGGTAGAGATTAGCAGAATAGATTTTTTTTTTTAAAGAAAAGAAAGTATGATCTAACCAGATGCTGTCTGCAAGAAACTCACTTCATACCCAACCAAACGGGTAGTTTGAAAGTAGAAAGATAAATATATGTCATGTTAACAATAATTGTAAAAGCAAGAGTGGTTCTATATTGTTAACAGAAAAAAAGAAAAGGGATGAAGGACCATATATAATGATTTTTAAAAATCCACCAAGAAGACATAGAGACACTAAACGTGTATGCACCAAAGAATAGAGTTTAAAAATTCAACTAAATGTAAAACTTTTAATCAGAATTAGCACTGGTGATATCGTTTATTCAGAATTATTTTATTATCCACTCTTCCATCATCTATTTTTCGATCTTCCTATTTATCTGTATATGGGCCCAGAGGATGAACGGCATGGTGTTTTCCTATGTTAATGATGGTTAACGCTGTGTCCTTCCACTGGCTTGGAAAGAAAGAAGGTAAAGGAAGTGAAGTCGCTCAGTCGTGTCCGACTCTTTGCGACCCCATGGACTGTAGCCCACAGGCTCCTCCGTCCATGGAATTTTCCAGGCAAGAGTACTGGAGTGGATTGCCATTTCCTTCTCCAGGCTTGGAAAGGGAAAGTACAAATGCTGTGAAGTGTTACTCATAACGTTTGAGGGGGTTTGTTTTTTCATCAAGATAACCACAGTGGTGTGGTCACTCACCTTTCACTGCTCAACTGTCATGCAGCATCTCAGGTGAAAAGGGCCTCTTGTACGGGGATTTCCCCATAGTTCTTTGTGGTGCATGTATGCAGACCCTGCATTTAGAAGCATTTAAGTACTTTGTATACCAGTGTGATGATTAAAGGAACAAATTATTGTTGTGTGTTTAGTTACTGAAGATAAGGCCACAGTGACAGTAACGAGTTCAGGACAAGTTATCTGGGAGAGTGAGACTTGATCTTTGAGAGTGGATCCCCTCTACCTCTCTGCCACGACTCATTGACCAAAAAAGTTTAGGTGGAGCAATGCAACAAGAAACAAACACCCCGGTGTGTGATCACTATCGTGTGCTGCTGATACTTGTGATGTGACTAGACCTGTCTTCCTGTTCCTAACAGATAGACTGAAAAAAAGAAAAATGTCTCCTTGGAGATTTCCCAGTCTCCCAATTGTATCAGGATGAAATTACTTAGAATTCAGGAAGCTTGGAACATGGGTTTTATTTTACTCTTTGGCAGATGTAGACCGGAGTAAGGGTCTGGCCATTGTCCTTGTGGTCTCAGGTCAGCCTTGGGAAAACATCACCGTGCCACTCCTGATTTTATACTCGATGGGCAGTGGGTGGCTAACCCGTGTCCAGGGAGAAAAGCAGACTTGAATATCTAGAGTTATCAAATGAATGGCACTGACATCTGCTTATTGTGCGTGGGATAAGATAGAAGAGCTTAGGACTGGACAGCCACATTCACTAATGGGGCTTGATAAAACCCCTTCCAGTGACCTTTAGGCAATGTGAAAACTGATGAACACAAAGGTGAAACCGGTGTTATTTCATGATCCTCCAGATCAGTTGGTAGAGCTCTCCTTCTTGTGAATGAAATATCACACCTCAGAGCTATTGTTACAATCCAACACAACACCACTCAACTCGTCAATTCTGCCACCTATGTCTGTTCTGTCTATGTTTGTGCCTAGAAAGGCAAGTGCTACAGATTAATATGTCATATGGGGAGAGTGCCTGTCTTTTTCAAGCTATAGATTTTATGCTTATAAGAAATAAGGGCAGGGCCAGTTTTAACACAGATCATGGCAAGTTTAATTTTCAAAATGTACTTTTGAGAGTTTACTATTCCTGTTGGGTAAAAGAGGCATTGTTGGTGTTATAGGGCTTTACAAACTGTTTACACCATCCTGTAAAAAACCCACTCACTCTTTTTTAAAAAAATTTATTTGTGGTCTTGGTTGTGGCACACAGGATCTTGTCTTCCGGCAGTGAACAGGGAACGAACCTGGGCCCCCTGCGTTGGGAGTGCAGTCTTAGCCACTCACCCACCAGGAAAAGTCTCCCTGCTCACTCTTAATGGACAAGGTGTTTCAAATGTTGAAATAAAATATTTTAAAATTTGCTGACAAATATGTGTATGAAAGCTGCTTCTCTCCACTCTGAAAAGATAGCAGAGTGTATATCTATAAGGACAATACTTAATTTACTAGAGTATATTTATAAGGATAACATTTTGTTTGAGTGGACTGTCTGAATAATTACAAATGTCCTTTCAGGAGAAGGACGAACTGCCTTCTTTGTCTGTAAGGTTTTTCTCTTACTGTGAGCTTGAAAAATTGGGCAGTTCTGACATTCCTGTAGAGCTCCATTGGCAAAACTGTGGAGCTCATTACTCACCTCTCATTATTCACAGAATCCCTTCTTTGTCCTTTTGTGCCAAGTTGTGAGTTAAATTCGTGGGAAACGGGAGTATTTTTTTGGCAATCCCACATGGCCATTGAGGGAGTGCCAAAGATATTTTGGGTACTTAGTCACCCTAACAGACTGCTAAGTATTACTGCCCCCCAACCCCACCCTGAATTTAGGGTTGGCAAAGAAAAGTGGTCATTTTTAAAAATCCAGCTCCAATCTGAGAACGGGGAATAGCAATCACTTGTGTTAGCGACCTAGCAATGCAATAGTCAATAGAAGGACCATCTGGACATCTGAGCTCTGTACAAGGGAGGTGCCCTTATGGTTTCATAACCACATTGGCTATGAATTACCCCAAAGCATAGCCAGTGCCATTGAAAATGTTCACAGGTTTGGGGGGACTTTTTTAAAAGAGGAAACTATACTCACTTGAAGAGTTTCTGCTGCGTGGGCGCCCGCTGCTCAGGTTGGGGGAGGTTTTTTCTGTAATGTTGGCTTGAGTGGGCTGGTTATTTCTGTTTTCTGTCTTCCTAGGCTGCCCCTTTCTTTGGAAGCTCTTTTATCTTTTTTTTTTTTTTCGTTTGTACCATTGGCCTTTCTGTGTTGCCAGCTTCTCTGTTATTCAATCCAGGATGCATGAGACAATGAGAAAACTCACTGCCACGTCACTCTCTGGGTTCTGAGGTCGCTCCCCCGTCTTCCTCCTTCTCTCCCCTTTCCGAGTTTTCTATATTTGCTTTATAATATCCAGGCTTTCTAGCAGGAGGGATAGGAGGAGTGCATTGACTCTACCTTAGTCTCTGCGGTATTTTTATATCAATCAAACAAGAATTCCATTGGAATTGAGACACAGCATACATTTCAGAGGTCTCTAAGGATGTGCAGTGAACTTCATCAGTGTTTTCTCCAGTAGAAACCCTGCATCTGAGTCATTGTTTAAAAAATCAACTTTTGGGAATTTCCTGGTGGTCCAGTGATCAGGACTCTGCACTTTCACTGCCGAGGGCCTGGGTTTGATTTCTGATCGGGGAACTAAGATCCTACAAGCTGCATGGCATGGCCAAAAAAAAAAAAAAAACTTGTTAGGTTTATTATTCATATAATAATGACTATTTTACATAGACTTAAATGTACTCATTTTAAGACTGCACTTTGATGCATTTTGACAAATATATACACCTACGCAGCCATCACCACCATCAAGCTGGCAAATATTCTGTATTTTCTAAAACCTTCCTTCTGCCCCTTTGCAGGTTCTCTGTCCTAATCTCTGCCCCAGGGAGGTACACAGATTTTTCTCACTGAGGGCTTGGTTTTTGCCTGTTCTCATCCTTATTTAAATGGAATCTTACAGTATACGTTTTCTTGTCTGGTTTCTTGCATTCACAACGATGCTTCTAAGACTCATCCATATTGTATGTATTGGGAGTGTTACCTTTTATTGGTGAAGAGTATTCCTCAATCTCTGTATCTGTTCACCTCTTGATGGATATTTGTGTCATTTCCATTTTAGGCCCTTAGGAATAAAGGCGCTGTGAACACTGACGTATGAGCCTTTTGGTGGACATGAATTTCTATTTCCCTTGAATAGACACCTAGCGGTTGAATGAGCGGCTCATATAGTAAGAGTGTATTTCACATTATGAAAGTGCTAAACTGATTTCACAAGTGGCTGCTCGAGTTTGCATTATCAGCAGTTGTGCACGAGAATCTGAGTACTTCACATCCTTGGGCTCTGGCCCTGGTCCCTGCCACCAGCACTGATGAGGATTCTTCCAAAGCTAGTGTGGTTTCAGCCTTTGGCACTTCTTACTAAAACTAGTCCCTGCCCCCACCATCTCAGCTCTTTACATTCCCTTCACTGGAGCTAGGACAGACTCTGGGATCTTCCCTTGCAGAGACCCAGAACCCACTCCTCCCATTTAACTTTGGAGGTCTGGATTTTTGACTCCAAGAAGTCTTTCTCATACCCAAATCCACATGTTTTTTAGCACAAAGGAGTCCTTCTTTAAGGGAAAACGATTATTTCCAGGTGTCCTTGAGAAGCTTAGCCTGAAAGAGATGTAAAAATCATTTGGGGCTTTCCTGGTGGCTCAGGGATAAAGAATCTGCCTGCCAATGCAGCAGACACGGGTTCAATCCCTGATCCAGGAAGATCCCACATGCAGTGGAGCGGCTAAGACCTTGCACCACAACTATTGAGCCCGGGAGCTGCAACTACCGAGCGCACCTGCCGCAACTACTGAAGCCTGCGTGCCCTAGAGCCTGTGCTCTGCAACAAGAGAAGCCACTGCAATGAGAAGCCCAGGCTCCACAACGAGAGAAAGCCTGCATGCAGCAGTGAAGACCCAGCACAGCTGAAAATAATCAATGAATAAAATAAAATAAAAACCATTTGGAGGTGTACTGGAGACCAGCAGACCAATCAAGTTTCAGTTATCTGGATAGGAGGTAATGAGCAGGATCAATTTGTGCTATTTCCATCCTAGTAGATGTTGAAAGGAGAAGGCGATGGCACCCCACTCCAGTCCTCTTGCCTGGAAAATCCCATGGACGGAGGAGCCTGGTGGGCTGCAGTCCGTGGGGTTGCAAAGAGTCGGACATGACTGAGCAACTTCACTTTTCACTTTCATGCATTGGAGAAGGAAATGGCAACCCACTCCAGTGTTCTTGCCTGGAGAATCCCAGGGACGGCGGAGCCTGGTGGGCTGCCGTCTGTGGGGTCGCACAGAGTCAGACACGACTGAAGCGACTTAGCAGCAGCAGCAGCAGACCTTGAAAGATCAGCAAGTTACTTACTTTCAAAATGTGGCTTGTCCCATGGAGCCTATTAATATTAACACAAAATTGTTATTTCATTGCAAATTTGGGGAAAAAAGGTTTTATGCAAAAGAAATAGTCCTCCATTAATTCCATTTCAATCAATTTGAAAATAATTTTTATTATCTCTTGGACTCTTGTGGTGTCTAAGGTGGTTTCAATTCTCTATAGTGGTAGTCATCAGGACATTAAATATTATTTGGAAAATGCCTCAGCCTCCCCTACACTGGCTGGTAGTTTTTCCATTTTCTGGTGTTCATCTATTTATTAGACCACCTGCAGGAATCTTATTCAACTGGTGGCTCAGATGGTAAAGCACCTGCCCGCAATGCGGGAGACCCAGGTTCCATCCCTGGGTTGGGAAGATCCTCTGGAGAAGGAAATGGCAACCCACTCCAGTCCTCTTGCCTGGAAAATTCCATGGTCGGAGGAGCCTGGTCGGCTACAGTCCATGGGGTTGAAAAGAGTCGGACACGACTGAGTGACTTCACTTAAATGACTTCACTTCCGTCGATAGCCAAGGCAGTCTGTGGACATTTTGGTCAAGACATCACTGCATGAGGCCCGGAGCAGGGGACCAGGTGAATTTAATCCTGTCTAAGCATTAGTTTCCCCATGTTTAGCTTGAGAGTATTTTAAAAAGTACATCTCATGACCTGAATTCCTGTGGATGTACATTACAACCTCAAGATGTCTGCAGAACAGAATGGAAGGTGTCTGAGATGGTACTAGAGGCTTTCTCCAGGGCAAAATATTTCCCAAAAGGACAATATTCTTTCCAGGTGTGGTATCTGGGATTTTTTTTTTTTTTTTTTTGCTGTGATTCTGTAGAATACAGCAATTTCACAAGAAGAAAAATCACCTGGTGAACTTCCAAGTGAATCAAAGCTGATTCACAAGGTGTCTACCAAGTGTTACTTAAGTCCGGGCTCAGCCTTGGCCCTGACTTGGAGCTGGGCGTGACCGAGCAGGCACAGGAGGTAGAATTCCTGCCCCTTGAGGTCCATGCACTGTGTCATTCTCACCCTTTGAGTGTGGATGAGACCTCGGTGGTGGGATTTCACTCCTGTCAGGCTAGGTCACGTGGCAGAAGGGAAGGGATCTTGCAAATGCATTAATAACCAAGGCCTCTAACTGGTTGCCTGTAAATGAATCAAAAAGGGAGATAATCCTGGCTGAGCCCCACCTGAGCAAGTGTGAACACCTTGCAAGGGGGCCTGGGCCTTCTTTGGAAAGAGGAGATACTTGAACTGAGATATCTTCCTCCTGGCCAGGAAGGAAACAGAATGTCATGAACTGCCTGTAAAGAGGCTCTCGTGGCAGGGACTGCAGGGTGGCTCGTAGTTGTCTGAGGGGGGTGTCCAGCTGACATTCAGCCAGAAAACAGATGTAAGGGACTGAGTTCTGCCCATAACGTTTATGTGGCTGGCATAGCCCACTAGCATCTTGATTTCAGCCTGGTTGGCCCCTGATCTGAGGTCGTCGTGCCACTGTGCCTGGACTCCAGACCACAGAAACTGTGCAAGAATAAATACGGGCTGTTTTAAGATGCTGTGGTGCTGGTTTAGTCGCCAAGTCATGTCCTACTCTTGTGATCCTATGGACTGTAGCCCACCAGGCTCCTCTGTCCATAGGATTTCCTAGGCAAAATACTGGAGTGGGTTACCATTTCCTTCTCCAGGGGATTTTCCCTACCCAGGGATCAAACATGCATCTCTCATGTCTCCTGCATTGCCAGGTGAGTTCTTTACCACCAGGGCCACCTGGGAAGTTGGTGTGTGGTAAGATGCTGAGTGTGTGGTAAATAGTTTCACATCAGTAGAAAATGACTTCAGCAGGTTCCAGACATTATTCACATGCCCCCAGCTTTCTGCAAAGCTGTTTTCACCTTGAAGTCACAGTACTGGCACAGACCTTGCCTATACGCAGTAGGGCAGTGATCCAACCTATTGTGAGCACTAGGAATCTGAGGCAAGCCATGGAGGGTCCCATAGGAAATAAATGAGCCTTGATGTAAGACAGCACTGATTGCTTATGGGCTCCTAAGCTGCGTTCTTTTTAAAAAATTATTATTTATTTTGCTGCATCGGGTCTTAGTTGCAGAACTTGGGATCTTCCCTTAGGGACTGTCCAGTTGTGGCGTGTGGGCTCAGTAGTGAGAGTGCATGGGCTTACTTGCTCCGCAGCATGTGAGATCCTAGTTCCTTGACCAGGAATTTAACCCTCTTCCCCTGCATTGTAAGGTGAATTCTCAACCACTGGACCACCGAGGGAGTCCCCTAAGTTGTGTGCTTTATGTGTATCCGCTCTAATCTTCCCACCCACACTGCAAGGATGCTGTATGGTTATAATTATTTTCTGACTGAGGAAACTGAGGTTCGCAGAGGTGAACTAAGATGGCCAAAGCCATGTTGTTAATGAGCAGAGATATTAAGCTCCGTGGCTGGATCTTGCTGACCCCAAAGCCGGTGAACTTTCAGCTGTTTTACAATGCTGCTTCCTGTTTCTCACCTCCACTTTGAGTTCCTAAGAGCCACAGCGTCATTTGGCTCCCCAAGTGCCCCACTCTGTGGCACGCTCACGCAGTTACTCCTTGCTTGGAGCCCAGACTTGTGGGTTTTCTTGCTCACATCTGTTTGCTGCCGCCCACATGCAACACCATGACTGATGCTCCTGACTTCAGTCCCTCAGCTCGAGCAGCTATCTGTGTCCTAAAGTAACAGAAAGAAGAATGCAGCTGGATAGAAACTCAAAAAGGAACGTAAGAAAAGAAAATTATGGTGTTTAAAATGTGTTGCCAAGAGACTTCAAAAAACCAGGGTACACAATCCCAGGACAGGGATCTGCCCATTTTCAACCAAATTTGACTCTCCAACTCTGTAGGGTTCCCCCTCTATTCTGAGACTTGTTGCCCCTCCTTTAAGTTGGCTTCTTTAAAAAAAAATTTTTTTTTTTTGGTATTTATTTGTTTTTGACTGTGCTGGGTCTTTGTTGCTGTGTGGACTTTCCTCTAGCTGTGGTCAGCGGGGGCTACTCTCTAGCTGCAGTGTGCAGGCTTCTCATTTTGGTGGCTTCTCTTGTTGCAGAGCACAGGCTACAGGGTGCATGGGTTTCACGAGCTACAGCATGAGGGTTCAGTAGTTATGGCTTCCAGGCTCTAGAGCACAGGCTCAATAGTTGAGGCACGTGGCTTAGTTGCTCCATGGCATGTGGGATCTTCCTGGATCAGGGACTGAACCCGTGTCTGCTGCAGTGGCAGGCAGAATCTTTGCCCCTGAGTAAGGTGGCTTCTTCAAGTGATGTGCTGAAGTATAGTTGTGGGTCCTTTTGAGGGCAGGTTCTGGAAAAGTGAGCCTCTGATATATTTATTCAGATTGTTCATAGGGATCTGAGATCCTGTATTCATCTGCTCTTCCCTCCAGCTAACATCCCCCCACTCAGCCAATAAGAGATTCTTTCCTATCTTCCACACTTTGGCCAAATCCACATACACATGCTAATTTGGTATCTCGGGAGAAATGGAATGTTTCCTGCCATTATCAGTAAACAGAGGATGTCAGAGTCATCAGCCATTTCAGCCACCGTGGATGGTGAGCCAGTGAGCCCTGAGGAGCTCAGGAAGCAAAGAATACCTGCCATCTAGCAGCCATCAGACTGCAGCCGCTCCCCATGGTGAGCCCTGAGGAAACTCAGGTGTGAAAACACCGGATACTAGCCCCAGGTGCACATCAGGGGAACGATGTCAGTGAGCCCAGACTCCTGCATCTTCCCATACATGGAAAACCACTAAACTCCTTAACTTGAGATATCCGGTTTTCTTTAATTAACAATAATCTTTTGATGATTGGACTGCCTGCCTTTTGTTACAAAACTCCTCTGTAACCTGGCTTCCCTCCTCGCCTCCATGGGACATTTCTCTAAGGGTCTCTTGAGATGCTGTCTCCAAGGCTTGAAGTCTTAAAAAATCCCACTGAATCAAGCGTAACTCTCAGCTTCAAGGTTATGAATGTTTAAGTCCACACTCACAAGGGCAAAGCTGTCAGTATCAGGGGCCCGGTGTTTCCTCAACCTTTACGGATGCAGACTCTCTGCTAGACGTCAGCGAATGCTTTGGCTCATGTTTTTAACTTGGTGTCCTTTGGAGAATTAAGTTGTTGATGGGACAGTAGAAAGAACAAAGACTTGGGAGGCAGTAATCCAAATTCACGTTCAGGCGCTACCGGCTGCAGGCTGGGTGACCTTAGGCCAGCTGTTCAACATCTTTTCCGTTATGAAATTTCAACCTCAGTTACAAAACGGAGATGATAATACTATTTCATGATTCTCATGAGAATTGAGGGAGATGAAGTTTGAAAAGAGCTTGGCATAGAGATTCTGCCTAAGAGTTACTACTAAGCACTTGTGACAAAACCCTCATCCTCACTTCCTTTCACTCTGTCGCCACCTCCTACTCCCACACGGTTCATTTAGCTTTTAGACACAGGTCTTTGTGGCCCCCAAGGAGACGGCACATTAAGTTCTTGTGTTTTGCCACTTAACAGCTGAAGGCCAGGTGTGACACAGAAAGACAAGGTAATCTGCCTCTTCCCTCTCGGCCCTTCCCCACAACTGGACCAGTGTCCTCCAAGCTGGGGAAGAGGGGGAAGAGGGGAAAGAGTCGGGATGATACACTGCTGAGGGCCTCTGGGAAGGAGCCCTGCTTGGCGTTCTGCAAATTAGAACAGACTGGCGCGCCATTTCCTGGTTGGATCCCTGAAGGAGAAGCCACCCCCCCAACCCAGCACCCTCCCCATCACGGTCACTGTAGAAAAGGCTTAAGCAGGTGGGCTGGGGGCAACCTCCCGGATACCCTGCTGCCCCCACAAGGCTCAGGAAACAGCATGATAATCTTCCTCTGTGGTGAAGACACAATGGACCTTGATGGGTGATGGGTAGAAGCAGAAAGGTGGTGGTGGTTTAGTCGCTAAATCATGTCAGACTCTTGCAATCCTATGGACTGTAGCCCGCCAGGCTCCTCTGTCTGTGGGATTTCCCAAGCAAGAATACTGGAGTGGGTTGCCATTTCCTCCTCCAGGGGATCTTCACAACCCACGGATTGAACCCACATCTCTTGCAGGCGGTCTTTGGCATGACAGGCAGATCTTTTTACTGACTGAGCCACCTGGGAAGCCCAGCAGTAGAATATGCCCCACTAAAAACATACCTCTATGGCACAGGATTATTTTGAGAAACTACAGACAGACAAGAAGCTCTGAAAACAAAGGAGAAGTTAGTCTTTTGCAAGAGAAATGTACATTTGCCAAGGAAATTTCCACTTGTACCGTTGTCTCCCTCTCTGGACCAAGAAGAAAAGGATAATCCTAGGTCACAGGGGACCTACCTATCCATGGAGGAGACAGCCTGAAATCCATAGAACAAAGCTTACCCTGTCTACCTCGCTCTTCCTGGTAACGGCCCCATAACCAGCCTCCCCTTGCTTGTCTAAGAAAGACAAGATTATTTAAGCCCGTGGTTTAGACCACAACTGGGGAGTTACTCAGTTTTGCTGGGTGTCTCCCATGTACACATATAAACTCCTCTTTTTTTTTTTTTTTCTCTTCTGAATCTGTCTCTTATTTACAGGGCCTCAGCCAAGAACTTAAAAGAGTAGAGGGAAAATTGTTTTTCCTCTGCTTTAAGGACGGGGATGAGTGGAACGGGAGAAGGCAGAATGGCTGCAGAGCAAACGATAAGAGCAGAAACTCCATGGGAATGCAGATACCCTGATGGGTGCCTGAGAAGGGGAGGGGCGGGGAGGGGGCCAGCCCAATGGGGAATGACATGCATCTCAGCAGGACCCACGGGGCACCTGTGACAAGGGAAGAGCAAATGTCCCCAACCCCCTCTTCCGTCCATGACAGGGTGCTTCACGAACTCCCAGGCAGGGAGGGAGCCCCAAGTTGGCTGGGTTAACTCTGAATGGGTCAGGTTTGTCCCAAACACTAGCAAGCAGAATGGAGGTTCAAGTAACCTGACTTATTAACAGAATGATAAAGCTAGTTCATGTATTGGGACCCTTAAAATGGAGGGCACCCCAGTGAGCCCACCCATGTCACAGATCTAAAGCTACATCAGCCTGCACTTACCAGAAGCACCTGTCCAGGAAACCACTCACGATCCTCCAGCTCAGCTTTGGCTAGCACACCTTACCCTGGAAAGCAGGACCTGCGAGTCTTAGAAGGAAATCCCCAACCTCCTACCCAGTCACGCTCTGGTTCCACGTTGCCATTTCTAACTCTGTAAAACTCCCTCTTGTCCAAAATCTCTCAAGAAGAGGGTTTCACAGCTGGCAAGATGCTCCTTGAATAAGGGACAGCAAACTCATTACTAAATCATTTTCATTTTGTTATCTAATGAGAACGTTACGAAAGGGAACAGAATATGACACTCCAAAATATGCCACTCTGACATGCGGGTTGTTTTGGCCTGAAGGCAGTGAAGACACAGCAGACCTTGAAAGCTCTATGAGTCTCCCTTAACTGCCTAAAAGAATTTAGATAAAGGACTGGTAGCAGAAAAAGTTATTACCAGAGATAACTTTTTTTTAAGACAGTAATTTAGGGTTCTACTGGGGTCATAGTCCAACCTGTGTTTCTTTTTAGGATTAATGCATTTTAATTTTCGGCTGTGCTGGGTCTTTGTTACTGCACATGAACTTTCTCTAGTTGTAGTGAGGGGGGCTACTCTCTAGTTGCGGGGCACAAAGGCTTGTCATTGCAGTGACTTCTCTTGTTGCGGGGCATAGGCTTAGAGTGCTTGTGGCACACGGGCTCAGTAGTTGCGGCTCCCAGGTTCTAAAACACGAGCTCAGTAGTTGTGGCTGCAGACTTACTTGCTCTGTGGCATGTGGGATCCTTCTGGACCAGGGATCAAATCTGTGTCCTCTGCATTGGCAAGCGGATTTGTAACCATTAGGCCATCAGGGAAGCCCCAAAGATAGCTTTTATATCAGAAAGACTTATCTGCAAAGCAAGGCAAACATTTGTTTACCAAACATTTTTTTTTCTTCTCATCTGCCTGTGATTTGTCCTCCTCTCTTTTGAAGCCCCAGACCCCCTACTCCCTTCTCTTTAGTTCAGGATGATAGGTAAGTCTCACTGAGAATAGAAGGGACACAAACTTGAGCACTGTAAGGAATGACAAGTCAAGAAAGAAGTTCTATTGACCTTTCCAATGACAGCAAAATGATGGATATGTGGAATAACCTGCCATGGTTCTCTATAGCTTTAATCTGTCAGAAACTTTTCCGTCGTTATTTTTTTTAAAAATACAATGGATTAAAAAAATATTTAGTTTTATTTATTTATTTATATGGCTGTGTCATGTGTTAGCTGCGGCATGTGGATCCCTGACCAGCGATTGAACACGGGGCCCCTGCGTTGGGAGCGCTGAGTCCCAGCCACTGGACCACCAGGGAAGTCTCCATCATTGTTAAATGTTCTCATGTCACTCCTACTGGAAGGAATATAGTTGACCTCATTTTAGAGCAAGAGAAACTGGAGTTCAGACTGGGGAAGAGACAGCTAGTAAGAAGATTCCAGAATAAGTACAACTTGAACAGTATGAAACCAACCAACAGAGGAAGTGTGCCCGTGGGAGGTGAAGTGGGGATGGGGGAATTCTGAGTTGAAATGAACTGTGACTGTATTTAGTGAAAAACATTTCTTAGTCTTGGTTTACCTGTAAGTTTCACATGCTGAAAAAATGGGTTGCCCAACAACCATAGGACCTTCAAAGACAATGCAGATGTCAACTCAGGATTTCTAAGAATTTACTTGATGAGATTCGAAAGTATGCTCCTCTCCAGCTAAGCAAGTTGATAGCAATGCAGTGGTTTCAAGGGACTTTTACATCGAGGGTTGAACACAGAGTAGATGCCCTTAAAGCTCATAGATAAACTTTCACAGTAAGCTGCTGTCAGTGACTTGATGACTTTTGAGAAGAAATTTGTGAAGAGAATTTGTAACATTTTTAGCAGTTAACTTTAAGGATGTGAATGTATTACAGTAGCTCTAAGTCTAGCTTTTTTATTATTTACTTATTTTCATCACGCATGGCATGTGGGATCTTAGTTACCTGACCAGGGATCAAACCTGTGCCCCTTGCATCGGAAGCCTGGAATCTTAACCACTGGTCAGCCAGGGAAGTCCCTAGCTTATCTTTTTATGTTCTTGGATCAGCCAAAGCACCCTTTTGGTTAAACTATTTCAGCCTTTTAATTCTGTTCTATGCTTGAGGGCATGTGGGAGGATGGGAGAAAGCAGGGATAAATCCAATTCTGATTTTGTATGGTTTTGTACTTGTATGAGAAATTCAAATGAAATATAAAGAATATGCAATTGCTTTGAACATCAGAGAGATATACCCAGAAGGTTCATAATAAATTTCTCACATGAAGATTTTTTGAAAAAAAAAAAAAATTGTTTAGAAGCTACCAAATTGATCAATAGGGATAAAGTACTGAAACTAAAATACACAGATGGAATCTGTCCTCCATGGACAGACTTAATATTTAAATCATTTAATTTTGTATCAGCCTGGGTTGGGTCAACAGATGATGATAAATCAGACCTAGAGTTGATACACACAAGCCAGACAAATCTGGTTGGTTTCTCACTGCGAGGTCCCAACTGGTAGCTGGGGACAGAGAGCCAGGAGGGCTGGAAGGGGAGCAGGGGATGGAGAGGACAGGGTGGGGTGTGGATGCAGAAGATTTTGGTATCCAGACTGCCTCCATCACTCACCCCCACAGGAATCCAACTCGTTCTCACAGATTTACAAATAATTGAAACTCTCAACAGGCACCACTTGCAAATTTGATTGCTCAGTCTGTTCCCTCTGAATTTGCATCAGCAACAGGAGCTCTGGAGGGAAATGTTCAAAACAGAGGCCCAGCAGCATTGTCTGGAAAGAGGGAACTGCTATTTCTGCCTGGTACTTTTGACAATATTAGGTTCCGATTAAAAACTGAAAGCAAAAATATGCGTATTTTAAGGTTTTGAGCAGAATTTTCAGTTATTTTTCTGAGCTGTAAAAATGAGTAGGCACCTTGAAAAATGTGAGAGTATGTCCCGTCTGATTTTGGGGATCAAGGAGGAAATGGGAAATTCATAAAATGTTCTTTTATGAATAATGTTGATAACAGGTGGTAGTTCTAAAAGTGTTATTTGGCAAAAACAGAAGATGGGTTTTTAAAAAATTCCCTAATATGAAAGGTTTGTAAACATGACTACATTTTATCGCATTATCTTGTTACTGTACTCCTACACATGGAATGGGCTTCCCTAGTGGGAAAGATGGCAAAGAATCTGCCTGCAGTGCAGGAGACTCGGGCTTGATCCCTGGGTTGGGAAAATCCCCTGAAGAAGGAAATAGCAACTGACTTCAGTAGTCTTGCCTGGGGAATCCCATGGACAGAGAAGACTGGTGGACTACAATCCATGGAGTCAGCAAAGAGTTGGACACAACTGATCGACTAACACACACACACACACACACACACACACACACACACACACACACGGAGTCTCATTTCAGCACATCATTGCCGGTAGGGAGGAGGGCACATCCAACATTCTCAGCCCTTAGATCCACAACCTCATTTCCAAAATGGTCCTTCATTCTACTTCACTGTTTAACTCAACCAGTCACACCTTTTCCACGATCAAACGTGCCTCACCTCCCATCCATACTCTGACTACAATCAGCAATCATTTCTTTTTCTTAATATATATACATTTTATCAAAGTATAGTTGACTTACAATGTTTCAGGTGCACAGCAAGGTGATTCAGTTATACATTTATACATATATTATTTTTCAGATTATTTTCCATTATAGGTTTTTATAAGATATTGACTGTAGTTCCCTGCGCTATAAGCCTTTGTTGCTTGTTGCATATCTTTTTTAAAAAAAAAATTGTTGAAGATAGCTTTTGGTTCTTTCTTTTTACAAATGATTCATTTTGATTGGGCTAGGTCTTTGTTGCTGTGCACGGGCTTTCTCTAGTTGCGGCAAGCTGGGGCTGCTCTCTAGTCGCAGTGCCCCGGCTTCTCACTGTGGTGGCTTCTCTTGTTGAGGAGCGCAGGCTCCAGGGGCACAGGTGTCAGCATTTGCAGCATGCAGGCTCAGTAGTCGTGGAGCACAGGCTTAGTTGGTCCGCAGCATGGGGGATCTTCCCAGACCAGGGATCGAACGCATGTCCCCTGCATTGCAAGGTGGATTCTTAAGCACTGGACCACCAGGGAAGCCCTATTAGCCATCCTTTAGTCTTATTTTTTTTCACTATTGTATGATGAGGGTTCTTCAAATTCATCAAGACCTCCAGGCCATGGACCACTTGTCTTATTCCCTAAAATTACCCCCTTTCTGTATTCACCGTCCTATCTATCCAGCCCAGCTTCCATGGTCCGTCAGATGAGTAACTGATCTTTCAGTCTTCTGAAATCTGTGACTTCTCTTTTTTTGCCATGCCACACGGCACATGGGATCTTAGTTCCCTGACTAGGGATCAAACCCATGCCCCTTGCAGTTGACCCTTGGGGTCTTGACCACCAGGCAAGTCCCACTACTCTTTTTTTTGATTTTGGGCAAATTTCCAAAGTTGGATGAAGCCAACTAATGCCAATACCAAAGCAGCTGAATGTTCCCAGATAAAACCCCACAATGGGGCAAGTTGGTTCCACTGTGATTTCAACTGGGCCCTAAATGCTGCCCAGAAATCTCACTAAACCTCTCTGGTTTATCCACTCTCTAGCTCTTGACAGTGATGGTTTCAAACCTTCCTTATTCTTCTAACCCTTTGAACAGCTAACTTTGAGTAGAGTCCTTGTCTTCTACTTCTTAAAAAATATAAGAGAACTTCCTGCCACAAAACTGACAAGCCTAGCTTTATTCACACCCAGCTTTTCATATTTCCTCCTGTTAAGAAAAAAAAAAGGCTTCTTCTCTGGATCCCCACAATTATGTTAATTTAAATTGATTTAAATTAACATAATTGCTAAAGCTGAAACTCCAGTACTTTGGCCACCTCATGTGAAGAGTTGACTCATTGGAAAAGACTCTGATGCTGGGAGGGATTGGGGGCAGGAGGAGAAGGGGACGACAGAGGATGAGATGGCTGGATGGCATCACTGACTCGATGGATGAGTCTGAGTGAACTCTGGGAGTTGGTGATGGACAGGGAGGCCTGGTGTGCTGCGATTCATGAGGTTGCAAAGAGTCGGACACGACTGAGCAACTGAAGTGAACTGAACTGAAATTGATTTAATTCTCTCTCATTTCTTAGGAATCCTACACGGTCAGTTACTTCTTCCTCCAGTATTTTCAGTCTTTATCCTGACTTGATTCTTGCCATCAGCATTTAAACATGTTCAGTCTTGCACACATTTCAACTTCCTATTCCCCACCCTGCCCTTCCTTTGAAGCCAATTTCTCAAGTTTTCTATACTGCTAATTTCCATTTCCTCACTTGGCACTTCCCTGTCAATCCTCTCCAAGCTGGCTTCTGCCTCAATATTCACACAGACTCCCTTTTGTCGGGGCTTCCCTGGTGGCTCAGATGGTAAAGAATCTGCCTGCAACGCTGGACACCCAGGTTCGATCCCTGGGTCAGGAAGATCCCCTGGAGAAGGAAATGGCAACCCACTCCAGTATTCTTGCCTGGGGAATTCCATGGACAGAGGAGCCTGGCAGGCTATAGTCCATGGGGTCACAGAGTCAGACATGACTGAGCGACTAACACGCACACACCTTGTCAGGATCACTTATAACCCCCCGTCGGGAATCCAATGCGTATTTCAAATGCTCCTTTCCTTGCCATTTTCAGTAGTGTGTTCCCAGCTGGCCACTGCCAAGCAGCTTCTTCCCCTGGCCTTCTCACCCTCTACTCCCGCTTTCCCATCTTCAGCTCTGGGAGTCCTTTCCAGTGTCCTTTCCTAGGTCCCTGGGCGTTGGAGTCTCTTCCCTTTGCACGGGTACTCTCTCCCTCGGTGGGATCTGAGAAGTAGCATCCTCAAGGTCGTGCACTGCGCCGCCTCCCCACGCCAACCTCACCTGTTCTTCTGCTTATTCGCCCCATCCACAACAGGCTCCTCCATGCTCCTTAAACCTGCCAGGCAGAAGAGAGTCTGGGGACTTCCCTGGTGGCCCAGTGGTTAAGAATCTGCTTCCCAGTGTGGGGATTTCGATTCCTGGTCAGGGAACTAAGATCCCACCCAGGAACAAAGATTCCACATGCCACAGGGTAACTGAGACCTAACACAGCCAGGTTGACTTTTAGAAAATTAACGAGTCTTTGGAAATATTTCAGTAAAATCAGTGAATCAGCTTTCAATACTTTGGCCAAACATTCTTCCCTCTTGGGGAACTGTATATGAGGGTGTTTAGGTCTCCAAGCTGACATTTAAGTCACTTAAAACCAAAGCATAAGAGGTAGATCAGACATTGGCTCTTTAGCTCAAACGTGCTACTTAAAGCTTTTGCACCAACTTTAAATTTGGAAAAACATTTTCTTGGGAGTGAGGTGCTTGCTTTTTCTGAACATCTCTAAACATATCAGTTCCTCAGTTCTTTTCATTAACAATGTGACAGATGGTAGATGTTCTGGGCACAAAAATCCTTTGGTAGATATTTGTTGGCCTGCCTCATCATGTGATAGTTTATTATAATCATATTGCAAAGGGTAAGGATGGAACACCTAGAGAATAAGTTAGAAAATACATAGGAATTGTCTAGATTCCTCTTTGAGCTATAAAAAATTGATGCTGAGACTTTAGGCTCAAGTTCTAATATCAAGTGTGTTATGACTTCTCAACGCGTATGTACAGATGCTGAGTCAAAGAAGAAAATAAACAAGCTGTACAAAATCCTGGAATGTGGCTATTGCACAGTTATGATGCCCTCTCCACCCCTACCCCCTGTACTGATCCACGTTCTCATTCCTGAGATAGTTTTGTGCCATTCCCACCTCTTCTTAGTTTATTCCCATTTTTTGAAACCAGGAAATATATTGACATGTTCAAAACTGTAAGAATTGATGCTTTTGAACTGTGATGCTGGAGTAGACTCTTGAGAGTCCCTTGGACAGCAAGGAGATCAAGCCAGTCAATCCTAAAGGAAATCAACCTTGAATATTCATTGGAAAGATTGATGCTGAAGCTGAAATTCCAATAGTTTTGGCCACCTGATATGAAGAGCTGATTCAATGGAAAAGGCCCTGATGCTGAGAAAGACTGAAGGCAGGAGAAGGGGGTGACAGAGTATGAGATGGTTGGATGGCATCACTGACTCAATGGACATGAGTTTGAGCAAAGTCTGGGAGATAGTGAAGGACAGGGAAGCCTGGCGTGCTGCAGTCCATGGGGTAGCAAAGAGTCAGACACACCTTAATGACTGAACAACAACAAAAATGTCAAAATGATATAGAAAAGGAAACAGGTGAGAAACCTCACTTCCGCCCCTGCCCCCATCCACCACTTTCATTTGTATTAGTTTCCTTTATCCTTCTGGTGCTACTTTATGCATAGTCTTTTTAAGAATTTTTAAAATTTTATATTGGAGTATAGCCAGTTAAAAATGTGATAGTTTCAAGTGGACGGCAAAGGGTGGATCAGCCATTCATATACATGTATCCATATTCTCCTCCAAAATCCCCTTCCATCCCTGCGGCCACATAACAGAGCGGACTCCCTGTGCTATAAAGTAGGTCCTTGTTGGTTATCCGTTTTAAGTACAGCAGTGTGTACATGTCCACCCAAAACTACCTATCTCTTCCCCCGACCTTTCCCCTCAGGCAACTCAAAGTTGGTTCTCTAAGTCTGTTTTTATTTGTAAATATGCTCACTGTATCATTTCTTTTTAGGTTCCGCGTATTCGGGATGTCACTCACAATTTCTGTTTCTCTTACTTCACTCAGCATGACAATCTCTAGGTCTATCCATATTGCTGCAAATGGCATTTCACTTTTTAACAGCCGAGTAATATTCCACTGTGTGTGTGTGTACATTATACATCTTCTTTATCCATTCCTCACTTTATGCATATTCTTATACCCTCCCACCCCTATTCTTCTTTTATACTAACTACACCTCACTGTCTATAGTGTTCTGTGTTTTGTTCTTTCCCACCTCCTCATGCATGCTGATCCTTGCCTACCAGTTTAAGAGGATTCTCCTCATTCTGTTTTATAGCAAATTGTGTTCCACTGTGTGGATATATCTTTTTTACAGTTGGGTTGCTGCCATTTTGTACCATTAAAACAATGCTGCGATGAAGAATTGTGTATATACTTTTATACGTGGACAGGTTAGTTTGAATTTCAAGACCTGCGCTTGCTACTTCAAGAGTAAATGATTGGACAACTATTGCTGGATTCTACCCCCAACATTTTGCACTCTTACCAGCGGGAGAATACATTTCCCCACAGCTCAGCCAACATAGTGTTATCAAACTTGAGGATTTTTGTCACTCTCACAGGCGATGAATGATACCTTAGTTTAATTTGCATTTCTCTTATTAAGATGATAAATCTCTTCCTCTGAGGTTTAAAGGATATTTGGTCTTTCTTTTTCTGTGAACTGTCCGTTCACTGCCCTTGGTTCATTTTTCTATCGGGTTCTTGGTCTTTTTCTTTTTAGTCTTTTTTATTTAGCAGAGATTAGGAAGGGCTCAGGGCTTCCCTGGTGGCTCAGTGGTAAAGCATCGGCCTGCCAATTCAGGAGATGCGGGTTTGATCCCTGGGTCGGTGGGGAAGATTCCCCAGAGAAGGAAATGGCAATGCACTCCAGTGTTCTTGCCTAGGAAATCCCACTGACAGAGGAGCCTGGTGGGCCATCGCCCATAGGATTGCAAAACAGGTGGACATGACTTAGTCACTGCTGCTGCTGCTAAGTCGCTTCAGTCATGTCCGACTCCGTGCGATCCCATTGATGGCAGCCCACGAGGCACCCCCCGACCCCCGTCCCTGGGATTCTCCAGGCAAGAACACTGGAGTGGGTTGCCATTTCCTTCTCCAATGCATGAAAGTGAAAAGTGAAAGTGAAGTCGCTCAGTTGTGTCTGACTCTTCGAGACCCCATGGACTGCAGCCTGCCAGGCTCCTCCGTCCATGGGATTTTTCCAGGCAAGAGTACTGGAGTGGGGTGCCATCGCCTTCTTAGTCACTAAACGACCACAAAGAACGGGCTCAACTGTCAATGTACTACAAAACTACAGCTTTAACAGTCTTTCTTAAAAAAGTAATCTGCAGCACACAGGACCTAGCTCCCCAACCAGGGACTGAACCTCAGCCTTCT
The DNA here is from genome assembly GCF_029378745.1 of Bos indicus. NCBI lineage: Eukaryota > Metazoa > Chordata > Mammalia > Artiodactyla > Bovidae > Bos > Bos indicus. The sequence continues at coordinate 15,093,349 of NC_091786.1, forward strand.
GCACTGCGAGCACGGTCTTGGCCACCACGCCACCAGGGAAGTTCCTGCAATAGCCTTAAAGGAGTTATTCCTGCTGCCCTCCACTCCTTGGAAATAGGAATCGTTATTCCCAATTAGAATTTCAGTTTTCTGACTTAAAAGTAATGTAGGTTTACTACAGAAATATTAGAAGAAATGCAAACCACTCAAGTTTTCACTTACATTCCTTTGTTAAGTATGTAAAATAAAGAGGAAAATTCTTCCCTTCTTATAACACCTCTCCCAGAGCTGACCATTGGGGAACATCAGTGTTTTATTCCTCCCCCATTAGCCCCGTTAACAATTTATGGGTGGAAATGATTAATTTCAGCGATAGCCTTTATACTCTGCTACTCCCCATTCCTCAAAGCAAGGAAACAAACAAAAATGTGGTCATATTTAGGGGCTGTGGTTTGTGAGAACTTAGTATCCTTCCTGGCATCATGTAATTTTAGAAAATAGGGCCTTCTGAGAGGGCCCTAGAGGGAACAGGAAGGCTCCTTTACCCTATTTGGTAATTTACCACCATCTCAAAGTGTTTGATTAAACGCCACATCATCGTTGGTCCTCCCAAATCAAGCTCTTGGTTAAGAATATATTTTAACTTCAATTAGCAGCACATCAGAACAGTAACAGAAACTTGAACGCACTGGTCATTTTAAATTAAAATTTGTATTTGGAAATAGAAATGCATAATAACAAACTTTTTACAAAATTGTCACATAGGAACATACCTTCTGATACCATAGCATGCTTCATTTACTCAGAAAAAGTTACAGACACAATCAAAACAAAGAGCTTTCATTTATAAATGTGAGCGCCTTTGTTTAGCACAAGAAAGCTCACGGGAACCAGTGGGTTACAGAGATGCAGAAGGTTCAGCGCCTCCTGAGCAACCAGGCCCAGAGCCTCCCCCGTCTGTGTCCCATCTCTGGCCTTCAGTTTCCCTGGGCACCAAAGGAGGAAAGACTGGATGACTGCTAAAGTCCTGGGCACCCTGGTTCTTTCATTTCAGAGAAAAGTACACGATCATAACTGTATCATTCTTCCTTGATTGTAAACATCAACAGAATAAAAGTTAACATGCGTGAAAATTTTACTGCTAAGAGTGCTATGATTTTTTTTTTCCATCTTCTGCAAAGGATGGATGAGGGTCCAGACCATTAGGCCACACTCACTGCTTATACTGGAAAATGAGGAAATGCTAATGAAATTGCTTTTACGGGCTGACATTCAGGGATGGCAGAAAGGGACGTTCTGGAATGAGTACAGGACTTGTTCTTTGGGAGAACTGTAGCTCCTGGACAAAGTTCAGTGGTCACACTTGGGCACATCCATGCCCACGCACAGCAAAGGTGATTGAGACCTTGTTAACCATGAAGGGGAAAGAGAAACCTTAGTGTTTTCCCCAAACACTCAGAGCCTCTTGTAAGCCATATTTAGGTATGTAAGCATTAATTTACACAATTCCTGATAAGCTGAAAACTGTAGACCTCCTCCCCCCAAGCGTCAAGTAAGAAGTAGACTGATATTTAGTGGTAGTGATATCAAGTCTATTTTATAAAATGGGCTATCTGCAGAAAGGCGGATAAGAATTCGCTTTAACATCCAATTAACAGCCATCATTTGAAATAAAACAAAAATTAGAGGGCTAGGATTTTTATGATTACTCTTACCCTCTTTGGAAAATTTCCATTTCAGAAGTTTAATTTGATTCACTTTGTTGGAGCTTCTTGCCTTGGGAGCATCTTCCACACACACCCGTAGCTGTGAAGAATCTAGCCCGCATTCTTTTTCCTGAAGCCATAATCTATGGCTCTGACCCCACCACACAGAGGCTGCGCAGTGTCCCTGGTCAGGCTCAAACCATCTTCTAATTACGGAGTGCCCAACTGACTGACTGACTGTTTCTTCCTTATACCTCACTGTATTTAAGTTGTGTTTTAGTGTGTCCCTATAGAATTTCTTCAGTTCACGCTCTTATCAGTGTGATTGAAGTCTGAGGTTTTGACAGAAGAGCCCTTTAGATATTCTGCAGGTATGCGAGGCCCGGCAGCTGGTGGAAGAGTTGCATTTCAGCACCTTATTGTCCTCAACCCGTCTCCCTTTATATTGCTGCATTTACCCTCAAGGGTCAATTTAGTTTTCTCACACCTTCCCAAGTAAAACATTTAGTTCTTTTTCAGTGCTAAAACATGATTTTTTTAAACAACAAAGACATGCTCAGCACAAACATCACAAAACCATGAGCTCAAATAGGTGATGTAAAAATACCATTGTCTTAAGATCAAGGTCTTCAGGTCTTAGACCACATGTATGGACCACCAAGTTCTAGGATACATCATTCCATATCGTCATTGCTGTTGTTTGACAAAAACCATAACATGTTCCCTGATACAGTGGCATACCCACATCACTGAAATACACTACTGCAGTGTTTAACTTTTTCCCTCATTGCTTGCAAATGTGTAGCATAGCATCGGCACTAAATCTTGGTAATTAAGAGAAGTGCTAATTTACAGTCATTTTCTTCTCATAATGATTTCCACAATCCATTTTTATTTCATCTTCGTTAAACTCAGTCTCAACTACCCAATTGTGTTTGAGGTAGCTGCACAGTAGTTCTATGGCTAGGAAGGCGGCTTGTTTCAAAGTTATCACCTGGGTCATTAGGTTAGATTTAGAGGTAAGAGGAAAATATAGTACCAGTTACACCATTTGCTCACTTGGCATACAAGTTAAAATCAAAAATCATCCATGTCTTCAGTGATTAGAAATACAGTTCTTTTGTGAGCATAGACATAATACAAGGAATCTGTTTCTTTGCATGAAAAGCAGAATCGGTAGAAAAGGACTCATATTCTATTGCTACCTTTCGGTTAACCCGAGTAAGAATGTGCATGAGCTCGAGCCTGTGAGCGTACTTTTTCAGCATCTCACAAAGAACCTGGATGAACCAGGATCCGTTCTTTGCATTTCGCCAGGAAAAGTAACCTATAGGGCAAAACATAACCAAAATATCACAGATAGTTGATGTCAGCTGATTTAATCAATTGTGACATATTCACGAAGGTAAAAACAACATAAACATGCATAGGTATTATTAGCCATAAAAGAAAAATAGACCATAACTTCGGTTCCAGGGGAAAACAAAACAAAAACCAAGCAGGTGTTGTCTATATACCTCTGCTTTTGACAAGGAAAACAATTGCAGGCTAACTGCACCACTGAGTGAGAATTCTACTTCCTGGGCTTCCCTTCTAATAGGGAAGAACCGGTTTATAGGCAGAAAATGCAAAAGCAAAGAAATAAAAAAGGATCATTGTAAGTAGCGTGGTGTTGCAGTGAGATGATTGGCTCATCCAACAACCTGCTTATGTACGCACATACATTTGAGGGTCTTAAATTTGTCTACGGGGCATCAGAATAGAGTATAATGAACACATTATAGCATATTCAAAAGTCCAAAAGGGGAAATAGTGTATTTATCATTCTTTTCCCAGATAAACTAGTGGATTCATTGCTGTGTTTTTGGCCACGCTGAGTGGCTTGGGGGACCTAATTCCTGGACCGGGGAGTGGAACCCAGGTCCACAGTAGTGACAGCACCAAGTCTTAACCACTGGACTACAGGGAAGTCCCTGGATCCATTGCTTTTAATCTGAACTGGAAAGATGCCTGGAGGTTAAAATAAATCATATCGACTATATTTAAAAATGTAATACTGTTTACACTTGCCCAGTATTTCCTAACCTTCCAAACACACCCTGAGTTAACTGTACGCGTAAACAAGTACATGATCAATATATATTAATTTTTATGATGACAAGCACACACGCACGTAACGTGTAATACAACCACAGACAAAGTGGAGGTTGATAACCTAGCCATAAATCATTTTTAACCTTATTTTCTCTCGTTCCACTCTACCCACTCATATGCTATTCACGTTTATCCTTTCAGTTTCCTAGCTCCCAACGAATTCCCGGAAAACACACCTCTCTCCTATTTCAGGAAGTGGGCGAAGCTCTGACTTGGCCTGAATTATAATATGGATTCCATGTGGTATCAAGTTCATGAATGACACTGTGTAAGTGTGCTTTCTTACATGGGCACATTTTCTAGCCAAACTGGGCTAAAGACAACTTTTTGAGACTTCTCTGTGGTTAGGGTATCCTAAAATAAGACACAATGGCTTTTTATGGATATCAAAATCCCTATAGCCTTTGGAACACACTCTTCAGTGTTTAAAATCTGCCTATTTCAGTATTTGTAAGTTTCTTACCAGGTGCTGTAGAATATGCGTACAAGAAGTCTGCCTCAACTGGTATTTTCTGACAGGCCATGTCATCCTCAGCACCACTGTCTGTCTCAATACCACAGTCCAGTTCTGTGCCTCGGCAGGCCTAGAGGTTAGAAAATAAACACCTATTTAAAAATTAGAAAAAAAGAAAAGAAACTTTTATTGGGGGAAAAAATGTATGTACATGCATAAATGCATAACTTATTCCCAAGAAATGCAAAGGCTCTGTAAAAACTGATGTGAATTATTCAGAACCATTTTGCTAGAAGTCTAAAAATTAAAATTTATGCTATGTCTCCTAAGTGGTGGTTTAAATAAATAAAAAAGTAGCAATAGTTTAGTAGCTTCAAGGAAGAAAAAAATTAAAAATCCTTTGGATAATCCACAATGAAGTAAATTAATCCCTAAAGAAGCCTCAATAACCAAATCGATCTGTTATCTATTACCTGAATAATGAAAAGTTTGGGTTTTCCAGTCAGACTTCTGCAATAGTCCCCTCTGAAGAAACTTGCTAATTTTTTCAAATTGACGGGTCCATTGGTTCCAAAAATGATTCCTTCTTCACCATGGCTTAGAAGCACACAAATAAAACTGCTCCTTTTGCTATGGTCTTCTTTAGAAACTGGAAAAACATTTACAGACAAAAAAACCAATGCAATTTTATTCAACAATTTCATATGTACTGTATGGGAGTAAGATGAAGAAATCTGAGAACCGAACAAAGAGATGGTGTAAACCCAGCTTGGGGCAGCGCAACACATCTCAGACTACTCTGGGGAGTCGGTATGAATAACTTGTTTTACTTACATAAAGTGTGCAGAGTAGGACTGTGTACAGTTTAGTTCCACAGTTCTCATGCTTTACTTTCATACAGGTTATAGCTAGACTGTATTTACATTGGACAATGAAGGTCATTCTTTTCATTATTTCTTACCGTTGCTCATTAATTCCAACATTTCTTTACATGTAAGATCATTTTTAATCCTGACTTCGTATTTCAAGTTCATGAATGTTTCCCTGAGGTTTGCTGCATCCACGTCTGTACCAGATCGACAGGCCATGCCTTGAACAGAAAGTTACTTTTAATTGCATGAAAAAAAAAAGATAAACTGCTTTGAAATGAACTATTCAGGGATCCACACAATCCACAAGAAACTCTTCCTTTCAAATGCTAAGAAAATTCAATATTCTGACAGTGGTGACACTAAGTCTCTTATTTCTTCGCATACAAGACACTTCATGATATAATCTGCTATCTGTGTTACAGTCACAAAGATGTTTTTCACAGCTGCTTAGACAGTGATAAACAAATGACTTAAATGCCTAAAAAGAGAGGTTTGGTTAAATAAATTACAATTCATTTATAATACGGGATCCTATGTTGCCACTGAAATTTTGTAGACAAAATTTTGCCATAGGAAAATGGTCACTGTTATTAAAATAAAAAAAATGGTCACTGTTATTAAAATAAAAAAAAGAGTAGAAAATAAAAGGATCCTACTTTTAAGAAAAAATTATACACACACACATAAACATTGACAAACATACACATCACCATACACAGACATATGTATCAACACATACCTCACACACTCAGAGGAACTATTTCTTTGATTCTAAGTTTTCAACAATTCTAAGATACATCATTAGTTTCATCATATCTTTTCGAGGGAAACAAAAAAACCCCCACAAACCACTAGGCCACATTAACACTGTTCAAAAGCCTCTAAGCCTTCCGACCACCATGAAACCATGATCACGACTGGCTTCATTTGCAGAGGTGTGGGACCCACAGCACAGAAGAGTCCAGGAGAACTCGAACAAGGCTCTGCAGCTGCTGTGTGGCCTGTACCCAGTAGTCCTGGGCTTTCCTCACCCCTTAAAGTGCCTTCCACATGCATGTATGGACTGACTGAACAATGCCCTCAGACTTAAAAATCTAAAGTGTTAGGCGTAGTAGGGGGAAGGTACCCATGCTTTTGAACTGTGGTGTTGGAGAAGACTCTTGAGAGTCCCTTGGACTGCAAGGAGATCCAACCAGTCCATTCTGAAGGAGATCAGCCCTGGGATTTCTTTGGAAGGAATGATGCTAAAGCTGAAACTCCAGTACTTTGGCCACCTCATGTGAAGAGTTGACTCACTGGAAAATACTGATGCTGGGAGAGATTGGTGGCAGGAGGAGAAGGGGACGACAGAAGATGAGATGGCTGGATGGCATCACTGACTCGATGGACGTGAGTCTGAGTGAACTCCGGGAGTTCGTGATGGACAGGGAGGCCTGGCGTGCTGCGATTCATGGGGTCGCAAAGAGTCGGACACAACTGAGCAACTGAACTGAACTGAACACATATGAATAAAAAAAAAACAAAAACTAGATGTTTCCAGCTCCAAATTATTGTTGATTGTCTCTGGTGTGATTATGAATGATTTAAATTTGTTTCTTTTGCTAATCTGTAATTTCTGAAACTTATCGCCATATATTATTTTTACAAAATTAGAAGTAAGCTCATCAAGGTTTTGACATCGGAAAAGGGAACACCGTGCACTTGTGTGACAAAGCAATTAAATTCTGGCCCTGGTGTGTGAGCCACTTAATAGTTGAACAGAAGACACCAGGCTGTCAGAGATGGGTTTGAGAACCCGACCTTCACATTTCAAAGCAGAAAAGGAGCTCACTGTAAAGGTTAAGTCAGACTATGGGCCAAGGTATTTTGGGGAGAGAGTAGAACAACATGCCCCACCCCCTTTAAAGGTAAGTAAGTACTCAGGCTGTTGTTTAGTTGTGTTGTGATCCCATGGACTGTAACCTGCCAGGCTTCCCTGTCCATGGGATTCTCCAGGCAAGAATACCAGAGTGGGTTGCCATTTCCTTCTCCAGGGCATCTCTCTGACGCAGGGATCAAACCCATGTCTCCTGCATTGGCAGGTGGATTAACTACTACTGAGCTGCCTGGGAAACTTGGGCTGTAATGTACACACGATAAACATAACTAACAATGCTGTATGTTATACATGAAAATTGTTGAGAGAGTAAATCCTAAAAGTTCTTATCACAAGGAAAAAGGCTTTTTTCTATTTCTTTAGTTTTATATCTATACGAGATGATGGCTGTTCGCTAAGCTTATTATGGTCATCGTTTCATGATGCATGGAAGTCCCGTCATGCCACACACCTTAAATTTATGCAGTGCTGTGTGTCAATTACATCTCAGTAAAACTGGAAGAAGAAAACAAAACCCCAATAAGTTCAACAACGTAGAATTCTATGGGAAGAGGGCATTATAATTAGCAACGCGAGGCAGAATACCTAAGGTTGAAGGTGGTCTCTCAACTTAGAGCCAAAAGCAGTACAAACGGGCTAGTTTTATTTTTTTATTTTTTTATTTTTTTTTTATTTTTTTTTTTTTCGGGCTAGTTTTAGACACTCATTTTCAACTATGCTTTCCTCATTCCTTATAATGAATCTAACACCCAATCCTGCTTATCTTTCCAGTGTAATTTCGCTTTTTTCCCTTTTCACCAGCATTATGATAGATAGCCTCCTAAAGTGAATCAGGAGATTCTAATTTCTTTAATTAAAATTCTAATATGATTAATATGCCAATTCAGAGTTAATCACGGTACCAATTTAAAAGTGAAAAAATGAAGGAACAGCCAAAGTGTTGATTTATATGGTAAATTATGCAAGTCAAATGAACACTCTATTTCAGGAATGGGATATTATATAATCATTACAATAGCAGATATGAAAATTATACAACACAAAAAACACTTATATTACATTAAATGGAATAAGCAGGATACAATATGGCTTACATGTTATGGATAAAATTTAACTTTGCAAGAAACTGTTAAGGAAAAATTATAAGTAATATGGTAGGATGTTAATTAGCTTTTTTAGGATCATGAGGGATTTTATTTTTCATATACTATTAAAAAAAAAAGAAAAAAACATCTGAAATATGTTATTAGATTCAAGCCAGACATGTACAGGGACTGAGACGTGGATCTGGCGATCAGGCTATTGTGACCCTAAGAGCAATTTCTATAGAGTGGTCGAGGTGATGGGAAGAAGAGGCCAAGTTTAGAACATCCGTTGTCAAGACTTAGGGAAGGAGACAAAAATCAGATCAAAGCTTAGGGGGCAGCAGGATTAAAAAAGATAAGGTCTCTTTAAGGTGGGGAGTCTGTCTTCTTTTCAGGGGAAGAAGACAAGTCAACGGAACAAACGAAGGCCCAGGAGGTGAAGTGATACAGAGGTGGATTCCCAGCTCGGGCTAGTGTCGGGCACGCTAAGGCCGAGAGGTCCAGCTACTAAATCGTCTGTGGGACTCCTCTGTGCAAGGGCTTTTCACCTTTCGGTAACTAATGGCGGTTACTTTTCATGGTTGCTAGAAGAATTAAATAAGATTTCTGTGAGGTGCCTCGTGCAGTTCCTGGAAAGGAAAAATACTTCTCCTTACTGTCTGGTGAGATCCTTCCATTGACATGAAAGAGGGAGCAGGAAGATAAAGCAAGGGTTGCACAGAAGTCAGGCCTGGGACTTCCCTGGTGGACTGCTGCTGCTAAGTCGCTTCAGTCATATTCGACTCTGTGCAACCCCACAGACAGCAGGCCACCAGGCTCCTCTGTCCCTGGGATTCTCCAGGCAAGAATCCTGGAGTAGGTTGCCATTTCCTTCTCTAATGCATGCTTGCATGCTAAGTCGCTTCAGTGGTGTCCAACTCTGTGTGACCCTAGGGACAGCAGCCCTCCAGGCTCCTCTGTCCACGGAATTCTCTAGGCAAGAATACTGGAGTGGGCTGCCATTTCCTTCACCCCCTGCCGCCTCCCCGGTGGTCTAGTGGCTAAGAATCTGCTTGCTGGTGCAGGGCACACGGGTTCAATCCCTGGTTGGAAAGATCCCACATGTCACGGGGCAGCTAAGCCCCGGGGGCTGTAACTACTGAAGCCCGCAGGCTCTACAGCCTGTGCACTGCAACCAGAGAGTAGCCCCCGCTAGTCGCAACCAGAGAAAGCCCTAATGCTGCAATGAAGACACAGCACAGCCAAAAAGGAAAATAGAGAGAAGTCAGGGCAGAAGAGGTCGACATACAGATAGAAGAGGGAGAGATCTTGATCATACAAAGAAAGTTTAAGAGTTCCTGTTGAATTGAAGGACTCGTAGGATCCTGGCTCTGTTTTTACTTCATGGCTATTCTATGTCATTAGTTTACTAACTAATAACATGAATGCTGTTTTTGTATACTATACCAAATATAAACGGTACAAATACTTGTAAAGGTTTAAAAACTGTCACGACACATACCAGTATTTTCGTGGAAGTTCTTATTATTGATTATTATACATAAACCCATTTCAGGATAATCCATTTTGTAACTCTCTTCCAAGGATATTCCAGAGTCCATTGATTTGCTTCCATGTAAGATCTTTCTGTTTGGAAATCAGACAACGGTTTACGAAGAGAGAAGTGACCAATACTACTATTCGCATGAACACAAACTTCTCTAACACATAAGAACAGTTGACATTTGTTGAATATAATGTGCCAGGTTGTATGCAACAGGCTTCTCCTCCCTAAAATTTCACAAAAACCCACTTCACAGATAAGGAAGTGATTACTATGAGGCTAACAGTTATGCAGACACTGTGTAAGACACAAGACTGAAAGCATCTGTTGAACTACAGGGTTCACGCTTTTAATTTCTATATTGTTTTCCTTTACATTTTATTAAAATTTCATTAAATACATGTTATACTTAGCCACTTCATCCAGCTGGTGGAAGTGGCCCAGGACAGTATGTATATAAATGGGGGTGGCTATTTTTCAATAAAACTTGATCAGAACAGTCTACAAGCCTGACCCCTGACCTGGCCAGGAATCAGGAAACAACAACCAAACACTGATACCTATTGTTCACGTATCCCATACACTCAGCCTAGGAGTATTTCACATTATATGCAATTTAAAAAAAAATTGTTGGAAAAAGACTAAAGTAGTAAATTATATTCTGTATGATAGGAAAAGGTAGGGAATGTGTAAATCACTTTAAAAGGGTTTTTAAAAAGACAAAAGAAAAACACCAATCTTACCTCCAAGATGAGATTGCATTTCAATAGTTTAATTTTTAGGCAAATTCTTTTGCTAAACAAATACTGCAAAAATCTTTATTAGTAATCTAGTAATAGCTCTGCTATAACAGTACTGTTTAGTACTAAAATTAATTTATAATTCCCTAGGTGGTCCAGAATGATAATACTATACCTCAGAAAGAAACTTTTAGAATTAAATGTACCACAAGAGATCCCAGAGGGATAATAACAGACATGGATTAAATTAAGAGTGTTTTGAGTTTTATCTTTTCCCTTTCTCCATCTATTGAAGTATTAATAAGCAGAATATTCCAAAAAGGAAGACTGGGAAGGAAACAAAAAAGGGGGAAAGATAATCTATAAGCAGGCAATTATTCCCCAGACTGAGAACTTGCATTTTACCTTAGCCTTAAAACTCATCAACAGGAGGCCAAAAAACACCCCAAAACACAAACCTCTTATCCTGCAGAGATTCAAGAAGGTGCATCTGCCTCTCCTGGGTCATCCGACTACCAGGGAGGGGTCTCCAACCACAGGTCAGGCCCCCTCCAACTTCCCCATATTCTACCTAAGTTTTATTTTAAGGAGATTCAGAGAGGATAATTTAACATGTGTACAGTCACACAGCTGTCACATGTGGTAAGAAGTCATCTGGGCCTCTCCGGTTTGAAAGCCCCAATTCTTTCTGCTTCCTCCGAGTTTGCTGTATCATACTACACACACCCACCCTCCTTGCTGGTATGAGATTCCTTTTAAATACTCACGTCTCTGAAGTTTTAATGGATTTTGAATCCACTGAATTTTCAGTGTTCTCCATGGACATTTTTTATTTACTAGAATAGAAAGAAAATAGATGTTAATCAAAATCAGTCATTCTAAGATCACAGCATTATACTAATTATGCCAATGATTATTTCTCTAAATAAATGTGCTATATGGACATTTTCACATTAGCAGTACCATCACTCCCCCAGCTTCACCCCTGTCGTGCAAGGCTTTTTTGAGTCAAACCTGAGAACAACAATCTTTTATTAAAGTGCACACAATGTAGCCCTTTTCTCTCTTTCCATTTTAATTGAGTTATGAAATGCACGCAGAGCACAGATAAGTGTGCAGCCTGATACAGTTTTACATTTGGCTGCTCCCCTAGATCAAGATACAGATTGCAGCTTCTTTCTACTTCAACAGATCCCATCATTGGTTAAGAACTGTCTTCCAGCTCAACACAGTTAAAAACAAAACCTGAAAACTTCCCATAGCAATGGTATACCTCACATAACACAATTTTATGATGCTTAGATTCCCAAGAGATTCAGTGCCAGAAGTTCCAAACCTCCACAAAACCTTTACTCTTAAACTAGACACGAGAACCCCACTTTCTCATTTAAGGTGGTCAACTGGCTTGAGGAAACCTGCAAGTAAAAACTACAGTTCCTGTTTCCATTCTTCCATCTGGTAATTCTGTTTACCTTCCACAGTGAATGAGTCCTTCTAGTCAAAGCGGCTACCACGTACTGAGCATTTATTACACAGCAGGTACTGTGTGAGGCATCTTATATCTTCCCAACAACCCAAAAAGTCAGGAAACCCAGCCCTTAGTGATGAAATGACTTTGTCCGCAGCCACAGAGCTAATGATGTTGGTCTTCTTCTTCCCTCTCCCCCTGGCTGCCTTGGAAGAAGCCAGTCCCTCGCTATTTGTCTGGAGTTTTGCCAGGTCTTCTCTGGTTTTCCAAAAGCAAAAGGTACTTCCTATGACCATCAGTCTGCCTCCCTAAATAAAGAATATAGAAAAACAGGGACAACAACCTTTCTCAAGCCTCTAGAAGCCCTGCCTATCTCAAAACTCCAATCTAAACAGAACTTTTAACTTTACTCTTATGCTAAAATCAGAAATCTTAAAAGAATACACACCCCATCAACAGGACTCCCTCCTAGGGATGGAGTCTAGGATGAGAGTTGAACAGTGGATATAGGTAATTAAGAGTCTGGAACTCTGAGAGAGATCAAGGCTGGAGTCATACTGGGGCACTCTGACAATGAAAGGGTTACTAGACGAAGTACAGCCAGCAAGAGACTCAAGAGAGGTACAAGAAATGGGAGGACATTAGGTAACTGGGGTGTACCAAAGTATGCAGAAGTCTTTCAATGAGCATTTGATCATTACAAATCTCACTAAAAGTTCAGTTCAGATGAGGACAGAAGACCATTAGCTTAGGCAAGAAAGTTATGGGGCGAGCAGAGGTTGTCAGGAAAAACTGTCCAGGACTTAGATATAGGCAAAAGAAACGACTGGATATTATTTTCAGGTTCAGTTCAGTTGCTCAGTCGTGTCCGACTCTTTGCGACCCCATGAACCGCAGCACACCAGGCCTCCCTGTCCATCACCAACTCCCGGAGTTCACTCAAACTCATGTCCATCGAGTCGTTGATGCCATCCAGCCATCTCATCCTCTGTCGTCCCCTTCTCCTCCTGCCCCCAATCCCTCCCAGCATCAGTCTTTTCCAATGAGCCAACTCTTCGCATGTGGTGGCCAAAGTACTGGAGTTTCAGCTTTAGCATCATTCCCTCCAAAGAAATCCCAGGGCTGATTTCCTTCAGAATGGACTGGGTGGATCTCCTTGCAGTCCAAGGGACTCTCAAGAGTCTTCTCCAAGACCACAGTTCAAAAGCATCAATTCTTTGGTGCTCAGCCTTCTTCACAGTCCAACTCTCACATCCATACATGACCACTGGAAAAACCATAGCTTTGACTAGACAGGCCTTTGTTGGCAAAGTAATGTCTCTGCTTTTGAATATGCTATCTAGGTTGGTCATAACTTTCCTTCCAAGGAGTAACCGTCTTTTAATTTCATGGCTGCAGTCACCATCTGCAGTGATTTTGGAGCCCCCAAAAAATAAAGTCTGACACTGTTTCCACTGTTTCCCCGTCTATTTCCCATGAAGTGATGGGACCAGATGCCATGATCTTTGTTTTCTGAATGTTGAGCTTTAAGCCAGCTTTTTCACTCTCCTCTTTCACTTTCATCAAGAGGCTTTTTAGTTCCTCTTCACTTTCTGCCATAAGGGGGTGTCATCTGCATATCTGAGGTTATTGATAGTTCTCCTGGCAATCTTGATTCCAGCTTGTGTTTCTTCCAGTCCAGCGTTTCTCATGATGTACTCTGCATATAAGTTAAATAAGCAGGGTGACAGTATACAGCCTTGATGTACTCCTTTTCTTATTACCCCCTGGTAACCATAAGTTTCATTTTCTGCATCTCTGTAACTCCATCTCTGTTTTGTAGATAAGTTCATTTGTACAGGGTGTCCTCTTTTGCCTGACCCCCTGACTAGGCTATTTTACAACTTATAGGAAGTTAAGCCACAGGAAAGGGAAGCCATGCAAATGACTCTTATTGACAGCAGTGAAAATAAATTTTGTCTTGAAATGATGTAACTAATTTGCAACTTGCAGAAAAGATGACCCTCTCAAATAACACTTTACTGTCCTATAGGATATTAACCAGTTTCCCTTCTACTAACAAATTCATTTCATTGTATCCAACCATTTACATCTGTGTTTGTTGTTTAAAGTCTCCTTTGAACTGGTCTTATCCTACTAGTTCTATTATCAGTTAATTGAATAAGACATTTGACATGTATTTTATATTTACACAGCATCCAAGTTTTATACCTTTTGAAAATTCTACTTTAAAAGGATCAATGTTGCTGCAGTGGGTTGAGGAGGCAATGGGAAAAGAAAAAATGAATAAACATAACATGAGTAAATCAACATAGTTTTACTGTGAAGGGGCAAGAAGAGGGGATGATGGCCGAAGTGGGACCAGGAGTAGAGGACACTTCTCGTTTGCCTTGGTTTTAAAGATGAGCCATCTAAGGCATGCTTTTATGCTGATGAGAATCATCCATAAAAAGTGAGAAATTAATAAGGCAAGAGGAGAAAAAGAACAAAGTTCTTGAAGGTAAGAACAAGAACACCTATGACAATCCTGGACAGCATATTAAAAAGCAGAGACATCACTTTGCTGACAAAGGTCCATCTAGTCAAAGCTATTATTTCCAGTAGTCATGTATGGATGTGAGAGTTGGACTATAAAGAAAGCTGAGCGCCAAAGAATTAATGCTTTTGAACTGTGGTGTTGGAGAAGACTCTTGAGAGCCCCTTGGACTGCAAGGAGATCCAACCAGTCCATCCTAAAGGAGACCAGTCCTAAATAGTCTTTGAAAGGACTGATGCTGAGGCTGAAGCTCTAATCCTTTAGCCACCTGATGCAAAAAGCCGACTCATTGGAAAACTCTTTCCCGATGCTGGGAAAGATTGAAGGCAGGAGGAGAAGGGGACGACAGAGGATGAGATGGTTGGATGGCATCACTGACTTGATGGACATGAGTTTGAGCAAACTCTGGGAGATAGTGAAGGACAGGGATGCCTGGTGTGCTGCAGTCCATGGGGTCACAAAGAGTTGGACATGACGTGGCGACTAAACAATAAGAACAGGTGAGGGCTCATCCACTGTCGTGCAAGGAAGACAAACTATGTGGCACAAAGTATGAAGGCTGGTAACCTGAGTGCAAGGAGGATGAGGCACTCCTCGTACGATCACATCCACTTGCTCTCTCGTTAGAAAACTGAGAGAAAAATCCCCAAATGTCTAACTATCCCTTCATGTGTACTTATCCATGCATTTTACCATGTAATACAAAAACTAACCATGCATACATCTAGCACAACTGTATGAGACAGGCGTTCCCAGACATGAGTGGAAGGGACACAAGTTGGTATTACCTCCTGAGAACATGTGGACAACATGTCTCGCCATGTCTCAGTAGAAGCCTTAAAGTGTGCTCTAGGAGACTTACACTGCTAAGAATGGAGCCTAAGGAAGCAAACATTTCCAGCTCAACACAGTTTAAAACAAAACCTCTCGCTGGCCCTACTTCCTCTAGTAACCCTACTCTAGAGATTAGGGAGAGGAGAGAAAGGGAAGGATATGCATTACTCATCAAAATATTGAGAATTTGGACAGAGAAACAGTGAAGTCACGATGTAGCCAATACACTGGTTATATAACATCTTTACCTTTTAACCTGTTTATTTAACAGTAACTATCTCTGGGTGATGGGATTACTGGCAACTTAATTACTCTTCAATATTTTTGTATATTTTTCTGTAACATCTGCATTTTTTAAAAGTTAGGAAATAGTAACACAGATTATTTTATAAAATAATATCTTTTAACAGTGGTGGACTGTACCAACCAGTACATGTCCCTGGGATTCTCCAAGCAAGAACACTGGAGTGGGTTGCCATTTCCTTCTCCAATGCATGAAAGTGAAAAGTGAAAGGGAAGTCGCTCTGTCGTGTCCGACTCTTCGTGACCCCATGGACTACAGCCTACCAGGCTCCTCCATCCATGGGATTTTCCAGGCAAGAGTACTGGAGTGGGGTGCCACTGCCTTCTCCGAGTACAGTGCTAGCCAATTTCAACTCTCAGCCCTGTTTCAAAAGCAATAATAAGGGTATGTTGCTAGTATGAAAATCCCATGGACAGAGAAGCCTGGGAGGCTACAGTCCAAAAGGTTCACAAAGGGCTGAGCATGACTGAGCAGCTGAACATGCAAAAACACGCACTCTTCTGAAAGCAACAACGCTTCCTTGACTGCTGTGGACCACATCCCAGTCTGTCTTTTTCTTTTTCTCCCATACGTACAATAAACACGTATTATTAGGTACAGAGAAATCTCAAACTTCCTCGAACCAGAAATACGGAGGCCAACTTGCCTCAGTGCATGTCAAAATAATTATCTACCCATGGTTGAAAAATAAAGTTCTGGTTAATCTGATTAATTGAGAGAACAGTACACGGTAGCTAATAAGTGTGGAAACGTAGGCAGATATATAACAAATGGCTTATTGATATTATATTGTAATCCATGATAGAACAGTATTATCTATATTTCAAGACTTTCCAGCTAGCCTGTAGAAAATCTGGAGTGAAAACACAGTGGAATGGGAAAACAAGACTTAATAAAGATCATTTCTGAAGGGGATCCCAGAGCTCCTGCCAGCGTCTTTCTGGCTCCAGGGTTTTCCCTCAAACTGGCCCTCTGAATAAGTTTGCCAAGTGTGGGGTATACTGTATGCGTTCAGGAACCCCTAAATGCTGCTACATTCCATCAGTGATCAAGGCCTTAAGGTCTTTAGCAAATACTTCTGCAAAGAGCGCAGTGATTATTGGACTGAAACACTAGCTTCTAACAATTTTTTATTTCTTGCCATCAATAAAGCTCTGGGATAAAGCAATTCTATCCTTGTGACTGGTAATAGGAGGTTTAGATTTACATAGCGGCCAGCCTTCCAGAGTTTTAAAATACAGTTGTCTCTTGAACAACTGGGGTTTGAATGGGACAGGTCCACTTACACGTGGATTTTTTAAAATAGCAAATCTACAGCATTACACCATCCAAGGTTGGCTGACATCCACAGACAAGGAACTGTGGATACGAAGTGCCTGCTATAAATTATACACTCAGATTTTCAACTGTGGGGAGGGTCCCCTCTGTTGTTCAAGGGTCAACTGTGTTTGGCTTCTTGGTTCACACCATGGTTAAGATTTCATCTAAATATAAAGTGACTTTCAAGTAATAACTTCCTTTTCATACATTTAATCAACATTCTTTAACCAAATCATTTTTCAAAGTTAAAAAATTTCAGCTAGATTATCCTTAATATAAGTAACTGTAATTAATAATTTCCAAAATTAGACATCAGAGACAATTTTGTTTCAATAAGGAATTTGATGGCTGAAAGAAAAAAAAAAACACCTGAATTCTTTTAGAATAGGATTTTTCTATTTGATAAGGATTTCTCAGGAACAAATACTATAATGTATTATTTTGTTCCCTTTATTATTCATAGACTATTGAAAATTTATATAATGGTAAGTAAAACCCTCACTACATCAGACATTTGCTTTCTGCCTGTCACTATCTGCTTTTCCCACATGAAAGCATCTAATCCACACTCTTGGGAGCAGCGCTTTGGTTTCTGCAGAACCAAAAGGGTTAAGCTCAGCATGATCTCATCTCCATTAGCGAATGCCTGGCTGAATATAAGTTATTCTAGGTGTGGTGATCTCATCTCAGAAGGATAAAAAACATTGTCCCCCAAGGGGGAAAAGTGGCCTGCATGATGACAAGGAATTTCAGTTCTTAGAACACTGTCATCTGACAAAACATAAATAGGAAAAACACACAAAAATAGATTGCAGCATAGCAATGGATTTAACACGAACTGCTTCTTACTGTACTGAGTATATAATTCTTCCCATCAGTTCAGGGTGCTCATGGTAAATTTCTGAACACATTTTGGGTCCCAGGGAAGTTCTAAGGTAGACCAGTTGCTATTAGGTGGCAGCCTGGAACCTGACTCTTATAATCAAGTCTCTGAATTCCTAGATCCAGTTGACACTTGCCAATGAAGCTATAATAGGCAGATGATTCGAAAGCTAAAGGTCCTTCCAACGATGCTTTGAGGCAGAGTGATTTCCATTTTTCATAGTTCAGCTGATTGAGGCTCACAGCAGATAAGTAACTTAGGACTCTGCCCTAACTAGGATCTGTCAGCTTCCCTCACTTCTCCATGACTTACTACTACCTATGAGGAGTAATGCTATCACTAATTTCAAGGAAGGAAGCAAATCTATAACCTACAAATATTGAGACAGAAAGCATAAATAACATATAGGAACTGACTGCAGGGACAATGAAATAGTATGAAGTACACTTTCTCTAATTCATGAAGAAAACAGGAATGATGGTTATGGTGTTTTGGGGGCCACTGGGTAATTTACTTCTAAAAGTAAAATTACAAAATATGAATAACTTTCATATTAAGTAAGCATCGAGCAGTTTTTTCTATATCTCTGCTTGTCTCTAAAGAAAAGGTGAAGCCTTTTTGCTATGATTTCTGGGGGGATTATTCAGTCCTTCTTCAGTATCTGTGGAGGATTCGTTCCAGGATACCCACCTCCCCTTCATTCCCCACCCCACCCTTGCCACCCCCTACCAAAATCTACATATGCTCATGTCCCTTCATGTACAATGGTGCAGGAGAACTGGCGTTCCATATATAGTTACAGATCCTGCAGACAAGATAGGTGGCCGGTTCTTTGGCCAAGGAACTTGAAAAACATTGGGATTACATTTATTACCAACTAGAGAGGACAAATGCTGAAAGACTGATGCTGAAGCTAAAACTCCAATACTTTGGCCACCTGATGCAAAGGACTGACTCATTTGAAAAGACCTGATGCTGGGAAAGACTGAAGGCAGGAGGAGAAGGGGACAACAGAAGATGAGATGGTTAGATGGCATCACAGACTCAATGGATATGAATTTGTCTAAACTCCGGGAGTTGGTGATGGACAGGGAGGCCTGGCATCCTGCAGTCCATGGGGTCGCAAAGAGTCGGACCACGACTGAGCAACTGAACTGAACTGAGAGAGGACAAAAATCTCAAAAGCAGTTATGTTTCTAGATTTGGTAAGTGAAAGAGAAACAAGATTTTCTTTTTTTCACAATAGTTTGGATAAGTGGAGATTTCCGCTGTGATGCCCTAGAGCTTTTACTGAAATAATTTCCTAACTGGTCCCTGCATTTCTTTGGGAAGAATCACCAAATTGGATACTGTCATTTGGCCTGGTGAAGTCAGATGGTTAATATTTATTTTGTAATAAAGGAAGAATGTCACACATGGCAAGTAAAGTTAAATACAGAAGAAACTTAGTTCCGTTGCACCACACAAACAAAACCATTCTTTCCTTTTCTCTGGCAAGGCCCATACCACCAGGCAGACAGACAGGAGGGCTCCCCACTACTTGAAGCCACAAGCCAGAATGGACACAATGCTTACTGAGTGCCAAGGGCCTGCGTCCCCTCACCTGATGCCCTGTCCTAAGATGGTATCCCTGACGGGGCAGAAGAAGAAACGGGGAGGAGGAGCCAAGATGGCGGAGGAGTAGGACAGGGAGAACACTTTCTCCCCCACGAATTCATCAAAAGAGCATTTAAACGTCAAGTAAATTCCACAAAACAACTTCTGAATGCCGGCAGAGGACATCAGGCACCCAGAAAAGCAATCCAACTCTTCGAAAGGAGGTAGGAAAAAATATAAAAGACATCTTGAGAAAGAAAAATGGAACTGGAGGAATCAACCTACCTGATTTCAGGCTCTACTACAAAGCCACAGTTATCAAGACAGTATGGTACTGGCACAAAGACAGAAATATAGATCAATGGAACAAAATAGAAAGCCCAGAGATAAATCCATGCACATATGGACACCTTATCTTTGACAAAGGAGGCAAGAATATACAGTGGATTAAAGACAATCTCTTTAACAAGTGGTGCTGGGAAATCTGGTCAACCACTTGTAAAAGAATGAAACTAGAACACTTTCTAACACCATATACAAAAATAAACTCAAAATGGATTAAAGATCTCAACATAAGACCAGAAACTATAAAACTCCTAGAGGAGAACATAGGCAAAACACTCTCTGACATACATCACAGCAGGATCCTCTATGACCCACCTCCCAGAATATTGGAAATAAAAGCAAAAATAAACAAATGGGACCTAATTAAACTTAAAAGCTTCTGCACATCAAAGGAAACTATTAGCAAGGTGAAAAGACAGCCTTCAGAATGGGAGAAAATAATAGCAAATGAGGCAACCGACAAACAACTAATCTCAAAAATATACAAGCAACTCCTACAGCTCAACTCCAGAAAAATAAATGACCCAATCAAAAAATGGGCCAAAGATCTAAATAGACATTTCTCCAAAGAAGACATACAGATGGCTAACAAACACTTGAAAAGATGCTCAACATCACTCATTATCAGAGAAATGCAAATCAAAACCACTATGAGGTACCATTTCACACCAGTCAGAATGGCTGCAATCCAAAAGTCTACAAATAATAAATGCTGGAGAGGGTGTGGAGAAAAGGGAACCCTCTTACACTGTTGGTGGGAATGCAAACTAGTACAGCCACTATGGAGAACAGTGTGGAGATTCCTTAAAAAACTGGAAATAGAACTGCCTTATGATCCAGCAATCCCACTGCTGGGCATACACACTGAGGAAACCAGAAGGGAAAGAGACACGTGTACCCCAATGTTCATCGCAGCACTGTTTATAATAGCCAGGACATGGAAGCAACCTAGATGTCCATCAGCAGATGAATGGATAAGAAAGCTGTGGTACATATACACAATGGAGTATTACTCAGCCATTAAAAAGAATACATTTGAATCAGTTCTAATGAGGTGGATGAAACTGGAGCCTATTATACAGAGTGAAGTCAGCCAGAAGGAAAAACATAAATACAGTATACTAACGCATATATATGGAATTTAGAAAGATGGTAACGATAACCCTGTATACGAGACAGCAAAAGAGACACTGATGTATAGAACAGTCTTATGGACTCTGTGGGAGAGGGAGAGGGTGGGAAGATTTGGGAGAATGGCATTGAAACATGTGAAATGTCATGTATGAAACGAGATGCCAGTCCAGGTTCAGTGCACGATGCTGGATGCTTGGGGCTGGTGCGCTGGGACGGCCCAGGGGGATGGTATGGGGAGGGGGGAGGGAGGAGGGTTCAGGAAGGGGAGCATGTGTATACCTGAAATTTAAAAATGTTTAAAAAAAAAAAAAGAAAAAAAAAAATCTGTAGAACAGAGAATTTTTAGGATATTGAAACTGTTCCATGTGATACTGTATGAGTGCATATATGTCACTGTGCATTTTTGTAAATCCATAAAATGTACAACATGCAGAGTGAACACTAAAAATAAACTGTAGATTCTGGATAAAAAAAAAAAAAAAAAGTCAGAAAAAAAAAAAAAAAAAGAAGAAGAAACAGGAAGTCCTTGCCAACCTAAGTATTTATGAAATAAACCTAGAATGAAGGCTCTGGGATGCCTTTTATAAAAATTACAGATAACCTCTAAGACCTCCTCCCTCCCACTGAGAATCATTCCTCTGTAGAAACAATTCAGTTTTACAACCACCTGCCAGAGAAGGTCTGAAACTGCGAAAAGCCAGGGTCAGTAGTGTTCATTCATTTGCGCTGGAACAACTGACTGAACACCAACTGTGTGGAGGGGTCATAAACCCTGAGTGTTTGAAGTAATGGAGAATAAGATCTATCCCTGTTTGTGATCTGCCCCGAAGCTCACTATATTCAAAAGTGGCTCAACAAGACAGGTGCTGATGTACAGTACAAAAGAGATAACTTTATCATGTGCGCATGCTCAGCTGTGTCTGACTCTTTGCGACTCTGTGGACTGTAGCCAGTCAGGCTCCTCTGTCCATGGGATTGTCCAGGCAAGAATACTGCAGTGGGCTGCCATTTCCTCCTCCAGGGAACTAACCTGTATCTCCTCCTCCTGACTCAGGGAACTAACCTGTATCTCCTGCATTGGGAAGTGGATCCTTTACCACTGAGCCACCAGGGGAACTTTATCTTACTACTCTAATGCAAATACTCTAAAAGCAATTTGAAGAACAAAATAGGTGGAGAATTAATAACATTACATAGAGATTTACAGAGCATTGTCACAGACATTATCTCATTTTATCCTCATAATAACCCTCCAAGGTATGTATATTAACTGCTGCCTGATTTATGGATGAAGTAGGAAAGTGTTGCCTTTGGGAAGTGGCCTCAGGTTCTATGACAGCCAAGTCCCTATCCCCCTCCATTTTATTTGGATTTGTTACAAGTGTACACAACAGTAGCTAACAGTCTAAGTACTCTACATCTTGTAGATCCAAACACC
Organism: Bos indicus; assembly: GCF_029378745.1. Taxonomy (NCBI): domain Eukaryota; kingdom Metazoa; phylum Chordata; class Mammalia; order Artiodactyla; family Bovidae; genus Bos; species Bos indicus. Next base: position 15,115,616 of record NC_091786.1, read on the forward strand.
AGTGGTTCCATTTTTGAGGCAGAGCCTAAAGAACTCATACTAGGCACCAGAACTGACCTAATGCCATTACAGAAAGACCGGGTTTTTAGCATCAGAAGGGGCTGAAGCAGTAGGAGGTTGTGTTAAATTAGGTGTGAAAGCAAAACAGTGAAGAAGCATTGTAATTGCCTCTATCAGACGTCAGTCTCTTAAAATCAATTATAATTGCCTCTATCAGATTGCAGTCTCTTAAAATGCAAGAAGGCTGCTGCTGCTGCTGCTACTACGTCGCTTCAGTCGTGTCCGACTCTGTGCGACCCCAGAGACGGCAGCCCACCAGGCTCCCCCGTACCTGGGATTCTCCAGGCAAGAACACTGGAGTGGGTTGCCATCTCCTTCTCCAATGCATGAAAGTGAAAAGTGAAAGTGAAGTCGCTCAGTCATGTCCAACTCTTAGCGACCCCATCGACTGCAGCCCACCAGGCTCCTCTGTCCATGGGATTTTCCAGGCAAGAGTACTGCAAGGAGGCTAGGCTTCTTTTTTCAGGATTGTGAAAGATATAATGTTTCTCTTCTTTCTTACTGGGAACAGGTTTTATTGCTACACTCCAACTAACTGTTCATTCCTTCATTCATTAAAACACATTTTAACCTTCAAAAGCCTTCACTGCAAAAGAGCAAAGCAAAACCAAAGCTCAAACAGCAGGTTGGGGTAGGGATGGTTTAAGTTTTTACATTTCATTCTTAGAGATCACATAACTCTAACATATTCAAAGTGGCAGAGTGAATTTTGACACAGGCAGGTCTATGCAGCTTGCTTAGCACTATCCTGCATACACACACTATTAGAGCAACTCCTGTATTTCACCTCTACCATCCCTTTCTAGTATGCATCATTTAATCATAATTTGCTAAGTAACAGTAAAGCGTCTGCCTGCAACGCGGGAGACCCGGGTTCGATTCCTGGGTTGGGAAGATCCCCTGGAGAAAGAAATGGCAATCCACTCCAGCACTCTTGCCTGGAAAATCCCATGGACCGAGGAGCCTGATAGGCTACAATCCATGGGGTTGCAAAGAGTCAGACACGACTGAGCGACTTCACTCAACCTTAAAATACATTTATTTTTTTTCTAGATAGGGCATAATTATTTAAAAAAAAAAAAAAAAAAAGACATGATATTGTAGTATTAGCATTCATTTGTACCAGGCCCTGGATATGAAGAAAGACAAGGAACAAGATAACAAGCCAGAATTCCGTGTGGAATTTGCTTAGGAGCTAATAGAGGAGAATGTAAAAAGCAGCTGCAAAGGATATGACTCTTTCCTCTCAGGACCAGGCGGATGCGAAAGGAATACAGAATAGATAAGACTTAACCTTGAAGTGTTGAATCAGAACATAAACATCAATAGGAGTTTCTCAAGGAAAGGTGTGGTGATGGAAGAGAGAGGGAATGCAAGACTGTTCGAGGAAGAGAATAGTTGCTGTTGAGATCAGCATGGCTGTGCAGAATGTGACAAATAAGGCAGCAGAGTGGACCAAGGAGCCAACCTGTGCTTGACTTGTTAACTGTTAAGGGACTGGGTTTATCCTTCGGGCAAAGGAACAGCTTTCTGGATTTTTATTCTGTAAGATTCTAGATTTTTATTCTGTAAGATTCCTCAGTGGCTGGAGAGGGGCAGAGGACACAGACATAATGGAGGCCAATGAGGAGGCTCCTATAGCCAGGTGAGCGCTTGCTGCTGCTGCTGCTGCTAAGTCCGACTCTGCGACCCCATAGACGGCAGCCCACCAGGCTCCCCTGTCCCTGGGATTCTCCAGGCAAGAATACTGGAGTGGGTTGCCATTTCCTTCTCCAATGCATGAAAGTGAAAAGTGAAAGTGAAGTCGCTCAGTCATGTCCAACTCTTAGCGATCCCATGGACTGCAGCCCACCAGGCTCCTCCGTCCGTGGGATTTTCCAGGCAAGAGTACTGGAGTGGGGTGCCATTGCCTTCTCCGAGGTGAGCGCTTAGGGTGGCTTGAATCTGAGATGGAGAGAAAAGGCCAAATCCAGTGGATTTCAGGAGGTCTAAGAGGCTTGGCCGCTAACTGGAGGAGTCGGGAGAGTTAGCTGAGAAGGTTGGTTCCTAGTTTTTTGGCATGGGAGCCACATACTGAGAACTGGCAAAGAGGCTGCTGCCTTGGGAAGTAAGGTTTGACAGCAGACCCACTGGACACAAGAGTGACTAAGGAACTCTTACTCCACTTGGGCTGAGGGGATTTCACATAGGCTTCCTTAAGTGATTCAGACGTCTAAAGAGCCTGCGATGCAGGAGATCTGGGAATTTCACAGCCTAAGGGATTTGGGCCAGGAAAAATAGTCATCAGCACGAGCTAGGATTCATGCAAGCCTTCACGTCTGAAAATGAACAGGAGTTTAATACTTGAAACTGGGACTTCCCAGGTGGCTAAGTGGTAAAGAATCCGCCTGCCAATGCAGGAGAGGCAGGTTCCATCCCTAGGTCGGGAAGATCCCTTGGAGGAGGAAATGGCAACCCACTCCAGTATTCTTGCCTGGAGAATCCCCTAGATCGAGGAGCCTGGCGGGCTATACAGTCCATGGGGTCGCAAAGAGTTGGACACAACTGAGCTACTGACCACGCAAGCACTTGAAATCAACTCTTTGAAAAGCAGAGTCACACCATCTCAACCTGAAAAAAAAATCTAGACAAAAGCAGCAGAGACCAAACCCTCGCCAGAAACGGGAGGATAAGCCCCGAGGGCCAAAGCCTCGGAAACAGCGCCAGCCAGGCTCCTGCCCTCAGGCCATCTCCTCTCCGCGCTCTGCTTCCTCACCACCTTTCTATTCAAATTTCAGCCTGCGATTTCCTCTGCCTCCCTCTCCCGAATCCCACCTCTACCACTCGGCCTCGGCGCTCCCGCCTGGCCTCCCCGCGCCTCTCCTCCCCCAGCTCAGCCACCCGGGTCACGCCTCCTGCTACCAGGCTTCAGCGTTCCGACCAAGTCTCCCGACCCTCCCCCTCCACCCCCATTCTCGGCCAGGCCACCTGTCTGTCCCCCGGGCTCGGGGTCTACGGCCAGGTCTTCGCTCCCCAGCCTCCCGCTGTCCGGCCGGTCTCCCGCCACCCCCCGATCCAGCCTCTAGATCCTCGGCTCATTTTCAGTCCCCCGGGGCTCGGCTCCTGCAGCCGGATCACCGTCCCCCGGCCCGGCCTCCAGTCTCCCGCCCCAGCCCCACGTCTCTGCATCTGCGGGCTTCAGCGCTCGTTCCCGCCCTCGCTGTCGGGGCAAAACAAAGGATCCGCCGCCGGATCGTGCCTGCATCCTGTCTCCTCCTCGGGGTAGCTGCAGGCCGGTGCAGGTCCCCTGGGCAGGCGCTGGGCTTGGGGGCAGGGGGTGGTGGTGGAGGGAACCAGCCCAGGACTGACGGCGCGACAGCGAGGGACCTGGAACACGTCACTCACCGTTCAGCTACGACGCTGCAGCTCTGCTGGACTCCACTCCTGGTCTGCTTCCGCCGTAGCCGCGCTAGGAGCTGACCCTCAGAGCAGGCCCCGCCCCTGGCCCCGCCCATCGCCCGCCCCTCTGCTTTGAGGGTTCAGTTCAGCCCCGACGCGTCCGTCAGACCCCGACTCGCCCCTCCCCGTGCCCCGCCCGCCCTTGAACCCCGCCCCCTCAAGGCCCCGCCCAGCCCGGAACCCCGCCCCTCACAGACCCCGCCACGCCCGACAACTCTGCCCCCTCACGGATCGTGCGAGCTCCCGCGTCCCGGCGACGCTGCGCAAGCGGTTCCTGGCTGCCGCTTGGTTGTGGTCCCGGTTCTGCTCTAGAACGCCGCCTCCCTGGAGGCCCGCGCGCTCCCCCACTTCCTGCTCCGGCCCAGTTCCCGCGCTCGGTTTGAAGATTCCGTCCCGCCCCGGAGGCAGAGCTCGTGTCCAGCCAGCCGCAGAGGAGCCACGGGTTCCGCCCCCCGCGAAGGTTTTGGAGGTAAACGGAGGCCGGACCCCGGGGCAGAGAGCAGGACATTACCAGCGGGCCTTCCGGGAGAGTAAACCGTCTCTTCCCGCCCATTCTCACTGCCCCTTCCCCCACTAGCCCTCCAGGCTTTTCTGTCCACGGGATTCTCCAGGCAGGAATACTGGAGCGGGTTGCCATGCTCTCCTCCAGGGGGTCTTTCCGAGTCACGGATCGAACCCAGGTCTCCCTCATTGCAGGCGGATTCTTTACCATCTGAGCCACGAGGTTTACTTCTGTATAAATCAGGGCGATATTTTGTTTACTTCGTTCTGTGTATGGCTACATACACAGTGCTTATATGTGCTCTTACATTGTGGTAATGTCTTTTCAACAACCCTTGTAGGAATAACAGTTCGCACCTGGGCTTTAAAAGGTTGGTTTGCTTTTGGTAAGGGTTATGCAACTCAGATCCTAGGAATAAAGCCTTTATGCCTCCCAGATTGAGAAAAGACCAGTGTTTGGCAGTCCCTTTGTTGCTGCATAAAACTGAAGACTAGGACCTACTCCCAACCTGAAGAGTGGTTGGCATACAGTTATTTGTAAGAGATAACTAGTGGACTAGCTTTTTTAAACCAGTCCCATCACCCCATAGTGAGGCTCAGGTCGCTTCCTGTACTAAACTTTCTTATCAAAATGATGCTCCAGTTAAAGCAGTAGGAGTGGGTTTTGTGTAAATTACACTAATTTACGTAGAGAAACTTTAGAGGAAAACAGTTGGCAATGTCTTCTGAGTTTTGAAATTTCTTTTTATAAAGGTGTCTCCCAGGTGTCAGTACTTGATCTGGGCCTCCAGGGGAAAGACTTGGGGGGAAGGTGGGTGGCACTCCAGGTGAGAGAAATGTGCAGGAGTGGGCCAGATCTTGCAGGCAGTGGTCCTTATGGTTCATTTGGTGAGAAGGCTGAATAGTAAGACATCAAATGGGCAGTGGTTTAGGGCCAGATTTTGAAGAGTTTGGACTTACTGAGGTAAACTTGAGTGTGTGTTGTGATGCTCTGAATCATTAATGAGTGATTAATTATGGAAACGTTACATAAATGGTCTTAAAAATTTTTTTTATTGGAGTATAGTTGAGTTACAGTGATGATTAGTTTCAGGTGTACAGCAAGAGTGATTCAGTTATGCATATATCATTCTTTTTCAGATTTTTTTTCTCATATAAGTTGTCACAGAATATTGAATAGAGTTCCCTGTGCTACTCAGAAGGTCCTTGTTGGTTATCTGTCATCTATATAGTAATGTGTATATGTGTTAATCCCAAGCTCCTGATTTATTACTCCCACTCCCACCACATTTCCCCTTTGAGATGGCTGGATGGCATCACCAACTCAATGGACATGAGTTTGAGTAAACTCCGGGAGTTGATGATGGACAAGGAGGCCTGGCGTGCTGCGATTCATGGGGTCCCAAAGAGTCGGACACGACTGAGCGACTGAACTGAACCATAAGCTTGTTTGCAATATCTGTCTGTTTTGTAAATAAGTTCATTTGTATCGTTTTTTTTTTTAAACTTAAGATTCCACATATGAGTGATACGGTAGGATATTGTCTTTCTGTGTCTGACTTCATTTAGTTTGATAATCTCTAGATTCATCCCTGTTGCTGTAAATGGCATTATTTTACTCTTTTTTATGGCAGAATAATATTTCATTGTATATGTATACTGCATGTCTTTATCCATTCCTCTGTTGATGGACATTCAGGTTACTTCCATGTATGTCTTGGCTACTGAAAATGGTTTTAAGGGTGATTAGTCTGGCAGAATTAGGCTGTTTGGTTGGGAAATCCTGTGAGCAGGGTAGAAAGGTGAAAGAATAAAAAAAACCCAAAAAAACAGTGCACCACTGAATGTTTTCTTCCTTACAGGAGACTTTTGGGAAGTTTAAATTTGAGTTACTCTGTTCAAGCATAGACAAAATGATTGAAGGAAGGGGGAAAAAGAAAAAGTCAATCAGTATACTTAATTATGTAAAGAGTATATTTCATCTGGGAAATAAACTGAATTACTGTAAATGAAGTTTTAGTCACATACTCTATTATGAATACTTTAGCAGTGGGAGAAATAGTGTAAATGTATTACAAGAGGCCCTGAAAGGAATGATATTAAGAAAACATTGCCAAATATTAGAACATTACTAAATATTAGAACTGGAACATACATATCAGAAAACACAAAATACTGTTGAAACTATTCTCAGGACAGAGGGAGAAGTTGTAGTGGGGAATAGAAATTGACTTGTGATTAGACAAACTAGGAGAACTGGGCTGGAGAGAACCCTGGGAGGCAGGCTTCAGCTCTTCTGGTGTGTGTGTGTGTGTGTGCGCGCGCTCAGTCAGGTCTGACTCTTTGTGGTCCATGGATTTTCCAGGAGTACATTGCCATGCTGTTCTTCAGTGTATCTTCCCAACCCAGGGATCCAGCCCTCATCTCCTGCAATGCAGGCAGATTCTTTACCACTAGCATGGAAGCCAGTAACCATGAAGCATGTACCTACTGTCCAGGTGGTAAAGTGTCAACAGATGAGCAAGTCTAGCCATAATCCTAGGGAAACCAAGGCTACTTAGGTTGGCTTCTGAGTCATCTGTGCACCCCTGTTCTCACTGCCCTCTCTCTCTACAGTTACTCTAAAAATACTCAGCCAGCCTTTTTCCAGCCTGACTAGCTTTAGTTATAAAATCGGTATCCAAAATGGTTAAACAATCTTTCCTGTGCAAATCTAGGAAATAAAAGAGCACTTAAGCCTGCTATTTTAAAATACAATAAATATTTTTCTTTGGGGCTTGGAAATTGTTACAAAAATACTTATGGTCCCTATGTGAAAAGGGGTTTTCATGTTTAATTATATATATACAATAATAATAGTTTCCCCACCAGTTGTTAAAAGCACTTCTAAGTGGTGATATTCTCCCAGGGTGTAGGGATAAGGAATATGACGGTCCAAAACCAGAATTCCAGATGCTTATCTGTTCTCCACTTCCTCTGCTTTTGTCGTTCACACCTGCTGCTTGGATAGTCTAAGCTCCAGTTGTCTTTCGACCCCGCTGTTACAATTTTAAAACTGTGCAAAGAACAAGAGGGCATAATGTATTTTGAACTCCTCTCTCTCTTTTTTTTCTGTTGACATGGACAGTTTCCTCAGTCTAGTAAGTGTTAAATTGGCTTTCTATTGTGACCTTGACTTTTATATATACTTCTGTGGTCATACTAACATTTTTACAAAACCAGAAAAATTTTTTCCTGATGCTGTAAGTGTGAACATCCACATGGTTATTTTTAGCCAGTTATTTGTTAGATACTAGTCAGTTCACATCTGATTGGATTCTGTAGTTTATTTTCTTCATTATGTAATTGGTGGACTTTATTAAAGGTTAGTTTCATAAAGTCAGTTCTCAGCTAGGAGACTAGTGGTCTCCTAGCTGTCTAAATGGAGGAGACTTTTATCCATGTGTGAAGCAGATTAAAATAATAGTCAGAATCTAGCAATAAGGAGCAGCAGCACTTACATTGAAAAATTAACGCAGTTGTATTAAAAATTGCCCCATCTCTTCAATGAAATTGTATTTCTTTCCTAGGCATATATGTTATGAAATTTATGTTGATAGAATTTTATTTCTGTTTCTTGGTTTATAATTTTCATGTGGGTTGAATCTAACTCAGAGAATGAAATTTCTTAGTCTGAGTCAAATTTGAAATCTGTGGATAACATGTGTTTTTTCCCCTGACAGTGTCCTAATATTCCCACACTCTCTTAATCTTCTAGGGTGATTCTGTTTTTCCTTCCAGAAAATATGTTATTTGCTCGTGAGTTTATGTCATTGTAAAGTTTTCTGCTAGCATTCAAGAGTAGGTTTATCAACATAATAAAGTCCTAGATATGCATTGCCAAAGGAACATGGGGATTTTGCCCTCAAATGCTTTAGTATATGCTACTGTGTCACTTAAGAGAAACTAATATATCTGTTTTCTGCATACATAAATTACAACATAGTTGAAACTAGTGAAGAAGGAAACTATTAGTTATTTCTATTTTTTTGTAAAAACTAGGCCAAAGCTTGCTGGCTTTAAAAACAATTTTTTGGGCAGGTCTTTGGATCTCTCACCTGAACTCACTTAGGCTTACTCAAGCATTGAGTTCAGGTGATCGTTTAAAATGGCTTAACTCCCATATCTGATAGTTAGTGGTACTGGCTAACAGCTGGGATACCTTGGTACCAGGAAAAAACTCTGTGAGGTTTGAGCTATAGTGTGAGGTTCTCAGAGCAGAACTCCAGGATCGCCAAATCCCATGCAAAATCACTTATTAAACCTCTACTTGCTTCGCATTTGTCAATGTGACCTTGGCCAAAACCAGTCACATGGCCAAGGCCAGAGTCTATACGGGAGTGGTCTTAGATGGCAGCTCTTGATGGGAGGAATGCCAGAGAATTTGTCCCTATTTTTTTCTCTACACTGGCAGCTTTTCCCCTCTTCTAAAAATCCTTTTTCCTTTGTAAGTAAATCATAATCCATCCCAAATCGGGAAAGTATTGCCGGACTCCCTTACCTTGGTATGGCTAACATGGAAGCTTTGTATTCAAACAAAAACATGTGTCATTAATAAAAGGGTTAAAATGCAATCATTTCAATTTACTAATCATGAAAATACAGTTATTAAATTAACAGAGATGAAGATTGATTTGGGGCTTCCCTGGTGGCTCAGATGGTAAAGAATCTGCCTGCAATGCAGGAAACTGGGGTTCGAGCCCTGGGTCAGGAATATCCCCTGGAGAAGGAGCCTCCCAACTTCAGTATTCTTGCCTGGAGAATTCCATGAACAGAGGAGCCTGGTGGGCTAAAGTCCATGGTGTCTTTTTTAAAACCATGCTTATGATTACCATACATCCCAAACCAAAACTAGCCAATATTGTAATTTCTCATTCATACACTGGTTATCCTCCCAACTAATAGCTGTTTGAGGAGAAAAGAAGAACAGTGGGCCAAAAAGGAAAAGGGAGCTAAGAATTGTACAATGGTGCCTTAGAAATGAATTCTGCAGTAGGAAATAATAGCACAGGAATGCCACCCACCATCTGGGCCAGGTAGATGGCACTTGATGTAACAAAATGGTTATAGTAATGCATAGTGATGCAAACAAACCCACAAAAACCCACATATTTACATGAAGTATTGTAATTTGTAAAACATTTTCATATTGCACGTGTCCTCAAGATAACTACCTAAAGATATGTTACTTGTCTTTTTGCAGCTGATTACAGTTTAGGGAACTTCAGGTCTCCTGCATTGCAGGTGGATTCTTTGCCATCTGAGCCAGCAGGGAAGCCCACGAACTTCATTAATGGTTCAGAACTGTAGCACTGTCAGATGAAAGAGCCAGGATCTAAAGATTTCTGATAGCCAGTCCTCCTGTCCTTGTTTCACATTGAAACTTCATGCAAAACACGCTGTGGAAGCAGACAGAGAAACAAGCAGAAATGAATTTTGAAGTTTTACAAGACACAATATATTCCAAAGACGGAAATTGACATCCTTGTTTGTTTTGTTTTAGTTGTAATTGATAGAAGTCCTACAGGGGACAGATTTAGTCTTCCCATACTCCTGATCCAATGAAGAGAAAATGGGAAGCAACACTGAAGCAGATTGAGGAGCGAGCATCCCATTATGAGAGGAAACCGTTGTCCTCGGTGTACAGACCGAGGTTGTCCAAGCCAGAAGAACCACCTTCCATTTGGAAACTGTTTCATCGGCAAACTCAGGCTTTTAATTTTGTTAAAAGCTGTAAACAGGTAATTGTACTCATCTTTTTCTTTAGGGCTACTATAACTTAAGATTTCTAAAAAGACTCTGTTGTCTGTCTTCATTTCAGGCCACATATTTTACCAGAAGAATTTAATTGCAGTCTTTTTATACTATTTAGGAAAAATATCCCTATGAATCATTAACCATTTACTTTATATGAATAATGAAAAAGGGTGACATATCTGGTGCCAAATAGTTTAAAAATTTTGTAATGACTTGGAAATGAAGCTATGCTTAGAGGAAAAATGACTGTTCGTGGACTGAAAAATAATAGTATGAGTTTAAAACTAAAATAATACCCACAGAAATATCAGCAAAGAGAGTGAGTGGTGTGTGGGATTTTAAGGATGAAATTAGGGATCAGAGATTTGAATTGGAACAATGGCAAATGACAATGTCTCAGATGTCATAGCATTGATAAGCCCTGGAACTTAAATCATTCTACCAGAGCACCCATGTTTCTCTCTCTCTTCTGTCCCCTTTGTGTTTTGGAGTAGTAGAGTGGATTTCTCATAATTCCCAACACATTAGGATAGTGGGAGGAAGATGTGCTTGCTGCATGCTTGCCTTACAAAGGGGATGGTACTCAAAAATAAACAAGCAGCTGTGTATTGCACATCGTTTGCTTCTTGGGCCCTGTTGGGAATATAAAAAAATATAATGAAAAGAGGCATGTATCCAGCATAAATCCGGCATAAGTGAAATATATTGTGATTCCACTCATTGATGATCAATAAAAATATGCTAAATGTTTTTAAGGAGGAGGACCTTCTTTCCCTAGTAACTTGTTAAAGTTAAGCATTTTAAAACTTTGCTTAAGCTTTTGAGATTAACAGGCAAATATATTTTTTAAGTGGCTCCCATGTTTTTTTGTATGTTCTAGGGAATTTATTAATTTTATAATAGTGTTCAGGTAGTTTTAAGAATTACATAAATTAGTAAAATTACAGTAGGAAGTCAAATGATTACAAAATATTTATTTTTTTTCTTTTTAGTGTGGATGTTCGCGCCTTAAACATGTATTACCTGAGTGACTAAATAGAAGTAAAAACAACTAGATTTTGACTGGCATTGATTTAGTGATTAATTTTCTTATTTTTAATAATACAAATGTTCCAGTTTTTGACAATTTGGTAAAATTCTATATGAACATTTACTAGCTATAGTTGATTTTGAATTTGCATTTTTACTAATTTTTGATAGTTTTGATTTTATAAAGGAAGTTCATGTATTTGCTTTGGAATGCAAAGTGGGTGATGGACAGCGCATTTACCTCGTAACAACCTATACTCAACTTTGGTTTTATTATAAATCCCGGTAAGTAGCTTTTAAAAGACAGCACGTTGAAGTTACATTTCCTTCATCTGGAGATGCTTGTGAAGTTAAATCAGGCTGCCTGGGCTTTCATAGTTCCCAATCACCAGTTAGTTACTCCTTTACTAGTAGAATTGAATTCTGAAGTTTCCTTGTCATAAGCAACACTGAATCTCAGCAGGTGCTAGGAGAGAAAAATTGTGTGTGTTTGAATTCCTGTGCCACGTGATGACGCGATTCCCCCATCACTTTTTTGTTCAAATTAGTATAAATGTTTTATTTGCATGTGATATCACTAAGCAGTTTATCAATCAATTCAACATCTGTTCTTAATAACCCATATTAAAGTCATACATCTTTTTTCAAATTACTCAAATGACACCTTTATTTTTAGTTAATTTTCATTTATGGATGCCTTTCAGTTTTCTATCACCTGGACAGAGCCATGAATTCTGTCAATTTTTTCCATTTCTGGCATTTGTAGAGATCTCTGCAAATAGAGAAATCCGTATATATATCTTCCCCTGGCTAACGTCACACCTTTTTCTCCCCTGAGCATTCTTAACGTCTGAGGCCAGAGCCGGGGCCAGACTGAGAGGAGAGTGGGCACACTGTTTTTATTGCTGCTTCTGTTTTACCTTTCCCTTCTTAAAGTCGTACTCCTCTTGGTACCAGTGAGAATGAAATTGCAGATGTGAGCGTTGAAAGCTCCTTGAAGTCAGATGATTCAGAATGTGTGTAAGCAGTTTTTAAAATATTCTTAATGAAAATGTGAAAGTTAAAAATTTTCTTTAAAAATTCAGGGACTCCCAAGTATATGTGATCCCGGGATCCCAGTTTGAGAAAGTTCTTTTCTCAAACAAAATTTGCTTCATGGTAATATCAAAAGCAAATGTAAAAGTGATGTCTGATATCAAAATCATCTGTGAATAAATAACAGTATGAAGTTAGACTGTATTTTCGTTAAGTAGTGTTACAGAATGTGATTATTATATCTTGTTTGATGGAAACTCTTGATACTGTGATCCGTAAACTTGGGGTCAGCAGTTGTTCATTTTATCTTGTCTTCACAATGTCATAGTTGTATGTCATTAAATCACAGTTAATATGCTATTTTGAGATACAAGAGCAGCTTCTATGATTTAAAAAGAATGAGATATAAGCCTAACAATCTTGAATTATTCAATTCAGAAGAAATCTCTTACACTGCTATGAAGTCATTCCTGAAAATGCTGTGTGCAAGCTTTATTTTGATTTGGAATTTAACAAACTTGCCAATCCAGGAGCTGATGGGAAAAAGATGGTTGCATTACTCATTGAGGTAAATTTCAGACTCAGGTTTTTCTCCTTATGTCTACTTGTATATCTTTTCGTCATTCAGTCCTGAAAAGAATTAAACGAATCCAGCCCATGTAACATAAAGGTTCAGTGTTTCTCCTCCTTTTTCTTGTTGCTTGTACTTTTGCCTTTCATTCCTTAATGAGCACTCCTCAGAGTAAACCTCTGAAAAGGAGGAGGTTTCAGTTTGTGTTTGTATATTTCATAATATTACTGTATCCAATTAAAAAAAACCGAGAAAAGTGGCAGTTTGGGAATTTTCTGTTTCTTATATATTCTTTTACATTACAGTTGATTCTGAATATCAAATGAAGTAATTTTTATAGTAGAAATTGAGTTCTGAGATAAAATTCAAGAAAATTCAGATAAAAATAGCATGAGAATTTTTGAGCTGACAAATTTTGGAAACTATTCTTACATCATCATAAATGAGGAAGCTAAAGCCTAGAGAGACTTAATTCCAGTTCCAGGTCCAACAACTAGTTACTGGCAAAACCTGGTCTAGAAACATATCATTATTTTTAACAAAGAGAAAAGTGTAGTTCTAGTATTTATTTTTGATTTAGCAATGTCAACTAGGAAGTTAGTAATAAAAGGAATATGGGCTTGTGCAACTAAGCTCTATTAGGTTCATTTATAAAATCTTTTAAGATTGTATTGGTTAAGGTGTACTATATTAACTATTGTTTGTCCTCAGAGTAGGTATTAACAGTAACTGTTTTTTGTTTTAGATGTTAACTGTAGATGACTCATAATGTTAGAAATACATCCAAATTAAAATGTTTTTGATTAAGAATATCTGCTGATTATGATCGATGTCTACATGTTTTATTATGTTTATTTGAAAAAGATATTCAAATGCTGTTTAAAAAAAAATTAGCTTTCTCCTGGCTTTGAAGCAAAAAAAGTACACATAAGTTCCCCTAGCCCTCCCAAAAAACAGCAAAAAAGTTATGTTTTTCTTAAGGTAGCCATTGGACTCTTAAAAATAAATTTAAATGTTTTATTTCATTATAGTTGTTATGTTTAATTTTTAACCTGAATTACATTTTAAATAATTGATAAACACTGACTCTCTTCTGATGTATGATATACACTTCTACTACCTAAGGAAGTGGTCTTTGGCGAACAAGGAGTTAAGATTGAGACTTTTTTCCACTGACACTTTAATACTGTTAAAAAAGAAGTACTTCATTGTATTAGAAACTAGAAACTTATCCCTAAAGGAATCAATACTAGTGCAAATCCTATTTTTAATAATGATTAATGAACATTGGTATGGCAAAGATCATGTAGGTATTTTTTCTTTTTCATTCTTTACACTCTTACACAAATTAGTCTTGAACCACTAATCTTTTACATCAGCAAAAGTTGGAAAAAGTTGTAGAAATCTGAATTTAAAATTATACAGCATTTTTATTTAACACATTTACCGTGTTGATAGAAAATTATTAGGATTATTATACTTATATGATCTTATAAATGATTATATTGAAATTAATTTCATTTATTAGTTACTTTGTAATAAGCTTATAATCCAGTAAGTACTTTTCCTTTAGAGTCTCTGTGAGGAGGTGTAAGTTAGATTAACTGTTACAACAGATTGTTAATAAGTAACTGGCTAATCATAACTAGTGATAATATATAATGGTCTTTGATTCAGTAACTTAACTGACAATTTCAGTAAGCAACTTCTGCCAAATGGAGTGAATTCTGGTGCTTAAAGTGTTTTATAAAACTGTTGATAGGTAACATCACTCAAATAATCATTTATTTTAACGTCTGGATTTTACAATTTAAATAAATTAAAAACTTTAAAAATTGAGTTAAGTTACAGTATTATGTTAGTTTCAGGTGTACAATATAGTGATTTAAAACTTATAGATTATAAATTTTATTTTAAATTTAACTTGGAAAAGAGAAGGGAATTATGAATATTTTTATTACCTCAGAATTACTACATTAATTCTGTAGAGCTCCAAAGTTCAAAACTCCACTTTATTAATTTATCAAAATCCTTTCAGTCTGTCCTGTTGTCAGTGTGGCTAAGCATTGAGAATACAATGGTTAGCCCAAAGAGGCATGATTTCTGCTTTTGTAGTTTATCGTGTAATGGAGGATAATAAGTTAGGAGAGATTTACTTCCATAATAAAGGCCTAAAACTAAAATGGCATAAACAAGACAGAAAGTTATTTCTCTCTCATGTAACACCTGGATGTGACTCTACTGTATTAGAGATGAGGCTTGTTGCTTTGCTGTTCCTAAGACGCCTTTATTTACATTGTCCAAGAGGGCTCACCACCCCTATGTCTGCATTTTAGTCTGTGGAACAGGGGGAAGGGTGAGCATGCCTGTCAGCTTTCAGACTGTAACGTAGAAGTGGAATATTGTCCTTCAGCTCACATCCGTTGTCCAGAACTTGGTCACATGGCCCCCACCTTACTGCAAGGGAGTCTGGGAAACGTGGTCCTTTTTCTGGACGATATTGTATCTATCCATAATCAGGGTTCAATGACTACAGAAGCAGGAGAGAACAGATAGAGAGATTCTCTGTAATATAGAGGAAACTTATCAAAAATTTCATGCAAGTTAACATAAAACAGCAGCTGTGTAAGTGCTGCAACTCGAGGTAGAGTATATGGGGGAATTTGATGTAGATAAGGCAATTAGGAGGCCTTCTCAAAAAACTTACTGAAGGAGAGTAGGATCAGAGAGCCTGGTGGGAGATGGCATGCTATAAGAATGTCAAAATAACATTAATAAACACAATGTATTGCTTAACTATTAGGTGTCTAGGGCTTCCCTCAGAGCTCACTTGGTAAAGAATCTGCCTGCAATGCAGGAGACATGGGTTCAATCCCTGGGTCGGGTGGATCCCCTGGAGAAGGAAATGGTAACCCACTCCAGTATTCTTGCCTGGAGAATGCCATGGACGGAGGAGCCTGGCAGGCTACAGTCCACGGGGTAACAAGAGTCAGACACGACTTAGCGACCAAACCACCACCACCATTGGGTGTCTAATCCCAAGATAACCCTGAACGGTGGTTCTTAGTATGTCCATTTTGCAAAAGAGAAGACTGAGGCTTCATAAGTGACCCATCCGATGGCTGCACAGCCAGTGCTTTTACGCAGTTATGTGTACCAAGCACTGGGCCAACTCTTTACTCTCATTTTTCTGCTTCTTAACAACAACCCGAAAAGTTGGGTTCTATCATCATCCCATTTTGCAGTTGAGTAATCAGCCCTGGGATTTCTTTGGAAGGAATGATGCTAAAGCTGAAACTCCAGTCCTTTGGCCACCTCATGCGAAGAGTTGACTCATTGGAAAAGACTCTGATGCTGGGAGGGATTGGGGGCAGGAGGAGAAGGGGATGACAAAGGATGAGATGGCTGGATGGCATCACTGACTCGATGGATGTGAGTCTGAGTGAACTCCGGGAGTTGGTGATGGACAGGGAGGCCTGGCTGGGCTGCGATTCGTGGGGTCGCAAAGAGTCGGACACGACTAAGCGACTGAACTGAATGTTAGGTTTGGACTTGACTAAAGTGACAGATTTGTTAAGTGGCAAAGCTAGAACTCAAATCTAGGTCTTTCTGATTTTTTATTGAAGGATAATTGCTTTACAGAATTCTGTTGTTTTCTGTCAAAGCTCAACATGAATCAGCCATAGGTATACATATATCCCCTCCCTTTTGAACCTCCCTCCCATCTCCCTCCCCATCCCACCCTTCTAGGTTGATATAGAGCCCCTGTTTGAGCTTCCTTAGCCATACAGCAAATTCCCGTTGGCTGTTTATTTTACATGTGGCAATGTAAGTTTCCATGTTACTCTTTCCATACATCTCACCTTTTTGTCCCCTCTCCCCATGTCTGTAAGTCTGTTCTCTATGTCTGTTTCTCCATTGCTGCCATGTAAGTAAACTCTTCAGTACCATTTTTCTAGATTCTGTATTTGTGCATTAGAATATGATATTTATCTTTCTCTTTCTGACTTCACTCTGTATAATAGGTTCTAGGTTCATCCACCTCAGGACTGACTCAAATGCATTCCTTTTTATGGCTGAGTAATATTCCATCGTGTACATGTACCACCACTTCTTTATCCATTCATCTGTCAGTGGACATCTGTGTTGCTTCCATGTTCTAGCTATTGTAAATAGTGCTTTAATGAACAGTGGGATACATGGGACTTTTTCAGTTTTGGTTTTCCTCAGGGTATAAGCCTAGGAGTAGGATTGCTGGGTCATATGGTGGTTTTATTCCTAGTTTTTTTTAAGGAGTCTCCATACCGTCTTCCATAGTGTCTATATTAATTTCCATTCCCACCAGTAGTGCAAGAGCGTTCCCTTTTCTCCACACCCTCTCCAGCATTTATTGTTGGTAGACTCTTTGATGATGACCATTCTGACTGGTGTGAGGTGATATCTCATTGTAGTTTAGAGTTGCATTTCTTTAATAATGAACGATGTTGAGCTTCTTTTCATGTGTTTGTCAGCCATCTGTATGTCTTTTTGACGAATGTCTGTTTAGGTCTTTTTCCCACTTTTTGATTGGGTTGTTTGTTTTTCTGGTATTGAGTTGTATGAGCTGCTTGTATATTTTGGAAATTAATCCTTTGTCAGTTGTTTCATTTGCTATTATTTTCTCCCATTCTGAGGGTTGTCTTTTCACCTTGCTTATAGTTGGAGATCCAACCAGTCCATTCTAAAGGAGATCAGTCCTGGGTGTTCTTTGGAAGGAATGATGCTAAAGCTGAAACTCCAGTACTTTGGCCACCTCATGCGAAGAGTTGACTCATTGGAAAAGACTTTGATGCTGGAAGGGATTGGGGGCAGGAGGAAAAGGGGACGACAGAGGATGAGATGGCTGGATGGCATCACCGACTCAATGGATGTGGGTTTGGGTGAACTCCGGGAGTTGGTGATGGACAGGGAGGCCTGGCGTGCTGCAGTTCATGGGGTCGCAAAGAGTCGGACACGACTGAGCAACTGAACTGAACTGAACTTATAGTTTCCTATGCTGTGCAAAAGCTTTTCAGTTTAATCAGGTCCCACTTGTTTACTTTTGTTTTTATTTCCGTTAATCTTGAGAGATGGGTCTTGAGGACCTAGCTTTGATTTATGTCATCAGGTGTTCTGCCTATGTTTTCCTCTAAGAGTTTTATAGTTTCTGGTCTTACATTTAGGTCTTTAATAGAGTTCATCTCTGTGTATAGTGTTACGAAGTGTTCTAATTTCATTCTTTTACATGTAGTTGTCCAGTTTTTCCAACACCATTTATTGAAGAGGCTGTCTTTGCCCCATTGTATTTTCTTGCCTCCTTTGTCAAAAATAAGGTGAAAAATAAGATATCCATAGGTGCATGGGTTTATTTCTGGGCTTTCTATCTTGTTCCATTGGTCTGTATTTCTGATTTTGTGCCAGTACCATACTGTCTTGATGACTGTAGCTTTGTGGTATAATCTGAAGTCAGGAAGGTTGATTCTTCAGCTCCATTCTTCTTTCTCAAGACAGCGTTGGCTATTAGGGGTCTTTTGTGTTTCCATGTGAATTGTGCAATTTTTTGTTCTAGATCTATGAAAAATGTCATTGGTAATTTGATAGGGATCACATTGAATCTGTAGACTCTGTTTGGTAATATAGTCATTTTCACAATATTGATTCTTCCTACCCAGGAACATGGAATATCTCTCTATCTGTTAATGTCATCTTTGATTTCTTTTTAGTGTCTTATAATGTTCTGTGTACAGTTCTTTTGTCTCCGTAGGTAAGTTTATTCCTAGATATTTAATTCTTTTTGTTGCAATGGTGAACAACCATTGATTGATTCCTTAATTTCTCCTTCTGATTTTTCATTGTTAGTATATAGAAATACAAGTGCTTTCTGTGTATTGATTTTGTATCCTGCAACTTTGCTAAATTCACTGATTAGCTATAGTAATTTACTAATACTATCTTTAGGGTTTTCTATGTACAGTATCATGTCTTCTGCAAACAGAGCTTTGCTTCTTTTCTGATCTGGTTTCCTTTTATTTCTTTTTCTTCTCTGATTGCTGTAGCTAGGACTTCCAGAACTATGTTGAATAATGGTGAGGAAAGTGGACACCCTTGTCTTGTTCCTGATCTTAGGGGGAATGCTTTCAGTTTTCATCATTGAGAATAATGTTTGCCATAGGCTTATCGTATATGGCCTTTACGATGTTGAGGTAGGTTCCTTCTGTGTCCGTTTTTTGAAGAGTTTTAATCATAAATGGGTGCTGAATTTTGTCAAAGGTTTTTTGTGCATCTATTGAGATGATCATATGGTTTTTAATCTTTCAATTTGTTAATATGTTGTATCACATTGATTTGCATATATTGAAGAATCCTTGCACCCCTGGAATAAACCCAACTTGGTCATGGTGTATGAGCTTTTTAATATGTTGTTGAATTCTGTTTGCTAAAATTTTGTTGAGGATTTTTGCATCTATGTTCATCAGTGATATTGGCCCATAGTTTTCTTTTTTTGTGCTGTCTTTGTCTGGTTTTGGTATCAAGGTGATGGTGGCTTCATAAAATAAGTTTGGAAGTGTTCCTCCTCCTGCAATTTTTTGAAAGAGTTTTAGAAGGATAGGCATTAGCTCTTCTCTAAATGTTTGATAAAAGTCTCCTGTGAAGCCATCTGTTCCTGGGCTTTTGTTTTTGGGGAGAATTTTGATCACAGCTTCAATTTCAGTGCTTGTAATTGGGTTGTTCATAATTTCTATTTCTTCCTAGTTCAGTCTTGGAAGATTGAACTTTTCTAAGAATCTGTCCATTTCTTCCAGGTTATCCATTTTATTGCCATATAGTTGTTCATAATAGTTTCTTATCCTTTGTATTTCTGCATTGTCTGTCGTAACCTCTCCTTTTTCATTTCCAATTTTGTTGATTTGATTCTTCTCTTTTTCTTGATGAGTCTGGCCAAAGGTTTGTCAATTTTGTTTATCTTCTCAAAGAACCAGCTTTTAGTTTTATTCATCTTTACTATTGTTTCTTTTTCATTTATTTCTGCTTAGGTCTTTATGATTTCTTTCCTTCTACTAATTTTTTGTTGTTGTTGTTCTTTTTCCAGTTGTTTTAGGTGTAAAGTTAGGTTGTCTGTTCGATGTTTTTCTTGTTTCTTGAGGTAGGATTGTATTGCTCTAAACTTCCCTCTTAGAACTGCTTTTGCTGCATCCTGTAGATTTTGAGTTGTCGTGTTTTTATTGTCATTTGTTTCTAGAAATTTTTTTATTTCCCTTTTGATTTCTTCAGTAACCAGTTGGTTATTTAGAAACATATTGTTTAATCTCCGTGTGTCTGTGTTTTTTACAGTTTTTTCCTTGTAATTGATATCTAGTCTCATAGCATTGTGGTCAGAGAAGATGCTTGATACGATTTCAATTTTCTTAAATTTACTGAGGTTTGTTTTATGACCCCAGATGTGATCTATCCTGGAATATGTTCCATGAGCATTTGAGAAGAAGGTGTATTCTGCATTTGGATGGAATGTCCTGAAGATATCAATGAGATCCATCTCATCTAATGTATCACTTAAGACTTGTGTTTCCTTATTAATTTTCTGTTTTGATGATCTGTCCATTGGTGTGTGTGGGGTGTTAAAGTCTCCTGCTATTATTGTGTTACTGTCAATTTCTCCTTTTGTGTCTGTTCCTGTTTGTCTTATGTATTGAGGTGCTCCTATATAGGTTGCATAGATATTTGTAATTGTTATGTCTTCCTCTTGGATTGATCTCTTGATCATTGTGTAGTGTCTTTCTTATCTCTTGTAATCTTGTTTATTTTAAGGTCTATTTTGTCTGATATGAGGATTGCTACTCCAGCTTTCTTTTGCTTCCTATTTGCATGGAATATATTTTTCCATCCTCTCACTTTCAGTCTATGTGTGTCTTTAGGTCTGAAGTGGGTTTCTTGTAGACAGCATATATATGGGTCTTGTTTTTGTATCCATTCAGCCAGTCTGTGTCTTTTGGTTGGAGCATTTAATCCATTTACATTTAAAGTAATTATTGATATATATGTTCCTTTTGCTATTTTCTTAATTTTGGGGGGTTGGTTTTGTAGATCTTTTTCTTTCTCTTGTATTTCTTGACTATATAAGTCCCTTTAACATTTGTTGTAAAGGTGGTTTGGTGGTGCTGAATTCTCTTAATTTTTGCTTGTCTGAAAAAAGCTTTTTATTTTTCCATCAATTTTGAATGAGATCCTTGCCAGGTACAGTAATCTTGGTTGTAGATTTTTCCCTTTCAGTACTTTAAATATGTCCTGCCATTCCCTTCTGACCTGCAGAGTTTCTGCTGAAAGATCAGCTGTTAAATGTATGGGGTTTCCCTTGTATGTTACTTGTTGCTTCTCCCTTGCTGCTTTTAAGATTCTTTCTTTGTATTTAGTCTTTGTTAGTTTGATTATTATGTGTCTCGGTGTGTTTCTCCTTGGGTTTATCTTGTATGGGACTCTTTGTGCCTCTTGGACTTGATTGACTATTTCCTTTTCCATGTTGGGGAAATTTTCAACTATAATCTCTCCAAAAATTTTCTCATACCCTTTCTTCTTCTCTTCCTCTGGGACACCCATAATTCCCAGGTTGGTGCGTTATATTATCCCAGACGTCTCTGAGACTATCCTCAGTTCTTTTCACTTTATTCTGCTCTTCAAAAGTTACTTCCACCATTTTATCTTCCAGCTCACTGATTTGTTCTTCTGCTTCAGATTTCTGCTATTGATTCCTTCCAGAGTATTTTTAATTTCAGTAATTGTGTTCTTTGTCTCTGTATGTTTATTCTTTAATTCTTCTAGGTCTTTGTTAATTGATATTTGCATTTTCTCTGTTTTGTTTTCAAGGTTTTTTTTTTATCATCTTTACTATCATTATTCTGAATTCTTATTCAGGTAGTTTGCCTATTTCCTCTTCACTTATTTGGACTTGTGTTTTTAGTTTGTTCCTTCATTTGTGTAGTATTTCTCTGCCTTTTCATTTTTCTTTTTTAAACTTACTGTGCTTGAGATCTCCTTTTCCCAGGATTCATGGTTGAATTCTTTCTTCCTTTTGGTTTCTGTCCTCCTGAGGTTGGTCTGGTGGTTTGTCTAAGCTTCCTATAGGGTGAGATTTGTGCTGAGTTTTTTGTTGTTGTTTTTTTGTTTGTTTTTCCTCCTATGGGCAAGTTGAGTGAGGTGGTAATCCTGTCTGCTGATGGTTGGGTTTGTATTTCGTTTTGTTTGTTGTTTAGATGAGATGTCCCGCACAGGGTGCTACTGGTGGTTGGGTGATGCTGGGTCTTGTATTTAAGTGGTTTCCTTTGTGCGATTTCTCACTGTTTGATCCTCCCTAGGGTTAGTCCTGGTAGTCTAGGGTCTTGGAGTCAGTGCTCCCACTCCAAAGGCTCCAGGCTTGATCTCTGCCTCAGGAGGAGCCCCCGCTGCCCTCTGCTCCCATGGCCGGGGCGGGGGCTCCTGCAGTCCTTCCCTGCTGCTGACCTGTTCTCCACGGCTCTTCGGCTGTTTCTTTGGGACCCCTCCTGGGCTCCGGGCCTCACCTCATTCCCGGGGTTGCTGAGCTTCCTTTCCAGCATCACACTGGAAACGTTAGATGTTCAGCTCACTCCCTGTTTCCCATTTCCTGACATTGTTTCTGGTCTTTCTTATTTCTAGTCGTGTCCTCCTGACCCTGCACTCGCTACTTTTCCTGTGATGCATAACTGTCTTTATTATCATTATCTAGCCCTGGAGGCCTTATTCTTGGAGGTAGATTTGGGCTCAGTGGTCTTGAAGAGTTGGACACGACTGAGTGACTTCACTTTCACTTTTCACTTTCATGCATTGGAGAAGGAAATGGCAACCCACTCCAGTGTTCTTGCCTGGAGAATCCCAGGGACTGGGGAGCCTGGAGGGCTGCCGTCTATGGGGTCACACAGAGTTGGACACGACTGAAGTGACTTAGCAGCAGCAGCAGTACATGAGGAACTTTCTGAAAACTAAAATTATAAACAACAGAATTAGTGACTTTTTAACTCATAGATAATATTTAAAGAGCTGCTTAAAAATATTTTTATTTTGATTTTGGAGATTAACATATAAGGTAAATTATTTGAATCTTGAGAGGCCTTTAATCCGGAGAGCCTATGAATTTTTGAACATAAATGTGTAGTAATTTAAATATGCATATTTCAATAAAGTAATTCAACAAATTGTTATGTAATCTGATATCAAAATAGGTTAGGTTTATTTGTACTAAGATTTGAATTTTGCTTATGAAAAAAGTTTAAAACAAATTTAAAATAATGTCTAATTCTCTTTGCATTCTCAGCATGTTTGTAAAGCCCTTCAAGAGTTTTACACAGTTAACTGTTCAGCTGAAGATGTTCTCAACTTGGATTCTAGCACTGAGGAAAAATTTAGCCGCCATTTAATATTTCAACTCCATGATGTGGCATTTAAAGATAATATTCATGTTGGTAAGTGAACTGTTTTTTTTTAAGTTGCAGTTATATTGAAAACATATTTTCCTTTCTTCTTAACGTTTTGTATTTGTCACATTTTTAATGGTCATTAATTAGCCTGTCCTAAAAAATTAATCATGATTTTTCATGTTTTCAGTATTTGCCTCTAGTTCTAGACTTCCTTCTGTGCCCGACACAGTTTAGATGGATTCGCGTACTCAGGATATCTTTGGCAGTGGTGCCTCTTGCTTTGGATACTGGGATGGTCATGCGTGCCACGGGCCTGGTTTTTATTCCAAGAAGAGTCGTTTCAGAAGTTTTCTGGGTAATGCAGGAGAGACCCAATTCAGGTCTTAACCTGCGATGCCTCAGATTGGGATTTCTGACCTTTGCTTTAGCATTGTAGCATTGCTTTATCCTTTAATACATAAGGGCTGGGCTTGGGTTCCAGGCCACACTCATGAAGCCTTGTTTGTTGTTCCAGGTCAAATATTAGGGTGGGGAGAAGTCTAGATGTGTAACCCTGAAAGTATAACCAGAGGATTAATTCCAGGACTGGACATTTAGGGGTACAGGCCCAGATATAAGTGAAATCAGTGCACAGGAGAACAAATAGGCAGAAAGGGAACACTGAAAACCAAGGTCTGAATAAAGGTCAAACTCCTGAGTGTATGTCTTAGCAGAGGTAGGGCAAGCAGGTGACTGACTGAAGTTCAGGTAACAGGTAATCCATTCAGAACAACTGTCTGACAATTTCAAGGGTACCAAGGGCAAAGGCATGAACATAGCTATAAATGGACTGGCATAAAGGTCAAGGTCTAATTGCTAGAGTAGGGTAACACTAGGTCAAGTGGCCTAGTGTGCTGTGTACCAAGGACTCATTATCTTCCCATTTTGTTTGCTTAGTTGGATATTTCTTCTCTCTTTAGTCCCTAGTTGTTCAGTTGATCAGTCATGTCTGATTCTTTGAGATCATATGGACTCCAGCACACCAGGCTTCCCTGTCCCCTACTATCTCCTGGAGCTTGCTCAAACTCATATTCATTGAGCCAATGAGGCCATCCAACCATCTCATCCTCTGTTGCCCCCTTCTCCTCCTGCCTTCAATCTTTCCCGGCATCAGGGTTTTTTCCAATGAGTTTGCTCTTCACATCAGGTGGCCAAAACATTGGAGCTTCAGTATCAGTCCTTCCAGTGAATATTCAGGGTTGATTTCCTTTAGGACAGACTAGTTTGATTTTGTCCAAGGAACTCTTAAGAGTCTTTTCCAGCATCACAGTTTGAAAGCATCAGTTCTTTGGCACTCAGCCTTCTTTATGGTCCAACTCTCACATCTGTATATGACTACTGGAAAAACCATAGCTTTGACTGTATGGACCTTTGTCACCAAAGTGATGTCTCTGCTTTTTAATACGCTGTCTAGATGTGTCAGAGCTTTTCTTCCAAGGTGTCAGAGCTTTTGTTCCGAGGAGCAAGCGTTTCTTAATTTCATGGCTGCAGTCACTGTTTGCAGTGATTTTGGAGCCTAAGAAATAAAGTCTGTCACTGTTTCCACTTTTTCCTCTTCTATTTGCCATGAAGTGATGGGACTGGATGCCATGATCTTAGTTTTCTGAATGCTGAGATTTAAGCCAGCTTTTTCACTCTCCTCTTTCACTTGCATCAAGAGGCTCATTAGTTCCTCTTTGCTTTCTGCCATTAGAGTGGTGTGATCTGCATATCTGAGGTTATTGATATTTCTCCTGGCAATCATGATTCCAGCTTGAGCTTCATCTAGTCCGGCCTTTTGCGTAATGTACTCTGCATGTAGTTTAAATAAGCAGGGTGGCAGCATACAGCCTTGATATACTCCTTTTCCAGTTTTGAACCAGTTCATTGTTCCATGCCTGGTTCTAACTGTTGCTGCTTTTCCTGCATACACATTTCTCAAGAGGCAGGTAAGGTGGTCTGGCATTCCCATCTCTTGAAGAATTTTCCACAGTTTGCTGTGATCCACACAGTCAAAGGCTTTGGCACAGTCAGTGAAGCAAAAACAGATATTTTGCGGGAATTCCCTTGCTTTTTCTATGATCCAGTGGATATTGGCGGTTTGTTCTCTGGTTCCTCTGCCTTTTCTAAATCCAGCTTGTACATCTGGAAGTTCTCAGCTCACATACTGTTGAAGCCTAGCTTGAGGGATTTAGAGCATTACCTTGCATGTGAAATGAGTGCAATTATGCAGTAGTTTGAACATTCTTTGACATTGCCCTTCTTTGGGATTGGAATGAAAACTGACCTTTTCCAGTCCTGTGGCCACTGCTGAATTTTCCAAATTTGCTGACATATTGAGTGAAGCACTTTCATAGCATTATCTTTTAGGGTTTGAAATATCTCAGCTGGAATTCCATCACCTCCACTAGCTTTGTTTGTAGTGATGCTTCCTAAGGCCCACTTGACTTCACATTCCAGGATGTCTGGCTCTGTCAGTGATCACACCATTGTGGTTATCTGGGTCGTGAAGACCTTTTTGTACAGTTCTTCTGTGTATTCTTGCCACCTCTTCTTAATATCTTCTGCTTCTGTTAGGTCCATATCATTTCTGTCCTTAGCCCATCTTTGCATGAAATGTTCCCTTGATTGAAATGTATCTTGCATTTCATTCCCTTGCATGAAATGTATCTCTGATTTTCTTTAAGAGATCTCTAGTCTTCCCATTCTGTTGTTTTCATCTTTTATCACTGAGGAAGGCTTTCTTATCTCCTCTTGCTATTCTTTGGAACTCTGCATTCAGATGCTTATATCTTTCCTTTTCTCCGTTGCCTTTCACTTCTCTTCTTTTCTCAGCTATTTGTAATAGCTCAGATAATCCTCAGATAATCATTTTGCCTTTTTGCATTTCTTTTTCTTTGGGATGGTTTTGGTCACCACCTCCTATACAGTGGTACGAACCTCCATCCATAGTTCATTAGGCACTCTATCAGATCTAGTCCCTTAAATCTATTTCTCACTTCCACTGTATAGTCATCAGGGATTTGATTTAGGTCATACCTGAATGGTCTAGTGGTTTTCCCCACTTTCTTCAATTTAAGTCTGAATTTGGCAATAAGGAGTTCATGATCGGAGCCACAGTCAGCTCCCAGGCTTGTTTTTGCTGACTGAATAGAGCCTCTCCATCTTCACCTGCTAAGAATATCTAATCAATCTGATTTCAGTTAAGAACATCTGGTGATGTCCATGTGTAGAGTCATCTCTTGTGTTGTTGGAAGAGGGTGTGTGCTATGAGCAGTGTGTTCTTTAGGCAAAACTGTTAGACTTTGCCCTGCTTCAGTTTGTACTCTAGATTCAATACTTATTAATATCCAAGCTTTCATCCCTTGGATGTTAGTAATTATCCAATCTGAGCTTATCCTTCTCATTCTGTCTATAACCTTCATGATCATCCACTATCATGGCTTCAGTTCCCATTTGTGTGTTGATGACTCTCAAATCTTTATCTGCAGGCAAGATCGGTCTCACATTAGACATCCCCCCACACACTTGAAACGCGGCATGTCTTTAGCCACACTCCTCATCTTTTCCTCCAGACTTGCTCCTTCTCCTGGGGCACGTGTATCTGAGTGCTGTGAGCGTCCACCCAGTTACCTGAGTAGAAGTACTCTCACTCACCCACCCTACTCAGACAGCGAGAGGGATCTGATCATACCACTGTGTGCCTTGAACTGCTCCAGGATCATTCCTTGCCTTCAGGGAAAGGCGCAGAGGTTCTGGTTCGAAAGGTGAGGCCCACGGGCGCCGGCCTCGTCTCTAACCGCTTGGCTCTTCTTAGTCCGCCCTTCACTTAACTCCCAACAGGCCACGCTCTTCCTAGTGCTTTGCGCTGTTTTCGCCTCACTCTGGCCAGTTCGCTTGGTCTGTTGAGATTCCGTGTAGGCACTGTCATCTGAGAAGCCGTGTCTGTTACCTCTCAAACCCGAAGACGTTGGTTTGTGTGGCATCTGGGTTGCAGGGCGCACCCAGTACCTGTTCCGTCAAAGCAGCCACCGCCTTTCAGGGTAATTTCTTGTTTTTGTTTTGTTTTATCTGTTCTAGTTAATGTTTCCTTAGGGCATGGATTGATTCTTACTCACTATTGTATTTCCAGATCTTATCAGGTAATAATGTCTTCATCAGTAACATTAATAAGATAACAATCATAAATACAAGTAGTGATGTAACATTTGCCGAATGAATGACTGCACGTTAGGTGGGCTCTGCTGTCGGTGTGGACACGGAGCCCTCAGCAGGACATTTCTTTGGTTCCTACTTACTCCTCACAGTCTGCTCTGTGACTCCTAGCCCCAAGGCTAAAGATTGAGATTTGTTGCTGGGGAAGAAGGGGAGAAGGGAACTTGGACAGATAATAATCAGTCTCTGCTACAGCGATTTTCTCA
Organism: Bos indicus; assembly: GCF_029378745.1. Lineage (NCBI taxonomy): Eukaryota > Metazoa > Chordata > Mammalia > Artiodactyla > Bovidae > Bos > Bos indicus. The sequence goes on from NC_091786.1 coordinate 15,142,927, forward strand.
AGGCAGCTGACAGTCAAGCTGGGCTTGAAATCAAATTCTATCATACAGACTAAAATAAGAAAGGCTTTACTGTCAGAGCAACATAAGCAAAAGTACAGACACGAGTTTGTGACTAATTTGGGGAGCAGTGGGAATCTAGAGTGGCGAGAGTGAGAGACACAGTCCCAGGTGATTAAGTGGGGTGCCATCTGAGGCTTTGATCCCCTTGCATTATGAGCGGCCAGAACCAGAGGTGCAGAGACTATGAAATTACCCCAGCTCTCCACTTTGGTTCCTCTCTCTCGGTGTATCTCTTGGTGACATTTCTGTTCCCTGTTGTCAGCCTTTTGGAAAGAGGAATTAGGCTAGGTGTAAGAGCACAGACTGTGAGCAGGATGTACAGATTTGGTCTGCTTGAAGCACTCTGCTGCCAGCCTGCCACAGAAGCTGACATTCTGTGATTGATATGTTCTTTTGGGTTATTCCCAGCCAGCAGTCCCTGTGTGAATGAGGAGGGGAGGGAGACACGGCCGGGGAAGGGCAGCAGAGGGCAGAGCTGTTTGTGGAGCCCGTGTTGGCGTTAAGGTGGCCCCTCCGTGGTCCCAGCCTGGCCTGGTTGGCTCCGTGCCACAGGTCAGAGGCCTCCCGACCTGCTCAGCACAGCCTTCACAGCCAGGCTGCAGCCACGCCTTCTGGAGTGCCAAGTGATACCCAGGAAAATGGACTTTATCAATTTATTGCTTTACTGTCCTTTGATATATCATGATTACAGCTGGTTCAGTAACCACGCATTCTTTGTGTCAAGTAGCTGTAATTTTTTGTACATTTCCAGGAAAATTGACTCTTATCAATTTTTTGCTTTATTGTCCTCTGATATATCATGATTTTTTTTTTTTTTTTTTACTCAGTATATGTTTCCCTCATCCCAGAGATAATCTTGTCTGATATGATTGCAAGCATCAAATGCTTTTGCTTTCATTTTGATGCTTAGTGTTATACAAGGTAGTGAATTGTTCCTTTGATTAAGAAAGTAATTGAGTCTAATTTGGAGGAAGAATTTTGAACTTAGAGCATGTGTATCTTGTAATTAAAGGGTTCAAGCTGTCCGGTAAATAAGTAACAAACCCAGACTACTAGCTTTAAAGACTAAAATTTAGTTTTTCTTGTAGTGGTGCATTTGTCCACTGTTGTTATGCAGGAAACAGCCTAACCAAATTATTTACTTGACTTTTGCGGTATAAACAATATATGCAAGTTTAAAGAGGCTCTGGATTGTCATACCATCTTTTCTAGGTACAGATATCACTACTGATACTAAGAGCCCTTAGAATAAATCTTGACATACAATAAATGTATTTACTTGCTTTAGTTCTGGATTTTAGTTATTGGGCCACAACCCAGCTCGTGGCCGCATAGAAGAAGGGAGGAAGAGCGTGACCCTTAAACTGACGGCTATGAATGTCGGGTTCTTGGGGATGTCAGGGCAGCTAAAGGAGACAGAAGCAAGTCCTGAGAAATTTGCTGACATCCTGACTTCAGGAGAGTATGGCAGAGCTTGGGAGAGCACTGTTCACACATATAAGCCTTGCTTTATTTTATTAATAAATAAAATTCTTCAGTCACTGATTTGAATGTAAACTCTATGCAGTTTGTATTCATCCGAGTGCGTTTTTGGTGACAGAGCATTAGACCCAGGCCCACACTAGCAACAGTGACAGATCTCATGTTCACCTTCCCTTCTGAGATTTGATCATAAGTTACACAAGCTCCCTTGCAAAAGGGAATTTAAAAAGTTAAAGATTACGCAAGAGGAAGGACGCACAGGAGACTTGTGTTACAATTTGTAATAACTACTCAGCCTTAAAACCAGAAATCAAACATAGAAGCCCTGCTGCGTAAAATTGCCACGTGTGGCTCTGTGCCTCGATCTTGGTATGGTTTGCAGAAAAGAATTTGATTAACCTTTTTATTTTTCCTTTAGGTAATTTTGTGCGAAAAATCTTGCAGCCTGCTTTTCACTTAATTGCCAGTGAAGATGAGGATATGACCCCAGAGACGACGGGCTGTGAATTTACCCATTTTTCTGAAACACCAAGTGAACAAGGAACTTGCTTTAGTAAAATGTCCACAGATATCGACATAGGAGAGAGCCGGACATCGAATTCAGAGAAACTGGGGAGGCTGGGGTCGGCTCAGCAAAGCAGTCCTGATCTTTCGTTTTTAATAGTGAAGAATGACATGGGAGAAAAGCGTCTTTTTGTGGATCTGGGTACGTGGAATTGACCGCGTTCTCTTAGATGGAGCTGTGTGCTGCTGTGAGGCACCGCTCCGTGCCCGCTTGTCACTCGCCTAGGATTCTCACCCCCAGCACTGCCCCTCGGTGAGAGCGGGGTCACGAGCAGAACGGGATCGTGAGCTCAGGTGCTGGAACTCTCGGAGGTTTCTGGGCTGAGATCTCAGAGAGGGCCTGGGGGACCCACAGACGGGCTGGCCGGGGCTCCGGAGGAGGGTGATTGTGGCCGGCTCCTACTCTGAAGTGCTCTCAGGGGTGCAGTTGGGTCAGCAGTCTCCAGCACTGCTGACAGGTTTAATTAGATGAAATAACCTATAAAAAACAGATACAGTGTAACAATGACGTGCTCGGTGGGCAGAGAAGGCTGGCATGTTCTGCACTGAGGAACTTTGCAGGGGCTGCCTCATCAGCTTCCTGCTACGATCGCACCAGGCTTCTTCAGCTGTGCTCTCTTCTGCCCTGCCCCTTTCTGCTTGCTGAATCCGAGGTAGTATGTATGAAACATTGGCGCGGGACCTCAGCCTCGTTAGGTAGCACTCAGGCCAGTCAGCACCCCTGATTCAGCTGAGCTTCCATTTGGCAACCTAAACCCGACTTGGTATTGAGCTCTAGCTTGTGATTTGAAAAGCTGTTAAGAGCAGCATTTTTCCATTGATGGTTAGAGCAATTCAGAGAGCCTCAGTGTCTACAGCTTGAAGAAAAGTGAGTTTAAACCATAAGCAAGGTTACCAGGCCAGCCAGGCTGAGAGTGTTCCTGTTGTATGGCCTGTCTTCCCAGCACCCCTGAAGACCAGCTATAAGAATTTAGAAGTATAATAGCCGTACCTCATTTTATGACACGTCGCAGATACTGCATTTTTTTTTTACAAAATGATTTTTACGAGTGAATTAATATCACAATTTTTCCAACAGCATTTGCTCACTTTGTGTCTTTGCCTCATGTTTGGTAATTCTTGCAATATTTTAGACTTTTTCATTGTTATTATATTTTGATGACCTATGATTACTGGTCTTTGATGTTAACTGCTATGACTTGAAGGCTCAGATGATAGTTAGCATTTTTTCGTAATAAAGTATTTCATAATTAAGGTATTTACATTTTTGAAGACAATACTGTTTGCACCTTGAATGAACTGCAGTGTAATGTAAACGTAACTTTAATATGGACTGGGAAGTGAAAAATTCCGTGTGACTGTTCTGGTATCTGCTTTATTGTGGTGTTCTGGAACTGATCCCACTGTAGCTCAGAAGTATGCTTGTGGTTTTCAGTGCACAGGTCTTTCGCTTCCTTGGTTAGATTTATTCTTAGATATTTTATTCTTTTTGATGCAATTGTAAATGGGATTGTTTTCTTAATTTCTCTTTTGACATTTGTTATTAGTGTATAGAAACACCACAGATTTCTATACATTGATTTTATTTTCTGCAGCTTTATTGTATTCATTTATTCTAACAGATTTTTGCTGGAGTCTTTAGAGTTTTCAGAAAGACGGTCCCCGACTTACTGATGGCTTCACTTAGGTTTTTTCTCCACTTCCTGATTTCACAATGAGGTAAAAGTGGTATATTCAGTGGGAACCATACTTTGAATTTTGAGTTTTGACCTTTTCCTGGCCTGGCAATGTGTGGTGTGTATCACGCTCGTGTGATGCTGGGCGGCGGCGGTGAGCTGCAGCTCCTCAAGGACGGGAAACTGACGCGCTTACACCCAGTCTATACGCGGACGGCAAGTCTGCTTTTCACTTTCAGTATGCTGTTCAATAAGTTACATGGGATATTCAACACTTCATTACAAAATAGGCCTCGTGTTAGATGGCTTTACACAGGGGTAGGCTAATGTAAGTGTTCTGAGCATGTTTAATGTAGGCTAAGCTAAGCTGTGCTGTTTAGCAGGTTATTTAAAGCGGGTGAGGACATTTACCTTCGGCAGTTGGCTGCCTGGAAGTCAGCTGTGTTTGACATTTACTTCTCCAGTACCTGCCCCAGGAGGTTTCCTGAGCAGCTGTCATTAACCCAAACCCAGGCCCTGTGAAATGAGGTCCTTTGAGCACCAGGGATTATGTAGTAGTTACAGAAAATGGAAACAGTGACAGACTTTAATTTTTCTTGGGCTCCAAAATCACTGTGGAAGAAAAGCCATGAAAAACCTAGACAGTGTATTAAAAAGCAGAGATATTACTTTGCTGAAAAGGGCCATATAGTCAAAGCTACAGTTTTTCCAGTGGTCATGTATGGATGTGAGAGTTGGACTACAAAGCTGAGTGCCGAAGAATTGATGCTTCTGGATTGTTGTGTTGGAGAAGACAATTGAGAGTCCCTTGGACTGCAAGGAGATCCAACCAGTCCATCCTAAAGGAGAGCAGTCCTGGGTGTTCATTGGAAGGATTAATGTTGAAGCTGAAACTCCAGTACTGTGGCCGCCTGATGCAAAGAGTTGACTCATTGGAAAAGACCCTGATGCTGGGGAAGATGGAGGGCAGGAGGAGAAGGGGACGACAGGGATGAGATGGCTGGATGGCATCACCGACTCGATGGACCTGAGTTTGAGCAAGCTCTGGGAGCTGGTGATGGACAGGGAGGCCTGGCGTGCTGCAGTCCATGGGGTCACAAAGAGTCGGACACAACCAAGCGACTGAACAGCAACACGGAAAATGCACCGAGGCTGCAGCACTTTCTCGGCCACCTTTGTTTCCTGCAGCAGCCAGAGCCGTAGGGAGAGTTGGCTTCCTGGGCTGATTTGGAATGGACTGTGTCTGAGCAAACATGAAAGGCTGTGAGTCTACCTGCCTGTTCCCCCTAAAGCAGCACACAGATGCCCCGTCCAGACCAATCTGTTCGGGCTCCACAGGACACTGCTGTGGGTGCTGAGATGCTGGGAGGCTCCACTCTCAGGACGGAGGCTTCAGCTGGGATCCCCAGCTCAGGAGAGATGCAGACCGGCTGAATTTTGTCTTGAAATTTCTCGAGGCCTTGATGCCACACCAGCCTCTTGTCCCAGCCAGACCTGGCACAGTGTAGACCCTCCCAAGGGGTTCAGCCCGGGGCACCGAGCCCGGCTGTGTTGACCCCCCTTCATTGAGCAGTGGGACCCAAGCCTGCTCGGTCTCCAGGGATGGGCCAGCACCCCTAGTCTGGGAGGTCGGAGAGGATCAACAGGCACTGCTTTTCTTTCCTTTCCTTTAACACCTTGCCGATGCTCCTTTGAAGTATAGTGGATTTGCCACGCTGTGATGGCTGTCAGCGTACAGCCCCGGGTTGGGGTGTTACGTTACCAATGGGCCAGCTCTACTGTTCTTTCGGACTTTTGCCTTAGAACATCTAGCAGATGGTGTGCAGCAGGTCGTGCTGTATTGGTAATCTCAGAGACACTTTTCTGTGAATACCAAGCTGGAATATAGGAGATAAGTTTTGTGGATTATCTCTTAGAGATACAGAATCCCTGTATATGTCCAAGGAAGGAAGTAAGGAAGGGGATAATCATTGTGGATTATTTGTTACAGACACAGAGTTTTTTGTCAATTTACATAGGGACCTCCTGATTCATTCCATTCTTTCACTTTGGTTTCTTGTTTTTACCGAAACCATTTGTTTGACTTTGATTTCGCAGACTCTCTTTCTGCATTATACATTTGCTGCCTTGTATGTCTGTTTTTTGTTTAACCTGGAGAATTCCTCATACATCACGTTCTACCTCTGCGTGACTGACTTTCCTCAGTGTATGAGCCCATCCCTGCGGCCACCAGCGTCATAATTCTGTAACTTCAGGGGCGGTTGTACAGGAATGAGAAATAGCCTGCCGTATCTAAGTGGCACGTCCTGTTTACGCCCTGATCTCCTGTCGCAGATGCTGGTTGAGTCCTGGAGATCGGAGGCAGCGCTGCAGTGCTCCTTGCTGCGTGTGCCTCTGCTGTGTGCTTTTCTCAGGATACAGGCCCCGGTGTGGGGACGTCCGATTCTAGGCTTAGCCCATCGTGACAGTTTTTTTTTCCAGTCATTTGAGGCCTCTCCATTATCCTGGCTGCTGACAGTGTATATTGCTACCAATTTCGGGGATTCCTTTCTTCTTCAGGCGGCTTCTTCCAGCAGCATTTATTGTTTTCAGAGTTGGGAAGATGGCCATTGTGCCGGATGGGATGTGATTTCCCATTGGCCTTTTGACTGACATTTCCTGTGTCACTTAGGGATGCTTACCATCTTACCCGTGGTGGACGTTCAAATTGTTTTTCCTTTTCTGTTTAAAGTGGTTGAGGACAATTTACCTTTGGCAGTTGGCTTCCTGGAAGTCGGCTGTGTTTGGAACTTACTTTTCCAATACCTGCCTCAGGACGTTCCCTGAGAGCAGCTGTCATTAACCCAAACCCAGGAGTGAATTGAGGTACTGTTAGCACAGGGATTAAGCTGTAGTTCCGAAAATGGGCACAAGGCGGCAGCACTTTCTTTTCACCCACCTTGGTTTCCTGGGGCCACCACACCGTGAGGGAAAGTTCGCTTTTTGGTTGGTGAATTAGAGTGGATTGTGCCTGAGAAAATACTAAAGCGTTTAAGTCCTAAAGCATCACACAGACACCCCGTCCACACTGATCTCTTAGGGGCTCACAGTACATTCTTGTGGGTGCTTAGAACCTAGGAGGCTGCGCGCTTAGAAGAGGGCTTGAGGTGGGCAAGGAAAAGTGCTGCCGCCTTGTGGAAGTATTCGGGAACTACAGCTTAATCCATGGCGATCACAGGATTTTAATTCATAGGACCTGGGTCTGGGTTAATGACAGCTGCCCTTGGGAAATGTCGGGGCGCAGGTATTGGAGTAAATTCCAAACACAGCTGACTCGCATTAGTGTTGTTATTCAGTCGCTCAGTCCTGTCTACTCTTTGTGACCCCATGGACTGTAGCACGCCAGGCTTCCCTGTCCTTCACCAACTCTCAGAGCTTAAACTCTTGTCCATCAAGTCAGTGATGCCATCCAACCATCTCATCCTCTGTCGTCCCCTTCTCCTCCCACCTTCAATCTTTCCCAGCATCAGGGTCTTTTCTAGTGAGTTGGCTCTTCTCACCAGGTGGGCAGATATTGGAACTTCAATTTCAACATTAGTCCTTCCAATGAATATTCAGGACTGATTTCCTTTAGGATGGACTGGTTGGATCTCCTTGCAGCCCAAGGGACTCTCAAGAGTCTTCTCCATCACCAGAGTTCAAAAGCATCAATTCTTCTGCACTCAGCCTTCTTTATGGTCCAACTCTCACATCCATACATGACCACTGGAAAAACCATAGCTTTGGCTAGACCTTTGTTGGCAAAGTAATATTTCTGCTTTTTAATATGCTGTTTAGATTTGTCATAGCTTTTCTTCCAAGGAGCAGCAAGTGTCTTGTCTTTTAATTTCTTGGCTGCAGTCACCATCTGCAGTGATTTTGGAGCCCCAAAAAATAAAGTCTGATACTGTTTCCACTGTTTCCCCATCTATTTGCCATGAAGTGATGGGACAGAATGCCTTGATCTTCGTCTTCTGAATGCTGAGTTTTAAGCCAGCTTTTTCACTCTCCTCTTTCACCTCTTTAGTGAAAGAGGCCCTTTAGTTCGTGTTCAACTTTTGCCATTAGGGTGATATCATCTGCATATCTGAGGTTCTTGATATTTCTCCCAGCAGTTTTGATTCCAGCTTATGCTTCATTCAGTCCAGCATTTCACGTGACTGACTTGGCATATAAGTTAAATAAGCAGGGTGACAATATACAGCCTTGACGTACTCCTTTCCCTATTTGGAACCAGTCCATTGTTCCATGTCTGATTGTAACCGTTGCTTCTTGACCTGCATATGGATTTCTCAGGAGGCAGGTAAGGTGGTATTCCCATGTCCTTGGGATTTTTCTACAGTTTGTTGTGATCCACATAGTCCAAGGCTTTGGCATAGTCAACGAAGCAGATGTTTCTCTGGAATTTTATTCCTTTTTCTGTTATCCAGCAATTATTGGCAATTTGATCTCTGGTTCCTCTGCCTTTTCTAAATCCAGCTTGAATATCTGAATGTTCTACAGTCACGTACTGTTGAAGCCTGGCTTGGAAAATTTTGAGCATTACTCTGCTAATATGTGAAATGAGTGCAGTTGTACAGTTGTTTGAGAATTCTTTGGCATTGCCTTTCTTTGGGATTGGAATGAAAACTGACTCTTTCTAGTCCTCTGGCCACTCCTGAGTTTTCCAAATTTGCTGACATATTGAGTGCAGCACTTTCACAGCATCATCTTTTAGTACTTGAAACAGCTCAGTTGGAATTCCATCACCTCCACTAGTTTTGTTTGTAGTTATGCTTCCTAAGGCCCACTGGACTTTACATTCCAGGATGTCTGTCTCTAGGTGAGTGTCCACACCATTGTGGTTATCCGGGTCACTAAGACCTTTTTTGCACAGTTCTTCTGTATATTCTCGCCACATCTTCTTAACATCTCCTGCTTGTTAGGTCCTCGCCACTTCTGTCCTTTATTGTGCCCATCGTTGTATGAAATGTTCCCTTGGTATCTCTAATTGTCTTGAAGAGATCTCTAGTCTTTTCCATTCTGTTTTTTATTTCTTTGCATCATTCACTGAAAAAGACTTTCTTATCTCTCCTTGCCATTCTCTGGAACTCTGCATTCAGTTGGGTATGTTTCTCTTTCTCCTTTGCGTTTCCTGTCTCTCTTTTATCAGCTATTTGTAAGGCCTCCTCAGACAACCACTTTTCCTTCTTGCGTTTCTTTTTCTTTGGGATGGTTTTGCTTGCCACCTCCTGTACAGTGTTATGAACCTCTGTCCATAGTTCTTCAGGCACTCTGTCTACAAGGTCTAATCCCTTGCATCTGTTCGTCACCTCCACTGCGTAATCATGAGGGGTTTGATTTAGGTCATATGTGAATGGTCTAGTGGTTTTCTATACTTTCTTCAATTTCAGTCTGAAATTTGCGATAAGTAGTTCATGATCTGAGCCAGTCAGCTCCTGGTCTTGTTTTTGCTGACTGTATAGAGCTTCTCCATCTTCGGCTGCAAAGAATATAATCAGTCTGATTGCGGGAGTGGCCATCTGGTGACATCCATGTGTAGTCATCTTTAAGAGGGTGTTTGCTATGACCAGTGCATTCTCTTGGCAAAACTGTTAGCCTTTGCCCTGCTTCATTCTGTACTCCAAGGCCAAACTTGCTGGTTAATCCCAGTATCTCTCGACTTCTTACTTTTTGCATTCCAGTCCCCTGTGATGAAAAGGACATGTGTTTTTTTTTTTTTTTTTTTTTTTGGTGTTTTAGCTCTAGAAGATCTTATAGGTCCTCATAGAATGGTTCAACTTCAGCTTCTTCAGCATTAGTGGTTTGGGCATAGACTTGGATTACTGTGATGTTGAATGGTTTGCCTTGGAAACAAACAGAGATCATTTTGTAGTTTTTGAGACTGCACCCAAATACTGCATTTCAGACTCTTCTGCTGATTATGAGGGCTATTCCATTTCTTCTAAGGGATTTTTGCCCACAGTAGTAGATATAATGGTCATGTGAATACATTTACCCATTCCCATCCATTTTAGTTCACTGATTCCTAAAATGTCGATGTTCACTCCTGCCATCTCCTGTTTGACCACTTGCAATTTACCTTGGTTCATGGACCTAACATTTCCAGAGTCCTAGGCGGTATTGTTCTTTACAGATTCGGACTTTTCTTTCACCACCAGACACGTCCACAACTCTGCATCCTTTCTGCTGTGGCTCAGCCTCTTCATTCCCTCTGGAGCTGTTTATCTGCTCTTCTCCAGTAGCATATTAGACACCTACTGACCTGAGGGGCTCATCTTTCAGTGTCATATTTTTTTGCCTTTTCATAGTATAAATGGGGTTCTCAAGGCAAGAATGCTGAAGTGGTTTGCCATTGCCTTCCCCAGTGGACCATGTGTTGTCAGAACTCTCCATCATGGCCCGTCTGTCTAGGTGGCCCTGCCCGGCATGCGTCATAGTTTCGTTAATTACATGAGGCTGTGATCCATGTGATCATTTGGTTCCTTTTCTGTGATTGTGCTTTTCATTGTTTGCTCTCTGACGTACTTACTGCCATATTGTTCATCGTTTTCTGCTGGCTGTTTCGTGGTTCCTCTCTTTCCTTCCAGCTCTCTTGCTCTCTCCCTCTGAGGTTTGATGCATGTCTGGTGGGCTTCCCTGGTAGCTCAGCTGGTAAAGCATCTGCCTGTAATGCAGGAGAGTATGCTTCGCTTCCTTTTGTCCTGTTGTGTATGTACTGTGGGTTTTTACTTTGTGGTTACCATGAAGCTTACATAGAACAACTTTTAACAGTCGTGTTTTAAGTGATAAGAACTTAGGTTTGGGAATATTCTAAATTTGTAACTTTTAGCCCCAGCCCTGTCATCTGTGTACCCATTAACTAAGCATAGCATTTGTACTGCTTTTGTCTTTTAACCTTCATACTAATTCTGCGTCTCAGTCCCCTACCTCTCCTACATATTTGCTTTTACCGGTGATTCACTCCTTCATGTTTTCTTAGGGCTTGCCAGGTGGCTCAGCCGATACAGAATGCACCTGCAGTACAGGAGACCCGGGTTTGATCCCTGGGTCACGAAGATCCCATGGAGAAGGGAATGGCAGCCCACTCCAGTGTTCTTGTCTGGAGAACTCCACGGGCAGAGAAGCCCTTAAGGCGTCTTTTATTTTTTCAGTATAAGGAAGTCCCTTTAATATTTTTTACAAGGCTGGTTTGGTGGTGAACTCCTTTAGCCTTCACTTGTCTGGAAAGCTCTTTATGCTTCCATTATGCATGGTAGCTTTGCCAGTATTCTTGGTGGTTCGTTTCCATCAGCCGGATTCAATATATCATGCTACTGCCTTCTGGCCTGGAACATTTCTTAAAAATCTGGTGGTTGTCTTGTTCCCTTGCAGGTAACAAGTTTTTTGTATTGGTAGGTTAAGATTCTCTCCTTGGCTTTAACTTTTGACATTTTATTTATAATGTGTCTTGCTGTGGGTCTCTTTGGTTTGATCTCATTTAGAACTCTCTGGACTCCCCATGTCTGTATGTCTGTTTTCTGCCCCAGGTTAGGAAAGTTTTTGGCCATTACTCCTTCAGATAAGTTTTCTGTTCCTCTCTTTTTCTAGGACTCCTGTAATGTGAATATGAGTCTGCTTGATGTTGTCCCATAAATCCCTTAAGCAATATAGTTTTTTTCTAGTTTTTTTTTTTTTTTTTTTTCTACTTTGATTGGGTAGGTTCATCTGCCCTGGTTTTGAGATCATTGATCCTAAAAGCTCCCCTCTGGGAGATACTGGCACTCTGGAGCAAGGTAGAGGGGTGAAGATGATACTGCTCATACAAGAAAAAGGAAAGGTGATTCTCTCCAGCTTTAGCAAGGCAAAGGCGAGAGGGAAGGTGGTGCCCAGCAGGCTCCATCCTTCGGTATACCAAGGGACCTTGCCCCTCAGGCCAGGGCTTTAAAATTAGCAAACAAACCTCTCACATGAAGAATGGGTGCTTTTCAAGTGGCTGCTTTTGAACTTGACTCCGAGGCGGGTGAGTCTCACACTGCCTTGTTCTTCAGGAACCCCCGTAAGTTTTCACAGCCCCCATGGGTTTCTTGCCTTTTCATTGTGTTCGTGGGGTTCTTGAGGCAAGAAGCCTGGCATGCTGGAGTTCATGGGATCACAGAGTCAGACACAACTTTGTGACTGAGCAACAGTGGCTCTCGTGGGTGGGAGCCCAGTTGGTCTTCAAATCCAGGTGTTTGCAGCAGTACTTTGCTCCTTGGGGAGAAGCTCCCGGTTTGAGTTCCCTGCAGGCTGGGACCTGCTGTGTCTGGGGTGGGGTTTATGGCCAGAGTGTGTCTCAGCCTTTCCCGGCTGCTTCGGTGTGATTTCCCTCTCACTGCCTGATGAGAAGGGTCTTCCACCTGGTACATTTTGTCCACGTGAAATTGTTTCGTATACTGTTGTAGAGTGTGTCCACGGGAGAAGGTGAATTCAGGATCTCCGTTGCTGTTTGGAACCAGAACCATGTGTTTTTTCTAATAATGCTGAACAGGATTAATATTTGCTGACCTAGAAACACACCACTGAAACCATGAACTCATACTGTTTTTTTAATTATATAGGAGTTTACACCAGGAATAGAAACTTTCGACTGTATAAATCATCAAAAATAGGAAAGTATGTGGCTTTGGAAGTTGCTGAAGATAACAAATTTTTTCCTATACAATCGAAGAATATTTCGAAAGAAAATCAATACTTCCTGTCTTCTTTGGTCAGCAATGTCAGGTATGCAGGACCAGAATTAAACCATTGTGTGTTCAAGAATATTTATTAAGCAATGAATGGCATTGTGAATTACTAAAATGTGAACTGTATAAAGTTTTTATATTTTGAGTAAAAGAAAGTTCTTAAAATTCTAGGTTAACTGTTCTTTTTTGCCTATTAACTAGAAAATAATAAACGTTATTTTTAACTATTTTTCTCTTTATGTCCTTTTATATGTGATATATTTTCCAGGTTTTCTAAAATGATTATTCTATTAAAAAAGAAAATAAAAACTACTTATTGCATTTGGAAATGCACATACAGAAATATAATTTACATAGATCCTTCACTTGAAACATATTTCTTGGGATCATTATTTATATGATTATATCACCTGTCTTGTCTACTCAACATTATATCATAAATATTTGTCAAATTAATAACTGACCAATAAATTATCAATAATTTTTCTGTAGAATTTTCTCCCTTTGCTTTTGTTCCTCTTCCTTTTTTTCTTCCTATTATCCAGACTTTTAAAATTAACAAAAATTTCAGAGGCTTCTGTAGCTTCAGCATTTCTCAGGTCTTCTGACTGACTCTGCAGTTATAAATGGTCACCAAACTAGTCTTTTTGTAGGGGTTGGATTGGTGTTTTTGTAGGCAAATGTGGCATAAACATCCTAGCACAATGAGCTGTTGAACAAAGGATTTTATTATGAGACTGACTGAAATTGTGTCCTTTCAGTAGTCAGATCTCTCTAATTCTAGTATTACTTTCTGTTGTACACATTTTCTTCTTCAGGTTCTCAGATGCTTTACGAATTCTGACATGTGACGTACCTCAAAGTAAACAGCAAGTTCAGTGTTTCAGTCGTACCAGTACTTCAGGTAAGTTTAAGAAAACAATTTGCTGTGAAAATTTAAGGACACAAAATCTATTTTTCTTCAAAATCTTAAATCTTATATATTTATATGTACTGTTCTTTCAGAACTGCATTTCTCTCCAAAATGGAAAATGTGAAAAAAAAATGTATTTTAAAGCTTACTAATTTTCATTTTATAGTGTTTTGGGGGGAAAATATGAAAATAATGTAGGTTGTCTAAAATAAGCACATATTAAAATGAAAAAACTTAAAGATCTCTTCACTCCTCTGTCCACAGAGGGGTCACCGCTGTTAGCAGTTTCCTGTTTAACCCAGTACAGCTCCCCTGCATTTCCAGCACATGAAGAGCCTCTGCATTCTTTTAATGGCCATATAGTTTTTCATAAAATCTGTATGTTCTTCATTCCTTTACTGAAGAAAATATCTTTTTCTAAGATATAAACTCCAGTAAATATTTTAATACACACACTTTTTAGGCTATCATTCTAAGAATGAGACTGAAAATTTTAATATATAACAAAATTGGATTGGTTACATACTGTAAAATACTCTGTAGACATTTGATTTAGATTTATAAAGCCTATATAGTATGAAAAATGCCCATTTAAGATGTTGAGATAAGGCTCTAACGTTATATGAGGTATGATCACAAGTTTATTTTAAAAATATGGATAACATTTTCTTATCTGTTTACTGTCTAACAGTTGTTTCTAGACATTGATTTGAAGTTTATTTCTCTCATTTCTGCTTTAATATATTTTCCAAAATTTCTTTAATTATGTATACTATTATGTATACTATTTTTGTAAGTGAAATTGGGCTTTAAGAAAAGTAGATTACTCTGTCTTTAAATAAGATTTCAAGTAATTTTCCTTAGAGTTGTAGACAGAAGACATAAGATGTTAGTGCTCTACAGCCACAGGACCCTGGAGAATGCGCCTGTGATGAGTGAGTTTATCGCTGGTTACCTTGGTGGAGACTGCACACCATAGGAAACAGGCATCTCAGAAAAAGGGCGTTAGAAAGGACTTCTTATAGGATCCAGGCTTGAGTTAGATGCTTCTGAGGAGTCTCCAAGGAAGAGTGGGCTGTTTTTTGAGTTGGGCGCTGTCAGTGACAGTTTTATGATTTAAATATCTCGATAAATCTTATCTGGAAAGAAGGCTGACTACGGGGGAGACTCACGCCACAGCTGGTAAAGGAGCAGCTACTGAGACAAAATAGGCTGGCGTTTGGTCCTTTTTGTGGTTTGGTCTTCATTCTTGTCCTGAATTATTGTGGCCACAGAGTGACCTTATATGATGCTGAAGTTCTGTGAAGCAGTTTATGATTAATGGGAGAACACCAGGGCTGAGCTCCAAGTCCCCAGCCAGCTTGTGGCCACACCGCAGTCTCAGTGACAGTATTAACACAAGGCCAGCTCCCAAGTGTAGGGGGCTGTTTTTCTCTTTATCAGAATGAAGCAAGCAACTGAAGTGATTCTAAATGCTTTTTATGAAAAGTAGCTACAATTTGATTTGAGAGGTTTGCATTTTACCTGCTTCCTTGTGAGAATGCACGACTGATGAAAAGACAAACTGCAGAGAAGCAAGAAAACTAAAAACTGGCAGGAGGCGGCTGTGAACACAGTTGTACTGAACAACTTAAAATTTAACTCATCTCTTAGCTGTTATGATTTATAATTATTTATTCTGTTGCAGTAGAAACCATTGAAGGTTTTCAGTGTTCACCTTACCCTGAAGTTGATCAATTTGTTCTCTCACTGGTGAATAAAAATGGCATTAAAGGAGGTAAAGATAACTTTATTCTTTATTAACTGTTATATGAGAGAGTAATAGTACCTTTAGAAACATTATTTGTGGTTCAGGAATTCGGCGGTGGAACTACTTTTTCCCAGAAGAATTGTTGGTTTATGACATTTGTAAATACCGCTGGTGTGAAAACATTGGAAGAGCCCACAGGAGTAATAATATCATGTAAGTATTATTGCTTGTTAATGAGTTCTATGTATTTACCCAGTATTATATTTTAAGTGTTTATAATTTAAGATGAAAATGTAAAAATGATTTTGTTATAATAGATTTAGTTGTAACTCATACAACTTATATTTGGCTTGTGCTTTTTAATATTTAATTGTGAATATCTTATTACTTTGCCTCAGCACATATCATCTTTATTTGTACTTTATTTGGTAAAATAACCCCTTAAATAGTGAAATCTTGAGGAAACTACAGCAGAATTGAGTGGGGCTAGAAAGAAATGAGAGCCAGTAGCCATTAGCCTTTGACACCTACGGAGTCTAAATCAAACGTGAGCAAGTTTGGGCAAGAAGGAAACTACTCTGCTAGGGTTTAAGAATTAGAGTTAAAGGTTATGTTAACATGTTCAAGACAAAGAATAGTCCAGAAGAGAACCAGTATTTATTGAATGCTTGCTGTATATGCAAGGCCTTGTTTTGGACTTGTCTTTTGCCCCTGGTAAAATAAGAGGAAATAAAGGATGAAGTAAGACCAGAAGTAGAATTTTACATCATATAAGGAAATATTCAGATAGGGATAAAATAGAAACCCAGTCATTATAATTTATGATGTTAGCAGAATTTCTGTGTTTTAATATCTAACATCTGGAGGAAATGGCAACCCACTCCAGTATTCTTACTTGGGAAATCCTATGGACAGAGGAGCCTGGTGGGTTACAGTCCATGGGACTGCAAGAGTTAAGACACAACTTAGCAACTAAACCACCACCAGCCAATACCTAATATCAAAGCTCAGACTTCAATATATAAAGCTTTTACAGCACATGGGCCAGGCGTGAGAAAATGATCATGAAACTTTAAAAAGCTGGAAAACATCTTAGATATTATGATTCAGTGCTATAATGTATACATAGGTTAATTCAGTTTTTAAAAAAAACTTCAAAAACTCAGTGCACAAATCTGTACCAAAGACCACCTGTAGTCCCAGAACTATGGTTGTGATTTTGGTGTATCTTCCTAGTCTTTTTTTCTGTTCATGAATGTTTGCCAGAAAGTCATTTCATGTAATGATTATTTAACTTTGAGATTCTCGGGTTGCTATTTCTTTCTGAAGAATTACAGGTTGTATTATTATCCAGTGTATTCCTTTTAAGTGTGAAATACATCGTGTGTGTGTATGTGTGTGTGTATATATATATATATATACACACATGTGCATATAGTTGCCATATCTACCACTTTTAACCTCAGAAGTATCCTGTGGGCCCAGGTACAGTTTCTTTAGAGATAATAGCTGTTGTCCTGAATTTTGTGGCAATCTTTCCGTCTTTATGGTTTTTTCCATATTTGCTTGCATCTCCAGACATTTCATTTTACATTTTTTAATCTTATGGTAAATTGGTCCTTTGACTTGCTTTTTGGTCAACATTATATTCATGAGGTTTGTGCATAGTGCAGAATGTAGCTGTTGCTTGTTTCCATCATTGTATATGTAAGTAGACCAGTTCATCTGCTGTCCTGCTGTGGACATTTGGCTTGCTGCTATAAACAGTGAAGCTACAAGTGTATCACTTGGCGCACATACGCAAGTTTCTCAAACTAGAATTGCTGTGTCACAGAATATGCATGAATTTTATTAGATAAATTATTTTCCCAAATGGTCATGCTACTTGATATTCCCACCAGCAGTGTTTTCAGATTTTGTCCTGCCCCATATTCTTACCAAAATTTTACTATCGTTAGGTTTTTAAATTTGTTTTGCTAATCTGGTGAGTTTAAATGGTATTGTGGTTTTCATCTGAGTTTCCGATTACTAATTTGAGGATTGGATCGTCAAACCTCCCTCATCCAAATCAGAGATCTTACCCAATGATAAGCTTTACTAGTAGTTTTAAAGGTATAAGGAAGCAGTCAGGCCTGGGACACCAGGCACGGCTCCCCACGTCCTTCCTACACGGGACACTTTCTCTAACTCCGGCTCAGAGCTGAGGCAGGAGCTAGCAGCCACCGTACACAGCAGGGAACACTGAGGTTATGAACCATCTGTTTTATATTCATGGTTACATAGCATGTGTGACATGTGCAGGGAACCGTGTCTTATAAACCCACAGACTCTAGGCCTGTTTACCATACACAGAAATCAGAGACCTCCTGCCAAGGGCATTCTTTATAGACAAGGACGCTCAGCTTGGCAAACTGCCACTGGCCCAGTGGTTCCCAGACTCAGTTCATGGTGCCCTTAGTGTCTGAACTTTTTCACATTGTTCCAAGGACAAGAGAAATACCTATACTTATTAATCAGTTTCAAGCAACTTAATATTTGCCCTGATAATTTAGTAGCACTTTGAAAAAACAATATGCATCAATTGAAATGAAGTATTCTTATTTCATTTTTAAATTGAGATATAATTGACATTTAACATTTAACATTATACTAGCTAGCTTCAGATGTAAAACATTTGATATCTATGTACAACTGCAAAATGATCTCAGCAGTAAGTCTGGTTAACATCCATCACCATATATAGTTACATTTTTGTTTTCTTGTGATGAGAACTTTTAAGATTTACCAATTTACAAATATGCAATATAGTATTAACTGTAGTTGCTATGTGTATATTACATCACAGTGACTTGACTTATCCTTGGAAGTTGGGACCTGTTGACTCTTAAGGATGCTTATTAATGAGCTGTGTGTCCTTTTGAAGCCTGCATGCATAAACTCAAACTTTGGGATCAAGCTGGACACTGCCAGCCTCACCCTCACGTCTCATTCCATATTTATGCTACTTTATCACTACCACCAATATCAAACACCCAGCTCTACAAAGACAGGACATCACTGAAAGGAATGGAGAAGGGTGATACTGTACTGTAGAGCCTGTGAGTTACAAGCAAGCGGTTGCAAGGTGCCTGACAGATGTCACCCTATCCCCTGAAAGACAGACATATCCTGTATCGCCCTGGGGCACTTCCGTGCACAGTTTGGAAACTGTAGCATTTGTCTATTGGGAAGTCTGTTACTGGAATGTTTATGGGGCCCTTAGACTGAGCTACCAGCCCATTTTTCTCTCCTTGGTAAATGTCCCAAACACATAGTTAGCCATTTTGTGTTTCTTTTCTCTGAAATGTGGGAAGATTTTAAACTACTTAAAAAAAAATTCTAGTGGTTATAGGATTGTTTGGGTTTTCTGTAACTCTGCTTGATTTGGTATATTTTTATCTAGTACTGTGTCTATTCTACGAAAATTTTCAGCATTACTAGAAAAAGTTCATAATATATATTTTTAATATATATT
Organism: Bos indicus; assembly: GCF_029378745.1. Classification (NCBI taxonomy): domain Eukaryota; kingdom Metazoa; phylum Chordata; class Mammalia; order Artiodactyla; family Bovidae; genus Bos; species Bos indicus. Next base: position 15,161,609 of record NC_091786.1, read on the forward strand.
TGTAGTTATATCTCAACTTATAATACCACTTGTCTTTATACCTTTTTTGATTAATCTTGAATTTTATTAGTCTTCATTCTGTCCTCACTGACTTTTAGAAATTTTTGTTATTACTTTCTGCCTTTAAGATTTATTGTTGTTCATTTTCTAAATTATTTGTGTTACTGCTAAAGATTCTAAATTTCTTTCTAAAGATCACTTTAGCTCAGTTTCACATTTTATTATTTATTTTTGGCACTACTGTGAGGCTTGTGGGATCGTCGTTTCCCGACCAGGGATTGAACTTGGGCTCTTGGCAGTGAGAGCATGGAATCCTAATCACTGTACCGCCAGGAAATTCCCCTCACCTATTTCAATATGTAATTTCAATCCATTTAATTCTAAGCATATTCTAATTTCCATCATGAATTTTCCTTGAGTAACTTGGTTATTAAGAAAAATGTTTTAAATTTCTAAGTTTTGAGTTTCAGTTCTTTTTATTGCTTATTTCTAAATCTGTTTTGTAGTCAGAGAATGTGTGAATGAGTACTTATACATTTAATGATTCATACTGTACCTAGCATAGTCAGTTTTTTAAATTGTTTTAAATACTCAAATTTTTGATATCCTGAGTTTTGGGGTGATTGTTTGGTATCAATTATCAGAAGAATGTTTTCTTTTTTAAATCTTAAATTATGGTTGAATATTTGTTTACCCTTGAAGTTCTGTAAGCTTTACTCACATATTTTGAAGATCTCTTATTTGGCGGGAACAAGTTGAGAATTTTATCTTCTTGGGAGAAACTTTGGTCAGTATATAATTTTTGCCCTAAAGTTCATAGTTTTGGCAAACACCATTTGTCAGATATGTTTGTATCCTTTTACTTTCTATCTTTTCTCCCTCTTTAAGTCTTAGGCATCTCTCTAGTAAATGGCATGTAACGGGATTTTGCTTTTTATCCTGTCTGGAAGGTACTAATTTTTACTTTTTGTTTTAAATGTAAAGGATTTTGGTTGACTTGAAAAATGAAGTTTGGTATCAAAAATGTCATGACCCTGTCTGCAAAGCAGAAAACTTCAAATCTGACTGTGAGTTACTAATTTTTACGTTTACCACAGAGTAAAAATTAGATATTATATAAAACAGTTCTACTGTCTTTCTGATTCAGGCTTTCCACTACCTGCTGAAGTATGTCTTCTGTCTCTTCTCAAAGAGGTAAGTGCACTTTGTAGTTTCCTCCTGGTTTCTACGGAGAAGGCAATGGCAAGCCACTCCAGTACTCTTGCCTAGAAAATCCCATGGATGGAGGAGCCTGGTGGGCTGCGTTCCATGGGGTCCCTACGAGTCGGTCACGACTGAGCAACTTCACTTTCACGCAATGGAGAGGGAAATGGCAACCCACTCCAGTGTTCTTGCCTGGAGAATCCCAGGGACGGCGGAGCCTGGTGGGCTGCCGTCTGTGGGGTCGCACAGAGTCGGACACAACTGAAGCGACTTCGTACAGTGGTTCAAGGAGCTAATGGTGTCCAGGTATCATCTGAACACAGGTTGGAACTTTGTTTCCACTTAGGAACTGCTGCAGTGGTCGTTCCACCTCAGCACACATCTGCTCTCAACCTCATTTTTTCCCACTGCTGCATAAGAAATAGATAGCTATTAACCAGATTCAGACATTTTAGCTTTACAAAGTATATCAGAATATACTTTCTTTATATCTAGAAAGAATTTCTAGAGATAGTTCTATAGGATATATATATATACACTTTAAACTTTGGTAGATATTACCAGACTGCCAAACCAATATTTTTCTTTGAAAAAAACTTTTATATTACTTACCCAAGTAATTCACATTCATTGTAGAAAAACATTACAAAATACATAAAGCGCAAAAAGAAAAAATCATTCTCATAATTTTACCACTCAGATTAATGTTTTGGTCTGGAGCTTCCAAAATTAGTAGTATATATACTATATTGTAGGGATTTTTCCTACTTAAACTGTCATATTTTCTGTTTTACCAAATTGTTCTCCATGAAAATGATAGGAAATTAGGTTATCCTCCACTTGCCATTTCTTATTTTTACCTTTTAATCTGTACCAAGCTGGTAGACATAAAGTGGTATTTCAGGTGTTTTAATTTACAGTTTAACATTCAGGTTTCTATGTTTCTATTATGGATTGCCTGTAACTGCCCTCTGTTTACTTTAATATGAGGTCTAATATTTTACAAGAACTTTGTATTAAGGACTCTTCTACACTTTTCCCCCTTTTGTTTATAGTGTTATGGTTAAAATGAAAGTTACCTACTTGAGTGCTTGAGTTTATAATCTAGGTAACTGTCTGGTATGTATTCAACTTTAAAAACGTCTCTCCTGAAAAAATTTATACTGAAATGGTAGAAACCTCCTTGATCTGTAGGAGCTGGATATAAAATACCTGATCGCCAGTCTCTGGTAAATTACTAGGTTAAAAAGTGTTTTCAAAGAACCAAACTTTGTCTCTGAGAATATTTCACCCTAGTTTATTTGAAGTGTTATTTTGATAAATGGCTGTGGTTTTAGTGGGTTTCTGAAAGTTTTTTTTTTTCCTGCTAATCCAGTAATACCTTGAAAACACCAAATTGTAAGTACCTTTGGTGACCAGTATTACCACTTCTTGGATTTAACTTATTTTAGCTTTTTACTTAAAAACTGAGTGATAGGTTTATTATACTGTTTAACAGTTAACACTTTTAGTATTTTAAGCTAAACTCCAGTGTTACTGATATTTGCCTGTTTTCTATTGCAATGAAAGAGTTTTAACCTGCAGAAATGCTGCAGAAGAACAAGGAACCCTCCTGTGAGCCTTTTCTTGATTGGTTCTTAAACACTTGGCCACACTTGTTTTCTCCCGCTACTGTACACATGACACATTATTTTTGATGACTCTTGTCCTAGGCATTTCAGGCTGCTGTAACAGAGTACCTCAGACTGAGTGACTTAAAAACAACAAATTTCTCACAGTTCTGGAGGCTGGACAGTCCAAGATCAAGGTGCTGTGGACTCCCGTCAGCTCCCGGGTCACTGAGCGGTGTCTCTCACTGTGTTGTCCCTGGGAGACGGGGTCACAGAGCACTAGCACCATTCCCTTCTATCTCAGCACCTGCCTCCTGCAGCCCTCACCTAATACCACCACACTGGGCGTTGGGATCAGTCTAAAGGGGAAGGGGGTGACGAACGTTCAGTCCATAACAAATCTCTTTAGAGTAAGAGCAGATATCAAAACCCTTCGTCTCTTAATACTCAAGCATGTAGCTGGAGAATTAGAACATTCTTATACATCTATAGTGAAATTATTCAGGAAATTTGATGTTAATACAATATGTTTAATATTCAAAATCCAGTCATACTTTTGATCAAATCAGACACTCAGTCATGTAGTTATCTCAAAACCTTTTTCAATCTAATTTTAAAACTATCAAGAACTTAGTCTGTTCAGATAGCAGACTCCAGTGTGTCCACTTGTGAAGACTCAGTCTCCCTTTGCTGTAGCCCATCTGTGTACACCGGAGAGGGCGTGCCACGGAGCTGCAGGCATTTCCAATGTGGAGTTTTGTGAGTGTTCCACAAAGGCAGCAACGATGAGCCCGTGATGACTGCATTGGAGACTGTACCGTCCCGTGTTTGGTATCTGTTGAACTGAATACCTTAATGCAGTACAGATCCAACTGTATGGTGAAATCATCACACATTCTGTTTGAATAATCGGTATTTTCTTCCTACTCTGTTCTCCCTCCTCCTTGGAACTACAGGAAGAGGAGTTTACAACAGATACAACAGCAGACACTGAAACCAAGAGTCCTCATGGACCGTCATCTAGCGTGTTGTCGAAAGGGGCATTTTCCGACGCTGACTGGGATAACGGCATTGATGATACTTACATTTTGGAGGCTACAGAAGATGCTGAATTAGCAGAAGCTGCAGAGAACAGTCTTCTGGCTTATAATAGGATGGATGAAATTCCTGATGAACTACTACTAGAAGTGTTACAAGAGTAGCTAATTATGGACACTGACATAACTAGGCTGTAATCTACATGAAGGCAGATTTAGTACCATTAAATTATAGTAACTTATTAAATAAGCCTGTTATATCAGCTGTTTTATTTATCACTTTACTTCCAAATCTTATGTACTCAAATAAACCAGTTTTATTGAAAATTAGCTCCAGTGTGCTTATTAAAATTCAGTAGAATTCTCCTTAGGTGATTAACTATGTTCACATCAGCTTAATTTTGCATGTTTATTTGTAGGGTAGAGCTTCTAAGGGCTGACGAGGTGTCAACACTGTAAAACATAACTTAGTACTTGGTGTTAACTAGAAAAGTTAATTATGGCCTCTAAAACTACTATACTTAGCTATTTAATTTTAATGACAAAGCAATATTAAATTCTGGTGACAAGCTCAAGGTCATACATACAGTCTGAACAGTAAGACAGTTTCCTGCTTTTAAACTTATCTGAGAATGTTATAACAATAAAAAATATTCAGTTCAAATTACTAGTAATAAAGTTCAGGTTTTCTTCCCATTTTCCTTTGTGCAAAAATATATACTGCCTGTTACCTTCTAAAACTGTATCATGAGACTACTCTTAAATGTGCACATCTTAGTAGACTGGTCTCATTTCTGGTCAAGGAGATTCTCTAATTGATAGTTGATATTTTGCAGATGATGTTCGGCTCCTAAAAGGGGTCTTGCTTTGAACAGCAAAGCTGGAAGGCTGGATGAATCATACTGTTGAAGAAAAATATTTAGATGAATAAAAAAACTTAACCCTTTTAAAATCCTATCCACTTTATGTAGTTCAATGTTATGACCAAATGCCAGTGATAATAGTGTTTTCCATGAATCACTGTTCACTCATTTTTACGAAATTGTTTTTAATCCGTCACCTCAGAACAACTGATAAACAGGCTGCAAGGGAACTGCTCTGCAAAGCCTGAGCTCCTCACCCAGGAGACCAGCCGGGTCAAAGAGCAATGGCATCCGAATGACTTAAACCAAAGTCTCCCTGGACAGGCCAAGACGTGGTCTGGGCAGGTTAGCCAGAGCTCTGTGGCTCAGCAGGTTCACTGTAAGAACCGACGTAACAAGACACCAGGCCCATAAAACTCATCTAGAAAAATTACTTTTTGAGAAAATTAACCATGTGGTTCTCAGTTGCCAATCCAAGTGTCCTTAATGATTAAAGACAAAATTAAATACAAACCCAGCATAAAAATAGGAAACAAAACTCAACTCATGAGTTTGAAACTTACGCCAAATATCATGGTACAACTTGTATCTAAGGGCCAGTGACTAAAGTCCTGACAGCTATATTATACTTAGAATATTTTGTTGCTTATGTTTTCAAGGTGGTTTTCTTAGAAACAAAATTAAGCACAAAGCTATCAGAGTGACTACAACCCAAATAATTTTGTCTATATCACCTACCATTAGGCAATTCAGTTTAACAGATATTTGAGAGCCTAATGTGTTCAACCTATTGTACTGGGGGGCACCTGCTCTCAGGGGAGGAAGAACTAACATTAGGTACTGGATTCTTAGTTTAAGAAAAGAGGTAAGGCATGTACCCTGGTATCTACACTCTGAAAGCATAACTCAGACACACTACTATATATAAAGCATGAACAGCAAGGACAGGGCCAGCTATATTCACTACCTTGTAAGACCACAGAAAAGAATCTATGCCAACCACCCTTTCCCCTCCTGCATGCCCTCTTAAAACATTTTTCAACTTCTAAAATCATACCTACCATTTATATGGGATAATGGCTACTTTTGCAGATACAAAAGATAGTAAAAATACGGGCTGAACAAAGAACAAGAGGTTGGTCTTTAAAACTTGTATAGGTTTTAGTGGTCTTAGTCTTAGGTTGACGACAAGTTGAGTTTTGTCCAGAGGATACACTTTCCCTTCAAGAAATTCAGTTCTCTGAAGCTTAAATACCTTAGTAAAATCAGTGTTTCTGGATTTTCATTTACCTCTCTGGCCTTAATTAATTAGCTAAAGAAGTGGTGTGAACAAATTTTCACCAGTTTATAGGGCTGCTTTTTGGGTAGACCTGGCGTCTCCACTGCTCTCCCCTCCAAGCTCTGGCTCTCTAACAGGAGCCCTGTGTCTTCTGAAGCAGAGTGAAAATTAAAAACTGAACTTACTGTTTCCTTTACACTTGGTTCTTCCTCTTGAACATCTGAGTAATCTTGATGAAGCTGCTTGAGATTAGACAGGAAATATGCTGCCTTCCTAAGGGAAGCTTTTCTCTCCTGAAGTTCCTCATACTTTATTTGTAGTTGTTTCAGCTCTGGTTCTACCCTAAAACAGAAAGATATTTTTCCCAAAAAGAAATGACAAAGTGGAACTTCAGCCTAAGGTGGAGTGTGTAAGGGTTTTGAGTGAAGTAAATAAACAGGGAAGGTGGACTAGGTGGTTTAAGATATCATTAGCTTTCAAATTATCAATGTGAATGATTCTGAAATCAATTTAAATATAGCAAAAACTCTGAAATATGATGCCTAAAAAGTACTTAGCAGTGAAGCCCACAGAAAAATATGCCTTATGTATCTTAAAGTTCATTAAGTCATTTTTAGAGTCTTAGGAACCACTGAATTGAAACATATACTTGGGTATCAAGATTTTAGCGCCCCAGATGGATGTAGACCAACACTGCAGTGTAGCAGTAAAAGCATGGACCAAAAGCCTTTCCTCTGCCCCTCTGTCTTATGAAATTTTGTCCAAGTCTAATAAAAGCAGTGGAAAAACTATCTCAGTGCCTGGATGAGGTGTGCAACCTTGGGCAACCTGCTTTCTGTCTCAGTAGCTCGTAAGTCTCTTAACATATAAAATAAAAAGGATAACTTGGATATTGTGGACCAATTTATAAAAGAATGGGGAATGGCTACCATGTTTCATTCTCACAAAGATATATTTAAAACCTGCTCTAATATCATTTTATAGAAGTCCCCGTACAGTTCTGTGTGTTGAACCAGTGGGAAACCCCCTGAGCCAGCAGGGTCGTGGGCAGGAGCGCTGGGTCGGGCGCCAGCAGGGTCGTGGGCAGGAGCGCTGGGTCGGGAGCCAGTGGGCAGACACCGGGTCCTGGCTCCCCCATTTCCGGGTTGGGGGCTGTTGGAATGTTACCGCCCTGTGCCTTGGGTTTTCTACATGTAAAACAATGATACACATTTTCTTTCTTTCTATGCCTTTCCAAAATACTGTACCTCTCAAGTTCTACAACTCTGTCTAGAAAAAGGATTGGAAGCTCTGAGAGATCCGAGTCTTACATAGTTGTCTTGTGGCCAAACGCCCTGCCTCCCGGGGTTATGGTGACGATTAATATGTTGGTATCACAAAGCACTTAGGACGGCACCCAGCGACACACAGCTAACACCTGAAAAAGCGTCCCGTCATGATTACTTTTCTGACTTTGGCCTGGGCCCATGAAGGCTGCAGTGCCGGCCAGCAGCACCTGTTCAGAGGCTGGATCTGGGAACCAAAGGCCAAGACAACCCATTTCTCCCTCTTCTAGACTTCTGGGGCAGGTCTCATCTTTCAAACTTAGTACTCACTCATAGGTTGTCTTCTAAGACCACTTTCCAAGCTACTTTAAGGCTCCTGAAGGGCAGGGAGCGTACCTGACACTGCTTATTCTGCTGCTGCTTCTCTGCCAACCCTCCGGCTCACCCGGCCACCCCGTCTGTGAGGAAGACCACCAGAAACAGAGCGGACGGCTTGCGCTTGTCTTCCTAAGCACACGTGGAGACAGACCTGGAAATTCTTCTGGCCTGACACCTGGGCCCAGGTGTGTCACACCAAGCGATGCGTCTCAACGACACTCATGGAAACTGGTAACGCCGCATACGACACTGTGTATGCCAGTCACGGTGTGGCACTTTCTGCGCATTTACTCACTCAGGCCTCACACACCCTGGGAGGTACAGTCACCGTCATGCTCATTGCAAACGAGGGAATGAGGCACTGAGAGGACGGCCTGCCCAAGGCTGCCCAGCCAAGTGGTAGAGCCCGCACTTAAGCCTCGCGTCCACGCGTTACATGTCCAATCAGAGCGCCTCTCGGGCGGGAACTGAGAGAGCTCGTGGTGGGCACATCAGGGCTGATCCAATCAGAACGCCTCTCAGGCGGGGACTGAGAGAGCTCGTGGTGGGCACATCAGGGCTGATTTGCTAAAAGCTTCTCAACTCGGCAGTATAACCGCCCTTGACTGAGCTTCCAGCCCAGAGAAGACCTGGTGTTTAAATGCAACACGGCAGCAACTTTTATAGCAAAACCTCACATGAAACGCTGTGATTAAATCCCTATTTTAAGTTCTCAAAGAGAATTTCGATATTACTTACCGAAGCAATTCATCCTGGACTTCAATCAAACGCTGCCTTTTCTTTTCGATATTGGAGATCATCTAGTAACAAAAATTTGTTACATTAGTTTTGTAAACATTTGAGCACTGCCTTGTACACTGTGCCAGGTACTGGAAGCACAGTGGGAAACACGGCAAACCCCATTCTTACCAACTCTGGTCACACAGGGCAGACAGACATGACATACAAAGGGATGTAATTACAGCCTGTGACGTGTGCTATGAAGGGAAAGAACAGGGAACTGGAGAAGTCCAGGGGGTCCTCTTGCAGATAGCCCCGAAGAGGAGGGCCTATTTTACTACCCTGTGAGCTACCAAGTAAGGCATTCCTACGCCCTCTAATACACTAGGAAAATCCTGAAGCACGGGAATGCCATGACACAATTTGTATTTTACAGAGAACATTTCAACAGGATTCACTGCATCATCTCAACCATCACTTTCAGCGACTACCTCATGTTCCACTGCTGGACATTCAGACTACTCTCCTGCTTGCTTGTGAGAGACGCAGGAATGACCAACAAGAGGTTAAAACTGAAAAACAGCAAAGGCTGTTGTTTTTCACCAGAATAGTTTGTTTTTCACCACAAGGAAAACTATCCACTTCACGCCCATTTCTGTTATAAACACAGAGGGCGGCTGTGCTTCCACACATGGGTTCACGCAATTTTAGAGCCAGAACAAGGCATGCGTTTTGGTCCAACTGTAAACAGGCGGGCTGGAAGGGCCCCGTGTTTCCTTGCAGACCAAGTGGCAACAGGACACTGAGGCAGCAGCACCATGACAAGAGATCTCCTGACCTTGGCCCAGTATTCTTCCTAGCCTGCCCTTTCTGAGACTCGAGCCAGTTCTTTAGTCTGAAAGACTTCTGACACACACACAGTAGTGATACACGTATTACATAATATGCAACTATGTAAGGGGTCATTTGGGGCTTGAGAGCCATTTTTAGGCCAACTGGGACCCCTGTTCCTTAGCCTACATCTCAACATTACTGACTTGATCAGTACTCACCTGAACAGTCACCAGATCGACCAAACAAAAGCCTGACTAAAAAGATAAACGGCCTCCACAAACTGTAGGTCACAAAACCCAGAGTCGGGTCTTACTTGCCATGTATGTGCACCTTCTACAGGACTGCGTCTTTAATCACGTAAGTGATTTACCTTAGCATTCTTCCTTTTCAGAGTCTTCAACATCTGGATTTCTTGAACCTACACAAAACAAAACCAAATATTTGCATGCATTTTCCAAAGTCAAGTGTTTATCGTTTTACAACATATCATATCCAGTTTCTAATCTTCACCACACTGGCAGCAAATGCAAGCTTTTCCAAGACAACAGTGAGTTGCTCAGGATTAGTTTTTAAAAAAATAAAAATTAGACCAACCAATTTATGTCACTGAACTTACCATTTTGATGAGTTCTTCTTTCAAATTAGAATGAAATTTGTTGATGGCTGCCTTACAAACTCGAGAGTCTATTTTTTGTCTGTAGCAGAATGAAAAAAAAGTCAAACTCAGGTACTCTCTGAAGGATTTGGAAAGGCGTGTTTCATTTGTTCAGCATTCCCAGGGACACACAGTTTGGCATGTGCCATTCTGAATATCTAAGAAGGCATGGTCAGCTTGCAGCCCCTTCTCAGGTTTAAAAAAAATACTGGAAGCATCTCAAGAAAAGAAAAACAACTGGAACTCTCTTTCCTAAGTCCTGACGCATGTGGCCAGCACTTCCCGACACTGGCCACAGCCACAAGTGACACGAAACCATGTGGAAAGTGATGGTCCCAGACAAGCCCGGGCTTCCCTGCAGCCTGATCCAGTGGCCAGCAGACTTCAGCCCTTTCCTCCCTCCCTGCCACAACTGGGGAAGGGACTGGGCCTCACATTTGGACTAACCGCTATATAAGCAGCCAGAAGCCAGCTCTTCAGCTCTGCAAAAGCTGACCCAAACAAAGAAACTGGTTTGGGTCCCTGTTGTCAGGGACAGAAGAGCCCAGTCTCCCTCCCTCACAGCTGGACACAGATCCATGGTGACCCACACCCTGCCAGGGTGGAGCTAACCCCTGCTCGGCCTCGTCACAGAACAACACTAGAATTTAAAGTCTGAATTGAAAATAAACCTCTTGTGTGAGTGAGAGCTTGTCATATAGCCATTTTTTTCTTGGGGCAAATACATGAGGAAAAGTCACCCAGGAGAAGGGGACTAGGCCCGTGGCCTAATTCTTCAGACGCTAAGCAGGAGAGATGGCCTGCACTTTTGACATCAGAAGATGGAATAAGAAACCCCAGACCTCATTCCTCCACAGGGAAACCAACAACCACATATAGCCCTAAAAGCCTTATGAGGAGGACTCCAGGAACCATTAAGAAGCTGCAGTTCTTAACTGGTTCTGGCAAGTTCAAAGTCTAGACCCTAAATTCAAACAGCCATTTCATATCAACTCTGATCACCCTTTTCCCAGAATTAAACAGTCTCCAGGTTAAACATGATGCACTTTGTGGTGGGGGCAGGGAGGGAAGACCAAGATATCACAGCTTGCCAAAGTTCTAATCTTACTGGTGGGGAGTTATAAATTTAAAAAAGGATAAATACATTCTTCTAAAGGTAAGGATAATTAAGTGTAATGGACTAAAGTGAAATTCAAAGATGGACACTGGACTTAAAAAGGATTTTGTAATAAATAACAGTTTAACATGAGACAAAGGTAGGAAGTAAAAGTTAAAAGAATGTAAAATCTGGCAAATACTAAAGAAATCTAGTGACATATGAGATTAAAGATTTTAAAACCAAAAAAAGCATTTTTAGGAATGAAAAGAGTCACTTCATAAGGATAAAATGTTCAATCTAAAAGAGCAATTTTAAACATGATATCCTAGTAAAATAACCTCTATAGAGATAGCATAAATTGATAGAAATACCAGGAAAAACTGAGTAATACTGATTCTACACAGATCCAATAATTACAGCTTCCACAGAGATTATGTGCTAGGCCATAAAGGAAGCCTCAGTATTTCAAAAATAGGTATTACCAGTCCATGAAATTGGACTGTAACTATTTAAGGCAGAAGATTAATAAATACAAATTAAAAAGGAACATACAAGGACATACAATAACATACTACTAAATCAGAGGCTTAAAGAAAAAAGTATAATAGAAATTTAAAAGTACATAAAAATGATAATGAAAGTTCTACATATCAAGTTGTGGGGTGAACAGAAGTGCTATTTCAAGGGAAATTTATTAGGCACATAAATGACAACATCAAAAGACTCACTCATACTCTAGAAGAATGTTCTCGAACGCAGACAAAAACACATCTAATTCCATGATGTCACTGGCTTTCTTTTCTTTTAAACACCAAATAGGTGCACAGTCGGAAGTATCTACAACATCAGGATAGGTTAATTTAATATACTGATTATCAGCAATTTAGCTCTAGGTCCAGGGATCTGAAAGCCTACAACAAAAGTATTCCACCAAATTGCTAAAAATAGTAAGAGGTTTTGAAGAAACGCATGGGAGAAGACAGGCTCACAAACCCCTGTCGGTAGGGCGCCCTCTAGTGGCCGCCTCCTTGGTTGGCCCACTTCTGAAGCAGCCAAAAGCAGCCGTCCCTTAGTTACCCTGCTGCGCCTTTAACAGCCGGCTGTTACTGAATGCTACTGGTGATGCAGATCTTTGTTAACTGTGTTTTGTTAGTTTTAATCTACCTGACGGATCACTTCTAGGACACAGGAAGGTTATTGCATATATTGATTCAGACAGCTGATATAAGAGATTAACTATAACTTTGTACATTTGTGAAAGAAATATTACATATTCATTAAAATGGTATGTAGAATACTGAATGACAGGATATGAGCCCACTTAGGGTGAGAAAAGCTCAGTAAAAGGACTGAAGAGTATAGACCAAAAAACATGGCAGTTACTTTGGGGTGATGGAATTGTAGGTGATGTTATCATCCTTTCTATATCTTTGAAATTTTCTAAAATAAACATTTTTATAATTAGAAAAACAAAACTTATCTTTTAAAAAACTGGAGAGAAAATGCTTTATTTTCCTCCCATTTTTCAATAAACTTTGTGCCAATAAAAATGATGCAGAATAATATGCATGAATCTCAAAGTTACATTGAATGAAAAAAGGCTTCTAAAAGTGCATAGTTTGATGTCTGAAGAGAGTGATAACGTGATGAAAAATTAAAATAGATTAATGAATAGGTGCTAAGGCAAGTAGAAATAAATTCTGATGGTAAAATCTAGTTAGTAGGTATATGAATAAATATTGTTCAATTCTTTATCCTTTGTTGTATATTGAAAATTTTCATGACAGATTGCTGGAAAACTCAGTTACTCCAAAGTCATATATTTTTTAACTTTTTAAAGTGGAAATTTTATATACTTAAATGTACTACTTTATTAAATTAAAAAATATATTTTTAAAAAAGAACTTCTTGAACGATTGACTACATATAAAACACTTCTATACCTGTGGTGTAACCTCTTGGTTTCTTCCTTTTGCCAGGATACATCTTATTTTTCTGAGTTTTCTAAAAAACAAAACAAACAAAAAACCACAGCACAGATTTTCATGTAGGAGAAAGTTCTCTTAAAACAAGAATTAAGACAGCATTATCAGACACTGTCAATACTTTAGCTACAATTCGATCCAGGAAAATACCCTGGAGAAGGAAATAGCAACCCACTCTTGCCTGGAAAATCCCTTGGAGAGAGGAGCCTGGTGGGTTACAGAGTCAGACACGACTGAGTGACTAACTTTCTCATTTTGTTCTAAGTGAATATATTAATCATATAAATTATCTAACTTAATATAAGGAAACACTGAACAAAATAAACTACCTCAAAATAAAAAGTAATTAAAACTTTCAGTTGGCTTTTAACAATGGGTACCTTGGAGGAAACTGAGCTTTTATTATTTAAGATAATAACATGTGGAATCAGCTCAATTTCTGCTCCAAGCTATGATGAAGTGACAGCTTCTGAACTAGCTCTCTTGCCAGCACAACCATAAAGCGGGGGGGGGGGGGTGGTGGTGGGGGGGGTTGGGGGGGTGTGGGGGGTGGCATCGGACAAAAGGCAGGACAAGCCTGAGACTCTCAGAACGCAAACCTACGGCTGCCCCGGCCCCCCAGGCCCGGGACACCTTCCTTCAGACGGCAGCACAGCAGCTGCATCCCCATTGAGAGCAGCGTCCTGCCCCGCTGAGGAGGCAGAAAGCAGGGCACAGTGGCCAAAGCCCCTGCAACAGGCTGTCGGAAGAGGACACGAGAGGTCTGGCTGGGGTCCCTGACGCCTACTCCATGCGCGCAGGGAGGCTACACAGGGGCACTGGATGTGCTTTCATGGGAACAAGGACGTAACAAGTGATAAAGGACAAGGAATACTGCGGGAAATTGGATGGAGAAAACGCAGAGGCCTCACTAACTAGTTAAGAGCTGTTGATCCAGCTGAGCGGGTGCTGGGGGGAGATCCCAGCTCAGGGGTAAGAACATGCCCGAGATCGTGCCATCCCCAACTGTCCCCAGGGTGGGGAGCAAGACAGCCTTAGAGATTATAGTACAACAGTTTATGACCCTCCAAAGTACCTGATATACAGATCGATACACAGCATACTTATGATGTTCAAATTCAGTTGGGGGAATGGTTAGGAGGAAAAATGTCTAAAAAGGCTTCTTAGGGAAGACAACAATGAAAAAGGTTTAAGAAACACTGCTCAAGAGTTAGGGCTGCCCTAGACCCACCCTACTGCTGCTGCTGCTGCTAAGTCGCTTCAGTCATGTCCAACTCTATGCGACCCCATAGACGGCAGCCCACCAGGCTCCCCCGTCGCTGGGATTCTCCAGGCAAGAACACTGGAGTGGGTTGCCATTTCCTCCTCCAATGCATGAAAGTGAAAAGTGAAAGTGAAGTCGCTCAGTCCTGTCCGACTCCTAGAGACCCCATGGACCACAGGCTACCAGGCAGCTCCGTCCTCTAACTAAGGCTAAAGCCAGTCTCTGACCAGACTCAACAGAGCCTGGGGGTGCGGTGAGCACGATTCCCACTGACCTGTATGCTCCCTGCTCCTGAGTGTGAGTGGCTCCTGTGACTCTGGTGGGATGGTCACCCCCTTGATTAGTCACATCGCACAGGAGACCACTGCAGACTGAGAGGCCCTGGCTGGCTCTGAAGACATCGCCAGCTGCCCCGCCGGGAGAGGGCCCTGTGAGGAGGGCCTCGGGGCAGCCTCTGCTTGCTGAGTTGACCCCTGGCTTCCACCAGAGAGGAAACAAGAATGCAAGGATCTGAATTCTATCAACAGCTTGCGTGATCTCAGATGAGGACCCCGAGTCTCAGGTGAGAGTCCGGTCCTGGCTGGCACCTCGACTCCAGCCTGTGAGACCCTGGCCCTCACCAGCTGGGCGAGCCTGGACTTCTGACCTACAGAGACTGTGCGAGGCATAAACGTATGTTGTTTGAAGTCACACAGTTTGCGGTATTCTGTTTTGGTAGTCTTCAATAGTGATTGAAGACTATTAATACAGAGGTTGAGTCCACGGACTTAGAGAGGCTTGGGAGACCCACTGAGGCTTTCCACAGACTGACCCCAACAAGGGATAAATCACACCCACAGAAGTTCAAGCTGATCAGCCAATAATCAAGATACCTATTAGAATGAAAGTCAACATTCAGAAGAAAACACAACTCAAAATCTCAACCACCTGTCAACAACAATGTGTAACACACAGTTTAAAACTCCTAGATGAAAAATGTCACACAAAATGTGACCTGTAGTCAAGACAGAAAAGAAGTACTCAAAAGAAGCTGACCCACCACAGTCCAGGTACAGTCACCCCTTAATGTCCAAGGAAGGTGGGTTCAGAATCCCCAGGGACCCCCAGATCCGTTGATGTTCAAGCCCCTTGTATAACATGGTAGCACTTGTACATAACCTTCTTCCCATTACATTTAAATCATCTCTAGATTACCTATAATACCTAATACAAATACTATGCAAATACTATGAAATACATACAAATACTATGAAAATAGTTGCTGGTACGTGGCAAATTCAACTTTAAGCTTTTGGGAATTTTATGTAATTTTTGTCCCCGAATATTTCCTATCAAATAGTTGGTTGAATCTGTCAATGTGGAACCTGCAGATAGAGAGGGCTGATTGCACCTTACTTAGAAAGCAGAGACTTCAAAGCCACTCTCATAAATATTAATATGTCCCAAGAAGGAAATGATAGACTTAATGATTAAGCAGATAAGGAATCTCAGCCAAGAAACAAACTATGAAGGAAAAAAAATAAAAGAAGTTCTAGAACCCAAGAGCATGATACTAAAAAGGAAAAGTTATTGGGTGATGTTTTATTCCCTATGACCACTATAATAAATTACTACAACTTGGCTTAACAAAGATATTTCCATAGATCTGGAGTTCAGAAGCCTGAGATCCATTTCAGTGGGCCAAAATCAAGATGCTGGCATATTATTACATATTAAAAGCTTGAATAAGAGATATTACATGTCAAGAATCTTAAAAGAGAATAAATATGACCCAGAATTCTTATCAGAGCAATTTCTTTCCTAAGGAAATGACCAAGGATGTGCACAGAGATTTCGCTAGGGGGGAAAAAAAAAAAAATCAAAGCACTTATATTTTAAAAACTGCAATTCTTCATTAGTAAGAGATTAACTAAACTATGGCGCATTCACGAATGAAATGTCATGTGTTAAAATGGTATGTAGAATACTTAATGCCAAGGATGTGGTTCACGTACGGTAAGAAAAGCTCAATGAAAGACTGAAGAGTGTAGACCAGAAAAGGCAGCAGTTATTTTATTCTGGGGTGATGGAATTAAAGGATTTTATCTTCCTTTATACACCTTCTAAATTTTTTAAAGTAAATATACTTTTATAATAAGAAAAATAAAAAAAAACCATATCTTTCAAAAGAAGCGAAGGAAAAAAAAATGCTTTCCTTTCTCCCGGACATTCTCAGCTTCTTCTCCTCTCCAGGGGGATGGCAGACACTCTTACCAGCTGATGTTCTGTGGCCAGCGTCGCTTTCTCAGCAGAGGACTCAGCACTTTGGGGCCCTGTCTTCTGAGGAGTGACCGCTTCAGCTGGTTTCTCCGAAAGTCCTGGAAGTGCTGTAGCTGAAACAGCTTCATGCTGTGTACTTATGTTCTCTGTGGGTTTAACTTTTCTCCTTACATCACTTTCTTCAGGGCTTTCAGATTCGTCACTGATGGGCTTGAGTTTTCTTCTTGGCTGTATCAAGAAAACAGCCTTATTGTTTAGAAAATACAAATGCTTATCATTCCTGTTAGTAGATAACCATAAGGTCCACATTTCTTAATTCCAAACTTCAAAACTGAACATACTAGAAAGATGGCAACCTCACTCGTGGACAGGACCAGAAACCCGGATTAAAGGGTTCCCAGCAAACACTCCCAACAGAGTGTTTAACCACCACCTACGCACATTACAAGGACACTATGAAAACTGACACGGTACACAGATTTGAGATCTCGGGGATGAAAACACTTCAGGTGTAAAACTATCCCATTTTTATCTTAAAAAAGTACCTTCTGAAACATAATACACTCTTTATGAAAAATAATGCTACAGAACATTGTCTCTATTTGCATCCACACAGTATATGAAACACTTTACAAAACATTTCTTCTACTTGCATCCAATCTAAATAGGATATGAAATATCTTACAAATTAAGTTGGGAGATCGTGCATACCTTTTTGGCACTAATCTTTACAGACTCGTTTTCACTTGCTTCAATTTCAGAAGTGTCCGAACTGTACCAAAAACCAAACCATCAGTATCTTGCACACGCTTCATTTTTATTCACATGTGTCTTCTAAAAGCTGCTCCTCTGACACAAACACAAGCTCAGTTTAATGAGATTTCCCACTTGTTACGGGCGGGCCTGCCACCTCCCCAGCCTTACCGTCACCTCCCACGCCTTTGCACACCCAGGCCGCATCACTTGAGCTCGAGCAGGCAGTAAGAGCCCGTCACTGCAGCCCCTGTGGCCCCGTCAGAAGCGCCCCTTCCTCCGCCACCACAGGCCCAAGTTTAGGGGACAGAAAAGGGAATACCTTCTTTCATCCTTTGAAAAGGAAAAATAACCTAAATTTCTGATGAGAGTGCTTTCAGTTTTTTCATTCGACATTTAACACTAACTTCGAAAAGCAAGGATAAGGAATACAATTACTTGAACAATGAGGAGGCTTCCTGTGATGGGATCCGTGTCTAGGAAGAAGGTCAAAGACAGCGGAGACCTGGGACACCAGGCTGTGGCGCCAGGAAACACACAGTGGTCATAAGATGAGCGGACTTTTGACAGCACTTTCTCAGGCAGAGAAAAAAAAAGGAAGGGGATTTAAGGAAGAAGGAAAAGTAAACAGAGAAGCAGGTGGGTGTAAAACACCCTGGACGATCAAGGCACAGGACGGGAATCAGAGTAGAGATCACACATCTTGAAGAGAAAACAGTGCCAGAGAAGCCAAAGGTCACGACCGGGAAGACAGCAAGGCGCGGGGTCCTGCTCGCCCCTCCCCACGCTCGGCGAAGAGCCGCTGCTCATCTGCACAGAGGGTCAAGCGAGCGGCGATCCCCTGCCTGCGACTGCAGAGGTAGCAGCACCAGGCCCAGTCTACCCCCTCCCCAGGGAGGGCGGGAGCTGAGAGCGGCGCTGGGGTCTGAGGCCGTCTCTGCTCCAGCCCGATCCGTCCCCCTGTAACGCTCATGGATGCTGCTAACAAACCTCTTCAGTCTCACTGCCTCGGTGTCCACTGACAAGGGGAGCCAAACAGGCGCCTGAGTGACCCTTACACACAGTGGGGGGGGTGGGGGGAAACGCGTGAGACTGAGCCTCCACGCTGGACACATTGTGCCGGGAGGTGGGAGGTGAGCCTGGAGGGGGCGCGACTCCAGAGACAGAGGGACCAGGCGGGGAGCAGGCAGGAGGGGCGGGTGGCAGGAGCCTTGACCGTGGCCACTGCACAGCGAGGAGGGAAGGCAGGCAGCCAGAGGCAGAGCAGAGAGGCCAGCAGGGGCGCGCCAGCAGAGGCCCGGACTACTCTGCTGGGTGCCGGGGTGCCAGCAGGACCATGCAGCCAGAGAACACAAAGCGGCTGCTGACACCGATGAGGGGGCAGTGATGGGGCCTGGGGGCGCCTCTGTGGAGTCCGAGGTGCCTGAGAGCATCTGGGGGGTGTGGTCCACGTGGAGGCCCGCTGGGGGCTCGGGAGAGAGGCTGGGCAGAGGGAGCCCTGGGGACAGCGTGTGGGGATACCATGAGAGGAACTGGGGGAGGGGCGGGAGAGGAGAGGGTCTGACAGAGATGAGGAGAGGCGCCTCCTGAGTGCTGGCACCGCCCCTGCCCCCGCTCATCTCTTCCGCCCCGACTTCCTTCTGTATCCATGTATAAACCCTGTCCAACTTATCCAAATGATGCTCTTTGTTTGGGCTTCACACACCTCCAAAACCAAGGTCACTGAGGAGGTCCACACTGTCTAACAACCCCAAGTGTTCAGCCTTAATCTGACTCTCTTATCAACTGCACTTTAGCCTCCTGAGAACACACCCTCTCCTGGCTTCTTTCTTCCCCTCCAGCCAGGGGCTCCTCTCTCCTCCGCAAGCTCCTCCTCCCCTGGACAGGTGCCAGGTCTCCTGTGGGCTGGCCCTGGGCCTCTGCCCCATCTCAGGCCACCATCTCTTCCTGGGAGGCCCACCCGTGGCCACAGCCCACTCCTGTGTCAAACCGCCAGTCTGATCACCAGTTCAGCCCCTCCCCTGAGCGCCAGACCGCAGACACAGCAGCCTGATACCTCCACAGCACGTCTAGGGTCCCCTCGGGAGGACCGAGCACTGGCCCATGGACACAGCAGCTGACATCTCCACAGCACGCCCCCGGTCCCCTCGGGAGGACGGAGCACCGGCCCATGGACACAGCAGCCTGATGCCCCCACACCACGCCCATGGTCCCCTCGGGAGGTCTGAGCACCGGCCTGTGGACGCAGCAGCCTGACGCCTCTACACCACGCCCATGGTGCCCTCGGGAGGACTGAACACCGGCCTGCGGACACAGCAGCCTGATGCCTCCACACCACGCCCACGGTGCCCTCGGGAGGACTGAGTACCGGCCCGCGGACGCAGCAGCCTGACGCCTCCACAGCACGTCCATGGTCCCCTCGGGAGGACCGAGCACTCAGTCTCCTAGGGCAGCCCTACCCTACACAACAGCAGACCGCCAGTCCTCTGACCCAACCCTGAAAGCCAGGAGCTGTCTATGACAAACAGGGTTAATTTCATTCGTGTTTAAACACAGTCATAGAAGTCAGAAGAAAATGACCAACATGGGAAACACGGAAAAAGGATCTAAAGAGCTTGCAGAAAGAAATTCAAGAACTTGTAACACATACAAAAGAGGTTACTTAACTCAGTCATGAGAAAAATCAAACTAGAACTGAGCTAGCACAGCACCCTGGCAAAAACCCAAGCCTGATGCCATGCTGGTGGGAACTCAGCAGTAACTATGACAATCACACGTTTCACGTGACCGAGGCTTTCCTTTTCTACAGAAACAGGCATATACATGTGAACTGGCGTATGTACCACCTTATTGATTACGGCACTGCTGGTGACAGAAGACTGGGAATGACCCAGCTGCCTGCAGACCCAGGCCTGGGGGAGGAAGCTGTGACGCTCCAGACTACGGGAAACCCGCGACTGTGAACAGAAGAACGAGGGCGCTCCACCTGCACTGACACGCACGGCTCTGCCACACACAGAGAGTGGGAAAGCCAGGCGGCAAGGTACCCTGTCTTTTTGAAAAAGGTAAAAACTCTGTACTCTTACTTTGATGGGCACAAATGAAATGGAGCAGGACCCTGCGGTCCTTGCCCCTGGCCATGTCCTCCGCCTTTAGTCAAAGAATCAGCTTAATCAGAGAAGAGAGAAATGTGGAAACAAAGGAAAACAGTCAAAGGAGACTAATAATAATGTAGTCATTAAGCACAGTCAAGGACCTTTAGTTCTTTCTCAAGGGCTAATATTCTGAGCCATATCCTGTGCTCTGTCTTACAGATGCTGAAACCCCAGGTGGAGAAGTTAACTACATGATGACCAGACTGTACCCACAACATCAGAAGCCATAATTCCAAGAACTGGCCTCAAAAAATGGAACAGACAGACTCTGGAACTGAAGATTAACTGCACCTAGAACATCCAAGGAGACGCTGGTCAGACCACAGATGACCAATTGAAGCTGACTGTTCGAGATGACTGTGCTGTTTCTACATGTCGTCCCTGGCCGCCACTCGGTCTATAAAAACTCTCACCCCTGCTTGTCAGCCTTTGGACAGATGTTTGCCCCTCTTCCCCACAGTTGCTGGCATAATAAAATAAAGCAACCTTTCCTTTCCACCAACCTGGTTTATTGGCTTTTGAGTGGCGAGTAGCCAGACCCACATACTCCTTGTCGTTAAGATTCTGGTGCCCAGCGTGGGGCTGGCTCCTGTGCTTTCATGGTGCCTGGCTGTCCTGGGATTCCCAGGGGACGCTGTGGCCATGACGGTGTACCAGCTTGCTGCTCGTAGCTAGCCAGCCCTGAGTAGAGGATGTGGGGACGTTTCGAGCAGCTGCCTAAACCATTTGTTTTGAGGATCCTCCCTGTTTCTCCCCTGCTCAGCTCTGGCTACAAGCTTAATCTTTTCCTTGGTAGAATGGAAACTAGTATTTGGGAAAAGCTGACGAGCTCTAAGACCAGGTTAAGTCCACCGGTGTGCAGACTGGTGTGCAACCTGCCCATTTGTGCATGCTGGTGCCATTCGGGCATTCTTGACAACTGGTTCTGACTGCCACTGAGGACTGTTTGTGAGCACTAGTACTATCTGGGCCAATTTAATTCAAATGACCATTATATCTACTACTGTGGGCAAGAATCCCTTAGAAATGGAGTAGCCCTCATAGTCAACAAGAGAGTCCGAAATGCAGTACTTGGGTGCAATCTCAAAAATGACAGAATGATCTCTGTTTCCAAGGCAAACCATTCAATATCACGGTAATCCAAGTCTATGCCCCGACCACTAATGCCAAAGAAGTTGAAGAGTTATATGAACACCTACAAGACCTTCTAGAAGTAACATCAAAAAAAGATGTCCTTTTCATCATAGGGGACTGGAATGCAAAAGTAGGAAGTCGAGAAATACCTGGATTAACCAGCAAGTTTGGCCTTGGAGTACAAAATGAAGCAGGGCAAAGGCTAACAGTTTTGCCAAGAGAATGCACTGGTCACAGGAAACACAATCTTTCAACAACAAGAGACAACACTACACATGAACATCACCAAATGGTCAACACCAAAATCAGACTGATTATATTCTTTGCAGCTGAAGACGGAGAAGCTCTATACAGTCAGCAAAAACAAAACCAAGAGCTAACTGTGGCTTAGATCATGAACTCCTTATTGCTAAATTCAGACTTAAATTGAAGAAAGTAGGGAAAAGCACTTGGCCTTTCAGGTATGACCTAAATCAAATCCCTTATGATTATACACTGGAGGTGACAAATAGACTCAAGGGATTAGACCTGGTAGACGGAATGACTGAAGAACAATGGACGGAGGTTCGTAACATCGAACAGGAGGTGGTGATAAAAACCATCCCCAAGAAAAACAAATGCAAAAACGCAAAATGGTTGTCTGAGGAGGCCTTACAAATAAATTGAGAAAAGAAGAGACGTGAAAGACAAAGGAGAAAGGGAAAGACGAATGCAGAGTTCCAAAGAACAGCAAGGAGAGATGAGAATGCCTTTTTAAGTGAACAATGCAAAGCAAGAGAGAAAAACAACAGCATGGGAGAGACTAGAGATCTCTTCAAGAAAATCGGAGATACCAAGGGAGCATTTCATGCAAATATGGGCACAATAAAGAACAGAAATGGTATGGACGTAGGAGGAAGCAGAGATATTAAGAAGAGGTGGCAAGAATACACAGAACTATACAAAAAAGATCTTAATGACCCAGATAACCATGAAGGTGTGATCACTCACCTAGAGTCAGACATCCTGGATTGTTAAGTGGGCCTTAGGAAATATCACTACAAACAAAGCTAGTAGTGGTGATGGAATTCTAGCTGAGCTATTTCAAATCCTAAAAGATGATGCTGTGAAAGTGCTGCACTCAATATGCCAGCAAATTTGGAAAACTCAGCAGTGGCCACAGGACTGGAAAACGTTAGTTTTCATTCCAATCCCAAAGAAGAGTAATGTTAAAACTACTGCACAATTGTGCTCATTTCACATGCTAGCAAGGTAATGCTCAAAATCCTTCAAGCTAGGTTTCAACAGAATGTGAACCAAGAAATTCCATATGTACAAGATGGATTTAGAAAAGGCAGAGGAACCAGAGATCAAATTGCCAACATCTGTTGAATCATAGAAAAAGCAAGAGAATTCCAGAAAAACATCTACTTCTCCTCCATTGACTACATTAAAGCCTTTGACTGTGTGGATCACAACAAACTGTGGGAAATTCTTCAAGAGATGGGAATACCACACCACCTTATCTGCCTCCTGAGAAACCTGTATGCAGGTCAAGAAGCAACAGTTAGAATCAGACATGGAACAATGGACTGGTTCCAAATTGGGAAAGGAGGATATCAAGGCTATATATTGTCACCCCGCTTATTTAACTTCTATGCAGAGTGCATCATGCGAAATGTCAGGCTGGATGAAGCTCAAGCTGGAATCAAGATTGCCGGGAGAAACATCAATAACCTCAGATATGCAGATGACACCACCCTAATGGCAGAAAGTGAAGAGGAACTAAAGAGCCTCTTAATGAAGGTCAAAGAAGAGAGGAAAAAAGCTGGCTTAAAACTCAATGTTCAAAAAACTGGTCCCATCACTTCATAGCAAATAGATGAGGAAACAGTGGAAACAGTGACAGACTACTTTTTTGGGCTCCAAAATCACTGCAGATGGTGACTGCAGTCATCAAATGAAAAGACTTGCTCCTTGGAAGAGAAGCTGTGACAAATCTAGACAGTGTACTAAAAAGCAGAGACATCGTTTTGCCAACAAAGGGGCATACAGTCAAAGCTATGGTTTTCCAGTAGTCATGGAAGGATGTGACAGTTGGACCACAAAGAAGGCAGAACACTGAAGAATTAATGCTTTCAAACTGTGATGCCGGAGAAAACTCTTGAGAGTCCCTTGGACAGCAAGCAGATTCAACCAATCAACCCTAAAGGAAATATACCCTGAATATACAGTGGAAGGACTGATGCTGAAGCTGACGCTCTAATCCTTTGGCCTCCTGATGCAAAGAGCCAACTTACTGGAAAAGACCCTGATGCTGGGAAAGATTGAAGGCAGGAGGAGAAGGGAATGAAAGAAGATGAGATGGCTGGATAGCATCACCAATTTCAATGGGCATGAGTTTGTACAAACTACAAGAGATAGTTTAGGACAGGGAAGCCTGGTGTGCAGTCCATGGGGTTGCAAAGAACTGGACACAACTGAGCAGCTAAACAACAACAAAAACAAGCGCTGTCTTGGTATTCCTGCCAGCTGGTTCTGATGTGTGTCTGATGTTGAGAACTGTTTGGAACATGAGGTGCTACTTGGCACTCCTGCCAGTTGGTTGTGTGTGTCTAATGCTGAGGATCATTTCTGAGCACTGACTGCTATTGGGCATTTTTGCCAGTTGGTTCTGATGTCTGTCTGCCAATGAGGACCGTTTGTTCACATGAATTGCTACTTGGGCATTCTTGCTAACTGGTTCTGACATCTGACTACCACTGACGACCATCTGTGCGCACCGAGTGTCATTCGGACATCTTCCCAATTGGTTCTGAGATCTGATTACCTTGAGGACCGTTTGTGTCATGAAGTGTTTGTTTCAGGCTCTAAACCGGTCACCCTGAGAGAGAGCTTGTGACAGATTTGTCATTTGGTGTGTGAGCATGTATTCCATTTGTATGACTGGTACTCCTGTTGCCTTAGGTAAAATGGGAAATTCAGGTTCAATTCATTAAGAAAAATTTGAGCTGGGAAATTATGACTAAACAAAAAGAAAGCTGATTTATTTTGGACTATGTATGTTTGGCAATAGTATTCTTTAGACTCTGAAAAAAAAAAATGGTTAGGATGAAACTCTTGAAATTCACAAAAACCAGTTTTTTGCATATGCAGTTAGGGAAAGCTAGCTTGATAAAACACTTTTTTTCAGACCCTGGGAAAATAAAAATATGCCTAGGAGAAAATCTGAAGTTAAGGCTTATTGTGTCCTTGAAATACAACCACAGTCCACATTGCCTGGAATGCCAGCCCTGGGTTAATTATAAACCTTCAAGCTAAGAGGAAAAAAAAAAAGGAGGAAAGCCTTTTAAGATACAGTATATGAGTTTGGCTATTCTAACTACTATCCATAAACTGCTAAGTTTAATTGCAATGCCTAATTCACGAAATGTGAAAAGATAAAACAATGAGATCTCTGTTGGTCTGGACATTTGTATGTCTCAATATGTGTTTTTGTCTTTGGATGATATTGCTGAGGTT
The DNA here is from genome assembly GCF_029378745.1 of Bos indicus. Taxonomy (NCBI): domain Eukaryota; kingdom Metazoa; phylum Chordata; class Mammalia; order Artiodactyla; family Bovidae; genus Bos; species Bos indicus. The sequence goes on from NC_091786.1 coordinate 15,186,603, forward strand.
AATCTGTAAAGGAGCTCTATTTAATTTGCCTTAAAAAAATATGAGCACTTACAAATCAAACAAATCTAAGTTTACCTACTTTTGTCTTAAGACCAAGAGGGAAATTAAAGATGTTTTGGTTTATTAAACATGCATGTTATACAACTGAAGAAAAATTATGCTGTGAAAAAATGTATGTTTTCAGAGGTTGTGGAGTATGTTCTTAAGTTTGCCAATCAGAAAATGCTGGTGTACCATTTCAATCACTTGGTTTTCTTAAGGTTTCAAGGGTTAAAAATTGTGAAATGTGAAAATGATAACATTTCTATGTGTAAAACAAACAGGATATGAGTTGTTGGTGAAGAAAAGGTATAAACAAATGGAAATATTTTTGTTAAAAAAAATGACAATACTGTTCTACAGTTGTTTGCTTCTGGATAGGGAAACACAGGACAAATTTGTTTGGATCCAAAAAATTATAAAAGGTTTATAAAAAAGGAACTTTGAGAACAAAATTTTGTATGCTGTCAGGATTAAGATTAGACTAAATTTAATTAGGTATATAAATTCTGTTATTACCAGTAAACTGATGCAAGATTAAATTTTTTTTTTTTCCTTTTTGTTGAAAAAACAAAATTCTCCTGGAATATTGATCTAATTCTGATAGCAGACACTTCTAATGGAAAGCAATTGTTTTGTTTCTAGTCATATTTTGACCCTAATATTCAGGATGGAAAAAACTGTCCTGTAAAGTTGTCACAGAGTGTAACTACTCATGATGTATAGCACTACTGGCTTTAATTTTACAGCTTAAAGCACATGTACAATGTTTGTGTGAAAATTGGGAACAGACGATAAAATGTGTGGCCTATAAAACATTTCCCTATGAACATACCCAGAGTCTGTTCATGGTATCTGAGTAGGTATCCCCTGATGTGGACAACTAGTCAAGCATATAAATAAAAAGGAGGCCTAGCACCAAGGGACATGGACGGACCGAGAGCAGGCAAACCACTCTGGCAACGCTGGAAAAATATACTGATTATCAACACTCTCTATGGAAAGAGTTGCAACTTAAAAGGGGAAAATGATGGATGAAGTGCTCACATACTGAGGTATGGGGAAGTCATTCTGACCTATACATGATTAAGTCTGAACTTTAGGCTAAGTAAAACAGCCTGTTTGTGGCCTATTAAACAGACATTGTACATCAGCTTTAATCATGAAGACAGAACAGTACAAAGGTGCATTTTGATTATAATCCTCATTGTAATATGTCTAGTAATTTTCAAATGTTTGTCCAGGTACTACGAAAGTTTATTGCCTTTCCTGTTCTGTACCTGTCCTTCCTCAAGACTGAGAATATCAAAGAAAACGGGGGACTGAAACGGAGCAGGACCCTGTGGTCCCCGCCCCCGGCCATGTCCTCTGCCTGCCTTTCATCTGAGGAAAACTTTAGTCTGAATACGTTTAATCACAGAAGTGAGAAATGTGGGAACAAAGGAAAACAGTCAAAGGAGGCTAATAATAATGTGGTCATTAAGCACAGCCAAGGACCTTTAGTTCTTTCTCAAGAGCTGTAAGGTAATGTTCTGAGCCATATCCTGTAGCTGTCTTATAGACACTAAAACCCCAGGTGGAGAAGTTAACTACACGATGAGCAGGCTGTACCCACGACACGAGCTGCCACACTGGCCTCAAAGAAATGGCAACAAACAAACCCTGGAACTGAAGATTAACCGTACCAACCAAGATGACGCCGGTTAGACCACTGATGCCATTTTGAAGATGACTGCTGGAGATGACTGTGCTGTCTCTGAATGCAGTCCCCCACTCTGTCTATGAAAGCTCTCACCCCTGCTTACGAAGGGGTGGGGGAGTCAGCCTTGGGACAGATGTCCACCCCTCTCCCTGCACCATTGCTGGCATCTGAAATAAGGCAAACTTTCCTCTCCACCAACCAGTAAGCAGCTGGACCACACACTTCTTTTGAGAACACAAAGAAACTGTAAAAAGACATCAGAAATGAACATTGGGGTTGGGGGGTTCCTTTCCTGGCGGTGCAGTGGATAAGAATCTGCCTGCAAATGCAGGGTATACAGGTTTGATCCCTATTCTGGGAAGATCCCACATATCACAGAGCAACTAGGCCTGTGCACAACTATTGAGCCGTGCTCTAGAGGCGGGAGCTGCAGCTGCTGAGCCCCGGCGCCTGGAGCTCGCGCTCCTCAAGAGAAGCCACTGCCACGAGCACTGCCCACTGCCACTGGAGAGCAGGCTCTCTGCAACGAGAGAAAGCCCTGCAGCAAGGGAGACCCAGGACAGCCAAAAAAGAGGAAAACCACTGGCAGGGAAGGGAAGAAGTGGGTGCAGGAGCGGAGTGATGACAGAGAGGAGATGAAGGCTCTTATTAACCTTTTTAAACCACGTGAATGTGTCACCCATTCAAAAATTCTTCTGGAAAAATTACATTCACCACTGTTTAAAACAAAGCGTGTAGTTTTCCAAATATTTGGCTTTTGTTACTGATTTCCAGTAACATCTGGTAGAAAACCTGGAATCTCCTGACTGACTAAGGACCACAAGGCATCCCCAGATAGAGAAACTTGGACAGACGTCCCATCTAGGCTACTGCCCAAGTGGGGTGTTTGTTTTAAAAATGCAGTTTGTCACTCTCAAAATATAGTCAGTAACTAAAACTGACTTATTACCTAACAGAGGTCCTTAAGTCAGGGCTTGCTCTAGCAAATAGTTTATAATTCATACTATAGCTACTGAAGAGCTCTTCACCATGTGGGCCCTCAAGTTGTCTATGTTGAGTCATTTGTACAGATTTTCCTGACCCAGAACCCCAGAGAAATCTATAAAACTCCAACCTATGCACCCAAGGGACAACACAGCTGAAATTTACAACAGACTTTGTGTTTCCTCTGGGATTATCAGCTTCTTTCCCCTATACCCACCCTGCCCCAAAAAACATCCCGTTTGTGATGGGTAAGAGAATTTGTAAAATCACCTAAAATTCTACGCTCTTAAAACCTTTCTTCTCCTCATTGTATCTCAAAGCTAAATAACCTTCACTGGCATGTTTCTAGGATAATCAGGTGTCAGTTATAGTTATTATAAGTAACATCAATTACTGAATAATTAAGTTTTTATGTCCCAGTTCTCTTGAGGAAAAACATAAAATGGCTCAAAGAATCTTTAAAAAGCTTTGGTCTTGTAAGCATCTATCTTAAAGAACATCTAAGAAATGCCACTAGCCATGAGTAAACAGCTGCTTGTGATCCACCCATACCTTCTCTTTGCTTCTTTTTCTTGAGGAGTTGAGGGGAGATGTGACCCGCACTGCTTGGAGAATTCTTCCTCATCAGCATATATAGCTGTGCTGTGTAGAGGAGGATCTACAAGTGATTAAAAACAATATATATATTTAGAAGTCTGGTCGTCTGGGAAGTAATCAAGTTTGTCTCTTTACACTGGCATACAAAGCAACCTATTTACATGGCTAATAAAATCAAAACCAATTGCACAGGCTACTTCTGATGTCACACTTCAATAAGAACAGATGTAAACCGTTTCACCAATACATGCATGGATAGTCATCCTATAACCTTACTGTCCTTATAGATGATACAGAAACTTTTAAATGAGCTAAAAGATAAGCATAAACAGGACGTCTGACATTGCTCCATCATCCTCTGGAGCATCACACGCTACCTGGGAGACACTGCACAAACTCCAAACCCAAGGGCCCGGGGTGCCTGGCCATTCCCCTGACTCTCTCGCCCCACAAAGTGCCTGGCAAAGGCGGGCTCAACACCCGTGGACGACTGGCCCTTTGGGGAGGATCCAGGTCCTCCTGCACATCCCTTCCCTGCTCCTCCCCTCTGCACTGCCAGAGCATGGAGAGAAGCAGGAAAAGTTCACTCGAATCAAGAAACAGGAGAGGAGACCAAACGGCCTTGGTGGGAAGATACAGAAGAGATGCTGAGAAGGATGCTCCTACCTGCTGAGGAAACAGAGGTGACAGGAGAGGCCTCAGCCCTGGGGCTAGGCCTGTGAGAGGCAGGGAGGGAGGGAGGGAGGGGGGAACAGCTGCAGGGGTGCCTGGAAAGAGCCAAGCACCCAGTTCACGCTCAGGCTTCACCATGAATGCACAATAAACAGCTGTTTAGATAATGAACAGAGCAACTGCACAATTTTAAAGTTAGTAATATACTTGGTACTGACCTCAAACTAGGGATTGGAAGGACTGATGCTGAAACTGAAGCTTCAATACTTTGGCCACCTGATGTGAAGAGCTGACTCACTGGAAAAGACCCTGATGCTGGGAAAGATTGAAGGCAGGCGGAGAAGACAGCAGCAGAGGATGAGACGGTTGGATGGCATCACTGACTCGATGGCCATGAGTCTGAGCAAGCTCCAGAAGATAGGGAAGGGAAGGACAGGGAAGCCTGGCGTGCTGCAGTCTAGGGGGAGCTCAGAGTCAGTAGGACATGACTGAGTGACAGAACAACAACTAAGAAAAGGATTTACTTACTTTAAAACTACTGGGAATAACAAGGGAAAAAAAAGAAAACTAGACCAATTTTTGAATCTCCATATATAACCAGTCACATGAGCTGGACTCTTACCTCTCAACAATAAAAAGATAAATAACCTGATTTCAAAATGAACGAAGGATGTGAACAGACACTGCTTCAAAGAAGATACAAGAGTACCTCGTTTTACTGCACTCTGCTTCACGGCGCTTCGCAGACACTGCACTGTTTACAAATGAAGGTCTGTGGCAACGCTGCACTGTCAGGTGGTGATTAGGTCAGTTAGGGTTGCCACAGACCTCACCGAAGCCCCCGATAACCCCTAACAAGCTTCAGGACTCCCGATTAAGCAAAGACGGCCACTCCAGTGAACACCCTCAGTTCAGTTCAGTCGCTCAGTCGTGTCCGATTCTTTGCGACCCCGTGAATAGCAGCACGCCAGGCCTCCCTGTCCATCACCAACTCCCAGAGTTTACCCAAACTCATGTCCATCGAGTCAGTCATGCCATCCAGCCATCTCATCCTCTGTCGTCCCCTTCTCCTCCTGCCCCCAATCCCTCCCAGCATCAGAGTCTTTTCCAGTGAGTCAACTCTTCACATCAGGTGGCCAAAGTACTGGAGTTTCAGCTTCAGCATCAGTCCTTCCAATGAACCCTAGAGCGCCCCAAAAAATAACACTACCATTCCAGCAAGAATTTTGTCTTGAGGCTATAAAAATTGGCTATTAACTCATGAAGATGGTTGGCTTTCCCTGGTCTGTCAGGAGGTCAGTCCACTGTGCTCGCAATGTCAATATTACCTCTGCTCTTTGTTCTTAATAAACCCACTCCCTTCTGAAATGTTCTATATCTGGAAATTCTTTTCAAACACGCGCTCATATTACCTCAACACTAACTACACTAAAGCCTTTGTGTGGATCACAACAAACGGAAAATTCTGAAAGAGATACAAATACCAGACCACCTGACCTGCCTCCTTAGAAACTTGTATCCAGGTCAAGAAGCAACAGTTAGAACCAGACATGGAACAACAGACTGGTTCAAAATTGGGAAAGGAGTACATCAATGCTGTATACTGTCACCCTGCTTATTTAACTTATATGCAGAGTACATCATCTGAAATGTGAGGCTGGAAGAAGCACAAGCTGGAATCAAGATTGCCGGGAGAAATATCAATAACCTCAGATATGCAGATGACACCACCCTTATGGCAGAAAAGCCTCTAGATGAATGTGTAAGAGGAGAGTGAAAAAGTTGGCTTAAAGCTCAATATTCAGAAAACGAAGATCATGGCATCTGGTCCCATCACTTCATGGGAAATAGATGGGGAAACAGAGGAAACAGTGTCAGACTTTATTTTTGGGGGCTCCAAAATCACTGCAGATGATGACTGCAGCCATGAAATTAAAAGACGCTTACTCCTTGGAAGAAAAGTTATGACCAACCTAGATAGCATATTCAAAAGCAGAGACATTACGTTGCCAACAAAGGTCCGTCTAGTCAAGGCTATGGTTTTTCCTGTGGTCATATATGGATGTGAGAGTTGGACTGTGAAGAAAGCTGAGCGCTGAAGAATTGATGCTTTTGAACTGTGGTGTTGGAGAAGACTCTTGAGAGTCCCTTGGACTGCAAGGAGATCCAACCAGTCCATTCTGAAAGAGATCAGCCCTGGGTGTTCTTTGGAAGGAATGATGCTGAAGCTGAAACTCCAGTACTTTGGCCACCTCATGCGAAGAGTTGACTCAGTGGAAAAGACTCTGACGCTGGGAGGGATTGGGGGCAGGAGGAGAAGGGGACGACAGAGGATGAGATGTCTGGATGGCATCACCGACTTGATGGACATGAGTTTGAGTGAACTCCGGGAGTTGGTGATGGACAGGGAGGCCTGGCATGCTGCGATTCATGGGGTTGCAAAGAGTCAGACACGACTAAGAGACTGATCTGATCTGATAGCAATAATTATGTTTTGAACATTTGTTTAAAACACTCTGCAAATTTTGGAGAATTGAAACTAAATTAAGTTCAACGACAGGAATTCATTGAAAATCCAGGCCTTTTCAAATAAGATAAAATATTGGGAATATTAATTTATACACAGGCCCAAATTTACCAACTTTTGTCTTCTTGTGAGAGAAAAACTAAAGATGTTTTGTGCCACCTTGAGATGTCCTTCACCAACCTATGGAATGCTAACGTAGAAGACAGTTCATGGCTGCTTAAGGAAAACAGGATGTGTGTTTTCAGAAAAGACGGTATGAGAAATGGAAATGCATATTGTTGAAAGGGGAAAAGGTGCCTTTGCCCTGGAACTGGCTATTTCTGAATGGGGAAAGAATACGGGACAAAATATGGCTACAGAAAGTAGTGAATGCTTGTAAAAGAGGAACACTGATAAAGGAATTTTGTATGTGGTCAAAATTTTCTCAAGTTGGATTAAATGAGATAAACACATTTTATTAAGAATAGGTTGATGTGAGACTGGATTTGGTTTTTCTCTCATAAGGGAACGAGGTTTTGCTGGAAAACGCCTTTTGATATCAGATCATGTGAGTTCCTATGCCCTTAAGGGATCGGTATTTATTTTTGAAGAATTTTTTCACCTAAGCTCAACAAGTCATTGTTTGACTCTATGATTCTATCTGGGTGTTTTAAAACTTTTTGAGAGGCTTCCCTGGTGGCTCAGTGGAAAAGCAACAGCCTGCAACGCAGGGGATCCCAGTCCCATCCCCGATCCTGGTTGGGGAGGATCCCACGTGCCATGGAGCAACTAGTCCGCGCGCCACAGTGCTGAGCCTGTGCTCCAGAGCCCAGGAGCCACAACCACTGAGCCACGCTCTCAGAGCCCGTGCTCCGAAATGAGGGGAGGCACCACAATGAGAAGTCCGCACACGGCAATGAGAGGAGCCCCTGCCCGCTGCAAGCAGAGAAAGCCTGCGGCAGCAACAAAGACCCAGCACCGCCAAAAATAAAATTAAACACCATTTAAAAAAAAAAAAAAAAAACTTTGAGATTTTTGACAGACTCCCCAAATATCAAAATTGAACTAAAGTTCTTTTGACCTAAAGATACTTTGGGGTGCTTCAAAGGGTCCCTGGAGCACCCCAAAGAAAGATCCTAAACTAACTGGGTTCATTTGGTATGTTAAATTACGTGGGAAACATTGTCTAAATTCAATGTTGCCTGCATCAGGTAGAATCATTACCCTCTCCCGATTTTCCTGAAGCCACCCAACAGACAGAAGAAAGGGTCTGCGTTCTTCTGCTGTCTAGTCTCTCACCTTACTCCAGGTCCAAACAACCCCCTGTGGGAATACTCCCACCTCCAGGCCCTCCTTGTCTAACACCCATGGCCTTTTCCACTGCATCCAACCTCAATTTCCATCGGAGAGGCCCTGCAAGTCCCCCAGGAGTTCACTCTGCACCTCCAGGACGTCCTTCACTCCTCCACTTGCCAGCACTCACACAGTGACAGGCTAACTACCGGGCTGGCCACTTGCAAGCAGCCCAGATCCTAGGTTTTACAGATGCTCCCCATCAAGGAGTACACTCCAACACAGGGAAAACTGTCACAGGACGCGAGCTTCATGGACAACAGATCCCCAAGTGGAGTCCGGCCAACACACTGCACTGCTTCAAATGGCCCCTACAGGCGCCCCTCACTGGAGGGCCTGGGTTGACCAGAGATGTCAGGTTACGAATGAAAGGGAGCAGAGACTCTCAAAATCCCATAAGATGAGAAAGGAATTCAGAAGATACTCCAACTTCCCTCCTACAAAAACCTCCAAAGGACTGTCTCCAGGACTCTGGACTTCAATTCTAGAAGCGCTCTTGGTTGCAGGTTACTCAACATGGCAGGATCCTCTTCTAAGCCATAAGAAACACATCTGGAATGCATACTCAGTAGTAGTAGTGTTAGTCGCTCAGTCGTAGCCACCTCTTTGCAACACCATGGACTATAGCCCTCCAGACTCCTCTGTCCATGGGATTCTCCAGGCAGGCATACTGGAGTGGGTTGCCATTCCCTTCTCCAGGGGATCTTCCCAACCCAGGGATTGAACCCGGGCCTTCTGCATTGCAGGCAGACGCTTTAACCTCTAAGCTACCAGGGATCCCCTTTAACCTTCTCCAATTTTCAGAGGTGAAACAAAGGCTCCTCTGCTTCCCCAGAGCCACCAAGTTTCCAGATCCCTATGACCAATCCCAAACTCCACGTTCCTATGTCCCATACACTCTTCATCACCCCTGAAGGGAGACTGACTGCCCCTAGGGTAAACTCACAGTGGACTTCCTATCAACCAGGATCAGAGAAAATATGCTTTTGAAGGGAAGTGACAAGCAGTGAAGGGACAGTCCGAGAACACGCGCCATCCTCTTGAACTGATTTAGTCCAATGCTAAGACTGGGCCGGTAATACTGAAGGCAACAGTCAGTCTGTTGCAGGGTTTCAGGCCCTAACTCTGGCCTTTGACTGGGAGGATGTCCAAACAGTCCTACTAGAATACTTGCTCTGGACCTGAGGAAAAGCAGAGCATGTGGGCAGCAGTCCAGTGGCATAGTACCAGCTTGACCAACCCAAACATTTTGTTATGGATGGAGACGCGGTCCAAAGTCAGGAGCCCCACTGGTATTGTGAATCCAGGGATGGGACAGAAGCCATGAAACACGTGATCCATTGTGTTATTTGAAGGGATGAAAAAACCTATCAAAAATGCAATTAACTATGAAAGGGTTCAAGGAGTGACCCAAGAAGAAAAAGAAAACCCAGCCTTCTTTCAGGGACCACTTGTGGAGGCTTCTGGAAAACTGATTAACATTGAACTCTCCAATCCCAAGGGCAAATCCCAGCTATGACAACATATGATCAGTCAGTCTGCCCTTGATACTACACAGAAACTCCAGAAGGTACAATTACGCAACAAACCCTGATGACCCAACTCCTAGAGGTGGCCTTTGGGTATTTAATAATGGAGTTCAAGCTGAGTAGGAGAGAGAGCCCAACATGAGGAAGACAGGCCAGGGCTCAAGCTAAACTGATGGGGGGATTCAGGGGGCTCGCTCTGAGATGTCTATCTGCATCGAGGGGCTCTGGGTAGTTCCTGACATGACAGGTAAGAGGATGGATTTTTAATTGATACCTGAGCCACTTACTTCTTCCTGATTTTTCAAGCGGGGCCTCTTTCCTCCAAAAGCTGCCCAGTGACTGCTGTTGATGGAAAGTCTCTCATCCATTACCTCACTGGGCTTCTCCCGGGCCAATCTGAAGTGTCTGATGTCACCTGCCTTTCTGGTTGTCCCTCAGTGTACTAACAGAGAGGGGACCTTCTGGGTTCTCCTGGGAGCAGTGAACAATTAGGATACCTCGAACAGCCCCATATTTTGACTCTGACTACAGGAGGCCAATGAAAAGAGCAAGGTCCTATTCCCAGCCATATTCTACAAGGAATGAACCTGCATTTTGGGAACAATACGTACCCAGGAGGGCCCTCAATGCCCAATCTGAAAGAATCAGCCTTAGGCCAGAAGCCACTGTCCCTAACAAGAGACAATATCCCATGAAACTAGAAACAAAGAAAGGTTTACAACTCCTCATCCATAAATTCTTACATGGCCTCTTACATGGTGCCATGCCAGTCTCTATGCAATACTCCTGTTTTCCAGTAATTAAACCAACTGGGGAAAGTAGAGTGGTACAAGACCTCAGAGCAGGAAATGATGCTGTGGGCCCTATTCACCCACTGTGGCCAATACTTATAAAACATTAGCCCAATTCCTGAGGATGCTAAATGGTTTACTGAGCTCAACCTCAAGATCCCTTTTCTTGCATCCAAGCCTATCCCCCCTCACAACTGTTTGACTTCCACTCAGGCCAAATATGGAGAAGGCAATGGCACCCCACTCCAGTACTCTTGCCTGGAAAATCCCATGGACAGAGGAGCCTGGTAGGCTCCAGTCCATGGGGCTGCGAAGAGTTGGACACGACTGAGCGACTTCACTTTCACTTTTATGCATTGGAGAAGGAAATGGCAACCCACTCCAGTGTTCTTGCCTGGAGAATCCCAGGGACGGGGGAGCCTGGTGGGCTTCCGCCTATGGGGTCGCACAGAGTCGGACACTACTGAAGCAACTTAGCAGCAGCAGTAGGCCAAACAGCAATAATACACTTGGACAGTATTGTCTCAGGGGTTTCAGGACAGCCCACACTTGATCTCCCAGGCCCTAAGGACGTAACTATGGGAGACACACGTAAAAGAACGGGCTGTTCTACGGTTCACACGACATATTAATATGCACCTCCCCGTGGGGCTCTCAGATCAAAGCACCACTTAGATCAAAGCCATGATGTCCCTGGGGCTACAGAGCCTCTCAAAAGCATGACAAATCCCCAAGCAATGAATTAAATATCTAGTATATACTATAAACCCCAGGAATAGACAATTATCTCCATATAGAAAACAAGCTATATTTGGACCTAAGTACTGCAAAGATCTGCCTGCAATGCAGCAGACATGAGTTTAATTGATTAGTCAGGAAGATCCCATGGAAAGGGAAATGGTAACCCACTCCGAAATTTTTGCCTGGGAACTCTCCAGGGCAGAGAAGCCTGGCAAGCTGCAGCCTACCAGGTCTCAAAAGAGTTGAACACAATGACTAAACATCTCTGTTACTGAGGAAACCAAAGTTGAAAAAGACACGTGTACCCCAATGTTCACTGCAGCACCATTCACAATAGCTAGAACATGGAAGCAACATAGATGTCCATGGACAGATGAATGGATAAAAGGCTATAGCTGCTGGCTCAACAGTAAAGAATCAGCCTGCAATGCAGGAGACGCAGGTTTCATCCCTTAGTCAGGAAGATCCCCTGGAGGAGGGCATGGCAACCCACTCTAGCATTCTTGCCTAGAGAATCCCATGGACAGAGGAGCCCGGCAGGTTTCAGTCCATAGAGCTGGACATGACTGAAGAGACTAACCAGCAGCCACAGCAGTATACACAATGGAATATTCAGTTCAGTCCCTCAGTCGTGTCCAATTCTTTGCAACCCCATGGATTGCAGCACACCAGGCTTCCCTGTCCTTCACCAACTCCCAGAGCTTGCTCAAACTCATGTCCATTGAGTTGGTAAAGCCATCCAACCATCTCATCCTCTGTTGTCCCCTTCTCCTCCTGCCTTCAAACTTTCCCAGAATCAGGGTCTTTGCTAATGAGTAAGTTCTTCGCATCAGGTGGCCAAAGTACTGGAGTTTCAGCTTCAGCATCAGTCCTTCCAATGAATATTCAGGACTAATTTCCTTTAGGATGGACTGGTTGCATCTCCTTGTAGTCCAAGGGACTCTCATGAGTCTTCTCCAACACTACAGTTCAAAAGCATCAATTCTTCAACACTCAGCTTTCTCTATGGTCCAACTTTCACATCGATACATGACTACTGGAAAAACCATAGCTTTGACTAGATGGACCTTTGTCGGAAAAGTAATATCTCTGCTTTTCAATACACTGTCTAGGTTTGTGATAGCTTTTCTTCCAAGGAACAAGCGTCTTTTAATTTCATGGCTGCAGTCACCATCTGCAGTGATTTTGGAGCCCCAGAAAATAAAGTCTGTCATTGTTTCCCCATCTATTTGCCATATGTGATGGGACTGGATGCCACGATCTAAGTTTTCTGAATGCTGAGTTTTAAGCCAGCTTTTTCACTCTCCTTTCACAATGGAAAGGAGAAATTTGGAAAGTAATATTTCACAATGGAATATTACTCAGCCATAAAAAGGAACACATCTGAGTCAGTTCTAATGAAGTGGCTGAACCTAGAGCCTATTATACAAAGTAAAGTAAGTCAGAAAGAGAAAAACAAATACTGTACACTAACATATATATATGGAATCTAGAAAGATGGTACTGATGAAATTATTTGCAGGGCAGCAATGGAGAAACAGATACAGAGCACAGACTTATGGACACGGGGTGAGGGGGAAGGAGAAGGTGAGATATATGGAGAGAGCAACATGGAAACTTAACATCACCATTTGTAAAACAGATAGCCTATGGGAATTTGCTGTATGGCTCAGGAAACTCAAATAGGGGCTCTGTATCAACCTAGAGGGGTGGGATGGGGAGAGAGATGGGAGGGAGGTTCAAAAGTGAGGGGACATATGTATACCTATGTTTGATTGATAATGTTTGGCAGAAACCAACACAATTCTGTAAAGCAATTATCCTTCAATTAAAAATAAATTATATAAAAAAGACACATCTCTACCTTTGTGCACATGATAGGATTTTGTAGAGTTTGGATTCCAAAATTTGGGCCAATGGCTAAGCCTCTGTATCAAGTGACTAATGCTCAGATATAGAACCATTACTTTAGAATGAGGAATAAGAAAAGGCTTCACATGATTATACAACCAGACCCTCACCAGAGCCCCTGCTCCCGGTCACTCCAATCTGAAAGCGCCATTCATCCTGTATGTGGCTGAAAAGCACGGCACTGCTCTGGGGTTCTTATACAGAAGCTGGAGAAGATTCTGAGCCTATTGGGCATTTTTCCAAACAGCTAGATCTCATGGCCCAAGGTTGGCCTGGCTGTCTCCAGGCAGTAGCCGCCATCGATTAGTGGAAGAAGCTAACAAGATTACTTTTGGACAGCAGCAGCAGTCCAGTCCCGTCATCAAGTACAAGGGATTCAGGAGATTACAGGTCACTACTGGCTAACTGAAGGCCGTCTTACTAATACCACACTGTGATCCTTAAATCATGAGAACTAACCTACAAAACTTTCCATACCCTCAACTTGGCTATGCTTAAGCCTGATGAGAGCCCACAGCTAGCAGACTCTTGCCTCAGAACCCTTGACCAGGTTTATTCCTGTAGGCCTAATCTAAGAGATCAAGCTACAGGAAACCAAGGACGAATGGTTTCCTGACAGCAGCAGCTTTATTAAGGACGGAGTCAGGAGGGCAGGGGACACTACCGTGAGTGCTGAGTGTCCAAGAAGCAAAACCTTTCCTGGCCTACACTCCAGCCCAGACGACTGAACCGACAGCTCTCACCTGAGCCTTAACCCTAGAGAAAGGATAAATTATAAATATATACACAGGCTCATGCTTTACATGCTAGTGGAGCTATCAGGAAAAAAAAAGAAAGAACTTTCAAATACAAGAAATTCCTCTATAAAGTATGAGGCTGAGACTTTGCATTTGATAGAAGCAGCTCAAAAACCAAAATACGTAGCAGTCATTCACTGCCACAAGCATCAAAGGGAATTTCTCAAATTATCCAAGGAAGCAACTGGGCAGATTGGGATGCAAAGAAAGCAGCTCTGATGCCCGTAACAGAAATGGCATTGTTCCCAGCCCTTGCCCCTTCTACCACTACACTCAAGATACTCAATTTCCAAAGAGACCTGGCAACAAGACCAAGGGGGGACAAAGGGTACAGTTGAGCGCAATTGTGCGATAGTTTGAACAGTCTTTGGCATTTCCTTCTGGACTGGAATGAAAACTGACCCTTTCCAGTACTGTGGCCTAAATTTGCTGGCATATTGAGTGCAGCACTTTTATAGCATCATCTTTTAGGATTTGAAATAGCTCAGCTGGAATTCCATGACCTCCACTAGCTTTGTTCATAGTGATGCTTCCTAAGGTCCATTTGACTTCACACTCCAGGATGTATGGCTCTAGATGAGTGATCACACCATTGTGGTTTCATTAAGACCTTTTCTGTACAGTTCCTCTGTGTATTCTTGCCACCTATTCTTAGTATCTTCTGCTTCTGTTAGGTCCATGCCATTTCTGTCCTTTATCGTGCCCATCTTGGCATGAAATATTCCCTTGGTATCTCCAATTTACTTGAAGAGATCTTTAGTCTTACCCATTCTATTGTTTTCCTCTATTTCTTTGCATTGTTCACTTAAGAAGGCTTTCTTATATTTCCCTGCTATTTTTTGGAACTCTCCATTCAGATGGGTATATCTTTCCTTTTATCCTTTGCCTTTCACTTCTCTTTTCTCAGCTATTTGTGAAGACTTCTCAGACAACCATTTTGCCTTGCTGTGTTTCTTTTTCTTGGGGATGGTTTTGGTCATGGCCTCCTGTACAGTGTTATGAACTTTCACTCATAGATCTGCAGGCATTCTTTCTATCAGATCTAATCCCTTGAATCTATTTGTCACTTCCACTGTATAATCATAAGGGATTTGATTTAGGTCATACCTGAATGGCCTAGTGGTTTTCCTTACTTTCTTTAAGTCTGAATTTGGCAAGAAGGAGTTCATGATCTGAGCCCAAAGAAGGGCAATGCCAAAGAATGTTCAAACTGCAGCACAACAGGGCTCATTTCACCCGCTAGCAAAGTAATACTCAAAATCCTTCAAGCTAGGCTTCAACAATACATGAACCGAGAACTTCCAGGTGTACAAGCTGGATTTAGAAAAGGCAGAGGAGCCAGAGATCAAATTGCCAATATTCGCTGGATCAAAGAAAAAACAAGGGAATTCCAGAAAAACATCTACTTCCGCTTCATAGACTATGACAATGCTTTTGAATGTGTGGATCACAACTGTGGAAAAATATTAAAGAGATGGGAATACCAGACCACCTTACCTGTTTCCTGAGAAACCTGTATACAGATCAAGAAGCAACAGTTAGAACCGGACATGGAATAATGAACTGGTTCAAAACTGGGAAAGGAGTACATCAAGGCTGTATATTATCACCCTACTTATTTAACTTATATGCAGAGTACATAATGCAAAGTGACAAGCCGGATGAAGCACAAGCTGGAATCAAGACTGCTGGGAGAAATATCAATAATTTCAGATATGCAGATGACACCACCCTAATGGCAAAAAGCAAAGAGGAACTAAAGAGCCACTGATAAAGGTGAAAGAGAGTGAAAAAGCTGGCTTAAAACTCAGCATTCAAAAACTAAGATAATGGCATCTGGTCCCATCACTTAATGGCAAATAGATGGGTAAACAATGGAAACAGGGACAGACTATTTTCTTAGGCTCCAAAATCACTGCAGATGGTGACTGCAGCCATGAAATTAAAAGACACCTGCTCCTTTGAAGAAAAGCTATGACCAACCTAGAAAGCACATTAAAAAGCAGAGATATCACTTTGCGGACAAATGTCTCCAAAGTTATGGTTTTTCCAGAAATCATGTATGGATGTGAGAGCTTGACCATAAAGAAGGCTGAGCCCTGAAGAACTGATGCTTTTGAACTGTGGTGTTTTGAGAGTCCCGTGGACTGCAAGGAGATCAAACCATTCAATTCTAAAGGAAATCAACCCTAAATATTCATTGGAAGGAAGCTAAAGAAGCTCCAGTACTTTGGCCACCTGATGCTAACAGCAGACTCATTGGAAAAGACCCTGATGATGGGAAAGATTGAAGGAAGGAGGAGAAGGGGACGACAGAGGATGAGATGGTTGGATGGCATCACTGACTCAATGGACTTGAGTTTGAGCAAGCTCTGGGAGACGGTGAAGGACAGGGAAGCCTGGCATGCTGCAGTCTACAGGGTCACAAAGAGTTGGACACGACTGAGCAACTGAACAACATCACTTCATGCTGGTCAGAGTGGCCACCATCAAAAAATCTACAAAGAATACACGCTGGAGAGGATGTGGAAAAAATGAAACAATCCTACACTGCTGATGGGACTGTAAATTGATACAGGGACTCTGGAGAATGGTATGTAGATTTCCTTAAAAACAAAGAAAAATCTACCATATGACCCAGTAATCCTACTTCTGGGCATATATACTGAGAAAACCATAATTCAGAAGGCCACATGTACACCAATGTTCACTGCAGCACTATTTACAATGGACAAGAAAGCAACCTAGATGTCCACTGACAGATGAGTGGATAAAGAAGGTGTAGTATATATACACAACACAGTATTATTCAACCATCAAAAGGAACGAATTTGAGTCAGTTACAAGCGAGGTGGATGAACCTAGACCCTGTGAAGGAAGTCAGAAAAACAAACAGGTATTACAGCAGAAACTAACACTACATTGTAAAGCAATTACAATCCAATTAAAAATAAATTAAAAAAAAATAAAGAAACATACAGGAATGATCATCACAGTGTTGTTCCACAAAACCAAAAAACAATTATTTTCAAGATTAGTTTGCATGACTAATGTGTGGCATCATCATACAATGTAGCAACTCACACCAATGGAAATGAACAAACCACCACTATCTATAGCTGTTTAGGGGCTTCCCTGGTAGGTAGTTGTCAAAGAATCCACCTGCAACGCAAGAGACCCTGGTTCGATTCTTGGGTCGGGAAGATCCGCTGGAGAAGGGTTAGGCTACCCACCCCAGTATTCATAGGCTTCCCTTGTAGTTCAGCTGGTAAAGAATCCGCCTGCGATGTGGGAGACCTGGGTTCAATCCCTGGGTTGGCAAGATCCCCTGGACAAGAGGCTACCCACTCCAGTGTTCTGGCCTGGAGAATTCCACGGACCGTGTAGTCCATGGGGTCCCAAAAAGTGGGACAGGACTGAGCGACTTTCACTTTTACTTTTCAGAGCTGTTTAGATGATTTCACAAAAGGAAATAAGTGAGCAAAAGAGCCAGAAAAGAGAATATATAATGTATGAGAGCATTTATATAAAGTTCAAAAACAGGCAAAACTAAAACAAAATGTTAGAAAGATGATAGGGGTCACTTTACATCCAGAAAGAGGGAAGAGTGCTTCCATCCTGGTGGCAACATTCTGCTTCTGCATCTGGGAGGTGACACCTAGGTGAGTGTTTTCTAGTAACTTCCTGGGCAGAATGCTAAGAGAAGTCAGTCAGACGAGAAAGACAGATACTGTGTGATATCACTTATGTGTGAAACGCAAAAATACAACAAACTAGTGAATATAACGAAAAGCAGCAGACTCCCAGATACAGAGAAAAAACCAGTGGTCACCAGTGGGGAGGGGAGAGAAGGCAGTACAGGAGGGGATGAGAGGTGCAGACCACTGGGTGTGACTGGGCTCAGATGTCCTGTACAACACTGAGAATACAGCCAAGATTTTATAGTAACTGTAAATGGAAAGCAAGCCTTAAAACTGTGTAAACATTTTTTTTAATTAAAAATAAATTTTGAAAAAAAAGAAAATGAGGCCTATCCAAACCATGGATTATTGACCTGTAAGAATTTTTAGGAATAAAATACTGATATTTACTACCATGTAGATGAACCTTAAAACTACTACCCTAAATAAAAGAAGCCAGTCACAAATGACCACATACCTCGTGTAAGAAGCTATTTAAATGTTCAGAACAGACAGATTCACGGAGACAAGAAACAGGTTCATGGTTGCCAAAGGGCTCCAGAGAAATTACTAGTGGACGTGGAGTTTCTTTCTGGGATGATTAAAACGTCTTGAAATAGAAAACAGTGATGGCTGTACCATCTTGTAACTAAACTAAAATTGAACTGAACCGTACACTTTAAAACGGTGAATTGTACGGCATGTGAATTACATCTCAATTTTTAAAATTATGATTTCTTTTAGATTTAGACCTTTTACATTTAGATTTCTTTTAGGTAAGAAATTAAAACATTTTACAGGTCACTATAAAAGATGTTCTGGTAATGATCACTTTTCATCATGCCAGAAGTACAATAATTTCCTTTATTAACAAAAATTAAGACTCAAAATACTAGACACCAAATAAAAAGTATGTGAGAAGGTTTATGTTGTCAAAATTCCCTTGAAACTTACTCCTACAACATATGCTGTATGTTTGCATATGACAACTCAAGAAAAAAATGTAAATTAATATATGAGATTCATAAATTAAACAGGTTTTATTTTACCCCTACTTTGATTCAAGTTTCCCACCTCATTTAGAATAAATTCAATTTCTTTTTGTGTGTGTGTTAGGAGAAGGCAATGGCACCCCACTCCAGTACTCTTGCCTGGAAAATCCCATGGATGGAGGAGCCTGTTAGGCTGCAGTCCATGGGGTCGCTAAGAGTCGGACACGACTGAGCAACTTCACTTTCAGTTTTCACTTTCATGCATTGGAGAAGGAAATGGCAACCCACTCCAGTGTTCTTGCCTGGAGAATCCCAGGGACGGGGGAGCCTGGTGGGCTGCCGTCTATGGGGTCGCACAGAGTCGGACACGACTGAATCGACTTGGCAGCAGCAGCAGCAGCTGTTCTAGATGTGGGCATACCAGCCCTTCTCTATCACCTCTGGCCTCTGGAATGGCCAATGACGGACAGAGCAGGCCTGCCCGGGCAGGTCACACACCGTTCCCTGGCCCGCCAGTGGCGGCGCTGTCTCCCAGACACTCTGGGCCCATGCGTGAAGCTCTCCTGCAGCATCCTCCGCCTTCCTGTGTCTAAGAAAAGGAAGAATATCCTTCTGCTCCTCCCTAAATTAAAGCCCATTTCCACGTGACTACTGGAGGTATGAAGTGAGAAATATTAGTCTACATCCCTCGTTACAAAGTCATATAACAGGAGCCCAACATATGTCTGGCTTGCTGACCAGTGGTACCAGGAGAGCCCCACTTTTTTAGTTTCGGGGTACCCAGAAGTGAGAAAAATTAATTCAAATTATCAAATACTCCCCAGAACACTGTATTCATGTGTGGACCACCTTGCTTTTGTATGTGAAGGCATTTCTACATTTTTATTAGTAATTAGCCTAAATGCTGTTGCTCGAAATACTTTAAAGTTTTCAAAATATAGATTAAAAATACTAACCAAAGGTTTCATAGGATTCTTCATCTTTCTCGTTTTCACCCAGCCTGCTGAGGCTTGAGAGCTGAGAATGATCAGGAAAATCAAATACATCCAGAGGCCTGTGCTTCCGGCCAGCTTTCTGAAAGTGAATGAAGTTCAAAGTCACTGGATTGGCCATAACAAGAACATCACAAAGCCGATCTGCATGGCAAGGACGCTGCTGCTGTCACCGGTGCCTACGGAGCGAGTCTTCGCACTCTTGGGGATCTAAGGTGGGGTTGGGGAACTTTTCTAGAAAGAACCAGGGAGTAAATACAGTTGACCACTGAACAACGCAGGGGCTGGGGTGCCCAGCCTCCACACGGTAGAAAATCCCCATATGACCCTGGCAGCTGGCTTCCTTATTCGAGGTTCCACCTGCGGGGGTTTCAACCACCTGTGGATAGTGTAGAACCTACTACTGAGAACAGTGCAGGTAGAGTGGATCCTCCCAGCTCAAACCTGTGTTGTTCAAGGGTCCCTTGTACCCAAGACCGTGGACCATGAGGCTCTGCGGCAGCTCAGCCATCGTGGTGTGGAAGCAGACGGGGCCATGCAGAAAAAGCACAGTCGTGCTGCAATTCAGCCTTATGGATCCTGAAATCTGAACTTCATGTTTTCACATGCCGTGAGATAGTCTTCTTTGATTTTACTTCAGTCATTTAAAAATGTAAAAACCATCCTTAGCTCACAGGGCCACAGCCGGCCACTCCTAAGCCACCAGGGGCTTGCTCCCCAGAAATAGCCACTTAGCCCAAAGTTCCCAGATGTTTTTAGGTCCATGAACCAAGGTAAACTGGAAGTGGACAAACAGGAGATGGCAAGAGTGAACATCCACATTTTAGCAATCAGTGAACTAAAAGGGACTGGAATGGGTGAATTTAATTCAGATGACCATCATATCTACTACTGTGGGCAAGACCCCCTTAGAAGAAATGGAATAGCCCTCAGAGTCAACAAGAGAGTCTGAAATGCAGTACTTGGATGCAATCTCAAAAACGACATTTCCAAGGCAGACCATTCAATATGACAGTAATCCAAGTCTATGCCCCAACCACTAATGCTGAAGAAGCTGAAGTTGGATGGTTCTTTGAAGACCTACAAGGCTTTCTAGAACTAAAATCCAAAAAAGATGTCCTTTTCATCATAGGGAACTGGAATGCAAAAGTAGGAAGTCAAGAGATACCTGGAGTAACAGGCAAGTTTGGCCTTGGAGTACAAAACGAAGCAGGGCAAAGGCTAACAGAGTTTTGCCAAGAGGACGCACTGGTCATAGCAAACTCCTTCTTCCAACAACACGGGAGACGACTCTACACGTGGACATCACCAGATGGTCAATATCGAAATTAGATTGATTGAACTCCTTATTGCAAAATTCAGACTTAAATTGAAGAAAGTAGGGAAAACCACTAGACTATTCAGGAATGACTAAAATCAAATCCCTTACAATTATATAGTGAAAGTGACAAATAGAGTCAAGGGATTAGATCTGATAAGAGTGCCTGAAGAACTATGGACGAAAGTTCGTAACACTGTACAGGAGTCAATGATCAAGACCACCCCCAAGAAAAAGAAATGCAAAAAGGCAAAATGGTTGTCTGAGGAGGCCTTACAGATAGCTGTGAAAAGAGAAGCTAGAGGCAAAGGAGAAAAGGAAAGATATACTCATCTGAATGCAGAGTTCCAAAGAACAGCAAGGAGAGGTAAGAAAGCCTTCCTCAGCTTTGAGGATACACAGGGGTAAAACTCCTGACTGCAGGAAAGAGACTTACAGGGCAATATACTAATAAGTCCCATGAAGATTGCCCCCTACATCCTCATGAAAGACCACAACACATAGAAAGCTACATTCAGTAGCTCTGGACAATGTGGAGGGAGCCATTAACAGACAAAAAAATTAGTGGAAATTCTGGAGATAGAGTAAGACTCCAAACAAAAACTAGCACTCACAGACCCTCAGTGCAAAACCACCCAAGGGGTGTTTGGGGTTAGAAGGAACGTTGAAGGAGAGCTGACAGATCCTCTGGCCTCCCTGAGCAAAAAGGCCCCCAGCCATGTACGGCAGCTGCCTTCCCAAGAAGAGGACAGGAAGCTGGAGAAACCCATCCAAAGAACGGGCGGGCTGCGGTGGGGCTGCAGAGGGACCCCAGGACTTCCCAGAGGAGAAAAGGGCCCCCTCCAAAGCCAGGGGCCTAGGGAAGCAGGGGGAGACACCCCCCCAAGAGAGAGAATCAGGGGCGGGGCACAGAGCAGGGAGAACCCCCAAGGGCTGGGCACCCCCAAGCAGACACTGCCTAAGGCGTTTCATGTGAATCTCTGAGGCCAACTCAACAAGCTGCTGGAAAAGCACATGAAGTGAGCTGAGAGTATTAAAGAAATGCCCCTGCCTTCACACATTTATTTCTAAGGCTCACCCAGCCTACAGTAAAAATACCATTTGAGTAAAACTACATGGAAGATGATGAGACCATAACTATGGAAAACTATTAACATGGAGAAATGGCTACGAGTGAAAAAAGCAAAATACAGAACACTGCACAATTTTTAAACGATGCCAATTATCCAAATGAAAATGAAACCTAGGCCCAGAAAAAAAGATTTAAAATGTTAATGTTCTCTCACTTGTACTGGAAAGAACACGAGGAAAATGAATATACTTTTCCACTACAAGAAAATAGAGCTTACCAAGTCGACGGAATACTGAGTCTCCCACAAAATGTTATTTTGCATTTTCAATTACGAGCATTATATTAAAATATATAATGATAACTTACATCTTTTATGGAATGTGTTCTGCCTGAATGGTTCTTCGAAAATCTCGCACTAGGAAAGAGCAAACACACACACAAGTTAGGAAATACTTTAAAATAACTGGGGAAACACTAGAACTGGCGATGGAGTCCAAGTATTTTCTTTCCAAGTTACTCTCCTTGTTAGTTGCACTAACAATGTGCACGCGATGAAATTCAGGTAATGGCAAACCCTTTGGAAAGCAGAAGCCACAGCTCCCACACATAAATAATTTATAGGCCAAATCATACTACCCACATATAAATAACATAGCTCTGCCCTCAGGGCACAGAGAACTAACCCTGCCATCACCCGTGTCCCTGAAGTCACATCAACGGCCAAGGCTGGCATCCTGCAGAAATGTGCCAGAGGTGCCTCTTCCTTAAGCACCGGACCCCGATGCATCCCGTGCCTGGCTCTCTCACACACGTGTTCTCATTTAGCTCCTTAACGGTCCGCCAGGTAGAAGTGAATCCCTCCATCCAGAAGCATGTTTGCCCAAAGCCGCAGGTGGCTGGGAAGGAGGGAAGCCTATGATAAAATCTGCTGTCAGTCCACACCCAGAGCTGCCCTCTTCCCTCCCCTTCAGGATCCCTCCAGAGGGCATCAGGATGAAAGGATAAAGTTGCATCTTTAATCAGCTTAAGTAAACCAGATGTCACAACAGAGACCCAAAGAAAAAGTGAAAATAAGCGACACGGGAAATAACCCCTGCCAGTGACTGTGGGCTGAGTACCCTATGTGCTCCAGCGTGGTGCCAGGGAACAGGACATCCTGCACACAGCCGTTAGCAGAGAGCAAAGTCCATTTAGTGTCTGAACAAGTAATTCTTTACCTAACTCTTTATGTGATATAACTTCAAACTTAAAGAGAAAAATTGTTGAGAAGAGCCTGAGAACCTTCTGTACACCCTTTACCCCACTTCACCCACTGTTCATTTTGTCTCACCGGCTTCCTGTGTGTCTGTGTATGGTAACCTGGGGACACACGTGTGTCTTTTCTAAGAGGGCATTATCCTGTGTAGTCACAGCACAATTTTCAAAGCAAGAAATTTAACACTGACATCATTGTCTAATTTACAGTCCATATCCAAATGTTATCAATTGCCCTGTCATGTCCTTTAAGGTTTCCCCCAGCTTTTTAAAAAATTCGTTTTGCTGTTGTTTCCTTTAAAAATTTTCTTCTTGTTCTAGCATTTTAAGGAAATACAAGGGGACATAAAATTAAGATTTCTTAAAACTTGTGTTTTATCATACGTGCACACTTGTATATCCATTGTGATGTAAAATATTAATACTGTGAATTACAGTAAAAAGAAAAAGTTGGAAAACTGAGGAGTGGGTCTCAAACATCAGGAATCAGAATCACCTGGAAAGCTGTTAAGACTGCTTGGCTCCACCTCCAGAACGGCTGATTCAATAAACCTGGGATGGCCCCTGATGGAACCTGCATTGCTAATAAGTTCCCGGGGCTGCTGATGCTGGTCAAGACACCACAATTTGAAAAACCAATCCTTTATTTGATTCTCGGACCCAAAAAAGAAGATGGAGCAGATATTCGTTTCACAGACTTTATGATTTTGGGGTTCAGAAAAGTTAAATGACATCAGTGGTCACAGCCAAGTAACAGGACTAGAAGCCACATCGTATAAGGTCTTAACTCACTCTTTCCTGCCTTGTCTGTGCTCAACAACGTGGTCGTTTCCTCCTCACCTTAGGCTAGGAGGAAGGTGAGGCTACCAAAAGATAGAAACCCCTGTGATAACACATGGAAAAATTTTGGTGTAGGCATACCAGTGCATTTCAGGGGGAGGGATGAACAAACTTCATGAGTCTCAATCAAAGGCAAAAATGCTATATGTGTGTATACCGCTTGGGGGTGGCGGGGAGGGAGAGAGAAACTCCCTACTGGCATATCTGATAAAGTTCACCTTTCATAGATCAGCTGGTAAAGAATCTGCCTGCAATGCAGGAGACCCGGGTTCAATTCCTGGGTTGGGAATATCCCCTGGAGAAGGAAATGGCAACCCACTCCAGTATTCTTGTCTGTAGAATCCCATGGACAGAGGAGCCCGGCAGGCCACAGTCCATGGGGTTGCAGGAGTCGGACATAACTTAGCGACCAAACCAACACCACTGTCAGCTGAGTCGCAAGCATTTTATTCCTTCCCAATCCTCCTCTGTACTGGGGGAGTCTGGTCCTACCCGCTGGCCACAGGAGCCTAGTCTGTTGACTCCACCACCCTGCTTTGTCCTGCTCCAGCCTGTTCCCTACACTGGCTCTCCTGCACCCTCACGCTGTGTCTACAAACACCTCCAGAGACACTTGCCAATGACTCCGAGAAAAATAACGTTTTAGAGAGCAGATAGGCAACGTATTTTAACCTGCATATCTTTTCAGCTTAAAAAAAAAAAAGCTTGAACCATCCTGGCTGGAGTCCCCCCCCTTTAAAAATAACAAGCGGCAGCCTGGGCTCCCCCGCCGACTTAGTTCAGCTTTACAGTCTGTGGTTTGTGTTACAAAAACAAGCAGGGTCTTGAAAATAAGCATACTGACTCCAGCCCGAGTGTCAATGCTAGTGTTCTTGCTAGAAGGTGAATTCTGGCAAGTAGTAGGTACTCCTTAAGTTACTATTCGTGGGATAGTTTCAGAACACCTGGCGTCTACTTTAGAGCACGTTCATCCGCACAAAGTAAGGGGACGCTAGCCGACGCCTCTCCCCGCGCCAGACACGGCTGTAAGCGGACGCCTTTCAACCTCCCAGCAATTCTGTCACGGTGGGGACCTTATCCCCACTTTACAGAAAGGCCCCGGGCGGTCAGTCGCTCGGACACGGTGCGCAGAGGCAGAGCCAGGGAGCTCGAGAAGCCCAAGCCCGGAGGAAGAGGAAAATAAAGGGGGGGGAACCCCGGCGGCGCTACGACGGCCCGCAGAACTTACTGCGACAACCGCGCAGGCCGTGGCCGATCCATTCCAGCCCGCAGCGCTCGGCGCCAACGCAAAAACTCCCGCCAAACCTCGCGCTACTCCCGGCGGCCAATCCGGGCCGAGCATGCAGAAACGCCCCGCCCCCAACACGTCCCCGGCCCCACCTCCCGGCTCTGTAAGTCTGAGGGCCGGGGCTCCGCCCCATCCTAAAGCGCTAGAGAAAATGCAGCCTGGAATATGCGAGAACAGAGCTGGAGTCCACGCCTTACAACTAGTTGCTGACGGTCCCCGCCCCCTCGAGACGCTAAATCCTTACCTGGTTTTTCTGCCTACCCGTCCGCCATGCAAGTTTTCCGCCAGGGCCCGCCCCCGGGTTGGGGAAGGGAGGAGCCACTGCCGTAAAGCTACCTAAGCGCGAGCTCGCCGCCGAGGGGCGAATCCAGACCCGGTGTCCTCTCGCCGGGTGCTTAGGCGCCTGCGCAGTTGTCTGGTGTCGTGCATTGAAAATTGACAGGATTAGGCTTTCAGTACCGCTGGTACTGAATCAGCTGTGTGAGCTTGGCTTATTATTTTATTTCTACCCCAGTGTTTTTATTCGTAAACGGGGAGGACCCCTTCTAATATGCTCTGATTCTCTGCTTTCTCTTTAAAAACGTATAATCCTGCAAAAGAATGATGTTGAACTTTTTATCACACCATAAATAAAAATGAACTTAAATGGGTCAAAGACCTAACTGTAAGAGCTGAAACTCGTAGACGAAAACACAGGGTAAAGGCTTCATGACATTGGATCTGGCTATGATTTCTTGGATGTGACGCCAAAACCACAGTTTGGGATGATGAAAAAGTTCTGGAAATGAAGAATAGTGGGTGGCTGCCTAACTGTGAATCACTTAAGTAGGGCTACTAGATTGTACAGTTAAAAATGGTTTAAATGCTAAGCTTTGTCATGTACATTTAACCACAATAAAAAATTACATTTCATGCATACACAAGAATATAGCACATATAATATAAAAATAAAAATGGCCACTTGGGAGTTCCTTGGTGTCTTACTGGTTAGAACTCAGCACTTTCAATGCAGAGGCCCAGGCTCCATCCCTGGTTGAAGAACCATCCAGCATGCCTCACAGTACAGCCAAAATACTAAAATAAGTAAATAAATACAAATTAAGAAAGAAAGAAAATGGTTGAAACTTAAAAGCTTTAACAACAACAAAAAAAGAGCATCCGTGTGCTCACCAGTGGATTAGGAAATTAATAAGTCATTCCTTCCAAGGATAACCACTATTCTGATTTTGTGTTTCTCATTTCCATGTTTTTTCTACCGTGCTGCTGCTGCTGCTGCTGCTAAGTCGCTTCAGTCGTGTCCGACTCTGTGCGACCCCATAGACGGCAGCTCACCAGGCTCCCCCATCCCTGGGATTCTCCAGGCAAGAACACTGGAGTGGGTTGCCATTTCCTTCTCCAATGCATGAAAGTGAAAAGTGAAGGTGAAGTCGCTCAGTCGTGTCCGACTCTTAGCGACCCCATGGACTGCAAGCCTACCAGGCTCCTTTGTCCACGGTATTTTCCAGGCAAGAGTACTGGAGTGGGGTGCCATCGCCTTCTCCGTTTCTACCTTGATACATCCCTAAATGATGTATTAATTATTGTATGTCTTAAACTTTATATAAATGATATTTAGTATGTATTTTGGAAGTGCTCTTTCTTACTCAAAGCTTTGATTTTTGGGTTTATCCACATTGATGCAGGCAGCTGTCATTCATTTATTTTCATTGTCTTTGGAAAGTATTAAGTATATCACATTTTACTAATCCATTCCTCCGTGTATGGAAACATCAGTTGTTTTCAGTCTTTGCTGTTGCTAAAAATGCCACACTAAACATTCCTGCAAAACGCTTACTCCAAACCTAAGTGTATTGCAGTCAAAAACCTAAGAGACAAGGATAGATTCAGTAGTAGTATTATTGCCTCAAGGGATAAAGACATTTTCAACTTTAGATAACAATGCCAATTTTTACTCTCTTTCAAAAACCTAAGAGACAAGAATAGATTCAGTAGTAGTATTATTGCTTCAAGGGATAAAGACATTTTCAGCTTTACATAACAATGCCAATTTTCACTCTCTCTCTCTCACTCTCTCTCCTGCTATCTTCTAAATAAAATAAAGCTGTAACACTGATTTGCCTAAGAACTATAACACGGTTTGTCCAAGACCTGAGAGCTGTGACGCGCCGAGAGCTTTAATGTCCGTCGCTCCAAATCTTTGTTGTGACGAGACAAAGAACCGAGGAACATACACTCGCGTGACATCTATGGTGCCGTGACTCGGGTTTAACCTGGCTGAAAGAACCTCCACGCAGAAGAGGCTAAGCACAGTAGGAGCCCAATTCAGCGAAGCTCCTGGGCTAGAAGCAGAAGGCGAAGAAACCCAGCGCAGGGAAAGGCCCATCATGCTGGAAACTGGGACAGCGAAAAACGAACTCAGCAGAAAGCTCACGCAGCCCAGTCTCAGATTCCAGAAGACCTCCGGTTAAGGTAAGAGGTCCTCGCTCCTATGGCTGGAGGGACCTTTACAATCTCTCGTTTCTTGTTTCCTCGAACCTCCCGCAACAGGCAGGCGGCAGGGGCACAATTGAGGGAGTCTCGAGAGGCTACTCCTCAGCATGTCCCAAAGGCGCTATCTGCTGAGCCCCAGTAGCTGTTACCCAAGCCGGTGGGGGTTCTTCTGTCCTTTCTCTTCTCTGTGCCAAAGATCAGACCAATGAAACTGTGGGCACCGGTCAGATATTTAGCAAATTTTCCGGTGGGCTATGGAGGGGATTCCTTGGCACGTTTTTCCCACTGCTTTTTCTTCCTGTCCTTCAGCTCTCTCCCGGGACTCAAGCCCAGCCAAAACTAATGAAACTCAGGCTCTGATGTCTCATTGCAAAAATTCATTGAGAGACAAAGAGGTGGATTGGTTAGGATCCAGAGAGAACCACTCTTCAGAGTGTGAGCCATTGCCGAGGGCAAGGGCTGGGGCCTGGGATTAGGTCTGGCTAGGTTTTAAATCCCATGGACGGAAGAGCCTGGTAGGCTGCAGTCCATGGGGTCACTAGGAGTCGGACACGACTGAGTGACTTCACTTTCACTTTTCACTTTCACGCACTGGAGAAGGAAATGGCAAGCCACTCCAGTGTTCTTGCCTGGAGAATCCCAGGGACGGTGGGGCCTGGTGGGTTGCCGTCTATGGGGTTGCACAGAGTCGGACGTGACTGAAGTGACTTAGCAGCAGCAGCAGCCAATTTTTACACATTGTTTTGTTGACTATATAATTTACACCCCCATCAGCAATATGTAAAAGTGCCCTTCACTCCACATACTTGTCAATATTTAGAATTTTCAGGATTTAAACATTTTTCTTGAGTAGCAAGTTGAAATGGTATCCTCTTGTGTTCTTGATTTACATTTCCCTTAAGTTGGTCGTCTTTTCTTTGTTTACAGGTCCTTCCTGATTCCTCTTCGGTGAAACACCTATTTACCCCACTTAGGAATCATTTGGGCAATTGCCACAGAAGAATAAATCATCTTTGTGGTTTTGAAGGTAGTTCCCCGCTGATGCATAGAAATAGGGTTCCTAGAATCACTGGAAGCTGTTAACCCATAAGAGTGTGGAAAGCTAGCTCAATTTCCCAGGAAAGGGGTTACAGTCAAACCTTTTGCAGTTATGGAGCTGAAAACCACCCAAGTGTTACAACAAGAAGAGGCTCAGTGCTCTGGGTGGAGATAAAAACTCAACCCAAGTAGGTTTAAATGCTAAAAGAATTTATGAGCTCATGTCACTGAAAAGTCCAGTGGCAAGATGGCGGCAAGATGGCTCACTTTGACCTACAGGTTGGAGAAGCCCCCAGGGCTCTGAATCTATTTCCTTGCCCTTCTGGAGCCTGAGCTTTTCCCCCAGCCTGGGTGCTGTCACCATCATCGCCTGGATTTAGTGAGCATTTACTATGATCCAGGCATCGTTCTAAGTGTTCTAGCATCTATGAACACATTTCATCTTCTCAATAACCCTCTGTGACAGGCACCAGAACCTCACCCTGCATGTG
Organism: Bos indicus; assembly: GCF_029378745.1. Classification (NCBI taxonomy): domain Eukaryota; kingdom Metazoa; phylum Chordata; class Mammalia; order Artiodactyla; family Bovidae; genus Bos; species Bos indicus. Next base: position 15,215,680 of record NC_091786.1, read on the forward strand.
AGGAGACTAAGGAGCAGCCCACAGGGAGGAAGTGGCTGTGGTTGTGCTAGATCTGAGGACTCTGTCCGGGAGCCTGCACCCAGCAGCTTTTCCATGTTTCACATCGGAATTCCATCTTTCAGAGAAAGCTGCTATGTCCCAGCAATCTCAGAAAAAGATGTACTCTAATTTTACCAAAGTGCATCATGTACCCACCTGTATTAGTCAGAGTTCCAGAGAGAAAGAACCAATAGGATGTGCACTGGGGTTGTGAAGAAGTAAGGACAGGGTGGGGTGGGGCGGGGTGTTGACAGGACTGGAAACAGGAGCCAGCAGGTCTGGAGCCCCAGGGAGGAACCTGGAGCCACGTGAGGAAGCTCAGAGGTGCTGCAGAGCGCCTACGGCCCGATCATTGAGCTATGTAATATACTTTCATGTTTGGAGAATTAAAGAAAAAACAAAAACTGTTGCTTCTCTGATATAAATACAGAAAATAAAGAACTACAAAACATTCTGGATCCTTGGGATAAACAGAATGGTTAGGTATGGACACTTCTCTGCAGAAATATATCTTCCTTGTGGAGTAGGTTGATCTCTATATTAGTTCTATCAGTTCAGTTCAGTTCAGTTCAGGTGCTTAGTCGTGTCTGACTCTTTGCAACCCCATGGACTGCAGCACACCAGGCCTCCCTGTCCATCACCAACTCCTAGAGTTTACTCAAACTCATGTCCATCGAGTCGGTGATGCCATCCAACCATCTCATCCTTCATCGTACCCTTTTCCTCCCACCTTCAATCTTTTGCAGAATCAGGGTCTTTTCAAATGAGTCAGCTCTTCGCATCAGGTGGCCAAAGTATTGGAGTTTCAACTTCAACATCAGTCCTTCCAATGAATACTCAGGACTGATTTCCTTTAGGATGGACTGGTTGGATCTCCTTGATCCCTCCTTGAGGGTCCAAGGGACCCTCAAGAGTCTTCTCCAACACCACAATTCAAAAGCATCAATTCTTTGGTGCTCAGCTTTCTTTATAGTCCAACTCTCACATCCATACATCACTACGGGAAAAACCATAGCTTTGACTAGATGGACCTTTGTCGGCAAAGTAATGTCTCTGCTTTTTAATATGTGTCTAGGTTGGTCATGGCTTTTCTTCCAAGGAGCAAGTGTCTTTTTATTTCAAGGCTGCAGTCACCATCTGCAGTGATTTGAGAGCCCCCCAAAATAAAGTCTGTCACCATTTCCACTGTTTCCCCATCTATTTCCCATGAAGTGGTGGGACCGGATGCCATGATCTTAGTTTTCTGAATGTTGAGTTTTATATCCTGGAATTATTAGCTTGATGTTTAAGTAAAGTATAAATGAGAATATTATTATTTATCTTATAGGATTATCATAAAGATAAGAGAGAAAGAATTTGGAGGTCAAAGCATCTGCAATGCTGGAGACCCAGGTTCGATCCCTGGGTGGGGAAGATCCCCTGGAGGAGGAAATGGCAACCCACTCCAGTACTCTTGCCTGGAAAATCCCATGGACAGAGGAGCCTGGCAGGCTACAGTCCATGGGGTCGCAAAAGAATCGGACACGACTTAGTGACAAAACAAGACAGAAGAAGGGCTTAACTACTTCTCACTGAGCCTCTCTGCTCTTAGCTGTTGGTAGCGCCTTCCGATGAATGTGCTGTTCTGCACTATGTCCACGAGAGGGCAGCAGAGGAACGGGACTGGAGACTGGAAAACAACCAGAGATCAGAGCTACTTCCTTATGTTCACTGTCAATAATGTTTACAGTTGACTAAAAGTCAGTTCAAGATTGATAAGGCTAGCCATCTTAACTGCCACTGCTCAACTCATTTTCTCCTTCATGTGCATGATGCTCTTCCATAATGTATCAAAGCCATTCCAGTAAGGTTCCCTTAAGGCAAAGAGGATGATTTTCTGTTGTGGAAAAGAAAATCAGTTACTTCCTAAACTTTCCAACTTTCTTTTTTAACTTCTTACGCACCTGTGAGTTATTGGGTATGCACGAGAATAACCCACTGAGCCTGGTAATTCTCAACAGGAAGAAACTAAAGTAGTTACCTATTTCAAACAGACCAACGGTTTGACACTGCAGAAAGAATCATCCCAGGAGGGTGAGAGGCGGGGCCAGGAGGAAGGAGACCTCCCCTTGGATGCCCCCTCTTTCAGAAAAAAGGCGAAATAAAAATTCAGAAAGGTAGGACTATTCGGTACCGTTTACTAAGTCAGAGGGCAGAAAGATTTTTCCATCGGAGCAAACAGCAATGACATTGGTTCCCTCCCTCCCAGGTCACGTGCTTTCCAACACCATCCTGGCTTGGATACCCAGCTACTAAACTTGTTTGTTCTGTAACTAATGTTCTACTTTTTCCAGACCTAACTGGCACTTCTCTTATCCAAGCTGAGATCACAGGGCTAAATAGGTTGGGTCACTACCTCCAGACGATGCTTTGTCACGTGTTTCAGATTCCGTTCCCAGCTCCCCGCAGGACTCAGACTGTGGTGTAGGAACCCAGGCAGGAGCATTCTAGCAAAATCCAGGATTTCACTCTCACTGAGGAAAACCAACTTCCAACCTGCAGAGGGAATAACTGTATGACTCAGACTTGTACAAGGACCAGAGGAGCTCAAACAACTGAGAAAGAGCAAAGGAAATGGAAAGACACCCCAAAGAAAACGATTTTCTTAAGGCAAGAAGGGACATAAAATTTCTACACGAGAAATTCGTCTCCATGATTCACTCTCAAGCTCTGGTCAGAAAAGAACTTTCTGGAAAAAGTTTTCATCCTGGTAATGAGCTTGCTTACTTCCCAGAAGGAATCAAGCTCTCACTTACCCCTGGGCCTTTGCACGTGCACCCTCCCTAGAGCACTCTCTTACCCTGCCTGGCTGGCTCCTGTGCTTTATTGCAGTGAGACCATAGAAATCGCTTCCTCTAGGAAGCCTTCTCTGATTCTCCAAGTCCAGGACAAGCAGGGTCCTCTCCTCAGGGACCCTTTCTGCTTAGCTGAGAAGGGAAAAGTGGATGAGCCAGGGACCTTCAGACAAGCTCAGGTCACCTACCTCTAACCCCAGGTGACCCAGAGACCATCTTCCTGGAACCTTCTGTAGCAAGAAACAGCTCGCCCACCCCACTCTCTGGCTGTTGCCGTGTGCAGGTCACTCACCCCTTTGACTTTGTGCCTTAACAGAAAAAGATTATCTCCTTACCCCTCCACCTCACACCATTGCCAGACCACAAATATACTCAGTAATCTGTCTCCTGGACTTGGAGAATCAGAGAAGGCTTCCTAGAGGAAGCAGCTTCTATGGTCTCACTGCAATAAAGGACAGGAGCCAGCCAGGCAGCATAAGAGAGTGCTCTAGAGAGGGTGCCTGTGCAAAGGCCCAGGGGTAAGTGAGAGCCTGATTCCTTCTGGGAGCTAGAATAAGCCCCATGTGGCTGGAGGAGAGTTGGGGAGGTGGCAAGGGATGAGGCTGGGGAGACAGGCAGGAGCCCTGCAGTTCCTTGCTCCTCAAAGTATAACGCACAGGCCCGCAGCACTGGCTTCAGCTGGAAGGTTATTAGAAGTGAAGAATTTCAGGCCTGATTCCAGATTTATTGAATCAGAATCCACATTTTAATATCCCCTGGGGATCTGCTGTACAATCAGGCTTGTGAAGCCTTCCTCTAAGTACATTCAGCAGTTCCAACTTGTGAGCAATAGGAAACCTGGGCATGATTGAGCAGGGGAATCACGTGACTAAGACTTGGGATTTGGAGAAGTCATTCTTGCTGCAAAGTGGAGGGAAAGGGGCTGAGTTAGTAGAGATCAATGTAGGAGATAAGGACGTCAAGTAAGAGGATGGTACATGGTCAGGGCAAGAGATGGTGCTCTTGGGCGGTGGGACTAAGGGAATGCGGGAAGGGGACGGATTTGATGGCCCACAGGGTTAGCAGCAGCAATCCTGGTGCCTGAGCCACCTGTGGCTGCCCTGGAGTTTCTCCCAGATGGCAGAGCCTAGAGACAGCTCCGCCTGGGCAGGGCAGGGAGCTGGTAGGAACCAGTATCAGTGGGTGTGGGAAAGCAAAAGACTCAAGAACAAGAGTCCCTCTGGACCTGCGCTCGCTGCCCAAAGCAGAGTGTGAGCCGACTGGTTCCCCACACCCTCCGGGTGGAGCAGGGACCTTGTAGCTGGCAAGGACGGTTTCTATTAGATAAATGTGACATCCACAACCATCCCCTCCCTAAAAGATCTCCACAAAAGAGAGTGGCTAGGAACTTACATGCAAAATATATTTGTGAAAAGAATGCTGCTTCCGGGCAAAGAACAAATCCCTTTGCACCTGAAGAACGGTGCTGGGGGAGCAGAATTTACCTGGCGAGACTGCCACCATCCGAGGAAATCAGCAGCGAAGGAGTGAGAAGTCAAAATGAAAATGCTAGACTTCTTTTTATGCCAGATGTATGGATGAATAAGTCAGGCTGGCGAGTTTTCCAGTTCCTCACGCTGGGTGAAGGGGTGAGATCAAGATGAACACAGAGTTGAGCATCACTCAAGGTTACAGGGGTGAGAGGGCAGCTGGCTGCAGGGATTGGGGGGTTGATTACTCAGCTAAGGGAGGACACAGAGGAGCTATCTCTGTGCTGTGAGCCACAGGAGAGTCCCCTTTAGCCACACTCACAGCCACGGCCACCACCTTCCATAGTAACTGCGGAGAGGGTGGAGACTGTGGGGGCGAGAGGGATGCTCTGGGCCTGATCATCCAACAGACCCATGGCCTCCCTTCTCACGGTGCTCCCTTCAGTCCTCTGTCCACTGCTCTGCCCAGTGGCTGGGGGTGGGCTGGCAGCTTCTCTTCCGCTGTGAAAAGCAGCCATCACTGGGAATAAGGATAAAACACGACAAGCAGAGTCCAGAGTCCCTGGCATTTACCCGATTCCTCCGGGTGGCTTGACTCAAACTGCAGTGGAGACTGTAGCTGGCCCTGGTTGCCTAATTAAAAAAAAAAACAACAAAACAAAAAACTCATCCAACACAGCAGTGGGGCCTTTGGGATGCTCAAGACACTCACCAGGCATCATACCATGCAGGGGGGAGGGACAGAAGGGAGGTGGCCCAGACACGGAGAGACCTTGGAGTCAGAAAATCCAGCTCAGTCACTTACTAGGACCAGTTGGCTGATCTCTCCAAGCCTCGCGTTTCTCATCCATAACAAGGACATAATACTTCAACGAAAGAAAAAGAACTATTCAGATAGGAGCTCCTTAATTTTTCTAGGTCAGTCACCATGGATCTACCTATATCTACCCCACGTTCTCTAGTCCCCTTCCTATTACAATAGAAGCCGCATCCTACAATAGAAATGCCCCATTGATGGGCGATCTCTGCAGTTGACTGCGGCTCTAACCTGCCCCGTCTCAGGACAGCTGTCCCCCTTGTTCCGGATTCATCACTTTCTGGGTCGGTGGGTCATTGTCACCACTGTATCTCTCATCTTCAAAACCCCCACCACCAGCAACAAAAAAAAAGCAAGACTCTCTACTTCCCTGCCGTTCTCCAGTTACCATCCCTCTACTCATGGGACAAAACTTCAAGACAGAGCCGGCCACCCTGTGTCCTGACTCCCTAGGACTCAGGAACTCGCTCCAGCAGGCTTCTGGCCTCCTTGCTCTGCCGGACACTCACTGCCAAGTTTGCCGCCATTGCCAAATCCAGCTCCTCCGTCCCCACCCTATTCCCTGATGCAACAGCAGGCTGTCATATCGACCGCCTCCCTCCCCTCCTGACACTCTCTGGGCTTCAGGGACACCGTGCTCTTCCTCCCGGCAGGTGACTCTCCACCCCCGTGGCTGCCCCTTTTCTCAGTGCCCCTAACCGTGGAGGTCCCCTGGGGCTCTGCTTGGGACCTGCTCCACTTCCTTCCAGGTTTCCGCTTCCCCAGGCTGCCTGATAAAGCCTGCATTTTCTGTGCTGTTAACTTTGCAATCTGTCATCTCCTGAGCAGTCTTCTGAGTGGCAGATGATATCTATCTTTTGAATTGTCCAGCAGGAACTTGAGATGGAAACCGGCCCCACCCAGCCTCTCAAGTCCTTTCTCCAGGGTCTTCCCATCCCAGTAAGTATGGCTCCACCATCCACCGCAGCACTCACCCCCGAGCCCACCCTCTTCCCAATTCCATCTATCTTTTGAGTTGTCCAGCAGGAACTTGAGATGGAAACCGGCCCCACCTGGCCTCTCAAGTCCTTTCTCCAGGGTCTTCCCACTCCAGTAAATACAGCTCCACCATCTACCGCAGGGCTCACTCCTGAGCCCACCCTCTTCCCAATTCCCCAAGCACAGTGGTTCGGCCACCAATGGCTTTTAAATTGACTGTCTTCTGTCTCCACCGCCACCAACCTGGTTCAAGCTGCCTCACTTACAGGTTAGCCTGTCCTCACCCTCACTCGGCCTCTCCTCTGACCCCTCTGCACCTGGCTGGAGGGGTCATTCAGGGAACGTCACTCCTTGCCTCAGAAGCCTTTACTGGTTTAAAAACCCCGGATTCCTTTCTGGGCTGCAGGGCCTGGTAACCGGTCCTCACGCTTCTCTAACTTCTCTCAGTCGCACTCTTCCCCGCGCTTATGATGCTGCAGCCACGCCAGCTTCCTTTTAGTGCCTGGACTGGAGCCAGCTGGCTCCCACCTGAGGGCCTTTGCACACGCTGCTTCTATTTGAAAACTCTTTCTCCAAAACTTTGCAGGGTTCCTCCTCCATCTTCAGGTTATCACCCCAAGTGTCACGTCCTCAAAGAGACCTTCTCTGGACACAACACTGAAGACAGGCCCTGGTGGCCCCCTCACCGAGACTCCACCTGTTGTCTTCAAAGCCCCCATCGTGATCTGAAGTTGTCCACTCACTTGTCTGCTTGCCGTCTGTCTTTCTCGGCAGAGAGTTACAGGGCAAGGATCCCGTGTGCTGTACTCACTGCCGAGTTCCTGCAGCTCAGAACTGTGCCTGGCACTTAGCCAATGCTAGACACAGAACTGTGGATCTGTAGCCTGCAGTTTTGTGGGGGCTTTGTGAGGACTGAATGAGAATGTAAGTTGAGCACAGCCTGGTGCACTGCTCATAGCAAGGCCACGACACGGAGCTGTCATCACCTCCACAGCTGATGATCCTGGGACGTCCAAGGGTCCTCATGAACCTGCCACATGACTGTGACCCAGCTTTACACCTACTTTCCTCCTGAAATAGAGTGGCTGGTTCTACCTGACTTTTGATCCTTGATGGATGTGGGGTTTCCAACATCACAGACGGCAACTGTATTTCATGTATGATGAGCTATAAACCAGAATGACACTGGCAAGTGGTCACAGCCTGTGCTGTGGCAAAGGAAAACCATTAGGTAGGAATCAAAACCATCTGGACTGAAGCTCAGAGGCATAGCTACTGGCACCAAGAAACAGTCCAATGACATGTCTCTGTCAGGAGGTTACTGGCCCAGGCAGACAAGAAGCAACCTCCACAGTGTGAGGTGGAAAGCTCAGTGTCTGGAGCCAGACTGCCCAGCAGATATACATGTGACCGGTAAGCACACGAAAAGACGCTCAACTTTATCATCATTCAGTTCAGTTCAGTCACTCAGTCGTGTCTGACTCTTTGCCACCCCATGAACCGCAGCACGCCAGGCCTCCCTGTCCATCACCAACTCCAGGAGTTCACCTAAACCCATGTCCATCGAGTCGGTGATGCCATCCAGCCATCTCATCCTCTGTCATCCCCTTCTCCTCCTGCCCTCAATCCCTCCCAGCATCAGGGTCTTTTCCAATGAGTCAGCTCTTCACATCAGGTGACCAAAGTATTGGAGTTTCAGCTTTAGTATCAGTCCTTCCAATGAACACCCAGGACTGATTTCCTTTAGAATGGACTGGTTGGATCTCCTTGCAGTCCAAGGGACTCTCAAGAGTCTTCTCCAACACCACAGTTCAAAAGCATCAATTCTTTGGCACTCAGCTTTCTTCACAGTCCAACTCTCTCACATCCGTACATGACCATTGGAAAAACCATATCCTTGACTAGACAGGCCTTTGTTGGCAAAGTAATGTTTCTGCCTTTTAATATTCTATCTAGGTTGGTCATAACTTTTCTTCCAAGGAGTAAGCGTCTTAATTTCATGGCTGCAATCACCATCTGCAGTGATTTTGGAGCCCCAAAATATAAAGTCTGCCACTGTTTCCACTGTTTCCTCATCTATTTCCCATGAAGTGATGGGACCAGATGCCATAATCTTCGTTTTCTGAATGTTGAGTTTTAAGCCAACTTTTTCATTCTCCTCTTTCACGTTCATCAAGAGGCTTTTTAGTTCCTCTTCACTTTCTGCCATAAGGGTGGTGTCATCTGCATATATGAGGTTATTGATATTTCTCCCGGGAATCTTGATTCCAGCTTGCAAATCAAAACCACCGTGGGGTATCACTTCACACCCACGAGGATGGGTATTATCAAAAGAAGAGAAAGAAACTAGCAAGTAATAGCCAAGGAGGTGGAGAAGGTGGAACCCTTGTACACTGTCCCTGAGAATCTAAAATGATTCGAAAAACAGTGTGGCAGCTCCCCAGAAAATGAATGACACAGGATGACCCAGTGATCCAGCAATTCCACTCCTGGGTGTTTATCCAAAAGAACTGAAAGCAGGGACTCAGAAAGATATTGTACAGTGATGTTCACAGTGGATAGTCTCAATAGCTAGAGGGTAGGAACAAATGTCCATCAACAAATGACTGGATAAACACAATGTGATGTAATCGTACAAATATTAATTCAGCCAAAAAAGTGAGAGAATCTTGACATTTGTGATGACACTTGGACCCAGAGGGCATAATGCGAAGTGAAATAAGCCAAAGAAGGATATGCACTGTATGACTCATTCATATACGGCACCTAGAGCGGTCAAGTCCAGAGACAGCAGAATGGTGGTGGCCAGGGGCTGGGTGAGGAGTGAACGAGGGTTATTACTTAATGGGCAGAGCTGCAGTTCTGGAACGTGACAAACTACTGGAGATGGATGGTGGTGACGGCCGCACAGGTATGAACGCACTAAATGCCACTGAACCATATGCTTTTAAATGATGAAGATGGGAAATCTTGGGTGTGTTTTACCAGAATTTTTTTTTTTTTAAAGAAAAAGACAATGTTTTTATCAACCTCATTACAGAAGCTTGGTTCAAACTTTCAAGTATTTGTTCAAATGAGAGTTATCTAACAAACACTCACCAGTTCCTAAGTCCTGTGCTGAGAACTCAAGCAGACAGGAAGGTCACTGGGCTCCCCAATGACTTGAGAGAGCAAGAGGGAGATAGGGAAGGAAGAAGGTAAAGCACTTGAAAAATAAGATAAAATGGCAGCCTGGATGAGGAGTCTTACCAGAGAGCTGGGCACAGGGCTTAAGCTTTAGAGGAAGAAAGCAGACTTCAGCACCCCAAAACTGAGACCAAAGCAGGGGATGAAGGCATATTTAAACACAACAGGCTACAGAAGAGGCCAGGGCGGGGGGTGGGGTGGTGGGGAGGGGGTTGGGGAACGGTTAATTCACACTTCTGGAAAAGACAAGTCTTTTAAGATGACAGCGTAGGGTAGCGACAGGGGAAAAGAAACAGTCAGCCGCTATGAATGAGCCATCTCCCCCGACACCGTTATGGGAAGAGGATGACTAAAGGCGCACCAAATGAAAACCCCCAGAACCACCCACCGCAGCGACGCCTCCTGCAACATCGCTTCCCCCTGGAGAATTTGCGTTTTCAAGAACACCTGTGCCATTCACACCATGACTTTCTTCTCTGAAACACAGCAGGACCGCTGCTGCCGGAACGGGTTGGAGCCCCGGGTCAGCATCTGGAAGTGGCGGGATGACGGCGCCCTGAGAAGGAGCCCCGGCAGGGAGGACACACAGGGAGGAGCCTGTGGCTGAGCGCGTCCACGCGCGAACCGAGGCCGCCCCGAATGCGACTGCTGACATGAAAAACGGAGGCGTCACTCAACTCGCTTGAAATGCAGAAATATTTATTTTGGTTTCCTTCACTGTTTTTGGAAATTCTGTTTTGGTTTATAAAACATAGAAAGAGCCAACACTTAAAGCAAACATTCAAAACCCCGATGTGACAAATTACTGACTTCTTGGGCAATTAAGAGTACACGTATGAAGTTAGGCTACCAAATAGTGTTATAACAACGACAGCTCTTTAGGGCAAACCCCATTGTGCTTGTATAATACAGGTACTCCTCTATCCCAAAACAACTGCTTTCGGTGTACAAACGAAAACTAAGTTCAGTCACATGTAGCAAAGACTTGCAGTAAAAGTGAAATGCGGCTAATTTCCCAAATTAACTTAAAAAAAAACAACAAAAAAAAACCCTTGAGAATCTAATCCCAGGAAATGAGTTTTCCAGATTCCTATGTCCTAGAATTTTGGCTTGTCAAATATATTTCATAGAAATCAAGTAGCATTACGACAGAAGAGCATTTATTTATCACCATCCATTTCAATAAGTACCCAAGTGTATCTACCTCCTTAATATTTTTAAAGACATGCCTTGCCTGAGAGTTTATATTCTGGGTGGGGGTGGGGGGTGGGAAAGCCACTTGATCACAACATACTCTTTCGATATGAAAACCACATTAAAATCCATCAGAGACAGAGTGACCGGTTCCTCGAAGGTAAAGTGGACAGTTATTCAGGCGTCACAGTTGAGCATGGTTGATCCAGCTAACTGTTTCCTTGTTGAAATGCTTGTTGTCACTGCAGAGTCTAAGGCAGATTTTTTTTTTAAAATAACCCCTGGGAGGCGACAGATGGAGGAAATCAGGAAATTGGGTCTGGAGAAGAGGGTTGGAGAATATTCTGCTCTATGGGCACCAGAATCCATCCTCTCTGGTGAGTGGCCGTCCATCCAGGATTCAATACCTGCATTGTTCTGAGCTGGGTCTGCCCTTTGCTTCACTGAGAATCTCTGCTCCGACAGGAAGGACAGGGGTTAATCAGAAGGCTCGTGAGAGTGAGTGTGACACAGGGAAGGGAGGGTAACAGGGATTAAAAAAAAAAAAAAAAACCCTCTGGTCCTCTTGCGACCTCCTGCAGGTGAGACAGGTCTTGCTTGTAGGAACGGTGGTTCCCTCCAGTGCACGGGACTCTTTGAGCAGCAGAAATCTGCAGAATTTGCAGTGTGTAGCAGACATCTCAGAAAGAGCAAAGTCCTAACCCTTTGGTTAGCAGATGGGGGAGACAAAGTGTTCACCCGCCTTTGTAACTGAGGAATTGGTAAAGAACTTAGCACGTTTGCAGTTTCCCCTCTACGATATTTTAAGGCTCGTTTTGGAAATCATGGATCACCGTGGACACGGTCTGCAACTCGAGGTGGCTGTAAGGCAGTGTTCCATTCCCTCCAGGCTCCTATGACGAGAATCTGGACACGCGAGGCACCCAAAGATGCTCCCTCCCTTCCTGCCATTGTCAAACTCCCCTCCGCTTCCTCCCTCGCGTTAGACTTTGATGGTGGAGTAAAGCTCATCGATCTGTGACCTGAAATAATTCCGAAGCTCTGGCCTTTTAGCCTTCATGGTTGGGGTCAGAAGGCCATTGTCGATAGAGAAGAGTTCAGGGTGGAGATAGATGCCTTTGACCTGTAAAGAGACCAGGAAGTCAAAGGAGGCAAGGAGGACAGATGCCTCTGAAGGGATAAAGACCCTTCTGGGCCATTCCAGCCAGCTTCACAGGCCAGGCCCAGCTGTACCATCTCAACATAGGGCAGGGAGTGGCCTGACATCAGGACAGAATCAGGACCACAGCCTGTCCCCCCAGGAAGAGGATACACCCCCCTGGTTACAGAAATCCCTCCCCAGCCAAAGCACACCACTCTCTCTTCCGCATGATGTCTTTACATCACCTCATCCTCTTCTAGAACCTATTCACAAAAAACACCCTCAAGTCAAAAACTCATTTTTTGGGAATTCATACACTTGGATGTGAGTCTTACCTGTTCAAATGGTTTTAGGCCAGACTCCTTCCCGAGCCTCACCATGTCTTCTAGAATACCTTTTTTGACATCCTAATAAGGTAAGAAAAACAAGATCCTTATTCCCTTGGTGGGTTCAGGGGGCACGGGGGGCAGGGGTCCCTGCACTTTGCACTTAACGCAAAGGGAAGCTCAGGAGGACTGCTGCACACTTTGGAACCTACCTTGTTTCTGCACAGTTCTTCAAAGGAGCCCACAATGCCTCTCTTCTGGGCCCAGGTACCTAGTGTCTCAACGTCCGGCACCACGATTGCTATGAGAAATGCCTTTAACAGAGACAAGTGAGTTATTACACAGTTTGTTCCCAATGTTCTAAAATTGTAGTTCCTTATTATCTGCTTCGTGGCCCCTGGGAGAAACTGGGAGTTAGAGACCCTCTCTTGAGAGCATGGTAACAGCCCTAGTGTCCACAGGGCCCAGGTTAACAACTCCTGCCTCTGAAATACAGACAGTATTGGGAACTTTGCAATACATGTTTTCAAAGAACCAGTGGAAATCAAAATCTAATAAAACCCTAGTTTTTACTTATTTTTATATATACTTTAAAAAATAAAATAGGGTCAAATATGCAAATAATGGGATAGATATCAGATAAAGCTTTATAAAAAGACAAAAAGAAAATATATACAGGTTCACTTGAAAAAGAACTCTAGCATATACACAATGGAGTATTACTCAGCCGTTAAAAAGAATACATTTGAATCAGTTCTAATGAGGTGGATGAAACTGGAGCTTATTATACAGAGTGAAGTAAGCCAGAAAGAAAAACACCAATACAGTATACTAACGCATATATATGGAATTTAGAAAGTTGGTAACAATAACCCTGTATACGAGACAGCAAAAGAGACACTGATGTATAGAACAGTCTTTTGGACTCTGTGGGAGAGGGAGAGGGTGGGATGATTTGGGAGAATGGCATTGAAATACGTATAATATCATATATGGAACGAGTCGCCAGTCCAGGTTCGATGCACGATACTGGATGCTTGGGGCTGGTGCACTGGGACGACCCAGAGGGAGGGTATGGGGAGGGAGCAGGGAGGAGGGTTCAGGATGGGGAACACATGTATACCTGTGGTGGATTCATTTTGATATTTGGCAAAACCAATACAATTTTGTAAAGTTTAAAAATAAAATAAAATTAAAAAAAAGAAAAAGAACTATAACAAACAAACAAAAAAAGAACTCTAGCATCTCATTCTTTACAACTGAGTGACAATGAAATGAAATAAAAATCAAAGGCATAGTAAGATTCCAGGTCTAAGAAGATGCAGTGCATTCTCAAAGAAAAAAAGGTGTATTTTCTTATAGGAAAATATTCTGCCACAATTATTTGAAAATTTCAAGATTTGTAGAAATATTTTTAAATTTATTTAAATGGGAGGATAATTACTTTATAATATTGTGATGCTTTTTGCAATGAATATGAACCAGCTCTAGGCATACATGTGTCCCCTCTGATTTGTAGAAATGTTAACCCTCAGAAAACTAGAACCCATTCTCTTCCTTTCCACCATCTGTCCAGAATTTTGGCAAATGAGATTCCATTGCAATACATTGGTTTTCAACCTTAAGATATGCTGGCTTCCAAACCATCATTTGCTCAAGAATGATGCAGAAGGTATACCATAAATAAGTTAGGTTTAATATGTCTGAAAATGCTAAGCTTTCTTATAACCCATATATCAATATTTCTCCTCATAATTAAATTAGAAGCTTATTTTTACCTATCCCCCAGTATTTTTATGCCACTTCCCTTGGTACAGCAGACTAAGAACTGCCAAGAATAAGAGGCACAAATTTCTAGTTACAAAATAGATGGGGGGAGAAAACAGAAAAAAAGAAAAGAAACGCCAAGCAACAAAACCCAATAACGTGTTGATTATGTTCTAGCAAGTCAGGCATCAAAGTCAGAGAGTCAGAAAGCCAGTTCACACATGTGGCAAACTTCCCATTACACTGAAGGTACCTGGACGTCTTATAATATTGTGATGCTTTTTGCAATGAATATGAACCGGCTATAGGCATCCATGTGTCCCGCCGGCCACAGAGCTCCTGGCTCGGGCAGCACATACCTGCAAGCTCTCTCCGTGGACAAACACCTGAGCGATAGGTTCACTCCGCTGGTAGATGTTTTCGATCTTCTCGGGAGCTATGTACTCCCCCTGTGCCAGTTTAAATATGTGCTTCTTCCTGTCGATGATCTTCAAGGTGCCATTCTGTTTGGGGGTGCGGAGGGGAGGTGTGGGCTGTGAGCAGGTCCCAGGGGCTGTTTCCCCCACAGCAGTGGCCACTCAGGGTACTGAGCATTTCCTGTGCACTATTACTTAATCCTAATAAGGTCTGGCAGGGGTCGGCTATTAACCCATTTTACAGAGAGACAAACTGAGGCTGACAGAGATTACATAACCTCCCCAGGCTGAGTAGTGAGACAGAGAAGGGATGAAGGAGTCCCTTTCACTCCACTTCCTCCTCTCAGCCAACTAGAGCACCCTGCTTGCTCCCTTCAGCTTGGCGAGCTTTACTCTGTGTCACAGGGGCCCAAGACAGGGTCAAGGTGCTCTCGAGGAGAGATGCGCTCATCCTCCCCACAGTGCTCGGTGTGGAGCAGGGGCTGCAGAGGGCCAGCTCACGGCCCTCTGTCCCTGCTCCCGGCTCTCTGGGTGATGACTGTGGGGACGTGAGAATCTCTGGGCCAGACTCGAAAACGCCAGTGGTGCCTGCCTCCCCACCTCTGGTAACCCAAAGCCCCATTCCCACCCCAGGTCACTTGCTCACTTCCCAGAGTCATCTGCTGGAAATGCCTGCCTCTCAGCCTGCAACAGTTCTCCGTTTCCAACAGGAGCGGACTACGGTCCATGGAGATTAGGATTAGGAGATGCACTCCTCAGAGCCAGAGTCAGAATTAGAACGGATACTTAATCCCTCCTGAGTCTGGAAAGAGGGACTTGATTTATTTCTAAATAGCCTGGGTATTCTGAAATCTGAATTAATTTGGGGTGGGGATATTTTTTCAGGCAAAAAAAAAAAAAAAAATTAAGCACCTTAAATCTGTAAGACTTGAACAATTACACAATAATAATTAAACTAGCCATTGGAGTGTTTGCAATGAAAATCAGTAATGACTTTAAAAAGCAATAGCTGTCACCACAACAGCAAAAGTTGTGACACCTATGGGTCTGCTTCTTGCAACAGCGTCTTGACTCCCGAGATGGACTCTGAATTTCTCCATGGTAAACAGTTCTGAGGCTACACTCAAAGGGCTTGGCCTTAACCTTTAAACACTTACCCTGTTTTTACTGAGATGACGATGCTAAGAAATGTGTGTGTTCACAAATTCTGGCCTGTCATCCATTCCCAGCAGCTTAAATACAGTGCCCTCTCCCCTCGCCCTGAAATGAACCAAGGCCTCAACTTCAAGGCACAGCACTGAAATGGGAAGTGTGAAACAAGCCAGTCGCAGTGTTTCTGGGTTTCAAACCAGGAGCAGCAACCAGAAAGGATGTCAGGTATCAAAACAAAACCTGTGTGCAGCAGTTATAGTGAAAATGCTACAGGAGGATGCTAAGCGTAAGCCTGTTTCCTGCGGGAGAGGATGCGAGGGAGAAAGAGGCGGGAGAGTCAGGGCGCCGTGGCCCTGTTGGGGCTCGTCTTCCCGACAAGGGAGGGGACCACTTACGGGTAACCACTTGCCAATGTCCCCTGTGTGCAACCAGCCGTCTTTATCCAGAGCTTCTGCTGTTTTCACTGGGTCTTTCAAGTAGCCTTGAAAAACATTTGACCCTTTCACACATACCTGAAGGAAAAAGAGGGCAAGGGAGGTGTGGCCATGCAAATTGGAAGAAGTAGGTGAAAGGTGCAAACATCCAGTTATAAGATAAGTAAGGACTGGGAATGTCACGTACAGCACGGCGACTGTGCTTAGCGTGGCTGCGTGGGATGTTTTCAAGTTGTTAAGAAAGGAGATCTTCAGAGTTCTCATCACAAGGGGGAAAAAATATCACTGTTCTTTTTGTTAGCGGTATGAAATGGTGGATGGCTACGAAACCCACGGCCGTGATCATTTCACGATACATGTGAGTCAAATCACCTTACACTTACACAGGGCTGGTGTCAATTCTATCTCAGTAAGACGGGAGGGGAAAAAAAAGATGATCTGTTAAGAGCACTGACTGGGACTTCTCCAGAGAAAACTGTGCATGTATGTGTGTGTGTGTGTGTGTGTGTGTGTGTCTCCCTCAACCTTTAGCCAGACTCTGAACCTTTAGCTAGGATCCAGAGGGAGCCACCAGAGCCTGACGTGCTGGTACCTCCAATGCCCCCACTTCCTTCCTGAGTGTCTTCAGCTACAGATTCTAGGGCTCACAATCACCCTAGGTTCTGGCTCCAAGCTGCCAGAAAGCCCCAAAGGGGATGAAGTCACACAGCAATTGGGCACTCCTTCCACTAGCCGGCGGTCACTCAGGCACTGAGGGCAGTCAGCAGACAGGAAGCTGGGGCCAGGGGCTTTGGGCCCTGAAGCCTTTCTGCCCTCCTGGGCCCTCAGCCCCATCGTGCTGGCGGCAGAAGGTGGTGCTGGTGCCCCACATGCCCCCACCCCCTGAGACTTAGACATATGCAGCTTCACAAAGAAGCCTGTGTGACTGCAGGATCAGCAGCAATACCAAGCTCAGTGGCTTCACCTGCCGCGGTGCTGAGAAGTGGCTGGTTACCGAGGCGATTGCCCTGAGGGGGTGACTGCGGGGGTTTTACTCACCTCGCCCTCGCCCTTGGCAGCCAGGTAATTCATTTCTTCCACATCAACAAGCTTGATAATGCTGCAAGGCATTGGGGGACCAACATGGCCTGTGTATCAAATAACAGAATGATCACTCCTAATGTGATGACCGATATCCTTAGGCCAGATTGCTTTGATCTCCAATAAGCCCTGTTCTCATGCTGAGAAGAGCTGGTGCAAACCTCTGGCTTGGCAAACACAGCCTGTCTCCTCCTGGCAAATTAATTGAGAGTTTATTCCCAGAAAAGAGAGAGAAACATTCAAAAGTCTCTCGGGGACCTTTCCTAAGTGTGATGCTCCAAAGTACTTTTCAAAGTGTAAATGATTTGGCTGCTGATTTTCAGGGTTTCTTTGAATACCTGGAAGTGGGTTTTTTAAAACTCTTATGTGGTTCCTATGATCTGATGGCCCTGCTCTCCCTCATACAGATGTAATTAACGTCTGCGTTCTCTATGAGAATAAACAGTGATCGGTCAGACGGTTCTGACCAATATGGCCTTTCCCCTAGATTATGAAAGAACATATCTTATATGTAAATTCATCAAGATAGGACAAGGCTTCTTTTCATAGCTCACTTCACTCTCTTGCCAAAGGGTGCTCAGTTCAGTTCAGTTCAGTCACTCAGTCGTGTCTGACTCTTTGCGACCCCATGAACCGCAGCACGCCAGGCCTCCCTGTCCATCACCAACTCCCGAAGTTCACCCAAACTCATGTCCATCGAGTCGGTGATGCCAGCCAGCCATCTCATCCTCTGTTGCCCCCTTCTCCTCCTGCCCCCAATCCCTCCCAGCCTCAGAATCTTTTCCAAAGAGTCAGCTCTTCGCATGAGGTGGCCAAAGTATTGGAGTTTCAGCTTTAGCATCAGTCCTTCCAAAGAACACCCAGGACTGATCTCCTTTAGAATGGACTGGTTGGATCTCCATGCAGTCCAAGGGACTCTCAAGTCTTCTCCAACACCTCAGTTCAAAAGCATCAATTCTTTGGTGCTCAGTTTTCTTCACAGTCCAACTCTCACATCCATACATGACCACGGGAAAAACCATAGCCTTGACTAGACAGACCTTTGTTGGCAAAGTAATGTCTCTGCTTTTGAATATGCTATCTAGGTTGGTCATAACTTTCCTTCCAAGAAGCGTCTTTTAATTTCATGGCTGCAATCACCATCTGCAGTGATTCTGGAGCCCAGAAAAATAAAAGTCTGATACTGTTTCCACTGTTTCCCCATCTATTTCCCATGAAGTGATGGGACCGGATGCCATGATCTTCGTTTTCTGAATGTTGAGCTTTAAGCCAACTTTTTCACTCTCCTCTTTGACCTTCATCAAGAGGCTCTTTAGTTCTTCTTTACTTTCTGCCTTAAGGGTGGTGTCATCTGCATATCTGAGGTTATTGATATTTCTCCCGGCAATCTTAATTGCAGCTTGTGCTTCTTGCAGCCCAGCATTTCAGATGATGTACTCTGCATAGAAGTTAAATAAGCAGGGTGACAATATACAGCCTTGACATACTCCTTTTCCTGTTTGGAACCATTCTGTTGTTCCACGTCCAGTTCTAACTGTTGCTTCCTGATCTGCATATAGGTTTCTCAAGAGGCAGGTCAGGTGGTCTGGTAGTCCCATCTCTTGAAGAATTTTCCACAGTTTATTGTGATCCACACAGTCAAAGGCTTTGGCATAGTCAATAAGGCAGAAATAGATGTTTTTCTGGAACTCTCTTGCTTTTTCCATGATCCAGCGGATGTTGGCAATTTGATCTCTGGTTCCTCTGCCTTTTCTAAAACCAGCTTGAACATCTGGAAGTTCACAGTTCACATATTGCTGAAGCCTGGCTTGGAGAATTTTGAGCATTACTTTACTAGCATGTGAGATGAGTGCAACTGTGTGGTAGTTTGAGCATTCTTTGGCATTGCCTTTCTTTGGGATTGGAATGAAAACTGACCTTTTCCAGTCCTAACCAAAGGGTGCTAGGACTGGGCTATTTTCCCAAAACAAAAATAACAGAAATCAGATTTAGTTTTAAGAGTGTCACAAATCATTCTTCTGATGTGTTGATCATTTCAGCTTAAAGTGGTCACTATTCCAAATTCTCTAGCTGGTAAGGCACCAGGGATTAAAAAATAAGTACTGTGAAAAAGGTTTATAAACTGTCAGTGCCAACTGCAACAGAATGATGTTCCCAGAGACAGCCTGATATTAGAATCTGTGTCATTAGATATTCAAACATGTAAAACGGCAAATGTATCAGGGAATCTATTGATCACGGTGTAGGGTACACTGCTGGTATGGGACAGGGGAGGCATATAAGTCTTGTGGTCAGACGTGGGCTGGGATCCTGGCTCTGAAGCATAAAGCTATATAAATTCTTAGACTTTATGGACAAGCTTCTTAGTCAACAATCAACTGTGTCCTCCCAGAGCTGGCAAGGCTGACCTCACAGGCATGTTGTTGGGATGAAATGCACGTAATCTGTGTCCCTCAGTGCCTAGCACAGAACCCCATCCAGAACAGGTATTTGTGTTTATCATTCACTATTCTTTTTTTTTTTTGGAAAAAGGACTTGTGTTTATTTCTGCCTGCACACAGTGGAAATGCCAATAAAATTCACCAGCAAGTAATCAGGCCCCAGTCAATTCCCAGAAAGCTCTGGTGGGCCAAGCACTCTGAACCTAGAATAAAGGGCACCGTCTTCAGATGTGAGCTCCACCCAACCTGACGAGTCAGAACCTCCAAATCACCACTGTGCCCTGGGAGACACCATCCACAGGGCTCCTGGGCTCACAGGATTGTTGGCCCCAAGGCCAAATAATCGGAGACACAGCACTTGTTTAAGTTGGTTAACCCAGTTCCAACAATTTTGATGTGAAGAGTAAGATCCTCGTGAGCAAAGTCCCGCCCCCTGTACCTGCGGTCCAGTCTCCAGCAACAGTCAGGCAGCAGCCAGCGGTGCACTCGGTCTGTCCGTAGCCTTCGTAGAACTGGGTCCCCAGGCAAAGGGACAGAAAGAGAGGGGACAGTCACATTTCCACTGCAAGTGCTCAGTAACTAAGTTCCTCTAGCTGGATTAGAAACCTCAGCCCAGACGTTACAACACGCTTTATTACAGCGTGAGCATGCTCACACACACAGAAGACAATACCGCAACAGGTCACACTTCGCAGGATCCACCTGGGGACTCACTCACTCCGCGGGCTCACGGCTACTTGTCACCCAGTCTCTGATGCTCCCCCCATGTAAGCCAGGGTCTCTGAGTGGTTTATGACCCATCCCCACGCCCTCACGCCTGATCTAAAGGCATCTTTTGTGCCTTACCCCAGTGAAAATTACCCTACGGTGAACACAACACATACTCTGCCAGAGGTGAAAGATACATGCAGGCGCACCAGAGATTGCATGTCTTACAAATTGAAGGTTGGTGGCAACGCTGTGATGTCAGAAGATGGTTAGCGTTTTCTAGCAATGAAGTGTTTTTAAATTAAGGTATATACAATGCCTTGTTTTTTGGACATAATGCTACTGCACACTTACTAGACTACAGTCTGGTGTAGACAGGGCTTTTATATCTACTGGGAAACCAAAAAGTTCAGGAGACTCGCTTTACTGTGACACTGGCCTTACTGCACTGATCTGGAACTGCAGGATCTCCAAGCTGTGCGTGTGCTTCTTTCCCCAAGCCGCCCAGGAATAACACATCCGAAGAAAAGAAGGGGCACACGCAGGAGAAGAAGACAACCTTTTGGAAAGCGGCCGTGTGGGTGTGAGTCAGTCTGAGAGCCCGAGTGGCAGGGAGCCCCTCACCTGGCAGCCCAGCGCAGCCCTCAGGAAGGTGAGCACGGTGGCAGACACAGGCGCTGCTCCTGTGATCATCAGCCTCACTTTTCCTCCCAGGCTCGACTTGCAAGGCAGGAAGAGGGGAGAAGGTGAGGGTAAGTGGCTGGAGAGCGGTGGTCTTCTCCAAGATTCCTCCTGGGAACCCTGATGCCCTAGCCCACCGGCTCCTGGTCGGTGGGCTGCACAGAACTCACTCCGCACGAGCACACACAGGCGCTCCAAGAGGGACACCCAAAGAGTTTGGTTCCGCCCCAAACCACGCCACTCGCTCTCAGCGGCTGTGGACAGCAAAGCAACACCTCTACACTCACAGGTGTTTTAAGGAATTAGAACAACAGTGTCGTGGGTTTGTGGCAACCATCAGATTTTGGGGAACACACTGTTATTCCATATTTTTTTTTTATCACTCATGTCTAAAAAAATAACCTCAAGAGTTCCAGAAAAGTAAAACAAAATGGAGAATCAGAAAGGCTATGCTACCTGATCCCTTTTCTGCCCTGGATAGTGAAACACTGTTCAGAGTTTTCTTGGACACTGAGGTTTTGCTAATGGCTTTGTCCTTAGTTTTAAGAGATGTGCCAGAAATTCTCTTTCTCACTGACCTTCTCTTTTAAAAAGAGCTCTCACACAATAAAGGGGTAGGGGACTAAGAGGTACAAACAACTAGGTATAAAATAAGCTACAAGGATATATTGCACAAGGATATATTGGGGGGGATATAGCCACTATTTTATAATAACAATAAATGGAACATCATCTTTAAAAATTGTGAATCACTATATTGTATGCCTGTCACTTATATAAAATTGTACATCAACTATTCTTCAATTAAAAAAAAAAGAGCCCTCCCAGAAAGTTTGAAAGCCACATTAGTTTAGATGACAAGCAACAGCTGAGAGTCAACGTGCTACCTGTATTTTGTGGAAGATCAGTTTATCCCAGAGGCTGTTGTTTCTAATGATGCCACTGCGAAGTTCAGCCTCTTTCCTCTTGGAGGCAAAGTCCAACAGCCATCGCTTCAGCGTAGTGTTTGCTTGTCCGAAAATCTAGTGAGTCAAGAGATGAGAAGGTTTCCTGATGAGTAGAATGGCAAGAATTAAAACGTCAGGTAACAACGAGTGTTGGTGAAGATGTGGAGAAACTGGAACCTTCACGCCTTGCTGGCAGGGATGTAACATGGTTCAGCTGCTTTAGAAAACACAGAGTTAGTCATGACCCAGCAATTCTGCTCCTGGGCACACACGTAAGAGAATGAAAACACATGTACATAGAGCCCCTTGCCTGTGGATGTTCACAGCAGCATTATTCATAACAGCCTAAAAGAGGAAACACCCCACTGACCATCAATGGCTGGACAGATAAATAAAACATGTTGCATCCATGCAGTGGAATATTATTTGGCCATTAAAAGGAACAAAGTATGGATGCAGGCTATAACACATATGCCCCTGGAAAGCATACTTAAGTGGAAGAAGCCAGTCACAAAAGAATATTCCGTGAGCCCACTCATATCAAAATCCAGAATAGGGAAATTTATAGGTTCAGGAAGTAGATTCATTTTATGGGGTAGAGGGAGGTAGTGGGGTCAGGATGATACCACATTCTTTCTGAAGTGATACAAATGTTCTAAAATGGACTTTAATGATAGTTGCAGAACTCTGTGAATGTACTAAAAACCTTTGAATTGCACTAAAAACATTTAAATGGGTGAATCATATATAATGTGAATTATATCTTAATAAGGCTGCCTTACAATTTTCTTTAAAAAAAGAACCATTAAAAAAATGAGAAAGAAGAATATGTCTGCAATGCAGGTGACGTGGGTTCAACACCTGGGTTGGGAAGATCCCCTGGAGGAGGAAATGGCAACCCACTCCAGTATTCTTACCTGGGAAATCCCATGGACAGGGGAGCCTGGCGGGCTACAGTCCATAGGGTCGCAGAGTCAGACCCAACAGAGTAACTAAACAATCACGGCCACAAAAGATTAACAGAAGCTAAAACCTTAAGGTCTCCCATGGAAACGGGGGAGTATTAGCTGGCAGGAAAACAAAAATGTAAAAAAATGAGAAGGTTCTCATAGATGACAGAAGCCATGCTTCAACATGAAGAGGGTTAAAACTACCTCGTGCAAATTCACCGTGGAGACTGCTCCCATCACACGGGGTCCTGCCCTGGCTGTGGGCCTGTGGTCAACTGCCCACCACCTTCTCTTCGTCCCGGGCTTGGCTTGGTCACGTCTCCCACTGTGGCTAGTAAGTAGCTAGCATTTTTGTACATGGTGGAACTTTACAATTTATAAAATCATTTCATATTTATTATTTTCATTTTTTGTTTGTTGAGTTTTAAGCCAGCTTTTCCACACTCTTTTTACCCTAGACAGCACTATGAAAGTGGAGGCATCAGTTGCTCACTCATGTCTGACTCTTTTGAGACCCCATAGACTGTAGCCCGCCAGGCTCTTCCCTCCATGGGATTCTCCAGGCAAGATTACTGGAGTGGGTTGCCGTTTTCTCCTCCAGGGGATCTTCCTGATCCAGGGATCAAATCTGGGTCTCCAGTGTTGCAGGCAGACTCTTCTTTACTGTCTGAGCCACCTGGGAAGCCCAATAAAATCATTTGATAGCTATTATTTGAATGTGATGTAATTAGCAACTTTATGAGATGGAGGAGGAGGTAACAGTCCATTGTCAAGGTGAGAAAACGGAGGCTCCAAGAGTTTATTGTGAAAATAAAGCAATCTCCACCTCACATCTGTATTGTGCCTTCTGATGTATAAGGTACGCTCACAGTGCTTTCTCTTAGTCCCACAAGTCTAAGAGCAGCAGCCACGTTCGCAGAGAATTTGGGGTTCGAGATCCCACACTCTGCCCCTGGCACTTACTCGGTCAAACATCCGGTTCAGCAGTCTGGGGACCACGGGGAAGATGGTGGGTTGAAGGGCCTTGAGATCATCCATAAGCAGCCTGATATCTCCTTGGAAAAATCCTATTTTAGCTCCATGACAGAGCATCACACACTAGAGAGGCAAACAGAAATATCTAATGTGTCATCATTGCAGTGGGGGTTACGCAACACACACAGACACACAAAGCTTTGGTTTTAGCATTTCAGCCCAGTTTCCAGAAATCATAAGGTTCCTAAATGTAGGGAGCTTTCGAAACAACATTCTTGGGATTCCCCTGGCGGTCCAGTGGTTAAGACCCTGAGCTTCCAATGCAGGGGCTGCAGGCTGGATCCCTGGTCAGGGAACTAAGATCCCACATGCCATGTGGCATGGCCAAAAATAAAATAAAATGAAACAACATTCTCGTGTTTTAGGGTCCTTGTACAACAGGGGGCTATTGCACTAGTCTTGATCATCCTGAAGATAGAGGAGCTAGCTAATCAGCAACTAGGGAATGTGGCTTTTAGTGATGATCTTAGAGGTTCTGCAGTTTTAGCTTCAGGATCAGTATCTGCCAAAGGAAGGACATGGTATCAGATAATCCAAGTTATTTTTAACCTTCCAGAAAATTTAGGTCTAATTTATCCCATAATAAAAACTTAGCTACTTGCCTACAGTCCAAGCTTTTTAAATAATGTTTATTTATTTAGGGCTGTGCTGTGTCTTCGCTACTGTGCAGCTTTCCTCTAGCTGTCGTGAGTGGGGGCTTTTCTCTAGTTTCGGTGCTTGGGTTTCTCAGTGCAGTGGCTTCTCTTGTTATGAGCACAGGCTCTAGAGCGCATGGCTTCAGTAGTTCAGGCATGTGGGCTCAGTAGTTGTGACTCCCGGGCTCTAGAGCACAGGCTCAGTAGTCATAGGGCACGGGCTTAGCTGCTCCACGGCACGTGGGATCTTCCCAGATTAGGGATCGAACCCATGTCTCCTGCATTGGCAGGCGAATTCTTTACCACTGAGCCACCAGAGAAGCCCCAGTCTAAGCCTTTTAAAGTTTCATTTTTCCTGTTTTCATCCAACTAAAAAAAAATCTGAGTTGTCAGAATACACTGCAGTTGAGACTGCACAGAGCAGTCTGCCTTCGGTTATAACCTAGTGCCTGAATTTCCTCCTATCTGATGCAAGCTGCACTGGCAGGTCACAGGCACTTGACACAGAGTCTGCCTGTTTTAAATTTTAAAAGGAAAAAGAGATTCAAGGGATGATGCAACGGAAGTACAAAAGACCTCAGGCTTAAAAGCAGAAACCACTTTAGAATGGTACACCGTGGTTCATTGTTTAAAAATTAAAGCTCAGAGGCTTTGTTCAGTGTGAACTGACTCCTGGGCTCTGTGAAAACTAGGGAGGTAACTACAGTCCACTGTCAACACATTTGTGATCACTCTGTACACGTGCAAGGTCTCCCGAGGCGTGCAGGAAACAGAAGTGTCGGCTGGCAGATCCTTGGTCCTTTGGGAGAAATAAATCCTCCAGGGCAGCAGCTGGTCAAAGCGCAGAGTCCTTATCAGCCCCTCATCCCCCAGTACCTGTCCAGTGCCTGAAACACAGCTGGTGCTTCATGAATAGACATTAAACGAATGAGCAGTGCTCACTGTTTCTCCCATAAGCATACAAAGCAAAACTGTCCAAGAAGGAAAAACAGATGGTTCTTGGTCAGCTTTTAAGTGAGTCACACAGCTGTGTGTGAGCAGCTCAAGGAGAACTTGGCTGAAGGTCATCCACTTTGCCAAGGGCACTTGGGATATTGGTGAAAAAAAATGAATCTGAAGTCAACTTGTGCCTTATAGATAAGCATAGTCAAAAATAAAACTTCTGGGACTTTTCTGGAAGTCTGGTGGTTAGAGCTTCATGCTTCCAGTGCAGGGGGCCACAGGTGTGATCCCTGGTCAGGGACCTAAGATCCCACAAGTTGCTCAGCATGGCCAAAAAAAAAAAAAAGAGACCGAGACATCTTACAGAACTTAAGCCTCACCAGGCTTTGTGGGATGCTATTCATAAAAATTCTACATTTACATCTCATCTTTCTGAATTCATATTCGTGTCCTTCAAAAGTTTGAGCTTCTAATTTTAAAATGAGTATTAAAGTTCAGTACCTGGACCTAGAAAAAAAGTATACTCTTAAATAATTAGCTCTATTTCTAAAATGGGGGCTGAGCAAAGAACTGCCTACGGGGAAGATGGTATACACACTTGAACTTACCAGCATGAGCTGCTCATACATGTGTGCAAGCGGTAAAAACGAAATGTGTATGTCACTGGTATTCAACACAAGTGCTTTCTGTAAAACACAATGACTTAGAACACAAACAAACACGTACGCATAGGCAAAATAAAACCCCATGCCTACCTCTACAACTCTCTCAAACATATGGGCCAGAGGCAAGAAAGAGATCAAAGTGTCATCTGAGGTAGGAATGAACGTGTTCTGCAAGCAAAGACACCAGCGGGCAGAAAAGCATTAGGATTTCCAGGAATTCTCCATTTATTTCAGAGCACATAATATCTCAAGGCTAAGAAGTAACAGCATGAGGTTACATCTGCAATTATTTCTCATTGAAAAAGGAAATGCTAAGCAATACTTTAATAAGTTATTCAAATAGAGTAGAGGTCATTCCTAATGACAAAGTAAATCCATGCAGGACTTGAGTCACAATTAGGAAAATGTGGCCCACGTTGGGATGGCCAGATATCATGTGCTCTAACCACCCAGACTTTCAAAGCTACAGGAGCTTGATGACCAGCAAGCTCCGCTCCACCTTAAGAAATACAAGCTTCACTCCAACAAAAGACCAGCATCTTTTGTTGTCAAGGACAAGGGGAGAAAAGAAGAGAAACTTGGAGATTTCCATGTTCCTTTTATTTACAGTACAAATGTATTTTGAGCATTTTAGTTTGATCAACATTTTTACCTTAAAGCCCTACTCGACCCCATTAAAAAAAAATCCCAATGTGTTTAATGCAAGCTCTGAACTGGCCCCAGGGAATTTGCTCTCCCATAAAATGCTGATCATGACAGGTCTACATCTCAAGTAACATCTGGTTTCCATTTCATGGCTAAGAATGAGCTTAACTTAGGGTCAGGCACAGTGAGGGATGTGCATGGAATGTTCTTGCTATTAATATAGAGAATTCTGACCCAAATAGGGGCTGCCAACAGCAGCTGCTGCCCCACCAACTAAGAAACAAAGGCTCTGTCAAGTTGCCTAGGGATGATGCGCCCAGCTTAGAGTTGGGCTCTCCCCTCTCCAAGGCTGGGCCATCCTTCATTATAAAGCAATCACACGTGATGTAGTCTGATCATCCCATAATCTGAGATTAATTTTATTCCTGCTTTCCAACTGGTACCTGTCAGTAGAAAAGTGCTACATAATGAGAAATCAGACTCAATAACATCTATACTCTTCAATTTTCTGATTTAGGTTAAACAAATAATGTGCATTTGCATAATGAGAAGTTTTACAAAGTTGAGAATCCCCCTGATAATGTTCACATTAACATTAACTGTAATCATTTGCCTCAATGATTCATGCATTTTAAGTTATCTTTGAAGGCCAATGAGGAAATTAAAATCTCACTTTGGTAAAGTATTAAATGTTGAACTCTGTTTAGAAAGTATATACCAGAAGGACTAAGAAGGTGTAAGAATACACTTACACAGTCGCTGAAGATACGCATTCCCCAAAACCATTAAGCACAGGCTCCTACCACAAAAAGCAGACCTTAGAGAACCCCTCCAGAGGCACATAATTTGCAAACGCAAATTATGAAAAAATGTGCAAAGGATGCGAGGGAAAGGTATTCATTACATTATTCAATACGTACTTTTTTAAAAAGCAAGTTGGAAATAGATTTTTGGTGCTATAGACTGATTGTAAGGACCCTTCTCAAAGTCATATTTAAAGCCCTAACCACCCTGCTCCATGTGACTGTATCTGGAGACAGGGAAGGTCATTCGGGTTCAATGAAGTCATAAGGGTGGGGCCCTGATCCAATCAGGCTGGTGTCCTTCTAAGGACAGGAAGCGACACCAGAAACCTCTCCATGTGCACACAGAGGTGAGGGCAGGGAGGCATGGAGAGGAGTTGGCTACAAGCCAGGAAGAAAGCCTTCACCAGAACCAACCAGATTTGCTGACACCTTGATCATGGACTTCTCGCCTCAAGTACTGTGAGAAAATATATGTCTATTGTTGAAGCCACCCCACCCAATCTGTGCTATTTTGTTATGGCTGCCCACACAGACTAAGACACTTATACAGCAAATTTTAAAAGTATTAGAAATAACTATAAAGTTATTTGATCTAAAGTTCAAGGCTTTAATCCTTCATATAAAGTGGAAGTCAAATTAAGCATAATAAACAGTGCAAACAATAATAATTCTAAACACCTTCAGCAACATTTAACATTTCCTTGTCCACCTAAAGAAATTAATTATTTTCCGCACACTAAAACAGGAGATAAAATCACAAAAGAGTCAGTTTTTCTCTGTCCTTTCCTAAAAACATTTATAAGGCAGTATCCAGATGAAGTTTTACTATATAAAAAAATGTAATAAATTTGATTTGTCAATTCATGTTAACGGTCACAGCAGGAGTTGGGGATCAGGTCCACAGTGAAAAACTATTTGAGAGGAGGTGACCTCAGACCTTGTGAAAGCTCAGACCTTATCTGTATTTCAGGTACTGTTTCAAATATAGTCCGGGCCTAACATGATGGTGGGGCCTTGACCACCTTCATTCCTGAGGCCTGATGCCAACCACTGGATACATGGAAAGATGGCCCTCTCCCAAAAGTTTACCTCTGTCATTTTCACAAATGCTGAACAATCGCTCACTACATTTCGATGCGTGATCATTGCTCCTTTGGGGTTGCCTGGGGACACATATGAGCAAAATAAAGTTAGAAGACAGAAACTCCATCCAAGAATGGCGGACGTGAGAGAAGCCCATAAACCCCACATCATTAGGGCCCCCGATGCCTCTAATGTGAGGTACACTGTGAAAGCCAAAAGCTGAGTCGCACCAAATTCCTGAGCAACCTGTAATCCTTTAAATGAAGCTAATTATCTTAACAACTTGTTGACCAGAGACGCATTAATACATCTTTTGTTCAGATCAGATCAGATCAGTCGCTCAGTCGTGTCCGACTCTTTGCGACCCCTGAATCGCAGCACGCCAGGCCTCCCTGTCCAACACCAATTCCTGGAGTTCACAGAGACTCACGTCCATCGAGTCAGTGATGCCATCCAGCCATCTCACCCTCTGTCGTCCCCTTCTCCTCCTGCCCCCAATCCCTCCCAGCATCAGAGTCTTTTCCAATGAGTCAACTCTTCGCATGAGGTGGCCAAAGTACTGGAGTTTCAGCTTTAGCATCATTCCTTTACCTGAACGTTATTGACTGGAGACATTTCAACATTCACTTACATAACAAATTGCCAGCCACAGGTGTTAGTTTCTGGAAAAATCCCCAGGTCAATAACATGTTAAACCATCTTTACTAATATGGGCAAGTCTTAGAGGGTGCGTGTAGCAGTAAGAGACGAAAATCCAGGAATTTTATTTCTGGAAACCATGGATACCGTTTGTCCCAGATAGATGGGTGATATAAATGTATGAGGATACACTCAGATCCTGGGGATGTTGTATCAAGCTACTGGAAGATAGGCTTGAATACTTCTGTCTCTTCTGCATCCAGTCCATCTACAATTCAAATAAGTCATCCACAAGAGGAAGCAGGAAATATACACTTCCAGGTACCACTTAGAAACAATTTCTTTTCAAAACTGACCTGTAGTTCCACTGGTGAAGCAAATTACTGCAAGATCTTCAGGTACTGGAGGCTACAGCACAATAAAAAGAAAAAAGCCAGTACAAATCAGAATAGAATAGAAAACTCTAAGTTGTTATCACCCAATATTTTTACTAGCCTCTGAACTAATTAGACACAGAAGCTGGACAGAGGCTGGGGCCGGGTCAGACACGGTGCACTCACCTTGGGCTTCTGTCTGTTGGCTCTTCCCAAGTCCTTAAAAAGAAGAGAAAAAAAAAAAATTGAAATGGAAACACTTAAGTCACATCAAGTCAGTTCAAGCTGACTTTTCTGTGGGATTGATTCACTCACAGCCGACACAAAGACAGCACAGATTTCAAATTACATAAACGACAGCAATTTAACCTGAACCCAAATACTTACCCATTGTTCTAAGAATCCGTTTTCTGGTTGTTTTCTCTCTTATATAAAACCATATCGATGGCCTTAGGACTGGCCTTGGAAACAGGACCGATTCCAAGGACAGGAATCGAAGTCTCTTACATGTAATTCCAGTCTCCACTGCCATTCCTATCATGGCCTTTAACAAAGCCCGGCTCTTCACAGTAATCAGAGAACCACAGCTGTTCTGCACTCTCCCAGAACCAAAACTCAGCACTGATCCATGATCACCGGTTCTACAAAACTGACATCTTCAGTCTGGAGACAGAAACCAACCTCCACCAGATTTAAATGCTGACCATTCTAGAAAGGCTCAAATATCTGCAGTTCCCCACATGGAGGGGAGAAAGGCCTTAGGCATCTCTGATTACAGATCAGGCCACGACAGAAGCTCCAGGAACCCCATCCAATGGCCATGAGGGTTAAAAACGACAGATTCAATTCTGAGGTGTGGCATCTCAAGGAGAATTCTGTTAATACCCAGGGCTCATTCTGATGTTACTGCATGAAGGTATCTCCACGACCACCTTAATACCTATTATTTTTTGAATGAACGATTTATGTTATTTTCCTATTAAACAGCTTGAGTGAGCATAGGAAATGAGTGTGCCTAGAATTAAGTGGAAATTAGATGGGTGGGCTCTGGGCTCACCTGAGTAGGAAATGGCAACCCATTCCAGTATTCTTGCCTGGAGAATCCCCACGCACAGAGAACCCTGGAGGGCTACAGTCCATGGGGTCACAAAGAGTCGAACACGACTGAGTAACTAACACTTTCACTTCCACTCAGGGCTCAGTGAGTTGCTGCCCAGTATACAGTTTTAAACCCTAATCACACTTTTAAATTATGTGTATGATTGACCACTAATTAAAAATAGGGACACTGATATCCAACTAGAAGTCAACTAAGAGCTAAAGTAATGATAATTCCAATTTCTTCCCCAAATAATCTTTTATCAGATTCAAATTTCCATGCATCTTTTAAAAATTCCTATATTCCTTAAGATCTTTAATTCTTTACCATATATAGCAATCAAAAAAAGACAAAAAAAAAAAAAAGCCTGTGTATGTGTCTGGGGAAGGGTAGGGGGATGAGGAAAAATGGGAGGAAAAGAAATTACATTATCTTGAAATGGGATTACAAGTGAAAAAAAAAAGGGGGAACACTAGCCGAAAAACTAGCTAAAAACCCCATTTAACAATTCTGCACACCTACTAACTCTTACAGGTTCCTGTCCTATGCTGTTGTTTCTGTGTATATGTATGTGTGGCAGATGCTCTAATAGAACAAATGGCAGATTCCCTACCAAATTCCCCAGAAAAGGTTTTATAGATCCTTACTTGGAGCTCAAATTCTTGGTAGAAGGAGAACTATAAATAAAATTCAAAACCCTATTTGTAACAGTTCCAGGAAAAATATTTATAACATTTTCAGAAAGAGAATGATTTATCTATTGAACCTATTACTTCCCGCGATGTGCATGTAACAGAAGCTTCCTCTTGCCTGCTGTTGTGGATGGAACTTTAACCCAAGAGCAACCGGGGAAACCAGCTTCATCAGCTTCTTGTATTGGGTGGCCAAAATGTTCACTCAAGCTTTTCTGAAAGATCTTACAAAAAACCGAAACGAACTTTTTGGCCAACCCAATACGATCTAATGTTGAACAACCAGTTTAAATATGGACCCACTCATTTTCCTAGACTGGTTTACCTTTACAACTGTGATTAATCTGAATCTTAAAATGCAAATAAATCAAAACAAGCAACTATGCTAGAAATTCACCAGAGGCCTAAAAAAGCAACCTTGGAAAAAGAATAAGGAGGCAGATTTCTATGTCTGACTCTGTTTTAGAGACAAATCAGTTAAGTAAAAGGCTTAAATACTTTAAGAGGACATACAGACTTAAATCTCCGCTTGAATCTGAAATTCTCATTTCCAGCATTTATTAGCAGGACTTGTCAGTGCTCTGCTGCTGCTAAGTCACTTCAGTCGTGTCCGACTCTGTGCGACCCCATAGACGTCAGCCCACCAGGCTCCCCCATCCCTGGGATTCTCCAGGCAAGAACACTGGAGTGGGCTGCCATTTCCTTCTCCAATGCATGAAAGGGAAAAGTGAAAGTGAAGTCGCTCAGTCATGTCCGACTCTTAGCGACCCCATGGACTGCAGCCCAGCAGGCTCCTCCATCCATGGGATTTTCCAGGCAAGAGTACTGGAGTGGGTGCCATTGCCTTCTCCGTCAATGCTCTAGAATGACTTTGTTAGCACTGCAACTTGCTAGATGACAGCACTTAAGCAGGATGTGATGGGTTAACACTGGGAATGTGTGCAAAATTCTTCTTTCCAGTAACGAGACAGATTTCTGTTCTCTTTTACAGGACCAGCGAGAGTTGCGACTTTGTGATCACACTGAAGAGACACCACATTTGAGCCAAAATGACTTCGGAGGAACTGTTCAGGGAAGTGGGCAGGGCAGAGTGACTCACCTCCATGGCCTTCATGCTGATGATCTCCACCCCACACTTCTTGCCTCGTTCTAGCAGATCACTGCCGTAGGAGTCCATGAGAACAACAGTTTTAAGGCATGGTATTAATTTATTTTCTACACCTTCTAATAGGAGGTTGGCCTTCTCTGGCTTGTCCACAAAAACCAAAGAGAGTTCGGCTGGAAGTAAAGAGACACAGTGAGGAAGCAGCTCTGGGATATTAAAAGCTTGACTGTAACATCTGATATCAGGTTTAAGAACTATCTTCTTTGAATAGGAGGGTAAGTGTACATTTAAATTAAAAAATTCCTATTCCATCACGTAATCATTACACGTAGCTGCTGTATCTACCCAATAACTAGGGTAAGATGCTCCCAAAGACCACAGACATACCTTTGTTGATGATGTAGGTGATGGCTTCAGTTCCGAGGGTGTCGTAGAGGGGAACGATCACCATCGAGTAAGTAAAGCATCCCTGTTCAATGATCACCCACTAAAGAAAAAGTAGAGGTCGGGGTGAGAATATGAGAGGTCACCATGGAACCCCTCCAGGAAAAACAAGACTCTAGAGACTCAACGTGGAAACACTGGATGTACCAAAACTAACATCTGTGTATCAACTACCCTGCGTCAGGCACTGGAGGGATTCCTAATGAACAAAACACTTGCCCAGTTCTTACTGATAAAAAAGAAAGTGCAATCTGCCTGAAGATTTGGGGCAAATATGTGAAAGGAGGATGAAGAACACAATAAAGTGATGAGCTCAGAGGTGAGAGCGCCCACAGCAGGCCTCCATGCAGGGGGAGGGAATCGAGCTTGCCCTTGGCAAGAGCAGCACAATTTCGACAGATGGAGAGAAAGGCACGGGGACTCCAGGAGAGGGACCACGAGGTCCAAGCAGGGAGGAGGGATGTCAGTGAGCCCTGAGGCTGGCAGGGATGGCCCAGCAGGGCTGTGGGGACCGGCTAAGCTTGACAGAGGGCTGGAGCCAGCCTGAGGTCACAGAGGAGCCTGGCTCTATGAACCAGGCAAGACACTGCCTCTGGGGCTCCTCCGAGCCCCAGCGACTGGAGGTCCAAGGAAGAGCAATCTGGCCACAGTGTGCAGGAAGGCCTGGGACTACGGGAAGAGGCACATGCCACCCACTGGGAGAACTGTCCATGGAAGTCTCCCCAGGAAAGTGAGGAAGGAAAGAAGTGACACGGGTTGCTGGTCATCTTCCTCTAAACCCGTCAGTCACACGGCAACTGACCTGCCTACAAGGCAGCTGCAGCAGTCACTCTCTCCCTGATAACCCTCGTGGCGCCCATCACTTGCAGAACACACAGCATGGACAAGGGCACAGGGCCATGGGAAGCACAACCTACTCACGTTCACTTGGCCTGGAGCTGTTTTCTCTCTCTTTCTGCCACTCCACCCTCCACCACATTGAAATGATTCATCTCCCAACAGACACGCTGCTCCAGGCAAACATGCCCTTGTTCCTGACATTCCCTTGGCCTCCCCACCCTTACAGCCATCAAGACTCCACTCGGATGCCACCTCTAGGAAGTCCTCCTTGACTGAGCTCCCATAACCCTTCTACTTTATGTCCACACAGCACATGAAGAGAAAACATGGGTTTATGAGGGCTGTCTTCAAGGTACCTCACGAAGAAGATCCACTGTGGTATTTTGGTGCCTGGCAGTGCCTGGCAATATAGAAGGTTCTCAATAAACATTTGGTGAACTAACTGATACATATAGGAAGAAGCCCATTCCATCCATGAAGTAAGGAACTTATGTCCTAGTCATAGATGCATGACTAGTGATATTCCACTGAAACAAAAAATTTGGATGTGTTCATTCAAATGGGCTTCACTGTCAATGAAAGAAATGAAATTCCATGAGCCTAATTGTGGCCCACCTGTGGAAAATGCTATTCCTCCTTTAACTGTACACAAACGCTCAGAAACCACTGTAACCTATAAAACAGTAGCACGTTAAACCAACATGTCTTTGGACGCAAGCAGGTCTAAGAGTCAACGTAGCGTCTTCAAGTCCAGCGCTTGAATTTTTCTGTGCCAGCTATGCCACTAATTTGTTTATTCACAGCATAGATAATAACTCCAGGGGGGCTTCTCATTTCAATGTACTTTAACGCAGAGGTTACAGAAGACCATGCACAGGCCTGGATGGCCAAACGACAGTCCACCTGTCTAAATTACGGTCAGCTACTGCTGAAGCTCCTTCCCCATGCCCCCTGAGATTTTAACGTTTGCAATCTGAGCAGGGGGAAAGCCTAGACCTTTCAGAAAGAAAAGGCATGAGTTTGCTACTGACAAAAACGTACCCAAGTTTCTCTGGCATTGACTAATACTATTTTTCTGACCACAGAGGCAGCCCTTAAAGTCGGAAGACATTTTTGTTAGTTATTTGTTTTTATTTGTTTGTCTTTGTATAGCAAAGACTTTGCCAGTTTCTGTTTGGGGACCTGGTTTTAAAAAAAAATTTTTGTTTCTTCCCCCCTGCTACTGCTAAGTCACTTCAGGCGTGTCCGACTCTGTGCGACCACATAGATGGCAGCCCACCAGGCTCCCCTGTCCCTGGGATTTTCCAGGCAAGAACACTGGAGTGGGTTGCCATTTCCTTCTCCAGTGCATGAAAGGGAAAAGTGAAAGTGAAGTTGCTCAGTCGTTTCCGACTCCCAGTGACCCCATGGACTGCAGCCCCCCAGGCTCCTCTGCCCATGGGATTTTCCAGGCAAGAGTACTGGAGTGGGGTGCCATAAGAAGGACCTAGTTTGGGTTTTCATACATGTAACTCTCTAAGGCACAACACAGAGCTATATTAGTGGCAATCAGACCACAGAATCTGGTCTGAAGCAGAGGCGGGGGTGAACCCTAACTGACTCTTATATCGAGAATTCTCTGAGCTTTGGTTGCCCAGTGCGTAACGGTTAATACCTCAGGTCTGTTCTGAGCAAAGATGCCGATGAACTGGTCTGGAGCTGCCTTGAAGCCCTTGTGGAGCAGTGCTGAGCCCACACACTCTGCCATATCTTCAACCTACAATGGAAGAGAAAAAAAATCAGGAACAGCATCAGGTCCAACTCAAGGAACACAGCTTCCCGTGACGGCCGAGCCTAATATCTTCACCAAGAAGCAGTTCTGCCCAGAGAGAAAGAACAGGGGTAGACAGGTATCCCTGTAGTTACAAATTTTTGTAAAGTTCAAGGTTTGACTTTCCAGAACTCATGGTGAGGGGACTGATCATACAGTTCCCTCTGCAAAGCAAATGAATCTCACCCCAACAGCTGCTAGGTCACACACGATTCATGTTAGAGTTTCTATTTTATACTTTAGTTTTACAAAAGCAATCCAGGGACACAGAATTTTGTGTCTGTGTTTATAAAGAGCAACAAAAAAGCTGAAACTTGTCCTTTGTTATAAACACAGAAAGGACAAGTTTGGGGGAGACCTTTGAAAAATAAGGACGAGTTCTAATCATTAGGCTCCACAACTGTATTCTTGAGAATTAGTTCTTAGGAAATAATCCAGTCCTAAAGGGAAGTTTGAAAAGACTTTAGGTACAAATACATATATTTCAAAATTATGTAAAGTCATAAAAGTGTAGGGGGAAAAAAGACCAATGGCTGGATGATCAAGTAAATGAGAGTAAATCTAACAAAATGCTCTACAGCTAGTAAACACTACAATTAAAAAAAACCATATCAAAGTTGAGTGTCTGTTACAATTTTAAGATAAATGAATATAAAATGTACACTATTAATTACAACTAAGTAAAAGCAGGCAAGACTATCTACCTACCCCAACTTCCCATCCTCTCCTCATTCCTACCCCAAATATACTTAAAAAAATTTTTTTTTTAATGCTAACTTGGAATTCTTTATTCTTGGTTGGTAAATTATCACAAGCACTGTAAATCCACACCCACGCCTGCAGAGAACAGAACCACACCTGATGCTGCTCCAGAAGCCTGTTGGTTCGGGCACATGGTGCCATCCCTGCTCTGCCAATGGCAGTAAGAGTGACAGCAAGAATGGCATTAGCATGCTTATTCAACCATACCCCAGGGACTGCTCCACAGATCCTGCTTGTTTGTAAGGGCTGGGAACCTGTGAGTGCTTAGACGGTCTGCAGAGCTTACTGGATTCTATGCACACACTTGGGTCTCTAGAAAGACAGTCCAGACCTTTCTTTGAAAAGCTTTACAGGGATTCCTAACCCCTAAAGCTCAGAATCACTGGGCTGGGGCGGGGGGGAATGATTTAAATACACACATCCAAAGTTAGCTTCAGTCTACTTTTTTTATCTTCACTGGTCTCTGTCTGAAATGTACAAAACACCTTTTGAAACCCCAGGGATTTTCAACCTGCCTCAAACATCCCATTGGCAGTGGACCCGTTTTCCCTCTGGCAGTCAACACATAACAGAAAGTATACAGAACATATTACTACAAGTAAGCGCAGTACAAAGCCCAAGGGTTTGGTTTTCTCTTATTTGGTAGTCCAAGCACCTGCCTTCAGCTTTGATGGCTGATGCATCCACTTCCAAGGCTGATACATCGCCAGCCACAAAAAAGATAAGGAGCCAGGTCCCCTCCCAAACGAGCCTCCTTTGTTTTAGAGATCTTGGTTGATGCAGATAACTGTCCATTTTGGCCACTTGTGTTTTCTTTTGCCTGTGCTTTAAGTTACTGCTCTTATGCTTCAAATTCATTGATAAGAGTGAGCCCAGACCCCACGGGAGGATATTGACCCCAATAAAGCAAAACCCCAGGTGCTCTGCACTCTCCCTCCCCCTACCAGAGACTTCACATGTGAGGCCCAGGTGTGCTGTGTCATTTCCAAGTCTTGTAGTAAGAAAGCTTTATTTTTTTTCCAAGTTTCTTATAGTTATTGCTGAAGGGCATCTTGCAATCATCTTATGAACTACATGGGCTGGTCCAGCCACAATACTGATTATTGACAGGCTGAGACCCACACAAAACAGTAACATGACAAGAAGATGATGTAAACCAGAAGCACCGGTAGGTTCTGTGAGGCCTGAAGACCATTGTGCAATGTTAAATCTCCAACAAACATGAACTGCTTTTACACCGCTTGTGAAAATGAAGGATCTGAAAACTACTATTTCGATGGAAAACTACTATTTGGCTCTGTTAAGGGAAAATAAAAACAGCAGTCTCTCTGCTCACCGGACCTACAGCTCACGATTCCTACAAGCAAGGAATGCGAAGCTGTCTTGTCTGTCTCTCTTTATCTCTGCCTCTCTCTCTCTTGCCTTTTGCATTTCATTGATCCTCAGATGTGGGAGGACCAAGAAGCATTTTCCCACAGACTGGTTTTGCAGATCCTAACGACAACCCACTTCACACACCCCCACCCCTTCCCAGGACACATCAACTACCCGGAGCCCCAGACACAGAAGGGGGATTGGTCCTCTGCATCCTGCCCCTACTCCAGGGAGCCCTCTCGACAGCTGCGCTGGAAGCACAAGGCAGCAAAGCGGATGCCCCCATTGGCTCCCGCATGTCTCGGGGGTGCTGCCTTGAACTGGGGAGAGTCAGGAGCAACTAGACTTGTTGTAATCACGATACAAACAAGAAAAAGGAGCAAGCCTTCCTGCTACCAGCCATCTGCAAACTACTATGTACAGTTAAAAGCCATGGATCTGCTGGGACCAGAGTGACAGGAGAGAGACGGCCCAGATCCCAGCCACCTCCGTGTTGGTTCGGTTACACAGGTGTCATCTCTGAACATCTCTGCTGCTCTCCATGCTGCCCTAGGGTTAAAGGTCACCCCGGGATCAGTACGATGCTTTGAAGACTCCTTACAACAGATGGCGTGGGCCTCCCTCCTGGCCCTGGTTCAGCTGTGACCAGGGGTGAGTCCCAGCCCTGCCTGGGGCCCATTTTCTCTCATCTATAAAATGAGAGGGCTCCTCTA
Source organism: Bos indicus (assembly GCF_029378745.1). NCBI lineage: Eukaryota > Metazoa > Chordata > Mammalia > Artiodactyla > Bovidae > Bos > Bos indicus. The sequence goes on from NC_091786.1 coordinate 15,253,903, forward strand.
CACTGGGGCATCTATATCTGTCTAGCACCCCTCAAGACAGAAAGGAGTAATCTTATCCTCCCGTGGGGTCTGGGAGAAGAGTCACCTGCTTCAAGCACATTTCTAGCATTTTATTTATGTGTTTGGCTGCATTGCATGGCTTCTGGGATCTTAGCTTCTTGACCGGGGATCGAACCTGGGCCCTTGGCAGTGAGAGCTCAGAGCCCTAACCTCTGGACTGCCAGAGAATCCTCTAGCATTTTATTTTAAAATTTATACTGTACTCCACAACACACCCACAGCAGCTCTAAAATAAACTACTTTGAAACACCCGTTCAATTACTGATCTAGTGTTCCCCAAATCTGTGTGTTTAACGTCTCAGGATGCTGCACGTCTGTTCTAAAGCCCTGAGCCAGGTCGGCATCCACACTCCATAGAAACCTTCCAATCCAACCTACAGAGGCTCCAGAAACTGCCGTGTTTCCGCCCTATGGCTCACATGAGGCGGCCACAGAGCGGGACAACTCACCTGTTTGTATGAAAGCCATTCATAGGGTTGGTCTGGTTTCCGAGAGCCTAAACAAGGGCCATTATCTAAAAGAAGAAAACAAATGAAAGAATAAACGATGGGCTAAACATGCCTAGATATTCCTAGGTTCTCATTTGTATCCTTCATTCCGCAAAGTGGTCCTCAGGTGTGAAACAATGAATTCAGATAGGAAGCATTTTCCCCCTGGGTTTGGGTCTGAGTTTTGCTTCTTTATTTCTATTTTGTTTCTCACATGGGGCAGGAGGGAGATGGGCTGGAAGGGTGGGCAGCTGCCAGGTACCCGGGGTCTCTGGTGCCACCGTCAGAGATGAAGGGCAGTCTCGTGAGCCAATATCCCTCAAATGTCTCTGATGGACCCCCGCTTCCGTGGGTATCAATGTTTATTTCTCAAAATATGGGTCTCCTGGTTAAGCAAGCTTGAGAAATGTTGGATCAGGCCTGGTTAAATAGGTCTCTTTATGCAGGAAATGTCAGAGCCTGTAAGGAGCTAACGGATGTGTAACTCTCCATGAAGCACGCCGCATGTGACTGCAGAAGTGCCTTGACCATGGGCCACACCTGATGGGACCTGTGTGCGGGGGGACTCGCTCTGCAGAAGTTACAGGAGGAGATAGGGAGCTGGGAGTCAGATTGCGTGGGAGAGAGTTGTGAGCAAATATGGCTTCTTGAAGAAAGACCCCTCTGTCGAAAGCAAAAACCTGAAGCACTAGTTGCACAGATTCAGGCCGATGCTTACTGGACACGTGTAAGCCCCTCTGGAAACCTTCGTATAACGTTCTGACGTCATCGTAGAAATACACCAGGGGCTCGTCACTGTCCAGGAGCGTGGATCTCCGGGCACCATCACTGCCCTGGGAAAAAAGACAGACAGACAGAAGGTCTGAAAAAAGGATTAAAAAGAATATGTCTACCGTGCGCGCCCTCAATCCCCTCCAGGGCCTGGGAGGGGTGAGTGTTTGCTGCATGGACTCCAGGGCCGGATGCGCTGGCGTCTGACATAAATCCTCCACCTGAGATGAGTGCCGGCTTCAGAGAAGCAAGGCTGGGCCCATGTCCGTCCAGGAAGAAAGAAAGAAGAAAGAAAGACAGTGCTAAGTCGTCTCCGACTCTTGTGATTCCAAGAACTGTAGCCCGCCAGGCTCCCCTGTCCAAGGGATTCTCCAGGCAAGAATACTGAAGTGGGTTGCCATTCCCTTCTCCAGGGGATCTTCCTGAACCAGGAATTGAACCCAGGTCCCCCGTATTGCAGGCAGATGCTTTACTGACTAAGCTACACAGGAAGCCCGTCCAGGACCCCTGGGAAAAGGAAGTGATGGAGGGAAAGGATAAAGGAGCCCAAAGGGCTCACAGACTTATAAGCATTGGTCTTGTCAGACGAGGCTAAGGAGTCTAAGGACTGGAAACCAAACCCTTGGACACAAGCGTGACGATTCTCAAACCATAGCCACTGGCAGATAAAGGACTGATTCTGTCCGGTCTTGGGGAAATGACACACCACCATTCAGTTTTACTTCCATCACCTTATCTATATTCTTTTGGAGATCATGTCTACTGTTTTTCCTCTTTGCTAACTACCCTGTAATCTGTTAGGAACTTCAGTTTCCCATGCAGCATCTACTAGTTACCATCATCAGCTATAAAATGTACGGATGTGCATGGACTCCTCATCCCTACATGACCGGAGGGACTCCACGGAGTATAGGCTGAGCAGAGGAGCACCAAGGGAGCTGGAATGGAGAAAAGGGAGAAGCTTGGAATCTACAGGGCACTGGCTCACCCCAGAGCCGAAGTCCTAGGAGGACGGGCAGGGGAACACCTGGGCCTCATGGGGAAAGCAGTTAGCAAACCCTTCACCAGATCTACTGAGTTGGAAACTCTGGGGGTGTGATTCAGCAGTCCGCCTTTCAGCCAACCCTTCAGGGATCCGGTGCACCACTTGGACGCATTATGGTCCCAAATTAAGCCTTCCCTGGTGACTCAGTGGTAAAGAATCTGCCTGCTAATGCAGGAGATGTGGGAGACCCAGGTTCAATCCCTGGGTTGGAAAGATTCCCTGGAGAAGGAAATGGCAAATATTCCACTCCAATATTCCTGCCTGGGAAATCCCATGGACAGAGGAGCCTTGGCGTGCTATACAGTCCATGGGGGTGGCAAAGAGTTGGATACGACTAAGTGACTGAATAATAACACCATGGTCCCCAATAGGGAAGTGGTGAAAATCAGGGTAATTCCTAGAAGGAAATCTACAAGGAGGGTGATCAGTGTGCGGAACACAATGGAGACAGACCAGCTGACGTGGGCCTGATGAGGGCAGGGCAAGTCAAGTCTGAGCGGGAGGCACTAAGCGCTAATGACCGGGATTTGGCAGGTTACTGAAAGCAGGAGGACAAGAGCGCATCGGAGGCCTGTGAGAATAGCAGTTCCAGTCTATCCAAAATCAAACACTAGGACTTAGGGGTAGGTTTGAGAGAAGAGATTAAGTTTGCATGCTTAATCATTCAGTCGTGTCTCACTCCTTGCGACCCTCTGGACCGCAACCCACCAGGCTCCTCTGTCCGTGGGATTTTTCAGGCAAGAATACTGGAGTGGGTTGCCATTTCCTTCTCCTCCTCCAGGGGATCTTTACAACCCAGGGGTTGAACCTGTGTCTCCTGTGTCTCCTGCACTGCAGGCAGATTCTTTACCTGCTGAGCCATCAAGGAAGCCCAAAACAGATTAAGTTTAGCTTTGAATATATGCAGACTCTATCTCTTCAAGACAGCAGGTCAACTCCCCAGTTCCTACTTGGAGAATCACTGGTCTTGAGTATCATTTTATAACAACTTTTGCTAAATAACTCTGGTTACACTACCGTTCTGGTGATATACGAACTTCAGGACTTTGAAGGTAAAGTCTTCAGGACTGTTTGGTAAAACAGTCAACTCAAAGTTAAAGAAGTTAATCACATCCCAAATAAAGCCATCCTATTCAAAAAGTAACCCGAGGACAAAATATTTATTACTATTCTAATTAGAAATCAGAATAAATAGCAAAAGTTTAGAGATGAAGCAGTAAATGAATTCTATGCCAAAAAGGTATAGGTGAAAACGCTGGGTGATAGGTCACATTATCAATTAATTGTAAGGCATACTCTGTAATTTCAGGAAAAGGGGTGAATGAAATGGGAGTGGGGGAGACCAAGCAATAAAGTCTGTGTTTTGAAAACCGTTGCTCTGTGATGATCAGTTCAGTTCAGTCGCTCAGTTGTATCTGATGCTTTGTGACCCCATGGACTGCAGCACACCAGGCTTCCCTGTCCATCACAAACTCCCAGAGTTTACTCAAACTCATGTCCATTGAATCGGTGATGCCATCCAACCATCTCATCCTCTGTTGTCCCCTTCTCCTCCCGCCTTCAATCTTCCCCAGCATCAGGGTCTTTTCAAATGAGTCAGTTCTTCACATCAGGTGGCCAAAGTATTGGAGTTTCAGCTTCAGCATCAGTCCTTCCAATGAATATTCAGGACTGATTTCCTTTAGGATTTCCTTTAGCATGGACTGGTGATGATGATGATCACACATGCCCATAAGAAATCATTTTTGATGTGCATGTACCACCATTCTTCTTGAATTAAAGTCCTGTCCATAAACACTGAGCACTGGCAACCTTGGTGACACCTGCAAAGGTGTGGGCTTGCACAGCTACAACAGCGAGGGCTCAAATGTCTGTATGTACTACAAAATTGAGCCATTTCAAGGGCAGGGCATTTAACTACTGGGTTATCCAAGTACATGCAGCTATTTTTAGGAACACCTACTTAAATGAAGAAATATTTTATATCTGGCCCCTTTGGACTTCTGCCATATCCTACAGGTCTGGTGTAGAGGTGTGGGTTTCAGCTGTGCTCAAGAAATAGGGAGAGGGATGCAGACACCCTGTGTGTAATGTGCAGGAAATCACCAGTAAGACTGAGTCACGGAGAACTATGGGTCTTTTATTTCCTCTTTAATGGGGTTCTACAGTTTTTCCAGTATTTTTAAAAAAAGGAGTGAGTCAGTGTGTAGTGACCACACTACAGTCAAATCAGCGGTCACGAGGTTATTTGGCTGTACAAGCAAAGGTTCCTCTAGAGGTCAGTCTCCCCACGTGGCTGAGTTAGGAAATAAAAGTTCAAGTTCCCCTCGAGGGCAGTGAGGACAGGACCACAGTGAACCATCTGTGAACCAATGGTTCCCAGGACTAGAACTCTGGCCAGTATTTGAGGAAAAGGAACACCTTGATGGGGAGAGTCATTTTGCATCACTTCCTTATTTAAATGCAAAAGCAGATGATTACATCCTTGAGAATTTCTCTGGGATAGAAAGGCCTGAGCTTTATGAATTGTGGTCCCATTTATCTTGATCTAGAAAATAGACAACTATGCTGTGAAAGTGCTGCACTCAATATGCCAGCAAATTGGGAAAACTCAGCAGTGGCCACGGGACTGGAAAAGGTCAGGTTTCCTTCCAATCCCAAAGACAGGCAATGCCAAAGAATGCTCAAACTACTGCACAACTGCACTCATCTCACATGCTAATAAAGTAATGCTCAAAATTCTCCAAGCCAGGCTTCAGCAATACATGAACCGTGAACTTCCTGATGTTCAAGCTGGTTTTAGAAAAGGCAGAGGAACCAGAGATCAAATTGCCAACATCCGCTGGATCATGGAAAAAGCAAGAGAGTTCCAGAAAAACATCTATTTCTGCCTTATTGACTATGCCAAAGCCTTTGACTGTGTGGATGACAATAAACTGTGGAAAATTCTTCAAGAGATGGGACTACCAGACCACCTGACCTGCCTCTTGAGAAACCTATATGCAGGTCAGGAAGCAACAGTTAGAACTGGACATGGAACAACAGACTGGTTCCAAATAGGAAAAGGAGTATGTCAAGGCTGTATATTGTCACCCTGCTTATTCAACTTCTATGCAGAGTACATCATGAGAAACGCTGGACTGGAAGAAGCACAAGCTGGAATCAAGATTGCCGGGAGAAATATCAATAACCTCAGATATGCAGATGACACCACCCTTATGGCAGAAAGTGAAGAGGAACTAAAAAGCCTCTTGAGGAAAGTGAAAGTAGAGAGTGAAAAAGTTGGCTTAAAGCTCAACATTCAGAAAACGAAGATCATGGCATCCGGTCCCATCACTTCATGGGAAATAGATGGGGAAACAGTGTCAGACTTTATTTTTCTGGGCTCCAAAATCACTGCAGATGGTGACTGCAGCCATGAAATTAAAAGACACTTACTCCTTGGAAGGAAAGTTATGACCAACCTAGAGAGCATATTCAAAAGCAGAGACATTACTTTGCCAACAAAGGTTTGTCTAGTCAAGGCTATGGTTTTTCCTGTGGTCATGTATGGATGTGAGAGTTGGACTGTGAAGAAGGCTGAGTGCCGAAGAATTGATGCTTTTGAACTGTGGTGTTGGAAAGACTCTTGAGAGTCCCTTGGAGTGCAAGGAGATCCAACCAGTCCATTCTAAAGGAGATCAACCCTGGGATTTCTTTGGAATGAATGATGCTAAAGCTGAAACTCCAGTACTTTGGCCACCTCATGCGAAGAGTTGACTCATTGGAAAAGACTCTGATGCTGGGAGGGATTGGGGGCAAGAGGAGAAGGGGACAACAGAGGATGAGATGGCTGGATGGCATCACTGACTCGATGGATGTGAGTCTGAGTGAACTCTGGGAGTTGGTGATGGACAGGGAGGCCTGGTGTGCTGCGATTCATGGGGGTCACAAAGAGTCGGACACGACTGAGCGGCTGATCTGATCTGATCTGATCTGACAGGCCCTAACAGTCAAGCACCCACTATGTTACTACTACGGTTTATTCCCTCTAAGGAGAGGGCTAGACAGTGGGAGGGATGGGGGAGGGAAAGGAAGAGAAAGCAGAGAGGGGTCAGGGAGAGCCGATAATGGCTAAAGAGACAGCTGATGACTTGGCTGGGCTTAAATGTCTCATCCATCTCTAGGGAGGAAAGCAGCAGGTGAAACCATGGTCCTTGGGGGAAAAAATGACTCCCCCCACCCTGCCACACCAAGCATGTAGCTTTCCCATGCATCTTATTTACCCAGGCCACCATCACCTACGACCTTTTATGAACAGGCACAAAGAGGCTTTTCCAATCTAGGGACCTAGACGCCCTCTGGCCATGGGTTCTCCCCTCAGTAACACGGGATCTCTGACAGAACAAACTAGGTCTTTATTCAAGACCAGCCAACAGGTGATGCTCCCAACCAGATCTTTCAGGATAATGAACAGGGAATTTTAAAAGTATTAATAGCTAGACTCCTCCACTATGCTAACATAAATGCAACCACATAACGACGAACCCTCAGGTTCACTACCAACGCTCCACCATTGAACCAGCCAGCTTCCCGAGGTCCTCCACACCCAGTGAGTGAAGGGGCAGAAGCACCAATTACAATGGGTGCTAGGTATCGAAATGTGAGCACAGGAGAGATGGAAGCAAGGGAGTATTCACTTTGCAGATGAGAAAACAGACAGACAGATGGTGGGGAGGCCTCCCTGTCTCATTCCCACGTCTAAAATGCAGTGGAGCAAGCTTCAAACCAGCCTGAGGGACTTGCCCACACACGGTCCACCTCCATCTTGGAGGATTCCGGCCGGAGCCCGGTGGGCGACTGGGGGTCTGGCTCTCCATCGCTCTCCTCTAACCCTTAGAAGGCGCTTCCTTGTCCACCCTCCCTCCCTAGCTCGCTCTCCAGTTTCCAACTTCCTGAGCTGCTCCTGTCCCCATGGGAGGACCTGCCCTGGGGGTGAGGGAGGCTGTACTTAGCAAACCAGTTCTGTGCCACCAAACTCAGGGCAAGCTCCTCACCAGAGCAAACCAGCCAATCCCTCAAGGGAAAAATAGCTCCCTCCCACCTCTGTGGATGGGGAGAGAGTTGAGTCACAAATTCAAATCCCCTGCCTGTAGCATCTCCAAGTGCCTGCCACTTGGAATGTTCAAGGCACTAGCTCACAGTCTGAAGGAAATAGGTCTGTTCCCTTACTTGCTCGGCCTTTTAGACGCTGTCAAGGAAGGGTTTTTGCTGAGAGCCTCACAAAGTCCTATCTCTGCCAGTGTTTTTCACTCCACGGGAGTGGACCCCGCTTGTGGGGGAGGCTATTTTTAAACTTCGAAAAAAATTACAGCACACATTTCCATCGGGTATGTATACACATGGTCCCTGCTTCACGAAGCCCATGAGCATCGTCTGTGCAAAATCAAATCGTGTCTTCAGGCTTGTTTTACCATATGTATTCCCAGAGAGTAACTTGAGCCTTTCTTCCTGGCTGAAGGGAAGCCGGAAATTTAAAAAAAAAAAAAAAAAAATCTGACATAATTGCTGGGGACCAGCCCCAGCTGATCCAGGGTATTCGAAGGAGAGACGGCCTAGGCGACTATTTATATGCTAATTAGAGATATAAAGAATAATAGAATGAGGATAGCTCAGTAGGAAAATTCAGCGGAGAAAAGAGGCTGAGTAGTCTGAAGCAAACTTCAAGACAAGAAGTTTGCACCACTTACGTAGGCCGCAGGCGCCCTCTCGAATAGCAGAAGGTGCCTCACCCTAGACACCTTCTCGAGTGGGTCTTAGAAGCCCAGGCATAATTAGTAAGCGTGGTGGGTTCCGCACTCCAGATGGAGACTCAGCTGGAAGTTAAAGGGAAGAATGACATGGGGAGACCAAGCGTTGGTGAGCAAGGCCCGTAGCTTTATTTTCAACAGGGGCTTATATACCCTAAGTTACACATAGAGGATAATAGGGGATGCAAAGTCAGCAGTCTTTGATTCTTATCAAAAACCAGGGTTTCTTTCCTGCAAATTTATCGTATACAAATGGTTTAGGTGATTTACATCATCTTCTGGCCAGAAGGCCTATTAACATTTTATGACTCTTGACAAGGACTTATCAACAAAGACTTATTTTCTCTAAGAGTAATTATTTTAAGGTTTGGCGCCATCTTCCAAAGATAAAATTGCATTCCTATAGGTCGGATGTGTAATGGGTTTACAACAAAGGAAAGAATTTATTACCTTAAGGGTCTAAAGTTACTAACACCAAGGCCACTACTTATTTTTTCTATATACCAACTATTAATTAATACATATTCAAGGATACAATTTAGGGGATGTGAAAACTTGGCAACAAACATTGACTCATCAATGAAATCCTTTACTAGTCTTATTCTGACAGTTTCTAATTCTCTGAGAGGCTCTAAGCTATTTGAATATCTTAAGCTTCCCGTGCCTCTCGAGGCTGGGAGACTGTAAACAATCGTATGCATAGCTGCAGGAGTCCGGGTAAACTTGTCAGGAGAGTTAGAGAGCCATCTGAGGGGTTTGGATTTAAACACTCCTAATTGCCCAGGAACTTTATTAATTGGAGCTGTAAGTTAACTCTTTGACAGAGAGAGCGAGATGGTGGTAGGGGACAGCCCCCAGTAAAGTCAGAGGTGAGAGCACAAAGCAATAAAGTAGGCAGACTCTGGTTTTTTTTGGGGGGGGTAGATGCTCGAGAATATCCGGGCGGACTCCTGAGGCTCGATCCCGCCTTTGCGTATGCCGAGCCTCCTTCCTCATGACCTTTGTCGCGAGTGGAATGCCTCACCGGCTCCCGGCACATAATCACCGTTCTTTCTTTGAATTCCTAAAGGCAGCTCCTTAATACTCTGGAGGTCTATTGTTGGCACAAAGATGAGACCCTCTGCCTTCAGTTCTCTGGGACTCCCGCCCCTCACCTCACGGCTCATCCCACCCAGACACTGCGGCCCCCTGACCAACTCGGTGCTTCTACGCCTGCTTCAAATCACCGGCCACTCTCCAGCGAGCAGACACGTCTAACCACACTAGAAACTAGTTAGGTTTCCACTAAATAGTTTCATTAAGAAGTACTAGTTAGCAAGGTTTTTCATAGCTGTTATTAAGAAGCCCACTAAGTTTTAGAAACAATGCTGAGATTAACTTCAGGTATAAAAACACTCCCAGAAAAACATTTCTCATCAAATCCACTCCCTCCCAGCCATCTCTTCATCCCACCCTCTGTGCCCCAACTGCTAGGACAGCTGGCGGAAAATATGCTCAGATGTTGTGATGTTTCCTGAAAACGTGCATGAAAATCTTCTGAAAACCACAGCAGCAAAGTCACCAGGGATGAGGTTGAAGGATTTATCTCTGTCCACTCTTTACCTGACCACACGCACAGCCATACAGCAGGGAAGAACCAGCTGAGGGGTAAAAGGACTAGAGCCTGCAGTCACAGGAGGCAAGTGAGCGAGCATCAGTGCCCACACAGGTTTACACAAGGACTGCTGACAGATACGAAGCCAGAGCCTCAAACCCAAGATTCTTCCGAGGTCTCACACACCCTGCTAGCCGGCTGTTCTCGGGCTTCCGGGGGTGAGAGTGATGCTCATGTTCATGTTCGTATTTACTGTACAAATGACTGCAGGGACGAGACTGCCCCTGTTCTCCCTCCCTTCCTCCCACTTGAGGGCCTGGCTCACACTCGTCAGGCTAATTATGCCCCTTGCAGATGGCCCTGCCAGTCCTCCACGAGCCCACGGGGCTGGTGGCAGTGGTGTGAGTGATCCCACCATCTGGCCGCACCTGCCCTTCCTGGGCAGCCTTCCCCCTGCTCCCCTGCAGCTTCCCCGAAGGCTGGTCCCGACCCTGCCACCTCCCATCCTGCCCAACTCAACTAACTGCTCAAGCCCCCTCCACTCTGGTCCAGAAGGCATTGTCATTCTTGATGTGGTTTTTTTTTTTTTTTTTTTCAGCTTTGGTAAGGTACAAATGACATGGTGGCAGTTTATTCACTAACTTGTATCCAACTCTTTGCAACCCCATGGATTACAGCCTACCAGGTTCCTCCGTCCATGGAACTCTCCAGGCAAGAATACTGGAGTGGCTTGCCATTACTGGAGAAGATCCTTCTCCAGGTGATCTTCCTGACCCAGGGATCAAACCTGCATCACTGCAGGCAAATTCTTTACCAACTGAGCCACCAGGGAGTTCAGTAATTGATATATTTCATATTTTAAAATCTTTTTTGGTAGGGACACCTAAGTTCTACTCTCTCAGCAAATTTCAATTATGCGATACAGTGTTATCAGCTTCACCTCGTCATACGTTAGATCCTCAGACCTTATTCCTCTGACAGCTGACAGCTTGAACCCTTTCACCCACCTCTCCCTGTTTCCTCCAGCACCACCCTCAAGCCCTGACAACCACCATCCTACTCACGGGTTCTAGGAGTTCAACTCTTTTTTTGGGGGGGCACTGTCATCACCCCTTCGATTCCATAAGTCCAGAGTGAGAACTTCATACAAACTTTTAAACAATGCTCTCTTCTTGTGCAGAAACTGCTTTGTCAGTTTGCAAATGGGTCTTCACACCCATGCCTGTGTGACAGTGTGATTCTATTGGCTACGGGGGAAATCCTACTCAGCGACAGTCTCACAGGTACCTGTACACACAGACTAGGAGCGCCATCCCTTGTCACAGTGGCCCCGGCCTGAGGTTTGTCTGGATAACCCATGGCATCCAGAAGGCCTCAGTGGATGGGAACTTTTGAATTTCAAAGCCTTGCAATTTACTGAGCATGGCTTCCAGGGGTCTGGTGTGCTCCATTTAGGTTGCTTCCTTCAAGTTCTTCTCTGACGAGGAACCATGGTTCTAGTTTCATGGCATGAAAATAAGTCGCTCATGTGACTCTTAGGAAGGACCTCTCCACGGCGGTCCTCCCTGCTGGGCCGTCCACTCCGCAAGGGCAGCAGCCTCTTCCTCCTGTGTCCTGTGAGCACCATGAACTTGCTGAACGAATGCCAGTGAATGCCAGTTTCATGCCTACTCTCTGTGAGCAGGGAGAACTGAATCCAGAGGGTCACAGCCTCCATACTCGACTTTTTAGCAGCACAGGATTCAAATACTAATGTAAGTTCCTCACCATACAAACCCCAACACATGAATGCTTAAATCTCAACCTTTCACGTGAAAGAGTCACCCAGCCAACAAGTGACCTGCATGTCATGAGGTCATTTGGAGTGAAGTCATCCAACAGGGAGATAAGTTATACCCAATGAACTTGTTCTGCCTACTAAAAGAGGTGAACCCACACTAAGCCAAGGCCTGGTAACAAGTTTAAACAGTGACTCTTAAGTTATTACCAGAGGTACAGTTTTATTTTTGGCCGCACTGTGTGGCTTGCTGGATCTTAGTTCCCCATCCAGGGGTTGAACCTGAGGCCCCTGCAGTGAAAACGTGGAGTCCTAACCACTGGACCGCCAGGGAAGTCTCCCTTGAGGTACATTTTTAAAACAAGTTCTGATATTCTTCAAATGAAGCCTTTAAAAGGCTAAGGACTGGAAGGTGTAAAAAAGTTTTTACTTGCTATGATTTATTCCCTTATTTCACTCTATTACAATCCCCTGGCAGGCCTCAAAAAACTTCCTGACTTCATTTAAGAAGATAGTCATCTCAATGCCTATAGGACATTGCAGGAACTCACAGACTGGTTCTGCCACCTCCTTCTGCAATGGCAATGGTTCTCATCAATACTTTGCAATTGGTTTGTTGCCTAACCCCCTTAAACTCTGGCCCACAACCCCTTCAGCAACTAGTTCTGCTGTGACCTGGCTCAGGGAAGGCAGAAGTCACCAGGACCCACTTGGACTGCTGCTGCCCAGGTTCTGCCAGTCCTCTGTCCCTCCCCTAGTCCTCACCTCCACCCCGTCCTCGACAGTTTCTGATCCTACATCCAACTTGGGTGGGGAACCCCAGACTCCATTTCTTATCTGACCTGCCCCTTTTCCGCCTTCCATTTCTGCCACTGCCTTTGCCTGCAAATCCATTTTCAGAAGAGTCTGCTCCCGGGTTCAGAAGGTCTAGCCACTGGCTCATCAAATTTATCTACATGAACGGAAAGCTTCCTTATTTACTCTGCTTTATCCTCTCCTCACACCCTCCTCCCATCCCCAAACAAAGAATCTTAGTTAAAATACGTAACTTTCAACCACTGTTAGGAGGCAGCATAACAGAGTTTCAGATCTTCCTCTTACTATGTGGTATAATTTCACCTGGGTGGGCTCCCATTGTTCTCCCATCTCTAAAATGCGAGAGTTTAAAGAGAAGAGCTTTAGGGAAAAAGAAACCCAACATTTACTGAACACTTCTCTTGGGCTCAGTTGATCTCTGCCTGTATCTACGCAGCCTCTCAACGTGGTGGGAGGGAAGGCCCTGGTCGTTTCTCTTCTCCAGATGAGGAATCTGAAGGTCAGGCTGGATGAGCCTGCCCAAGGCTACCTGGCCCTTAGCAGAGCAGACCGGGTTAGCCTCAGCTACATCCCCCTGCTTCTCTGGTCCTTTCCGGCTCCGACACACTCTCCTATGCCCTGGAACAGCAACCACCACGGCCTGGGCCCTGACCAGTCCCCCTGGGTTTCTGGTCACTCGAGAAAAGACTGTTTTCACGAGGGGAACATGGGGACCTCAATTTCAGAGAAGACTTTTGTGGTGGTTGTTTTAGTCACTAAGTTGTGTTTGGCTTTTGCAACCTCAGGGACTGTAGCCACCCAGGCTCCTCTGTCTATGGGATTTCCCAGGCAAGAACACTGGAGTGGGTTGCCATTTCCTCCAGCATATCTTTCCCACCCAGGGCTCGAACCCAAGTCTCCTGAATTGGCAGGCAGATTCTTTACCACTGAGCCACCTGGGAAGCCCAGAGAACAGGTTGAAACCAGAAAACTCCCTTATCACTCGAGTGTGATTAAAAAATAATAATAAAACAGACGAATACAGAAAAACTTGCTTCCATGCTCTGCTCAAAGTTATGGGGAAAAGCAGAGAAATCTGTGGAAGAGTTCTTCCTGGACTTGCACTGTTGCAGCTGGGGGCTGCACCCCAGACAGGAAACAGCTCTCTAAACAGGGTCCTGATCAAATCAGGCTCCAAAATTTAAGAGAGACTTTTGGGATTCTGTGGCCAACTCCAGCTTCTCTGTCCCCTTCTATAGCTCGTGTCTGCATTCTCTTTCTGGCACAAGTCTGTAGCACGGGTGCTAACATCTTCTTTATTATCCTGATTTGTAAAAGGAAATTTTAGAAACTTTAACTTATTTAGAACTTCTGTGCTGCTGCTTTAAAAAAAAAAAAAATGGTGTAATTGGGAAACAGCTAGTGTGGATAATGATAAGATGCAGCCAAACCCAAAAGGGCAGATTCTTCTCATTTTAATAGCCACGTGAAGTTTACAGAAAGAGGAGGGTGAAAAAACTGTTCATGTGACATGGGAGGGGGTGTGAGAACGGGGTTGTGCAAATGGTGCTTACTTGACTTTAAAGTATGAACAAAGCAAGAAGACTTTAATCTGGTGATCAGCCCCTATGACAGCCTAAGATAGACAGGCTCTGGACTAATACTTAATGAATTAAGCTCCTACTGCTGCCATGGAAGCCCATATAACAATGCTAGCAATATATAAGCATCTATAATTATTAAGTGTCATAACTCCCAAGCTAATCTTAAGTTCAATATTTTAAGTTCTTTTTTAGAAATGCAAAGCAAATTTTGTACCTCTTCCTAAGACCTACACGTTCTGAAAATCAGAGCTAAATCTACTATTCCTATAAAGAGCAAAGTCAGGAAGCCCCTATACCAAGTTGTAGAATTTGAGATTTTAATTTTCTTTCTATTTATCTGAAGTTTCAAATTGTTCTCTAAAGAAGATGCATGATTATTTTAAAAAGGCTCATTGACTTTACGCTAAGCTGGAACTTAAAAAACACATTGCCTCTCCAATTTCTCATACAATAAGAATTTGGCTTTTTTACTTTTTACAGTTACTGCTAAATTATAAATATCTTAAATTTGCACTTGCCAAGGACTGTTTTCCTAGTGATGGCAATGCTACTATGAGATACCGGGTCCTCTGCCAGAAGAGAAGAGATGCCAGAAACTCCACACACACTAGGAAAAATTAAATTCTTCTCACGATTGGTATACGATTAGCTGTTGTGAAATACCAAGTTCATCTGCTAACTAGAAATGAAGTACAAAGTCAACTTGCCTCAGCAATAGTTCATTCTATTTTTACATTTTGGCATGAATTAGACTGATATTTTCTATATATTTTAAGAGTTTCACATGAATGAATCCAAGAGACAGTCTGAAATTAAAAAAGCGAAACCCTTTAAATAACAAAAAGGTATTAATCAGGCACGGGTTTATTTGGAAGGACACACTTTCCCCCTCATGGCCAACAGCCTGGGTTGGGGGGCGGGGGGCGGGGGCGCGGGTGACCTTTCACCACATAGCTAAAGGTAAATGAGGTGATTCTGTCTTTCACAATGTTCTTTTGCAAGTCATAAGTCCTGAAAATGAAATCTGACTTGGGGAGGGGAAAGCAGGAAACGTCAAAGCAGAGCAGGTGAAGAGTCAAAGCATCTGTGAACGCCAGGCTGCTTCATCTTTGCTGCTGACCTTTTAAGGGATGTGCAAGGAGAGGAAGGTAGAGTGGGCGCACTGAGAAAAGAATCCTTCTGGAAGAACCTTTAGACTGCCCTCTCATCCCATCCAGGAAGCCCTAATTATGGAACATCACTCACTGCCTAGATTTTTACAACAATGAGAGCATGACCTTTCGTTCGCCCAAGTTAAACGGCAACCACGGTACTGAACTCGACTTCTTGTTGAAGTCCTTGTTTGACGTCTTGTTGGATGTCCAACATCTTGTTGGATGTCCTTGTTTTTTCTCGCCCATCCTAAATTCTGTGGCTCCATTATTCCTGAAGGCTCCTAGACTGGCCTCATTCTATCATTAGTAGAAATGCCCGAGTCCCTTTCAACCTCTGCATGATGTTCTCCAGGTATCAGACAATCACAGGTGAAATCCTTCTTTCTCTAACAACTGACAGCCCTCTTCTTGGCTGAGGGAGGGGACCCTGTGCTTGCCTTCTCCCCTCTCAGGGCCCTCTGGGCAAAGCGCACTGCCCAGCGGTGGGCAGAAGCCCCATGCAGTTTGGGGATGAGCCTCTGCTCTGTGTGTAACGTGGGCAGACACCTAACCAGCACCACCACGTGCATTCCTCTGCCCTATATTTTGACCTCTTCCTCTCATCGCTGCTGAAGTCCTGTCTGGGGAGCACATTTCAGTTTGCAAAGTGCCCTGGAAAACAAATATTTGCTTGGGATTGTGATCCTGCTGGATGTCACCATGATGGGGCCTAGAAACTGGGGAGAGAGGCGGGAAACCTGGGGGCGGCCAGGTTCCACTTACCGGCACCTCCACTGACTGCATGGCCAGGTCGCATGGAGGCTTCAGGGCCCGTGGCCGCGTGGCGTACCAGAAGGTGGTGAGCGCCGCGAACGCGCCGAAGCCCATGAGCGTGTTGGTTGGAAGGGTGCGCACGTACTGCCGGAAGTCAAGCAGCTCTGGCAGCCGAAAGTACTGGAACAGCTCGTGGGCTTGCATCATCCTGGGCTGGCAGCGTCCTAAGCCACAGTCTGTGGGAGAGAAAAAGGTCATGTTCATTCCAGGGAGGAGGGATGCTGTGACAAACTCCCCAAGGCCGATGACCATCAACTTGATGGTTGGCTCATCAACTGGGGCATTAGAGCCACGGGCTGATGGCTCAGGCCGTCTTCTCCTGGCTGGCAAATCTCACTTTTCTAAAAGCACTTTAGGAATTCACTTTACTCTGTTGGCTTGTGTAAAGTTCTCATTATCCACATTCAAAAGACTTAGCCACTCAGAATTCTTGCTGTAAAATGTTAACATAAGGGGCATGAGTTACCATTTTCTTGTCTTACATTCTCTCCCTGTTCTCTGCCACCTGATCAAATACACTCAACTCTCATTATCAAGGCAGATGGGGAGAAGGACAAAGAGGCAGACACACGCCCAAACCACCCGAGGGCCATCAGTTTTCACGTCTTCTCACAAAATGCAGCACAAGCTCCCCAGCTGGTGAAACAGGTCACGCTGGGTTTCAGGGTGTGTGTGGGGTGTCTCTCACCTTCCCCACACTCTTTGTAGCATAAAAGCAGCCACGTAGATGTAGGGGAAACTGGAATCAGTTATCCTGATAAAACAGTGTCTTTTATATTCCTCAAGCTATTATAGCTAAATAATAAAAGGGTGTGCATAAATAT
The DNA here is from genome assembly GCF_029378745.1 of Bos indicus. NCBI lineage: Eukaryota > Metazoa > Chordata > Mammalia > Artiodactyla > Bovidae > Bos > Bos indicus. Next base: position 15,270,617 of record NC_091786.1, read on the forward strand.
CTAGAGAGATTCATTCAGCAACTATCTAGAGAGATTACAGAATAGTATTTGAAAGAAAGTGTAAAATAGTACTTAAGATTCCAGATTCTAGAGCCAAATCCTGCCTCCCTGGTTCATTTGCTGAATAACTGGGGACAAATCACTCCCCTCTCTGTCCTCAGTCTCTTCATCAGTAAAAACAGCACCTATCTCATAGGGCTTTTATGGTTCACATAAAGAATTTAGAATGGTGCAAGGCATCACAATGAGTTCAATTAAGCTGAGCATTATTATTATTTCCTTTACTAATATTCTATATTTCTCCTGCATGAGGAACAATAAGAGATACAGGTAATAAAAACTGACACTTATCTACAAGGAGTTTACATGCAAAATTAAGAAGCCAAAATACACAGAAGAAAATCAGATGAACAGCCACACACACACACACACACACATATATAGAAAAGCCTCTAACTGAATATTATAGACAATTTATATACATATAATGATATAAAAAATTAATGTGCAGTACAGAGAACAAATAATAATTCTAAGTAAAAAATGATTGATCAGTAACTACTCTCAAGTATGTCTGGCACACATATGGCAGGAAATCCTAGTAAACTATCTGAAAGACTTCTCAGAAAACTCCCCCGTAATGCGGTAAGTGGTAACCTTTATCATAAATTCAGACAGTATGTTTGAGCTCCTTACTATATGTTCTTTTAAATAGCTAGGTCCCAAGACTGAAAGTAGTTTTTCTCCCCCTCAGATACAGAAATCCTCTTCAAATTTAAATCTATATTATTGTATAAATATCTTCACAGTCACAGAATACCAAGAACTTTCCCTGGCCATCAGTACTTCTAGAAGGCAATGTCACAGCCAGCCTTGTGCTCCCACAGCCTGGGGCAGGCGTACAGAAAAGACACACACATATACACAGACACAGACAATTTCTAGCTTTAACACGACAACAGAGAAGAAGCAGGTTAAGTGCATTTCTTCAGGTCACCACTGCGGAGAGAACGCACTCACCGTCTGTGCCACCGACAGCTGACTGCTGGGTGACACACCAACCTCAGAAAGGGACCAGGACACAGGGGTGGGGGCGGGGCTAGGGGTGTACGCGCTCAGCCGTTGCCTGCACAGCCTGCCAAGGTCTCTCCGGGCATTCGTCACATGCCCAGTCCTGTGCTGCTGCCCACTGGGCTAAAGGTAACTAGCAGACAAAATCCATACGTGACTTCTCAGGAGAACAGACGGTGGAGGGTGGGCCAATGAGAAGCTGGGAGCAGTCACCCCACTGCTCCACCCATGGGCAGGGACAGGCATCAGTTAGTGTCACTGCTGGTGCCAGTTCCAAAGGCAGACACTGGTTTCTTTCTGCTCGCCTCCCCAGTCAAGAGAGACAATGGGCATATTTAAAAAACAAAACAAAACACTGAAATGAATGATCAAATGCTGGGTGGTCATGTCAAACAGACATGAGACAGATCAAGAAAGGAACTGATTGTCAGCCGTACACTGACAGCAGATTTCTTCTAGATGAATTCATAGCTCGGACTGACCTACCCCAGCCATTCACCAAATGTGAGCATCTAGTGTAGGCTAAGGGCTGGAAGACGGTGCCCATGACCTGGTCAGGGCTCTCAATGGGTTAACCAGCTATTGGGGGAGACTGCTGTTGTTCAGTCACCAAGTCGTGTCCGACTCTTTGTGACCCCGTGGACTGCAGCACGCCAGGCTTCCCTGTCCCTCACCATCTCCCGGAGTCTGCCCAAGTTCAAGTGAGGGAGATACAAACTTTAAAAAAAGCAGTTATCTGTTTGCAGGTGGGGTGTTAGCACTGTTAAGATCCAGTGATCAGGGAAGACCCCTCTGAGGAGAGGGTGTTGACACCGAGACTTTAAAGATAGGCAGACAGAGTCCAGGTCCTAGTAGCCCCAAGTGGTTAGATTTCATAAACAGTATTGCAATTCCACGGATGCACAGAAACATTATGCATAAAATGTGCATACCTCCTTTTCCCTCTAATCATTCTGGCTGTCTTCATCATCCATGGCACTTCAAGTTTATTACACACATCCCTGCCCTTCCCTCCTGTCTCCCCAAAGTCCCTGAAATAATTTTCATTATTTCATGTGAATTTACAGGAGTTGTTCAACAGACTCACAGCCCTGTGTGAGAATATTAAATCATCCCCCCATAAAACAAACACTGTCATAAACAAGTGATTAACTTTTTTATCTTAAGCATCGGTAATAGCCAAGCTACAAGTAGCCGGCATTGTACTAAAAAAGAAATAAGTCTATTTCTAGAAATAAATCTAGGAAAGAAAACTTAAAAAACAAAACAAACAAACAAAACAGAAAACTGCTGATTCAGTAGCATCCCTGCAAAAACTTTTTACTAGGTACTAATCTGTAAGGCTAAGGAGTTAAATCCAGCTAAACTCTTTATCTTTACAGGGTGATGACAACAAGGTTATCGTTGCTGTTCAGTCACTTAATCATGTCCGACTCTTTGCGACCCCATGACCTGCATCACACCAGGCTTTTCTGTCCTTCACCATCTCCCGGAGCTTGCTCAAACTCATGTCCATTGACTTGGTGATGTCATCCAACCATCTCATCCTCTGTCACCCCCTTCTCCTCTTGCCCTCAGTCTTTCCCAGCATCCGGGTCTTTTTCCAATGAGCTGGCTCTTCACATCAGGTGACCAAAGTATTGGAGCTTCAGTATCAGTTTAATTCCCACTTCTTAGATGGCAGCTAGGTAAAAAGGTGCAAATCAACTCTGCTGAACAAACTGGCTAACGTCGTACATGGGAAAACTATAGTCCACGCAATGAAGAACAAACCCAATATCTCATACAGGACCACGTAAGGAACAACTCTTAAATGTGAATGGGGGGCATTATAAATCATTTCCCTTCTGATTAACTACTTTTAAGGAAAAAGCTTTTAGGCTATTTAGAAATGGAGGCAGACCTACATGCAAAGAAAATTGCCTACAATAAATAGCCTTTAAATGCTCAAGGTGAACACAAACACCAGGCTTTAAAAAGTTGCATCAGGTCTTCTATAAGTATCACAAGACACACGTACTAGTCAACAAGTGGTAGTAAAATAAACAAAACCCAGATTTTATTACTGTTCCAACGGTGCTTTAGCTGGAATAGTTTCCCTAATTTTTTTGAAAAGCAAATTTCTACATCATCATCTCAGGAAGTTTTTATAGCCAGGCTATATACTCATGGTACTGCTTGCTAAGAACATGATTTAATCAGCTTAAAGGCTTAAGCAGCCAGTATTTCTTGATGACACGGGACTAGTGACAGCCTGCCTCTCCTTCTGTAAAGCTACTCCCACAGCTACAGAACGTGAGCTTGCTCAGTTGAGTCTCTCGACTCTCCTATAGAGCTGGAGTCTAACACTACGGATGGCAGGGAGCATCCCAAGGGTGGCAAAAACCTGGCAGGAGCTCAACACAAAGAACCAGAGTGAAGGACGCCTTCAAATAGATGGAAACAGATGTAGAGGCAGGGGAATCAAAACCGACTGCATGACTGTCGGAAAACACAAGTCCTAGTATCCAGCTGCCTGAACTTTGGGAAAAAGAGATAAACCACACAGTATCAATTTTGTATTTTGGAAAGGTTTTCACGTCGTGTGTCTTATCTAAACATCACAATATAAAATCTGATGAGGAAACTGAGGCTGGACATTTCCAAGGCTTCCCAAAGGTATCTCCCAAGACGTGGACACCAGCCCAACTACATTCACACTTTTTCCTCAACAGGATTCATTCTTACCCTCTGCTGGGCAGCTGACTCTCTCTACTCAGGACATGCACACTCTTCTGTGCACCTGGGGCTCACAAGGTCCCTGCAGTCCACGCCCCAGGTTAGGAATCATGACAGCAGGCAGCCTCTACAGATCCCTCCAGAACATACATGCCACGGTATTATCAATAGGAGAGCTCAGCGTCTGAAATCCATCGCACCCTCCATGTCCCTCAGAGCTGCTAGCATCTTCCCCCTTCACCCCCAGCCTCGGAGCATGCGGGTTCAAGACCCACTGTACACAAAGGTTCACCTCTTACCATTCTATTTGCACCAGGAAAAGAGTGGCTCAGGGTCACTTTCTGTGTGACTCACAAGAGCATCGTTTTCTAAGGACACACACACACACACACACAGCTCCGGTGATTCTGCAAACAGATACTTACATTAGCATTTTATTTCACACACACACACACACACACAGCTCCGGTGATTCTGCAAACAGATACTTACATTAGCATTTTATTTCCTTTGTGTCATTTATAAACCCCCAAAATGAGTGAGGTGGATGTTTCTCTCCTTCTAAAGGTCCTCAAGCTTTCATCCAGTTGAGTAACAGCGGTTTGACGGACTACTTCACCAAGAATGCAGCCCTCCAACAAGCCCACATAAATAGCACCCTTGCCCCGGCAGCGGCAAACGAGGAAGTCCTGACATCTCGCCTTAAAGCAGCAGGCCGAGCTGGCAAGACACTGCCGTTCCTTGCTCCACCTCCTCCCCTGCACAATAGGCTCTTTACAGAGCCCTGAAAGCACCCTCTTTGTCTGGCACTAGCTGGGCAGAGCTGGGCCTCGGGAGCAACAAGAGAGCAGCGGCCAGGCCGTGTGCTGTTCTTTCAACGGGCCTCTCCAAACCCACTGGATTCTTGCTCCTTAACCCTGGCTGGCAAAGTACCTAAAGCTAGGTTTGCTTAAACCATCCCCTCTGGAGCTAAATGAGCAGTCGGGCTCTCCATAGAGAGAGGAGCTACAGAAGCTCCACAGTGGTGCCAAAGTCCACAGGCCCAACCTCATTCCACGCGGGAATTTCTGACCATGGTCACTGCCCTAGGACCATCTCCTCATCCTGAGTATGAGCCACAGAAGGACCACCTGGGTCACTGCAGGACCCCGGACACACAGAACAAGTGGTTCCATGGGAATTTATCCCCATCCGCTGCCTTGGGGCTTTCCCTCCCAAGGAAGCAAAGAACACCTTAAACCCGCTGAATTTTCACTAAAGTGATTCCGTGGCTCCCCACGTCAATTTCCAAAAAGATTTTAAAAGGAGAAAGGGAACAGAGATGCTCTATGTTTTGAAAGCTGACTTAATGAAATAGCTGAGGCAAGTTGAATAATTCTATACTCAACCATTCTCTGTTCACCTTCTTAAAGTTGTCCAAGAGTGGGACACACAGCTTTCCCAGGCAAGTTTAGGGCTAGACTGATTTTTTTTAACCCATAAGACTAGAGCCAGGCCTCACCCATTCACATTGGCCACAGGTCACCACTACCACATATGCCCCCAAATAAAGAAATTCCAAATATAACGTGCCCCACTGGAACGGATATATTTTGGGGGATTGGTCAAATGTCTACTTATAACAGTCTCTCTATTACACATATTTTTAAGTCATCCAACAATATACATTACTTTATAAATATCTGTTGTTTTCCTATTCACATTTCATGAATTCAAGGTCTTTGAACGTGCTTTTCCCAATAGGGTCTCTGGAAACCCCAAAGCCATTTTTTGAGGACTAAAGTTTTCTATAGCATATCTTCACAGTTTTCTCTTCCATTTAAGCTGGTTGAATGGAAGCATTTCTTGAAGTTCTATCTGCAGCTACCACTGCAAAAATTCTCCTAAGTTACAGGAATATAATTTGTATATTAGGACAGTTTAAAAAAAAAAATTTGTCCTACAGGTCCATATTCATATAACTAGACCAAACACGTCACTGCTGTTTACAAAAATATCCAACGCTTGCCTTTGTAAAGCCCAGCTCCCAGAAGTAATTACCTAGCCAGTGTTCAATTTCTTTGCCTTAGCCTTTTATAAGAACCCAAAACTTGGACTGCTGCAGTCCATGGGGTCACACCACTGAGCAACTGAACGGACTAACTGAAGACCTGGATTGGCAGGGCTGGCTTCAAGATTGGGTGTCCCCCTCCACAACTGACATTGTTCAAAATAGCATCCAAGAGAGCATTCCAAAATGGGAAAGCCTTAGTAAGACTCTAAAAGAGGACTGAAAGAGAGTTTGGGGAAACCTCGCCTTCTTTGGGGCAGGGATCTGCCAAAATCTTGCAACCCCATTCATGAAGCTTGAAGCAAACTGCATAACAATGGTATAGATAATAAATAGAGAATAATGAGGTGGCTTAAGTAAGAGCCAAAAAAAAAAAAAAAACCAGACTTTTTCTGGGGGAGCTGCGTGCAGAGGCAAGAAATGAGTGTGGTCTAACTTCAGACAGAAACAGGATGATGAGAAGTGACTCCCCACCTCACCTCTAGGATTTGGGGAAGTTAATCTGGAACGAATGACAGGGGTGAGTCACACAGCAGAAGGGAAGGTACACCTTCGGGGAAATCAGCATGAGATGACGACGTCTGTGAGGCCGCTGTTAGCTAAGCACGCGCCTCGTGTCAGGCCGGTGCTGAGCAGTTACCCGTGACAGCGTGCTTAAGGCTCCTAAGAGTCTTCATTGCACGGAGTCATTACCATCAACGGAAAGATCAGAAGACAGAGCAGGGAAGTTCAAGTCCCCGCCCAGCTCCACACAAGAACAGGACCAGAGCCCGGGCCAAGGGAAAGGCCGCTGCACCTAGAGAGGCAAGTGTACGCGATGAGATTCAAAGCCAGACGAAGGTGGGACACAACACAGAGGACAATAAACAGCCAGGGGCTTTCAAAAGTTGGGGTGTGACTCCCAGTGTGAAGGGACAAACGGGGCTTGAGCACAGTCGAATACTCTTCAGCCTTTACAAAAGGAGGAAATTCTGATACACGCCAAGACGTGAGCGAACCCTGAAAGTGCTATGCCAAGTAAAAGAAGTCAGACACAGAAGGACAAATGGTGTATGATCCTGCTTATACAAGGGCCCGAAAATAGGCAAATTCACAGAGACACAAATAGAGGCTACCCCGGGGTGGGGTGGGTGGGAGTTAACTGCTCCACAGGTACAGTGTCTGTTTCGGATGATGAGAAATTCTGGAGCTAGAACATGGTAATGGTTACACAACACTGGGAATGTACTTAATGCCTCCGAACCGTATACTTAATGGTGGTTTAAAATGGTATATATTATATTTTATCAGAAATTTTTTAAAATCTTAATCACTTACAAAAATACTGACCAGGATTTAGTAACTAAGTGGATATAAATGAAAAAAAAAAGGGGGGGAAGGAATTGGAAGGCTGAGTTTTTGAGCCCGGAGGATGATGGTAGAACCATGAAGTGGAGGGAAGGCTGCAGGGGTCTGCAGGCCCCTCACGGACGGTCTGTCCTTTCTGCGTGCTCCTCTGGGCTCCCCTGCTGATTGCATAGAGGCACAGGTCCTGCTGCTCATCACTTCCGTTCCTCCTCTGAGCTCCTCCCTTTCTGGCACCTCAAAACCCAAGGTTCAAAACCCCTCCACACCGGCTCCATGGTCCCCCTCACCTACAGCTCTGCTCCCTGGTCCTGCCATAAGATGCCCAGTTCCTACCCAAATAGGCCAGAGGCTGCTTCCCTGAGAAAATTCTTACAGAACCCGCTCAGTCAGAAGCAGCGAGTCCTTCCTCTGAATTCCAGGCATGCTTTAGTTCCAGCCCTCGCGTGGTCCTCAGCACCTGGGTTGTGCTTCTGGTGGGTGTAGGCTCCCCTTGGGGAGATGCTCCCCCTCCTGGTGGGGTGTCACCCCGGCCCACCTGTCTCAAGAGGCCCTTGCATGGTGCCCTGTCTAGGATAGGTGCTTCCTACACACTTCCTGAGTCACGAACAACTCTGTGATTCTGCCTGGTTCTCTGCTGCAAGCCCCAGAAGATGTATCATATACACAGAGCTGCGATTCTCCAAAGACAAAAGGGGGTATTCAAGGTATTTTCAAACTTCAGCCTCCTCCCTCAGCAGCCACGCTGCTTGTGTGAGTGAGGGCCCTGGGAGGAAGCAGCACCTTCCAGAGGATGTGGAGGCAAAGAGACACACAAGAGGGCAAGCCACCCCTGACACGCGGCCTTAATACATTCTCCTTCCCAACTCGAACTTATGCATGATGTCACCCCATGGTTATCTAAAGCAATCATCTCCACTTCTCCTTCGCAGAAATTTAGACATCCATTCACACAATAGTGTGATTGTGCTGTTATTGTTCAGTTGCTCAGTCGTGTCCGACTTTTTGCAACCCCATGGACTGCAGCACGCCAGGTTTCCCTGTCCTCCACCATCTCCTAGAGCTTGCTCAAACTCATGTCCATTGAGCCAGTGATGCCATCCAACCATCTCATCCTCTGTCGTGCCCTTCTCCTCCGGCCTTCAATCTTTCCCAGCATCAGGGTCTTTTCCAGTGAGTTGGCTCTTCAAATCAGGTGGCCAAAGTATTTGAGCTTCAGCTTCAGCACCGGTCCTTCCAATGAATATTCAGGGTTGATTTCCTTTAGGATTAACTGGTTTGATCTCCTTGCAGTCCAAGGGACTCTCAAGAGTCTTCTCCAACAACACAGTTCAAAATCATCAGTTCTTTGGCACTCAGCCTTCTTTATGGTCCAACTCTGACATCCATACATGGCTACTGGAAAAACCATAGTTCTGACTAGATGGACCTTTGTCGGCAAAGTAATGTGTCTGCTTTTTAATATGCTGTCTAGGTTTGTCATAGCTTTTCTTCCAAGGAGCAAGCATCTTTTAGTTTCATGCTTGCAGTCACCATCTGCAGTGATTCTGGAGCCCAAGAAATAAAATCTGTCACTGTTTCCCCATCTATTTGCCATGAAGTGATGGGACCTGATGCCAGGATCTTCATTTTTTGAATGCTGAGTTTTAAGCCAGATTTTTCACTCTTCTCTTTCACCTTCATCAAGAGGCCCTTTAGTTCCTCTTCACTTTCTGCCATAAGGGTGGCATCACCTGTGTATCTGAGGTTATTGATATTTCTCCTGGCAATCTTGATTCCAGCTTGTGTTTCATCTAGCACAGCATTTCACATAATGTACTCTGTATAGAAGTTAAATAAACAGAGTGACAATATATAGTCTTGAGGTACTCCTTTCCCTATTAGGAACCAGTCTGTTGTTCCATGTCTGGTTCTAACTGTTGCTTCTTGACCTGCATACAGGTTTCTCGGGAGGTAGGTAAGGTGGTCTGGTATTTCCATCTCTTTAAGAATTTTCCACAGTTTGTTGTGATCCACACTGTCAAACACTTTGGCATCGTCAATGAAGCAGATGTTTTTGTAGAATTCTCTTGCTTTGTAGGTTAGTGTAAAACAAATCAAGGCTGCCCATGGGGAAGGCAAGAGCACAAAGGCCTCTCTTAAGTAGAACAGCCAATGCCAGAGGAAAGTCTTGAGTCCAGAGCCTGACCCTAGGGCTGGCCACCAATTTCTGAAAGTGTGTTTCCCCTGACAGAAAAGCAAATCTTCCAAACCAGAGACGCCACCCAGGGACTGGCATGAGGAGCCCTCAGAAACGCCCAGAGTGGCCATCTGGGACACAAGGAATGTTTACAGCAGGACCTGCCTGCTCAGCATTCCCCAGAGAGAAAACACCACCAGGCACACGGCTCTCCTCCTTCCTCTCTCCAACACCCAGACAAAGACCTGTCAGGTACACACTTGGGAAAGTGCTAATTACAGTCAGGCCCTGCCCAGTGAAGATATCCAGGTCACCTCAGAGCCTCCGGGTAGGAGCCAGGACAGAATGGATCTAAGAGGAAACGTTTCCATTCAAAACAAAATTCCTATGAGAAGCAACATGTTTTCCCTTTAAACAGCGATTCACGACCATGAGGCAGTATCTGGATACGTGTCAGGTAGGGGCACAGGGGCGTTTCCTGATACAAGTCAGACAAGGGACAGCCCTGGACAGTGCAGCCCTGTGGCCCGTCGGCTCTGCTTCAGCGGCCAGAGACCGGGAGGCTGTCTGTTAGGCTGACCCAAGGTTTCTGCAAGAACCATGGCAGAAGAGGCTCCTGCGGGCCAAGCTCCCTGCTCACGAGCAGGTCTGACAGGCGTGTGGTTTCAGCTGATCTGCGCACAGGGAGGGCCCTCATTACGTCTGTGGGTCCGCATGTCATAGACCATGACGCTGTGGTCTGGGTTGGTCAGGCAATACAAGAAGAGCCTGTTATGATCACAGCTGCAGAAGAAGGAAAATTCCTCCGGCCACTGAAACGACCCAGAAGAAAAGCCTCTCCACTTCCCTGGCCAGCAAAGAAACCACAAAGTAAATCCCGAGACAGGAGGCTTCCAAGAGATGGGGAGAACAATCGAAGAGGAAACAGGACCAAAGTCCTTTCACAACAGCCAGCGCTGGACCCAGCTGGCAGGGGCCCTCCTCTGAAGGCCTCAGGACTGCAAGGAGGAGGTCCATTTGTTCAAGGAGCTGCACACAGAGAAGGGACCAAAGTCCTGGGTCCCCTCAGACGCTCTGTCCAAAGCTAGTATGTAGCTTCCCGTAGCGGCTACGGGAGGAGGCAGAAGAGAATCAGGAAAGAACACGAGACCCACGTGCACAGAGCTCTCTGTCCAGGGACTGGCCGTGCCCGTGAGCTGCAAACCCCTGAGCCGACGCCCCCTGCAGCCAGGGTGGGCTGGGGCGGCGGGGGGTGGGGCGGCAGGGAGAAAGGGGGAACAAGGGAAGATTCATCCCTTCTGTCACCAACATACCACACCGCATCTCTGAGACGATGCTAGAAGAGGCCCAAGCTGGCCACACAGTCCTGGCATTCAGTACCAAATAACAGGATCCCACCCACCCAGAAACTCTGGGTGACAGCGGGATGTATAAAAAGAAAACATCTAAAGGAAACAACCTGTTGTTAAAAACCATCAATTCTACAGGTGTCTGCTTTATGGTTTTATTATTCTTTGTACTTTTCTGTGTTTTTTTTTTTTTTTTTTTTTTTAATTTCTCAAGATAAAGAAGCTATAACTAGGTCAGGTCAGTTCTTTTCCTCCTGTATTTATGCCTTTCTCACCTGCTCCAGAAAGGGTCCCAGGTGGTAAACTGCCCTTCCCGCAGAATGACAGATGGGGTGAAAGCCCCTCCCAGAAAAGACATGTCTAAGCTCTCACCACCTGTCCTAACCTTTAAGAGTGAACGCATCTGCAGGAGTGAACCAAACTATCCAGGGCCCTGGCAGCCAGACGGGTAAGAAAGCACTGTGTATGGGCTGGAGTGCAAAGGGAGGTCAGTCCAGTGAGCCAGGAGCCAGACAGGAACAGGCAAAGGCAGGCAGGGGTGAGCGAACACCAAGGCCCTGCCTGTGCTGGGAGTCACCGGGGTGGCAGGTGGGTTAAAGACGTTGGGGACATACACCAGAGGCCCGGACACTCCTCTCTCCCAGGAGAGCACCCCGGGCAGGCCGCAGGCTGGGCATCGGCTAGCTGCAAGAGCCGATGGAAGAGGAAGCAGCCCAGTCCTTGCTGCCCTCAGAGGTCACGGGGATCAAATAGCAGTGACCTGGAGAAGAAGGCTAAGGGGACACATGGTTGGGTAGAGTTACTCACACCTCTCAAAATAGAGCAGGGCTTCAGAGGGATGGATAAACCCAAAAAACAGTTAACAGAGCAGGGGTGAGTGGAAAACTGAATAAAAGTCAGACTTTGACCCAGAGACAGAGCGAGGCCAGCTGCTCTCAAGCTTGGAAGAAATCCACTTTTGAGTGTTTAGAGATTTCAGCCCTGGGGATGCCCTCCGTGGTGCTGGAGTGGGAGAGACAAGAGAAAAGGTTAAGCAGGATCTGGCTGATTGTGGGTGGAGAGGTGAGCGAGCCCTTGGCAGCTAGGGTTACATCCAGAGTTTAGGTAACTATAAGAAAAGGTGATTAGCCCTGGGGAAGCTGAAGACAAAACAAATCCAACCAGTTGCAGAGAGTTACAGAATAATGCCCCAGTGTTTAAAAGAAGGAAGGGTGGGGTGGGGGGAGGGGAAGAGAGATCGTCCAATCTGGCCTCCTTGGAACAAGCAAATGTTAGTTTGGGGTCTCTATTTCCCCCTTATGCTTTCTTTACATTTTTATTATGAAAACTTCCAAATCTATTCAAAAGTATATAGGGTAGTACAAGAAGCCACCATGTACGCATAATAATCCCAGCTTCCGTTTTAATAACGATCGACACCTTGTCAGTGTTGTTTCATTCTATATATGTTTCTAAAAAACCAAAGCAAATCCCAAACATCCTATCATTCAGGTGACACTTCTGAGGCCCATTTTAGCTCTATGATTCTACAGCTTCAGGGACTTGTTCTAAGAAGACTAAGACTGGCACGTACATGGTCACCTGCCACTGACCAAAGGTTTAAACAAAGAAAGCCAACACAAACATTGATTTGAAGTGGCCAATCCAGCATGATATTTAATTGACACGTAAAAAAAAAAGGACATATATACACACATTTAGGGAGCTAGAGGAGAAGGAAATGGCAACCCACTCCAGTGTTCTTGCCTAGAGAATCCTGTGGCCAGAGGAGCCTGGTGGGCTGCTGTCCATAGGGTCGCACAGAGTTGGACATAACTGAAGGGACTTAGCATGCATGCATGTATTGGAAAAGGAAATGGCAACCCACTCCAGTATTCTTGCCTGGAGAATCCCAGGGACAGAGGAGCCTGGTGGGCTGCCGTCTACGGGGTCGCACAGAGCCGGACACGACTGAAGTGACTTAGCAGCAGCAACAGTGGGAAAGAACCTGCCTGCCAATGCAGGAGACGTAAGAGATGTCTCCATCCCTGGGTCAGGAAGATCCCCTGGAGGAGGGCCTGGAAACCCATTTTAAAAATGGCACTTGGAAGGATCTCGCCACACTGCTGGCAGAGAAGGAGTTACTATTCTGGCTCTTGAAATTTTCGATAATGCATCAAAAATAATACATAAATGTACCCCTAAAATGTAGATGCACTTATTTATAAACTATATATAAATATTTTCTGGATGTTATGAAACAAAATTATGAATTTGAAAAGAAAGCTAAAAAATAAACATCTACATAAGCTGTAACACATCCACCTGCACCCTAATAGATGGTCTATCCCACAACAGAGGGTGGGCAGTGCCCCCAATCTTGGAGACTAGTGTTCCTCCTCTGTGTCACCTGCCTGCCGAGAGTCTCGGTCAGTTCCCGATTATGGGCGGCAATAAATGCAACTGCTCACTGCAGCACCTGCAGAAAGAAGCCTGCCACATCCAGGACGTGGGCTAACGGTGCCCGCCCAGGCTGCCCATGGACTTGCCATCCAGGAAGGAGACAAAAATACCCTGCAAGGCCCCGTGATGGAAAGAAGAATGTTGGGGGGGGCAGGACAGTGAGGGTCATGGGCACCCAGCTCAGTGCGGAGGCCAAGTGTCCCAGGCAAGGCCCCTGGCAGGCCGAGAGGCTGGCTCATCAGAGGTGGTCTGTCCCAGACCCCACAGCTGGAGTCCCTACATGCCATCCCAAGATGCCATGGAGTCGGAGGCATTCGTCGCTGACTCATGTCAGGAGGGAAAACTCAGCCTAGCACCACCTCTGGCATCCAGGCTGCTCAAGCTGCCTGGTGTACCCTGTGACCGCGGGTCCCTCCCCCGTGAGGTGGTTGGCTGGACTGCCTGACAGCAAGGTCCCTGCTCAGTCTGGGGCACCTCCAAGGCTTGCTCGAGGCACAGCGTGGCTAACTGTCTTAGAGGAGGAACAAACATCTATCTGACAATTTCACCACCCACACAGAAACAAGGTAGGATTTTTGGTAGGAATACCAGGTAAATGAAGGCTACAGTACAGTTACGTAACATTGTCTAGAACTTGACATTGATCTTCTTCCTGTGAAGCCCATAGCCACCTGTTGCTCAAATATAACAAACTACCCCCGGAGAGACCTCAAATGCCCTCTGGCTTGCCAAGTTCAACCCCGGGAAAGCACAGGCTTTGGTCTGGGGATTTTCAACAGCTTGATGTCAGCTACAAGATCTGAGCCTTGCAGGGATTATAATATACAAACCTTGAACGATGGAACATACATTCTTTTCAGTGACAGCATCTATGGGATAACTGTCCATCTGAATGTCTCCTGGCCTCAGTTAGTCATCAGATGATATTAAGTACTTAGAAGCAGTCAGGTCCTGTGTTAAATGCTGCTGAAGACACAGAAATGACAGTGACCAGGTCTGCTAAATGCAGAGCTGAGTATGTGGCTGGGGGCCTATCTGGGGGGACTGAGCTGAGCACATATGAAGAGGCAAAGGAAGGGTGGGAGGGGTGGGGCAGCGGCTCGCCACTCAGAAACTGAAGAACCAATACACCTAGGCACCCAACAACTGGAACAGAAGTAGGCCAACCACCAGAACAGGGTTCAGGAGAGCCTCCCCCGGCCTGGCATAACCCTTCGGTTTCTGAATGTGGTGGGGGTTGGGGGTGGGTGGTACTCAGGGTAGCAGCTCTTTTCTAACCAGAATGCGAGTGTCTCAACATTTTAACCACCAGCTCTTGTCGGCTGAGGGTTCCAGTGAGTGATGTGGAGTCTGAGGACGGTGAGGGTCATTCCAGGAAAATGGCCTCTGAAAAGCAGGGCCATGAGCAAGGAGGCGGGGACCAGGATATCACTGCAGCCGGTGGGTGGGGGGGACGTGCCAGGGAGGCTCACCCGGGACACAGGAAGGTGGGTCAGGTGGCAGACAGAGCTCACGTACAGAGTAGTCATGGGTGCAGAGGCCTTGGTTCAACCCTGTGCCACCAGAGTCTCTTTCCAAAAGTCCTAGCATGTGGCTGTTTGGCAGACTCACGGGAGACAGCAGGTTTGAACTGGACTCCAGAAGCCCCCAAGAGCCAAGCTACCCGAAGACTTGGGGCCTTCCAGAGGGACCCTGGAAGGGATTTGATCAGAACTCTGTGTTAGGAAGTGTCACCATCATTTTTTTTTTAACTAAGCACCCTTGTTTTCTAAACTAGACGTGACAGACTGTGGATGAGGGTGGCAACCTGGACAAGAAAAGGAGGAAATGCACGTGTGCTGGGCAGCATGGTACAGAATAACAGAAAATGCCGACTGGCTGGGTCTCAGGGTGCAAGTCAAGGATGACACCAAGGTCCAGCCATTCCCCCAATAGGCACAGGGCCCAAAAACAAACTCCACTGTGCGTCACGGCCCAAGGGGAACACAGCTTACGTAGCCTTGGTAAGTCTCTCCGCCCCTGGGCTCTAGGTACCACCATGTCAGGTAATGAGTGAGTCAGGCTCCCTCAGGGACCGGGGGAGCCAGGGGGTGCCGGAGTGCCTCCAGTTTATGTGACCTGGGACTCCCACCCTGCCCTCCTTCAACCATGGCAGCCCTGCTTTTATTTATTTCATATACTGGGGTTCTGCCTAAAATTGTCTTGGGGGAAAGGAGGCCACAACTGATAGACAATATCTCTGTGCCTCCAACCCTGCAAGACATTTAAAGGTTTCCAGCACAATCTAGAACAGGAGCAACTTCTAGGGCAGGCGAAGCCTTTTGCTCTCTAATTCTCTAAAAAAGTCACAGCTGTGTAGCAGGTGATCTTATCACTGGCCGAACAGAATGGAATCAAAATCTGTCTCCGTTTCAGCCCGCTGATGGTGAAGACAACGTGTGAACAGAACAGGGGACAGCCAAGGAGCAAGGCCAGGGAAGAACCAGCTCTGTCCTCAGTCTTGCCACCAGCTGGATAACCTGGAACTTTCCAGGGCGCCCCCTTAGACTAAGATCCCTTCAAGTTCGAGAAGAAGAGTTGAGCCAGTAGGCGCTCTGGCCCTGAAACCGGACTGCTGAGGTTCAAAGCCTGGTCTGGGAGACTTAATCTGTGTCTGTTCCTTATTACCTTTCATCGGATACGGATATATGTAGGGCTACTTTACAGGGTAGCTGGGACGATGAACTGGGTTAACAGCTCTGAAGCGCTGAGAGCAGTGCCTGGCGCTGTTGGCTGTACGACCCCTCATCCTGCTCGCTCAGCTAACACTCCCCTGCTTCGTAGTTGACAGCTGAGCCTGGCGGGAAAGGAGCTCCTGAAGCAACTTTCTATTTACCCTGGTTAACAAAAGAACAAATAGTACTCAGGGCATTTTGGCCTTATGTATATGGACATTTTCCCCACAACAAACCCATGGGGAAAGTGCCAATTTCTATAGCGGCCAAGTAAGTGTGCCAATGGACAGATAATACATTTATCAGAAGTCCCTCCCAAATGAGGAAATGGTCTAAAAGGCAGCCCACACTTCCCCCTGTGGTGCCCTAACTTCTTTCCACTTATCTTTCCAAAGCATGAATCCTTATTTCAACAGTTTTTGACTAAAACACATGAACCCATGGTTCATTAAAACCGTCCAGTAATAAAAAATAATTTCCAAATCATGGTCAATTTCAACAGTTTTAAAGCAGTGAAAGTGAAAGTCTTAGTTGCTCAGTCATGACCAACTCTTTGCAACCCCATGGACTGTGGCTCCTCTGTCCATGGGATTTCCCAGGCCAGAATACTGGAGTGGGTAGCCTTTCCCTTCTCCAGGGGATCTTCCCAACCCAGGGATCAAACCCGGGTCTCTTGCATTAGCAGGCAGATTCTTCACCATCTGAGCCACCAGGGAAACCCCTTTAAAGCAGAATATTCCCTAACTTTAAAAAAAAATACATACTGAAATATATAAGATATTTAGTAAACTGTTCTAAATGTCCAATAATAAGGGAAAGGTAAATAATTTATGACATATCACATCAACTATATAAGACAGCCATCTTCAAAACTCATTTTTTTCAAGAGTATGTAACAACATGGAGAAAGTGTCCACAATATAACAAAGGAGCAAAAATATTATCTTCAAAGCAAAATCAAAAGCAGCCTGCGGGATCTAGTTCCTCAACCAGGGACTCAACCACAGCAGTGAAAGCCCAGAATCCTAAACCACTAAGCCACCAGGGAACTCCTAGATTTATTTTTTATGGTTCTCAATTTTCCATAACAAGTATAGATTTCTATTATAATATTAAATGGATATGTTATATAAATTATACACCACATAATTATATACTATATGTATGCTGCTAAGTCACTTCAGTTGTGTCTGACTCTGTGCAACCCCATAGACGGCAGCCCACCAGGCTCCCCCGTCCCTGGGATTCTCCAGGCAAGAACACTGGAGTGGGTTGCCATTGCCTTCTCCAATGCATGAAAATGAAAAGTGAAAGTGAAATTGCTCAGTCATGTCCGACCCTCAGCGACCCCATGGACTGCAGCCTTCCAGGCTCCTCCATCCACGGGATTCTCCAGGCAAGAGTACTGGAGTGGGGTGCCATTGCCTTCTCCGACTGTATGTATATAAATTTATTATTTACTGTTGTATATAAATATACAATTTTACTCATATAGCTTTTCTGAGGCAAATGGTTTTTGAGTTAGATATTAGACAGCTTTCAAATTTTCATTTACAACTCGACAACTACATGGAGCCACCAGTCCTGAAATCTTAGATACTGGGGACAGAATTGGCCTCCAACTGAATGTATTCTTTGGCAGAAGAAAGCACAGGGGAGGAGTCTTCACCTCCAGCTAAGTTTTTGGCCAAAGAATGTGCCATCCCTCCAAGTTGGCCAAATTTCTGGGAATAAAAGTGACCACTAATAACTGTGTCCTCTCCAACACAGTGAAAGTGAAAAGTCAAAGTCACTCAGTCTGTGACGCCACTCAGAATACTGGCGTGGGTAGCTTTTCCCTTCTCCAGGGGAGCTTCCCAACCCAGGAATCAAACTGGGTCTCCTATGCATTGCAGGCAGATTCTTTACCAACTGAGCTATCAGGGGAGGCCACAGTGAAGAACTTCTAAATGTTAGCATGTGAAAAAGCAGACAGATGAAGATGACACAGATTACGTGACCAGTTTCTTCTGTCACTGTGGTACAAATTATGTATCACCTCAAGCTTCACAAACTAGGAATTCTTAAGAGTTCTCATTCAGCATTTTAGGTGATGAACGGGAGAGGAAATGACATGGAGCCGGGCACACAAGCACTGGTGAGCCTGCCTCCACGTTCCAGTTCATCAAGTCCAGCTATGTATTTGTTTAAAAGTTCCCCAAAGCTCCTGTTAGGACGAGAACACTGAAACTCAAACTCAACCACCGGCAGCTTCAGATTAGCTCTGTTCACTGAGACCTGATCTCCAGGAATGAGTGTTAAATCGAAGTGACTCTAATGTGTTTGTCTGAACACCAAGTTGGACAGTTGCTGCTGCTGCTAAGTCACTTCAGTCGTGTCCGACTCTGTGTGACCCCATAGACGGCAGCCCACCAGGCTCTTCCGTCCCTGGGATTCTCCAGGCAAGAACACTGGAGTGGGTTGCCATTTCCTTCTCCAATGCAGGAAAGTGAAAAGTAAAGAGAAGTCGCTCAGTCATGTCTGACTCTTAGCGACCCCATGGACTGCAGCCCACCAGGCTCCTCTGTCCGTGGGATTTTCCAGGCAAGAGTACTGGAGTGGGATGCCATTGCCTTCTCCAATAACTGTGAGAAAAGGGTGATTTTAAAAGTCTTTTCCATTTACAGCAAATGCAGAAAACAGGTCTATAACACATGGTCTATGATGTGTCTATCTGAAGTGAGGGAGGGAGATATGAAGTGGGTTACTCTTCAGGGTTTGCTTTTTTCAGTCACAGAATTTTAGTTTCTGAAAGACTTTAGTCTAATGCACCCTTTCCCACATGAGGAGTCAAGTTTCAGCCTGAGAAGAGATTCTCCCAGTTGAATCAGAACAAGAATGAACATTTCCCAGGACTAGGCTCCACCCTGATGGGAAGGGAAGGTTACTTTAAAGGTCCCACCTTCTCAAGCCCATCCAACCAGACAATAAACTCAAATCTTAAGTTTTAAGCCAATTCAACCTGCTACTTCAGTCTGAAAAAGCTGAATCAAGCCGGAGGTACCGACTAGCTTTTAGTTTGTAAGTGTTAAGCAAATAATTGTTTAGGAGATAATAATCACAGGTGAAATTTGTCAGAAACTATGAAATTAACCAGTTTCTCTCATGCTAAGCAAAGGTAAAAAATAAACGGATATTAACAGTTGGGGCACTTTACATACACCTGCACCAACAAGAAGCTTAAATGTTTGAACTTTCAAAGGCAAGGGCACTATTATAACGGTATTAATTAAGCTTCATAACCTTGAAAGTGGGTAGGGTGGGGAAGGGGTTTGCAAATTCTAGCCTACACATCTTAAGAGGAGCATCTGTCTCTGTGTTCTCGTCCACGTGTTCATTCAAGTCACCTACCACCACGCTCCGTCTAGGCTGCAAGGAGATAGATATCATGATTTTTACTTCCTAATTTCAAAACATGCCAGGCTCTTTAAAACGACTCCATCACGGCCATGTACAGCAGCTGTGGCACTCCTCTGCAGGCACCGCGAGAATTTCCACATGTGGTCACCGGCTTCGGATGCTGCCTTTGACCCTCCAGCGGGCGCGGCATGCAGGGACCACCCTTCACGCGGAGGCGCTGATGCTTCCACGCGCGATCGGAGCATGCCCCCAACCCGCCTCGGAGGGGAAAGAGGGAGGCCGCGACCCAGAGAGCATCGACATGGCCCCGCGGCGATCATCGTCCCGAATCTGCAGCTCCGGGTCTGGCTTCCCGCTGGGCGGTCCCCGCCGCTACACAAACAAGGACCCGGATCCGCGGCGCGCGTCACCCGCACCCCGCCGTACACCAGCCCAGCGCCCGCGCCGCCCGGGGGAGAGGCGGGCGGGCATCGCCGGCTCTCTTGCACAGGAAGCGGCGGCGGATCCGGCGGCTTGGAGGCCTCCGCGGCGGAGGGAACTCGGGGAGCCGCCGGGCAGAGGCCGGAAAAGCGGAAAGTCGCTGCGATCCGAGGGCGGGTTCTCGCGTCTCCGCTGCGGCCGCCACCTCCCGGGCTCCGGCCGGCAGGGCAGCCTTAGACCCGAGCCCCAACCGAGACCCGGGCGGCGCCGCAGCGGGTACGGATGTGGCTCCCCCCGCTAGAAGGAGCACTCACCTCCTCCGCAGGCCCAGCCGTCCGCCGCCGGCTGTCACTACAGCCCACTGCCGGCCCCTGCCGGTCCCCGATGCTATTTAAGGGCGCCGCCGCTGCTTCCGAGAGCTGGCTGCGCTCCAGCGGCTCGCTGCAGCCTAGGAGCCGGGCTGAGGCCAGTGCGCGGGCCCCGCCCGCCCCGCCTCGGGCCCCGCCCCCGGCCCCGCCCCGGCCCCGCTCGGACCCCCGCCCCCGTCTCAGCCCCGCCCTCACGGCGTCCCTGCAGCCGCGCGCCTGCCCTGCTGTCCCGTCGAGCGCGTGCCCAGCGGCTGGGGGAAGCTTGGGGCACTGCGGGGGACGAACGCATCTCCAGGCGTCCGGACTGCCCTGGATTTCACAAGGAGTCCAAGGAAGGGCAAAGAGTAAATTGTGGTGGCTCAGCCCAGAAGTCTGAGTGCCGGAGGGCGGGCCGGGAGACGCCCTTTCGTGTCTTCCACCTTCATCCACAGGCCCTCTGACTCCTTGGGGGCGGGGGAATCTGCCGGGAGGCTCCCTGGGGTCCAGGGCTTTCCTTTCCTATTGGCTTTGGCAGAGAACTTGCCTGATCCTCTTAACCTGGTTTCACCTCCCCATCCCCCACCCCTCCCATGCGGTTTCACCACAGTGCCTGGCCGGGAAAGGCCCTGCTCTGGACTAATGCAGAGCGCTGGACATAAGACCAACAGGACAGATGAGCCCCAGGATAGTTGGAGCAGAGCGCAGGCTCGACACCACTCAAGAACAGCGTCCACCTGCCAAGTTCTGAGGGCCCGTTCTCGGCTCAGCCCTGGCCATGCGGTTTTCAGGGCTTCTGTCTGTGTGCATGCGATGTCCATTGGGGCCTTCCAGAGCCCAGTGCAGTTTTTTTCAGGCTCCTGGTCCGAATGGTATTTTTCCTCTTAGTTCCTGAGGCCTGCCAGTAGCCTTAACCTCTAATACCAGGGTTCTAGTTACAGTGGCACTTGGGCCCTGTGGTGGATGGAGGACTCTCATCTAGTACTGCTTTGAATTGGAGGCCTGAGAAGAATTAGAATAAATGCCTCTAATAGTGACAGATAACCTCTACTGAAACATTTCACACGCATTATTTTATTGAATCTTCATCATAACCTTATGAAGTGGGTGCAGTCTCTATTCCTTTTTCACAGATGAGGCCGAGAGAGGGTGAATGCTGCTGCTGCTGCTAAGTCGCTTCAGTCGTGTCCGACTCTGTGCGACCCCATAGACGGCAGCCCACCAGGCTCCCCCATCCCTGGGATTCTCCAGGCAAGAATACTGGAGTGGGTTGCCATTTCCTTCTCCAGTGCATGAAAGTGGAAAGTCAAAGTGCAGTCGCTCAGTCATATCTGACTGTTCGCGACCCCATGGACTGCAGCCCACCAGGCTCCTCCGTCCATGGGATTTTCCAGGCAAGAGTACTGGAGTGGGGTTGAATGCTAGGGAAGGCAAAATTATGTGGGAACTTAGGCAGTCTGGTTCCAGAGTACATCCATAATAGTCAGGGGTAGTGTACAGGTACTTCTGCTCAGGTGAACTTGTGCTGGCTGAGGCCTCAAGCACTCAGATCGAGGCCATGATGATACCCTAAGGACTTCTCCTGGGCCCCTCTCACGGGCTCAGAGCATCTGCTGTGGCAGCAGCACTCATCTCCTGCACGTGGTACAGCAATGGTGAGGCAGCCCACACTCCAGCGGCCTCTGCAACAGCTCACTTCTCCTAGGCTCTCTTCTCCAGTTAGATCTGCCAGCTCTAGACTCTCCATTTAAAACTAAAAATGGACTCCACTTTCGTTTTTATTCATTTTCACTTGGCTAATCCTGGATTTAGATCTCTGTCCAGGTCTCCTTCTCCTCACCTGTGGTTTCATCATTTCAGTCCCTCTTTTCCCCCCTGACTGCTCCAGCCAGTCCTCCAGGCCCGGTGCCTCTTCAGATGCTTCCCAAGGTCTGTGGTGTACTAGTTTGCCAAGGCAGCCACAACAGAGTCCCACAAACTGGGTGACTTAAACAACAGAAATGTATTATCTTACAGTTCTGGAGAACCATACAAAAAAGATCTTAATGACCTGGATAACCACGATGGTGAGATCACTTACCTAGAGCCAGATATCCTGAAATGCGAAGTCAAGTGGGCCTTAGGAACTATCCCTATGAACAAAGCTAGTGGAGGTGATGAAATTCCTAAAAGATGATGCTGTGAAAGTGCTGCACTCAATATGCCAGCAAATATGGAAAACTCTGCAGTGGCCACAGGACTGGAAAAGGTCAGTTTTCATTCCAGTCCCAAAGAAAGGCAATGCCAAAGAACGCTCAAACTACTGCACAATTGCACTCATCTCACATCAAGCAAGGTAATGCTCAAAATCGTTCAAGCTAGGCTTCAACAGTAAGTGAACTGAGAACTTACAGATGTACAAGCTGGATTTAGGAAAGGCAGAGGAACCAGAGATCAAATTGCCAACATCCATTGGATCATCAAAAAAGCAAGAGAATTCCAGAAAAACATCTACTTCTGCATCATTGACTACTCTAAAGTCTTTGACTGTGTAGATCACAACAAACTGTGGACAATTCTTAAAGAAATGGAGAGGCAGACCATCTCACCTGCCTCCTGAGAAACCTGTATGCAGGTCAAGAAGCAACCGTTAGAACCGGACATGGAACAACAGATTGGTTCCAAACTGGGAAAGGAGTACGTCAAGGCTGTATATTGTCACCCTGCTTATTTAACTTCTATGCATAGTACATCATACAAAATGTCAGGCTAGAAGAATCACAAGCTAGAATCAAGGTTGCTGGGAGAAATATCAATAACTTCAGATATGCAGATGACACCACCCTTATGGCAGAAAGTGAAGAGAAACTAAAGAGCCTTTTGATGAAGATGAAAGAGGAGAGTGAAAAAGCTGGCTTAGAACTCAACATTCAAAAACTGAAGATCCTGTCATCCAGTCCCATCACTTCATGGCAAATAGATGGGGAAACAATGGAAACAATGACAGACTGTATTTTCTTGGGCTCCAAAATCACCACAGATGGTGACTGCAGCATGAAATTAGAAGACTCTTGCTCCTCAGAAGAAAAGCTATGACAAACCTAGACAGCATATTAAAAAGCAGAGACATTACTTTGCTGACAAAGGTCCACTTAGTCAAAGCTATGGTTTTTCCAGTAGTCATGTATGGGTGTGAGAGTTGGACTATAAAGAAAGCTGAATGCCAAAGAATTGATGCTTTTGAACTGTGGTGTTGGAGAAGATTCTTGAGAAGTCTCTTGGACTGCAAGGAGATCCAACCAGTCCATCCTACAGGAAATCAGTCCTGAATAGTCACTGGAAGGACTGAGGCTGAAGTTGAAACTCCAATACTTTGGTCACCTGATGCGAAGAACCGACTCATTGGAAAAGACACTGAGGCTGGGAAAGATTGAAGGCAGGAGGAGAAGGGGATGACAGAGGATGAGATGGTTGGATGGCATCACTGACTCAATGGACATGAGTTTGAGTAAACTCCGGGAGTTGGTGATGGACAGGGAAGCCTGGCGTGCTGCAGTCTGTGGGGTTGCAAAGAGTCGGACACAAGCAAGCAACTGAACATCAACAACAGTTCTGGAGGCTAGATGTTCAAGATCAAGGTGTTAGCTGGGTTGGTTCTCTCTGTAGCCTGTGTGGAGAGAATCTGTTCCAGCCCTCTCTCTTTGCCTTGGGAATAACCATCTTCTCCCTGTGTCTGCTTGTATGATTTTCCCTCCATAAATGCCTGTGTTCAGATTTCTCCTAATAAGGATATCAATCAAACTGGATTACAGGCTTCCCTGATTGCTCAGCAGTGAAGAATTCACCTGCAGAGCAGGAGACATGGGTTTGATCTCTGGCTCAGGACGGTCCCTGGAGGAGGAAATGGCAACCTACTCCAATATTCTTGCCTGGAGAATCCCATGGACAGAGGAGCCTGGCGGGCTACAGTCCAAAGGGTCTCAAAAAGTCAGACACAACTGAGCAACTAAGCATGCACTCACACACTGTATTTTGTTCAACTTAAATCACAGTCAATTGTAAGATGCGCCATTACTTTATGTATCCCTGAAAAAAAAAAAAATGCCGCCCATTATAAGTGCAAGACATAATCAATTGGAAGATGCATCCTATATTGATTAGCTTTTATAGCACATCGCCCTAAAGTGGCTTAAACTACAATCGTTTGTTAGCTTATGATTCTGTGGCTTGGCAGTTGGGCTGGGTTTAGCTGGGCAGTTCCTCTGTTGGTTTCTCTTGGTCTCTCTCCTGCAGCTGGTCAGCTGGTGGATAAACTGGGGCTGGCTGGTCTGAAGATGACCTTGCTCACAGGTTTGATGATCATCGGGCTATTTGCTGGGCTGCCTTACTTCTCTTCCACATGGCCACTTCAGTAAGCTAGTTCAAGCATGTTCAATCGGTGGTCTCAAGGCTCTAAGCTCTCTAAGCTCAACAAAGGGGACAATTGTTTTTCAAACCCCTGTTTACATCATGTTTGCTGCTGTTCCATTGGCCAAAGCATAACCATGTCAAAAGTCCACATGAGAAAAAACTACCCAAGGACATGGATACAGGGAGGGGAACCATGATGGCCATTTTGCAATACACACATATCAGATAATTATGTTGTACATCTGAAACTAATGTTTTATGTCAATCGTATCTCAATTTAAGAACATAAAGGAGAAAAGAAATGTTCAGTAAAGCGAACATAGTTTAGGCATATTTATTTTGTTTGTAGCTTTCATTTATAAAGATGGAAGAGATTACAGCGCATACAAACCTATAAGCTCCAAGTCAGAAGCCAGCAAAATGGAAGAGATTGAAAATGAAATAGGGAACAGGCTTTACTGGTAGAGTTAGATCTCGATGTTGGAAGAGAGAAGGGAGGCAAATGTTTTTGAAAACAGAGCTTCTAGCAGAGGAAAACATTTTTTTTCTGGGTCTGGCGAGAAAGAGTTATAACAGCAAACAGATAAAGTTGGAAAATATTAATTGAGAGAGAAAGGAATTCCCCTCTTCACTTTAATGACTAAAGCAAGTCAAGGAGTCTCCATTCTAAACAGTCAGATCAGATCAGTCGCTCAGTCATGTCCGACTCTTTGCGACACCATGAATTGCAGCACGCCAGGCCTCCCTGTCCATCACCAACTCCCGGAGTTCACTCAGACTCATGTCCATCAAGTTGGTGATGCCATCCAGCCATCTCATCCTCTGTCGTCCCCTTCTCCTCTTGCCCCCAATCCCTCCCAGCATCAGAGTCTTTTCCAATGAGTCAACTCTTCACATGAGGTGGCCAAAGTACTGAAGTCTCAGCTTTAGCATCATTCCTTCCAAAGAAATCCCAGGGCTGATCTCCTTCAGAATGGACTGGTTGGATCTCCTTGCAGTCCAAGGGACTCTCAAGAGTCTTTCCAACACCACAGTTCAAAAGCATCAATTTTCCGGCGCTCAGCTTTCTTCACAGTCCAACTCTCACATCCATACATGACCACAGGAAAAACCATAGCCTTGACTAGACGAACCTTTGTTGGCAAAGTAATGTCTCTGCTTTTGAATATGCTCTCTAGGTTGGTCATAACTTTCCTTCCAAGGAGTAAGCGTCTTTTAATTTCATGGTTGCAGTCACCATCTACAGTGATTTTGGAGCCCAGAAAAATGAAGTCTGACACTGTTTCCACTGTTTCCCCATCTATTTCCCATCAAGTGATGGGACCAGATGCCATGATCTTCGTTTTCTGAATGTTGAGCTTTAAGCCAACTTTTTCACTCTCCACTTTCACTTTCATCAAGAGGATTTTGAGTTCCTCTTCACTTTCTGCCATAAGGGTGGTGTCATCTGCATATCTGAGGTTATTGATATTTCTCCCGGCAATCTTGATTCCAGCTTGTGTTTCTTCCAGTCCAGCGTTTCTCATGATGTAGTCTGCATATAAGTTAAATAAACAGGGTGACAATATACAGCCTTGACGTACTCCTTTTCCTATTTGGAACCAGTCTATTGTTCCATGTCCAGTTCTAACTGTTGCTTCCTGACCTGCATACTAATTTCTCAAGAGGCAGATCAGGTGGTCTGGTATTCCCATCTCTTGAAGAATTTTCCACAGTTTATTGTGACCCACACAGTCAAAGGCTTTGGCATAGTCAATAAAGCAGAAATAGATGTTTTTTTGGAACTCTCTTGCTTTTTCCATGATCCAGCGGATGTTGGCAATTTGATCTCTGGTTCCTCTGCCTTTTCTAAAACCAGCTTGAACATTAGGAAGTTCACGGTTCACATATTGCTGAAGCCTGGCTTGGAGAATTTTGAGCATTACTTTACTAGCGTGTGAGATGAGTGCAATTGTGTGGTAGTTTGAGCATTCTTTGGCATTGCCCTTCTTTGGGACTGGAATGAAAACTGACCTTTTCCAGTCCTGTGGCCACTGCTGAGTTTTCCAAATTTGCTGGCATATTGAGTGCAGCACTTTCACAGAATCATCTTTCAGGATTTGAAATAGCTCAACTGGAATTCCATCACCTCCACTAGCTTTGTTCTTAGTGATGCTTTCTAAACCCCGCTTGACTTCACATTCCAAGATGTCTGGCTCTAGGTCAGTGATCATACCATCATGATTATCTGGGTTGTGAAGATCTTTTTTGTACAATTCTTCTGTGTATTCTTGCCATCTCTTCTTAATATCTTCTGTTTCTGTTAGGTCCATACCATTTCTGTCCTTTATCGAGCCCATCTTTGCATGAAATGTTCCTTTGGTATCTCCGATTTTCTTGAAGAGATCTCTAGTCTTTCCCATTCTGTTGTTTTCCTCTATTTCTTTGCATTGATCACTGAAGAAGGCTTTCTTGTCTCTTCTTGCTATTCTTTGGAACTTTGCATTCAGATGTTTATATCTTTCCTTTTCTGCTTTGCTTTCCATGTCTCTTCTTTTCACAGCTATTTGTAAGGCCTCCCCAGACAGCCATTTTGTTTTTTTGCATTTCTTTTCCATGGGGATGGTCTTGATCCCTGTCTCCTGTACAATGTCACGAACCTCATTCCATAGTTCATCAGGCACTCTATCTATCAGATCTAGGCCCTTAAATCTATTTCTCACTTCCACTGTATAATCATAAGGGATTTGATTTAGGTCATACCTGAATGGTCTAGTGGTTTTCCCTACTTTCTTCAACTGAAGTCTGAATTTGGCAATAAGGAGCTCATGGTCTGAGCCACAGTCAGCTCCTGGTCTTGTTTTTGCTGACTGTATAGAGCTTCTCCATCTTTGGCTGACAGAATGTGGTCCACTGGAGAAGGGAATGGTAAACCACCTCAGTATTCTTGCCTTGAGAAGCCCATGAACAGTATGAAAAGGCAAAATGATAGAATACTAAAAGAGAAACTCCCCAGGTCAGTAGGTGCCCAATATGCTACTGGAGATCAGTGGAGAAATAACTCCAGAAAGAATGAAGGGGTGGAGCCAAAGCAAAAAGAATACCCAGCTGTGGATGTGACTGGTGATAGAAGCAAGGTCCGATGCTGTAAAGAGCAATATTGCATAGGAACCTGGAATGTCAGGTCCATGAATCAAGGCAAATTGGAAGTGGTCAAACAAGAGATGGCAAGAGTGAATGTCGACATTCTAGGAATCAGCGAACTGAAATGGACTGGAACAGGTGAATTTAACTCAGATGATCATTTTATCTACTACTGTGGGCAGGAATCCCTCAGAAGAAATGGAGTAGCCATCATGGTCAACAAAAGAGTCCGAAATGCAGCACTTGGATGCAATCTCAAAAACAACAGAATGATCTCTGTTCGTTTCCAAGGCAAACCATTCAATATCACAGTAATCCAAGTCTGTGCCCCAACCAGTCACGCTGAAGAAGCTGAAGTTGAACGGTTCTATGAAGACCTACAAGACCTTTTAGAACTAACACCCAAAAAAGATGTCCTTTTCATTATAGGGGATTGGAATGCAAAAGTAGGAAGTCAAGAAACACCTGGAGTAACAGGCAAATTTGGCCTTGGAATACAGAATGAAGCAGGGCAAAGACTAATAGAGTTTTGCCAAGAAAATGCACTGGTCATAACAAACACCCTCTTCCAACAACACAAGAGAAGACTCTATACATGGACATCACCAGATGGTCAACACCAAAATCAGATTCTAAACGGTAGATACTCATAAAACCTTCCCCCTCAGCGCCCATTTCCTTTGGAGATTATGAATCCTGCGGTCCTTTTGTTGTCACAGAAGAAATAATGCTTTTACAGTAGACATAATGTTTCTGTGGGGTTTTGCAAGGAAACAGTTCTTTGATCAACCTGAAAACATGGAGGACTGTCCAGTTCAATGGACAACAGTGGTATACACTGCTTTCCCTAAGGAGTTTCTGCTCTGGTGCATTCCTGGCAGGTTCACTATTTGAGCCTTCCAGCCATACATAAACTTTACTTAGAGTCCAGAGGGTTTGAAGAACTAAAGCTCCCAATTCACAACCACTACTGCTCTGACAAACCACAAATTCCTGGCATGTCACTGTAAGTGTCACTGTCAGCGCAGGGTGACAAAATGAAATGTATGCCCAAGAGAGCTCCTTTCAAAGTATTTAAATATGAATCACAGCCCTGTCTTCCAAACACAGTGCTAGCCAACCTAATAGAGGAATACTTCAAACAGTACGTTTGAAAGTGTGTTTTCTGCTTATTAGAGGAAAACTATAATTCCTGAAAAAAAGAAAATTCTATATCTGATTTTTGAACAAGCACTTGGAGAGATGGATAGATATATAGATGATGAGACATAAATAGATATGAATGGATGGACAGATGGAATAGGTGTGTTTGGAGTATGGTAGGCCCTAATGGGGCAAGGAGATCCAACCAGTCCATTTCACTCTCCCTAGGGGAGAGTGAAAAAGTTGGCTTAAAGCTCAACATTCAGAAAATGAAGATCATGGCATCTGGTCCCATCACTTTATGGAAAATAGATGGGGAAACAGTGGAAACAGTGTCAGACTTTATTTTTGGGGGCTCCAAAATCACTGCAGATGGTGACTGCAGCCATGAAATTAAAAGACGCTTACTCCTTGGAAGAAAAGTTATGACCAACCTAGATAGCATATTGAAAAGCACAGACATTACTTTGCCAACAAAGGTTCGTCTAATCAAGGCTATGGTTTTTCCTGTGGTCATGTATGGATGTGAGAGTTGGACTGTGAAGAAGGCTGAGCACCAAAGAATTGATGCTTTTGAACTGTGGTGTTGGAGAAGACTCTTGAGAGTCCCTTGGACTGCAAGGAGATCCAACCAGTCCATTCTGAAGGAGATCAGCCCTGGGATTTCTTTGGAAGGAATGATGCTGAAGCTGAAACTCCAGTACTTTGGCCACCTCATGCGAAGAGTTGACTCATTGGAAAAGACTCTGATGCTGGGAGGGATCGGGGGCAGGAGGAGAAGGGGACAACAGAGGATGAGATGGCTGGATGGCATCACTGACTTGATGGACGTGAATCTGAGTGAACTCCAAGAGTTGGTGATGGACAGGGAGGCCTGGCGTGCTGCGACTCATGGGGTCTCAAAGAGTTGGACATGACTAAGCGACTGAATTGAACTGAGGCCCTATGCTAAGTTGTGTCTGACTCTCTGAGACCCCATGGACTGTAGCCCACCAGGATCCTCTGTTCATGGGATTTCCCAGGCAAGAACACTGGAGTGGGTTGCCATTTCGTTTTCCAGGGAATCTTCCTAATCCAGGGATAGAACCTGCATCTTCCACACTGGCAGGTGGGTTCTTTACCATTGAGCCATCAGGGAAGCATCCAAGTAAGGACAATTATGTTGTTTTAAAAAAGGACCATTAAGTCTATGACATAATGTATACAATGCAGTTAGTATGCTGCTTGGCTCCAGTGAACACTCGTCTATAATTATTAGTATTTTTGCTTCTTTGGAAAATCTTTGCATCTATTCTTTCCACCTGCAACCTTTACATTCTTATTTATCCTCCAAAAACCTAGCTGAGGCATCACTTTCTCCAGGACATATGTGAGCGTGTGCACACGTGCACACACACACACACAAACACATTTGTTGTTCAAGAGTATTTGTTGTTCCTAGGCTACCTGTGGTTCAGACTCAAGGCCTTTGCTGTGGCAGGTTTGTCTATGCGTTTGGTCCTGTGGCCTGGCTTGGAGCTCCTTGACAGCACATACACAGTGTCTAGACACCTTCCAGCCCCATGCCTGGCACCTGATACATGTTTATATAGTTGAACTGATAAGTCACCTCTGGTAAACCGCTTCTCATTCCCTTAGGAGTAATCTTCCTTTCCTCTGGAGATGCGCCCACAGCTCTTCATAATGTTTCTGGTACAGGTCTTGTCACAGTTGTGATCGCATGCCTGTGTAATATGCACACATACGGACTGTGTCTTATTCAACGTTATATGACATGAAGCCCCTATGGTATGCCTGGTGGGTGGTAACAGGTAAGTTATCTACAAATACCTGTTAAATGCATGTGTTAAATGTATAATAAGAGCCTCAAATGTCCATTCCTCTTATACTCAGAAAGTATAAAAGGAAGGCAGATGGCAGGAATTGGCTTGGGTTAGGTAAGCCTGGAATAGGCCTGGGGAGGCCAACTTTTCAATTCTGGCTTTTTCACCAATTAACTGTGTGATTTGTCCTCCCGATTGGGCTTTACCTGTCTGGGCTTCATTGGTGTCAAGGTGGATGGGGCTTCCTTGGTGGCTCAGTAGTACAGAATCCACCTGGCAATTCAGGAGACACGAGTTTGATCCCTGATCTGGGAAGATGTCACGTGCCGTGGAGCAGCTAAGCCCGCGCGCTGCAGCTACTGAGACCTTGTGCCCTAGAGGCTGTGCTCCCCAACAAAAGAAGGCACAGCAGAGAGAAGCCTGCGCGCTGCAACAAACAGTAGCCCCCGCTTGCCGCAGCTAGAGAAAAGCCTGCACAGCAACAAATGCCCAGCATAGTCAAAAATAAATAATTTATTTTAAAGATACTCTGGACGTGTGAGATAATTCTGCTGTGCTGTGCTTAGTTGCTCAGAAAGTCAGACTCTTTGCTACCCCATGGACTGTGGCCTGCCAGGCTCCTCTGTCCATGGGATTTTCCAGGCAAGAATACCGGAGTGGGTAAGATAATTCTAATGTGGTCCACTCTACCTTTAAAGTTCTAGGACTTAGTTACTCTAAAGGTACATTGGAGTATGCATATAAAAGGCCTTCAGTATTAGGAAAAGGTATTTAAACTACTTATTGATTTATTCAATAGATATTTATTGAATGTTTTCTGTGTGTCAGGCATTGCTCAAGGTAGATTTCAGGGAAATAACAGTGAATAAGAAAAGTCTTGTTCACCGTATGAGAGCTTATATTCTAACAGGGAGGAGGCCAACAATAAAGAAACAGCTATAGCAATGTAAGGTGGCAATATGGACTATTAAAATTAAAACAATAGAAAACTAAAAATTGGGGATTGAGAATGAAAGGAGTGAGGTGCTCTCTACAAAGGCTGGGAGGGAAGGCCTCTAGAGGAAGTCAAAGAGAGTTAGAGCAGAGAGCCAGATGCACAGAGTCAGACAGGACTGAAGTGACTTAGCACACAGCACTCACATCACAGAAGGTGAAATTTGGGGTCTGGGGAAGGGAGGCCATGGAGATGGAGAGCCTTAGTCTGATTGCAGGAATGAGCACAGAAGGTTCCTGTTCTCCTGTTGTGGAAAGGAACAGCCAAATTCCTGTTAAAGATTCCTGCTCGGTATGTCCCTCTTCCCTTAAGCTAATTTTCTCTGCAATTCTGCAGCAGTGCAAACTCAATGACTAACCCATGATTTAGTTCCATAGGGCTTCCCTGGTGGCTCAGAAGGTATAAAGAATCAGCCTTCAATGTAGGAGATCTGAATTTGATCCTTGGGTCAGAAAGATCCCCTGGAGAAGGGAATGGCTACCCACTCCAGTATTCTTGCCTGGAGAATCCCATGGACAGAAGAGCCTGGTGGGTTACAGTCCATGGGGTCGCAAAGAGTCAGACACAACTCTGACTGAGCAACTAACACTTTCACTTAAGTTCCACGAGTGTTTGATTTCTCCTTCATCTTATCTGTGATCCAGCAGTGGAAGGCTATTTGTATGTTTTGTATGTTCTTAGTGGGAAGGGAGGGTTCTGCTTTGCTTGCTTCTGAGCGGGGCAGCATGGATGGTGAGGTGAGCCCAACACTACTGAGGTGGAGAGTGATGCTGTAGGGCTATTGTACCACCACTGGGAGAAGGCTGGGGGAAGCGGAAGCAGAGGGGCAAAGCCTTGGCCTGCCTGTCTCTGGATCCCACATCTGTGGAGAGCTTTATAAACAGAGTCACTTTCTGTCTGGACTAGCCTAACTGAAGGCAGGTACACATTTAGATGACTGCCCCACCTGTTTCCATCCACCAGTTTGTCTGCTAAATTGAAGCACGTTTGTTAAATACGTATTAAATTGTTCTTGTGTGTGCTCAGTCTTGTCCAACTCTTCACGATCCCACGGACTGTAGCCCTTCAGGCTCCTCTGTCCATGGTATTTCAGCCCCCCCACCCCCCACCCCTGCCCCCGCAAGAATACTGGAATGGGTTGCCATTTTTTTCTTCAGGGGATATTCCTGATCCAGGGATCGAATTCTTGTCTCCTGTGTCTCTTGCATTGGCAGTGAGCTCATTTACTAGTGAGCCACCTAGGAAGCCCTTTAAAATGTTCTTACAGTCAAGTTTATTGGGCAATCATTTCCTTGTCTTTGTCAGAAGGATGGCAGTGGTTCACAGAATTTCTGGGAGCAGTGGCAGCAACACGTGGACCAAGTAGGAATAGTAGTATCAGTGAGACACCAAGGTGGCTTCTACCAAAGTGGTAGCAGTGATGGAGAAAGTGGATGTGTCTGGAATATGTTTTGCAGTAGAATCAATAAAGACTTGTTTCTTGATTGGGTAGGGTTGGGCTATTATTAATGGGGGAAATAAGAATACTTAAACTGATGAGGTTTTTGCCATAAACAACTGGGGGATCATGGTTCCATTTATTGAGACTAGAAGGACTTTGGCAGAAATGACTTTGGCAGAAAAAATAAATTAAAAAAAATTATCCTTTGGGGACTTCTCTGGGGGTCCAGTGGTTAGGGCTCCACACTTCCAATGCAGGGGCAAGGGTTCAATCCCTGATCTGGGAACAAAGATCCTCCTATGCTGAGCAGTGCAGCCAAAAGTTAAAAAGAAGAAGAAGAAGAATTCCACTTTGGAGATGTTAAGTGTGAGAGGTCTATAACCCTTTTATGGCAGTCAGATGTACACTAGGGGAGTTCAGGACAGGAGATTCAAAGCTGAAAAATAAAGTTTCCAAATATCCAATTTCTTTCTCAGGTGTTAGGTTAAGGTAAGGAGGGGGAGGAAATCCTTCTTGGCTTCAGAGAAATGAGTTCAGTTCAGTTGCTCAGTCGTGTCTGACTCTTTGCGACCCCATAAATTGCAGCACGCCAGGCCTCCCTTCTGCTGCTGCTGCTGCTACTGTCACTTCAGTTGTGTCCAACTCTGTGTGACCCCATAGACATCAGCCCACCAGGCTCTCCTGCCCCTGGGATTCTCCAGGCAAGAACACTGTGTCCATCACCAACTCCCGGAGTTCACTCAGACTCACGTCCATCGAGTTAGTGATGCCATCCAGCCATCTCATCCTCTGTCGTCCCCTTCTCCTCCTGCCCCCAATCCCTCCCAGCATCAGAGTCTTTTCCAATGAGTCAACTCTTCGCATGAGGTGGCCAAAGTACTGGAGCTTCAGCTTTAGCATCATTCCTTCCAAAGAAATCCCAGGGCTGATCTCCTTCAGAATGGACTGGTTGGATCTCCTTGCAGTCCAAGGGACTCTCAAGAGTCTTCTCCAACACCACAGTTCAAAAGCATCAATTCTTTGGTGCTCAGCCTTCTTCACAGTCCAACTCTCACATCCATACATGACCACAGGAAAAACCATAGCCTTGACTAGGCGGACCTTTGTTGGCAAAGTAATGTCTCTGCTTTTGAATATGCTATCTAGGTTGGTCATAACTTTCCTTCCAAGGAGTAAGCATCTTAATTTCATGGCTGCAGTCACCATCTGCAGTGATTGGTCAGGGGCAGCAGCTGAGAGGAGCTACCCCCTGTCCGAGGTCAGGGGCGGAGGCCGGGAGGAGCTACCCGACGCCCCTACATCTGAGGCCAGGGGCGGCGGCTGGAAGAACCAACCAGTGGCTGCGCGGTCGCAGGAGGGCCTAGAGGAGCTATCCCACGTTGAAGGTCAGGAAGGGCAGCGGTGAGGAGATACCCCTCGTCCAAAGGTAAGGAGCAGCGGCTGCGCTTTGCTGGAGCAGCCGTGAAGAGATACCCCACGCCCAAGGTAAGAGAAACCCAAGTAAGACGGTAGGTGTTGCAAGAGGGCATCAGAGGGCAGACACACTGAAACCATACTCACAGAAAACTAGTCAATCTAATCACACTAGGACCACAGCCTTGTCTAACTCAGTGAAACTAAGCCAGGCCCGTGGGGCCACCCAAGACGGGTGGGTCATGGTGGAGAGGGCTGACAGAATGTGGTCCACTGGAGAAGGGAATGGCAAACCACTTCAGTATTCTTGCCTTGAGAACCCCATGAACAGTATGAAAAGGCAAAATGATAGGATGCTGAAAGAGGAACTCCCCAGGTCAGTAGGTGCCCAATATGCTACTGGAGATCAGTGGAGAAATAACTCCAAACAGAATGAAGGGATGGAGCCAGAGCAAAAACAGTACCCAGCTGTGGAGTGACTGGTGATAGAAGCAAGGTCCAATGCTATAAAGAGCAATATTGCATAGGAACCTGGAATGTCAGGTCCATGAATCAAGGCAAATTGGAAGTGGTCAAACAAGAAATGGCAAGAGTGAATGTCAACATTCTAGGAATCAGTGAACTAAAGTGGACTGGAATGGGTGAATTTAACTCAGGTGACCATTGTATCTACTACTGTGGGCAGGAATCCCTCAGAAGAAATGGAGTAGCCATCATGGTCAACAAAAGAGTCCGAAATGCAGCACTTAGATGCAATCTCAAACATGACAGAATGATCTCTGTTCGTTTCCAAGAGAAATGAGTAACTAGTGTCTATTTGTTAATTTATATTTTCATTTGTTCCTTGAATATCTGAGTCCTTTTCAATGCTATTGTGTTGAATTCTATGGTTACAAGGGTAATTAGATGAGCAAAAATAGATACAATCACTGCCTTCACTGAACATGACACCTAGAACAGCACTGTGCAACATAATCTGAGTTTCTTACATAAGCTTAAATTTTCTAGTAGCCACATTAAAAATGTAAAAAGAAATAGAAGAAATTAACTTTAATAATATATGTTATTTAATCCAATATGTCCTCAAGGAAATGGCAACCCAGTCCAGTATTCTTGCTTGGAAAGTCCCATGGACAGACTGTAGCCTGGCGGGCTACAGTCCATGGGGTTGCAAAAAGTTGGACATGACCAAGTGGCTGAGCATGCATTGTCATTTCAACACGTAATCAATATCAGAACTATTAATGAGATATTTTACTGTTTTCATTAGGTGTTCAAAATCCATTGTGTATTTTTCCCATTCAGCTCATCTCAGTTCCGACTAATCACGTTTCAAGCACTCAGTAGTCACGTGTGGCTGGTGGACAGCTCAGATCTAGAGGGTGTTGTACACCTTTGCCCATTGATATGCAAACCCCATCCTTCTGCCTACTGATCATTTCAGGATATTGGGGCCATCTGGAGCTCCAGGATGTTGTAAAATAGCAAAAAAAAAAAAAAAAAAGTGGACCCTCTGAGGATCATGGCCCCTGAGCAAAGCCATCAGTTCATGCTGCCTAAAGTAAGGAATTCGCCTGTAATGCAGGAGACTTGCTGGAGGCACAGATTTGATCCTTGGGTCGGGAAGATCCCCTAGAGAAGGAAATGGCGGCCCACTCCAGTATTATTGCCTGGAAAATCCCAGGGACAGAGGAGCCTGGTGGGCCACAGTCCACAGGGTCACCAGAGTTGGACATGACTGAGCAGCTAAATAACAAAGGGCCGGCAGTGGCAGCCTGATAACACTGGTACTGTCGTTCCACATACTGGTATCCAGCTGTGCCCAGCCACACCTAGATTAATTAGTAACCCACCGGAGGATAATTGCTGTGTGCTCTTAAAATGGCAGCATGCGAAGTAAATCAGAAAAAGAAAAACAAATATCATGTATTAACGCATATATATGGAATCTAGAAAAAATGGTACTTGTGAACCTGTTTGCAGGTCAGGAATGGAGACACACACATAGAGAACAGACCTGTGGACACAGTGGGGGAGGGAGGAGGTGGGATGAATTGAGAGAGTAGTATTGAAACATACACATTATCATATGTAAAATAGACAGCTAATGGAAGCTGTTGTATAACACAGGGAGGTCAATGCGGTACTCTGTGACAACCTAGAGGGTGGATGGGCTGGCAGGGAAGGTTCAAGAGGGAGGGGACATATGCATATGTATCGCTGATTCACATTTTCATATAGCAGAAGCCAACACAACATTATAAAGCAATTATCCTCCAATTAAAAATAAATTTTTAAAAATGTAAATAAAATAAAATGGCAACATTGACATTATGGTAAATATGTTTACTGGCAAGGTTAAAAAAAAAAAGTCAGTTTTCAGTAAATCAAGCTATCTCAACCCCAGTCTCCATGGACCATCTCCCTTGTCATGTGTCCCTGACACGCGGTGGTGACTCCATTAGGTGGTATTTCTCCTCTGAACCCCAGCACGTGGCCATGCAGGGCTCAGTGTGTGTTCAGCAGGCGAACGCCGGAAAGGTAAGCTTGTTCTGTGACTCAGGCAATGAAAGCATGTAGGATTGTTTTCTAAATCGGTTATTTCTTCAAATGACAGATACAGGCAAAGACGAATGCCTTCTCTGACATCTTCCTCTCAGGAGGTATCAACACAGGTATTTCTTTAATAAGCATGCCTCACAGCTGGTTGCCTCTTCCCTATCACATGCAGTTCTGCAGCTTCTGAAACCCAAGAGAGGTGCTGAAGCTCAAACAGAGAGACAGGCTTCATGGGGAGGACTGCTGCTTAGGAAAAGCACTTCTCCTTACTGAAGGCTGCCCGTGCAGACATGCCTGAGGCAGTGGCCATTTCCCTGCTTAAGTTTTCCCCTGAACATTCCATGTCTCAGGACAGATCCAGCCCAGTGTGGGCAAACGCGTTGAAAATTACTCAGGCGTTTCTTTTTTTTTTTTGTCTTTTTGGTTCATCTGCTGTTTCACTAGAATCTGAACACTAGTTCCGCACCTTCCCCCCCACCACCACCCTCCTGCCAGCTTCCTAAACCTGAAGATGTGGCTCGAAGGGGCATCAGCAACAAAAGACTGAGAAAGGCTGTGATAAGCCCAGTCCTTCGAGAAGCGGCCTCCAGGGACTGATCAAGGAGCCAGAGGAAGTGGGCCTGCCATCAGTCTTGAGTAAAAGAGAAGGAGGAAGATGGGATAAATTCTTCAAATGAAGGAACGCTGGGCAAGGTCAAAGGGAGCCTGAGACAGAACCACCAGCCAGCCAGAGGAGTTCCACGTCTCCCAGGAAGGGCCTGTTCCTAGGGCCCCTGCCACCCTCAGTCATTGGCAGGGAGCTGCCTGTAGGGCGGTTGGCCTCAACCAAGGCAGAGAGAGAGATCAGAGCAGCAGCTGGTAACCCGGACCAGCGATGCCTCTGGTCACTGGAGGTCTGGGAGGTGCACCCCGTGACCGCTTCCAGGGCCAGGTCCAGTTTCTCTCATGAACAAGCTGTGTGGGCCCTGCTTGGTTCATACATGGAGCAAGCGCCACATGATACGGGGGGCTATCCCTGGAGCCGGCGCTGAGGTCCCAGGTCAAGTTCCCGACCATCACTTATTAGCTATGTGATCTTAGAGGGGTCACCGGGCCTCTCTGAGCCTGGGCTTCTTGATTTTAAACCAATACCTGTCTTGCAGGGTTGTGGTTAAGGAAATGAGTGTGTGTGGGTGAGAGTGCTTTGTATGTTGATACAAATGCTGAATGTCCGTGTCATAATAAAATCAATAACGTGCAGTCATTAAAGACTAATGACAGGAAGTCTGGAATTTTGCTCTAAGGAAAGTCTGTGGCAATGAGAGAGACTTGCCCACCTTTGTGGTTACGTTTGTGGAGCATAGCTCGCTAGCCCAGTATGCAGGCTCCACAGAGTCCCCATCACTTAATGGATGCCAGTCCCTAGACTACGTTCTAGGCAGATATTTATGAAAATTTGAAAATGCACAAAGACTGGGGAAGATGATGAGTGTTCTCAGAAAGGCCTAACATTGTACAGAAGGTGGCTCTTCTGCAGCTCCTGAGTAATTCACGGTGGAGGCTAATTCACCGTGAGTCACTGGTAGCTGCCTACTGCTTCCTTGCTTTCTTTCCTCTCTGCCATCTAAGATGAGGAAGACGCTGGGGACAAAAAAGCTGTCTGAGTGAAAGGTCATCTGGCATTTTTATCCTAGGGCAACATAGATATTTGAAAGGCTGGGGCGCTACCTCTTAGAGCCCCCAGGGTGAGAGCACAGGCATAAGCGGTGGCTAAGAGGTCTCTCTAGAGACTCGGATTCCAGGGCAGACTTGTTCACTGTGAAGGATTCTAGAAGATGGGGAGAGAGAAACTGGAAGAAAAGGCTGAAAATATTCTGTGGGTTTATCTCCAAATAGTTGAGGGATTCAGAACTGTATAGATTTTATTCTATGGAATAAAAAAAGCAGTGAAGTAGATCATCTGATATTGGAATCCAGGCTTCTAATGTTAGCTCTGTAAATCAAATTAGACATTGGACTGGTAGCAATCAGGTAGCCAAAGGTGGAGACTGAACTGCACCAAGTGATTCACATCATTAACAATTTATTAAACTATGAGGAAATAGGTGACCCCACCCGAGGATACTTCTAGACAGAAGACTCCCCAGTCAGGCTACTTGCTTCTCTGCTAATCTCCATGAAGGGTTTTGCCACCACCCAAAGATCAAAGGCAGTGGTTTCTCCTTCAAACACAGCCCTGAAGTTATGGCTTTCCCAACGTCTCTCTCCTGGCCACGCCACCTCTTCTAGTCCGTAGCAACCAACAGGCACAGCCAGCTCAAAGGGCACAGAAATAAACCAGACACCAACGGAGGGGGTCTGACTAAACCAGGGTTTCTGCCAGTGTGGCCCAAGGACCACCAGCATCAGAGTGACCTGCAGAGCTCACCAAGGAGGAGATTTCATCACCCCACCCAGACGTACTTATTCAGAACATCTGGGAGTGAAATGCAGAATCTGCATTCTTTCCCCACCAACACACACTAGTTTTCCCCAAGCCATTCTTTTGCACACCAGACTGTGAGATCCCATTAGATTATCACTAAGCTCTCAGATCAAAAATCCTATGGCTTCATGATCCTGACTTGAGAGCATTTATCTTATTTTTCAGTTATGTAAAATTTTAAAGTTCTTTTCCCCAAAGATATACTCTCTGGACTTTCTCTTTTAAGAGTCAGGGATCTATTTTTTTAAGTCTCAACAAAACATTCATAAAGTTATATATATATATATATATATATATATATATATATATATATATAGTATATTATAGGCAAGACCCTGTGTTTTGCATGGGAGATGGAAACACTCACTGGACAAAAATACATGAGGCACTCTGCCTTGAAGGTGTGTACAGGCTACTAGAGGAGCTAAGACTATGTGCAATCAACTTTGCTGCAAGATGGAGGGTCACCAGATCACAGGAGAAATAACACAAGAGGCCCTCTTCTGAGCGGTCAGTACCTGGCCTTGCCAGGAGTGAAATGTGCTGAATCTTAATTGTGGTGATACATATAAGTGGTAGAAACAAAGTTCTCCAAGGTTTGAGAGGAGAAAGATATCACAACCAACTAGGGCAACGAGGGGAGCTTCACAGACCAGCTGAGTGAACCCGTCAAGGAGAAGTAAGACTGCAGTGGGAAGAAGACATTCCCACGGAAGTAATGGTGTGAGAAAGGCATGGGGCAGGGAACTGTGAGATGCAGTCATAGAATGCAGAGGAGTTCAGTCTGGAGTGAGTGGAGATGGGTTTCATTGGACTTCATTGGAAAGATGGATAGTTCCCTCACGTCAAACCACTCTGAAACTTAAAGGCTTAAAACAACCACCACCATTTATTTTGCTCATGAATCTATAGCTTTTCTTTGTTCTACTCAATATCAGCTTAACCGGGGCTGGGGGGGTCCACTTTCATGAGGACTCGCTCGTGCGACTGGAGGGCTGGAGGTGGCTGACTCTTCTTCATGTGGCCTTCATGTGGCCATATAGCTTGGGCTTCCTCACAGCTATTGTGTGGCAAGAGTAAATGTCCCCACAGAACCAGGTGCAAGACACATGACCTTTTATGACATAGTTTGAGGAGTCATAGTATCACTTCTGCTGTGAGCACAAATGCAAAATAAAAGAGAGGAAACAGAGTATTCACCTCTCCATGAGAGGAGTGTCAGCGATTTTTATGAGAAGGGAATATTGGAAGGGAGATGTTATACCCAATTTTAGAAAATACATGTGAGAACAATCTCTAATGATGCATTAAATAGTAATAAAAAGCACTTTTAAAAAACACAGATGATTTTATTATATATATCATGACAGCCTTTCAAATAGGCAAAGCTATTACTGTTCTTGTTTTGCCGATGAGGAAGCAAAACTGAAAGAGCAGAAAGGTGGATTTGCCATGATTTCACAAAGTTTTAATTTCAGAGCCCCTCACTAGCACTGACACCATCTCCCGAGGCCCTTAAGGGTCCCAGAACTGTGTTCACTGGGTTTTTTAAGTTTCCAGAGAGAAGATAGCTTAACTGCAATTGGTTAAATCTACTGTGCTTTTCCACTTTAACCTCCTCTCCATCATTTCTAGTTGTCAGGTGTCGCTGGGATGATTATGAGCATTTTGGAGATTCTGTTAAGGGGAAAGTGAATTATGAATACACTTAGTTTTCGTGGAGTGGGATTTATAGATGTGGCTTTCAATAACTTCAACGTATAGTTATTACTGGGCTTCCCAAAGCAGATATGATTTCCAGTAATACTCCTAAGTCCAGGGCCAGAGGTCATACTGTGATATGACTGTGTCCTATGGTATCTAGAATTAGAATGAAAACACATGTGTGGTGGAGGAGAAAAAAAGTTCAAAACATACATAACTAGAAGCTAGTCTGTGGAGAATTCTTCCAATCAGAAAATAATTGTTGTACTTGCTCAAAGGTAGCACAGAATGCAAGGAAAGCAGAAAAACACTGTGATGCAAGTGTTTAGAGAGAAACTCTCTGAGAAGAAGACTGGAACTCAGAGCTACTGACAACCAAGAAAGTTAATGATGCTTTCCCAAGTGGCTAATGATGCTTCCCACTCTGGGGGCTTCCCAAGCAGCTCAGTGGTAAAGAATCTGCCTGCTAATGTAGAAGATGCAGGTTCAATCCCTGGGTCAGGAGGATCCCCTAGAGTAGTAAAAGGCAATCCAGTCCAGTATTCTTGCCGGGAAAAGTCCACAGATAGAGGGAAATTCCATGAACTGGCAGGCTAAAGTCCATGAGGTCACAAAGAGTTGGACACAACTGAGCAACTGAGCACATATACACACCATGGGTTCGAAAGAACTTGAAGAAAAATGAAGCTATCTGGTTGTTACCATGAAAGATGAACTCATAGAGAATAGGAACAGGGTCACAGTGATTATCAACTCATCAACAAAAAGCACCAGTAAAGTACCATTTCTCATGTTACAAGGATCCTGGAGTGTAGAGGATGGCCCTTAGTTACACATGCTGGATTAGACATGGCTGCTGACCTGTATGATGTAGGGTAGTGCAAAATGATGCTAACTCAGGCTAGCTTATTGGGTAAAACCAACAACAAAAGGGAAATAAAACATTACTTATATGATTCAGTTACTGTACTTTCATTATTCATTGGCACATAGTTTTGTTACTTGAATGGGATGTAGGTAGCATGTTTGGGAAGAGGAAAAATGGGAAATCATTGTGGAAGCCTTATGCTTAACCATGACAGGAATTGGAGAAATCCAACCACAGAGGCTTTGTGGAGGAAATAGGATTCTAAGATTCACGGACAAAATGGGCTAGGCAGGGAGGTTATTCCCAATGCATGCTCCAAATAACAGTTGGGTACAGCTCTTGATGCAATTATGGTGTAAAAGGTAAGGGAACTCTGAGTGTGCTTGAGAGGAGTGATCTGAATAACAATTGTTATCATTTTTTAGATACCTGCGTCAAAGCAGAAGAAAACAAATAAGCTAAAATAACATTCACTCCTGATGATGCCTTTGAATGAGAAACAATCTTTAGATGTGTTTGTTAACGGTCATAGGATCCAAGGCATCATCAGAAATGGTGAGGCTGGGCTCTAGTGAGGTTGATGAGTATGGCAGCCATAGCCAGATCTAAAGAAGAAGATGAGAGTTAATAGAAGTCAGAGTAGGACGGTGGCCGTGGCGATGGGACAAGGCAGCATGTCTGTGAAGAGATGAGCCATGGCAAGAGCTGGAGATGAATGGAAGCTCACCTGAGGATTACTGGTGGTATTGGCCTCTCCAAGAACAAAAAATAACCTCCTCTGTTTGCCCTTCTACTACCCCTAGCCACAACCTGGTTCTCTCTGTATATTTATGCCTAAAATCAATGGGCAGGTGCTATTCCCACCTGGCTCCTCCCAGTCTGGGTTCCACGCTGTCCCTGCACCAACTGCAGAATTCTTTTCCTAATCCCCTCAATCTTTTCTCCCCACAGGAGCCCTGGGCACAGTGGACCCTCT
Organism: Bos indicus; assembly: GCF_029378745.1. Taxonomy (NCBI): domain Eukaryota; kingdom Metazoa; phylum Chordata; class Mammalia; order Artiodactyla; family Bovidae; genus Bos; species Bos indicus. Next base: position 15,313,544 of record NC_091786.1, read on the forward strand.
TTCCTTTCGGAAAATCCCTCCCCTGACGCATGACTTCCATGACTTCCATGACCTCTGCTCCTTCCTTTCGTCTTTCTCTTTTTGTTTGTTTTAGGGATCAGTGACGGCTCCGCCCTTTTCTCACTTTCAGCTCCTGTTTATTTTGGTGCCATTATCCTCAAGTCATGATGTCTCTGCAGGAGTCTTTTTAGTCTCTTGTTCATTTTGTAGTGTTGGTTTAGTTAATGTTTCGTTGTTAAGTAGTGTCCAACTGTTTTGTGACCCCGAGGACTGTAGCCAGCCAGGCTCCTCTGTCCACCGGATTTACCAGCAGGAATACTGGAGTGAGTTGCCATTTCCTCCTCCGGGGATCCTCTGACCCAGGGACTGAATGCTAGTCTCCTGCATTGCAGGCAGATTCTTAACTGCTGAGCCATCAGGGAAGCCCCCCTTACATCTTTCAGTGACTCCTTTCTCATATCATGTCAGTTGTGGGGACCCCCAGGTGTCAATCCTAGACCTCTGGTCTGCTGTCTTCATACTGAACTCTTGTTCATTTTTACTTTTCAAAAAATGCACTTATTACAATAATCTCCAAATCTACATTTCCAGGGTCAACCTTTTAACCAAAGCTTGTATTACACACTCCTTGATGTATTATCATCATTTTAAACTCAAAACATCCAAAATTTACCTTCTCCTCTATCTACCAATACTAACTCCCTCTGTCACTTCCTAATTTCTGGCCATGTTATCACACTCAAATTCTCCTAAATTTGTGCTTTGGGGTTTTTGTTTTCCTTTGTCCCTTACATCAGTCACCAAGTCCTGCAGGTTCATCTCTGCCATGTGTATAAATTCATACCTGTCTCAGCTTATCCCAAGAAGTCCAAGCTGTCTCATTATATCTCTCCAGGGAACAGATCAGTAGCTGTTTTTCCCTTCATCATCTGCTTTAAATGCTGTTTGAGTAGCAATGGGAGTAGTACCATATACTACTAAACACTTACTGCTTTGTCAAGTACTTTAGTAGAAGGTTTAAATACATCACCTCATTTAAGCCTTCCAACCCTATGAACTGATACTACTGCTGTTATGCAAGTAGCTTAATGTAGAAAGTTGATAATATTTTACAGAAATGTCAAAGGTAGATTTGAAAGTTAAAAAAAAATGACCAATATGACGTCGGTTATGTAAAGAGAAAAGGTTATTCTTAAGCCATAGCATGCAGGATATGAGTTAGAAATAAAGCTAGAGCTCTTTGTCTATGGCAGAGAAAATTGCAGAATCTCCTCCTGGAAGGCAGAAGGACTTAACTTAAAGTCATCAGACCAATAACCATGTTTTCTCTCTGAGAGTCCTCAGGTAACAGAAAAGATGTTTCAGGTCCAAATACAGGGAATTTTATGTTAGAAAGGTGCCATCTAATTTAATCCCCATTAAAAAATTAAAAGAAAGTAAAGTCTTGAAGCAGTAAAATGATTTGTTCAATGTCACAGTCTAATTCTACTCCATGAAGCAGTATTAGCAATCCTATGGGTGTGTTGAAATTGAGGCTACTTGGATGCAAAATATCATGAGCACTTTGACAAAATGGGTGGTAGGAAGTAAGAACAGAGGAATTGGGGGTCATCAGGGGTAAAGAAAGCATCTATATTCAGGTCGGTGAGCCTTGGGACTGGGGGACGAGGCAGCCTTCGTGTGCTCAGGAGCCAAGGGAATGAAGCACTGTCCCTGACATCTGTTTGTGGCAGGAAATGACACTATGGGTCAGTCCAAACCCAGAGATGGGGCGGGCTGGCTGCCAAGGTCCCTGACAACTGAACTGGGATTCTGAGTAAGGCTGGCCTCCCCACAGCCTAGAGATCAGACAGGGCAACCGATCAGATGCAAGCAGGGAGTGTTTAGCTAGAGATGGACGCAGGGAGAGAGGGCTTCGGACTAGGTGAGCACTCTGGATGCTTCTGGAAGCTGCCAGGTCTTACATAAGGTCCTTCTGGGAGTCAGTCGAGCCAAGAAATTGTGGCCAGGCTGCGGGACCCAGTCTGGACTAGTGGCTTACCCTCAAGCCCCCTAGGTATGTGAGGAGGGGTGGAGATACTCATGTCTTGCATCTGTGGCATCCAGGACTGAGTCTGGGGCTGGTGGGAATGAGAAGATGTAACTGGGAGCAGATTAGAAAGCATGGCTCCTGGAAGCAGGGTAGATTATGTGGGAATGTGGTGGATCAGGAGAATACGAATAACAGGCCCAGCAGCCTGGGTCTCCCAAAGGTCCTAGGTTGGTCCTCTGAAGACCTGGAACCTCAGCTCAGCTTTCTCACTCACTGGTTGTGTGCCCCTGGCAAATGATTTGTATCTCTAGGTTGTGGCTTCTTCCTTTTAAGGGAGGAACTAATACAGCTGATAAGCAGAGGCACCGAATCTTATGAGCTTGTGCAGATGGTGGAGATACTGGGGCATCAAGGGTCTGGGAACAGGAAGTGCTCCTGGAACTGGAAGGTGCTGGGCAATTGGCAGCTGTCGCCCTTCTCAGTCACCTCTTCCCTGGGGCCCCTAACCCATTCTTCCAGATTTTCCCTCACTGGCCAGTGATCCATTCTCTCTTCATAGGATCAAGTCCAGAGTTGGACAAAGGCCATGAAGGAAGGACTGTCTGCCTAAATAGCGTTACTCCCTGTACCCATTCAGGCAACACCACTACCAGTGAACAGTCCTTGAATCCTTCTTCGCTGCCAGATTCCACATAGCTGCTTTGTATTCCCAACCCCTCCCCCAACAACTCTATAGCAGAGTTTCTCTAAGCAGCCGCAGTTTATAGATGAAGTCACTGAGGCCCACAGAAGTTACAAACCAGTGGTGGGATCAGAATTCTGTGGACACAGCTGGGGAAGGAGAGGGTATGATGAATTGAGAGATACAGGAAAAACCGCTACAATATTGTAAAGTAAAGAAAGTGAAAGGGAAGTCTCCCAGTCGTGTCCGACTCTTTGTGACCCCATGGACTGTAGCTACCAGGCTCCTCCATCCATGGGATTCTCCAGGCAAGAATACTCGAGTGGGTTGCCATTTCCTTCTCCAGGAGTTCTTCCCAACCAGGGATTGAAGACCCAGGGATTGAACCTGGGTCTCCCAAATTGTAGGCAGACTCTTTACCATCTGAGCCACCAGGGAAGTCATTGTAAAGTAATTAGCCTGCAATTAAAATAAATAAATTTTTTAAAAAAGAATATACATTACCATATGAAACAGATAGCCAGTAGGAATTTGCTGTATGATGCAGGGAGCTCAAATCCAGGGCTCTGTGACAACCTACAGGGGTGGGATGGGGTGGAAGCTGGGAAGGAGGTTCAAGAGGGAGGGGACATATGTATACCTATGGCTGATTCATGGTGATGTATGGTAGAAACCAACACAATATTGTGAATCAGTAATCCTCCAATTAAAAAGAAATAAATTAAATTAATTTTTTAAAACCAGCAAAAAAAAAAATTTGAACTCAGACAGCCTCTGCCTTTTAACCACCAAACCACTAGTCTTTCCTAGACAAGGCAGGTAAAACATGAACAAGTAGAAATAGAGAGTAGAAAAGGAATTTTCATTGGTAACAACTGATAACTAGAGATTTGGGGAAAGAAATATGAAAAGAATTGAAATGGAGAAGAAAAATATCAGGATTTCGGGGAAAATACAGAGACCAAAATTTGTCTTGAGAATAAGATGAAAATGAAGCCATCAAAGCTGGTTTTATTCATGTATCACAGACTTATAAATTAAACATTCACTGAATAGCCAGAATTAAACATGATATCGGCATTTAGAGAATTCATAGCCTAAAATCCAGATGGTCATACGTCTCCAAAATATAGTTTAACAACAAGAGAGATTTCTGACAGAGTGTGGAAAGTGCTGCCTAAAACCTTTGGCCTAGATCCGTAGGCCAAAGTTACAGAAGGTTACAGAATTGCAGAAGGTGGTGGAGGCAAGAGTGGGGAGGTTCTTGATATTATCAGCAAGAAAGTCAAGTAAATTCTATTTATTCAAGTCAAGCTCTTTCCCCTCATCCCAGCCATATCAGACGAGAAAGAACAAACTTAGGGTCAATTATTTGGAAGCGGAGAGAGGACAGTCCAGTGCTTAAGACTTCAGCTTCCAATGCAGGGGGTGTGGGTTTAATCTTTGGTCGGGAAGCTAAGATCCTCGACGTGCCACAGCCAACTGAACGGAAACATAAAACAGAAGCCACGTTGCAACGAACTCAATGAAGTCTTTAAAATGGTCCACACACAAAGTTGTAGAAAAGAAAACTCTGCTTAGGAAGAAAACGTTTTCTCTCCACAGTTAATTTTCTCTCTACAGTTAATCAGAATAACTAAATCATTCTGATAATAATCAGAAATAATTGCCTGATAATCCATCTCAGTGATCCAAAGTCACTAACATTTGTTTTCTTAGAAGAAAAATTTTATTGGAATATGGTTGCTTTACAATGTTGGGTTAGTTTCTACTGTACAACAAAGTGAATCAGCGATATGTATACATATGTCCCCTCTTTTTTGGATTTCCTTCCCATTCAGGTCACCACAGAGCACTGAGCAGAGTTCCCTGTGCTATACAGTAGGTTCTCATTAGTGATCTATTTTATACATTTTTCCAGGCGTTAAACCATTCTTTCTATTTTTTGGTTGCAAATGTGGTGGATTTACTTATTTTCCTCTGATGCAAAACCAAAGATTCGACTACGGCACAGAGACCGATGTGTTAAAAAGTCACGAAGAAGTGTGAGACCCGCAGCATGTGATGTACAAGCTGGAGGGCCACTGACACTACACTGATGCCGAGGAACACACCTAAAATAACACTTCAGAACACAGTGGCACCAATGTGACAGCTGCCAGGTACGCCTTCAAGCACCTCCCTTAGGATGGACTTACAATCTCTACACTTTGGTATGGGCAAGATTACAATTCTTTGGAAGAATACAGAGTTTACACTTTTCAAAGCTCATAGAAGAATTTTAAGGCCAAGACACAGTGGGGTTCATTTCTCTTAACTCCCAGGGACAAAGCTGGTACATTGCTCAAAACCGCATTAAGCTTCTTCATTCAAATCCCACCCCAAACTTGTGACTTCCTACATTGAAGTTCCTCCCATCAATTCAAGTAGATCAGGTCAATTTGACCCCTGGGCAAAGTGTCTGAGTATGACCCAGTCCAATCAGCCTGGCCAAACTTACTTTAGCAGATAAAAAAACTTCTATAAGTCACTTTGTATATATCAGTGATGATAAAGTGTATTTATCACTTTGTATTTATCAGTCAAACGGGTATTGTTAACTACCAGTCATCCAATTGACGTTTGGTGAAATTTCAATCTTCCTCTAACCTTCTGGGGGATAGAATCTCCAAATTCAACACCATGGTTCATGTAAGTGTGGAGCTGGAAGCCTGTAATCCAGGGCAAAATTATTCTGCAACAGTTTGGACAAAACTGTGTTGAAATTTATCTAATGGTCAGTAAGCCGGCCCTCAAAGACTAACACAGCCAAGTTACAAACGGTTCAGAAAAATCTGTATCAACATTACTGCCAAAACTAGAACAATCCCACTTATAGGAGACCTTCAAATTCTCACTCTTCTTTCCTGTGTTCAATATCAATATAGTATCAAGAGTCAGTTTCAACCCTTCAGCCAACTTATTCTATAAAGAAGTCTCTGTCCTGAGAAATTTTTCATTTTAGAGTGTAAGTAAGCCCATAGGTAGGCTTTCCAGGTGGCTCAGTGGTAAAGAATGGCGCCTGCCAATGCAGGAGATGCAGGAGATGAGGTTCAACCCCTGGGCCGGGAAGATCCCCTGGTGAAGGAAACCCACTCCAGTATTCTTAACAAATATTTTAAACATAATTTTATTTATTTATTTATCTGGGCTGTCTGGGTCCTCACTGCTATGTGGGTTTTTTCTCTAGTCATGGGGTGTGTGGGTTTCTTACTGTGGTGGTTTCTCTTGTTGCAGAGTATGAGCTCTAGCGTGCTTGGATTTCAGTAGCTGCAGCACGTGGGCTCAATACCTGTGGCTCCTGGGTTCTAGAGCACAGTTGCTCCTCAACATGTGGGATCTTCCCAGATCAGGGATTGAATCCATGTCTCCTGCATTGGCAGGTGGATTCTTTAGCACTGAGCCACTAGGGAAGCCCCACTCCAGAATTCTTCCTGGGAGAATCCCACAGACAAAGGAGCATGGTGGGCTATAGTACATGAGATGGCAAAGAGTCTGACGCGACTGAGCATACGCACATACACAAGCCCATAGTTGCTGATCTTATATTTGGTTTCTAGCTTTTCTGATGCTTTTCCTGCATCAGTGTGAGCATGACCAGAAGGAGAAAAGTCCCCTCCATTACAAAACTTGTCTCTCATATATATTCAACTATACCAAACCCATATCCTCTGATGAAGACATGCATCCTTGGCAGCTTTTCCTGGGTCACAGTAAATCAGTGTGTTATACATACTTCCAACCAGAGGGCCTGTCTCCATTCTGCAGGGGCATCCTCAATGTTAAACCATTCTTGCATTCTTGAAATAGTCCAATATAGTCATATTGCATTCACTAGACATTACTGAATTTGTTTTGCTAATAGTTGATTTAATTTTTTTTTTTTACAATTTTATACAACATTATGTTGTATTCCCTGTAATTTTCTTATCTTATAATGTTCTCGACAGGTTTTGGTATCAATATAACACTGGCCTCAGAAAACAAGATGGAAAATGTTATTTAAAGGATAATTCTTAATTTTTATACATGGAGGGATCTTCAAATGCTCTTTTTTAGCATTTATTTCTAATACAATTCCACTTCTGCCAGACAGGAAACTTTATGTAATTTCAGTCCTTTGATATGGGTTGAGATTTTTTATTAAAACCCAACATCTGGTAATTTTTTATAAAGATTTCAAGTATACTTCAAAAAATTAAATTTGCAGTGTTAGAGGAAATATCCTTTGCATATCAGTTAGGTCAAATTTGTTAATTTCAGGTTCAAATCTATATTTTTCTTCTCCTTAATGAGAAAGGTATGTTAAAATTTCACACTATAGCTGTAGACTTATCTATTTCTCCCAGCAATTAGGTTAATTTTTGCCTCATACATTTTAAGGCTAAGTTACTAAATGTATGCAAAATTTTTAAGTACATAGTGCTGTAGAACACAAATCTGGTATATGAAAACTGAAAACCAGGTCTAGAAAGGCTGTGTTCATCAGTTCACTCAATCATGTCTGACTCTTTGTGATCCCGTGGACTGCAGCACACCAAGCTTCCCTGTCTGTCATCAACTCCCAGACCTTACTCAAACTCATGTCCATCGAGTCAGTGATGCCATCCAACCATCTCATCCTCTGTCGTACCCTTCTCCTCCTGCCTTCAATCTTTCCCAGCCTTAGGGTCTTTTCCAATGAGTCAGTTCTTCACATCAGGTGTCCAAAGTTTTGGAGTTTCAGTTTCAGCATCAGTCCTTCCAATGAATATTCAGGGTTGATTTCCTTTAGGATGGACTGGTTGGATCTCCTTGCAGTCCAAGGGATTCTCAAGAGTCATCTCCAACACCACAGTTCAAAAGCATCAATTGTTCAGCGCTCAGCTTTCTTTATAGTCCTCTCACATCCATACATAACTACTGGAAAAACTATAGCTTTGACTAGACAGAGCTTTGTTGGCAAAGTAATGTCTCTGCTTTTTAATATGCTGTCTAGGTTGGTCATAGCTTTTCTTCCAAGGAGCAAGCATCTTTTAATTTCATGGCTGCAATCACCATCTGCACTGATTTTGGAGCCCAAGAAAATAAAGTCTGTCACTGTTTCCATTGTTTCCCATCTATTTGCCATGAAGTGATGGGACCGGATGCCATGATCCTAGTTTTCTGAATGTTGAGTTTTAAGCCAACTTTTTCACTCTCCTCTTTCACTTTCATCAAGAGGCCCTTCAATGTTCTTACAAGCCATTAAAATACGAAGCCAAAAGGTAAGTGAAAATGCATAGACTTCGCTCTCAAAATAGGATATATTTCTCTTAATCTCACTTTCTGACTCAGTGTCTCCTTTATGGGTTTCTTTTCATGAATTATGATGATATAGTTTGATGAAATCATCCAGTGGTTTGATCCAGAAACCCTCTCCTTGTTTTGAGCTATCTTGAGTTGGCTTGAAGAAAGGTATGAAATCCCCAAACAAATGAATTATCAGTTGTAATTTGTTTAATTAAAAACTAAATATATACCAGAAGAGATTAATGGATATCTGATGGGGTGCTGTAAAACCAAACAATACAAGAGTGTACTCTTTCTAAAAAGTTTGGAAATCTTTGCGTTATCTCAGTTCAGTTCAGTTCAGTTGCTCAGTCGTGTCCGACTCTGCGACCCCATGAATCACAGCACGCCAGGCCTCCGTCCCTCACCAACTCCCAGAGTTCACTCAGACTCACGTCCATCGAGTCAGTGATGCCATCCAGCCATCTCATCCTCTGTCATCCCCTTTTCCTCCTGCCCCCAATCCCTCCCAGCATCAGAGTCTTTTCCAATGAGTCAACTCTTCGCATGAGGTGGCCAAAGTACTGGAGCTTCAGCTTTAGCATCATTCCCTCCAAAGAACACCCAGGACTGATCTCCTTCAGAATGGACTGGTTGGATGGATCTCCTTGCAGTCCAAGGGACTCTCAGGAGTCTTCTCCAACACCACAGTTCAAAAGCATCAATTCTTTGGTGCTCAGCTTTCTTCACAGCCCAACTCTCACATCCATATATGACTACTGGAAAAACCATAGCCTTGACTAGACGGACTTTTGTTGGCAAAGTAATGTCTCTGCTTTTCAATATGCTATCTAGGTTGGTTGTAACTTTTCTTCCAAGGAGTAAGCGTCTTTTAATTTCATGGCTGCAGTCACCATCTGCAGTGCATTATCTCAAGTATATCTAAAAACACTAGTTTCCTTACATATGTCTCAAGGTCGTCTGAAGCTGTAACATATCAAAAAAAAAAAAAAAAAAAACGAACTGAGGAGGAAAGTCATGATTCCAGGATAAGTAACATAAACAGTTGTTCGATTTATGCTCTTTGCTTTTCATCAAGTGGAGTCCTCTGCCAGTTGTAAAGCTATTGTCTCTCGAGTTCCAGCTTACTTTCTGTATTTGGTCTTGTAACAGTGGGGCTGGGACTCCATACACATTTTTCTTTTCCCAGCTGGCTCCCTCTTGATGCCAGTAAGGAGCCCTAGAGGAAGCCAGGTGGGAGGGAAGAAGGAAAAGGATCTACTCCTTCTGGGGGCTTCCGGTGGGCTTCCTGTTTGCTTCCAGTTCTGATCTGCATCAGAAGCCTGGCTTCTCCACTGCAGCTGTGTTTTGTTTGGATGCAACAGTTTGCAGCTGTCCTAACATTTCAAGAACCTGCCTCATGGTCCCCTTCAGGCACACCAATACTAGGCACCAGGTATCTGGCCTCAGAGCCCAGACGTCTGCTCTGTGGGCCCCTTTTCTAAGCATCTAAGTTTTAAACATTCCAAAATCATCCCTTCACTGGAGCCCTAGGGGAATTGCTGCTTCCTGCACTTGCTGATTCAGTCTAGGAAGTGCGAAACCTTATTCTTCTATTTTTGCCTTGTTGGTTACTTTGATGGGTAGAATAATGATCCTCCAAAGATATTCGCATCCTAGTCCCCAACACCTGTGAATATGTTACCTTACACAACAAAAGGAACTTTGTAGTTAACTTAAGGACCTTGAGATGGGAAGATTATCCTGGACTATCATCTGTAATGTAAGCACAAGGGTTGATCCGAGAAAGAGGCAGGGAGGTCAGAGTCAGAGAAGGAGTCGTGAGAAAGGAAGCAGAGGTTGGAGTGATGTGAGGCCAGTGAGACAAGAAATGCAGGTGATCTCTCAAAGCTGGAAAAGACAAAGAAACACATTGTCCCCTGGAGCCTCCAGAAGAAACAATTCTGCTGACACCGTGATTTTAGTCCAGTGAAACTGATTTTGGACTTCTGACCTCCAAAACTATAAGGTAATAAATCTGTTGTCCTAAGCCACTCAATTTGTGGTAATTTGTTACAGTTGCAATAGGAAGCTACTATAGTTACCTAGTTAATAATGCTTTATATTAACTTGTCTGTTAAAATAACTGCTGTGATTTGTACCCCCTTGACTGGACTGATTCAAGTAGAATCTGTACATCTAGTTCTATATTGTTAAAGGGCTTAGAACTGCTCGATTAGTTTTTTAATAGGAATTCTCAGGTCTCAATTTTCCAAGTTTAACATTAGTTTGTGATGATATACCTAGCATTGAATTTTTGAAAAATGGTTTTCTTTTCCTATTGGTAAAATTTGACCTTCTTATCAAGGTGAACTTTATATCATAGACTCTAATATTAAAATACATGAACTAAATTAGAAATTATAACAAAGGACACACAAATATAAATTTGTAAGGTTGTCATGACAATCAGGAAATGAAAGTCTAAGGTCTGTGGTGCTCAGTATGGTTACTATCTGGGAAGCAGGGTGGAACACCTAGCCTGGCTGGGACCCAGAGTCTGGTTGATGATGAGATGAGCAAATGTTATTTATCTGAACCCAAAGGCATAATCCAGTGACTAGGAAGTCCAAGAAGACTGGGAGATAGAATTAGTGCAAATTCTAGGTAAGAATGAAGGAATGAAGGTATGTATAGTGATTCTGGTAACTGAGCTGAATCCAACATCCAGAAAATGCTCAGCGGATTAGAAGCAAGGTTGCCATCATGGTTATTAGTAGACAAATAGAGTTCATAGTCCAGAAGGGTATATAAAGGCAGTAATAAGCAAGTGGATCCCAAAAGGTCTCTGGAGAAGGAATTTAGATACATGAATATACGTAGTGTTCACTCTGATTTCTGTACCATCTGCCCCTCGTGAAAGGATATACAAGGGCTTCAAGTCAATTTAGGGGGTTCAAAATGTGTGTGTGTGTGTACACACATATAAAATGATTTACATGTATAAATATATAAAAATATATATACATATACATGTATATATGTATAAAGAGATTTACTTTAAGGAATCAGTTAACTGATTATGGAGACTGGCAAGTCCAAAATCTGCAGGATAGGTCAGCAACTTGGAGATGCAGGAAGAGCTGATACTGCAGTTCAAGTCGAAAGGCCATCCATCTGCTAGCAGAATTCCTTCCTACTTGAGGGAGATTAGTATTTGTTCTATTAAGACCTTCAACTGGTTGGATAAGACCCACCCACTTTATGGAGAGCTGTCTGCTTTACACAAAGTCCACCAATTTAGATGTAAATCTCATCAAAAAACATCTTCACAGAAACATCCAGACTAATGTCTGCCAAATATCTGGGCATCATGGCCCAGTCAAGCTGACATATGAAATTAACAGTCACAACCTTCTTGCCTAACTACCGAGGTAGAGGATATTACATTTTAAGATCAGAGGATATTAACATAATTTTTCTTTCTTCCCATACTCTGAAGATAACAGAACAACTTGAGAATTAAATCATATAGTACTGTCTTCAAACACAAGCTCTCAGCTTAAACTCAATTTTACTTTGTTTCAAGGCTTAAAAAATTATAATTATAGTAGAATATCACATATTTATAAAGGAATAATCTGGGAAACTTTTATATACTGTAATTGCAAAAACAAAAATCTTCCCCCTGGGGTGGCAGTGTTGAGAAGCCAAAGCTTCTATAAAGCACATGCATATTTTTTGTCTCAAGGAGAGGCAAATGTATGAAACATAAGACCACTGGTTACAATAGAGAGACAGAGAAGGAAGTGAGAATTCATAGCTGAAGCAAATGATATCCACCTGATTGCTTTCCATGTCATCAGCAAACATCTGAGTATCACTTAGTGTTTGGTGCCACACACACCTCCATAGCCCCTGAAGTTATTTTAGTCCTGGAGCACAGGACAATAATGTAAAATATAATTACATGTAATTGACTTATCTTCAGTACAACACTGAATCCACAAGAAAGAGAGAACAGATACTGATTAGATTGAAATGGAAAACTGAGTGTACATTTCTACTCTAGTGCGAATCACCCAGAAAAAACACCTTAAAAGAATGAATTAAAAAGACACATAAAATAACCACGACCAGAGAGTTTAAAACTTTGAGAAATTCATGAATGATAAAAAGCAGATGGGATCATATTAACTGAGGAAACCCTAATCCAGAACACAAATAGAAGGTAGCTTTGGGGTCAGGAGAGCTCCTGGCAGAATTCCAAACTCAGAGTCAAGGGATCAAGGAGCAGAAGTAACTGAGGAAAGAAGCAAGTGAACAATAGAGAGAGATGGGTCCCTCATCCTTTCTCCTCTTGTGAGGAGCAGAAGCATCAGCAGAGTTTATCACGTGCTTACAGCTGGACTCGTCAATGGGAGCACAGGATCTGAGCCACTGTCCCCAGAGAGATCTGAGATGTGTGTTAGATGTCCAAGGGCGATGTCATATAGGCTACTGCAAATCTGACTGTGGAACTCAGGAAAGGCAGGGGCTGAAGAGACAATTTGAAGTCACCATATCCATCTGTGTTCACGCTCAGTCGTGTCGGATTCTTTGTGACCCCATGGACGGTAGCCCACTGAGCTCCTCTGTCCATGGGATTTCCCAGGCATGGATACTGGAGTCAGTTGTCATTTCCTCCTCCAGGGGATCTTCCTGACCCAAGGATCAAACCTGCATCTCCTGTGTCTCCTGCATTGCAGGCGGATTTTTACCCACTTAAAGCCATGAGACTAGATGAGATCACCTAGGGAAAGAATATATACAAAGAAGAGGGACCAAGACTGAGCCCCAGGACACCTCAAAGTATGGAGATATGTGTGACTCTGAAACAACCAGTTAGTTATTTAACAATGTGAAAATATGAATGGCATGGGTCACGGATGGTTATGCAGAAGGGGGCTCGCCTGTATAGAACAGAACTAGAACATAATCTAATTCCCTAGCAAATCCAGGGCAGCCTGACTGGGAGCTATTTGAGGAGAAGAGACAGCCTGCTCATCTTTGTATATCTGAGCTTCCACACAATAGACACTTGATAAATGTTTAATGAATAAATCTGTAAATTTATAAATAAACTTTGCATTGTTTGGGGAGAATTCAGACCAAATTTCTAACCGTTGTTAACCATTTTTCTCCACCCACCTTGATGGTTGCTCTCCATTTTGGTCCCTTTGAAATCAATGTCTAGAAACATACCTTTTAGATTTAAAGGCCTTTAAATAATGAAAGCCCTCTTCATTTTTACCTATCTCAATATTAAATTAGCATTTTGTCTCTTTATTTCTAATTTTCCAGCTGCACTAATTTTATTTTTCCATCAAGATCTTTTTGAGAAAATTATGGGATAAGAAAATATTCCATCTATGGTCTCCTCCAAGGATGATGATGGAAGGTGATTATCTGAGAAGAGTTGTGACTACACTATTTAGTTACTTTCTCCCAAAAGAAGGCCTGGCCTCTTGGATGACCTCTGAGCTTGATTTCATTAAAGGAACCAGTAGGTTTCCTTATACTATTTTAATGAAACTGTAACAATACTCACATCCTTCCAGAATTCTAATGTCTATTTAGATTTCAATGGAAGAGTACTTGATTGTTTATTTATGTTAGTTATTGCTGATGGTGGGCTTCTCTGGTGGTTCAGACTGAAAAGAATCTGCCTGCAATGCAGGAGACCCAGATTCAATCCCAGGGTTGGGAAGATCCTCTGGAGAAGGGAGTGGCTACCCAATCCAGTACTCTTGCCTGGAGAATCCCATGGACAGAGGAACCTGGCGAGATACAGTCCACGGGGTCGCAAAGAGTCGGACACAACTGAGCAACTAACACAGACAGACAGACGCACACACATTGCTGATGGTAGCAGCCACCATTGCAAAGAGAGGGGATAAAACAGACCAGAAATATATGCAAAAGAAAAAATGTACTGTGGAATATTTCCATGCCAAAAAATACAGCTATACCTCAATTTTTTAGACATTCAGAGATTTCCATTTTACAAATTTATAACAATTCAACCCAATCCTCGTTCTTAGACAATAAATTTTCTCCAATCATAAACATCTGTTGCAGACAGTTTCAAACTCAGTTTGATTATTTTCTTGGGAAGGAGATTAGTAGTTTAAAGGACATGTGTCTGAAAGGGGTTTTGATAGATATTGCCAAATGACTCTTCAGAAGGGTTATTCCAGCTTAAATTCCCATTACCAGTGACCTCCTTTTCCACACTATTGCTGACTTAGGGCATTATGATTTTTTGAAATATTTGTCAATTATATGGGTGAAAAGGTAGCTAACTGTTCTATTTTTACATTTTTTGCTTACATTTTTCAGACTTTTATTAAGGTGCTATTTACCAAGCTGTTAAAGATGCAAGAAAGAAAACAGAATAAAGTGCCTTTTCTTTGTTCCAGGATGCCTTGTACAGCAGCTGGTTTTGCCCAACAGGCTTCCAAGGTTCTACTAAGTGCCCTGAGCAGTAAAGTGCTTACATAGCGAAGTGCCGACTTGGCTGAGAAACCGGAGACTGTGTCCCAAGTGTTCATCTTGCGTCAAAATCATGGCCTTTCACAAGATTGCAGAATGGTGTCTTAAGGATGAAGAAATATCTCTCATTTAAACAGACTTTATCTAATGATGAAAGGTTTTTGCTGTTGGGAATGAGTTGGATTGAAAAAACAACCCTGTAGAAAGCAGGATGTGAAAAGCAGTTCCAACAGCAAGAAGCTCTTTGCTTTGGGGGACAAAGGTCAATCAAGAGCCTAGTCTTCACATGTCCCCTCTCAGGATTTCATAGGAAATTGTATAACTCTGAGATTGATGAAAAGGTCGTCTTCTGCAGCACCTGTGGTCTGGGTTTGTGGTTCATTCTTGCCGTTTGTGTTACTGACATGAGAGGTGCAGGCTGTGGTTTCCCTGCCTCGGTCAGTAGCACAGTGGGATGAAGGCTTTGGGGTTTTAGAGGACTACAAGTTAGAGTCGATCATGGCTCCGAAAGCAGAAAATGGCATTCTATCATACAGTCAATGAAGTTCTTGGGTCTTCTCTAAAGGAACAGAGATTATTATATTGCCTAGGGCAAGAGCTTTCCTGGTGGCTCAGAGGTTAAAGCCTCTGCCTGCAACGTGGGAGACCTGGGTTCGATCCTGGGTCAGGAAGATCCCCTGGAGAAGGAAATGGCAACCCACTCCAGTATTCTTGCCTGGATAATCCCATGGACGGAGGAGCCTGGTGGGCTATAGTCCACGAGGTCGCAAAGAGTCGGACACTACTGAGTGACTTAACTTTTCCACTTTCATCTTTTTCTTTAAAAGGGGAGAAAAATCCACTTCCAATTCAGGTAGGATATTAAGGACTGCATAAAAGTGAATACAAGGCAATGGAGTGAAGACAAAATGCTGATGAAATACAGAAACCAAACCTATTGAAGTGTGGGAGAGGTATGGCATAATATTCAAGCTGCAACAAAAGCACTTCGCTTATAGCAAAAATGCACTTAGCCACCAGTGCTCAGTGGAGTCTACCTCAGGATGGCTTCTCCCCAGCCCAGTGCGTGGCCTCAGTGAGTGCCCTCATGTCTGACCCCTATCAGCCCAGCAGGAACAGCCCCTTCAGGAGACAGGACAGGACTTCCTTTTAGAGCCTGGGGACCTCAGAATGTACCTCAGATAGACTCCTTACAGCAGGGTAACAGCCCGCCTAGAGGAGATCCACCAGACACCCTGCTCCATCATCCTCCCTTCAGTGCACTTCCTCCCCCAACCTGGGGCCTCTCCAGCCCCCACTCCTATCGGCTGCTCCTCTATGGGAGCAGGAGGAGCTCTCGTTATGTACAAAAATATATTCATAGATGAAATATGCTGGGAGAAATATCAATAACCTAAGATATGCAGATGACACCACCCTTCTGGCAGAAAGCATAGAGGAACTAAAGAACCTCTTAATGAAGGTGAAAGAGGAGAGTGAAAAAGCTGGCTTAAAACTCAACATTCAAAAACCTAAGATCATGGCATCTGGTCCCACCACTTCCTGGCAAGTGAATGGGGAAACAATGGAAATAGTAACAGATATTATTTTCTTGGGCTCCAAAATCACCACAGATGGTGACTGCAGCCATGAAATTAAAAGACGCTTGCTCCTTGGAAGAAAAGCTATGACAAACCTAGACAACATGTTAAAAAGCAGAGGTATTACTTTGCCAACAAAGGTCCGTCTAGTCAAAGCTATGGTTTTTCCAGTAGTCCTGTACAGATGTGAAAGTTGGACCATAAAGAAGGCTGAGCGCTGAAGAATTGATGTTTTTGAACTGTGGTGTTGGAGAAGACTCTTCAGAGTCCCTTGAATTGCAAGGAGATCCAACCAGTCAATCCTAAAGGAAACCCTGAATATTCATCGGAAGGACCGATGCTGGAGCTCCAATACTTTGCTGTCTGATGCAATGAGTCAACTCATTGGGAAAGACCTGATTCTGGGAAAGATTGAAGGCAGGAGGAGAAGGGGATAACAGAGGATGAGATGGTTGGATGGCATCACTGACTCAATAGACATGAATTTGAGCAAGCTCCGGGATGATGGAGGACAGGAAAGCCTCGAATGCTGCAGTCCATGGGGTCATAAAGAGTCGGACACAACTGAGCGACTGAATAACAATAAAGACTTCTAGAGATGGGGGGCCATTGGTAGGGACAGAGATGAAACAAAATCTGCTATGAGTTGATAATTACTAAAAATGATCACGGATACATGAAGGTCAGTGTACTAACCTTTCACCTATATTTGAAATTTTTCCATAACAAAATACTTTTTAAAAATCATGAGACAATGGAAAAAACAAAAGTCAAAATTTCTCTAAAAATCAGGGTGTGGAAAATCCCTGGCAACCCAGTGGTTAAAATACAATGTTTCCACTGCAGGGGCCACAGGTTTGATCCCTAGTCAGGGAATAAGATCCTGCAAGCTGGGTGGTACAGCCAAAATAAATAAGATAAAAATCAGGGTGAAGGGAGATAGGAGATTTCTACAGAGCACTGATCTGGTGTCCTGTACATGGCTTTTGGTTGATAATTATGCACAATAGTGTAAATGATTAGAACAATGATGTGAGAAGCCTGTTATAGAGAAACTCAGTAGAGAAAGCCAGTCCAGGAATCTACCCTTTGAATAAGCACTCCAGATGACTCAGAAGTAGGTGGCCCAAGGGCCACAGTTTGAGGAACTCTTCACTGATGAGCTTGATTTTCAGCTTCCAATTGGGTTCATTTTCCTTATTCTAGCAAAGCCACTCTAACAGTAGGATATGGGCAATTAACTCAACTTTCTGCATTGACCCAAAGGTTTGAAAACTGTGATGATATGTAAGTACTATGCCCCGAATTACTGTACCCTCAACATATTCCTATGTATTGACAGAAAAATCTTCATAGTTCTTAGAAATCAGTATGCATCTGACTAAAAAAACCACTAGTTTGAATCATATTGTTAGGAGATTTAAGAGAAAAACAATCAATTATTAGGAATAAAAGATAGGAAAATACCAAAAGTTCCTAGTATTGATGAAAGCCTTTGATCGGCTTTCATTGGCTAAAAAAAATAAACATTTTTTTTAACTTACATTTCTTTATTGGAACAAAATATTAATATCCTAGCATTTCTTTGGATCACCAAAAAAGCAAGAGAGTTCCAGAAAAACATCTACTTCTGCTTTATTTACTACACCAAAGCCTTTGACTGTGTGGATCACAAAAAACTGTGGAAAATTCTTTAAGAGATGGGAATACCAGACCACCTGACCTGCCTCTTGAGAAACCTGTATGCAGGTCAAGAAGCAACAGTTAGAACTGGACATGGAACAACAGACTGATTCCAAATTAAGAAAGGAGTACGTCAAGGCTGTGTATTGTCACTCTGCTTGTTTAATTTCTATGCAGAGTGTATCATGTGAAATGCCAGGCTGGTTGAAGCACGAGCTGGAATTAAGATTGGCAGGAGAAATATAAATAACCTCAGATATGCAGATGACACTACCCTTATGGCAGAAAGTGAAGAAGAACTAAAGAGCCTCTTGATGAAAGTGAAAGAGGAGAGTGAAAAAGTTGGCTTAAAACTCAACATTCAGAAAACTAAGATCATGGCATCCGGTCCCATCGCTTCATGTCAAATGGGTGAAACAGTGGAAACGTGACAGACTTTATTTTGGGCTCCAAAATCACTGCAGATGGTGACTGCAGCCATGAAATTAAAAGATGCTTGCTCCTTAGAGGAAAAGCTATGACAAAACTAGAAAACATATTAAAAAGCAGAGATATTACTTTGCCCACAAAGGTCCATCTAATCAAAGCTATGGTTTTTCCAATAGTCATATATGGATGTGAGAGTTGGACTATAAAGAAGGCTGAGCACTGAAGAATTGATGCTTTTGAACTGTGGTGTTAGAGAAGACTCTTGAGAGTCCCTTGGACTGCAAGGAGATCAAACCAGTCATTCCTAAAGGAAATCAGTCCTGAATATTCGTTAGAAGAACTGATGCTGAAGCTGAAACTCCAATACTTTGGGCACCTGATGTGAAGAACTGACTCATTGGAAAAGACCCTGATGCTGGGAAAGATTGAAGGCAGGAGAAGGGGATGGCAGAGGATGAGATGGTTGGATGCCATCACTGACTCAATGCACATGAGTTTGAGTAAACTCTGGGAGTTGGTGATGGACAGGGAAGCCTGGCATGCTGCAGTCCATGGGGTCACAAAGAGTCAGATACGACTGAGTGACTGAACTGAACTGAACTATTTCTTTGGTAGGTCCAGGGAGCCAAGTCGGGTTCTGGGGAAGGGATTAACCAACAGTGTTCCCCTCTAGGTCACAGTTGCTAATTTTGGATCAAGTCATATAATCTGTGATTTTGAGAGCAAGGCTATAAAGGATTTCTCATACCTTATTTTAGGATTACAGATGGTCACAACCCCAGTGGAGGGGAATTTGGCAATTTCTGTCAAAATTACAAATTCATGTGCCATTTAACCCAGCAATCCTGCCTTGAAGTACTTTCCTGTAGACACAACTCCACATATGTAAATGATATGGCCTTACCACATGGATTGTAATAGCAAACAACAGGAAATAAGCCAACTGCCCATCAGTAGCAGAATGGTTAAATAAGTCATATATTTCTTATTTGTTTGATTTTGTATTAAGAAAAGCTTGAAGGAAGTAGTGAAAGTGACTAACAACAGCTAGGATAACCAAATTATTTTTTCTGCCTAGATGGGATATTTTTGAGAGTGAAAGAGGTCACTATTAACACTTGTACCAAGATAATAGGTACAGCTTGGGACTGTCCTAGACAAACCAATCTCTACCTAGAGCATGGAAATGGGGCTTGGGGGACAGAGTAACTGGGAATGACACTTCATGAAGTCAGCTTGTTACACTGCTTTGACTTTGAAATCATGCATGTGTATTACCTATTAGAAACAACCAGAAATACAATTGAGAAAA
Source organism: Bos indicus (assembly GCF_029378745.1). Lineage (NCBI taxonomy): Eukaryota > Metazoa > Chordata > Mammalia > Artiodactyla > Bovidae > Bos > Bos indicus. The sequence goes on from NC_091786.1 coordinate 15,333,085, forward strand.
TATTTATGAATATCATGGTCATTGTAAACTTTGCTACTGGATTTTAGTGGTCTTTAATGGTGGCTGTGACAGCTGCGATGGTGCAGGAGTGGCCAAGAGGAGCTACCCCATGTCCAAGGTAAGAGAAACCCAAGTAAGACGGTAGGTGCTGAGAGAGGGCATCAGAGGGCAGATAGATAAACCACAATCACAGAAAACTAACCAATCTGATCACAAGGACCACAGCCTTGTCTAACTCAATGAAACTAAGCCATGCCATGTGGGGCCACCCAAGACGGGCTGGTCATGGTGGAAAGGTCCGACAAAATGTGGTCCACTGGAGAAGGGAATGGCAAACCACTTCACTATTCTTGCCTTGAGAACCCCATGAACAGTATGAAAAGGCAAAAAGATAGGACACTGAAAGAGGAACTCCCCAGGTCGGTAGGTGCCCAATATGCCACTGGAGATTAGTGGAGAAGTAAATCCAGAAAGAATGAAGGGATGGAGCCAAAGAAAAAACAACACCCAGTTGTGGATGAGACTGGTGATAGAAGCAAGGTTTGATGCTGTAAAGAGCAATATTACATAGGAACCTGGAATGTTAGGTCCATGAATCAAGGCAAGTTCAGTTCAGTTCAGTTCAGTCACTCAGTCGTGTCCGACTCTTTGCGACCCCATGAATCGCAGCACGCCAGGCCTCCCTGTCCATCACCAACTCCCGGAGTTCACTCAGACTCACCTCCATCGAGTCAGTAATGCCATCCAGCCATCTCATCCTCTGTCATCCCCTTCTCCTCCTGACCCCAGTCCCTCCCAGCATCAGAGTCTTTTCCAATGAGTCAACTCTTCGCATGAGATGGCCAAAGTACTGGAGTCTCAGCTTCAGCATCATTCCCTCCAAAGAAATCCCAGAGCTGATCTCCTTCAGAATGGACTGGTTGGATCTCCTTGCAGTCCAAGGGACTCTCAAGATGGAAGTGGTCAAACAGGAGATGGCAAGAGTGAACGTCAACATTCTAGGAATCAGCAAACTAAGATGGACTGGAATGGATGAATTTAACTCAGATGACCATTATATCTACTACTGTGGGCAGGAATCCCTTAGAAGAAATGGAGTAGCCACCATAGTGAACAAAAGAGTCTGAAATGCAGTACTTGGATGCAATCTCAAAAACGACAGAATGATCTCTGTTCATTTTCAAGGCAAACCATTCAATATCACGGTAATCCAAGTCTATGCCCCGACCAGTAATGCTGAAGAAGCTGAAGTTGAACGGTTCTATGAAGATCTACAAGACCTTCTAGAACTAATTCCCAAAATAGATGTCCTTTAGGGGACTGGAATGCAAAAGTAGGAAGTCAAGAAACTCCTGGAATAACAGGCAAATTTGGCCTTGGAGTACAGAATGAAGCAGGGCAAAGGCTAACAGCATTCTGCCAAGAGAACGCACTGGTCATAGCAAACACCTTCTTCCAACAACACAAGAGAAGACTCTACACATGGACATCACCAGATGGTCAACACCGAAATCAGATTGATTATATTCTTTGCAGCCAAAGATGGAAAAGCTCTATACAGTTAGCAAAAACAAGACCGGGAGCTGACTGTGGCTCAGATCATGAACTCCTTATTGCCAAATTCAGACTTAAATTGAAGAAAGTGGGGAAAACCACTAGACCATTCAGGTATGACCTAAATAAAATCCCTGATGACTATACAATGGAAATGAGAAATAGATTTAAGGGACTAGATCTGATAGAGTGCCTGATAAACTATGGACGGTGGTTCATGACATTGTACAGGAGACAGGAATCAAGACCATCCCCAAGAAAAAGAAATGCAAAAAAGCAAAATGGCTGTCTGAGGAGGCCATACAAATAGCTGTGAAAACAAGAGAAGTGAAAAGCAAAGGAGAAAAGAAAAGATATACCTATTTGAATGTAGAGTTTCAAAGAAAAGCAAAGAGAGATAAGAAGGTCTCCCTCAGTGATCAGTGCAAAGAAATAGAGGAAAACAATAGAATGGAAAAGACTAGAGATCTCTTCAAGAAAATTAGAGATACCAAGGGAAGATTTCATGCAAAGATGGGCTCAATAAAGGACGGAAATGGTATGGACCTAACAGAAACAGAAGATATTAAGAAGAGGTGGCAAGAATACACAGAAGAACTGTACAAAAAGATCTTCATAACAAAGATAATCACTATGGTGTGATCACTCACCTAGAGCCAGACATCCTGGAATGTGAAGTGAAGTGGGCCTTAGGAAGCATCACTACAAACAAAGCTAGTGGAGGTGATGGAATTCCAGTTGAGCTATTTCAAATCCTGAAAGATGATGCTGTGAAAGTGCTGCACTCAATATGTCAGCAAATTTGGAAAACTCAGCAGTGGCCACAGGGCTGGAAAAGGTCAGTTTTCATTCCAGTCCCAAAGAAAGGCAATGCCAAAGAATGCTCAAACTACCACACAATTGCACTCATCTCACATGCTAGTAAAGTAATGCTCAAAATTCTCCAAGCCAGGCTTCAGCAATACGTGAACCGTGAACTTCCAGATGTTCAAGCTGGTTTTAGAAAGGCAGAGGAACCAGAAATCAAATTGCCAACATCTGCTGGATCATCGAAAAACAAGAGAGTTCCAGAAAAACATCTACTTCTGCTTTATTGACTATGCCAAAGCCTTTGACTGTGTGGATCACAATAAACTGTGGAAAATTCTTCAAGAGATGGGAATACCAGACCACCTGACCTGCCTCTTGAGAAACCTGTATGCAGATCAGGAAGCAACAGTTAGAACTGGACATGGAACAACAGACTGGTTCCAAATAGGAAAAGGAGTATGTCAAGGCTGTATGTTGTCACCCTGCTTATTAAACTTATATGCAGAGTACATCATCTGAAATGCTGGGCTGGAAGAAGCACAAGCTGCAATCAAGATTGCCGGGAGAAATATCAATAACCTCAGATATGCAGATGACACCACCTTTAAGGCAGAAAGTGATGAAGAACTAAAGAGCCTCTTGATGAAAGTCAAAAAGGAGAGTGAAAAAGTTGGCTTAAAGCTCAACATTCAGAAAACTAAGATCATGGCATCTCGTCCCATCACTTCATGGGAAATAGATGGGGAAACCGTTGAAACAGTGTCAGACTTTATTTTTGGGGGCTCCAAAATCACTGCAGATGATGACTGCAGCCATGAAATTAAAAGATATTACTCCTTGGAAGGAAAGTTATAACCAACCTAGACTGCATATTATAATGCAGAGACATTGTTTTGTCAACAAAGGTCTGTCTAGTCAAGGCTAACGTTTTTCCAGTGATCATGTATGGATGTGAGAGTTGGACTGTGAAGAAAGCTGAGCACCGAGGAATTGATGCTTTTGAACTGTGGTGTTGGAGAAGACTCTTGAGAGTCCCTTGGACAGCGAGGAGATCCAACCAGTCCGTCCTAAAGGAGATCAGTCCTGGGTTCATTGGAAGGACTGATGTTGAAGCTGAAACTCCAGTACTTTGGCCACCTAATGTGAAGAGCTGACTCATTTGAAAAGACCCTGATGCTGGGAAAGATTGAGGGCAGGAGGAGAAGGAGACGACAGAGGATGAGATGGTTGGATGGTATCACTGACTCAAGGGACATGCGTTTGGGTGGATTCCGGGAGTTGGTGATGGACAAGGAGGCTTCCCGTGCTGCGTCACAAAGAGTCGGACACGACTGAGCGACTGACTGAACTGAACTGAATGGTGGATGAACATTTAATAACCTATCGGCTCCTTATTGGCAGTGTTTGAAGATAAGACAGAAGCATGAATGGATACAGAACTATGTTCTCACAGATGAAATCTCCAGAAGAGAGAGTAGTTCATCTATCCAGTCAGTCACTCATTCAGCTTTCAGCAAATAGTCTTGAGCACTTTTATGTGCTGGGCTAAGTGAGTGATGGGGAGTCTCTGGTGCTTGGGATAGATCCTGACCTTCTCACTGACCTCCAGACAATTACATAGAAGATAAGAACAGCATGGTGAAGTACACTTGCCAGAAAAGTAGCTATGCTGTGGGTTCACGGGTTTCCCTGAGGAGATCACTGAGCAGTTAAAAGTGAGTGAAAGGAAGAATGGATGAATGGGGGTTTCTCTGGTGGTCCTGGGGTTAAGACTCTGAGCTTCCAATGCAGGGGATTTGGGTTCGATCCCTGGTCAGGGAGCTAAGATCCCACATGCCGTGTGGAGTGTCAAAAAGAAGAACAGATAAATGAATGCAATCACATGAAATGACCTCTTATATCACTTTTATATGTGCAATTCACTTGCAGTATGACACACTGGGCTACTGCTATTTTGGAAGAATGAGAATGAAACAAACTCAGTTGCTCAACTTTGTTAACGAGAGTTTGGTAACAGAATAGTTCAGAATTCTGGATCTTAGTTCCCCTCTTCCACTGGCCTCTGAGATTTTAGGGAAGGTCTAAAGGAGATCAGTCCTGGGTGTTCATAGTAAGGACTGATGCTAAAGCTGAAACTCCAATACTTTGGCCACCTCATGCGAAGAGTTGACTCATTGGGAAAGACCCTGATGCTGGGAGGGATTGGGGGCAGGAGGAGAAGGGGACGACAGAGGATGAGATGGCTGGATGGCATCACCGACTCGATGGACATGAGTTTGAGTGAACTCCAGGAGTTGGTGATGGACAGGGAGGCCTGGCATGCTGCGATTCATGGGGTCGCAAAGAGTCGGACACGACTGAGCGACTGAACTGAGCTGAACTGAAACTTTAGAAAACATAAAATAATGGTGTTTGGCAAATTTTTCTCTATGGTTCTTCTAGATCCATAATTCTTTGTCCAACGTGCAGATTTGTATCTCGGTATTTCCTTTTAGTTCAATAGCAGACATTTAACTTTCCCATCTCAGGACCTTAGAACAGGCTGTTCTCTCTGCTTAGAGTGGCCTTGCTCTCAGTCTTCACCTGGACAGCTCTTCCCCTTCTGCCAGGTCTCAATTTCACCTTTTCAATGATCACTTATCAAAGTTAAATGTCCTTGTTCGTTTCTGTTTCCTTCCCAGATCTTATTATAATTTCCAGATATTTTGTGTGAAATTGTAAGCTTTGTAAAGCAGAAGCAATGCCTGTTTTGTATCTCTAGGGTCTAGCCCCTGGGATAAGGATATGTTGAATGAGTCAGCGAAAAAGTCTTTTCATCCCATTGGACTCTAATTGCTTGAGTTGAGTTGGAGGTGGCCTAGATAACCTCTAAAAGTCCCCATTTCTGGCTAGACAGCAGCTGTGTCTGGTCCAGACCAACTTGGCACAATCTCCCCTCCCCCACTCCCGTTTTCGGAGGGGAGGGGAGGGGAGTGCTTGGGCTTGTGTTGCTGGAACACTCAAGTGATTGCAGGCGGCGGCAGGTTTCAGAGGCAGTTAACCCTGTTTCCGAATCTGGATATTTCTGAGATGTAGATCCACATGACATTCGCTCTTCTGCCTGGATGTAATTTTTGCAAAACCGATAATTATTTATAGCAGTATACACAACGGACATATAATTCTGCCAGGACGAAAGTAGCAGAGTTGACAAGAAGCTTGCCAATTACGTTGTATTTCAGGCCCCTTGGTACAAATCTATTCTCTCACAGACCCAGAATGATCTTCTTTGGGGCCTCTTCCTTTCCATGATTTTTTTTCACTTCTGCTTTGAAATGGAACTTTAGAGGGTACAGCTAGCTTAATTTAGGAGTTACCATGATGGCACTGACTCGCCTGTTCATTTTATCGATGACATCAGGCTAGGCTGGAAATGAATGCTGAGGAAAAACCAGCTACTGGAAATGGACAATGTTTTTAAAACTGCTCAATTGTGTTCTGAAAATTTAGTGTTACTTTGAACATGTTTTCAAGGTCACCATTTCATCAAATGTTCTCTTCCTCTTGCCTTCTGCTGATGTTTCTTTGAGAATGCCATAGAACAGTGGAACATGGAGAACTGGTTGGAGCTGTAGACAGAATTCATTCCCAAAAGTTCACTTTACAGGTGATGGTGTGGAGGCCCAGAAGGTGGAGTGGTTTGCCTGTAGCCTATCAGGCTCCTCCATCCATGGAATTTTCCAGGCAAGAGTACGAGAGTGGTTTGCCATTTCCTTCTCCGGGGGAATCTTCCCGACCCAGGGATCGAACCTAGGTCTCCCGCATTGCAGGCAGACGCTTTACCATATGGGCCACCAATTCATTTCTTTCTGCCTGAATTCAAACCACCCTTTAGATTTCTATTCATTCAGCAAACACCCCTCTAAGCCAGACGCTGCACAGGCTGCAGTGGGGGCCCTGCATCTCTCGAGAGCCTTTCCCTGCATCCTCACTGCTCGCCTCTGCTCTCAGCTGCCAACTGAGCCCTTGCCGCCTGGTGCCCTCCTTCTGGCCTCCAGTCAGACACAGCCCTGATGTGGGGTTGAAAGTCCTGCTCCCTGATAAAGATGCTAGCTGTCCACATCCAGCACCCGTGGTACATGTTCGACATGTCCTTGTGGGACTGAATTCACAGCTCTAGTTCCCTGGTTTGGTTTGCAGAGCCTTGGTCTCCGGGAGCACCTTCAGACCCAGGTGAAGCTCCCCCCACCTCTCTGGGGGTCTCTGCCACCAGTAAAGGAACAGGAGGGAGGAAGGGAAGGAGTAAAGCAAAGGGGAGGGAAGGGTCTCAGTGATCACTGTTGGACACTGGTCTTGCTCTTGTGGGCTGTGAGCCTTTGACTCTCTGGCTCGTGCACAGCCCTACCCGCCGAATCCAGGTAATTCGCACATCTCTGAGAAGGAGCTTTTGTGGTATCATATAGATAGCAGGGCTTTGCTCTCTAGCTGACCTGGGCTTGGATTCTGCTTTGCCCCCTGCTAGCTGGCAACAGTGGAGAAGGAAATGGCAACCCACTCCAGTGTTCTCGCCTGGAGAATCCCAGGGATGGGGGAGCCTGGTGGGCTGCCGTCTATGGGGTCGCACAGAGTCAGACATGACTGAAGTGACTTAGCAGCAGCAGCAGCAGCAGCAGCTGGCAACAGTGAGCAGCGGCTTAATTTCTACCATTCTCAGTTTACCTCCACAGTGACACCCTCTTTGGTATGTAAAGATCGCAGATAGCACAGTGCCAGACATAGACATCGTGCCCAGGAAGTGAGCGCCATATGCTGTGATAGGGCCCCCGGGGCCCTTCTCTGATTCCTGGGCTGACCACGCCAGTTCTAGGATGTTCAGTCCCTTGCCTCCTGACTTTGGCCAATTCCAAGGGGCAAGGTCCGGAAGACTCTCAGGAGTGAGTCCAGGACGAGTTACCTGCCCCACAGACATGGATAATGGATGTGTCCCTGGGAAAACTAGGGATGAGGGAGCATTGGTAGAGGGGAGTCACGAAGGAGTTATGTGGCCTCCCTGGGAACCTCAGCCTCCTCTTCCCCTGAGAGTTTGTAAAAGCGTGATGCAAATCATCTCAGCTGCATGGGGAGTGAGAGGACTCAGCCTCTCTCCCCTGCTCTCAGAGAGAGTGCAATCACACACTAGGGGAGTCGTTGCTAGGAGGACCAGCCACCAAGCTCCTGTGGAACACTGGACTTCCGAGGTCAGTCTACAGAGGCCCCATCAAGTGGAGTCCTCTCTTCTCACCCAGCCAGGAGTCTTGGAATGGCAGAGAAAGAATGAAGGGACTATAAACTGAAATTCCAGGAGAAGGATTCTCCACAACTTCCTTCAGGGCACTTGATGGCATGCGCTCCTCATCCAACTCCAAGGCATCCAGTCCTCGGGTGGGAGATGAGGACACAGCCCAGAGCAATCGCCAGGGCAAAGCTCTGCTCAGAACCCATGTTTTCCAACTCCAAGACCAGTGTTCTTGCCCACCTCTATCTTGCCTCAGACATCCTGCCTCAACCCTTCTTCCCGAAGGACAAGCATCAGTGACCATCCACCTCATTGACAGATCCTATATTTTATGCGCTGCTTTTTACAAAGGATGACATGTTACATTGGTAAAGTGCCCATTTTCTGTGACGATAGTGGTAAAGAATCTGCCTGCCAATGCAGCAGACACCCAGTTTCAACCCCTGGGTTGGGAAGATCCCTTGGAGAAGGAAATGGCAATCCAGTCCAGTATTCTTGCCCTGGAGAATTCCATGGACAGAGGAGCCTGGAGGGTTACAGTCCATGGGGTCCCAAAGAGATGGGCACGACTGAGCAATCATCAGCTGTCAGCATGAAGAACTCAAAGCCTAGCCGTGGGAGACTCTTGGAGGGCTGTGGCTTTCCTTTGCTCGAGTTCTCCAATATGCTGCTGCTAAGTCACTTCAGTCGTGTCCAACTCTGTGCGACCCCATAGACGGCAGCCCACCAGGCTCCCCACTTCTCCAATATGCAACTGCCAAATCTTTGTAAGTACAGCTGCTTTCCCCAAACTGGCAAGAGCTAATTGGAATGTCATATTCCTTTACCCTTCCTTTCATTTGTTTTTTAGGTAAAAGGTGAAAAGTCTCCAGCTCTGCAGAACTCCTAACAGATAAATAATTAGTACAAAGGGGCATTGGGCTCAAGGTCAGTGTTAAGTTCTGCCTAATCAGCAGAACTTATCTTAGCACCACCCCCTTTCAGTTCAGTTCAGTTCAGTCGCTCAGTCGTGTCCAACTCTTCGCGACCCCATGAACCGTAGCACGCCAGGCCTCCCTGTCCATCACCATCTCCCGGAGTTCACTCAAACTCATGTCCATTGAGTTGGTGATGCCATCCAGCCATCTCTTCCTCTATCATCCCCTTCTTCTCCTGCCCCCAATCCCTCCCAGCATCAGGGTCTTTTCCACCCCCTTTAAACATCCCAAATTTGCAGACTTAGTCTCAGTCTGGCCTCCGGGGTCAATCCTATCCAGAGTTTAGGGGATTCAGCCCAAGGCCCTAACACCTTTTCCTGGCTTGTTTGCTGTGCTCCTGCTTTACCCCCCAAAATGGACTCCATTTTGTACTTGATTGTTGGGTTCCTACCCTATTTCTTAAACTTGAATATCCATGTACAATGTGGCTGTATAAATACCCATGTACGGGTCTTGCCAAGCACTTCAATCCTTATGGGGTTGAGTTTCTAACTCTCAGAGACCCTCCCAGGGACAGGAAACCTGTTCTTGGAAATGGGCAACATGCCTAGGTCCTGCTGCTTGCCACCAGGGCACCAAATACCACCTGCCTGCAAGGTCTCCCAACAGCACCTGCTCCCAGCTTCTTGGGTGCCAACAGCTGTCAGCTAGTTATACTACCTCTTTCTGTAGCCACAGCCTTTGGAGACCTCATTCTGTTTCCCAGAATGGCCCTGCTCTTAGCCAAGGCCTCTCCGTGTGTGTTCCAGGTGCCTGTCCCATTCGGGTAGGGACAACTAGTCCCAGGTTCTGATCCTCATCTTTTCCCCACCTGACAGGTAACCAGGTCCTACAAGTCATGCCCCAAGACTGGCGAGTTCAGAGAAAAGGTTCTAGTCCAGGCTGTTCTACTAATTGGCTAAGTAGCCCCAGGCAAATCACGTGGTCTCCCAGACCTCCCTCCTCAAACTCAAAATGGTAATGATTAAAGTGCTAAAGTAGAGGAGGCATTGGGGCAGTGTTTAGAACTCCCCTGGATCCTCTGCAATTTGCGGATTTTGTTAATTCCTCATTTGCACAATTAATTTATACCATGAATAAGAGGAAAGGCCTTTGCTCTCAATGGGCAAATGCACATTGCCATGGTTAACTTCTGTGTCAGTCTGACTGGGCTTAGGGATGCCCAGATGGCTGGCAAAACATGTTTCTGGGTGTGACAGAAGTGTGTGTCTTCTGCAAGTGTGTTGCCAGAGAAGACTAGCATTTGAATAGGTAGTCTGAATAAGGAAAATTTCCCTCACCAACGGGCATTAACCACTCTGTTGAGGCCTGAGTAGAACAATCACCACCCAAGCCAGGAAGGGTGTATTTGCTGTCTCTGATTGAGCGGGGGCATCATCGCCTGCCCTTGGATGCTGGTGCTCCTAATTCTTGGACCTTTGGACCAACTAACTCCCAATTCTCAGCTTCCATAACCACACAGGTCAATTTCTAGAACAAATTTCTTTATCTATCTGCATATATTCTTTTTCTATGAAGAACTCTAACATAACACCCTTGCTTTATGCCCAGTTCTGGTGTGTTTAAAATAAAACAGAAGCTCAGTTGCCATAGGCTGCCAGCCACGGCCATACTTAAGGGAGCATGAGGCCCAGGAGAAGTGATACAGTTAGAGGGATGGGTGCTCATTACTCTTTGCCCCACCCAGGTCTTGACTGAGACTCTTTTTTTTTAATTTTTATTTTTAATTGAAGGATAATTGCTTATAATGTTGTATTGGTTTCTTCCATGCAACATGAAACAGATATAGAAAATTGGAACCTAGAAAATTGATACTAAGGCTGATCTTTAACTTGGCCCTCCAGGGGCTGGATCAGTCAGTCATAAGGCAGAATGTACGGTTCTCACAGTAGAACCCACTGGTCTCCTTTCCTGGAGCAAGTCCCATTGTGCAACCACTTCCCACAAATCTGTGAACTCAGGTGAAATCCAGGCACACTAGAGACAGACTGGGGAAAGAGAGGCTGGCCTCCAAGGGCAAGATGCTGCGTGGTCGGGGTCTGGAAGAGGAGAATCTTTGGTCCAGACCCCTCCCCAGGGCTGTGCATGTGGGAGCTTCAGGCCTTTTCAGGCCCCTCCTGCTCCACTATGTTACCTCCACAAGATGCTTTCTATCTGATCAGCACAAGATCTCTCCCAGATCCTTGGTGTGGCAGAGCTCTAGGAGATAGGATTCACCAAGAATGCATCTAAGTGATCTATTCTGGGCATTTTCAAAATAAAACACTTGGAACTGATTTTACTTCTTAACACCTGAATAATTTTACAGATTTTCATTTGTAGACCAGAAGGAGATGACATAATTTCACATCCGTATAAAGGAACAAAGTAGGTTTGCTTATAAACATGTATTTCTGTTCCTTTGGCCAGCTATCATATCTGTTATTTGTTCTCTGAATTTGAAAAGCTGAGTTTATTTTTTCAAAATAAACAACAACAGCAAAATCCTGCCCGTGCCCACTAGGGAGAGGGTGGAGGGCTGGAAGGTGGATGTGTTGCCACATTGAGAAGGCTTCCCACGTGGGGGGACACATGCCCATGGGTCTGTCACGCCCTAGGTGGCTTATGTAAGAAGAAAACACCCTCCTCGTCCACAGCAGTCTTGAAGGTAGTTTGGACAACTGTTACTCTTATTTTGCATGTGAGGAAATCAAGGCCCAGAGAGGGCCTGTCCCGAGATCTCCTAACTAGCTCTGATTGGAAACAACACAGTCCCTTGTCGCTCTCTGCTGCCCTCGCTGGGACCCAAAGCTCTGACAGTTCTGCTCTGACGTGCTTGAGCCCCAGCCCTCCTCACCGTCTTAGAGACACACTTCAGATACTGAACAGCAGTGCACATGGCAAGCCGACTCCAGAGAAAACTGCTGCCTGAACTAAGAGATTCTCCAGGGGATGGAAACAGGCCCACAGTCACAGCTAACGCAGGAAGGACCCAGGGGCCTGCGGGAGGTGGTCTTAGAGGGAAAATGACTGCCAGTGGACCCGAGACCTGGCCTTGGGCAACTGGAGGCTCCTCACCAGGTCCCTGTCCTTAGAACGAGCATCAGCTTGCATCCCTGCTCCCAGAAGCTGACACAACATTGAGGTAGTGATAGTGGTTGAGACCACCTGGATGACGTATGTGCTGAGCCCAGCGAAGGTCTCTATAAACTCCTAAGATCTGGTGGTGGGTGTGGAGACCTACTGTCTAGCGGGGCCCAAGACAAGCCTCCTATGTCAGTTCCCTTGCCTGTTAAATCTTCCACCCCCTGAATCTGGAGTATTTGCCTCTTTCTTCAGTCTATTCTTGTCCTTTGAGGACAGTGCCCAGTTTGTGAACCAACAGAGAGAGGGTCTCACCCTCTGTGTTGCTAGAACACGCCTGTGTACAGAGGGAGGAATCAGGTGAGCCAAATGTTCGAAGTCCATCCGGATGCCCCTAGGGTCCCATTTCAAAGTGACAGGTCCTTTACCTACCATCTCTTGCTGAGTGAGCAAATCAAGGAATCTACACCCCTGGGTTCTGGTAAAATGGGGAGAATAAGAAAACTCACCTTGAATGAGGGCAAATGGAGACAATTTGCTTTATAAACAGACAGCTTCTAAAACAACGTTACCATGGTTACTGTTAGGCAGTTGGAGTGTGGACTATGCAAATAGCAGATGGTTTCTGCTTCCTCTTAAAGGGTTGTAATCTAGGAGGAGTATAATCTATATTCACAGGAAAATGCTTTAAAGACAACTGCATTCCTGAAGAACTACATCATTCAAAACTTGCCTAATTCAAGCATAATTTTCTTATAGTTATAATCACAAAATTGGTGTGGAGAATATGTACTCATACACAAATAGTAACGTATTTTTGCTTTAATGATGCTTTTTTTAAAAAGTCTTGGCAATATCGCTTTTATTTTGCAGCCTTTCTCCCAGATTAACAGTGGATTAACTGTGGATCATAGCCAATGTCTTCCCTAATCCTTGCATTTAACTTCATTTCATAGTCCATCCTAAAGGAGATCAGTCCTGGGTGTTCATTGGAAGGACTGATGTTGAAGCTGAAACTCCAATACTTTGGCCACCTGATGCGAAGAGTTGACTCATGTGAAAAGACCCTGATGCTGGGAAAGATTGAGGGCAGGAGGAGAAGGGGATGACAGGATGAGTTGGTTGGATGGCATCACTGACTCAATGAACATGGGTTTGGGTGGACTCCGGGAGTTGGTGATGGACAGAGAGGCCTGGCGTGCTGCGGTTCATGGGGTCACAAAGGGTCAGACACGACGGAGTGACTGAACTGAACTGAATGTAGTAATTTACAGCACATGTTCACCGAGGGTACTTTATATGAATTTAGATGGCACTATCACAGGGTAGAAAAGATGTCAGACTATCTAAACAATGAATGTTAGAATAATATCACTACAGTCACCAAAATCACACACAAGAAACCCTCTGTGCTTGATTCACAAAAACAAGGGTCATGGGGGGTTCTGTTTACTGGTATCATGAGGTGGCCACCGGATAAGGGACTAAACTCGGTGTGAACTTCCCCAAGTTGGTGCTCTGGATCTGTTATGGCATTCTGGGTCCATCATAAGAACTGGAAAGAATTTTCACTATTTCAAATGGTACCCTTTCCATGATATTTTAGTACTATTTTACACAGCATGGTTTTAAATTTGCATCATTCAAATTTATATGAAATTTGAGTGCATTGTTTCAAGGAGAGCAACTTGGAGCAAAGAACATTCAAGTGACTGCTAAGCCCTCCAAATAGAATACAGGTGGGAACAATTGGCTAGGGGAAGGGAGACGCAGGCTAATTGGGGGATACTGTTTGAAGAAGGACATGCTGAATACGAAATATATTTTGAATATATTTGAATGGAAAATAATTTGGAATGTGCTGAAAAGAAGACGTACTCTAATTACTATAATATGACAATTCTTTGGTTCCACTGGAAATTGCTCAATTTCAGAATCAATAGTTCTTCTGATTGCTACACTTTTGAAAGGACCTTGGATCCTTTCTGTTTTGAAAAGCTCTGCCTTCATCATTTGGGCTTCTCTTCTGGGCCAGGGAATGAAGCTACCCCTAAAGGGTAAGGTGTTCTGCCTCAGATTCTTGGAGGGAACTCAGAATTTAAACCTATTTTGTCAAGTACAGGGTATGTGAAAGTCACTCAGTCATGTCCGCCTCTTTACAACCCCATGGACTGTAGCCCACCAGGCTCCTCTGTCCATGGAATTCTCCAGGCCAGAATAATAAAATGGGTAGCCATTTCCTTCTCCAGGGGATCTTCCCAACCCAGGGATTGAACCCAGGTCACCTGCATTGCAGGCAGATTCCTTACCTTACCGTCTGAGCCAGGAGGGAAGCAAGTACAGGGTATAGATCATATTTCTTAATAACTAAGAGTAACTAAGAATATGTGCCTGAGAGAAGCTTGAGTGGGAGTTCCAGCTTCCTTTGCTAAAGGATACATTAAATCCTCTTTGTTGCTTGTTGGAATGAATGGCATGCTGCTGCTGCTGCTGCTAAGTCGCTTCAGTCCTGTCTGACTCTGTGCAACCCCTGAGACAGCAGCCCACCAGGCTTCCTCGTCCCTGGGATTCTCCAGGCAAGAATACTGGAGTGGGTTGCCATTTCTTTCTCCAATGCTTGAAAGTGAAAAGTGAAAGGGAAGTCGCTCAGTCGTGTCTGATTCATAGATAGTTTAAATTGCTTGCCTGTGTGCTCAGTCCTGTCGGACTCCTTGCCACCCCATGCACTGCAGGCCCCCGTGCTCCTCTGTCCATGGGACTCTCCAGGCAAGAATACTGGAGTGGGTTGCCATTTGCTCCTCCAGGGGGTCTTTCCCACCCAGAGATCGAACCAGAGTCTCCTGAGTCTCCTGTCCTGGCAGGCTGATTCTTGACCTCTGAGCTACCTGGGAAGCCTGTAGGTTGCTGAGGGCAACACAAAGTTTTGTTTTTTATCTTCCCCCTGAATGAGCAATTAGAAACTCTGGCTTTGTAACAGCAACAAAATTCCTTCTCTGCTTGAATTAGCACATCAACTGGTCAATCAACAAATATTTATCAAGTTCCTACAATGGAACCTTTGACTTTCCTGTTTAATAATTCTTGACGAATTCTCTAATATCCTGTCAAAGAAAATATTTCTTCTATCATATCATTTTTAAACATGTTTATTTTTCCATTTCATCTTTGGATTAGCTAAAGGTGCATTTCAGTTATTACTGTTCATTTCTTTTTCCCAAAGAGATGGATTAATTCAGTCCTCTATCTCTTGGCAGTTCTAACTTCTACAACCTTAGGTCAGGAATGTGAATTTGTGTTGCCATGTTATAAAAGATAGACTCAGGTTAAGATCACCTTGTCCAGTGGTTCACAAACCTGATTGTGCATCAACATCCTGTGGAGAATATACAGACATATAGACACAAATGGGTAACTGAATGGCAGCCAGTGCTCCTTTAATCTATAGAATTTCACTTGGGGAACACTTTTCCTCTTACAGGCAAGGAAACTGAAGGTTACAGTTTGTAGTGGAGCTGAGCCAAGAGACTTCAAGACTCCTGACTCACAGGCCTGTTAAAGTCCTACTGAAGCTTCCATTACATTCAATAACTGCAGGGTTTAAAAAGATAAATTCCAAATGGATTTTGGGGCATATACATTTTATCTCTTTCCTCTAGATCTCTAGTCTTTATGAGAATATAGGGTCTCAAGTCTCTTAATAGTAAGATCATTACTTAAAAGTGATTAATAGCTTTCCAGGTGACTCAGTGGTAAAGAATCCACCTGCCAATGCAGGAGATGCAAGAGATGTGGATTCCATCCCTAAGTTGGAAAGATCCTCTGGAGGAGGAAATGGCAACCTGCTCCACTATTTTTGCCTAGAAAATTCCGTGGGCAGAGGAGCCTGGCAGCTATAGTCCACGGGGTTGCAAAGAATCAGACAGGGCTGAGCAACTGAGCATGAACACAGATAGCACATAATCCTGTCTCAAGTACTACTGGAAACAAACGGCAAAGGCTCAGTTTCAGCCCATTAGGAGCTTGTTGAATCTATCATTCGGCATGTACTGAAGACTCATTGTGTGCACGGCTCTATGCTGGACTCTCAGGGAATAGAAAAAAAAATTTTAATTAAAAAAAATACGGGTGTGTTCCAAAGGAACTTAAGGCTTAAGAGAAGGGACTCAAACATATAAAAAGGCAATGACATGAATCGATAACATTTTCTCCTCTTGGGTGTATTAGGGCAGGTTAACTATTGTAACACACAAACTCCCAAATGTTTACTATAAATTCCTGGTAGGTGGACATCTTTTCTGCAGGAGGTGACTCAGGTCTTAAGTCTCTTTTCCGTCTTTTATCTCTGCCATCCTTACCACCATATTTCACATGTTAACAGCTCCCTGTTGATAGTGCTATAAAATGATCAGAACCATAAAGAAGACTGCTTCATAGTCCTCTCTTCACTGAATCAGTTATAAGGCAGCTCTTCTAGTTGAGATTGTCTTTAACCATTAGGGCCTCAGTGGCTGAGTGTCCCACCCAAACTTTTTTTTTTTTTTCAATTTTTGGCCACACTCTGTAGCATGTGGGACCTCCTGCATTGGAAGGCTGAGTCTTAACCTCTGGACTGCCAGACGAGCCTCCCACCCAATCTTGGTAATTCAGCATGACCACATCATAGGTGTCCTGTGTGTGAATTTCCCATACAGTCTCTTCCTCCTCTACTTTTACTTTCCCTTTGCTCTGATTTCCTGGGCTTCCCTGGTGGCTCAAGTTGGTAAAGAATCCACCTGCAATGCAGGAGACCCCGGTTCAATTCCTGGGTCGGAAAGATCCCCTGGAGAAGGGATATAGGCTACCCACTCCAGTATTCTTGGGCTTCCCTTACGGCTCAGCTGGTAAAGAATCTGCCTGCAATGTGGGAGATCTGGATTTGATTCCTGGGTTGGGAAGATCCCCTGGAGAAGGGAAAGGCTACCCACTCCAGTATTCTGGCCTGGAGAATTCCATGGACCATATAGTCCATGGGTTTGCAGAGAGTCAGACGTGACTTAACTACTTTCACTTCACTTCACTGATTTCTTTCCTTCATTTAAAAATTTTTATCAAAGTATAAATTTGGTAAACTCCAAATTATAAATACAGACTCATAAGTGAAATCTAACCTAAGAATATGAATGCTGTTATGCCATCTCCAAGCCTTTCTGATGAAGTACAAACTGCACATGAAGATACAGTACTGTGCTATTGAATCCAAAGAGGAAAACACAGCAACTTTGCCAGCTTCTGTGGCATTTTTTAATCTGAAGATTCGGTAGCAAAACAGAGAAAGTAGGGCTCTGTTCCTAGACTTGTGTTGACAGCCCTCCGACCCACCCCCTTGCCTGTGGAACACGAGGGACAGGAGTCTTGATTAGGTCCCCTTTCATGGCCAGGCAATGGGATCCAGCTTCACCAACACACAACAACAACCTTCCTTTCTTGGGGTGGGGTGGGGCAGAGAGGAGATATTGATAAAACAGATTGCACACAGGAAAGCCCATTTTTAAATACTGTGTAAGAATAGGTTAAAATTTTCACCACAAATACGTACACAGTCACTCCTGCTAATATTTAACAAGATTCTACCCTTTCACCTTGCTGGTACCAGGTTGGGCAGAAAATTCAGGGAGCAGATATTTTCTGAGGATCCTTTTCGGCTCTCCCATGGGCCCTGCATGATCCTGACATAGGGTACCATCTAGGGACGAGTGTAAAAAGATGACGTGGGATTCTCTGGCCAGATGGACTGGCGCTCGACAGACCACATGAGGAAACAGTGTCAGTAGACACCCGCCTACATATATATTCAGCTTTAACACACATATATAAAGTGCTTTTCCCCAATTTTGCGATATATGATGTGGACATGTAAGTCTCTCAGTCGTGTCCGACTCTTTGTGACCCCATGGATTGTAGCCTGAATACTGGACTGAGTAGCCATTCTTTTCTTCAGGGGATTTTCCCAACCCAGGGATCAAACCTGTGTCTTCTGCATTGTAGGCAGATTCTTTACTATCTGAGCCACCTAGGAAGCTCTTTGCAATATATACTTACTGTTTAAAAAAGAAAAAAGAACTCATGGAAAATTTAGAAAACAAAAATCATTCCTCACCCATCTCCCAGGGGCAAATTGCACTTTTATATAAATCTTTCCTGCTTTGTTATATATATGAATATATGTACATATATATGTGTGTGTGCATGTATATATATCCCATAATTGGGATTCATATGTTTTCCTGTAGTCCTTTTTGGATTCAACATTATAATCATGAGATTTTTGTCCATCTTACTGAAAAAACTCTTTAAGGACAGTATCAGTAAAGGCTAATATGAATGGACCATGATTTCTCCAATCAGTTCATATTATTGAACATTTCAGTTGAGCTCAGTGTGAAGTGTAACAGAAGGGAGAGTTGTGTGTATGTGTGTCACTGGTTGAGTGTGTCATTGGTTGAGCTGCTGTGGTGTATCTAAAAGGAGGTGCGTGCCTGGACACCCTGCTCTGATCTCCTCGAGGGGACTGCTAAGGATGGATCTGCTCTCAAATGTCGTAAATCAGTGGCTGTGCGTTTGGTCTGAGCCTATTTTAAGGACTGCTGTACCTCCCTGCCTCCAGATAAGGACCAGCTCTAGCTGGAGCAGGAGGTCTCTCATTCCATGTGCCTTCCATCCAGGGGGGAGCATAATATCCTGATTTGCCTGCATGGTCCAGCTGATGCCAGTCATCCCTGCACAGTTACTAATAGCTCTCTTCTTCACCTTTCAGAGTGTTTGTATGTGGAAGATCAATCACACAGTCACCACCTATACCCCGCCTGCTTTACCCACCCAAGTTCCTGCCACGGAAGCATCTGAGGTGACAGTGTGCTCCTGTCCTCTCTGGGGCAGTGGTCCCCAGGGCTGCAGGGATTAGAAGGAGCATCAGGGCCATGTGGATTCCCTAAAACTGCAGCCTAACTACACTGGCCCTGTGGGTGTGCATAAAGCTTTCTACCTTCCAAATACACACAGCATATGACAAAAGCAGTTCTACTGGGCTGCCCAAGTAGTGCCAGTGGTAAAGAACCCACCTGCTAAAGCAGGAGACATAAGAGACATGAGTTCAATCCCCAGGTTGGGAAGATCCCCTGGAGGAGGGCATGGCAACCCACTCCAGTATTCTTGCCTGGAGAATCCCATGGACAGGGGAGCCTGGCGGGCTACAGTCCATAGCGTTGCATAGAGTTGGACATGACCGAAGTGGCTGAGTGTGCATGCGTGCATTGAGATTGGTAGAAATATGATTTTAGAGCTTATATTCTTATGTATGTTACATAGATTTATTACAATTCAAGAGTATAAATATTTATCTGTCTTATTTTTAGTTTCCTAACACAGCACACTATGCATACAATGGATGCTCAATTAATGCCACAAATTCAGTCTCTTAAGATCAACATTTAAAAGAAACAATAAAATTGGTGACAATTCTGATATGGAACAACCTCCTGCTAGACAGAACTAGAAGAAGCAACAGTTGAACTGGACTGTTGACAATGCATTTTGAAAGTGAGCACTAAAATGGAATATTTTGATATTTTTTTAATCTGAGTAAGTCAACATGGCATTCATTTTTTAAGAATAAAAATAGTTCTGTTTTTGTCTAGTATGAAAGTAAATATCACCAATAACTCCATCCTCCAAAATAGGCACTGCAAACATTTTGGTTCATATCCTTCCAGAATATGTACTATAAATGCAGTCACCAAATAGATGTGGGATGGGCCCCCATCCCCTCCCCTGGTGGCATCCAGTGGGGACAGAAAGTCCCACACAGCGTTCTCTATGTAAAGAAGTAGTTGGAAATCGGCCACACTTTCCCTCCCGCAAGCGTCCCTGCTGGATGCCCCTCTGCCACCGCCGGCTTCCACCATTGCCCATGTTGCCGTGTGGGGACCCACGCTGGGGTCCCTCCCGCTGGAAACTGGGCCGAAGTTCCAGGTGAGGATAGAGGCCTACGACCTCCCCTTTGCCACCTGATCCTTTTCATCTCCCCCAGAGTAGCACGCCAGACTGCAAGGTGAGAGCAAGCGTAAAAATGAATCGCAAGGACTCACCGATGTTTATAGCAGCTCTATTTACAACAGCCAAAGGTGCAAACAACTCAGATGTCCATCGACAGATGAATGGGTAAACCAAATGCGGCATATACACACAATGGAATATTATTCAGCCTTCAAGAGGATTGGAAGTTATGATACAGGCTACAACA
Source organism: Bos indicus (assembly GCF_029378745.1). Taxonomy (NCBI): domain Eukaryota; kingdom Metazoa; phylum Chordata; class Mammalia; order Artiodactyla; family Bovidae; genus Bos; species Bos indicus. Next base: position 15,353,021 of record NC_091786.1, read on the forward strand.
GACATGAACCTTGAAGACATTACACTAAGGGAAAGAAAGGAAAGGGAAGTTAGTTGCACAGTCGTGTCTGATCCCATGGACTGTAGCCCACCAGGTCCTCTGTCCATGGGATTCTCCAGGCAAGAGTACTGGAGGGGGTTGTCATTCCCTTATCCAGGGGATCTCCTGACCCAGGGATCGAACCCGGGTCTCTTGCACTGCAGGCAGTTTCTTTACCAACTGAGCTACTAGGGAAGCCCCAAGAGAAAGAAACTAGACACAAAAGGACAAATACTGCATGATTCCGTTTGTGTGAGATCCCCGAAATAGGCAAGTTCAGACAGACAGGAGAACAGTGGTTCCCAGGGGTTGGGGGAAGGGGAGTTGCTGTTTAATGGGTACAATATTTCTCTTGGGATGATGAAATGCTTTGGAAACACAGTAGGCAGCAGTGATGGCTGCACAGCAATGTGAAGATACTTAATGCCACCGAATCTTACACTTAAAAAGGGTTAAAATGGCAAATTTTATGTTACATATATTTTATTACCAAAAAAAAGGAATTACAATATAAGAGAGTGAGTGCTCAGGTTCTACCTACAGACAGTCCTCCTCGTGGCCCCAGTGACCTAGTCACTCCTGGGGGATGCCCAGGGCCCTTCCACCCCCTGCAAACCTGGCTGTCTTATCCTGTTTGCACCCCCATGTGCCCTTCATTCCAACATAGCCCCCACTGCTGCCAGTGTCACTGTTTAAAAATTCATCCCATCCTCTGAACAACTCCACGCCTGCCCACAGGGTGCACCCTCGCTGTGGGTGCTTCTCCACACTCAGGGCGCCAGGTGGGCTGCAGGCCTGGTGGGGTTCTGGCTGTTCTAGTAAGACAAATACACCTCTTAGAGACAAGTGATTCTTCTTCCTGGACACAGCAGAGTTGAACCCATTCTGAGGAGCTCCTCAGTTAGTAAAGCCCTCGCTCTGCTCTTGAAGCCAGTGGTCTTCATCCTTCAGTGGAAAAGAGCTGGGTTTCTGATGTTCTTCTGAGGAATCTCTTGTTGGAATCACAAAAGACCTTATTTCCCTGTAACGTCTGCTCTTTCCTCCCCTAGGAGGGTCTCAGGACTCCAGGGCCATTTCGTGTAAAAGGTGGCAGTTTCTTCTGTCACACGAACAGAGAAACTCTGGCAACAGAGTTTTGATTGCGCCAAAGCCTCAGATATGCTGATGTGGGGGAGATGCAGAGACAGTCCAGTTGCCGGGGACAAGCCAAGCTCCTTAAAATCAAGGGATGTCAAAGGATACTTGAGAGACCATCCAGCCACAGTCTTGATCTGTCAGAGGCTCCATGGGAAGGAACTTGTATCCTGTCCAAAGCTGGGATCCCAGAGCATGTGCAGCAAAGTTGGATGGGCTTTGTAGGGCCTGACAGACACGAGGTCTGCACCGACTCCCCAGAAGACTAACTCCGCACAGCTGGGGAAGGAGGGGTGAGAGAGCCAGAGTCAGCAGCAGGATGGGCCTGGGGCTCTGAGTCTCTCAGGGTTGTGGGTGATGTGCCCTGACTCATCCCTAAAGTGGGGCCCAGGCACCCCAGGAAGGAGATTACTTGTAAAGAATTAACTAAACCAAAGGATGATATTCCTGGGAGTTCAAGTCACTGGGATAAGGAACCTGCTAAAAAGGCTAGTTTGGAGAGGTGGAAGGGACCCTCCCACAGGCTGAAGCAGCTGCAAGTCAGCAGAGTCAGGGCAGGTTACAGGAGAACAGACATCCAGGGTCGCCAGAAGTCATGGGTGGCTGGATCATGTGAGCAGCTCAAGAGTCAGGAGGAGGCAGGCCTCACCAGGGACACCCAGGGCTGTGAGACAATCAGGGCCACAGAGGGACAGCATGGTTATTTGTGAAACGCCTGTGTCTTTCTTTATCACCACACTTTGCCTTATCTTCAGTGTGCGCATGCTTAGTTGCTCAGTCGTGTCCTACTCTTTGCAATTCCATGGACTGTAGCTCGCCAGGCTCCTCTGTCCTGGGGATTCTCCAGGCTAGAATACTGGAGCGGGTTGCTACGCCCTCCTCTAGGATTTCTTCCCAACCCAGGGACTGCAGGTGGATTCTTTACCATCTGAGCCACCAGGGAAGCCCTTTCTCTAACCCTCAGAGAAGCTGGAAAAAGGATATTGCATCTTTCAGGGGCTAAATTTTGAACTGGGTGACCTTGATAAAAACTAAATAAACATCCTTCTGCTCTGTGGATGCTCCCTTATACATACAAATAAAAGCGAAACACAATAATAGCAATAAGGTATATGAAAGATCTGATCTAGACTCTGCTGCAGGGAGAAAGGCCTCTTTTAACATATTCATTTCTATCACCCAGGTCACTGCCACCTGAGTGCTATCTTCACAAGACATCATTTGCCCTCCATGTTTTCATCATCAGGTTATCATGCCATTTCTTTTGAAAGATGACATGATGTGCATTTGAACACAAAACCAAGGGGAGAAATAATGTATTTCTTAAAAGGGGGTAAGTGTACTTCTTTTCTCAAGCACCTTGAAAACAGACGGCCGTCTGTGTAAGCATTGCCAGTAAGCAGCAAGACACCCAAGGAAGGATCAAATGAACAGAAACCTTAGAATATGCCACACATTTTCTGCTCCCAACTGATCTAGCCACAGTGCCACAAGCATGGCTTGGGCAGCCCTCTCCCCAGACAGATAAGGGACGTAGTAAAGGAGCCTCCAGGGAACCAAGAGTGCCCACGTGTTGCAAGAGCAGAAAGAGCACAGAGGGCATGATTTCATCCCAGAATTTCATTGCTCGTTGGCCAATCTGTGTAGCTGGCATGAGACCCTTCCCACAGCCGGCCTGGCTGAGCCACAGGGCAGTTTCTAGGAACTCCAGGGTACAGTTATTGTGTTAATTTGTCCTCATACCCATGCCAGCATGGAGCCTCTGCTCTCTGACTTCTCAAACTGAACTGACAGCCAGGGCCGGGAAGTTGGCCAAAGGGGTCACAGGAACAAGTACCAAATGCAGCCAATTTCAGCTGGTGCGCGTGGAACACATTCACAAGCACATTCATGTCCATTCTGCTCCACCATTACAAGTCCCTGCCTTTGATGGGGGCTCGGGTGAGAGTAGGGCTTCCCTGGTGGCTCAGTAGTAAAGAATCTGCCTGTCAATACAGGAGATACGGGTTAAGTCCCTGGGTCGGGAAGATCCCCTGGAGGAGGAAATGGCCATCTACTCCAGTATTCTTGCCTGGAGAATCCCATGGACAGAGGAGCCTGGTGAGCTAGCAAAAAGTCCATGGGGTGGCAAAGTCAGACACTACTGAGTGACTGAGTGCACACAGGAGAGACTGTGGCTTTTATCCGTATTGCAGCATGCCTCCCATCATGCCTGGGTTGCCAGATGTTGGTGTCCTGGTGTCTTAAAATACTTTATTCCTCATTCTAGAGAAGAAGGAGATAGTTCATAGGAACAGAAAATGTTGTGTTAAATGGGAGAAGGTGGCAGAGATGTCCCTAAGAACCGAAGAGTGGCATCTGCTGTATCAATACTGGCTATAGCACTGTAATTCACTCATTCATTCATTGTTTTATTTTTTTAAATTGTATATATGTGTGTGCATGTGTGTGTGTGCGCTCATGAGGCACAGCACACAAAGGTGACTTCTTTCTGCGCTGTTTACCAGTTTACTTGAGGCCACAAGACTTTAAGTAGATGGATGGGTGGCAAGCTGGATTAAAGGAATGCTTAAGGCACAGTGGTTTATCTCTGGGCTGAAGACAGATTTAGGCTTTCCTGAAGTCTGTTTCAGTGCCGCTTTAGGTAATAGAGATGGAGGAGTGGACCTAGAAAGGCTGGAGAAGTTTTAAAAGAGAGACTGACTGAGGTCACCCATTAGAAAAAGGATGAAATCCTGCCATTTGCAGCAATGTGGACAGAGGATGGACCTTGAGGGCATTTGTGAAGTGAAATTTGAGGGGCCAGATCCATATGATACCACTTATATGTGATATTTAGGGGAAAAAAAACAACAGCTCATACATAGAGAACAGACTGATGGTTGCCAGAGGCAGGGCTGGGGGAAGTGGATGAAGATGGTCAAAAGTATAAACTTCCAGTTATAAAATAAATAAGAGACAGGAATGCAAAGTGCAGCATGGTAACAATAGTTAATAATATATAGTGCACTTTTGAAAGTTGCTAAGAGTAGATCTTAACATTTCTCATCACAGGAAAAAAGTATACCTATGTATGGTGATGGATGTTAATTAGACATTGTGATGGTTATTTCACAATATATATACATATTGTCATTATGTTGTATACCTAAAATTAACATAAGATGTCAAATTTACCACTTTTAACAATTATTTTTAGTAAATTATTAAAAGAGGAAGAGAGACTGAGGGAGCATAGCTGCCATAGGGAATGGGAATTTGGGAGAAGGGGGTTATGTTTCAGAAGGCTTTAAGGGGCTTTAGTGATTTGTGGTGTTAAAGCCCTCTTCCACAGGCCAAAGAAGCTGCCATTAAAAATCCATGTATTTAACACTGTAAAACGATGTAAACAAGAGGACGGGGCTACCTCTGACCTGGGGAGTCAGGAAAGACTTAAGAAGCAGCCTTCAAACTTGATCTTGAAGGGTGGGTGGGAATTTTCTAGAAAGAAAAAGATGAGCAGGGAAGTGGGTTTCAAAAGCAAACCCTGGACAGATGCTGGTGATTAATTTTTTCACCAGTCTGAGGAAAATAAGAAAAAAAAGGGTAATTGTTTCCAAAAGCTAGATATACTCAATTTAAAGAAATTTTGGTTTGAGATGAGGTTTCTCCCTACCTTTGAAATGTGACAGTTTTTCTTTTTCTTATGAAACCAAGATGGTAATGCTGTTAAGTCACTTCAGTCGTGTCCGATTCTGTGTGACCCCATGAATCGCAGCACGCCAGGCCTCCCTGTCCATCACCAACTCCCGGAGTTCACTCAGACTCACGTCCATCGAGTCAGTGATGCCATCCAGCCATCTCATCCTCTGCCGTCCCCTTCTCCTCCTGCCCCCAATCCCTCCCAGCATCAGAGTCTTTTCCAATGAGTCAACTCTTCGCATGAGGTGGCCAAAGTATTGGAGTTTCAGCTTTAGCATCATTCCTTCCAAAGAAATCCCAGGGCTGATCTCCTTCAGAATGGACTGGTTGGATCTCCTTGCAGTCCAAGGGACTCTCAAGAGTCTTCTCCAACACCACAGTTCAAAAGCATCAATTCTTCGACGCTCAGCCTTCTTCACAGTCCAACTCTCACATCCATACATGACCACAGGAAAAACCATAGCCTTGACTAGACGAACCTTTGTTGGCAAAGTAATGTCTCTGCTTTTGAATATGCTATCTAGGTTGGTCATAACTTTCCTAGGGCACCATTAACCAAGAGAAACAATCAGTGCATCCAGGTGTATCTGAGGATGTCTCAGATCTGAGTTGTAAAGGCTGCAAACAGCCTATCGATCCTCTAGACTCAAAAATTCCAGTTCCTCAGTCAACCTGAACAGTTCAGAGCACCAAGGTCTCCACCAATTCACATCAGCTAGGAAAATGTGCATTTGGGGGCATCAGTCAGGACTGGCAATAGGGAACGGTGGAGACTGTGGGAAACCAGAGCTCACATGACCTGTCTAAGGAGCAGCTGCTATTCTGCACCAGCCATCACTGAAACATGGGAAAGAAGGCAGGTCTTCTGATATTTTTTCAACAAAGCTGGAAACCTGGATTTGTGTTGTCAGCTAATTCAAGTTTAAAAAACAACCACAACATTATGGGAGTCAAAATCCATTCTATTTGCAAGCTGAACATATTTGACTGACCTTTAATCTGAGATCTTTGGACTGGGAATTAGATAACTATTAAGCTAATACAGATCCACAACAAAACCTCAAACAAGGAAGAAAAACATGAAGTCGTTCAGCAAAACGGTTAAGTTCTGAGTCATCTGTGATAAGAAATAAAAGGATATGAGATATTTTTAAAATTCAGAATTAACAAACAGCGATCTCAATTCTCCACCTCTGCTTCCAGAAGATGTAAAAATAGGTTTTGGATAGTACACTTGTAACCTCCAAGCAATGCTATTATAATGATGATCACATTTGTTTTTCACAACTGCTTTCTATGAAGGCAAGACAAACGTTATCATTCTCAATGGATTGATGAGAAAACGGAGGCAAAATGAGGTCTGCAGTTTCCCTAAGACGCTGAGTGTGGCGGGAGTGGGGCTGAAGCTACAACCTTGTCTGCTGTCACTACCCGAGACATCAGGCCACACAGCCACTCTGATGGGCTCCCCTGGGATGTGGGGATCATCAGGTGTATCCCCTCTCAGAACAGAAAATCCCTCTCTGCAGCTGATGGTCTCTGAGAATGGCAGAGAACAACAGCACGGGTAGATAGGCTGGGAGAGAGTGTCCAGGCAGCACAGGGCTCAACGGGAACGCTCATGGTCCCAGGCTTGGCACTGCCTCAACACAGGTGTGTGTTTGTGTGTGTGTGTGTTAGTCGCTCAGTTGTGTCCGACTCTTTGCAACTCCATGGACTGCACCCCACCAGGCTATTTTGTCCACAGAATTCTCCAGGCAAGAATACTGGAATGGGTTGCCATCCTCTTCTCCAGAGGATCTTCCCGACCCAGGTAGGAACCGCAGATGACAAAGCAGGTGTGTGGAGAGAGACCTCTCCTGTCTGCCTCCCTCCTCAGGGGCTGCCCTGTTCTCTCCACCTGCAGGAGGCCAATGGGATTCCTGTCTTCAGAACTGGGCAGGGGCTAGAGGTAGCACTTCTAGCTCAGTTGGTAAAGCATCTGCCTGCAATGCAAGGGACCAGGGTTTGACTCCTGGGTCGGGAAGGTCCCCTGGAGAAGGAAATGGCAACCCACTCCAGCATTCTTGCCTGGAGAATCCCATGGACAGAGGAGCCTGATGGGCTACAGTCCATGGGGTTGCAACAGTTGGACAAGACTGAGTAACTAAACCACCACCACCAGAAGTAGGGCTGCTCTGCTGTTCCCTAGGTTCCTAACTCTAGGGTAACTTATTTTGCTTTTAAAATTAATTTATTTTTAATTGATATATAGTTGATTTATAATATAGGGTTAGTTTTTGGTGTACAGCAAAGTGATTTGGTTGTGATTTGACTCAGGTGAGGGAAGACAAGGAAGAAAGTCTGGTCAGAGGGAAATGGCAGTTTGTGATTTAGTTTCTTCAAAGGCCTCAGCCAACCCTGCAAGGAGTTCTGAACCTCGTCAAACCTTTCCCGGGTTGTCCCGAGTTGGGGTGGAGGCCTCTGTAACCCACATGAGTCAGGCACTGGGCACAGGCTGCACCCAGGAAGGCAGGATGCATCCGGCAATGTGGGGTTTAGTCAAGAGCAAGAGCCTGAGAGGGGCTGACACCGGAGAGCGGTCTACAGGCACCAGTCCCCCTGCTGGTGGAACAAGCCCTTCAGTCTGGAGTGAAGATTGGGGAACGCAGCAAAGCATCCACTACAGATAGACTACCCACCAACCCAGGCAAGTTTCCATCTTCGCATGGAAAACACAGTAGAAGTGATGGATGCATAACTTTCAGGTATATAGGTCACTTCCTAATTTTCAAAGCACAAACAAAAATAAATGTATAACCAGGTAATTACAGAGTCACAGATGCTAATGGGCATTTTAGCATCCATCTCCTCCAATTGCTTTATTTATGAATGAAGCAAATTGAAGAACAGAGAGGTTTAATGCCTGCCCTAGGTCAAGGCAGAATCTAGATTTAAATTCAGGCCACTGGACTTCAAGTTCAGTGCCCCTGCCACCATGTCACCGTAAAGCACGTTGTAACAGGAACAGCAAATAGATTCCATCTTTCACGCCAACTCTAGTGAATTCATAGTGGCTGCTTGGGTGACTGTGTTGAGAAGGAAATTTCAAATTAGAGCTTCAAGAGAATAATCTCTCTAAAGTCCTGTTCTGGGTTCTATAACCTCCTTGGCCTAGAGATGAACAGAAAAACTACAAGCAAGTTAAAAACAGGACTTTTAGAGAAAAGCAGACTTATTATTCTGAATGGAAGAAGGCCAAATGTAATTTATTTATAACTCTAAGGTGTCTAGCTGGATTACTTTTATTCCCACAGAAGGTGGTTCCTTGAGGTTTATTTCCTCTTCCTCACTTGTCAAGTGAGGGTGATGTGGATGCTCTTTTTAGCATCCAGAAATCTCTGTTGATGAGATGAAGGCCTGGGTTGCTTCCTGGGACCACGGAGAAGACTGAGAACATTTCCAACCCCCCGAGATAACTATATGAAGGTGAGCAGGAGCACACATCTTCATTCTTCATAGAGATGAGAGATTTAGGGCTTCAGCACCAAAGTTTATGGGAATAAACTTTTTTTTTTTTAATGTTTTTACTGTCGTGAAATACACACAACATAGAAATTCGCATTTGGACCATGTTTCAATGTATAATTCAGTGTGTTAAGTCCATGTCAGTATTGCTTAACCACCACTACTCTCCGTGTCCAGAACTGTTTCATCCTCCCATGCTGAAACTCCGTACCCAATAAACACTAACTCCCCTGTCCCCTCTCCTCTCAGCCCCTCATAACCTCCACTCTATTGGGCGGCCCAAAAAGTTCGTTCAGGTTTTTCCATAATATCTTACAAAAACCTTAAACACATTCTTTGACCAACGCAATACTTTCTGTGTCTATGAATTGCCTATTCTAGGTATCTCATTTAAGTGGAGTCATATAATATTTTCCTTCTCTTTCTAGCTTATTTCACTAAAGGTAATGTTTTCAAGATTCATCCACATTGTACCTATGTCAGTACACACTCCTTTTTCAGGCTGAATACTATTCTGTTGTATGTCTATGTCACATTTTCTTTTCTTTTGTTTGGTTAGTGTGAATAATGCTCCTATCAACATTGGTGTGGGAATAATACTTTTTGCACCCAGTTCATGCCTGAAACCTTAGAATCATGAAATCACTGGAGATTACCTATTGCTCATCTTACAGATGAGGAAACAAAGGCCCAGAAAGACCCACCCCTCAATCGTGGCAGGTTTAACAGGAGACACCAATACCGTGAGATCTAAAACTTAGATTCACTATCTGGTACAATAATGGTAAAAACTATTCTTTATAATCTTTGTTCAGTTTATCTAGAACAGATAAGGAGAGGTAGGCTTTTAAAATAATATGACTTACTTATAACTGTTCAGTGTTTGTCAAGCCAAGTGCTCTAGCTACCTACCGTTTTACACAAGCCATCCTAAAGTTAGCAGCACACTATTTTGTTATGCTCACAAGTTCTCTGGGTCTGGAATTTAGACAGAGTGTGGTGGGGACTGCCTGTCTCTGCTCCACAATGTCTCAGGCCTCAGCTGGGGAGACTCAAATAGCCGAGAGCAGCTTGAACAGCTGGGCGCTAGAATCGTCTGAAGATGTCTTCATTCATAGGTCTGATGCCTGAGCTGGAATGCCTCAAAGCCTGGGCTGTTGACTCCTGCATCTACATTTGACCTCTCCATGTATATTGAGCTTCCCCACAACAGGGTGGAATCAAGGTATTCATGCTTCCTTAGGTGGCATCTCAAGGCTCCAAAAATGAATATCCAGCTAACAAGTTAGAAGCAGCATGAGCCTTTGTGACCTGGCCTTAGTAGTCATATAGTATCACTTTTGGGGCTTCCCTGGTGGGGCTCAGATGGTAACGAATCTGCCCTCAATGCGGGAGACCCAGGTTCAACCCCAGGGTTGGGAAGATTCCATGGAGAAGGGAATGGCTATCCACTCCAGTATTCTTGCCTGGAGAATTCCATGGACAGAGGAGCCTGGAAAGCTACAGTCCATAGGGTTGCAAAGAGTTGGACATGACTGGACGATTAAGACACACACACACAGTGTCACTTTCGTTGAATCCTATTAGTCAAAGAAGTCATAAGACTGCTCACTTTCAAGAGAACACAAACCCCATCTTTCATGGGCAAAGTGTAGTGATTTAAAACCACTGCACCAATGCAAGCTAGCATATATAGAATGGATACACAACAAGGTGCTACTGTATAGCACAGGGAACTATGATAAATCATAATGCAAAACATATAAAAAAGAATGTGTGTATATATATATATATATATATATATACACACACACACACCTACATACATACATGTATAAATGAATCACTTTGCTGTTCACCAGAAATTAATACAACATTGTAAATCACTATTGCCCCCTTTCAAGTGAACACCAACTGATTATTGCCTCCTTCAAAGGAGTCTCATGAGGATACCATGTAAATGCTCCAGGGCTATCATCCTTGCTCACAGCTTTCTGTTGTTGTTGCTTCGTCACTCAGTCATGTCCAGCTCTTTGTGACCCCATGGACTGTAGCCCACCAGGTTCCTCTGTCTTTAGGGATTTTTCAGGCAAGAATACTGGGCTGCATTGCCATTTCCTTCTCCAGGGGAGCTTCCCAGATCAGGGATCAAACCCATATCTCCTGACTGGCAGATGGATTCTTTACCCACCTGGGAAATCCAACGTTCCCAGCTTTCTGGGAGTGCCTTTTTGGAAACCCAGCTAGACTCTGCTGAATGTCCTTTTGACTTACTGGTGCTGGTGAGTCTTTAAAGGTGGATTTGATTTGGGGGCAATCCAGTGATGGAAGTGGATTATTAACAACATGCATCAAAGATTTCGTGAACCACCAGAATGTGTTGGGCAACAGGGAGTGACATATCAATATACAGTTCATTTTCCAGTCAAGAACTAACAGACTTGAAGCGTGACCCCTCCCCAAAGCTAATCAGATTGATTTTGTCTAGTACGTTTAGCAAATGTCCACAAAGGTACTTTCTAAAAATGAACACACTCAGCACCACTAATATTTTAGGCAACAGTCGTGCCCTTGCTCTCCCCTATTGAAGGAAAGCCATCATGTGAATAGGTAAATTCTGATCTCCTGGGACGTCCCTGGTGGCTCAGGGGCTAAGACTGTGTTCCCTATGCAGCGGGCCTGGGTTCCATCCCTGGTCGAGGAACTACATCCCACATGCTGCAATTAAGAGTTCACACATCAGAACCTAAGATCCCGCATGCCCCAGCTAAACCCCGGCACAGTCAAATAAATAAATGAATTAAATACTTCTTTAAATGTTAAAAAAGGATCACCTTCCATTTTCTAAATCATACTTTTCAGGATGGTAGTACACTAACTGGACACGAGCTATGCCTCCATTTGCTACTTTTATTCTGGAGTCATCGGAATGGTGGAGCCGTGTAAGGGAAAACAAGAAGACGTGTTCTTCTACTCAGGCAGATCACATCAGATCAGTCTTGGTCTGTTGACTGTCAGGCTGCCTTCCTGAGCATAGGCCTCAGGGCTTTCGTGTTTCAGAGATAAACGCTGTCAGAGAGCGTAAGCACACAAAGCCATCTTCCTACAGACCTTGGCCTTGGTGTCCGCCTCCTGTCTGTTTGGAGCCTTGTCCTAGGGGGCTGTCAGGTTGCCAAGGCAACCAGCAGTCCTCTGTGAAACGTTCCCAGCCTTTCCTGTGAATACTGAATTTGTGTCTGTAGCTTATTATCTGACTTTTTACATAAGCGCACAGTAGGTGTAGGTTGAAGAGATAATTTCCACCTTGCAAACTAAGTGATAGCCTAGAGGCTAGATCAATAAACAGGGCACAGAGGGATGGCAGAGCCCACGCTTTCCCACCCTAAAAGTGATTCACAGCTCTGGTTTTCAAGACAGCCCAAGCTGTATCACATTTTGCATCTGACTTGCCCAAAGGCTCAAAACACCAAATTTGGGTGTTTCTTCAACTATACCAATCATGGTGTGCTTAGTCACTCAGTTGTGTCAAACTCTGTGGCCCCATGGACTGTAGCCCGCTAGAGTCCTCTGTCCACGGAATTTTCCAGGCAAGAACACTGGAGTGGGTTGCCATTTCCTTCTCTAGGGGATCTTCCCGATCCAAGGATCAGACACAAGACTCCTGTGTCTCTGCATTGGCAGGCAGTTTCTTTACCATACAGTGCTACCTGGGAAGCCCTATACCAACCATAGAGTTGTCCAATTAATGTTCTGCATATTAGTCCTACTTGAAATGGGGTCAAAGAAAACAAAAAACCGGAAGAGTCAGGACACAGGCTTTGCTAAGACGGCAATCTGGCTACTTTGTTAGCCTGAGCCCTTAATCTGTCATGATGCTTCTAGAAAAAGGTGTATCATTGTGATAAGAGCACTGAGCTAAGGATGAAACCAGGCCTCCTCTTACTGCATGACGTTCTCATCTGAACCTCAGATCCATCAACAATAAGATGGGAATTGTTACAAGCTTCACAAGTCCTTTGTAATATTGGATGCATTCCACAGATTAAAAAAAAAAAAAAAACCTTTAAGATTGTTCACTTTAAAAATGATGTTCAGAAGCTTTTAAGGTTAATTAGGTCCCATTTGTTTATTTTTGCTTTTATTTCCAATATTCTGGGAGGTGGGTCATAGAGGATCCTGCTGTGATGTATGTCGGAGAGTGTTTTGCCTATGTTCTCCTCTAGGAGTTTTATAGTTTCCGGTCTTACGTTTAGATCTTTAATCCATTTTGAGTTTATTTTTGTGAATGGTGTTAGACAGCCTTCAGAATGGGAGAAAATAATAGCAAATGAAGCAACCGACAAACAACTAATCTCAAAAATATACAAGCAACTCCTACAGCTCAACTCCAGAAAAATAAACGACCCAATCAAAAAATGAGCCAAAGAACTAAATAGACATTTCTCCAAAGAAGACATACAGATGGCTAACAAACACATGAAAAGATGCTCAACATCACTCATTATCAGAGAAATGCAAATCAAAACCACTATGAGGTACCATTTCACACCAGTAAGAATGGCTGCGATCCAAAAGTCTACAAATAATAAATGCTGGAGAGGGTGTGGAGAAAAGGGAACCCTCTTACACTGTTGGTGGGAATGCAAACTAGTACAGCCACTATGGAGAACAGTGTGGAGATTCCTTAAAAAACTGGAAATAGAACTGCCTTATGATCCAGCAATCCCACTGCTGGGCATACACACTGAGGAAACCAGAAGGGAAAGAGACACGTGTACCCCAATGTTCATTGCAGCACTGTTTATAATAGCCAGGACATGGAAGCAACCTAGATGTCCATCAGCAGATGAATGGATAAGAAAGCTGTGGTACATATACACAATGGAGTATTACTCAGCCATTAAAAAGAATACATTTGAATCAGTTCTAATGAGGTGGATGAAACTGGAGCCTATTATACAGAGTGAAGTAAGCCAGAAGGAAAAACATAAATACAGTATACTAACGCATATATATGGAATTTAGAAAGATGGTAACAATAACCCGGTGTACGAGACAGCAAAAGAGACACTGATGTATAGAACAGTCTTATGGACTCTGTGGGAGAGGGAGAGGGTGGGAAGATTTGGGAGAATGGCATTGAAACATGTAAAATATCATGTAAGAAACGAGTTGCCAGTCCAGGTTCGATGCATGATACTGGATGCTTGGGGCTAGTGCACTGGGACGACCCAGAGGGATGGTATGGGGAGGGAGGAGGGAGGAGGGTTCAGGATGGGGAACACGTGTATACCTGTGGTGGATTCATTTTGATATTTGGCAAAACTAATCCAATTATGTAAAATTTAAAAATAAAATAAAATTAGAAAAATTAAAAAAAAAAATGATGTTAACCACATTTTTCAAGTAAAATACAAAACAAGAAACTCCCAAAGTTATTTTTGCAATTTAAGCCAAGCACAAGATGATAGAGATTCTCTTAGATCTTGAACAACCTACCATTCTCTGAATATCAGAATTAGGAACTAAAAAGCAGGGATTGATTCATAGGGATTAAGTACCTGAGGTTTACTTACTGCTGCTAAGTCGCTTCAGTCGTGTCTGACTCTGTGCGACCACATAGACGGCGGCCCACCAGGCTCCCCCGTCCCTGGGATTCTCCAGGCAAGAACACTGGAGTGGGTTGCCATTTCCTTCTCCAATGCATGAAAGGGAAAAGTGAAAGTGAAGTCGATCAGTCGTGTCCGACTCTTCGCGACCCCATGGTCTGCAGCCTACCAGGCTCCTCCGTCCATGGGATTTTCCAGGCAAGAGTACTGAAGTGGGGTGCCATTGCCTTCTCCGTTTACTTACTAGGTAGAGGCAATCCAGGAGCTCGCTTAGACTGTATTTTGCAAAGAGTAAACCAGTTACATACCACTTGAGACACTGGACACAGAGCACAAAGAAAGGGAGGCATATGTGCGCAGCAGGCTGCTGAAACAATCTTGAATTAGGTGAATCTGTAATGTGGTCTGAAAAATTCTCAAGCAAACTATTTTCTTTACTTAGGAAAAAAACAAAAAAACAACAACCCTACATAATAAGACTACTAACACTAGCCTGCTTGAATCCACTTGAGAAATACAAATAAGTCAAAAGAGTCAGAGCAGTTCCTTGGATATAGAATGAAAAAGCAAGAATTTTTAAAGATTATGGTCCTGACAAGTGTGGTGAGGTCATTTGGCATCCTGAATTCAAGTTTCCTCCTCCTTTCCCCCATTTCTCAATGCCTGACTGCCCAAGGAAGGGTCTTTGTTCTCCTTTCTTCTCTAAATTCTCATTTCCTTGGTGATTTCATCAATCCATAGCTTTAAATACTGTGCGTTTTCCTACCCTGACAACACTCAAATGTATATCTCCAGCTCAGACTTCTTCTAAAGGGTAAGCTGAGACGCATCTACTCAGATGTCAAAGAGAAATATCAAAGTTCACAAGTTTAACACTGCTTCCACCCTGAGAATTCCCCATCCCAGTTAGTGGCAACTCTATGTTTCAACTGCCCAAAACATTCTTGACTCCTTTATCTCATACACAGGGTGCAGACCTTAGGAAATCATGTTGGGTCTACCTTCAAAATATACTATGTATCTAAACAGCTCTTGCCACCTTTCCTGTGATGCTCTGGTTCAGGCTCTCAAATTCTCGCTTCAGGGGGACTGTTACAGCCTCCTGGTAGGTATCCCTGCAGCCATCCTTTAGTTTCTCATCAACACAGTTTACATGTATTTTCAACACGTTTAAGTTAGATCATGTTGCTTCTCTGTTCAAAATTCTCCAGTGGTTCCTTATTTCACACAGAGGAAAAGCTAAATTGGAAGGACTTATGCGAAGCTGAAACTCCAATACTTTGGCCACCTGATGTGAAGAACTGATTCATTGGAAAAGACCCTGATGCTGGGAAAGATCGAAGGTGGGAGGAGAAGGGGACGACAGAGGATGAGCAGGTTGGATGGCATTACCGACTCGATGGACATGGGCTCGAGTAGACTCCGGGAGTTGGTGATGCTGGCATGCTGCAGTCCATGGGGTCGCAGAGAGTCAGACATGACTGACTGACTGAACTGAATTGATAGATAGGGCATTAAGACCAGTTTCCATTATCTCCCCGACCTCATCCCCACCACTATCATCCTCCTCAAACCCTTCTCTCCCGTCACACCCCAGAGGATGCCCCACTTTGCTACAATCTGAGTTCTTTGAGGCAGGGAGCTCCGTACACGTTATTCTCCATTGTATCCAAAACTCACACAAT
This sequence comes from Bos indicus, assembly GCF_029378745.1. Classification (NCBI taxonomy): domain Eukaryota; kingdom Metazoa; phylum Chordata; class Mammalia; order Artiodactyla; family Bovidae; genus Bos; species Bos indicus. Next base: position 15,368,676 of record NC_091786.1, read on the forward strand.
GGAGTCTGGCATAGCAGTGGGCTGTCTAATAAGCATTTGCTAAATTGAGGCATGAATTTTGGGGGGTTTTAGCTCTGTTGCATGGCACGGGGGATTCTATTTCCCCAACCAGGGATCAAACCCATGCCCCACCCCCACAGTGGAAGCACAGAGCCCCTAATAACTGGACGACCAGGGAAGTCCTTGGATACACAAACTAACAAATACATAATTCTCAGGCATCACCTGAAAAGAGTGAAGGAAAGCACGCTCAGGAAAGTGCATTTCCTTACCTCTTTGACTCCAGAGCAGGGGTGGCCAACCTGTAGCATGCAGGCCCACCTGTTTTTGCAAATAAACATTTCCTGGAACCACGGCCAAGCCCATTTGTTTGCACACTACATGTGGTTGCTTCCCCATGCACTACACCAGCAGAGCTGAACAGGTGCTACAGAAAATGTATGGCCCACAAAGCCTAAAATATATACTATCTGGTTCTTTATAGAAAGTTTGCTGTCCCTTGACCTAGAGGGTGCATGCTGAAAGGGAGAATTCTTGCATGCACACTTGTTGTTCATACAAAAATCCAGCCACGAAACCCAAAGAAGAAAGCACACTCAGACTTGGGTAAGTGAGGTAGGCAGTGCATCAGTACCATACAAATATGCCTCAGCCTTGCTCTGGGGCCATGGCAAACCTAGACATGCTCCTGTCCCATGCACAGGCCATATTCTGTCTGTTGAAGTGGCAAAAAGTAGCCCTGTCTGCCCACACACGTCACCAATGGGAAGATGAGGGAAGTCAGGTCTATTATTTTTATATCTACATCCATTAATGTCTCAAGAGTTAAGAAAGTTCCCCTGCCTATTTTTAATCATGTTGCTACAGAAGGGTCATTTGTATCCTATTCTTTGACTCGATGACTCATTTCAGTTCCTTAAACTAGAGTCAGCTCTCATCCATCTTGAAGACAGCTGCTCAGAACACTGACTGGCACAATGGATGAGCTGGGAGCTCAGCAGGACTCGAACACCCAGACTTGCATGAGGTGAAGGTGGGCAGTGGGACCCTCTCTGAAACGAGCCTGTTTGGCAGGCAGGGACCCTGGCTGGAGGGCTTCCCCAGGAAGTTGTCCTGCCCTCAGGGTGACTCAGGGTTGGGACAGCTGTGGGCCTCTCCTGGCCTCCCTGGGGACTGCTGGGATGTGGAAGGACTCTGTATGGAGGAGGAGACTGAGAACCAGGAAGAAGATTATACTCTTGGTAATGGCAGAACCACACCAACCTCCCAGCACCCTGTGACCCTGGACCCACGAAATGTGGAATTTGCTGTTTTTGCTTTAGTCACTGAGGAAAAATATTCCTATTTCTCCACTTCTCAGGCAGAACTCTTCTTCTGGTTATATCTCCCATGGTCTTGGGTCCTCCCTTAAGAAGAAAGATAAAAATCTGTAACATGAATAAGAGAAGATCAATAGATCAAATGGTCCTCAAAGATGGTGCAACTATCACTTTATAAAACAAAACAAAACTCTGTAGACTTTGAGAAATGAAATGTTTCCTGCCATATCAGTAAACAAGGATGTCACAGTCATGAGCAATTGCAGCGCTCCAAAATGAGCTGGTGAGCCCTGAGAGAACTCAGGAAGGAAAGAATTCCTGCCATTTAGCAGCCATCAGACTTTAGCCACTCCCTATGGTGTGCCCTGAGTAAACTCCGGATGTGAAAACAAAGGGTACTGGCCCCAGATACTTGCAGCGCATATTCCTCTGAAAGGAATGATATCAGAGACCCCAGATTCTGGCATCTTCCGATACAAAGAAAGGGGCTTCCCAGATAGTGCAGTGATAAAGAATCCTCCTGCTAATGCAGGAGATACAAGAGATGTGGGTTTGATCCCTGGGTCAGGAAGATGCCCTGGAGTAGGAAATGGCAACCCACTCCAGTATTCTTGCCTGGAAAATTTCATGGACAGAGGAGCCTGGAAGACTACAGTCCATGGGGTCATAAAGAGTCGGATGTGGCAGAGCACACACACATACAGAGACAAGTGATAAATTCCTTAAATTGAGGTATCTGGTTTTCCTTTCATTAAAAATAATCTTTTGACATTCAGACTACCTGTTCTTTGTTGCACAACTTCTATGTAATCTGGCTCTCCACCCCTCCTTGGGACAGTTCTCTCAGGGTTATTTGAAATGCTGCTTCCTGGGCTTGAAGTTCTAAAATTTTTCACCAAATAGAGCAAAACTCTCAACTTTTAGATTGTGAATTAGATTGTGAATTTTTAAGTCTACAACTTCAATGCAAGGTGAAGACTTTCATTTAGAGGTAAATTCCACCTGATAGCCATAGAAAACACCAGATTAAAAGCAGATTTGAGGAACACTCAGAATTGTTTGTTTACCAGAAAGACAAGCCTTGAAAGAGAGTTAACCAAAACAACAGAGTCTGGAGTTCAGGTCCCTCTGGGTGGTGATGGAATCCTTTATTCTTTGGAGACTGATAAAACCAGGCTGGTTCAGCCAGTTTGATTTAATCTTATCCAAATCCAGAGAGCTGAGAAACTTCTAAAACCTCTAAATCTAAAACCAGAGAGTTGGGGAAACCTCTAAACTTCTCTTGAACTCCATGCTTCCAAGAATGATGACAGTTAAAAGGAAATTCAAGGAGAAAGAAGAGGTGGTCTGCGCTTCCAGCACTCTGCCCCGAAGCCTCTGTTTTCCACCCCAGCTATTGTTAATGACAATAGCTGATGCCATTGTCATTAACATCATGACTTAACAGGGGAGATGGCTTATTTTCCAACAGGAATGCTGGGGAACCAGAGGAGCTTCCTAACAACCTTTCAAAGTCACCTTGGACAAGACTTTTGCCAGGGGGATGTCTCTTTTCCTCTTTGGATAAAGGGAGATGAATGACGGGAAAAAACTCAGTGGGGACTTTCTTGCATGCATTACCTGAAAGTCAAGAAGAGAATAATCCCTAGACTCTGTTCTGACTACTTTTCAGGCTCCACCAGGAAATAATAAGAATTTACAGTCATCTACTTACTAATACACTAGAAGTTTATTTTGTTGGGAGCCTTAACTTGGCATGTGTTAAGTAATAAAGTTAACAACCTTTACAGAGTAAGTCACCAAACGCCGTGAGAGGAGAAAGTAGAAAAGACCCATGAGGGAAGACTCACAGAGATGCACAGATAATTCTATTTTTAAGTAAGGTGTTGAAGTTCTAGTTGCTTTTGACATTAGGAAACATACCCATACACAAAGTCACAAAGAATTGGGGCTGGAAACTAGGGCACTCGCATGATTATTTGAATGTACCCCATCACCTTCAACACAAGTGGTGGGAGTGCTATAGACTCCGCTGACTGAGGGGGGCACCGCCTTGCTCCTGGGAAGGTCTCTGGCCTACAGAGGAGTCTGTAGTAATATTCAGTATGAGCATTTTTAAAGACACTGTGGTTTCTTCTTAAGACATTTCTCCCTGGGGTGCCACACTGCTTCTGTGCCCCTACATGTTCTGTGCCCCTACACGTATCCAGGCCAGGGACCAGAACCTTCTCTGGGGAAACCCAGCCTCTCCCCTAATGCTAAGGGAGCCCCAGTCTCTTTGGAGTCTGGCAAACTCAGGAGCCTGGAGTTGTGGCCAGCCACCAGTGTGCTTCTGTCTTGGCTTCTGCAGGCTTCCAGGAGGCTGGGAAGGAGCTCAGTTCTGTAAGAGGAGAGGGCAGAGTGGTGAGCCTGTGGAAGACTTTGTCCAAACCCATCTCTCCACCCACAGCCAGTGCTGCTGGTTGCCCAAGTTTACCTCATTACCAGAACTGCCTGCTTCTGACAGTGGCATTTAGTTTCACAGGAGGGAGGTACATTCCTCAAATTAGCTGTGACTTGTACCTACTGTGCCCATTTTAATTTCAAAACACACTTCCCTCCTTCCAATTATCGGCAAGTTCCTCTGTCTGAGCCCTCTGGAAGGAAGGCTCCACCCCAAGTCATTTGTCCCCTGCAGTGAGGTGAGAGTGGTGGGGGCACGTGTGGTCTTGGTTTCTCACCACACAGGGCTTTCTGTTTCTGTCTGGTGTCTCCTGACTGGGCCCCCGTTTGCCCTGAGTCCTGCGCTGACCAACAGGACACACGGCTGCCTGACTTCAGACTGTCCTCCTGGGTCTGGCCCCTCTCGGCTCCAGGCTGAGGTTTCTCCCCTGTGAAGCTGGCAGCTGCACCCGTCTCCCCAAGAACAAGCCTGTGAACAGTGTCATGAGTGTGCTGTTCCCGGATGTGGGTGAGGACAGCCACCGCGGACTAGGAGAGGGGAGGCCCCTTTCACCTCCTCATCAGGATGGAGTGTGGCTTTCCCCTCCCAAACTGGAACCTTGGTACTTGTGAGCTGGAAGAAAACTTTGACTCACAAGTGAGGAAACCAAAGTCCACAGCTCAGGTCAAAGAGCTGAACTTGGCCTCTTGACTCTTAATCCATGTAAATTTTCACTGTAGTGAATTGCCTCAAGCTTTCATTTCTGGTCAATTAATCTCTTCATTCTAAAAACTCTTGGGGCTCACAGAGGGAGACAAACTTTCCAGTGGGTGATCCGGAGTGGACAGAGCTGGAGAGAGGTAAGGGAGGTTTCCTGCTGCTCTGTGCAAACCCCCCAAGTGCTCTTCTAGAGTCACCATCTCTGAGCCTGGCCCCAGCTCCCCAGAAACTCATACCTACCCGCCAGGGCCTGTAGGCCGGGGAGCCTCTCCGAGGTCTTGGCTGCTGTCCCAGCAGGTAATGGGGCTTCTTAGCTGATGAGATAGCTTCAGTATTAAAAGCTCCTTCTTAGTGATAGCTTTCCTGGAGAATGACCCATGTGCCCTCGGGCACCGACTAATTTTTTTGTTCCTTACTCCTTGTCTTTCCTGTTACCCATGACCTTGCATTAATCTGGCTAGGTGTTTGCTGAACTCCTGGTTGCCCAGCAGACAATACCTTTGACCCTCTGATCTTCTGTATGGCTCTGGCCTCACTCTGGACACTCAGGCTGTGACTGCTCACATCCGGGTCCTTCTCCAAGCCTGCTCTTCACCTGCACCTCCATCTTTCACAGCTCTCCCTACCCTGCCAAGTTCTGAGAACTGCTTGATTTCTATATGGGTTTAAACCAGCCTGACCTTAAATACAAAAGCCCGAGAAACAAGCTTATTGTTATTGTTGCTATGATTATGTCACCGAATAGTACCATGGAGCTGGTCTGTATAAAACTTGACATGTGAAATGCAAACTTTCCAAACAAATACACCAGGAGGTATTTGAATTTTTTACAAAAAGACTCGAAACATTGACAAGTTAGATTTGGAAGGGACATTAATAATACTTCAGTCTGGAGCACTTCCCAAAGTGCATTCAAGGAAAAAAAAAGAGGAACATACATTCATATATTACTCAATGAAAGAGTCCTGCGCTCAAGTGAAGACACAGCATATGACAGCCCTCTCACTGGGATTGAAAATATATGTTAGCAAATTAAAGACTTGGAAAGTCCTCCGTCAGTGAACCCTCTTGAATTCTAACTCGGTGTTTCCCATGTTAATTTGAATACAGAACCATCTCTTCTTCCATTCATCTTAACCCTATAGATTCTGTGTTCTGTGGATGACATGCCAGGAGATGTGACCGAAGTGAGTCCAAACCCTCTTCTAGCAGAGGAGGAGACACAGCCTTAATGAGGTTTCAGAGGCTTGCTCAGGGCTACACAGTAAGGACCAGGTAGAACTGACTGTTTCCGGAAGAAGACTTTCAAATTCCTGTTCCTGTGCTCTTTCCTCTAAACCCTGTTGATTCCTTTTTAACAAATAGATTCCTCTGAGAATTCCTCAAAATGTCAAGCATTCTCAGTTCTCTTAAAATTAAATAACCTGTGTCTCTTACGTCTGCCGCATTGGCAGTCAGGTTCTTTACCACTAGTGCTACCTGGGAAGCCCGAGTGATAATACAAATATATAAAGTAGGGAAATCAAAGTAATATTCCTTCAAACTGGGCTTTCTTTTTTTTCAAATTCAAAATCTATCCTGGAAAATGCAAAATAAAGCAATGAGATACCATTTCACATCTATTAGAATGGCTGATAACCACAATAAAAAATACCAAGTGCTGGCAGGAATGAGGAGGAACTAATTGGAACCCTGATACGTTGCTGATGGGAATGAAAATGGTGCAGCCTCACTGGAAAACAACCTAGCGGTGTCTTTTAAGGATCAACATTCACTTACTGTGCTTCATTCCTGGATATTACCCAAGAGAAAGAAAAACTTATGCTTACATAAAAATCTGTATGCAAATATTTATAGAAGCTTGATTCATAATTGCCCAACATTGGAAATAATCCAAACGTCTTATCAACAGGTGAATGTTTAAATAAACTCTCATAAATATCAAACAAGCTCTCATAAATACCCTACCAAACTCTCATGAATTCATACAATAGAATATACCCTAGTAATCAAACTGAATTAACTTTTGATAAATACAACTTCTCCAGGGCTTTGTGCTGAGGAAGGGGGGGGAAGACTAATCTCCAAAGGTCATATACTATATGATTTAATTTATTTTTTAATTGGAGTATGTTGTTGCTGTTTAGTCGCTTCAGTCATGTCCGACTCTTTTGCGACCCCATGCACTGCAGCCCGCCAGGCTCCTCTGTCCATGGGATTCTCCAGTCAGGAGTACTGGAGTGGGTTGCCATTGCCTTCTCCAAACTGGAGTATATTTTGCTTTAAAATGTTGTGCTAGTTTCTGTTGTACAGCAATGGTGAATCAGCTATTTTCATACAACATACACATGTACCCCCTCTCTCTTGAGCCTTTCTCCCACTGTCCCCAACCCACCCCTCACGGCACTGAGCTGAGCTCCCCGTGCTATCCTGCAACTTCCTGCTAGCTAGCTATTTTACACACGGTAGTGTATATACCGGAGAAGGCAATGGCACCCCACTCCAGTACTCTTGCCTGGAAAATCCCATGGACAGAGAAGCCTGGTAGGCTGCAGTCCATGGGGTCGCTGAGGGTCGGACACGACTGAGCGACTTCACTTTCACTTTTCATTTTCATGCATTGGAGAAGGAAATGGCAACCCACTCCAGTGTTCTTGCCTGGAGAATCCGAGGGACCTGGGGAGCCTGATGGGCTGCCGTCTATGGGGTCGCACAGAGTCAGACACGACTGAAGTGACTTAGCAGCAGCTGTGTATATACGTCACTGCTGTGTCCACAAGTCCATTTTCTACATCTGCATCTCTATCCCTGTCCTGCAAGTAGGTTCATCTGTATCATTTTTCTATAATATGTTTGTTTTTCTCTTTCTGACTTACTGTATGACTCAATTTATGTACCTTCTTGAAATGACAAAATCGGAGAGATGGAGAATAGATTAGTTGTTGCCATGGATAGGGAAAGGTGGGGCTGGGATAGTTCTCTGAGGTGGTGCTTACAGGTCTCGGCGCGTGTGATGAAATGGCAAACGTCGTATCAGTGCCGATGTCCTGCTTCTTGTACTATAGTTACGTAGGATGGAGCCATTGGGAGAAACTGGTCGAGGTCACAGGGAACCCCTTAGCACTATATTCGCAACTTCCTGTGATTCTATTTCAAAACAGAAACTTTACATACACAAGTATATACACCCATGCAGCCACCCACACACACATATGATACACAATAATTTGGATAGATCTCAAATACATTACACTAAACAAAGGAAGCGAGGCACAAAAAGCTGCGTGCATTCTGAAGGATTTCATTTTATGACATTCTGGAAAAGGCACAAGTTTAGGAGCAGAGAACAGATTAGTGATTTTCCAGGGATTACATGAAAAGCAGCAAGGGGGAGTCTGGGATGATGGGGCTGTTTTGTATCCTGATTGTTGTGGGGTCACATGAATCTATACATGTGTTAAAACTTATGGAACTATACATCAAAAAATTTTTCACTATTTGTAAATTTCAAAATAAATATTAAAAAATAGATTGTCCGTAAAACACAGAAAATTATAGTTTCTATTCCAAGAAACTATTGTGATGGCTTTTGCATAAATTATACATTTGGTTTTCACAAATTAAAGACAATACCCAAAGGCAAAAATCATTCCCTCTAGATTGTGTAATTAAGTAAAGGGTTATCTTTGCTTTTAATCTCTTCATTGTTTTAGATTTTAGCAATACAGATGAGTAGTTTTGATGGCTTTTGTTTTATTGGCCAGCCAGCTCCAATTACAGCTGGTGGTTACCAAAGCTTGATTACACCATGACATTGAAGCCTGAACAGGGTATGGGAAAGCTAACCTGAAACCAAAATAGGATTTGGGGGAAAAAAGAAAAAAACAGAATGGAAAGAAGGAGGGAAGAAAATAAGAAAGAAAGGAAGAAAGCAAGCTTGGGGATTAATTGTATTATCTGACTTCATTCCCTGTTTCTTTGAAAACGTTTTCAGTTGGCTCTCCCAGAGGCTCGGGTGTACATTCTGTTATTTAGCAGTTAATTCTTTGGACTCACTGGGATCTGAAATGTAATGTGTTTGTTCTCCCTTGCACCCCATCCCTGTGAGTTTCTCCCACCAGGTTTATTTACTCATTCTTTCATTTCTGTTGAATGCTTTCTCACCTGAGTGTATCAACAACAGGATAAGGCTAGAGGACAGGCAACCAGAGTTCAATCAATAGGACAGGTGACCGACTGGTCAACAACTTTGAATTTCAAGTCGCCACTCTTGTGCTCATATTTTCTTCATGTTATTTTTGGCTTGGTTCCACATCAGACAGTGTAAAGACTGAAGTCTAAACTGCTTTTAAGAAAAACCAGCTAATCTTTCGACGTCCAATCATCTTTCTGTAGTTCTCAAGATTTCCTTCTCAGCATCATGGCATAAAAACATTAAAAATTGAAATTGCAGCTGGTGTTCAATCATCAGAGGAAATGGAATTGCCACTCTGGTTGTGCCTTCTCCAACCTCTGAGCAGGTGCTGCTTCCCACGCTCTCTGCATCTATCACATCAGGGCTGAGCATCTCTTCACATTTAAAAATGGAACTTTCTGGCCCTGAGTTCAAGATGTCTCATATGATGTTGGTTGGAATTGTGCTTTAGAATATTTACCCCTTAGTTTCCTTTATTAGTTCAGAGAAGCAGGCTATGTGGGCCTTTTGACGTTTATTTATATGTTTAAACGTTGTATTAAAGTAATACCAGCGTGAATTTTAAAGAGTAAAATAGTTCTACAGTGTTTTGACAAAGAGTAGTTCCCCCACTACCCCTTCTCCAGAAGAACAATCCTCAGGTGTCTGAGTTGATGCTTTTGGTATTGATCTAAAGAATTCTTTAGCAACAAAGAATTTCTTTGTTGCTAAAGAAAATGCTCACTTACTGTTCTTGAAGGGTAGCCTGTAAGACATCCTAAAATATGTGGCTTTGGTATATTTGCTGCTTGGAGCTCTAGACACTGGGGAAACAGCAATGCAGGGAGCAGCTTTCTCTGAGCTCTCCCTATCTGCCTAAAGGAACCTCCAAAAGAAGCCAGTGGTCATGGATCCCCTCTCCAGGAGTTTCATCAGTCAAAAAAGAGGGACTCTTGTCACCTGAGAGGAGACTACAAGTTGTCACCACACCCAGACACATAACTATCATCACAAGCTATCACACCTCCTGTCTACTCTGGTAAAGGTCCATTCACCATCCTAAAAATCATTTCTTCTCCCTGAAGGGGCCAACATCCCTCCCTTCTCCTTTTCCTGTGAAGATGGCAGATAAGTTTGAATTTTAAGGCATCTTGGGGAGTTTCTCAGTTTCCCTGAATGTCTTCCAGGCATACACAATGCTGCTGCTGCTGCTGCTGCTGCTGCTAAGTCGTTTCCAACTCTCTGTGACCCCCTCTGTCCATGGGACTTCCCAGGCAAGAATACTGGAGTGGGTTGCCATTTGCGACTGCAGGGGATTTTCCCAACCCAGGGATCAAACCCACACCTCTTGTGGTGCACTGGTAGGCAGATTCTTTACCAACTGAGCTGCCTGGGAAGCCCTAGGCATACATGAGGTACACATGTTAATAAATGTCTGTTTTTCTCTCGTTCATCAGTCTTTTATTACAGAGGTCTTAGCTAAGAACTCAGAAAAGTAGAGGAAAAGTTATTTTCCCTCCTGCACAGTTTCCTTGATTTTTCACTTTTAAGCATCGGCTATTGACTTAGAACCAGAGATCAAATTGCCAACATCCGCTGGATCATGGAAAAAGCAAGAGAGTTCCAGAAAAGCATCTATTTCTGCTTTATTGACTATGCTAAAGCCTTTGACTGTGTGGGTCACAATAAACTGTGGAAAATTCTTCAAGAGAGGGGAATACCAGACCACCTGATCTGCCTCTTGAGAAATTTGTATGCAGGTCAGGAAGCAACAGTTAGAACTGGACATGGAACAACAGACTGGTTCCAAATAGGAAAAGGAGTTCGTCAAGGCTGTATATTGTCACCCTGTTTATTTAACTTATATGCAGACTACATCATGAGAAACGCTGGACTGAAAGAAACACAAGCTGGAATCAAGATTGCCGGGAGAAATATCAATAACCTCAGATATGCAGATGACACCACCCTTATGGCAGAAAGTGAAGAGGAACTCAAAATCCTCTTGAGATGAAATTGAAAGTGGAGAATGAAAAAGTTGGCTTAAAGCTCAACTTTCAGAAAACGAAGATCCTGGCATCCAGTCCCATCACTTCATGGCAAATAGATGGGGAAACAGTGGAAACAGTGTCAGACTTTATTTTTCTGGGCTCCAAAATCACTGCAGATGGTGACTGCAGCCATAAAATTAAAAGACGCTTACTCCTTGGAAGGAAAGTTATGACCAACCTAGATAGCCTATTCAAAAGCAGAGACAGTACTTTGCCAACAAAGGTTCGTTTAGTCAAGGCTATGGTTTTTCCTGTGGTCATGTATGGATGTGAAAGTTGGACTGTGAAGAAGGCTGAGTGCCGAAAAATTGATGCTTTTGAACTGTGGTGTTGGAGAAGACTCTTGAGAGTCCCTTGGACTGCAAGGAGATCCAACCAGTCCATTCTGAAGGAGATCAGCCCTGGGATTTCTTTGGAAGGAATGATGCTGAAGCTGAAACTCCAGTACTTGGCCACCTCATGCGAAGAGTTGACTCATTGGAAAAGACTCTGATGCTGGGAGGGATTGGGGGCAGGAGGAGAAGGGGACGACAGAGGATGAGATGGCTGGATGGCATCACTGACTCGATGGACATGAGTCTCAGTGAACTCTGGGAGTTGGTGATGGACAGGGAGGCCTGGCGTGCTGTGATTCATGGGGTCGCAAAGAGTCGGACATGACTGAGCGACTAATCTGATCTGACTGACTTAGCACTTTTCGAGCTAGGTAGGGATTTGGCTCTCTCTTCTCCCCAGACCCCCATGAAACACACGCACCCCCTTCCCATCCCCTTCCTTATCTTTGCAACAGTTATAGCATAGTTTTTGTTAGATCTTTATTCAGTGTTTATATCTTTATGATCACATAAATGCTACTCTGAGCAAAGTCCTGTAGCAAACTACACTGGCTTTTCCTATCCTAAATAACTTTCCCCTGGATAATAATTTCATTATGATAATGATGGTGATTAGTGCTTATCACAAATTCAAACACAAAGTCTTACTGAATTACACAAACATCTATGCTCTCAAGACATTGGGAGCAACACATATTTCACTGATTTGACCTTCTTGAAGAAATATCTCTTAGGCTCTCTGATAGGCTCCCATCTGGACTGTCTATTTCCAACAACTAGGATGGAACCACTATTCAGGGATTTTCCTTTACCACCCTCCTGGAGGTTCCCCTCATTTCACTCTTGATGAATCTCCTGTTCCTGGATCTTGTGTCTTCTTTCTTGGTTTATTCCCTTGCTTTGGCAAAATGTATCCTTTAGAAGCTTTCCTTTAGAAACCAAAGACATGTGGGATACACAAGTTTTGAAACATTGCCTTTCTAAAAACATCCTTATTCAAACTTCATACATAAATGATGCTGTGCCTACATATAGAATTCTAAGGTAGGAATCCTTTTTCTTCAGAGTTTTGAAGGCATTGCTTTATTTTCTTCTAGCCTGTGGTATTACTGCTGAGAAACCTAACGACATTTTAATCTGACCTGTCTATCCTTTAATCATCCCAAGATCCTCCCTTTATCCCAGGAGTTCTAAAGTTTAACTATCACACACCCTGGTTTGTGTCTGCTTTTCTTCCTGCATCTCACCCTGGACACATCTCACCACTCTAACCTGAACATTTGTTTGGGATTATTTTGTTAATGATTTCTTCCACTCCACTTTCTCGGTTCTCTCTTTCTCAATCTCTTATTATACAAATAATGAAACTTCCTGGATGAATCCTCTGTTTTTTACATTTTCTCTTTCATATCACTTTTGGGTTTTTGCTCTACATTTTCGAAGAGTTCTTCAGTTTTACCTTTCAATTTATAAAATTTCTATTATCATGCTTCTGAATGTTTAAAGCACCTTTTTCTTCAAAAGTTCCTGTTTTATATCTTTTAGCTACTGAATCAAGGTTGAAATATCTTTTTTTGTATTGCTGAATATACTAACCATCACTGATGGTTTCTTTAAAGCCTCCTTTTAGAAATGTCTCCACTGTTTTCATGTTGCTTCTTTATGCTCGTTTGTCTTGGTCTTAATCTCTCACATGAGGGTTCTCCTTACATGAGATAAATTTTGAACAGATGCTCATAAGAGTGATGCATAGTAGGGGTTTATGAGCAATGAACATCACCCTAGGGTGATCTGGCTCAATTGTTTCATTGGGAAACTCATAATCAGAATCTCTTAAGACTTAGTTCTTGGGCTGGTCTGATTCCCAGTGGACTTTTCCAATCTCAAACCTGGAGGACAAAAGCCTGGCTGATGTCAAACGACATCATATAAATGATAGAGTGATCATTCTGCAAAAGTTATGGTTTCTATAAATTAGGGAGCCTGGTGTGGTTAGAGCTCTGGATTGAGAGTGTGAAGTCTGAGTTCTACTAACAGCTTGGGTATAATCTATATGGTGACCTTGAACAAATCCCTTGATACCTCAGAGGCTCAGTTTTTCTCATCGAAAAAATGAGTGCTGGTTCTCAACTTCAATGTACATGAAAACCAACATTGCTATGTCCAGGATCCCATCTCCAGAGATTCTAATTTGTTTTTTCTGAGATAAGGCCAAGAACCTACATTTCTAACAAACATCTTGAGTGATTCTGATGCAAGAGGGCTGGTGACCACCCCAAACGGTGCATCAATTTAGACCTTCATTTATTTATTCAACAAACATTTATCGAGCACCTACCACAACATGTTTTAGGAGTTGGAGAAGTAAGAAGGGCTTTGCTCTCTTAGATTTTACACTCTCACTGGGGAGACAACCAAAAACACATAAATAAATAGATAAATAGTACCATCCAGCAGTAGTGATAACTACTGTATAGAAAGAGAAATGAAGGGATAGAGAAGGGTTGGAACGAGCAGTGGAGCCATCCTGCTCAAAGATGATCTATCACCCAGCACATGTACACCACAGTGTCCAAACATCACTCAGCAAGTTGTATTAGATAATTGTCCTGGCCTGTTTTTAGAGGCCACAGATGACACCAAAGAAGTATGGGATGCAGCTGGCTGCCTATTCTTCAGCAAACTCTCCCTGATATTGGCAAGCAAGCAGCAAACAATCCAGAAAGTATGTACATGCTCTGCATTGTGGTGCTGATTCTAAGTGCAGTGTAAGTTTTTCAAAGATGAGGATCAGCCTGGGCTGAAGTGGTTAGAGACGCTTCTTGGAAGGTGGTTCTGAGACAGCACTCAGGTGTGTTGATTCGGAACACAGATGGAAACCAGAACACCAGTGGGCTTTATAAAGATTTTGAGGTTGTTGATGAGGTTGGCAAAGACATTCACATCTAGAAAGGTTTGATATGTGTTGGTGTCAAAGGAGAAGGACAACCTTGGAGGAAGAGCAGGGACATAATCTACAAATGGTAAATGTAATCAACATTGAGTGAGTGTGTGCTCAGTCGTGTTGGACTCTTTGTGACCCCACAGACTGTAGCCCACCAGGCTCCTCTGTCCACGGGATTTCCCAGACAAGAACACTAGAGTGGGTTGCCATTTCCTCCTCTAGGGGATCTTCCCGACCCAGGAATCAAACCCACATCTCCTGTCTCCTGCACTGGCAGGTGAATTCTATACCATTGTGCTACCAATTCAACACTGCTATATGTTATATACAAAAATTGTTGAGAGTAAACCCTAAGAGTTCTCATAACAAGGAAAAATTTTTTTCTTTTTGTTTAATCTTATATGAGATGATGGATGTTCACTGAATTTATTGTGGTAATCACTTCAAGATGTATGCAAGTCAAGTTGTTATGTTATTCACCTTAAACTTACCCAATGCTGTATGTGAATTACATCTGAATAAAGCTGGAAGGAAAAGATAAATAAATACAGCTTTAGAAGGAAACGCACAACTCTGGAGGAAAAGCAGGGGATATAAGCTCTCACCTTGCCTTAGCCACAGACTAATTTTAGAGCCTTGGGCATATCATTCAGTCTCTCTGAAATTTAATTTCTTTACTCATGAAAGAAGAATAATAGCTTATATCAACCTCTCCCACAGGCATAGGATAAAGGGAGAAAGAAGCTGATAGCTGGGAACACGGTTTGGATAATAAAGAATAGTAGGAAGAAGGCTATTATTAAGTATTATCTTTAGGACTTCACAACTCAGAATTGGAAATCTCTCTGTAATTGCACCGTGGAGAATCTTGAAGCTATGAACTCCTTGTGCGCATCTTACCTTCAAACCCTTCAGATTCTGTGGAGAGTGAAACCTAGTTTCTACAGTTTTATCTTCCATTATATAGATTTAATATTCACCACCTACTTAGAGCCAGACATCCCTTCTCCAGTGGACCACATTCTGTCATCTAGTCCCTTAAATCTATTTCAGTCCAGAGCTCTGGGTCTCCAACTGGAGTACTCGAGGTGGGTGGGTAGAGGGCCACAAACTGTTCGTCTTCCATGAGCTTCAGCTTTGGTTCATGGAAAGGAACTTTTAATCCCATTGTCAGATTAAGTCAAATGTACTTCACTTGGTACCTTTGGTCTCCGATGCCCAAGTCTAAAAAGGAAATTATAATCTCTTTTAATACCAAATGGGGCTTCCCTGGTGGCTTAGCAGTAAAGAATCCACTTGGTAATGCACGGGACACAAGAGACGCAGTTCCATCCCTGGGTCAGGAAGATCCCCTGGAGAATGAAATGGCAACCCACTCCAGTATTCTTGCCTGGAGAATCCCCTGGCTACAGGAGCCTGGTGGGCTACAGTCCATGGGGTCACAAAGAGACTGACATGACTTAGTCACTAAACAACAACAAAAAATATCAAATCACCATGCTATGTACTCACAGCAGGTTGCTTGCTGGAACTTCTAAGGATTTCCTCACATACTCTAGCATATGTTACTCTGCTTTTGCTGCCTGCTCCCTTCTCCAAGTTATTGCCATGATGGCGCCTTTGACCTCTTCTGCAGCTCTGAGAGATATCTGCCCCTTTGGGCCCAGCTGTCCTTAGCTAGTGGCCACCACTGCCACCCACACTCAGCCTCATGGGAAGGGCAGTCCCCTCTCACTCCCCACAGCTCAACTGAGATGGTGTGCTGACTGTGGACCAGGTATTGCTAGAGCCTTGGAGTAACTGAAGGGCCATAACGAGGTGACATGCCTGCCCTGGAAGGGCTTAGCATTCTCCCCTACAGGCTTGGTCACCTGCATGGTCACCATTCTGCCCTCAGTAGGCTTCCTTGGGCACAGGGTGCCACACACCACCCACCGCCCACAGCCCACCAATGAAAGTCTTCAGGAAGCTCCACATCTGGCCATCAAGACCCAGAGGGGGAAAAGAAATCCACTTACCCCAGTCTCAGTCACCCTCTTTTCCTATTCTGGGATTAAACTTTTTTCAGGATTACTAACAGTAGGAGCAGGGCTTCCCAGGTGGCTCAGTGGTAAAGAATCCATCTGACAAGCAAGAGACATAGGTTCGATCCCTGGGTGGGGAAGATCCCCGGGAGAAGGAAATGGCAACCCGCTGCAGTAGTCTTGTCTGGAAAATCCCATGGACAGGGGAGCCTGGTGGGTTGCATGGGGTCCATGGGGGCACAAAAGAGTCAGACATGGTTTAGCGACTAAACAATAAACAGTAGAAGCACCCATTTGTTCAGAAGAAAACATCCATTCCTGCCCACAAGATCTGATCACTGCTGGCCAATAGGAGTCAGTAATGAACAGTGCATTTCACAGAATCCAGCCCATTCAGTTTCTGGTGCCATCAAGAATCAGTCCAAGGGGACAAATATTGTCCACATATGAGGTACCTAGAATGGTCAGGTTTCTAGAGACAGAGAGTAGGTGGAATCAGGCTACCAGGGGTTGGGGGAGGGGGCTGAGGAGTTAAGATGTAACAGGCACAAGAGTTTCACTTAGAGATGATAAAGTTGTTCTGGATGAAGGGGATGGTTGCACGGTAATGTGAAGCTACTTAATGCCACACTTTAAAAAATGATTGAAATAGTCATTTTTATATTATATATTATAAAAATATAATATATAATATATACATTTATATATATAATATATATATAAATATATTATATATTTTCATATTTTACCACAATTTAAAAAGAGAAAAGAATTAGCTCGTGCTGCACTGTGCCAGTCTAGACCAGTTCTTGTCCTCTTCTCTCTCTTGGGTGGGAGGTGACACGGAGACCAGGCCCCCGGGCAGACCCCAGCTCTCCCGTGAGCATGCCTGGACTGAAAGGCATGCAACAGTTTCCAAGAATAACAAATTTTTCCTGCTCAGGATAGCACCTGTTTACACATGGGGAGAGCTTTTTAGTTTATACTCTAGTGAGCTATCAAAACCTGCATGATTTAAGTTTAGTGGTGCAAACTTAAATTCAAAGAAATTTCAGCCTTCCCTCTGGCTACACTCTCCTTCCCTTTTGGATTATGTGTTCTCTGGCTTTCAGCCTTCAGGAGCATTTTAATGGAAAGGTTTGGGAAGGTGGATCCAGTGTCAGCTTTGGCTGGAACTGCCTATTCTAGGGAAGTCCCAGGTGGAAATCTTCCTGGATGGACGACCCACCTAGAAACCTGGGAAATACTCACTGTTGAACAGCTTCTATTCTCCCTTTATGCTCTTTAATTACAGAGACTCTAAAGGGAGTTTACACAAGAGGAAGGACAAAGAACGACTTTTCATGCTGCAAGGAAATATCACGAGGAGAATTTGCCAGTGTGGTTTACAAACCCTGCCCTGGAAAGGTGTAGTCAACACACTCCCGTCTGGCTGGGAATGCCAAAACCCTCATCAGCCCTCAGTAGGCCACAGTGGAGCTCTGGAGTTCAACACACTCACCAAAGGAAAAGAGAATTCCAAGACGTTGCTGAATTACTCTACAGTGGTCATGACAGGTTCTCTCAGGCTAGGATTCTCTTAAGCAAGAAAAACTGAGTGCTGATCTAACCTGGACCTAAGTTGATAGATTTTGTCTACTACTACTACTAGTATGATTGTCTGCTGTCCCAACTTTCTGAGAAATTTGTAAGGAAATTAGCTATTTTTCTGCTTGGCTGCCCAGCATCTAAGCATTTGCATTTCAGAACCCCTCCAACCCTTTATTGAGGCAAAAGTTTGCCTTACAGGACAAAGGAAGGAAATGCCAGAGACTCACTTCCCCAGACTCCCTAGAAGGTCAGGCAATGACCTAGTCTCTGCCCATCAGAGGGTCCCAGCCTCAGCCTTCCACTAGAAGCTAGTGAGGTGAACAAACAGGCACGAGGCAGCATCCGTACTGATGGTGCGCAAGCTCTGGAAGCACCCTCCAGCAGCGTTCCTCCCAGTGGCCATCACAGGTTCCAGGTGCGATTTCAGCAGGTGTCCCTGGCTGTTTCGTCTCCAAGCCTAACTCTCCAGCCCGCCTGCTAATTCTATCAAGCACTCAGTACCCTCTTTCAGAAAGTCCCTTACTGCTAAAAATAAACCAGAGTTACTTTCTGTGGCTTAAAGCTAAAAGTCCCAAATGAAGTATTCTTCTTGCCTTATACATAGTGTTGTATAAAAGAGAATCTTTGTTTTATTTTAAACCTTCATTTTGCCACAAAACATGGAACATAGTAGGGTGCTTTTAAAATGATACTCGATTCTCTAAAAACATCAATAGTAAGAAAAGATCCTGATGCTGGGAAAGATTGAGTGCAGGAGGAAAAGTAAGTAAAGTTGCTCAGTCGTGTCCAACTCTTTATGACTCCATGGACTGTAGCCTACCAGGCTCCTCTGTCCATGGGATTTTCCAGGCAATAGTCCTGGAGTGGATTGCCATTTCCTCCTCCAGGGGATCGTCCCAACCCAGGGATCGAACCCGGGTCTCCTGCATTGTAGACAGACACTTTACCTTCTGAGCCACCAGGGAAGTCCAAAAGGAGGAAAAGGAAAAGGGGGTGACAAAGGATGAGATAGTTGAATGGCATCCTCGACTCAATGGACATGAGTTTAAGCAAACTTAGGCAATGGCACCCCACTCCAGTACTCTTGCCTGGAAAATCCCATGGACGGAGGAGCCTGGTAGGCTGCAGTCCATGGGGTCGCTAGGAGTTGGACACGACTGAGCGACTTCACTTTCACTTTTCACTTTCACGGAAAGGAGAAGGAAATGGCAACCCACTCCAGTGTTCTTGCCTGGAGAATCCCAGGGACGGTGGGGCCTGGTGGGCTGCTGTCTATGGGGTCGCACAGAGTCGGACACGACTGAAGCGACTTAGCAGCAGCAGCAGGGAGGTAGTGAAGGACAGGGAAGCCTGGCATGCTGCAGTCCATGGGGTCGCAAAGAGTCCGACATAACTGAGCAACTGAACACAAATAAGCCTACATTTCCTAAAACACAGACTGTGAAGGAGGAGAGGAAAGGCAGATGAATGGACATTATAAAGATACAAAGTATTTCCCAGTAGGTCTGAGGAATCAATGTACCTAACAAACGATATCTAAAACTCAGAGAATGCCAGACAGCAGGAAGCTCCCAGGTCAGGGCATGCAGGACCCAGAGGGAGGATCAAGAGGAATAAGCTCCTGGTTCTCCTCTTTCTTGCTCATCTGTCCTCTCCTAGCATTCCTAGGACAGTACAATACCCATCAGTATAAACAGAGCAGTGGGGCTCTTGCCTGGGGAAGTGGGACCTGTGGGAACAGGCAGAGAGTGAGGCAGAGCACTTGCCTTCAAAACTTTCGACCCTGTGCAGCCACTACGGGAAACAGCATGGCAATTCCTCAGAGAGCTAAAAATAAAATTACCATCTAATCCAGCAATCTCATTCCTGGGCATATATCGAACAAAATTGTAATTCAAAAAACACATGCACCTCTAAGTTCACAGCAGCACAGTTCATGACACCCGAGACATGAAAACGACCTAAATGTCCATCGACAGATGGATGGATAAAGGAGGTGTGGCACATATATACAGTGGAATACTCCTCAGCCATAAAGAAGAATGATGCCATTTGCAGCAACATGGATGAAACTGGAGATTATCATACTCAGTGAAGTAAGTCAGAAGGAGAGAGGCAAAGCCCGCATGATATCACTTATATGTGGAAACTAAAATATGGCATGAATGAACCTATCTACAAAACAGAAACAGGCTCATAGACATGGAGAGCAGACTTGTGGTTGCCAAGCAGGGAGGAGAAGGTGAGGGATGGACTGGGGGTGAAGGGCTGGTAAATGAAAGCTATAACATTTAGAATGGATGAACAACAAAGTCCTACTGGATAGCACAGGGAACTGTATCCAATCTCCTGGGATAAACCATAATGGGAAAAAATATAAAAAAGAATGTATATATTGTATACTTGAGTCATGAAGCTGTACAGCAGAAATTAACACAACATTATAAATAACTGTTTAACCCACTGTGTCCCCAGGTCCCTTCTCTGCCTCTGCATCTCTATTCCTGCTCTGCTAATAGATTTGTCTGTAGCACTTTTCTAGATTCCACATATATGCCTTAATATATATGGTATTTGTTTTTTTCTTTCTGAAACCGAAGCCCCACGGGACCACAGACATGAGCCAATCACAGGCACTATGAGCTCACAGCTGGGAACAGCCCTGTTTAGGCCCAAAGTTTTGTTTTGTTTAATTGAAATACAGTTGATTTATAATGTTGTGTTAAGTATACAGTAGCTGTCTTTGGTTGGTTTCACTTAGCAGAAAGTGTAGGCTTGGGACTTCCCTGGTGGCACCGTGGCTAAAGACTCAGCCCTCCTCCCACTGCAGGGGCTCAGGTTTGATCCCTGTTCAGGGAAGTAGATTCCACACATCACATCCGAATGCCACCACTAAGACCCGGAGCAGCAAAATAACTAAATAAATAATAAACAGAAGTTAAAAAATAATGAGTAGTCTCCTCTTAGAACCACAGTCTAGAGGAAGAGGGGCCTACCTTGTCCTGCAGGCAAGGAGCAGTCATGCCCCAGGACAGGGAGGGGCTGGGGGCTGGGGGAAAGTCCTTCCAGGTCACTGAGAAGAAAGTGCCAAACTAAGCCCTGGCACTGGCTTGGTCCTGGCAGAAACAGCTAGGTACATGCGAAGTGCAGGAGATGAATTTCTAGTGCAAAGAAACTTGGCCTCCAGGTCATGAGGGCCTCACGGCTGGTCATGCCTCAGCTGAGAATTAGCCTTCCCGTCAGGCACTGGCGTGATGGCCCCGTACCAGAGCCCAAAGTGGAGAAGCCACCCCAGGAACACCTTGTCAAGGGCACCTTCTCCTTAGCTGCCCCGGGACACGACGGAGCCAGACCCACCCTCCCAGGCTTGAGACTCTGAAGGCATGAGGGGTCACCCGGATTACCTGACAGCATTATGGGATTTGGAGAAATTCTTCTTGTCCCTGTGGACACTTTCCAAGTGGAGTGCTCCCATCCACGTCTTTCCCTACTTGCGACGGGGTTCAGCCCAGAAGGTAAACCACTAGAGATTTGTTGTTTGTTTTGAGATTGTGGCTGGGGTGGGGGGGTCTCTTCCAGACTTAGCACCCTCTTTTGGAAGCAATGGTTAAGTGTATGAGCATAAGCTTAAGAAAAAATAAAACGATATTAGTCTTAGAAATCCAATTGTAATCATCACTGTTGCTTATGTGGCAATCAAGTACCCAAGAGGCACACCAGTCTTCTAGAAGGGCACTGTGGCTGGTAAGAGAACAAGGCCAGCCGGTCACCCAGGATCTGGAAGGCTGTCTAGATGCTCCCGCATCTTTTTCAGCTTGCTTGTGGAATATGAACTGAGTCTTCTGGACTCCTGGGATTACTAGGGAACTGAGGAGCAGGGAGGACCAACCGCTGTCAGCAAGGCCTCCTTTAACTAGAAAAATAAAAGGGGAGTCTGTGATTACATCCCTTGTAGGTCATAAACACCCCAAGCAGCTTATATTTTTATATAAGCTTTTATATAAGCTTATATTTTATAAATATTTAAAATATATGTTTATATTTTTTTCTAAAACATCTACAATGAACATGTTTTGTAAATAGGAAACAAAACATAATATAAAATTGGTCTTGAGAAGAATAAAGATAGTTGTTACTACTGGCAAAAAAAAAAAGTCAAATTTGTAATTATTTCAAGGTATATTTTTCATAATAGCAAAAAAACCCACTATAAACAATCCGAATGCCTAACCTTTGGGGTACTGTCATACATTCATCAGAAAGAATATAGAGCCATTAAAACAATAAATATACGATCGTGTCAACACAGGGAAAACACACAGGAATAAAAAGAACAAAGACACACACATTCATTGATTGCTGCCATGAAAAGTCATGTTTAGACAGTGATAAGAATGAAAAATAACAGAGGTTGATCCTTTCAAGCAAAAGGATCCTTTGTGGTCAGGGGAGATATGAGGTGTAAGTCTCCATAGAAAGCTTTTTTATTGTTTTGTTTTTAATAGCAAATCAAGTTGATATGGCCTCTGTTAGGGACAGTGAAACCACATTTTCCCCAGGATTCAAGCCTTCAGGGCTACCTCAGGCAAAAGAGGAACACAGAAGTAAATTTATGCTCCAGCCCTCACTTCATCCTACCTCGGGCTCCTCTCTTTCTATCTCTGTCTCTATCTCTCTATATATATCTCTCTATCTCTTTCTAGACCAAGTTCACTAAGTCCATTCACTCAGGTATTGCCCTCTGCTCCTTGACTGGCAGCCAATGTGGATGACTTAACTTCTGCTCACATATAATCAGTTGGGATACACCAGAACATTATCCTTCTTAGAAAATATTTTTCTTTCTATATGAAATTATTTTTGACTCTCCCTCTCCTTCAATTTAAAAAGTAACAGGCACCTATTTTAACAAATATATAAAGTGTACAGATTATATTGGGCAACACTGTGTTGTATTTTGGGGGCCTGCCACATTCACAGCCATTCCTAGGAGTTCCTTACCCATGGCTGGCCATGCCATGTGCCCTGTGGCTCTGACCCCCGACCCCCAAGACCAGCCACAGCTGGCTGGACCAGGGTAGATACCTGACTCAAGGGTAGCCAAACCCTGGCTGGCTAGGATCTATGGGGTGGACTCCTCCAAAAATCTTACCCTAGTTCCACTGTGACTCACTGAGCCCATCACGTCCTCTCTTGGGGAGTCAATGTGAGGCATACGGGAGCAGAAAGTGGGTAGGTAGGAGGAGCGTTAGTCTAAGGACATGCAGAGAGAAGGAAGGAAGCAAAGGGTGGAAGAAGCAGGACTCGTGCACGAACAAGAGGCACAGAGGAGAATAAAGGGAAACAGAGTGTAGCTGGTGGTAGGAGGAGGCAGAAAGACACTAAGGCCTCCTAGCTTCATGAAGGAAGGGGCCACGTCTGCATTGTGCCTGGAGAGAAACAGGGCCTGGCACACGGAAGTCATGCAATGGGAGTCTGGACTGGCTGACAGGAAGGATGAGAAACACGGACAGGGAGGGGAGGAAGGAGGCCTGAGGAAGCAAGCCAGCACCTCTGCAGAGCTCTGGATGGGTGACTGCCTCCATCTTCCCCACGTGGCCCCCATTCCAGTCTCCCGTGCAGACTGGATTCCTGTCTTCCTCGTTGCCCCACAGTTCCTTACAGTAAATCTCATTCTTCCCATTCTTAAAATCTCAGAGAGTCCAACAGAGAAATGTAAAACAAAGAACAAAACAAAAAGTCCTCTGTGAGCCGGAGATAATCATCCTGAAAACAGATCTCGTGTTCTGTTATTTTTATACTAAACAAGTGAAGTATTTCCATACTATAAACCATCCTTTGAAAACATGGTTTCGGTGGCTGCACTTTGTCCTTTCACTCTAAGGAGTATTAGGTGTTAGATGTTAGACACTGAGGTTATTTCTGAAAGTTTGCTGCACGAATAATGCCCTGCTGTCCATGCAAAGACTTGTGTGTGTGTGCTTGCAGCAGCTCTATTCCCAGTGCCAAACATTACAAGCAGCCCAAATGCACGACAAGCTCTGGTACATCCACACGGTGGGATGTGACTCAGCAACAAAGGGACAAACCACCGATGGACACAAAACTGTGGATACACGTCAGAAACACTCTGCTAAGGGGAAGTAGCCAGACAGAAAAGGCTACACGCGTGTGGGATTCCACGTAGTCAACCTTGATGGAAAGATAAAACTATAGGATGAAAAGCCCATCAGTGGTTGCCAGGGACGGGGGCTTGCAGTAGGGACCTGATGATGACAAAGGGCAGCCCAAGTGAACTTCTTGGAAAGATGGAAAAATAGTTGATAGCACTAGTTTGGAGAAGGAAATGGCAACCCACTCCAGTGTTCTTGCCTGGAGAATCCCAGGGACAGGGGAGCCTGGTGGGCTGCCGTCTATGGGGTCACACAGAGTCGGACACGACTGAAGCACCTTAGCAGCAGTGTTTACACCACTATATACATTGACATAGTTCAGCCAGCTATACACTTAGTAAGAGTAAATTTTATGGTATGTAAATGATGGAAAGTGAAGTCGCTCAGTCTTGTCTGACTCTTTGAGACCCCATGGACTGTAGCCCACCAGGCCCCTCCATCCATGGAATTTTCTAGGCAAGAGTACTGGAGTGGGTTGCCATTTCCTTCTCCAGGGGACCTTCCCAACCCAGGGATTGAACCCGGGTCTCCTGTATTGTGGGCAGATGCTTTACCATCTTAGCCACCAGGGAATTCCCCCCAATAAATAAATAAATGATACCCCCAATAAATATGACCCTCCTTCCCCAAAGGTAATAGTGTCATGCAGTAAGTCCCTTCTACACGTCTCTTTCTGAATATCTATGAGTACATCATTTGGATAAATTTCCAGAAGCAGAATCACTGGATCAAAGTGTATGCACAGTGTAAGCACAGTTAATTAAAAACTAAATTTAAATAGCCACCTGAGGCTAGCAGCTACCGTGTTGGCCTGCACAAGTCTAGAACACAACTGACCCCTGACTGCAGGAGCAGTGGTGGCCAGTGTCCAGTCAGCCTGACCACAGGGCCGAGGCCTGATTACTCTCTGGCTCGTACTCCAGGGTCAGGACCCAGGGTCCCATCTGCTCCTGGTACTGGAGTTGGAGTACCTGGCTGTGTCCCCTCCCTTGATTCTCTCCCCCTTGCTCCTGGGTGCCTGCCCTGCTCGCCACAGCCCTCCAGGGACTGGGCGCTTGATGCCTGGGCAGCTTGGATGCCAGGCCTTCGGGTACCATCCTCTATTCACCCACATCTGCCTCCAGCCCCCTTAGGCTAGCTGTCTTCTACCTGTCTGGGCTTCTGCCTCATTCACTGCTGGGACTTGCCTCTCTAGAAGCCTGGCTCACGCATGGCTATCTTTGGGAGGGGAAACTTGATTATCTTTTTTAATGATCTCTCTCTCTTCTATATTTTATTCCAAGTGTCAACCGTTATCTTTGAAAACTGACCCTGTCCCTGGAATAGCCTCCTGAGTCCTGATGCCACCCACACCCAGATGTGTCAGAGGGCTGTGTGGAGAGAGCGGAAAGCATGGGAAGACCAGCAGCGGTGCACACAATGTTCTCCTTCAACCCCACCGGAGCCGGGCTCTGCTGAAAGGGAAACACAGACAGACGCACACGGACGATCTGGTTTAAAAGGCGTCCCTTAGCCATATCAGCATGAAGTACCCCCACAGGCACCTCCCTGCCCAGCTCCCAGCCGCCTCCCCACGGTGGGCGCCATCAGCCCCCAGGCCCTAGGCACAAGATCAGAATCCTACGAGAGCTTCAGCTGCTCTGCAGCCCCCAGGAATCCCCATAGCTTGTACAGAGCCTAAGCTCCACTTCGCTGTTACCACACTTCCCTGGACACCCCACCTGGGTTGTCCACAAGCAATCCTGGGTCACTTGCCTCAAGTAGGACCTCTCATCTCCCTCAGAAGCACCTGTGCGGTCCCCCAAGCTGGTAGCTCAGAGTCAACCCTCCTCTTTCCTCCCCTTCATCCTCTGCCAACTGGCATCCAAGCCCAAGGATGCTGAGTCAGAAACACCACTCAGCTGCACCTCCCTCCATTTCAGGCTTCCTTCTCCCTGCCAGCTCACTGCAGAAATCCTGCAGCCAGCCTCCCTGCCTCCAGGCTCCAACCCTTCCACCCTCCCTTTTGTCTAAGAGTCAGTCTTCCTGACGTCAATTTGCTTAAAAGCTTTCAAAAGATCAAACTCTCCAGAGGGGTAAACAAAGCCTTTCAGTGACTGCCCTCCAGACTAACCTGAGGGTCCTTTCTCCCGCCATCCCCCAGACTCTCAACTCTCAGCTTCCTTTAGCTGTGCTTCAGGTGTGCACACTCACACCTCCTCTTCCCTCTGCCTCACACACGCCCCTTATCCATCTGGTACACTTGATCCTTCTTTGAGACTCTTAGAGGTTAAAGCGTCTGCCTGCAATGTGGGAGACCTGGGTTCGATCCCTGGGTCAGGAAGATCCCCTGGAGAAGGAAATGGCAACTCACTCTAGTATTCTTGCCTGGAGAATCCCATGGACAGAGGAGTCTGGTGGGCTACAGTCCATGGGGTTGCAAAGAGTTGGACATAACTGAGCAACTTAACTTTAACCTATGAAACTCCCTAGCAGCTACACCTCTTAAATAAGTTTGTCTTCATGTGTGTGTGAGTGTGTGTATGCATGTCCCACTAAACTCTGAGTTCCAGAGATGGGGAGTGCTGTCTAGCACAGAGTGGAAACCATATACCTGGCCTGACTTGATAGTATCAGTTCTTATCCGTGCAGACTTGAGCAGCTCCATTATGGCTAAGACAGGGGTTTAGAAAAGTTATTCTAACCACTGAAGAGGTGCAAGGGTAGGTAGAACAAGAGGCTACTTGTCCAAAGAGCCCCTTAACACTAGACATCACTGATTAAGCATTTATACTAGAGGTCAGATTCTGCACCAGACACTTCTCACACTGCATCAGTGCATCCTCACTACAGTGCTGTGAAGACAGATGCAGTAACACATTTTTCAGGAAACCAAACGCTTCAGCACAGGAGCCTCGGGGAGGCTGAGCCACATGCCCAAAGCCTGGACTGAGCTATTGCACTGTCGAAGCAGCGGCTCCAGAACGCATCCTTTCCTCTC
Source organism: Bos indicus (assembly GCF_029378745.1). Lineage (NCBI taxonomy): Eukaryota > Metazoa > Chordata > Mammalia > Artiodactyla > Bovidae > Bos > Bos indicus. The sequence continues at coordinate 15,395,408 of NC_091786.1, forward strand.
TGAGAGTGGTGGTGTGGATCCTGCTCCAGCCAGGTGTCCTTGAGGAACTTGCTAGAGCTTAGGGGTGGCTGTGGGAAGGAGAAGGATGCTGGCTGGGTTGGAAAATGCAGGGAGATGGTTTCTCCTGCAGTGGCATTCTGACTGGTTGAATGCAGTTGTTTCTTTCCATCTTGAGCTTCTTCTGTAATGACCAAGTGCATCCTGAGAGATATCCAGGACCTCAGTGATCCAGCCAGCTGACCTGGGATTAACTGTGGCTTGGTAGCAGGGGCTGCAGCTCTCCTGTGAGCAGGTATGCTCAGTCCTGTCCAACTCTTTGTGACCCCATGAACTGTAGCCCACCAGGCTCCTCTGTCCATGGGATTCTCCAGGCAAGAATACTGGAGTGGATTGCCATTTCCTCCTCCAGGGGATCTTCCCGACCCAGGGATCAAACCTGCATCTCTCATATCCCCTGCATTGGCAGGTGGGTTTTTTTTTTTTTTTAACCACTAGTGCAACCTGAGAAGCCTGTTTAGGTAGAAGACCATCCTTTAAAAGACACGTATGGTCTGTTTCTGTCCATCATCTGCAGAGGCCTTCCCCTGACAAGTGCGGGTCTAGAGCAGCTCCTTACAAGATGTGTGTCCACTCGCCCTCTCTCCAGGGGCCATCCTGCAGTTAATCCTGCTCCATATCTATTCTTGGCCACATTCATTTTCGCGTGGTGGAAATTAGGTTTTGACAGGGTTCCTTTCACATTTACTCTGCTGATTCCAACGACAGTCAGACCCCTCGATGATAACTCTTCTCTGTATTAATAGATGGTTCTGCCAGAACACAAAGCTACTTCAGTCTTTCCCTCCCCCTCTTTCTGCCTCTCCTCATGAGACAGGAAAGCATCAGATTTGTTCAGCCCTTTACCTTTATTCCAAAAAAGTGCAAGGAAGCAGCGCTCTAGATACAATTTGCTACCAGGGCGACACCTAGCGGTGAGAGAGTGAACTACAACAATGAGGGGTTAAAAATACCGTTAAAGGAAGACAGCACGAAGTCATGTCCCACTCTTGGGATCCCTTGAACTGAAGCCCGCCAGGCTCCTCTGTCCATGGGATTCTCCAGGCAAGAAAATTGGAGTGGGCTGCCATTTCCTTCTCCAGTGCCATTTTCTTCTGCCACTTCCCAACCCAGGCACTGAACCCAAGTCTCCTGTACTGCGGGCAGATGCTTTACCTACTGAGCTATACAGGAAGCCCCAAGAATACACTTAAGTCCCCTACATAAAAGAGAGAACTTCCCTGGTGGCTCAGACAGTAAAGCGTCTGCCTGCAATGCAGGAGACCTAGGTTCGATCCCTGAGTAGGGAAGATCTCCTGGAGAAGGAAATGGCAACCCGATCCAGGATTCTTGCCTGGAGAATCCCATGGACAGAGGAGCCTGGCGAGCCCCAGTCCATGGGGTCCCAGAGACTCAGATACCACTGAGCGACTTACACTTCACTTCTTCACTACATACAAAGTGTTCCATTGTGAGGGTACCTTCCTAAGTCCAACAAAGTTAGCCTAGGTACCCAACTAATACAATAGGCTATTCAGTACTGTACTGTAATAGGTTTATAATACTTTTCACACAAATAATACATAAACAAACACAAAAAATAAAACATTTTTAATCTTACAGAACAATACCTTGAAAAGTATGGTAGAACAACAGCTGGCATACAGGGGCTGGCATCAAGTGAACAGGCAAGAAGAATTACTAACTGGAGGAGGGAGAGGAGGTGGGAGGTGATAGATCTGAAGGATGCTCATCAATAGGAGACGAGGGCAAGCTGCAATTTCACTCTTGCTTGATGTGGATGGCACAGTTTCTGGTTCCTTGCTGAATTCAACTTTATCTCCTCTCTTTAAAACAAACAAACAAGCAAACAAAAACAACCCAGTGATGTCTGGGTTTAGTTCAATTCAGTTCAGTTCAGTTGCTCAGTCGTGTCTGACTCTTCAGATCCCATGGACTGCAGCACGCCAGGCCTCCCTGTCCATCACCAACTCCCGGAGTTTACTCAAACTCATGTCCATTAAGTCAGTGATGCCATCCAACCATCTCATCCTCCGTTGTACCCTTCTCTTTCTGCCTTCAATCTTTTCCAGCATCAGGGTCTTTTCCAATCAGTCAGTTCTTTGCATCAGGCAGCCAAAGTATTGGAGTTTCAACTTCAGCATCAGTCCTTCCAATGAATACTCAGGATTGATTTCCTGAAGGATGGACTGGTTGGATATCCTTGTTGTCCAAGGGACTCTCAAGAGTCTACTCCAATGCCACAGTTCAAAAGCATGAATTCTTCTGCGCTCAGCTTTCTTTATAGTCCAACTCTCACATCCATACATGACTATTGGAAACACCATAGTTTTGACTAGATGGACCTTTGTTGGCAAAGTAATGTCTCTGCTTTTTAATATGCTGTCTAGGTTGGTCATAACTGTTGTTCCAAGGAGCAAGCGTCTTTTAATTTCATGGCTGCAGTCACCATCTGCAGTGATTTTGGAACCCAAGAAAATAAAGTCTGTCACTGTTTCCACTGTTTCTCCATCTGTTTGCCATGATGTGATGGGACCATTGCCATGATCTTAGTTTCCTAAATGTTGAGCTTTAAGCCAACTTTTTCACTCTCCTCTTTCACTTTCATCAAGAGGCTCTTTAGTTCTTCACTTTCTGCCACAAGGGTGGTGTCATCTGCATATCTGAGGTTATTGATATTTCTCCTGGCAGTCTTGATTCCAGCTTGTGCTTCATCCAGTCTAGCATTTTTCATGATATACTCTGCATATAAGTTAAATAAGCAGGGTGACAATATACAGCCTTGATGTACTCCTTTCCCGATTTGGAACTAGTCTGTTGTTCCACATCCAGTTCTAACTGCTGCTTCTTGACCTGCATGCAGATTTCTCAAGAGGCAGGTCAAGTGGTCTGGTATTCCCATCTCTTTTAGAATTTTCCACAGTTTGTTGTGATCCACACAGTCAAAGGCTTTGGCATAGTCAATAAAGCAGAAGTAGATGTTTTGGGGCTCCAAAATCACTGCAGATGGTGACTGCAGAAATGAAATTAAAAGACACTTACTCCTTGGAAGGAAAGTTATGACCAACCTAGACAGCATATTAAAAAGCAGAGACATCACTTTGTCAACAAAGGTCCATCTAGTCAAGGCTATGGTTTTTCCAGTGGTCCTATATGGATGTGAGAGTTGGACTATAAAGAAAGCTGAGCGCTGAAGAATTGATGCTTTTGAACTATGGTGTTGGAGAAGACTCTTGAGAGTCCCTTGAACTGCAAGGAAATCCAACCAGTCCATCCTAAAGGAAATTGGTCCTGGATGTTCATTGGAAAGACTGATGCTAAAGCTGAAACTCCAGTATTTTGGCCACCTGATGTGAAGGACTGACTCATTTGAAAAGACCCTGATGTTGGGAAAGATTGAAGACAGGAAGAGAAGGGGACGACAGAGGATGAGATGGTTAGATGGCATCACTGACTCAATGGACATGAGTTTGAGTAAACTCTGGGAGTTGGTGATGGACAAGGAGGCCTGGCGTGCTGCGTTTCATGGGGTCACAGAGTCAGACATGACTGAACGACTGAACTGAACTGAACTGAACTGAGATGTTTTTCTGGAACTCTCTTGATTTTTCAATGATCCAATAGAAGTTGGCAATTTGATCTGGTTCCTCTGCCTTTTCTAAATCTGGCTTGAACATCTGGAAGTTCATGGTTCACGTACTGTTCAAGCCTGACTTGGAGAATGTTGAGCATTACTTACTAGCGTGTGAAATGAGTGCAATTGTGCAATAGTTTGAACATTCTTTGGCATTGGCTTTCTTTGGGATTGGAATGAAAACTGACCTTTTCCAATCCTGTGGCCACTGCTGAGTTTTCCAAATTTGCTGGCATATTGAGTGCAGCACTTTCACAGCATCATCTTTCAGGATTTTAGCACCATCTTTTAGCTCAAGTGGAATGTCTGGGTACTAGCTCTTCTTCCTCATCTTAGATAACATGGTAAAACTGGAATGCCTTCTGAACAGCTGCTACAAACTTCCCTTGCCATTCTACATTCGGGTCCTATGCCTCAAAACTAACAGCGCCTCCTCAAATGAAGAAAACCTCCTTCCGTTTCCTGCGTCATGAGTCTCTTGGTTTCTTCAGTTACTTCTTCCTCTTGTCTCTCTTCATCCTTCCTCTGCGCCTCCAATTCCATAGGTCTTTGTAAGTAAGCTCCTCTTGTGCACAGCAAGGAGTTCAGTGAATTGTCCTCTTGCAGATCCAGCTCCAGCTTCTTGCTGAGGGTCACTCAGTTGCTGAAGACCTCCTTGGACTCCTCACCCACCTTCTCAAATCCACGAAAGTCACGAACAAACTGCAGGCAAAGGTTCTTTCAAACGCCATTCGTGGTGACGGCTGTGACCTTACACCTAGCAAAGTCAATGTTTTTTATGGCCTTGTAGATCTTAGAGTCCTTCTGAAATTGTCTTGAGGTTGCTCCTGATTTGTCCCTGGCCTTTATGCCTGACAAAAAGTGTGGCATAAATAATACTCCTTTTTAAATATGTATTATTTTTATATATTTATTTGACTGTACCAGGTCTTAGTTGCAGCACTTGGGATCTTCAGTCTTCACTGTGGCATGTGGGCCCTTTGAGCTGTTGCATGCAAACTCTTCAGTTGAGGTATGTGGGATCTAGTTCCCTGACCAGGATTAAACATGGGCCCCCTGCATTGGGAGTATGGAGCCTTAACCACTGGACCACCAGGGAAGTCCCATAAAGAAAACTTCTTGAAAGTCACTATCACTCCCTGGTCCATAGGTTGTATGAGTGTGTAGTAGTCAATGGCAGAGGCATTACTTTGACATTGGGATGAAAGTCATCCATGAATGCGGGGTAGCCTGGAGTACTGTCAAGCAGCAAAAGAATATTGAATGGGATGTCCTTCTCCAAGCAATATTTCTCTACCTCTGGGATAAAGTGGTGGGAAAACCAGTCCTAGACAATGGCCTGTGTAACTCAGGTTTGGGGTTGTCATTCTACTCAGCAGGAAGAGAGCCCCTGGCTGTGTTTCTAAGGGTTTTGGGGTTCTGTGAATGATAAACTAAGGGAAGTTTCAGCTTCATATTACTGAAAGTATTGCCACCAAACAACAGAATAAGCCTAATTCCATGGGCCATAGTCCATGGGGTCTCAAAGGATTGGACACGATTGAGTGACTTTCGCTTTCACTTGCTGCTTTACAGCCTGGCATCAATCAATTTTTCCTCCTTACTGATGTAACTTCAGTCTGGCATCCTCTTCCAGTACAGTCCTATCTCATCCATATTAAAAACCTGCCTTCATCAATAGTTTCTCCAAGTGTTGGAGGAAATTCCCAGGCAGCTACCCCATCTGCACTCGCTGCTTCTCCACTTATTTTTACATTGTGAAAGTTGGCTCTGATCTTGAACCAATGAAACCAGCCTTGATTGGCGTTAAAAGATGTGCCCTCTGATTCTTAAGTGCGTTTCTTTTTTAAGTCTTCATAAAGGCTTTTAGCTTTCTGTTGACTCAGCATTAGGCTGAATGGGATGCTGATGCTGTGATTCCGCATCCACACACTGAGAAGTTTCTCCAGCTCCTCCATCACTTTTCCACACTTCTTCAGTATTATTGTCGACGTCATCAGCACAGCAGACTTCACATGTTCCTGGATCTTGTCCTTGTTCTTTATATTCTTAAAAAGTTAATGTTGGTCATGCTGGGTTTTCACTGGTGTGTGCAGGCTTTCTCTAGTTGCAGCGAGCAGGGGCTACTCTCACTGTGGTGCACAGACTTCTTACTGCAGTAGAGTGGCTTCTCTTGCTGCAAAGCACAGGCTCCAGGTGCACGGGTTTCAGTAGCTCTGGCTCACAGGCTCTAGAGCTTGGGCTCAGTAGTTGTGGTGCATGGGCTTAGCTGCCCCTCAGCATGTGGACTCCTCGTATATCAGGGATCAAACCCACGGCCTCTGCATTGGCAGGTGGATTCCCAACCACTGTACCACCAGGGGTGTCCTTACCTTTGTTCTTTAGAATCATACCAGTGGTTGAACAATTCATGGTATAAGAATGAGCAATATCTACCATCTTTTTGCCTCACTCCTCTCTCTCAATTATTTTTACTTTTGTTTCCATCATTACCACTTGGCGCTTCTTAGCAGTACCAGTTACATCACCACTGCTTCTTACCCTTGCTTCCAGACATCCTGGGCTCCAAATAAAGATACTGTACTACTGGACTTTATATAGTACTGTGCAGTAAGATACACAAAAGCCCAACCACTTGTAGAGAATGCATGCATGTGACAGTGTATGCCAGACACAGGGACTAACTTACGTGATTAGGCACACAAAAGCACATTGGCATCTTTGAAAGTCTACAACCTGAAGGTTTGTATATAGGGGACTTACTATAGTCTTTTTTTTTAACAGCTTTGCTGAGGTATGACTGACATACAAACATTGAATATGTTTAAAGTGTACCACTTGATCCTTTGAAACATATACATCATGGAATGATCACCCAAGCAAGCTAATTAATTTATCCATTGTCTCCCTATAGCTACTGTTGACCAAAAAAAAAAAAATTCAACAAACATTCAAGATGAGAGAAAAGAGAATTTTATTTGAGCCAAACTGAAGACTGCAACCTGGGAAACAAGAGTCTCAGACGCTCTGAGAACTGCTGTGCTGACCAGGTATTAGCACATTTGTGCAATTTTGAGACAAAGAAATTGTGTATCTTATTGACAGGTTGGCATTGTGTACATAGTTCATCAAAGATTTTTTTTTCAATTATGCATGTATAGACAAGTCTTTGGTGAATGCCATCCCTTGTATGAGATGAAAAAGAATACATTAATCATAGAATTACAGTGCTGGTGTCTGAAGAAAGAGGCCAACTTTTTCTCAAAGGTTAACTTCATCTCCCTGCTTTGAGGTCTGGTTAATGTATAATATAGATGAACAATAAACATTGGGAAAGGCCTGCCACAAAGACTTTTTTTTCTCTGTTTTCTTTCTTAATTTGATTGTTCTCCCATAGGAAATTTGTCATTTTACTCATCGCTACCATTTTCTTTGGGGCTTTTTTTAGGGAGGGTGGTGGTGGTGAGGGGGTCAGGAGGGTGGTGAATGTAGTGAATACACTATATTCACTGTGTATATAGTGAAAACAATTTATATCTTCTCTCTTAGCAGATTTCAAGTATACAAAACAGAAATTATTAACTATAGCCACCACGATGCATAAGTGAAACTTTGCACCCTTTGAGGTTAAGAATATTCTTTTGAATCTTTCCTTTTCCTAGTATCTGTAAATTGTATCACTTAAGATGGAATGCTACCAATCGGAGGCTCACCACATTTTAAAAATCTGGCATTTCTAAGGAAATTGTCATTGGTCATCCTTTCCACTGCATTGGGTCCATATGTTTTAAAACAAAACAAAAGAAAACTCTTACTTTCAAAGTTCTTTGTCACAATCCCTCACCAAAGTATTTTCAGGCACCTTGTAATTTGGGGGCAGGAAGAGTGAGCAAAAACAGAGGGAACGAGAGTGACAGCTCCTTGCCAGGGTTTGGGGGACAGATTCTGGTCCCTGCTCTGTCCCACCGAGCACGCCCATCGAGGGCAAGTCACTGACCTCTCTGAGCCTGTTTCCTTGGCTGTCAAGTGAAGAGGTTGAACTAAAGGATCTTTAAGTCTCTTTCCAGCTTTAAATACTTAACTGTATGATACATAATCATAGAGTGGATCATTATTTAGACCTCTTGTGGGTAGAGGCTGAAGGTGGAAGAAAATTAGAATCTGTCCTTGGTAACTTTCTGGTTCCTGAGCACTAGTCATGTGGGGAATGGGGGAAAGGGCCGAAGGGTCCTCCACTTCTATTTTGCTGCTGCTGCTACTGCTGCTAAGTTGCTTCAGTCGTGTCCGACTCTGTGTGACCCCATAGACGGCAGCCCACCAGGCTCCCCGTCCCTGGGATTCTCCAGGCAAGAACACTGGAGTGGGTTGCCATTTCCTTCTCCAATGCATGAAAGTGAAAAGTGAAAGTGAAGTCGCTCAGTCGTGTCCGACTCTTAGCGACCCCACGGACGGCAGTCCACCAGGCTCCTCCCTCCATGGGATTTTCCAGGCAAGAATACTGGAGTGGGGTGCCACTATTTTACAAGCTTGCTAATGAATTATTCATGTCTCACACATAGGCCTAAGCGGGTGGGGGGTGGTTATGGCTGGTTTGACCTCTGAGATCCTCGGAGATAAACTGGGGAAAGGGAATGTTGTTTGCTAAGAGAAGGTAGAGCGCAGGCTTTTCAGATGGAAAGGGAATTTACACATTATCTAATCCATTCTCACCTACTTTCAGACCAACAAATTCAGACTGACTTAAGTGGCTGGATCAAGATGACAAAGCTAGTTGGTTGCACAGTCAAAACAGTCCACTGCAAAGAAAAGCTGACCTGAATAGCCAGAAACGTGTGGTATACATAACCCTACACATCCAATGGTAGAGAGTCTGGTTTCCACATTAACGTTCACAAAAGTCATATAATACTATGTCAAGCTATGGCATGTGTTAGAAGGCTTTACTTTGTGCACGCATTAATTGCAAGCAGCCCCCCAGACGTCCTCGAGAGAGCAGGAGACAGAGGTGGTCCCCAGAAGAGGGAACAGACAACTCTTAGGAAGCTATTTGTTTCCTGGATACAGAATTTGATCAAGGACAAAGACCCCATCCTCCAGAATCCTGAACCAAGTAACAAAACATTCCATCTAAAGCTTTTCTAATACTGTTTTTGAACTTGAAAATTAATTACCACTGAATGTTTTCCCTGAGGTTTTGCATATTGAAAAGACATCAACGTGACCAGCCTCAGCTCTCTTTCTCTTCCCCCTCGACTCTTTTCCAACCAAGCTGATGGCCTCCATCCTGACTGAATTCAGCAGTCACCCTCCGGCCTCAGCTGTTCCTCTGCCTGGAATGACAGCCTGCCATAAACTACCTGACTCACACCTCCTCCTTCAAGTCTCCACTCAAATGTCATCTTGCCAGGAGACTTCCTTTATATCTGCCCAGTTAATCCACAATAGAGGAGAACCAATCAGGTCTCAAAAACAAGCTCAGAACTACGTTAATGAGGAAATGTTTTACAGACCATACATTTGTTCATTTGTATCCAGCTGTCACACATGCATTGGACATGTGCTTTTAGCAGTAGACCCAAAGCAAACAGTGATACATTTAATGCTCAAAATTCTCCAAGCCAGGCTTCAGCAGTATGTGAACCTCCAGATGTTCATGCTGGTTTTAGAAAAGGCAGAGGAACCAGAGAACAAATTGCCAACATCCACTGGATCATCAAAAAAGCAAGAGAGTTCCAGAAAAACATCTATTTCTGCTTTATTGACTATGCCAAAGCCTTTGACTATGTGGATCACAATAAACTGTGGAAAATTCCTCAAGAGATGGGAATATCAGACTACCTGACCTGCCTCTTGAGAAACCTGTATGCAGGTCAGGAAGCAACAGTTAGAACTGGACATGGAACAACAGACTGGTTCCAAATAGGAAAAGGAGTACGTCAAGGCTGTATATTGTCACCCTGTTTATTTAACTTCTATGCAGACTACATCATGAGAAACGCTGGGTTGGAAGAAGCACAAGCTGGAATCAAGATTGCCGGGGAGAAATATCAATAACCTCAGATATGCAGATGACACCACTCTTATGGCAGAAAGTAAAGAGGAACTAAAAAGCCTCTTGATGAAAGTGAAAGTGGAGAGTGCAAAAGTTGGCTTAAAGCTCAACATTCAGAAAATGAAGATCATGGCATCTGGTCCCATCACTTCATGGGAAATAGATGGGGAAACAGTGTCAGACTTTATTTTGGGGGGTCTCCAAAATCACTGCAGATGGTGACTGCAGGCATGAAATTAAAAGACGCTTACTCCTTGGAAGGAAAATTATGACCAACCTAGATAGCATATTCAAAAGCAGAGATATTACTTTGCCAACAAAGGTTTGTCTAGTCAAGGCTATGGTTTTTCCAGTGGTCATGTATGGATGTGAGAGTTGGACTGTGAAGAAGGCTGAGTGCCAAAGAATTGATGCTTTTGAACTGTGGTGTTGGAGAAGACTCTTGAGAGTCCCTTGGACTGCAAGGAGATCCAACCAGTCCATTCTGAAGGAGATCAGCCCTGGGATTTCTTTGGAAGGAATGATGCTAAAGCTGAAACTCCAGTACTTTGGCCACCTCATGCAAAGAGTTGACTCATTGGATAAGACTCTGATGCTGGGAGGGATTGGGGGCAGGAGGAAAAGGGGACTACAGAGGATGAGATGGCTGGATGGCATCACCGACTCAATGGACATGAGTTTGAGTGAACTCTGGGAGATGGTGATGGACAGGGAGGCCTGGTGTGCTATGATTCATGGGGTCACAAAGAGTCGGACACGACTGAGCCACTGAACTGAACTGAACTGAACTGAAGGCAAATATAGAATAGATCACTTGAAAGGTAAAGAAACTTAACAAGCTGTTATCAAAAGCAGTATCCCAAGAAAACTATGGAGGAAGAAAGCAAATCCCTGTTATTCAACAAAGATGTCTCAATGGTCAGTGCAAGTACTCATACACACACACATACAAACAGCAATCGTGGTCTCACAAAGATCACACAGGGTGTAGCCCAAAGATTTCATTCTCTCTCCCCCACAGCACACTCAAGGTGGCTCACAATGAGTGCATAGAGTTTTCCCACTCTGCGCAAGCCAGGATGGCTCACCCCAAAACAATACAGACAAAACCACAAAAGACAAGGGACCTTCCTGGTGGTCCAGTGGTTAAGAACCTGCCCTTCTACTTCAGGGGGCATGGGTTTGATCCCTGGTTGAGAAACTAAGATTCCATATGCCTTGCAGTGTGGCTAAACACACACACACACACACACACACACACACACACACAACAGACAAGCTATGGCGACACAGAATCAGAGGAGGAATAGTCTAGAAATTCCACTTCCAGACAGAGGCCTCCAAACAGATTGGCTCAGTTCTTGAAAGACAAGAAACCCAGAGTTGGTTCTCAGGGAGCCCAGAGTGGCTGGCCCACATGGAGTGGAAAGAATTCCCAGTCTTTCTATCCCTGTGACAAAACAGCTCTAGATGGAGAATACCATTCAAAGACCACCCTTCCTCATTTTCAATAATGTGCGTCAGCCAGTCAAGATTATAACAGACTCTCACTCCTTCTTCTTGGTCATAGGTTTATAGCTATAGGTTGACCAGTCTGCCTTAGTTTTCCCTTGGCGGGAAGTCGGGGAAGAGGGGCTATCAGATGAAATTAAAGGAGCACTTTCCATATTTGATCAAGAAACACTCACGCACGAACTGAAAACAAAGCAGAGCCCTTGCCAGAAGACAGAAGGCTTTCCCAGAAAAAAACAGCACACAGCTCAAAGTGGCCACTTCCAAGCCCCATTTATCCATAACTTTATTCAGAGTGGCACCTTGCAGATGGGATTTCCAAAACGGAAAATCTCAAGATGAGAATTGAGTGTTCCCCAGATGGAAACAAAAGTCCATCAGAGGGACAAGGTGGATGCAGCCTTGGAGTGCAGGCCAGGGGACTTAGCCAGAGTCTGGCACAGGTGTCACAGTGTCAGACGCTATTTTTTCTCTTCCTCAAAATAATTCCTTGGGGTAGCAAGTCCAGGGAAGTCCAGGCAGGAGGAAAAGAAGAACATTCTCAAGGCAAAGAGGGCCTCAACAGCTGCTAGGGCAGTCCCTCTCCTGCCTCTACTCCCATCTCAGAGTTCTATGAATAACTGCTGGGGTAGGAGACAAGGCATGACTGGGGCTCGGCCTTTCCAGGCAAGGGTCTCAGGCAATCTAGCCTCTAAAGAAATTCACCAACTCTCCATGCTCTCGAAAGAAGCCTGTGTGGAGAAAAACCTCAGAGCATCTGATCATGTCAGGGGACACCCCTCCACTCTGGGACTCTCCCTGACTGAGCTCCAGATTGGATGCCAAAATTGATGTCTAGGATATCTGGGTGCACCCTACCTGTAGGGTCACAAGTATCCTTGTAAGAGGAAAGCAGAGGGAGATCTGACTACGCAAGAGGACAAGGCACTTTAATGGCAGTGAGTGAGGTCAGAGGAAGGGGACCCAAGTCCAGAAATACAGTGGCCCCTAGAAGCTGAAGTCAAGAGGGCCTTAGGAAGCAACACTACGAACAAAGCTAGTGGAGGTGACGGAAATCCAGTTGAGCTATTTCAAATCCTAAAAGATGACGGTGCACTCAATATGCCAGCAATTTGGAAAACTCAGCGGTGGCCACAGGCCTGGAAAAGGTCAGTTTTCATTCCAATCCCAAAGAAAGGCAATGCCAAAGAATGTTCAAACTACTGCACAATTGTACTCATCTCACACACTAGCAAAGTAATGCTCAAAATTCTCCAAGCTAGGTTTCAACAGTACGTGAAGTGAGAACTTCCAGATGTTCAAGCTGGATTTAGAAAAGGCAGAGGAACCAGAGATCAAACTGCCAATCCACTGAATCATAGAAAAAACAAGAGAGTTCCAGAAAAACACCTCCTTCTGTTTCATTGACTACAATAAAACCATTGACTGTGTGGATCACAACAAACTGTGAAACATTCTTCAAGAGATGGGAATACCAGACCACCTGACCTGCCTCCTTAGAAATCTGTATGCAGGTCAGGAAGCAACAGTTAGAACTGAACATGAAACAACGAACTGGTTCCAAACTGGGAAAGGAGTACATCAAGGCTGTGTATCGTCACCCTGCTTATTTAACTTAAATGCAGAGCACATCATGCAAAATGCTGGGCTGGATGAAGCACAAGCTGGAATCAAGATTGCTGGGAGAAATATCAATAACCTCAGATATGTAGATGGCACCACCCTTACAGCAGGAAGCAAAGAGGAAAAAAAGAGCCTCTTGATGAAAGTGAAAGAGGAGAGTGAAAAAGCTGGTTTAAAACGCAATATTCAAAAAACAAAGACCATGGTATCCAGTGCCATTACTTCATGGCAAAGAGATGGAGAAACAATGGAAACAGTGACAGACTTTATTTTCTTGGGCTCCAAAATCACTGCAGATGGTGACTACAGCCATGAAATTAAAAGACACTTGCTCCTTGGAAGAAAAGCTATGACAAACTTAGACAGCATTTTAAAAAGCAGAGACATTATTTTGCCAACAAAGGTCCGTCTAGTCAAAGCTATGGTTTTTCCAGTAGTCATATGTGTATGTGAGAGTTAGACCATAAAGGAGGCTGAATGCCAAAGAATTGATGCTTTTCTAATTTTTTTTCAACACTTTTTTTGAACTGTGGTGTTGGAGAAGACTGTTGAGAGTCTCTTGGACTGCAAGGAGATCAAACTAGTCAATCCTAAAGGAAATCAATCCTGAGTATTCATTAGCAGGACTGATGCTGAAGCTGCAGGACTGATTCGAAGAGCTGACTCATTAGAAAAAAAACCCTGATGCTGGGAAAGATTGAAGGCAGGAGGAGAAGGAGATGACAGAGGACGAGATGGTTGGATGGCATCAGCAACTCGATGGACATGAGTTTGAGCAAGCTTGGGGAGATGGTGAAGGACAGGGAAGCCTGGCGTGCTGCAGTCCATGGGGTTTTGCAGGGAGTCAGACGGGACTGAACAACAGCAACTAGAAGCTGAAAAAGGTGAGGAGACAGATTGTCCCCTGGAGTCTTCAGGAGGACCAGACCTTGACATTAGCTTGGTGAAAATGATTTCAGACTTCTGACCTCCAGAGCTATAGAGAATGAGTCTGTGTTGTTTCAGTCCACTAAGCTTGTGGTGATCTGTTACAGTAGTAAGAGAAAATTAATGCATCCAGGCGATGAGAACCTCCCAGCTCCCTCTGAGAAGTCTGTGCCACCTGGATGAGGCCACAGCGTACCAGTGGTGTGACAGGCTCAGGTGTGAGACTCAGTCATCCCACGCCACCAGCAGCCACCCAGAGGTCTCCTCCGAGCATTGCCCTCTACACAGAGTCACAAGGAAGGGGTGGGGCTTCCCTGTTCAGAGATAAGAACACCTGTGTGTCCCATGGGTTCATTGGTCTGTCTTTGTTTTGAGATGCAGGCAGGACTGGCAGGCAGCACCACGCCTCACCTGTGATGGTGCCAAGGAAAACCAACTGGCGGTTTTCTTTGGCAGATCACAACTTAGCCATTGGATAAAATCTGAGTCGAGCTAGTTAGAGCCACCCAGGAACAGGACGTACTTGCTTATTAAACATTTCAACATTGCCAGGGTGCATTTTCCCTCGTACGTTCTGGAACACTTCTTGATCACATCATCACTCTCGCATAACCTGCACTGATGTTTCATAACGTAACACTTCACCAGCAAACCTGAAGCCCTGGAAGGTTATTTCACCTGAAACCATCAAAAATGTCGAGTCAGAATGCATTTCTTACAGGTCTCTGCAGGGTGTCTCTGGCTTAGCTGCTACTTCGTCTGTAGGACGTAGGCTACTGGGCAACATTGAACTAGGGTGAATGAGCGAAAACCCAGCTCTGTGACCCCGTGGCTGCAGGCTTCTGTGTTCTTGTGAGTTCCCGAAGCTGGGGCTGGAGTTGGGAGCCATGGTGTCTGAGGTGACCCTCTGTGACCGCTCAGCAAGCCCAGGAACAGAGGCCCAAGATGGATTACACAAGGGCCGAGCAGGTCAGCAATGCCACTTAGAGTGGTTTGAAGTGGAGTGTGAACAGTATGGCAGACCCCCATCACCAGAAGTGATCGCATGACCAGATATAAGCACATCACCGAAAGTGAAACCAAGAGCGACCAAGAGCCGGGATGTCACAGCAGAGGTTCTCAGGACACGGCACTGCAGTCTCCTTCCTGCCTCTCCTTCAGGAGGACCAATCCATGCAGCCCTCCAGGCTGCACAGACACTAGGGACCCCAGGTCCCCAGGTCTGGGACCAGGGCCCCCCCTTCAGAATGTGGGTGTTGAGTTGCACAATTTAAATCTCTTAGCCTGGGACTTGGTTTCTGAAGCACTGGCAGACCTTTCCCGCCTCACACAGACCTGTAGGAGTCTCAGGTGAAATTCTTGCAGCCACTAAACAGCAACTAACAGAGATTACAGAGCCAGACTGCCTGCGTTTGAAAATCCAGGCTCTTCTCTTTACTGCTACATGACTGCAGCAAGCTGCTTAAACATCTCTGCTCCAGTTTCCTCATCTGTGAAAAGAGAATTAAAAATACTATATAAAATAGTAAAATGTGGCTATTCCTGGCTGCTGCTGACTAGCTGCCAAGTCATGTCTGACTCTTTGTGACCCCCCGTGGACTGTGGCCCTCCAGGCTCCTCTGTCCATGGGATTCTCCAGGCAAGAACACTGGAGTGGGTTGCCATTTCCTTCTCCAGGGGATTTTCCTGATCCAGGGGTTGGACCGGCATATCCTGTATCTCCTGCATTGGCAAGCGGATTCTTTACCACTGAGGCACCTGGGAAGCCCACAGCAGAAGTTAACTCTCTGAGTTCTGGAGGCTAGAAGTCCACCTTCGAGGTGTCAGCAAGGCTGTGCTCTAATCTCCTCTACGCCTTTCTCCCTGCCTTCCTTGTCTTACCCACTGTCCTGGGTGATCTTGGGCCTGTGGCGGTGTGACTCCAATCTCCACCTCTGCTGCTATACATCATCCTCTCTATGTCTTCACACAATCTTCTTATAAGGACAGTAGTCATAATGAAGGGCCCACCAGCCTGAAGTCATGTTAACTCATTACATTGCAGTGACCTTGCTTCCAAATAACGTCAGGACTCAGGGGTTAGATGACATCATTTGGGAGGACACAATTTTAACAGCGTCTTTGCCCTCACTGCCCAGGCATTTATGGTCAAAGACAGTTATGTTAGGTATTCCTCTCTCATATCCCTTGTCATTTCTCTTTCTTATAATGTATTTGAAAATATTTTTAAGTGATAAATCATACAGACCGATGCACTTGACTAATACAAAAGTAGGTTTTGTTTTAATATCCATCATTTATTTCTTTGGCTTCCTCAGGTTGCAGTTGCTGCATGCCAGGTCTTTGGTCTTCATCGTGGCATGTGGGATCTGCAGCATGCAGAATCTAGTTCCCTGACCAGGAATCAAACCTGTGCCCTCTGCATTGGGAGCACACAGTCTTAGCCACCAGACCACCAGGGATGTTTTAGTTAAATTAAAGCAGTTTGGGTTAAATTAAGCTCTGTAAAGTCTCTTACTGAAACACCTGGCTAAAATAGAGTATATAATTCCCCCCCTTTTCTAATTCTCTTATTTTTCTGCAATAGCTTCATTTGTCTCAGCAACCTTTCAGTCTATATTTTCTACAACAATTCCAATTTAGTGAAACTTCTCAATAAAATTGGCACAGAGATCACTTAAATGCAACACAATTGTAACACTTCTTAAGGCTTATCAAGCAAATAAATCCACAAATAAGAAAATCTCTGGGCTTCCCTGGTGGCCCAGTGGTTAAGAATCCGCCTTGCAATGAAAGGCACACTGGTTCGATCCCTCATCTGGGAAGATCCCATATGCTGTGGAGCAACTAAGCCTGTGAGCCACTACTCCTGAGCCCACATGCCTTAGAGCCTGAGCTCAGCAACAAGAGAGGCCTTTGCACTGAAAAGCCCATGCACCACAGCTAGAGAGCAGCCCTTGCTCGCCACAACTAGAGAAAGCTTGTATGCAATAACAAAGACCCAGCACAGCCAAAAAGTAAAATAAATAAATCTTTTTTAAAAAGAAAAAAAAAAAGAAAATCTCCTTTGTCAAGCATCCCAATTTAGGAATCAAAAAATCTGCCACTAACCAGTGGAGATCGAAAGTAAGAGGCTGGTGGAAACTTGGGCGGGGCGGGGTGAGGTATGCAAGAGGGCACAGAGGTCTGGAGAGAAGACCAGGTATGAGGGCAAAAGAGGAATGGGCCGGAGGGACATCCCACCATTTCCCTGTGGATGCCACGCCACTGACAGGAAGGACACCATGATTTCATCATAATTTCATTTTTAGCAGAAATATGTCCTTCCCCCTTCTCTTCCCGGTAACTAAATGTCCGAAGAAGGAACTTGAAACCAAGACTGGCAAAGGAAATAGCATAAGAGTTGGAACTGGAAAACAACAGCTGAGGTAAAAGCCAGTGAGAAGGACAGAGCCAGGGCGGAAAGCATCACTGTCCTGGAGTCAGATTCATTTTCTGACCCATCACGAGAGCTGGGGTCCGGCCAGAGGGTTTCAGAGCCACTTTCACAAGTAGGTGTCAAGAGGACAGAAAATGAAGGAAAACTCAAGACAGGACATGAGAGAGGAGAGTTTTCTCTCAACAAAGACACCAGAGGAAAGAAAGGTAGGTGACAGAGGAGAAGAGAGAGGCACAGATCTGTGATATGAGACAGCCACTCTGCGACACTGACACGGAAGCTGTGTTTGCAACAGAAAAAGAGGGGACAGCTATTAAGGGGGTTAGGGTTCAAGATAATCCCAGCCAATACCTACTGAGCAGTAGCTAGGTGCCAAGCACTGCCTTAGAAACCCGGAGAGGAATGGGGACAGATGTGGTATCTGCTGTCAAGGCTTTTACTGTCGGACGTGCAGCTCAGTAGAGATAACTACCATGTTGGAGGTATGATTACAGGACAGTGAGAGAGGAATGCCAAGCATCTCCTGGGTGTGTCTCAGAAGGCACAAGGGAGCGCAGACAGAGAGACTGGGCGCCACCCAGCAGGAACCTCTGTGAAGGCCTTGGGTGCCTCCGAAAGGCCTTTGGCCTTTGTCCTAGAGTCAGTGTGGAGCGCTGGCAAATTCTGTAGAGGAAAGCAACGCTATCTGATTTGTGGGACAGAAAGACCTTTCTGGACCCTCTTGGGAGGTTGGCATAACAGGGAGAGAGGGCCGAGGCAGGAAGGCTTGAAAAAAAGGAGAAATTCACCTCTGAGAGAAGAAGGGACTCCTTGTCGGAGAGGTGTGGAGAGGAAGGAAGAATGAATAGAATTTGGGTGTGTAGAGAGGGAGAGGGTAGTGTGTGGCAGGGGAGGAGTTCCCGTGAGCGGTCACCATTTTCTTTGTGAAGTAAGACACCAGACGTCTCCAGAGACCAGCGTGTCAGATGGCGCCAAGACCCTGTAGAGCGAGTCCGGGCTGACGAAGGGCTGGGGAACGAGAGTAGCTTTGCTAAGCAGGCTTGAGGGCCCAGTTAGGGTTGGAGGCCATCAAAGGGGAGTGGTGATTTTGGATTTATTCAGCATTACCCGGGTCCCGGGTTTAAGGAGGAAGATATAAAAGCTGAACTGACGTCACACTTGCTGATCTGCCAAAGAAGAGGGACAAGGCTGTTGACAGAGTGGATACAGGGGGGTTGAGATGATGCATCACGGAGTCTGGGCTGGAAAGGAATAGATGCAAAGACGAGAAGGGGCTCACCAGCCTGGAGAATGTGGAGGAGACACGAACTCGTGGTCAGGGATGGGTGGTGGTGCTTCTCTTCACAGCATTGGCCTCAGAAGACTGAGGGAAAGTCATCCTGTGATGGCGGTTCTCTGGCGGCAGGTGCAGGCTGCGTGAGAAGGGACCCCGGCTACTCGGTTCATTACTGTGCCCCAGGGCCTCGCTCAGTTCCTAGAGTATAGTAGTTGTGTTTATGCGATCGCGTCTCTGGTGATGTGGAAACAGAACTGCAGAGTTAAGCCAATGTGGCTCACGGCCCTGAGGTTGGCAAGCCGTGGGATGTGAGCGAAAGAGCAACTCGCCCGGAAGGGGTCTCCTCAGACCGGGGCTGGGCGGGGAGGACTCGACTTAGCACCGACAGGGCGGAATGGAAGACGCGGAGGACAAAGAATAGGGTCGCAGCGACTTCTCCCGAGGACCTGACTTCTCCTGAGGAAGGACAGGGGAGAAAGAAGGGCCAACGAAGGGGTGGAGGTGGTTGGAGATGAAGGGAATGAGAGGCCAAAATCAACTGGTTCGATTTCTGGCTAGAACTTTGTTCAGAAAAGCATTTGAGATGGCTGTGGACTCCGAATGTGGAGAAGACTCTAATCCCTGCTTGCATCTGGTTGTGACACTGACTGGAGAAGTGCTGGCTGAAAACAGGAGCAAATGTCACCCAGGCCAAGGTAATCATCATGAAGAAAATGCTCTCCACACAGCACATTTCAATTTTAGGCAGAGATTATCTGTGAAAATCAGTTATGATACAACTGCTTCATTTCATCGTTTCAAAATTCCTCCGCAAATACTTTTCTGCCTGAGTGCTGAATCAGATCTGCCTTTGCAAATAGCACTTATGTAATTAAGCTTATGGTCCAATTGCTCAACTGCAAATGTCTTCTGAGTAAAAAGATTATGATTATTTTCAACAAGCTTGTGACCAAATTGGTTTGAATGATTTTATTCTAAAGATTATTCTGTGATTCCAATCAAAAATTAGATTATTTTGATTATTATTAGGTTATTTTGATTATTCTTAGATTGATTCTAATCACTTACATTTTACCAAAGAAGCAGTTTTAGGATTTGGCACGACCATTTTTTATTTTCTAATTCATTAATTTCTGCTTTTTATCTGTTTCATTTCTTCCTTCTGCTTTTCCTTGGCTTATTTTATTGTCCTCAAAATGTTTTTTTGAGTTGGATACATAATTCACTTCTTTCTCTCTTTTTGGAATGATTTAAGTACTTTATAAACTTTCCCATGAACTCAGCTTTATCTGTATTCTATAGATATCTGTTTCATTATTGCTGTTTTCTAGAAATTTCATGACTTTTATTTCCATATCTTCTTCATATCAAAATATTTAATAAAGGGATTTAAAAAAAATTTAACAGAAAATTCAAAACATACACAAAATACAGAGAATAGTATAATGAATTACTAGGTACTCATCACCTACCCCCAATAATTATCAATATATGATAAATCTGGGCTCACCTTACCCCAAATTCCAGACATCTTATCATTTCCTCTGCAAATATTTCAGCATGGAAACTGAGAGATTTTTAATTTCCTAGTGGAAGGAACATTTTGTTTCTGGCTTTATTATTAAGATCTGGTCTTATTGCATGATGATCACCGAATATTCTATGCACTATTTACACTCTTGGAATATCTGGAATTCACAAGTATTACATAGGCACTTGTGAAGAAGGTACATTCTCTAGTTCTAGGACAGAGTTCTATCGATAGCTAGAAGTTACATTTATCTTACTTAGTGTCGTGGACTAGAAGTAGTAAAAGCAGCCTTCTTATATTGCTTGTAATTTGCTTTATGAATGGAGTTGCTATGTTATCCAGTGCAAAAATCCCCATTACTATTATAGCTTCTTGTAATTATACCTATTAGCATTACAAAGTACCCTTACTTAATGGGATTTTTTTTTGAAGGGGTGCTGAATTCCATCTTGTCTGATAGTAAGAATGAGCTCTCTTCTTTCTTTTTATTTGCTTGTTACACTATTTCAATTTTGATCATACCTTCAATTTCAATTTTGATCACACCATTCTTAAACATCTTAGGACTTTTATCGTATGTTAGCAGTCGTAGCAGTCACGTTTTTTAATTGCAAGCAACCAAATCCACTAAAGCGTTTAAACAGGAAAGGTTATTGGCTGGCTTATAGTAGTTCCAGGAGAGGCAGAGATTAGTACACGGGGCCACGGAGCCAGGAACAAAGTCTGACTGGAGCAGTCCAGGTCAACTCCCATGCCCTGATTTCAAGGGAAACTGAGACATTGAATTCTGGTTTCTACTCTTGATAGGAGAATTCATAATGTGGAGATTTCCCCCCAATATAGGAGGCCTTGTTGGCCACAGTATAATAAATACCTTCTACAGCAGTGTCACTGAAGTTTCAGATACAGAACTTTAACTCCTCAGTAAAAACAGTCCAAGAATCTATAACCACATTCCCCCAATATCATGTTGTGCATAGAAGCTTCCTGAATGCATGCAGGATGTTCTCTAAAAATGTCCCAGCCTTTACCAAAAAATAATACGTGGTCACAAGTTTTGCTTTCCCTTTCCTGCGTCTCTTAGAATCACAACTTCATTCTTGTTTTTATATCCAAAGCTCTTATTCTAGGTTTGCAGTTTCTCACCCAGGATACTAGATTCTCTTTTGATAGTTCCCAGCCTTTTCCTGTTCCCAAAGCACCCTACTTACTGCCCATACCAAACTCTCTGGCATTATGTTCTGGAAACCTGGTGTACGGGTCCAGGCTTTGTATAATCTCATTTGGCAAAGACATGCTGAGTGACTGTGCCATGCTGGGCTACATGCTTGGGGCTGGAAGTTCAAATATGAGTCAGATAAAGGCTAACTTTAAGTCTAACCCCTCAGTCTAGTGGGGCAGACAGACCACCAAATAGGAAAATACAACATAAAGTGCTATAATTGTGGCACACAGAAAAAGTACCTAAACCAGTCTGGTGCAGACATAATCTAGGGAGGCTCCTGGAAGAAGGTACCTCTGAACAGGGTGGGGAAGGATACATCCACTTCTTCCAGGGAAAGGGAGCATTGTAAGCATAAGAAACTGCCTGTCCAGAGGCAGGTCAGCTCAAGGGTGCTTAGCGCTCTGAGGAAAAGCCACAAGTACTTTAAAACGGGACAGCTGGCTCCTTAACAAAGCAGGAGAAGGCCTGCGTCTTTGGTCGAGACTTGACATACTGAAGAGATAGGATGCAAAGCCAGTGGAAAGCAACTGAAGGCTTTTTAGCATCTGAGTAAGATCAACCAACGGAGAAGGCAATGGCACCCGACTCCAGTACTCTTGCCTAGAAAATCCCATGGACGGAGGAGCCTGGTAGGCTGCAGTCCATGGGGTCGCTAGGAGTCAGACACGACTGAGTGACTTCACTTTCACTTTTCATTTTCATGCACTGGAGAAGGAAATGGCAAGCCACTCCAGTGTTCTTGCCTGGAGAATCCCAGGGACGGGGGAGCCTGGTGGGCTGCCGTCTCTGGGGTCGCACAGAGTCGGACACTACTAAAGCGACTTAGCAGCAGCAGCAGCAAGATCAACCAAGCAACAATACATGTAGAATGGATTGGAGGAGCTCGCTGGTGGCAGGTGAGAGGTTAGCTGTCGCTGAAGCTCATGAGAGAAAGTGGGTGACAGCGGTGGTGGCTGCAAGGATAGGGCGGTGGGGGGAGGGAAGACCTTCTGAAGAGGTGTCAAGAGGGAATCCACTAAACTCAGTGACTATGAGAGGGAGTAAGAGCAAAGCAAGAGTCAGTGGAGACTCAGGATTTCCATGTTCCTTCGGGGAAGGGATTCTAAAACCGAGTCCTTGAGAGGAGGTACGAATTTGGGGAGAGAACAGAGAGCTGTATTGAAAGTCCCAAGTCTGGGACACACACATGGAGGATGTGGCAGGAAATCTGGAGAAGGGAGATGGCCCGGCAGAGGCTGAGGAGCAGTTCTGCCCAACCGTGGCACTTCCCCTGCAAACACCTAGAAGCTTTGAAAAACCCTAAAACCTGGCCCCTGCCCCCAGGTGCTAATATAATCACCTGGGCAGTGAGATCAAGGCACTCCAAGGGACTCTGCTGGGCAGACAGCCAGTGGCACAGACAGGAGGATGCCAGGCCTATAGGGTGCCCTTCCCCTCTCCACCTCTCTACTGGGTGACTGTGACAAAATCATCAGCCCCCTGGTCTTAAGTTTCCTCCTTTAGAAAATGAAGATCTAACACTGGGAAGGATTTCAAGTATGAAATAAAATAAGGTGTGTACAGCACCTAACACCATTCCTGGCCCATACTGCAGACCAGTGAGCTACAGGAGTCAACTGCAGGACCACATCTGAAGAAATGCATAGTCTCAGCCACATTCCCAAAGAAAGCGTGGCTTTCTGTTTAATAGGAAGGACAACAAGGAACCTCCCAAACCTCTAATGAACAGAATGACATCACTTGTGTCCATGCAATACGCTGGCTCATGCAGCAGCCTTAGAACTGACTGCAAGATATGGAAGGCAGCGTGCTGGCTCAACGCTCAAAGCAATGTTCCAGCAGCTAGGACTCTTGGTTGAGATACGACACCAGAGATACAACACACTCGTCCACCCCTGTAGACAAATACTCATGAAGGATCCCCTGTATGCCAGGCAAAGGACCCTTAGGCATTCTTTCATTCTTTAACCAACATGATTAAGTACATACTGTGTTCCAGAAACCCCACTAAATTCTTGGGAAATCATGATAAACAAGAAAGAGATGGGCTATAAAAACCCTGAAGGGAACAGACCCTGCTCCTTGACATCTCTTTAGTCCATCCATTCCCAACATCCCCACAGCCACCACCCCTGCCCCCCGTAACTTCTTTCATGGGTTTCAGCAATAGCCTGATACCTGTTGCAAGCTCCTCCAATCTGCCAAACACTCAGATTACAGATTTTTTATTGAATAATCTCTCAGATAGGTGTTAAATAACTACCTGATTGTGTCACAAGCACATGATCCTATGGAACCACTTATTAGGAGGTTTCAACCAAACAGGAAAGCCAGAAGGGCTGCCCTGAGGAAGTGACAACCAAACAGAAAAGTAGCTGCTGGTCAAAGGGGAGTACAGGTGAAGGGATTTCTTGGGCCTTGCACACCTTCCCCGTCAGCTCTCTCACACCACCATGCCCTCCTCACACAACTCCTGAATCACTCCTGCACGTGGGCCTCCAGCCAGCGTGAGTCATCATCCAAGGTGCAGCAAAAAGCCAGCTTCTTCCTCACGGTCCTTTCTGACCACACCCTGCTCTCCAACACCCCACCCCTGTGTCTCCACCATGAAACCTCTCATCTCTTAGTGTAAGAGACATAGGTGGCCAAGTCTCTCGGGTCGGTTGACCACTCTATCCAGCAGCAAATACAATGCCAGGGATACTACCCAGGGTTCTCCAGAGATACAGAATCAATAGGGGATGTGTGCATTTGTGTGTGTGTGTGTGTGTGTGTGTGTGTATAATGTATATAAGAAAGTGAGAAAGTCAGAGGAAGACAGAAAATTTTTTTTAATTTTATGGAATTAGTTAACGCAATCATTGTGGCTGACAAGCCCACAGTCTGCAGGGTGGGTCCAGGGAAGAGGTGATGTTGCAGCTCACGCCCAAAGGCAGTCTGGGGCTGGCTTTCCTCTTCCTCAGGGACCTCAGTCTTTTTTCTCTTAAAGCCGTCAACTGATTCGATGAGGCCCACTCACATCATAGAGGATAATCTGCTTTACTCAAAGTCTATTAAGTTAATGTTCAGATCAGATCAGTCACTTAGTCGTGTCCGACTCTTTGCGACCCCAAGAATCGCAGCACGCCAGGCCTCCCTGTCTATCACCAACTCCCAGAGTTGACTGAGACTCACATCCATCGAGTCAGTGATTCCATCCAGCCATCTCATCCTCTGTCGTCCCCTTCTCCTCTTGCCCCCAATCCCTCCCAGCATCAGAGTCTTTTCCAATGAGTCGACTCTTCACATGAGGTGGCCAAAGTACTGGAATTTCAGCCTCAGCATCATTCCTTCCAAAGACATCCCAGGACTGATCTCCTTCAGAATGGACTGGTTGGATCTCCTTGCAGTCCAAGGGACTCTCAAGAGTCTTCTCCAACACCACAGTTCAAAAGCATCAATTCTTCGGCACTCAGCCTTCTTCACAGTCCAACTCTCACATCCATACATGACCACAGGAAAAACCATAGCCTTGACTAGACGGACCTTTGTTGGCAAAGTAATGTCTCTACTTTTCAAATATGCTATCTAGGTTGGTCATAACTTTCCTTCCAAGGAGTAAGCGTCTTTTAATTTTATGGCTGCAGTCACCATCTGCAGTGATTTTTGGAGCCCCCAAAAATAAAGTCTGACACTGTTTCCACTGTTTCCCTATCTATTTCTCATGAAGTGATGGGACCAGATGACATGATCTTTGCTTTCTGAATGTTGAGCTTTAAGCCAACTTTTTCACTCTCCACTTTCACTTTCATGAAGAGGCTTTTTAGTTCCTCTTCACTTTCTGCCATAAGGGTGGTGTCATCTGCATATCTGAGGTTATTGATATTTCTCCCAGCAATCTTGATTCCAGCTTGTGTTTCTTCCAGTCCAGCGTTTCTCATGATGTACTCTGCATGTAAGTTAAATAAGCAGGGTGACAATATACAGCCTTGATGTACTCCTTTTCCAATTTGGAACCAGTCTGTTGTTCCATGTCCAGTTCTAACTGTTGTTTCCTGACCTGCATACAAATTTCTCAAGAGGCAGGTCAGGTGGTCTGGTATTCCCATCTCTTTCAGAATTTTCCACAGTTTATTATGATCCACACAGTCAAAGGCTTTAGCATAGTCAATAAAGCAGAAATAGATGTTTTTCTGGAACTCTCTTGCTTTTTCCATGATCCAGCAGATGTTGGCAATTTGATCTCTGGTTCCTCTGCCTTTTCTAAAACCAGCTTGAACATCAGGAAGTTCACGGTTCACATACTGCTGAGGCCTGGCTTGGAGAATTTTGAGCATTACTTTACTAGCATGTGAGATGAGTGCAATAAAAAATAACTTCACAGCAACCTCTGGCCTGGTTTATGACCTGGTATCTGGATGCCGTGGCCTAGTCAAGTTGACACATAAAAATTAATCATCACACAGTTAAAAACAGATGCTTGGTAGATATTTTTGGAATGAAATCTGCTAATATTAGGTTTGTTTTCTTCTTTCTTTTTCTTTGTCTCTCTCCTTTGCTTTTCTTTGAATGTTAGTCCCATAGCCCTACCCTTTTTAAACTTTCTTTTGTATCATTCCCCCAGTGGTTTTTCCCCGGGCATGTTGGGGGTCCCATCAGCTACAGAAATATACAAGGAGTTCACTGGCACAGAAAAGGCCCTGGCTGTGATCACACTGGTCCCTGGAGAGCCTCCCAGTTGGCAGGAAAGGAAGCCACAGAGAAAGAACTTGTTAAGGTCAAACCTCAGTGAACCAGGACCAGCTCTCCTGGTGACCAGAGTTCTTTCCATTAACTGTGCCAAAACCTTCACGTGGGTATGGGCAGGGAAGGAATAAAAGGCCCTGTGTTGGAGAACTCACCTCCTACAACCTACACCTCACAGAAACCCTGTTACATTGATCCCTGCCCAACTCGTAAACAGAAGGAACACCCACTTATCTGGGGAGTCAAAGAATTCAGGAGGGTTCTAAGCCTTGGGTGTCAGAACCCATGTGTTCACTAGTCCTCAGAGGGCAGCATGAGACCTCCAGCTATCTTGGTCAGGTTCCTGAGAGAAAGGCTACATTACCAAGCCCCACTTTCCAATTCTTAACCTGGACCTGCCATCTCTGAGCAAACATAGTGAAGTCACTCAGTCGTGTCCAACTCTTTGTGACCCCATGGACTGTAGCCTACCAGGCTTCTCTGTCCATGGGATTTTCCAGGCAAGAGAACCGGAGTGGATTGCCATTCCCTTCTCCAGGGGATCTTTCCGACCCAGGAATAGAACCCAGGTCTCCCACATTGCAGGCACATGCTTTACCCTCTGAGCCACCATAAGCTAGTCCACCTTCCTTCCTTTGTCCTCCCTCCTTCCAACAAATATTTATTGAGTACTTTCTCCATGCCAGGCACTGCGCCAAATGTTAGGGACACGGAGATGAATAAGCCAAGGTTCCAGGCTCAGAGAGCTCACAGAGATCTCTCAGAGGAGACACACCTGTGTGCCCCCTTGCCTGGACTTCACGTACGACTCGTCTCCTGGGCAGCCCTCTGGACATGCTGATTTCTGTTCCCTGATAATTTTTGTCCAGTCTTCCAATTGGCTTATTAAAATACTGCAGCCAGAGAGGTGAGGTTCTCTGGCAAGACATAGCTGATCTTTAAACAGCAAGTGGAAGGGTGAATTTAGTTTCTTTTTGAAGAAGCCTCTCAAGTGGATCAGCCCTTGTCTTAGAAGTTGTTGAAAAGTTCCAACCACTAGAGGGCACCAACCAACCCTTGATCGGCCGCTGCTGCCGTGAGTGCTACAGTCGCTTCAGTGTCCCACTCTTTGAGACCCCAAGGAGGGTAGCCCGGCAGGCTCCTCTGTGCCGCTGCTGCCGTGAGTGCTACAGTCGCTTCAGTGTCCCACTCTTTGAGACCCCAAGGAGGGTAGCCCGGCAGGCTCCTCTGTCCGTAGGATTCTCCAGGCAAGAATACTGGAGCGGGTTGCCATGCCCTCCTCCAGGGGATCTTCCTGATGCAGGGATTGAACCTACGTCTCTTATGTCTCCAGCACCGGCAGACGGGTTCTTTACCGCTAGCGCCATCCACTAAACCTGCCCGAATCCCGGAGAGTTTCTGCACAGGTTACTCTGCTTCCAGATCTATAATGCTAACATCTTTCATTTTTTCTCAACATGAGCCTTGAGAACCAGGCACATTTTAAAGTGAATCCACAGACTGTACTTAAGCCGATAAGATGATGAGGGAGTCAAGACATCCAAATAACAGAGAAAATAGGCCACAGATTGTCTTATGAATAAATAGATCAGAACCAATGACATAAAAGACTTTTTAAAACCTATGCTCACTAACCCATTCATCTGCTAAAATCCAAAATCCACAGATAGCCACAACATAACTTTGCATTATTGACAAGCCATTGTTCAGCAATGCGTCTAATAACTGCCAGACCGTGGACCAGTGAACCAGTGCATCAAACTAATTGAATTTGTGTGTAGAGGGGGTGGTTGGTTGTTTTTTTTAAAAGATACAGATTCGAGGACCACATCCACAAGGATTTTTTAAAATAAGTCTGGAATGAGACCCAGGAATGTGCGTTGTCCAAAGACTGCTGATGTGTAAGAGTCTGGAAGCCATTGCTTTACAATTGGAGTATCAGAAATGCAGGGAGCAAAAGTGATAGCTGAGTTCAGAAACCTGATGACTTATGGGGAGCGTGTACCTCTGGGGGCCCTGAGAGGGGAACACCTGGAATACTGAAAATTGCTCCCCTGCTTTGTGAAGCAGCAGCTATATTTGGCCCCTAAAAGGTGAGTAGAGCTCCTTGGGCCTTGTAAGTCTCTTCCATGACTTCTGATCCCAACAGGATCAAGGCTAGAGCAAGGCCAGGCATCCGGCAGGAAAGGGCCCTGGTGAAGCGGGATCTGCCTGTTTGTGTCCAGCTCGGTCACCTCGTGGTGATGGGACCTTCAGTCAAGCGTCCTTGAATTCCCCAAGCCTTGATTTTCTTATATATAAAATGAACGTAATACCCATCTTATTGTTGAGGGAATTCAGGGAACACAAATCTGCAAAACACTGAGAGCTGGGAGGAGTTCAGTGCCTGAGAGGTAAGGGACGCTGCCTGTATGTTGACCTGTATTGTCACTAGCCTGGGAGAACCAAGAGCAGGACAGCACTGCCATCGGCCCCCTGCAAGGCCCCAGACCTGAGTCGTCTACAGACCTCTGCTAAAAGATACACCTCATTTAACTCCAGCTGGTGGTGTCCTGGGAGGACTATCTTTTCTAGTCTGCAATCTGAACTAATCATTGAGGTAGTACTCATAGCCTTGCTGTCCAGGTCAAAGAAAGCGAGTCTGAGCTCCCTGGCTGCTGCTACCATTCTTCTGGGGCTTGTAGAGTTTGATGATGACCTCCACATGTGCGTGCATGCTAAGTTGCTTTAGTCATGTCTGACTCTGTGTGACTCCATGGACTGTAGCCTGCCAGGCTCCTATGTCCATGGGATTTTTCAGACAAGAATACTGGAGTGGGTTGCCATTTCCTTCTCCAGGGGATCTTCCTGACCTAGGAATCGATCCTGCATCTCCTATATCTTCTGCATTAGCAGGAAGGTTCTTCACCGGGAGTGCCAACCGGGAAGCCTGACAACCTCCATATTCAATCCCAATGGACCTTTCGAGTCCTACAGACATTTTCTGCATCTCTCCTCCGTCAGATCCTGGTGAGCATCCCCTCTGTCTAGAATCATCCACACCTTTGCTTCTAGGAATCCCAGGAGCCTCAGAGCTCTCCTTCTCTTCTGACAACCCCTTCCTAGTTCTTGTCTGTCACCCACTCCTCACCCATCAGCTTCTCCCAAGATTCTGTACTTGCCACCCTACTGGCCCTTCTCTTCTAAGCCCTTTTTGTAAAATAAATTATTTATTTTGGCTGCACTGGGCCTTTATTGCTGCACACAGGCTTTCTGTCGTTGCAGCAAGCAGGTTACTCTCTAGTTGCAGTGCACGGGCTTCTCATTGTGGTGGCTTCTCCTATGGCAAAGCATGGGCTCTAGGTGCGCAGGCTCAAAAGTTGTGGCGCACGGGCTTGGCTGCTCGGAGGCAGGTAGAGTCTTCCCAGACCAGGGAATCAAACCCGTGTCTCCTGCATTGCAAGGTAGATCCTTTACCACTGGACCGCAGGAAAGTCCCTCCTTTAAGCTCTTCTTAAGTCATTTCATCCATGGCCACGGTCTATCTGTCCCTGCAGGCCAATGTACCCTTTTTATCTCTGTCACTTTCCTATCTCAACTGTCTCTGGACATCCATTTATAGGATATCCACATGAACTTTAAAATCGATATGTCCCAACTTAAACTAATCATCTTCTCCCACACGCCCTGGCCTATACACATATCTTCACCCCCCACAAATTACCTTCTATTCCTCCTTAATGTTAATTGACCACAATGAATGGGGTCACCACATAGTCCATTCTCAAAGCAGAAACCCAGCAATTTTCTTCTCTGTTTTTCTCCCACTGTGCTTAATCCTTCCCCAACCTGTGGGTTTTCTCTCTCACACAAGTCCCGCTGATCTCTAACCCCTGTGCAGGACTTCAGCATCTTTATCTGAACCACTGTGATACAAAAAATGTTTAATTCCTGGGTATCAGATTTGTCCCCTCAACCCATGACTGCCTCGTCACTCACCCTCCACCATACTTCTCATACTTCACGATCTAGACTGTGTTGTGGTTCCTCAAAACCAGATGCCATTTCATGCCCTGATGTCCTTCCTTGTCCCAATCCCTTCCCTGAGGACCTCCCTCCCACCTGTCTTCACTTGGCTACCTCTCACTCACTGTGGTGGGTTGGATGATAATCTCCTGAAAGCTTATGTCCATGTGGAACCTGTGAATGTGACCTTATGTGGGAAAAGGGTCTTTGCACATGCAATTAAGGATCTCAAGATAAGACCCTTCTGGATTACTCAGCTGGGCCCTAAGTCCAATGACAAACGTCCTTATAAAAGGGGGAGGAGAGACACAGAGACAGCCTCGTGAAGGCACGTGGAGGCAGAGATTGGAGTCATGCTGCCACAAACCAAGACGTGCTGAGGCCACCAAAAGCTGGAGGAGACAAGGAAGGAAACCTCCCCTAGCGCCTTTAGAGGGCACATGGCTCTGCCAACACCTGTATTTTGGACTTCTAGTCACCAAAACTGGGAGAATGTAAATTTCCATTGTTTTAAGCTACTAGGTCTGTGGCAATTTGCTAAGGCAGCAAGAGGAAACTAATCCACTCACCTTTCGGGATGCAGTTCGTACATCATCTCCTCCAGGAAGTCCTCTCTGATTTCCTCCTACCATCACCCCACTGCTGCCTGCTTATATCTGATTTCCTTCCTCTGTCTGTCTCACTTGAGAAACTCCTGAAAGGCAGCATCTGGGTTCTGTTTCCCACTGTAACACTGAGGATCCAACACTGTTTCAGGAATAGACCAGGTGCTCAACGAGATCAATGCATGCGAATCTCAGCCCCTGTGTACCTCCTACAGTCTGAACATCACGCCAGGAACTTCACAAACATTCCCTCAGTGAGTCATCTCAATAGGCCTAGGAGGTAGATACCATCATCTCTGCTCTATAGACATGGAAACTAAGGCACAGCAACTTGCCCAGGGCCATTTGTAAACAGAATTTGTATCCAGATGGATTTGATGAACATGAGCATGGCATTTTCAAAAGACCAGTGGCCAACTAGAAGCGTATATTGGAGAACAGCAGAGAAAAGACTGGGTCTGAACTACACGCTTGTGAGACAAGGCCGCTGTGTGTGTACATGTGTGTGTGTAAACAGTAGTGAGGGTCGGAGTTTAGTAAACTCGGCAGATCTAGCTCATAACGCAGCATAAATGTATCACAGCAGCTTCCATTCTGAGGCCTGGGAGCAAGGGGTGCTGTGGTGCATGAGGGCTAAGAAAGGACAAACAGGAAGAAGGGGAAATGGGAAGGGAAAAGAGAGGGAGGAGAAGGATAGTTCTGACATGTCTGGAAACAGAACATGTGTTTCTTCAGCTTGTCCCCCCACCTCCTATGCGCATGTCTCTGCCCTATGGTGGCCTCGTTCTCAGAGCATCAGCGCACAGATGCTGTCTCAGATCCCACCATGGCACTTCACCAGGTACGGGAGGCTTCGGCCCCCAAAATGCACCCATGTCCTAATTCCTGGAACCTACAAGTGTATAAAGGCCAAAAAAGGGACTGCAGATTTGATTACATTAAGCATTTTGAGGTGGGGAGATTATCCAGATAGGCCTTAAATGTAACCATAAGCATCTTTTTTTTTTTTGAAGGTTCTGTTTTTATTGATTAGATCTAGGTATAGTTGCAATCTTTCCACCATACATACAATATAAATCGGTGGGTTGCCATTTCCTTCTCCAATGCATGAAAGTGAAAAGTGAAAGTGAAGTCGCTTAGTCGTGTCTGACTCTTCGCGACCCCGTGGACTGCAGCCTACCAGGCTCCTCCGTCCATGGGATTTTCCAGGCAAGAGTACTGGAGTGGGGTGCCATTGCCTTCTCCAATCAAACAAATAGCATGCATATAATATAAATGGGAATGAATGACCCACTAGTGATCGGACATATTCTGGTAGCTACACAGTATTGTCCTATTCTTTCTCTGGTTAATTTTGAGTCTGGAAGAACATCAGTCCTCTATTTAAGCTGCTGTATATCTAACTGTCCAAATTAAATTAATCTAGTAAACAGAAAATAAATATTTACACAAACTTGAAGGATCATGCTAGGTTTTGTACATGAGTGACAAGAACAGAATTCATAATTACATTTTTAAATGTTTATCTGGCTGTTTTTTTGTGGGTTAGATTGATAAGGGGGCAATGCTTAAGTCAGGAATGCGCTAAGGACACATAAGCATCCTTTTATAAGAGAGGAGCAAAAGGAGATTTGACACAGAGAAGAGGAAACATCAAAGTGACCACAGCGGTGGGGACTGTAGTCATGTGACCACAAGCCAAGGGCTGCAGGCAGCCATGAAGCTGAAAAGGTAAGAAACAGATTCTCCTCTAGCCCCTCCAGAAGGAGTGTGGTCCTGCCCAGTACTGCTAATTTCAGACTTCCAACCTCCAGATTTTGAGAGAATAAATCTCTGTTGTTTTAAATCCCCAAGTTTGTGGCAGCAGAAAACTAACACATCCGCTCTTCCTAAATCACCTCCATCTCTTCCTAAATCACCTCCATCTCATTCAAAATTTGTTTTCTTGACAGCCTCCTTTAGTTTGGTGTTAGAAATCAAAATCCAGTTACGTCAATTCACGCTAATGAGAGACCCTTAATGGTCTCGGCGGCAATGACGTTTTAAAAAGGAGGGCATTTATAACTCCTCAAATTAATGCTGAATTGGTACGATTAGCATAAAGAAACAAGCTGAACAGTAACCACAAGCAGTAAGGTGGAGATTCAGAGAAGTGGACCAACGAACAGGCAAATGAGGGATGGGATCTGCCCTCAGGAGCTCTCCCCTTAGTCGGGCTCTTCTTTTCACTTGTGAGAACTTCTCCAAAAGTTCTGTGTTTATTCTCAGTGACTCCTGGGTTGGCCCGCACTGTGCCAAGTGCACAGTAAACGCTGATTGTAGCAGTGGATGAATGAGGAGGCGATGGGGTGGAGGCAGATTATTGCCCCCACGACAGAATCTGTTAACACTCCTGTAATTTTCTCCTCTTTCTGAATCTATCTTCACCCACACTTCTATGTTACTTGCTGAAATCTACAATAATTTCTGATTGTCAGCAACATATACCTCTTAATTTTGTGTGCAAAGTTGCCCTGTAAGCAGATGAAATCTTTAAGCTACAGAAAAGAACTCCCCTTCATACACTAAGCTGAAGCTCCCTGTGATGACTTCTGAGTGTTGCTCAAGTCAACACAGAGCAAAAAGCTGGAATTATCAGCCCCAAGAGAAAAGCCAGTTGCCTGGAAAAATCGAAGCCCACAATTGACACTATTCACAGTATCTTTAATCTTTTTGAAATTTTTATCTTTTATTTATCTTTAACAGAGAGCTGTCATAGCTCAGTCAGTAAAGAATCTGCCTGCAATGCAGGAGACCTGGGTTCAATCCCTGGGTTGGGAATATCCCCTGGAGAAGGAGATAGGAACTCACTCCAGTATTCTTGCCTGGGAAATCCCATGGACAGAAGAGCCTAGCATGCTTCGGTCCAAGGGGTCACAAGAGTTGGACACAACTTGGCGACTAAACCACTACAATATCTTTAATAAACTTTCTAAGTGATGTTAATATCGAAATATGGAAAACAATTCCTTCTCTCCAGCAATCTCCCTAAGAGTGTTCTCACTCAATAGCTGTATTTACACTTCCCCTAGTTGGTTCTTCTAAAAGTCCAAAAATAAATGGTAAACTATGACCCTATGGGGCCCTGTGACAAACTGCCGAAATATTCCCCGAAGCTCCTCTCCCAGTTTTCCTTCCTTCATCAAAACTACATTGAGCATCCACAACTGGCCAATTCTAGAGAGACACGCAGGAAATAAATCATTGCACATAGCAGACTAAGGAAAATATTGTAAACACCCAGAGAATACTTTGAATAAGCAGTGCTGCAAAGCTCCCTGGTTCATAGGAAGCCTTTCCATCTGTGCAGTTAGGACAGCCTGAAAGTCCCCTCTTCCTCTGCTGTTATCATTCTAGGGGATCTGTTCCTACCTGGGATTTGCTGGTAGCCTTCAGCGGTTAAACACCAAATGTGTGTGGTATTAGTCGCTTAGTTGTGTCTGACTCCTCATGACCCCATGGACTCTAGCCCTCCAGGCTCCTCTGTCCATGTAATTCTCCAGGCAAGAATACTGGAGTGGGTTGCCAGTTCCTTCTCCAGGGGATCTTCCCAACCCAGGGATCGAACCTGGGTCTCACGAATTGTAGGCAGATTCTTTATCATCTGAGCCACCAGGGGAACCAAATGGTAGCCTCCAACTTCAGCTGAGTGGTGCTTCTGAAGTCCACAGAAATCAACTGGGGATCTTGTTCAAATGCAGATTTGGATTCTGCTGGTCAGGGGAGGGGCCTGAGGTTCTGCATTTCTAATGCACTCCCAGGTGACTACTACTCTGTTGGTCTGAGGACCACATGTGATCAGCAAGTGATTAGAGAACTTCCTTTTTACTTAAAACACAGTAAAACCAACTTCTGAAGGCATCTAGAGGCATGTGTGTAATGCTTCAAGACCTCCCTTAAGGACAGAGAAGTTGAAAGCATTTAAGCCACTGGATAGACTAGGGGGCTGATGTCTCACTGTGGTTTCAGAGCTGCTACCTTATTCAGCAAAAACTGCCAGGTACTGTATCTAAAAATAGAGCTAGAAAGCAAAGAACTAAATTGTGTCAAGGTAAAAACCAAGGAGATAAAGACCGAAGTCCAGGTAATGACTCTATTAGGAACAACAGTTTTCCCACGTCTCTGGTCTCCTTTAAATTAGGGTTCAGATAAAAGCCGACAGTTCAGTGTATGTCCTCATGGTTGAAGAGACCACTTGTTATTCCCATTCCCATCACCCCCGCCTCTCCAACTGGTCACCTGGCTGCTCTGACAAGCCCCTGCCACATACTTCCTGTTGGTGTCCTTCTGAGATGAGATTACTACTCATGATTACAGAGAAGAGAAGAATTAGGAATGCTGAGTAAGGAAAAGTCCAGAGAAGTCACCCACCCAATAGGAGGTGTGCTGCTGGGCACGAAGATTGACTGCTGTGTTGAGGCTACTGTACCAGGTCTTACACAGCACAGGCCTTTCCTTCTTTACTAGAGAACACGCCCCTGAACCATGTCCCTCTCTGTGTGGTGCCCCCAGCTTCTGACTCGCATCGGGGCCCACAACATGCTGTTATCACTTGACCTGGGAGAAACAGGAGCACATGGACAGAGGCCCGAGGACAGAGCTGATGCCTCTGATAGTGGTCGCACCAGCTGGAGGCAGCAGGCGCCCGCCAAGGGGTCTGCCAGTCCTGAATCACAGCATCCCTGCCGGGACTCTCCTCACGGGAACAGAGGAGAAAACTGAGGCCGTGGACCCTGGAGTCACACAGCAAATCTACACAAGCTTGCTGTGCACCATGGCCGTTCCCAGGGCCTCTTGTGGCACCCCAGGTTCTTCGGTGGGAAAATGGGTGTGGGACTTGATGCTCTTCTGGGTTTCTTTCGGAGAACAGCCTGTGGTTCCACATTCTGAGAGCCTACTCACTTCAGAAATAGAGCCCAAGGTGGGTTTGTCCTTCAGCCCTTAGCCTCCTGAGACTTCGGAAGTACAGGAGACACTTTGGAGAACAGTATGGAGATTGCTTTAAAAACTAGGAATAAAACCACCATAGGACCCAGCAATCCCACTACTGGACATGTACCCCAAGGAAACCAGAATTGAAAAAGACACATGTACCCCAATGTTCAATGCAATACTATTTACAACAGCTAGGACATGGAAGCAACCTCGATGTCCATTGGCAGATGAATGGATAAGGAAGTTGTGATACATATACACAGTGGAATATTACTCAGCAGTAAAAAGGAATGTATTTGAGTCAGTTCTAAAGAGGCGGATGAACCTAGAGCCTATCACACAGAGTGAAGTAAGTCAGAAAGAGAAAAACAAATACTGTATATTAATGCATATATACAGAATCGAGAAAGATGGTACTGACGATCCTACAGGGTAGCCAAGGCAACACAGACATAAAGAACAGACTTTTGGATTCAGTGGGGGAAGGAGAGGGTGGGATGATTTGAGAGAATAGCATTGAAACATACATATCACCATATGTAAAGTAGATAACCAGTGTGAGCTTGATGTATGAGGCAGGGCACCCAAAGCCAGTGCTCTGATAGCTTGGGGAGGGAAGTGGGAGGGAGATTCAGGATGGCAGGTACACATGTATCCCTATGGCTGATTCATACTGGTGTATGGCAAAAACCAACACAATATTGTAATTATCCTCCAATTAAAATAAATAACGGAGAAGGCAATGGCACTCCACTCCAGTACTCTTGCCTGGAAAATCCCATGGACAGAGAAGCCTGGTGGGCTGCAGTCCATGGGGTCGCTAAAAGTCGGACACGACTGAGCGACTTCACTTTCACTTTTCACTTTCATGTATTGGAGAAAGAAATGGCAACCCACTCCAGTGTTCTTGCCTGGAGAATCCCAGGGACGGGGGAGCCTGGTGGGCTGCCATCTATGGGGTCACACAGAGTCGGACACGACTGAAATGACTTAGCAGTAGTAGCAAAATAAATAAATAAATTTTTTAAAAAGAAGAAGTACAGGAGAGTCAGCTGCCGTTGTGTTTTCTCCACTCTCTGACAAGACTTTTCATCTTTCCCCACTTGATAAAATCCCCAGTCCCACTAATGAATCTACAAATCTATGGATTAAGACAGGAGAGAGAGATGTGATATCACCCAGAACAGTCTTAGAGCAATTCAGCTGACATTTCCAAACACCCACTAGATTTTTTTTTCTTTCCATTCAGTAACCATTCCCCTTCCCAAGCTTGCAAATCTGCAGTTTCTAGAGCTGGAAAGAAACAAAAAATGATCCATTTTTCAGTGTTTGGAAGCCATGTGTCAAATCTATGTAGCTAATAATAATAATATTAACAATAATAAACATTTTCTATTTATGATTGCTGTATTCTCTGACAAAGGTCTTCAGGCCAGGAGTCTAAGCACAGACTAATATAGAATTAGCATCGTCTAATTTCTAAGCAGTCTTACTTCCTTGCTTTGCTTTGATTTTGATGCTCATGTTTAACTTACTTGAAATGACCATGCTGTTTAGTTGAGGGGCTTCTGAGCTGGGAGCCTCTTTCAGCCTCACATCCCTGGGACACAAAGCTGGCCATCAAGCACTAGCAGATGTCACCTGAGGGGGGGCATCTAAAGCCCCCCATCATTTGCCTAACTTTGGTCGACTTAACAAACCTCAGGTAAAATTACTGGGGCTTTTACAGGGAAAGTGAAGCTTTCTTAGTGATGAGA
The DNA here is from genome assembly GCF_029378745.1 of Bos indicus. Taxonomy (NCBI): domain Eukaryota; kingdom Metazoa; phylum Chordata; class Mammalia; order Artiodactyla; family Bovidae; genus Bos; species Bos indicus. The sequence continues at coordinate 15,432,750 of NC_091786.1, forward strand.
AACATTTCTCATCTCTAAGCATTTCTTAGAGATGATGAAATGAATGAGAATATCACACAACAGCACAAACCCCACAAAACACCACTATGTGAGAACCACTGCAGAAGTGATTTCCAGGCAAAGTAAAAGCATGAATCGAGTAAGGAAGCCTTCTTTTAGGTGTCTTGCCTATATTTACATCCTTCATCCCAGTGACCACCTTGTGACCTAGTAGATACAGTAATTATTTCCAATTCACCTAAGAGGAAACTGAGGCATGGCAAGATTCAGTGCACAGCCCAAAGTCTCACCCAGGTGGTAGGTGGTGGAGCTGGAAACTGAGTAACTCTTTGGCTCCAAGGACCATAGCTCTCATTATTCCACTCTCATTTTGAGGGGAAACTATGTCATCATCAGGGGACACTTACTTTATCACCATCCTGGGGAGGAGGAGTAAAGGGAAGGTGACTATGAGGGTCCCAGCACCCTGCTTCTGGCAGGGTGAGTAAAGCCAAAAAATAAAACATACCCTTTCCCTCACTTGAATGAAAGGAGGGCTTCTCAGTCTTCCAGAAAGGACTGCAGCCGCGAGGACCTGCTAAGGAGGGCCCCCTTTCCACCCCACTTCCACTCACCTACCCACCTTCACTTGGGCCCCCGAACCCAGACAAGAGAACCTGCAGCCCTCGGCAAGCTCTGGACCCTGGCTTCCATGCAAAGACGAGAAATTAACCAGTTTGCAAAGAATGAAATTTGGCCCGTGGAAGGTGCCTGCAGCTGGCAGTTAACACCAGCAGTAAGAGGATCAACTCCTAGTCTGTTGGCTTAAAAAGGGGGTGGGGGTGAGAAGTGTGCGCGCTCCCTTTTACCCATTCACGTTAGTTAATTTGGATGATAAGGGTTCATGTTTAATCCCTTTGTGTGCCGCTGAATATAGTGAAATCGACAACCCCTGCGAGGGCACTGGTGCGGCTGAGCAACCTGCGGGAGGGTACTGGTCGTGTCCAATCTGTCCTGAAGTAGAAAAGAAACGTCATGAGGAGATTGAAAGCAAGACGGAGAGGGACACCCTTGGGGTGCTCCGTAAAAACCCAGCCCCACACCTTCCAGGCTGCAGCAGGTGGGCTGCTGGCTTCCTGGAGGCGCAGCTCCCCAGACCAGCCTCTGCGCCCTAGGGGCTCCCCAGGTGCCACTGGAGAGCAGGGCTCCCCCCCCCTCCCCAGCCACCTCTGCTGAGGACTAACGACACCCAAAGGGAGAGCCCGGCCCTGTCACAGTCTAGAGAGAACTTAGGCAGAAAGGTGGGGAGCAGAAAGGGAGGGAAAGATATGTAAGGAGAGGTCTCAGTTGTTCTCAACTGGACCAGATTAGGGAAAAAAAGGGAGAGCTCGCTGGCTCTAGAGCAGGTCATAAAACAAAAACCATTTTTATAGTTTCCATCTGCAACAAAGCTCACCCCCCACACCACCCACGGCCCTCAAGCCGGGAGCCCCCAGAGTGCGGGTGGGTTCCTAGGCAGCTCGTGTGAGCCGGGTCTGGCGGCGGGGGAGGAGGCCCCCGGCTGCTGGGCCCGGCTGCCCGCAGAGGCGCAGGCGGAGCGAGTTCCCAGCCACCGCCACCCCCCTCCTTCCCCACGGGCCCGTCCAGCAAATTTCCTCCCTCGTTTCGGTCTGTGCCTTCCCTCCCTCCTCCTCCCCCGATATATTCGCTCTCTAAAACCATAAAAAAGAGATCAACTTCCCTAACTTCACGGAGCCCTTTTCAGTGACAAATATTGATGCCCAAAGTGTCTGCGCTCTCCCGCCCCCAAACGTTAAGAAAAGGCGCCCGCGAAAGGGGGACATAAAAAGTTAACAATGCTGTGAAAATATGTTTGCAGAAAATAGACAATCGTTGGATTAAACGTATTCAAGTATGAAATAATGCCTTTTTGTGTCAAAACTTGGGCGATGGGCGGGTACAAAAGTTCCCTGTGGCAGCGACTTGCTCCCTTTGTGAGCCGTGCGCTTTGGCGTCTCCACTTGGGCGCATTACTTAGAGCCCTCTAAGCGCGATTGTTTCTCCCTTTCTAATGACATTTACCGGATCAAAACATGCTGTTAATTCGATCAGAAGGCTTCACCCTCCCTGACAAAGCCACAATAATTTCTCCTGAAGTTTGTTAAATTGACCAAAATTAGGCAAATGAATAGGGGTCTGTAGGCGCCCCCTCTCGCAGGTGACGTCGCATAATGCTCGCCGGGGCCAGCTGCATTCCCCCTTTTCTTCTCAGCCCACTCTTCCCCGTGTTGCCCCCAATCCTCCCACCACCCCCCTCACACACACACACACACACACACACACACGCACATACACATACACACACACACACACACACACACACACACACACACGCCTGCCTGTCTTTCCTCCCCCACCCTCTGGCATTATTAAAATTTAGCCCAATGAAACTATTCATACTTTTCAATGGACATTTTCCGTATAGGATAATAGGCTACAAATTGAGCCTCTTCCCCCCGCGAGGAGAGAGCCAGAGGGAGGAGAAAAGAAAGGCAGCGATGTGGTCAGGCAGTGGGGGGAGCGTCGCGTGCCAAAGACCGGCGGGAGGGGTGAGGCGAGGCGAGGGCCTCGTGTGCCAGCGGCAGCCCCACACCTGCCGGGATGTCCGGACAAATAAAGCGGGGTAAACAAAAAGGGGGGAGGTGGACGTGTCACCAAGTCGTGTGAGAAAAGCCTGGGAACAAACGGGGCGCCTCCGTCTCCAAGAGCTCTCCCTTGAACCCGGCGGAACAGCCTATTAAAGGCTTACTTAATTACTTTAATGACTCTGGACAGGCTTTAAAACGCACTCGGCGCTGGGACTGTGGGCTTGCTGGGATTTGTAAACAGGCAATCGTGTGAGACTCAGCGGTGGGACTAAAGGAGGCGACACTGTTTTGTGAGGTTCCTCGCCCCCCGGTGCCCACAGCCGCTGCGCCCCTGCGCTCGCTCACCCGCCGGCGCGGTTTACCGCCTCTTTCCCACCCGGGCTGTTGCCATGCAAATATTATTCCCCCCGCCGGTCACGTGTCCTTTGAAGGGCCACGTGGATTAACAAAGCTGATCTGCCCCCAACTCTCCCCCCTCGGCTGCTAATTTTTTTTTTTCTCTTAACTTAAAAAAAAAAAAAAAAACAAAAAACAAAACTGATCTTGAATGCATGCATCCCCCAAACGCAGCTCCCCTAATCCTATGGAATAATTCAAGTCGTGAATGCACTTGGAGCCCTAGATGACCGCTTTATAAGGCAGACCCTCGTAGTTGGGAGGCTACAGTCTACCTGGAACACTCGAGGAGGCACACGAGGGGAAAAGCGGACGGGTGCCTCGCGCCACCGCCTCTCCCGACGACGCGTATTGATCAGAATGTCAGACAAGCTCAAGGAACGCAAAGTGAGTCGGCTGAGTCCAGATGGCTCTTGCGCCTTCTGGGTGGGGGTGTCTAACTCCCAGAGCCACCACCTGGCTGGACCGACGAGCCGGGACGTGGTCACACAGGACTTCTCCTGGAGAGGAATCCTGAGTGGTTTGGGAAGGGAATGAGGATAGCTAGAGGGGACTCCACCGTCGGGGTGGAGGCCACATCTGGAAGCTGGTGGCCACCTCCCCATGGCCCTGGTGTGACCCCGCAGAGGTTAGAAGCGGAGTGCATCAGCACAGGTGCGAGAGGACAGAGCTCAGTGACCCAGTGGGGGGACAGGGGCCTGGGGCGACTCCCTGGGCAGCACTGAGGAGTGGCAGACGGCTGTGCCAGCCGTGCCTTTGATGATTCTCTGGGCAAAGACATCCTAAACGGACAAACCTCTGTTCTCAGAGAACCCCCGTTTCCCACAAAGTGATAGAAAAGCGGAGAAGAGACCGGATTAACCGCTGTTTGAACGAGCTGGGCAAGACGGTGCCCATGGCCCTGGCGAAGCAGGTAATGTTGGCAGCTGAGAAAACGGTGCTGGCGCTGGGGATCCTCTGATGCCGGGAGTCTGGAGCTGGAGAGGGCCGTAGGTGCGGGCTTCCTGCCCGGGGCCCTGAGCGCTGAGTTGAGCCCCAGGCGGCCCTGGCGCAGATCCACAGTGGCGCCCCCTGTTCGGCTGGATGGTCCCCTCGGGTTAAAACGGTGCACCCAGCCTACCCAGGTTAGCCCTCACCGTCTGGGCCGCTTCCAGGAGACTTTTCGTCCTTTTCCAGAGTTCCGGGAAGCTGGAGAAGGCAGAGATCCTCGAGATGACCGTGCAGTACCTGAGAGCCCTGCACTCCGCCGATTTTCCCCGGGGAAGGGAAAAAGGTGGGCAGGGAGTGTGCACCACACAGAGCCCTGCGGGTGGCAGCGGGAGTAAATCGGTCTCTCAAGGTCTCCTCTCTGGATGCTGCAGGGACGGGGCCCCGAGTCCTGAGAAAGCTAAGGGGGACTGGAGAACAGGGGTCTGGGGATACAGGTTCTGAGGCCTCCTCTCAGGTGGGGAGGAGTGAGGTCAGACGCCTAAGGAAATGGAGGTCGCTGGCTTGCGTTTTTTCCAGTCTCCAGGCTGGAAAGAGAGGGGCGGGCCTCGAATGGAAACCGGCCAGAAAACGTGATGGGAGGGGCTTGGCACCTGCCTTAGGCTCCGGGTCAGGAAGGGGCCACTCACAGTTTTCCCTTTCTCCGTTTTCCTTGCCCCTCCAGCAGAATTGCTAGCAGAGTTTGCCAACTACTTCCACTATGGCTACCACGAGTGCATGAAGAACCTAGTGCATTACCTCACCACCGTGGAGCGGATGGAGACGAAAGACACCAAGTACGCGCGCATCCTCGCCTTCTTGCAGTCCAAGGCCCGCTTGGGCACCGAGCCCGCCTTCCAGCCACTGGGTTCGCTCCCCGAGCCGGATTTCTCTTACCAGCTGCACCCAGCGGGGCCCGAATTCGCGGGCCACAGCCCGGGTGAGGCGTCCGTGTTCCCGCAGGGCGCGGCGCCGGGACCCTTCGCCTGGCCGCACGGCGCGTCCCGCAGCCCCGCGCTGCCCTACCTGCCCAGCGCGCCCGTGCCGCTCCCGAGCCCCGCGCCGCAGCACAGCGCCTTCCTGGCGCCCGGGCAGGGCCTGGACCGCCACTACCTGAACCTCATCGGCCACGCGCACCCCACCGCCCTAAACCTGCACGCGCCCCAGCACCCCCCGGTGCTCTGACGCCGACAAATCCGCAGACTGCTCTGCGCTCTGGGCACTGCTTGGGAGAAATACTGTATATTGTACAAGTGTAAATATTGTGCTGGGAAAAAATAAAAAGCTGAGTGGGGGAAGGTCAAAAGCGAATTCGTCTTCTGAAGGACTTCCCCCGTGGCAATAAAGGCTTTCTGAAAGTCCCAGAGAGACGGATTCCTTGTTACCTTTGCTCTTCTAAAACCCATCCCCTCCGAGGGATCTCAGGCACAAGGCCGATGCTGGCTGAGGTGACGACCTCAGTTATTTGGGTGGGGAAAGGGATGGGTCGCCGCGCAGGGACGGAGGAGGCGGGGAGGCCAAGTGGAGGAGGCGCTTCCAGGCTGGCTTCGCGGTTCCACCCGGGCTCCAGACCTGCCTCCTCCTCACGCGCACCTTGGGTATTTGCCTGGGAGAAGGGCGGATGGGAGGCCCAGGGCCCACGGCTCTCAAAAAATACAAATTGAAGGACCCTCTCCAAGCTGGCTGTGGCAAACTTTCTCCAGCTCCCACCTGGGCGCGCTTCCCTAATCCGAAGGCCCCGGACGCGCGCGCACGGGCGCGCGCACCAGCTGCCTGCTGACGGGGAGCGCGGGGAAACCCGGGCCTGTGGGATGCAGCGACTAGGTTTACAGCCTCCACCTGTCTGGTTAAAAATATATAGAGGAGGTGGCTTCCGAATGCGGCTTAAAAACAACATCCGATGAAGTTCATCTTCGGACAGACAACTGTCTTTCTGAGCGCCTGAGGGCTCAGAAAGCTGAAGTTGCCCTTAGCGCACAGATCAACTCAGCTTCGGGGCGCTAGGCGACCTGGTGAGAGGCTGGCAGCGACTGGGTAGGGAGACGCGCTCCCCTAAAGGATTGTTCGCTCTGCCCATACCTACATCCAGCCACTGGGACGGGACTGAGATGCTGGGTTCCTGGTGAGAAAGGCTTCTCCGCCTTTTCCCGGGGGAGGAGGATTTAAACTTTCTTGCTCCACCCAGAAGATAGGAACGTTTGGGGTTTAGGGAAGAGTTGGCTAGCGATCTTTAAGGGGCTTGTAGTTTTCACTGACAGTTGGATCTGCCTTCCCCACAAAACAGCGGTACATTTACAATAGGAGCAAACTGAAATTAGGTTTTTCTAGGACCCAAAGAGCAAAATGAGCCTCATTGTTGTTTTAGGTTAACAGGTAAGATGTACAAGGTATTTAACCCATTAAAGTCGTGTTTGTGAGAATTTAAAAATTTTCCTCCACTGATTTTTTTTCTTTCTTTTTTTTCCCATTCCTTGTGATGCCCTGTAAATAAATAACTCGAAATTATGTAGCAGGTTTTCCTGTTTCCTGAGGCCATTTAGCTGAACTAGGATGATCTGTCATAGCTCAGATTAGCTGGACTACAATAATTAACTTATTCCATTTCTGTGGAGAGGGTTTAAGGGAACTCTGACCTAGACTGTTTACTAAGGTCATGGAATAGGATGACCACAATTTATAAACCATCAAACTTGATTACACAGAGACAGGAGGACCAACACACACACACACTCTCACACACACACACACACACACACACACACAACCACTTCATTATGTTGTCCATAAAGTGAAACTTAAATACCTACATTTTGGGGGCAGGAAGAATCTATGAACATTAGATAAGGTCCTTCAAGTCAGGCGTTCTTGCACTGCATGTCAGTATAATGCTTACCTAGAAAATGTAAGATGCAAACTAGTATCTCTTCCCTTATGAAACAAAAGTCAGTGTAAGACCAGGAGGCCATTTGGGTAACAAATATGCATTGAGCAATATGGGGTGAAAACAAATTATGCAGCAATGGGAGAATGCATGGTGCCTATTATTGGAACACATGTCTTACACCCGTTTTTATCAGCGCTGGATACAGAATATGAAGAAGGCCTTTCAGGCTTTTTTCTCTGAGCATTAAGCCAATCTGAATTCCCTTTGGTAGTGAAGCACTGAAGATATAGTGTTACCCTGGAAATATAAATTATTAATAGATTCAGTATTTTTGTCACTTCTCAACTGTTAACCAAATTAGACAAAACTTTCTTTTGCTAAGTAGATTTTCTCTTTGGGATTAGCTTTGGGAAAGCACAGGCCACCACAGTAAAAAACTTCGGTCATTTACATATAATTTTGCAAACTTCCACTGGCCCATGACAGTCTTTGTACCTCAAATGTTGGTATTCTTGATTTTTTTTCCTTTCTCATTTAACTGTGGAGGATAAAACCCTGCTTTGGATTTACAATGACTTTAGGATAAAAGTCTCCCTCCCCTTTCTCTCCCTCTCCCTTTCTGTGTGTGTGTGTGTGTGTATGTGGTGTCTTTTTCTGAAACCTTCATCCAAAGTTCCAATTCTCTAGGCTTGGCCAAAAGTCAAACTTTGCAAAAGATTAAAAATGTCACTACAAAATGGAATCGATTTAAATCAGATTGTGACTTTAATGTGTTCTTCCTGTACTTTCTGTGATGACACATTACTTCCAGCCTCTGTCCCAAACCCCCCGCCTACTCCCCCCTCTGTCTGAGTCTCTTATACCCAATCCCGCCACTCTTTCTTTTAAGTAAGTTGTATAGTAATGGTTTCCAAGAGACTCAACCAAACCCAGAAATAACAAAAAACAAAAAACAGTGAGTTTGGCTGGAGGTGACCCATTGTGATGCTTCTGAAAGGGGCAACCTCTTGTTTCTTGGGCTTCATCCTTGAGTGGGCAAGAATAAAAATAATCATCCCCATGAAATCAAAGGTTTTCTCCAGAGGCTTGAGGAACAAAGCTGTGCTGGTGCTTTGGGTCAGTCCCTGGGGCTCTGTAGGGCTACAACTAGGCCCTTTGAGGCCCTCCAGCCACCCCAGTAGAAAGGGCAGTAATACAGAGCTCACTTGTGCTTCCAAGCATTATTGAACAAACACGGCCGAGTACCAGTGGGGGCCCAGCAGTCTGGCCTGCTAGAGACCAGGCAAGAAAGGTGGAAGAGCAGCCATGCAAGTGCTCACCTGACCCCACAAAGGCACGGGATGCCTAGGAACATGGTAATGGGTATCACACAGAGTAACACACCGAGAAAAGTAAGGCGAGATGGGGCAGGTAGTAGGAGCTCAATAAATATGTGTGGAATGATACTGTTACAGGGAAGAACTGACTCCATCTTGGATCTGTCTCTTATACTTTAACCTCTGCTTCCCACTGCTTTTGTTCACTAAAAGGATACTGTCCACACATAATGCCCTGCCTTGGGGAGCCCTGCCCCTCTGCCTGAATGTTAAGCCAAAATGCCTTTGTTCAGGACCCAGTCTACCTGTGGATGGCTACAGGAAGGAAGAAATTAACACAGTCCATCCCTGGAGCAGGCCATTCCAGGAGATATTTGCAAGATTAATGGCCTTTTTTACTTTACTTCCTCACCCTCCCCTCTGATCTATAAAAGAACCTGGCATTCAGATCCCAGTAAGATGGTTATTTTGAGACATTAGTCTGCCATTTTCTTCCTCTGCTGGCCGAATATAGTCATATTCCTTGCCTCAACACCCCATCTCTCGGTTAACTGGCCTATCGTGCAGTGAGCTTGGACTCAGTAACAACATCCTAGTGCTGAAGCTCTTGGATTCTACACCTCCCCTAGGCCTTTTGTTTCTGGCCCAAAGGCCCCTCTGTGCTTCAGCAGAGACCAGAAAGTACTCATACATCCACCCAGAAATCTCTCAAACAATCTACACACACTCTATCAGACAGGGCAATGTCCCTGCCTTTGACTAGAAATTCTACCTTGTGCTCTGGCAGCAAATGACATGCTTGGCCTGCTTGATTAAGGCAGTCAACTCTTCCCAAAGGCTCAAGCCAGGATCTGAATTCAAAATTAGCCTGATAAGAGCTCTGCCCCTTTCACACAGGCCAGATCCAAGACAGGGCTGAGTCTATTCCACTCTCCTGTTTGCACCATTAGTTGTTCAGACTACCTGGGTTTGCATCCCAGCTCTGCTGCTTACACTTCTGGGCAAACTGCTAAGTCTCTTTGCATCTGTTTCCTCATCTATAAAAATAGAGATATTAAATGTGCATATAGCCTCATAGGATTGCTAAGAGGACTACATGAATTGGTATACTCCAAGCCCTCGACACAGTGTGTGGCCCACAGTGAATGTTCACTAAATGCTAGCTATTATGACAATTGGCTGTTTCTCTCTCCCTTCTCCAAAGAGTCAGACCTTGGGACCACCTCAAACTAAAAAATAAAACCTCAAGGCAAATCACAAAAAAAATCTTGAATCCCAGGGCTCTTAAACCCCAAGGCTTATTCTGATACAAGAGTAACATTCTTCATTTAGGGCAAGTGGGGGTGGGGCTCAACTTCCATTCCATAGTCCATCTGAAGGCTCTGAGCCCTATTCTGAGTTTTGACTGAACGCTGTTCTCCTGCATTGCAGGCAGATTCTTAACCATCTGAGCCACCAGGGAGGCCCGTGACTGGTTGTCAGAGCCCCTAATAACATTGGAACACTATCTCTTACATTCTTTCCAATACAGAAATCTGGCTTTATGTTACTTTGTGACAGCTTTTTACACACACTTCTGTATTCTCTCTCAAAGTACACATTCTAATGACTATTAATGTACACACACTGGCTGTTACGGATTCTTTTCTGGATTGTGGAGTAAATAAATAAACTGATTCAGTATTCCTTAAATACACTTACTTTGGCAACTTTATGTTCTTCTCAGCATTCCCCCCATTTTTTCCTATTCCAGGCTTTTATCCACCGTATTTGTCACCTGTTTGCTCCACTCCTGGCTCCAGACTCACTCCCTGATGCAGGTGAAAGTACAGCTGCAGACTCTTAGCTCCCTGGGTCCGGACCCCTCACTCTCACTCGCTTTCTCACGTGACCCTTATTTCTCATCCTCTGCGATTTTCTGATTGCTCAGCTCCCATATCTGATTGTCCATGTACCTATGGTCTGGTGTAAGAATGATCTCCCTGTGTGTGTGTGTCCCACATGGAAAGGTATTACTAGGGTAACACTCTCAACACCTCTCGGCGGTCCTTTCACATTCTTCAGCTAGCCCATTGGAGAGTTCAGACGTGGATCCAGGTACCTCACCTCAGCTCCTTTCTCTTTGGGCGCCAACCTGCCCAGAGGAAGCAAGCAAGCATTCCCATCTGAGCTGGCTGGTAGATTTTGAGCTCTTCTGATGCTTTTGATGGGTTAGTTTAATTCTAAGGTGAAGTGCTGCAAGCCCACTCTTCACACATGGATGTCACATCCTCTAATCAGTCACAAAATAGACATGTTTTTCCTCCACCTGACACCTATATCTACATCCTAAATGAGCACAGGTAGGAGGGGGAAAAAAAGACTTTTATTTATTGTATGCTCTAAAACCGCAGAACCTGGGTGCCTATATGTGTGCAGTCAGGAAGGCAGATACACATATACGCCTGTGTGCAGCAAGCAGTGCAGGCTTAGGAGTGGGCACACAGGTGGCTGCTGTGTCCACAAGTGAGTGTGGAAGGGATGAACTGGGACCAGACAAAGCAGCAGACCATGGAAGAGAATGGCTAAGTTAGAGCTTGAGGGACTCGACTGTTTCCGGATCACTTGGAAGATAAGAAGCAATCTTTATGAAGGTCTGCAAATCTGTCCCATTATTATCACTAGCAAATCCTCTGTACAGTGGGAAGAGCTGCAGCAAAGCAGAAGAGAGGCAGCAGATAGCATTATGTTGATTGGAGGTGTGGGAGATAACAGGAAAGTTGCCCAAACCACACCATGGGGTGGGAGACTTGGGCAGGAACTCTGGGCTGAGCTATATAGAAATGGTGCAAGGGAAAAGAACCTCAAGGGAACTGGGAATTTGAGTATTTTTGCTGTGCCCACCTGGCCTCATTTATTACATTTAGCTTAAAAGCATGAGTCAATAAAAATATTAGTTAAAGCTTTATAAATATGATGAAACTTTCTTGCTACAATATTGCGAGGAGCCTTTTTGCAATGTTTGATGGAACAAAAGTAAGCCTCCTCTATGGTTGTTCTGTCGTAGGCTTATCAGTGGACATCTTCCACAGTAAAACACTTTCATTTCTACCCAGTAAGAACAGAACTTTATTTTTTTACATTAATATGATTTCTATTCTATATTTATGTCAGACTATATAAATCTGTGATCCAGCCTTGTTATTCTTTCTAAATATAATGGAAAGTGTAGTTAGTGAAGAAAAACTTCGATATGGGGTAGCCCAGGAGAGGAACCTGGTGGGCCACAGTCCATGGGGTTGCAGAGAGACACGACTGAGCATGCATGCACGCACGTGGAGAGGATGCACACAGTCTTAGGACTACAAGCTACAATGCCTCTCTCTACTTGCCGATGTATTGTGTGCCACATACATGGCAGCAACAGTAACAGGTGTAACCCGTCTAGCAGTACTGGCAGGAAGTCTGGGGGAGTCACTTCTGGGTACTTGGAGAAACTGTTTGGAAAAAGTCAAATTGGAGGGAGTCAAATTTATATTCTGGCCATAAGCAATAAAAGCTTGAAAAAGTCCTGATTTCACAAACCCTTTCTACTGTGATGTACAGTAAAGACGTAGATAAGGATGCAATTGAACCATCCCTGAATTACATAATAGCTCAGTAGAAAAGACAAGAGCAATGAGGATACTGTCAAATTATAACTGAATAATATCTATCATGACTCTGAGCCCTAGGCTGATGGTGGTCCAAACATATGTGGTGAAGGGAGGCTACAGGGGAAGGATTTTCACTGCTGTATCATTCTTTTCAGAGGGAGAAATTGAGCTAAGAATTTCTTAGAATACTATAGAAAAAATGGAAAAGTTCTGAAACTACTGAAAGTAGCATTGTGCTATCTGTTTCCCTTTTTCCTATCTTTCTCATCATGAAGAGAACATTTATCAGTGAGACAACACTTTCAAATCTTTTCAAATGTGTATTATCAAAAGAGACACCAAAAAGCTGAATATGCTTTGGACATGAGGGAATTTAGGAAACAGTAATTTCCAAGAAGCATCAAATGACCTTCTGTGACAACAAGAACCAAGTGATGTGGGTAAAGAGAATATAGGCGGAGTTTATGTTGCACCTGATGGTGGTTTTTCGGGCATCAGATATTTGCTATGGTTTGCAAGCTTCTTCCAAAACAAATCTGTAGTCTATTTTTCCATATAACCCCCAGTCACACTTTGACAGGACATGATAAACCTCATCTTCACTAAGGAGGAAGCTGTAGAACTTAAGAACTGATCTGAATTCTGGGAAGGAAAGGCAGCCCTACCATCAACACTCAAGTTTGCAAAAAGCCCTCTGTAGGCTCTTCTAGTCACCCTGGAGTAGAGAAAAGTATTGGACAAATAAATTCTTCCTCCCCAAATGTTTAAATACATCAAAGCATAAATGCTTCCTCCCTCTGCTTCTCCCCTTTTTTTCTCAAACCACCCGCATTCTGCTCGGATCACCAACTGTTTTTTCTCTTATGGGGTAGGATACAGTTATCCTCCAGGTTTCTTTTGAGGCTCTGAATCTAGACAAAACCATGCCATGCAATGCAAGGGACACCACTAAGGCCTTGTTTCTGGATCTATCCTCTCCTCCAGGTAGACTCACAAGCTGTGTCCCCTTCACTCACCACTACGCCTTGACCAGTTTCACACCCTTCTCCTAACTACACATCCAAACAGACATCAAGTCTTGTGAATTTTACCTCCTATCTCTTGATCCATTCATTTCATTCCTTCAGTTCAGTTCAGTTCAGTTGCTCAGTCGTGTCTGACTCTTTGCAACCCCATGAATCACAGCACGCCAGGCCTCCCTGTCCATCACCAACTCCCAGAGTTCACTCAGACTCACGTCCATCGAGTCAGTGATGCCATCCAGCCATCTCATCCTCTGTCGTCCCCTTCTCCTCCTGCCTCTAATCCCTCCCAGTATCAGAGTCTTTTCCAATGAATCAACTCTTTACATGAGGTGGCCAAACTACTGGAATTTCACCTTTAGCATCAGTCCTTCCAAAGAAATCCCAGGGCTGATCTCCTTCAGAATGGACTGGTTGGATCTCCTTGCAGTCCAAGGGACTCTCAAGAGTCTTCTCCAACACCACAGTTCAAAAGCATCAATTCTTTGGCCCTCAGCTTTCCTCACAGTCCAACTCTCACATCCATACATGACCACTGGAAAAACCATAGCCTTGACTAGATGGACCTTTGTTGGCAAAGTAATGTCTCTGCTTTTGAATATGCTATCTAGGTTGGTCATAACTTTCCTTCCAAGGAGTAAGCGTCTTTTAATTTCATGGCTGCAGTCACCATCTGCAGTGATTTTGGAGCCCCCGAAAATAAAGTCTGACACTGTTTCCACTGTTTCCCCATCTATTTGCCATGAAGTGATGGGGCCAGATGCCATGATCTTTGTTTTCTGAATGTTGAGTTTTAAGCCAACTTTTTCACTCTCCTCTTTCACCTTCATCAAGAGGCTTTTTAGTTCCTCTTCACTTTCTGCCATAAGGGTGGTGTCATCTGCATATCTGAGGTTATTGATATTTCTCCCGGCAATCTTGATTCCAGCTTGTGCTTCATCCAGCCCAGTGTTTCTCATGATGAACTCTGCATAGAAGTTAATAAGCAGGGTGACAATATACAGCCTTGACGTACTCCTTTTCCTATTTGGAACCAGTCTGTTGTTCCATGTCCAGTTCTAACTGTTGCTTCCTGATCCGCATACAAATTTCTCAAGAGGCAAGTCAGGTGGTCTGGTATTCCCATCTCTTTCAGAATTTTCCACAGTTTATTGTGATCCACACAGTCAAAGGCTTTGGCATAGTCAATAAAGCAGAAATAGATGTTTTTCTGGAACTCTCTTGCTTTTTTGATGATCCCTTCAGCCACAGCCAAACACCAGGCTGTCAATGACCCTTTTCAACTTCAAACCAATCTCCCAGCCTCCACTTCTGCTTTCTTCTAATTGATTTTCAGCATCCCAGCCAGAGTGTTTTCCGAAAACACAAATCTAAAATCGCCCGTTTAGAATTATTCAGTGCCTGCCCTCACTCTTAGGAAAAAGTCCGAGTTCCTCGTCAGGCCTTCCACTGTGGTCCCTGTGTACTTCTCAGTCCTCACTGCTTGACACTAACTACCCGACACTCAACATCAGGCACACTGACTTCTTTCATTCCTCAGCTGTCCAGAGCTCTCTTTTACATTGGGCTATCATGAGTGCTGCATTTCAAAGGCAAAGGAAAGTTCAGAATACCTTTTCCCTTAGGTGACTGGTCAGTACCCTGAACCTGACTCTTCTCTAATGAAAAGCTGATCTTCATTCTCAGGTGAAGGGAAGTGCATCTTTGCAGCAGTATTATGCCCATTCATACGAACCTGTCTCTGAAATGGCTCCAGAAATTCTAAGTGTAAAATACTGAAAAAATTACAGGTGGCCCTTGAACACAGGTTTGAACTGTGCAGATCCACTTGTATGTTGATTTTTCCCCCCCAATAAATACATAGTACAGTACGACCCGATCTGCAGCTAGCTGAATTCAAGGATGTGGGACTGAAGAAATGAAGGGTCAACTATAAAGTTGGGTGTGGATTTTCAACTGCATTGAGGGTCAGTGCCCCTAACCTCCAAGTTGTTCAGGATAAACTGTACATGAAATATATATTCTGGCCTTTTTCTTTTTCCTGGACTTTTACAATCAAATGATATCATTATTTGACATTAAATATTATCAAGAGGCAAGGTGATTGAGAACATGGGCTCTGGAGCTAAACTGGAGGCCTGGTTCTGCCACTTTGTTCGTATGGCCTTGAAAATTATTGAACAGCTCTGGGCTTCAGTTCCCATCAGTAAATGGAATGATCGTACCCATCCCATAGGGTGGATAGGATAATTAAATGCATTAACAGGAGAGACTGGCCAATAGTCTGTAACCAGTAACTTAGCTAGCATGACTCAAATCTGCATGAAACTGCTGTATAAACTTAATCAATTTCTTTTGAAACTGCTATTTAATTCTTGAAATAAGAGTTTATCTGGTTAATTTATTGCCCCCCTCCTTTTTTTTTAAACCAGTCTTAATCTTTTCTGCATCAGAAAAGACATCAAGAATGGAAGAAAGGTAGAAAGAGATCTTTTTTTAGGAAGGAATTTGCTAGGGAATCAGGTGCAGTGACAGCTCCAAAAGGTCTGAACAGACTTCAGAGCAGACACCTGGTGGGAACAGCGCTAGGGGATTCGGCTTAAAGCTGCAAACACACTGCTTGAGGTGGGCTTAGTCAGGCTAATGGAAATGAAGAAGGAGCTAAGTACCCCAAAGGTGCTCCTTGATGTCTCCCCTGCCTGGCCCAGTGTTAGGGACTTTTACACAGTTACTCCATTTATTCTCCACAAACACCTCTGCCGTAGGAAATATCACCCTCAATGTTCAGATGAGGTCTAATTTGGAATTTGTCGAAAGTCATGTAACAATTTTGCAGCAAAGCAAGGATCTGAGCTGTAATAGGTTTGCTTCGCAGTTCAGTGCCCTTTTCTATAAAACAACCCTCACAGTCACTAACATTTTCATACTTTCTTGGAACTGTATGATTTAGAGCTAAGTTTAGGAATACTCCTCATTTCTTGGATAAAATTCTCTTCTTGTATAGTCCTCTAGGACCTCAAAGCTGGACAGTTGGATGTCCCAATTTATGGTCTCTAAAATGCAGATTTAAAAAAAAATAACGTAACTTTAAAAAGCTAATTACCAAAATCATACATGCTTATTAGAGAAAACAGAAGCACATCGCAAAGTATAAAGAGGATAGAAAATACCTATAGGGCTTCCCTGGTGGCTCAGTGGTGAAAAATCCATTTGTCAATGCGGGAGACACAGGTTCAATCCCTGGTCTAGGAAGATCTCACGTGTTGCAGAGCAACTAAGCTCATGCACCACAACTGTTGAGCCTGTACTCTGAGTTCAGTTGCTCAGTCGTGTCCGATTCTTTGTGACCCTGTGGACTGCAGCATGCCAGGCCTCCCTGTCTATCACCAACTCCTGGAGTTCATTCAAACTCATGTCCATTGAGTTGGTGATGCCATGCAGCCATCTCATCCTCTGTCATTCCCTTCTCCTCCTGCCTTCAATCTTTCCCAGCATCAGGGTCTTTTCCAATGAGTCAGTTCTTCACCTCAGGTGGCCAAAGTATTGGAGTATCAGCATCAGCATCAGTCCTTCCAATGAATATTCAGGGCTGATCTCCTTTAGGATGGACTGGTTGGATCTCCTTACAGTCCAAGGGACTCTCGAGTCTTCACCAACACCACAGTTCAAAAGCATCAATTCTTCTGCACTCAGCTTTCTTTATAGTCCAACTCTCACATCCATACATGACTACTGGAAAAACCATAGCCTTGACTAGACGGACCTTTGTTGGCTGTATTTAAAAGTGTATATTAAAAGTGACTCACCATTTTAATATGCTGTCTAGGTTGGTCATAACTTTTCTTCCAAGGAGTAAGCATCTTTTAATTTCATGGCTGCAGTCACCATCTGCAGTGATTTTGGAGCCCAGAAAAATGAAGTCTCTCACCATTTCCATTATTTCCCCATCCATTTGCCATGAAGTGATGGGACCAGTTGCCATGATCTTAGTTTTTTGAATACTGAGTTTTAAGCCAACTTTTTCACTCTCCTCTTTTACTTTCATCAAGAGGCTCTTTAGCTCATCTTCGCTTTCTGCCCTAAGTGTGGTATCATCTGCATATCTGAGGTTGTTGATATTTCTCCTGGCAATCTTGATTCCAGCTTATGCTTCCTCCAGCCCAGCATTTCTCATGATGTACTCTGCATATAAGTTAAATAAGCAGGGTGACAATATACAGCCTTGACGTACTCCTTTTCCTGTTTGGAACCAGTCTGTTGTTCCACATCCAGTTCTAACTGTTGCTTCTTGACATGCATACAGATTTCACAAGAGGCAGGTCAGGTGGTCTGGTATTCCCATCTCTTTCAGAATTTTCCACAGTTTATTGTGATCCACACAGTCAAAGGCTTTGGCATAGTCAAAAAAACAGAAATAGACATTTTTCTGGAACTCTCTTGCTTTTTTGATGATCCAATGGATGTTGGTGATTTGATCTCTGGTTCCTCTGCCTTTTCTAATCCAGCTTGAAAATCTGAAGTTCTTGGTTCACGTACTGTTGAAGCCTGGCTTGGAGAATGTTGAGCATTACTTTGCTAGCGTGTGAATGCTCTAGAGTCCGGGAATCCCAGTTACTGGGCCCACGTGTCACAACTACTGAATTCTACATGCCACAGGGCCCACGCTCCACAGCAAGAGAAGCCACTGCAATGAGAAGCCCACTCGCCACAACTAGAGAGCAGCCCCCGTCCAACCCCAACTAGACAAAAGCCCGAGCAACAGCGAGGACCCAACAGTCAGAAATGAATAAATACAATTATTTTTAAGTAGTTTTTTAAATCTATCTACAATCCCACCATGCAATATAAGCACATTTTTTGATGTTTCCTTAAAATGTTTCTATGTACACACTAACTTTTAAATAAGTTTTGAACAGTTAATACATTTATATAGTACAAAATGTTAGAAGTACAAAAGGATATGCAGTCAAAAGTCTCCCTTCCACCTCGGTCCCCAGTCCTCAGTGCCCTTCCTAGGCAGCAATCACTATTGTCAGTTTTATACATCCTTTAAAAGATACTCCACGTATACACACAAACTGAATACTTTAAAAGTTCGTTTTTTAAAAAGATGGTACATTGTCTTTTGTGTAAATAGAAGTATGTACCAGGAGTTTCTTACTCTCTAGATCCGACTCACCCTGTCTCCTTCAGTAGCCACGTGTCCGCCCAGCACTCTTCACTCACGTTTGTTCAGCTTGTTGCCCGAGCCAGTCAAAATCACCTTAGAGCCTGCCTTCTGCCAAATGCAGTGTGAGAGGGATCAAATTCTTGAAACTTTTTCTTCTGAAAGCATTCCTCAAATAACCTCACCTAAGACGAGAAACTGTAAGAAGCTGAGTCTCTCTTCAGCACGGCTGCACATAGTTCACTTTGTGTGATGTTATGTCACCACTCTCTGTACAACCTCCTTCCAGTAAAGGAAGTCTTTCCAAGGGTTAGTAAGGGTTACTGGGTCTAAATAACCTGGGTAACCCTTAGTAAGGGTTACTGGGTCTAAATAACCTCTATCTGACCTCTTTTAACTATCTTCTAAAATGCTTGTAATTTCCTAAACTTGCCAGGCTCTCTTCTACCTTTGTATATGCTCCTTCCTCTTTCTTCTAGAAACTCATTCCACCACCATCCCAGCCTCCTCATCTCCCTTCTTTACCTAGAAAATTCCACCTTCCCTTCTAAGATGAAAACTTTTTCTGATACCCCATCTCCCTATCCCAATCTCATTAGGCACTTCTGTGTGTTACTGATTACACTTGTACAAAACCCCATCATTTATTTGACAAATACCTATTAAGTGCTTATACCTGCCAGGGACTGAGGAAACAAGGAGTAAGGCAAGTGATGTCCTGGCAGCAGTTACACAGTCTAATGGAAAAGAAATTAGGCAAGCAGTTATTAAAGTATGATAAATGCTAGAGAGAAACACTCAGGGTGCTGGGGCAGCGGGAGATCTAGAGCAGAGCCTCCCAAGTGGTAATATTTCAGCTGATGCCCGAAGGAAGTGTAGGAATTAACCAGGTGAATTGGGGGTGAAAAGGAAGGAAGGGGGCTCCAGGTAGAGAGAACATCTGTGTGAAGCTCAGAAGTACAAATGAGAAACTTTGGAGAGTTCACAGTGGTCCATATGGCCAGTGAATTGTTTTAAGACTCGGTCAGATGTGCCTTTTAGGGAAGACGGCTCTGGTTTCAGTGTGGAGAAGGAACTGAAGGGGAGTAAAACTAGAGAGACCAGAGTGTGTAGCACTTACACAGGGTTCCTTTATAAAGAGCTGAAGCCAGTATAAGTTTCTTTGCAATTCATAATGCTGCGTCATTTTCAGTGGCCTACTTGTTTCCGAACCTTCTACAAGAGCTCTAGGTTATACTCACCTTTTTTAGCACCATAACCGAGTGGAGGATAGCCCAGAATAGGGACTCAAGAAATGTCTATAAAAGACAAATGGTAATACTTCCTCAGAGTAACCTAAGCTCTAAGATTAGCTCTTTTCTTGTTAAATTGAATAGAGTCACACAGAATAGAATCTCTTACTATTAAAACAATAGCATTTTCATTAAATAAACACCAATCTCCAAACTTGAAACAAGTATAATCTACAGTAGTGAAAGCAACACAAAGATCTCACCGCAGGTAATAGCTTGTAGGTAGCCACTGGAACTGATCTTTCTGAAGACAATGTTTGACATGGAAATCAATAACAATGACTTCAGGAATGTAAATTATCTATGCACAAGAATGAAGGTCTGATGAGTTGCATTGCTAAATTATGATGAAAGGATTATGAATGTTAGAGAACAGATTAGAGACAATAACATGTTTAATAAGAATTGAGCATGTTTTAAAAATCTTTTTATTGTAAAATTAAATATACAGAAAACTACATAGAGAAAATATTACTTTAGTGATTTAAGGTGAACACACTTGTATTAATAATATGACAGAGGTCCGGAAATAGAATTTTGCCATCTCCATATAGCTCCATCACAATCACAATCCCTTTCTCCCCAAATAAGTAACCATTATCCTGACTTTTACAGAAATCACTTTTTTGGATTTAAAAAAAAAAAAAGTTTTACCACCCAAATGTGCATCCCTGGACAATATAGTTTTTGTCTAGCTTCTTCAAAAACATTTGATGCCTTTTAAATCTCTTTTAAGCTCCAGCTTCTCCCTCCATCCTTCCCACTTTCTTCCCTGCCAGGAAGCCCAGGCTGTCTGAGCTGTAGTTCTGCAAGGACTGGATGTTGCTGGTAGTGGACTCCTGAGCAGCTCACGGGCTTCCTGGCTTCTCTCTCCTGCAGCTGGATCCAGAGACTAACTACACTAGACTCAGGTTTGACCTGTGATAAAAAAAAAAAGCTAAAAAACGGCTCACATTTCACCGTTAGTCCCTTCAGAACTGTTCCCAGCTCTGGCTCTCTGCATGGCTCTCCACTGCACTCTGCTCTCAGCTGCCAGTCATGGAGATGCTCCTGTGTTTACACACACCCTCCTTTGGGCTCTAATTGCTCCCTGAGCTAATCATTTCTTCTGAGAAAAGTGACTAAAGCTCTCACTGCTTCAGGCCGAAGCCTCCCTGGCCCACTGGGTTGGAAGTTTCCAGTCCAGCCTATTAGCTGACACCCCGCCTACAAAGCTTCCTGGAATCGAGGGACCGCCTCTCTTCCTGCACTCAAATACACCAACCTCTTCCTCATTTATTTCCCAAGTATTACTTTCAATCATATTGAAGGGGGAAAATGCCTTTAAAATTTCAACTCTTCCAGTGACCTAATTTAAAATTCTGAAATGTAGTTTTTATGTCATCTTTTATCTTCTGAAGGCACTTTGTCCCTAAGGGATTTGAAACAACACAATAAATTACCCATCACTGTCACCATCATATCCTATCATCCAGCTGATCAGAAACAAGTTTGATCATGGTAATGGAAAGCTTAGACTAGGCATCCTAATAGTCAAAATTTTTGTAGCATTATTCTTTGAAGAATTAAAAGTACCTTAGCAATTCATTTTTCCCAGGGTGAAATAATAGATTGTTTTTCAGATCAGACTGAGCCACACAGTCATTTATGCCTAAGATGGCAACAACATATCATTTAACTAGGCACTTTCCTCTCTTTGTCGCCTAAACATGCAACCTGGCATCAAAATCTTAAATTCTTCCATCTTTCTCCATGTCCTCTCTGACACTCTCATAGTCCAAGCCACTATTTCTCAGCTGCAATATTATCACAGTTTCCTAACTGGTCTCCCAGCCTACACTTCGGGCTCCTCAAAATCTCTTTCCACACAACAATCTGCATGAGCTTTTAAAATGAATTTAGATTGTATTTTCCTTCTCCATTCATTACTTCTATAACCTCTCATTCCTGCAGTAAAACCCAAACTCCTCACCACAGTTGGCAAGTCTCTGTGTTGCCAACTCTTGCCCACCCCTCCAACCTCACTGCCTCTGTTCTCCACTCGGGCCTCTACATGCCAACCACCCTGGTCTTCCCTCAGTTCCTCAAAAGCGCTCAAGCTCTCCTCGGTGTAAGGCCTTCAAACAGTCTTCCCCATGCTTCACGCTTTCATTGTCAGCCTTCAGCAGTGCCATCCTGGACCATCTTCACTTACCCACTAAATATCTGGTAGTAGAAACCTGTTGCTTTTCTCCCTTCAAATTACTTATGGTAATTATTTTAAATTGTGGTAAAATACAAAGTTTATCAAATTAACCATTCTTAAGTGTACAGTTCTATGGCATTCAATACACTAGCAATGCTGTGCAACTCCACTGACCATCCATTTCCAGAACTTTTTCATTTTCCCTTCCTGAAACTTTGTACCCATAAAATAATTCCTCATTCCCCCTCACCTCACTGCTTAGAAACTACCATTTTACTTCCTGACTATACGAATTTGACTCTTTCAGCATCTCATGTAAGTAGAATCAGTCAAAATTTGTCCTTTTGGGTCTGACACTTCATTTAGCATTATATCTTCAAGGTTTATTTATGTTGCAGCATGTGTCAGAAATATCCTTCCTTTTCAAGGCTGAATATTATTCCACTACACATATATACCATTTGGTTTATCCATTCATCTGATACTTGGCTTGCTTCCATATTTTGGCTATTGTGAATAATGCTGCTATGAATTTGAGTATACAAGTATCTGTTCAAGTCCCTGTTTCCAATTCTTTTGAGTATGTACTTAAAAGTGGAATTGCTGTAATTTGATAACACTACTTTTGCTTTCCTTGGTGGCTGTATCATTTCACATTTCCATCAGCAATGCACAAGGCTTCCATTCTTCCCAATACTTGGGAAGATTCTTTTTTTAAAAATAATAATCAACCTAATGAAAGTGAAATGTTAGTCACGCAGCTGTGCTCGACTCTTTGCAACCCCATGGACTGTAGCCCGCCAGGCTCCTCTGTCCATGGGATTTTCCAGGCAAGGATACTGAGTGGTTTGCCATTTCCTTCTCCAGGGGATCTTTCCAACCCAGGGATCGAACCTGGGTCTCCTGAACTGCAGGCAGATTCTTTACTGACTGAGCCACCAGGGAAGCTCCAAAATCATACTAATAAGTGTGAAGCAATGTATCATTGTGGTTTTAATTTGCATTACTCTAATGATTAGTGATGCTGAGCATCATTTCCTGTGTCCATTGGCAATTTGTACATCTTTGGAGAAATATCTATTCAAGTTCTTCACCCATTTTTAAATTGGGTTGTTTGGCTTTTATGTTGTTGAGCTATAGGAGTTCTTCATATACTCTAGCTGTTAATCTTTTATCAGACATACTGTTTACAAATGGTTCCCTCCATTCCTTGGGCTGTCTTTTCACTCTGTTGACTATCCTTTCAGGCACAAAAGTTCTAAATTTTGATTAACTCCAATTTATCTCTTTTTTGTTGTTGTTGTCTGTGCTTTCGATGTCATATCCAACAAATAGTAGCATTTAACTATATATTTATCTGAATAGTTTTTTTTTCTCATAAATGTCTACTTAATAGACTATGTTACACAAAGGCAGAAACCTCTGCACCTACACTGGGGATAGTGACTAGTAGCTGTTTCAATATATATTTGTAATCTAATGAATGCATATCTTCTGATATTTTCAATATATGATGCTGTATGCTGCTACTGCTAAGTCGCTTCAGTTGTGTCTGACTCTGTGCGACCCCAAAGACAGCAGCCCACCAGGCTCCCCCGTCCCTGGGATTCTCCAGGCAAGAACACTGGAGTGGGTTGCCATTGCCTTCTCCAATGCATGAAAGTGAAAAGTGAAAGTGAAGTCGCTCAGTCGTGTCCGACTCTTAGCGACCCCATGGACAGCAGCCCATCAGGCTCCTCCATCCACGGGATTTTCCAGGCAAGAGTACTGGAGTGGGGTGCCATTGCCTTCTCCAATGATGCCGTATGATACCCTACAATTATGAAAATATTTATAAATGTGATTTCTATGTGATATTAAATTATATTTAACATGAAAATTTATACTAATTAAAGACAAACTACATGTAAAGTTTTGGGAAGTATTTGGGGGAAAAAAAACAGAAACTATGTTAATTCATTATTATCAAAGCATATTTTTTTTCAAAACCATTACAGATCAAAACTTGACTGACTAAAAGTCCACCTTCCAGATTTTAGTCAGTCCATGTCAGACCTTAAATAATTTCATGATGTACTTCTTCATTCTTCATTGGCAGTTTTTCAAAAGTGGTATAGACTGGCTTCTTAGAGCAAAGGAGGGGTACATCCCCCTTGCATTAGCTTAAGTATTAGCACAAATAAAACACTCGAAGAGTCTTCCTTTCCTTTCTGATTTTGTAAACTTTCAGGAACAGAGTTAGCAAGTATTAGCCTGCCTTTTAGATCAAGCAAACCCACAGGGTTTTACTCGCATGTTTCTCAGAATTCAAGCTAAAAGGGGCTTATATTGTCAGCTGCAAAACAGCAGGGGGAGCTCATGAGATTTCTAAGGCCGCTATTACCAGCTACCCTCCCGCTCCAAAAACAACACTATTTAAAGCATAAACTGAACAATACCAAGGGGAAACCCAAAGAAAGAGAAAAGGAAGCAGAAAATAATAATAAAATTCTTCTAATGAGAGGTGGAAATAGCCAAAGTCAATTGTATAATAAAGTACCGATACAAACTAACACTTAATCCAAATCCAGATCTACAAGCCCAGCTCTCAGGGTCTCCTTACTTTCCCTAACAACCCAATGTACCCCTGGGTCCCTAAGACCCCAAACTGCTCTGGACCCTTTACCAACTTTTTCATATGTCAGAACAAAGTTTTAGACAGTTGGCTTAAAACTACTGTGCTTAAATTTTTAAATATATATATATATTTTTTTTAATATTCAGTGACAAACTTCTCTTTGGGGAATAGCTTAAAGAGTACTAATTTAGGGATTCCTGGTGGCTCAGACAGTAAAGCACCTGCCCGCAATGCGGGAGACCTGAGTTTGATCCCTGGGTCAGAAAGATCCCCCTGGAGAAGGAAATGGCAACTCGCTCCAGTATTCTTGCCTGGAAAATCCCATGAATGGAGGAACCTGGGGGTCTACAGTTCATGGGGTTGCAAAAGAGTGAGACGTGACTGAGTGACTTCACTTTTTAAAGAGTATAAAAAACATTGGGCTGTAAACCCCAGAATAGTGAAAGAATATATGCAATATAGCTCTTATTAATTGGGAAAAGTAAGGGGAACCAAGAGTTCCATCCTGAGCTTTAGGGTTGGAATAAGAAGTCACTCCCTATGAGGACAGGAGTGGTGTGACGAACAGAAGAGTATTTCCTATTTGGGAGAAATCAGGAGTGACATTGGTACTACTTTCCATTTTGTCCTCTGAACATTAGCCTGGAAGACAGGAATTGATGTTCAGCATTAACAAGCCATCAACATAAACTTCAAATTATAGTTAGCTTGAGGAAACACAGAACAACAACACAAAAAGTCCCATGATGACAGAAATTCACTTAGCAATATATACTATAAGGACTTTTCATAAGAAGAAACAATAGCCTTTAAACTTACAAGTTTACTAAGTCCCACACTTACCAGGTAAATAGCTCTCTCCTAATACAAGGCTCAGTAACTGATAAAATCTCTGATAAAGATGGTCTCTTCCAGGCTCCTCTCATGTGCTAAAATACCGACTATACCAGCCACCAGTTAAATATTACACCCAGTGGTTATCCCAGTTATTTATTCCCTCACTGCTGACTACCCTACACAGGAAAGATGCCTATACTGAGTGATCCTCTACTGGTCAGGCAGGATTTTGGTCCACAGACATGCTTACTGCTTCCTATCACTATGGAAATAAGATTCAGAAAAGGACCTGTAAGTTCAGATGAAAGTGTTGGCTTCTAGAAGGAGCTCAGAGTCTATCCTCACTTGGCGTCCATCTTTCTTCCCACATAGGGATGGGCCAGGACGTTGCCTTACTCTACCCCACAAGGTCATTTTATTGTTCACTATAAGAGTAAATGAGATAGGTATTCCTTCTGTTGAGTAAAAGGTCCTGATGTAAGTTTTGTCTAAATAGGTCTTCACTGACTGTGACAAATGTTGAGATACTGGGGTGTGACTAACATATGATATGAGAAATAAGAGAACCCTAATCTTGCCTGGAGAATCCCAGGGACAGGGGAGCCTGGTGGGCTTCCGTCTATGGGGTCACACAGTCAGACACGACTGAAGCGACTTAGCAGCAGCAGCAGCAGCAATCCTGCCTTAGACCCTTGTTTCCAAGGGATTCTGAGGAAGATGTAAACAAAAATGATGGAACAGAGCAAATAAACACATCCAAAATGCATAAGATTCTACCCTAACTGCTAAAGCAGAGCTTGAGTGAGCTAGACTGAACTGGAAAAAGCAGATTGTAAGAACAGATCAACCTGCTTTCCCCAGAGAACACACCCAAGTCTCAGATCTATATTTCACCGTATGGAGCCAGAGCACCGTATGGGGCCATTTCCAAAGAACCAAAGAAAAGAGGAAATGACAGAGAAGGAGCCCAGAAGATGCTAGACCTCAGGATTGCTGACGGGACACAGTGGCACTGCACCAGAAAACAATGATCTGTGAGGGCTCAAAGCCTAAATGCTGTATTCTAACATGGAGCTCTGTCCCCCTAGGAGGTGGCAGACACCTTTCTTAACTTCATACAAAGATGACAGTAGGCTAGAAGCTCCTTATAACAGACCTCCTCCTCTCCTTCAATGAAACAGCCATCTATTTTATCAAGTACATGTATCAAAGACTGACTTCTCTGAGCACTTGTAACAGTCCTCACTAATAAACCTTCCTTGCAGACACTGCAATGGCACCCCACTTCAGTACTCTTGCCTGGAAAATCCCATGGATGGAGAAGCCTGGTGGGCTGCCGTCCATGGGGTCGCTAAGAGTCGGGCACGACTGAGCGACTTCACTTTCACTTGCAGACACAGATCTTGGAATTTTTCTTATCAGTTATCCTCCAGTTCTAGTTCCTTAACATTTTTCTGAGAACTTCCAATTTGCTCCTGGCCTTATTCTTTAAAATGTCTGGATATTGTCCTTTGTCATCAGACTCAGGTTTAGCTACTTATCATATTTGTTGATAAAAGAGGTTTATAGAATCTCATAATGATCATCTCCTAGAAACTAGTTTGATTATTTATTTGTTGGTTTAAATCTGTGCCTGATAGTTTTGATACTGATTTATGTCTTCTGGCTGAGGAAGCAAGAAGTTAGGAGTAGGTACAGAAAAGACTGTTCTTAGGAGTTAGAAAGAGCCTTGACATACTTTTCCATATGATATAGTACTTTTATTTTTAGAAATAGTAAAGGATATTATTTCATAACATTTTATCATTACTTACTACCTAATTAGTATTAGTCGCTCAGTCGTGTCCAACTCTTTGTGACCCCATGGACGGTGGCCTGCCAGGTTCCTCTGTCCATGGGATTCTCCAGGCAAGGATACTGGAGTAGATTGCCATTCCCTTCTTCAGAGGATCTTCCCAACCCAGGGATTGAACCTGGGTCTCCTGCATTGCAGGCAGATTCTTTACTGTCTGACCTACAGGGACGATACCTAATTATTACTTTATAATTACTTGTCATTACTTAAACATGTGACCTATGATAACATGTAAAAATTAAAGTACTATGCATGCTAAGTTGCTTCAATCATGCCTGACTCTTTGAGACCCTACAGACTGTAGCCTACCAGGTCTTTTATCCACTGGATTCTCCAGGCAAGAATCCTGGAGTGGACTGCCATGCCCTCCTTCAGGAGATCTTCCCAACCCAGGAATCAAACTCGCATCTCTTAGGTCTCCTGCATTGGCAGGCAGGTGCTTTACCACTAGTGCCACCTCGCACTGTAAAAATTAATAAACAGAAATCTCAATTAAAGAGTCATGAGGCCAGAAGCGGGAGCTCTCATGCCCTAGGAAGGCAGCAGAGCCAATAGGAAAAAGACTCCATTTCTTGCCTGACAAGGGCTCAGCCAATAAGAGACTGTCACAACTCAGCCAATGAGGAGCCACCATACTTGGCCCTCTCAATTCCTCCAATAGACTCTTTTGCTTATGATAGTCCCATTCCTCACTCCAACTTACTTTTCTCCTCTTCTCCTCTCCTTGCTGTGCAGGGGCTTGCTCCTGGCTCACCGTGGTTACAGACCTAGAAATGCAATTCTTTGTTGATCCCAAATAAGCCCATTTTTGCTGGAGAGTAAGTAACTGAAAGTCCATTTGTTTTAGGTCAACAGCACAAGGAAGAAAAATCTCACATTTGGTAAAAATCAACCGTTGACCTTTTCACTTACATTCTTCACTCTCTGCTCTGTGTACATGTGTATACACAGTATATTTACAAAACTGAAATTATACTTTGAGTCTAGCGAATTATGAAAATAAAGAGAATGGGGACTTCCCTGGTGGCTCAGTGGATGCAGGGGACACAGGTTCAGTCCCTGGCCCAGGAAGATCCCATGTGCTGCAGAGCAACTAGGCCCACGTGCCTCAACTACTGAGCCTGTGTGCTGCAGCTACTGAAGTCTGCATGCCTAGAGCCCAAGATCCACAAGAGAAGGCCACCGCAGGGAGAAGCCTGCACACCGCAAACAAGAGTGGCCTCTACTAGCCGCAGCTAGAGAAAGCTTGCACTCAGCAACGAAAATCCAGTGCAGCCAAAAAAAGAACACTCTCGTAAAAAACAGAAGAGAATGGAAGTAAGGTTTCTTTAAAAACTAGAATTATCTTGAGGAGGCTCAGAAGGGAATATGATATAGGAAGGGAGACCAAGAGAGGTTCAGTTGCATCTGTAACTTTTTTTTTGAAGAGATGAAGCAAATATGGCAAAATTTTAACGTCTGTTGAATCTGCTGCTAAGTCACTTCAGTCGTGTCTGACTCTGTGCGACCCCATCGACGGCAGCCCACCAGGCTCCCCCGTCCCTGGGATTCTCCAGGCAAGAACACTAGTAGTAGGTAAATAAGTGCTTGCTATATCATTCTATGTTTCTGTAAATTTGAAATGTTTTATAACTTCCAAAATAAGGAAAAGCTAGAAGTGCTATTAGGATTTAGCACGTGACGTGTTTGTAGCACTTTTACCATTTCTGGGGGTCTCTGCTACAGTCTTCTTTCTGGGAGTGTAGATTCATCTGACTTTTCATAAATTGCTTTTCACAAAGCTCAGAAAACATCCAACAGAGATTTTTCATCAAAAAGACTGGGTAACTCTCCCCTTAAAAGAAAGGTATAATCGTTTCATAAAACCCTGTGTCTTTCTTTAGTAATGTGAAATTGTAAGGGCCCCAGTGCCTCAGAGCGCTCAGCATAATGTGGGAGAAACATGCCCATTGAACACAAACTGGTAATGCAAGCATTTGAAGTTCTATTTCCCTTTGTCATTACCATTCCACAACGATGGATCTTTCAGAGGATGAAAGGCTGTTTGGTTGTTTTTTTTAAATGGTTCAGAAACGACACAGACTGATGTAATTCATGACTTTTGGTTCCTGCTGCCTGAAGGTTTGCTTGAACTGGAAGACCATCAGCAGAGGAAGTATGACTCTGGTCAGAGAGTTCCCCTTCCAGAAATTCCTGAGCCAAAGGGTTTCATGGACAAGGTATCCTGACTTCATCTCAGACCAAGACTACCTTTTTACTAATAGGATTCAGACAGTGGAACCAAATTCTTAGAGGGCTTTGATAGTTCAGCCTAGGTCAATCGTCTTTCTGGAAAATTGCCAAAATGCACTAAAATATATGAAAATCCATGCCCCAAATTTTATCATATGCAGATGATAAAACTTAATTGTGCAATAGATTTCCATGTTGTATTGGAGCCTACTTTTTGAAACTTTCATATGGTACTACAATTTTCATTAGCATCTTCCTTAAATACTCCAGAGACTCACCTTTACTAAAAAGTAAAAAGTGTAAGACCCCATAAAATTTGGCAAGTTCTTATTCCATGGTCCAGAAGAAGGAAGGAGAAAAAAATTACAAACATATATTTTTGAAAATCCATACGACTTGTCAAAAATCATGGAAAACTTTATCAGCACTCTTGAAGGATATTGAACAACCGATTTTAACAGTCTGTGCATTTTTCAGTGAAAACAAGTGAGGAAGGTGTTCCCATTCACTGCAGGCTACTGTATTCAGCCAACACAGGGTCTCAACCTCCTTTTCCTCCCCCACTGAAGGAGCTGACCTCTTGGTAGTGGGGAGAATGACCAGCGAGTGGGCAGCGGTGGTGCCGTGTGAGGAGGCTTAGCTAACACAAGGTTCAGACCCAGCCCAGATGTGGGCATCACAGAAACTTAAGAATTAGGACACTCCTGCTGGTGGGCTTACAGCCTAAATTGAATGTGCGCACTGGCAACATTCAGCTTGAAAAAAGAGAACAAGTAACTAGCTTAAAACTTTAGTAATTAGCTTAAATTAAAAAACAAGTAAACTAGCTTAAAAAAAAAAAAGAAACAAGTAATTCCCCATTCTTTCTCCACCTCCCATGAAGGCCAAGCTCTTACCAGAAAGACCTCAGATCAAAGAGCCTGCAGCAAACGTTTGGGTGGGAAGGCACCATGAGCCGGTGCCATCACCTATAGGATGCCTAGCAGGGTCAGAGGGGAGGTGGTCCAACTCCTCCAGGACCTGGGAGACCTGCCACAGGCACACCCAAGTGCATGGATAAACAGGCCTCGAAAACATGGTACCCCTTAATGAGTTATCTTTGCGCTTGGGCTGCTTTAGGAGGCTAGTGATGGAAAACCTCCCATGCTTTTGTGTGGAGAAACGACACGCACTTTCCATCCTTGTTTAGGAGGGTGCTAGAAAGAAGGCCTTTTGGAGTCTTCACGGGAGATGTGGATTTTAAGGGCGACCTCAGGTCATACAGAAGTAATCAAGCGAAAACAATACGAAAATGAGCCTGACAGTCAGCAAGTATCTGAGGACTTCATCAAAAAGAATTAGAAATGGACAAATTCACTGGGAGCTGCAAAGGATCAAATCTGCAAGGTGGCATTGTGTGGCCAGGATTAAATTATTTATTCATTGTTAATTTATTTATTTATGTATGTGCAAATGACCTTGCTGCTGCAGGTGCTAAGGGCCTTCTGAAAAGGCTGTTTTTTCTTTTTTGCATCTAGGCCTAGAATATTGGTCCATTTAACTCATTCTTTTCCTTAAGGCGATCAGCACTGACTTTTATCTAAGGAGATAGAGGGAAAAACCATATGTGTGCAGGGAATGATGCAGGACTTATGCAGCCCTGAGGACCCAAGTGTTACAGCTTCATTCAAGATTCTGGGGAAGGCTCCACACAGTTTAGTGTCCAAGAAATTAGCAAATGAATGCTTATGTCAATATGTGAAAAATCCCTGGTTAGTTTAAACAGATAAAAGAAACCTCGGGGGAAACCCGAGAAAATGCAGGCACTGTTTCTTTCCCTATTTAGTTAATTTAATTTAATTTTTGAAAGAGGACACAGCACTTCTAAAGTTCTAGGGAAACCCACACAAAACTTACGAGAAATAGAAAGGGTCTAATGGATGCTTGATCTTGTACATGCTTGAAACAGTCTCAATGTGACTCCTGGAGAAATAAGGAGAATTTATCAGCCATTCTGTATCGTGCTCATTTATTCAACAGTGTCCTGCTCAAACAGAGAAGCAGAGAATTCATCTTTATTTTTCAGACATGTCTATGGTGTGAAAACAAATAATTACTGTATAGCAACACAGTTTTTAGAGGAAACCCAAGGGCGAAATCAATAGTGATATTATTTTCTCTAAGTTTAGGCAAATAATGAAGAAGGAAAATGGTCACCTTGTGTTCCTGCTGACCCAGCACAGTGGGGACGCTGTGTCGGCCATGACCTCTGGAGGAGGAGAATAGGAGAAGTCAGCGTGGGGGATTCAGACAAGAAGCCACACATATTGAGGCCAGAAACTCCATGCCAGTGAGTTCTCCTTAAGGAGAGACGCCTGCTTACTTTGCAAGAGATATATGACAGCCAAAGGTCCCCGGAGAGGAATCTTTCTACTCAAATGGTAAGGGATGCTAAGCAAATGATGTGACTTGGGAAACACTGCATTTTATAATATGTAGCTGTCTCTTGAGATGAATTAGCAATTTTTCTTGAACTACAAAGAAGTAAGTTTTCCTCAAGTTGGGGAGAAAAGAAAAAAAGAAAATAAAGAAGAATCAAAGATAAATGTCTTCGAATATAATAGCAAGATTTTATTTTACCTGTTCAGTTATTCTTGGTCCCTAAAATATGATAGATTAACACCCAAGTACTAAACAAACTACTAAATTTAAAAGGTAAAAAGGAAAAATATAGAGGACATTTTTACATTGCTGAACATAATGTATCCCCTATTATTTTGAAAGTTGTAGGTATTTTGGCACTAAATACCAAGCTACCTAAAGAATAAAAACCTCAAAATACCTGAGAGTAAGAGGATAAGTGGTCTAAAGCCAATAACAGTTATAAACCAAAGCTTCAAATAATCACTAATTCTTTGGATGTAGTCTCAGTCCTCTGAATCCCATCATTAATTGTTATACGTTAAAAGTTCTATTTCGTTTATGGTACACTACACACCTCAATGTAATATATGACTGCTTTGAACCAGAATTTTTAAAGTATTAATAGTTTATTCCTAGTTTGGTTTTCATTTATATACAGATAGTGATGTATTTGAAGTATTGAAGAGGCACATTTAAATTTTTCTCCATGTTGAATAGATGAGTCTTCTTTCCCATTATTCCAGACTAATGAGAATTCTATTTTAATAACATATAGAGAAGGAAATGGCAACTCACTCCAGGGACAGAGGAGCCTGGTGGGCTGCTGTCTATGGGGTCGTACAGAGTCGGACACGACTGAAGGGACTTAGCAGCAGCAGCAGAGAACATAATGAGTAAAAATAGAGATTTTCTCCAATGAATTTTACAAAAATACCTACTTAAGAATAGGGCTTCCCTGGTGGCTCATTGGTAAAGAATCCACCAGCCAGTGCAAGGGACACGGGTTTGATCCCTGATCCAGGAAGCGACTAAGCTGCTGTGTCGCAACTACTGAGCCTGTGCTCTAGAGCCAGGAACTGCAACTGCTGTTCTACATACAGCAACTGCTGCAGCCTGTGCACCTTAGAGACCGTGCCCTGCAGCAGGGGACGCTGCTGCAATGAGAAGCCCGAGTGCAGCAACGAGAAAGCAGGCCCCACTTGCCACAACCAGAGAAAAGCCTGCACAGCAACAAAGACGCAGCGCGACCAAAAACAAAATAAACAAGGAAAAATTCTTTTTAAAAAGAAAAGAGCAATTTATTATTCCTGGTACAAGAAGACAGAACATGTCATTTTTTGAAAAATGACATTCATCTATTAATTTATGTGCTGTAAGTAATTTACAAACGAGTAGTAACTATAAAAAGTTCCAGGTGAAAGCACCGAATCGAGGTGGATGAAACTGGAGCCTATTATACAGAGTGAAGTAAGCCAGAAAGAAAAACACCAATACAGTATACTAATGCATATATACGGAATTTAGAAAGATGGTAACAATAACCCTGTATACAAGACAGCAAAAGAGACACTGATGTATAGAACAGTCTTTTGGACTCTGAGGGGGAGGGAGAGGGTGGGATGATTTTGGAGAATGGCATTGAATCATGTATAATATCATATATGAAATGAGTCGCTAGTCCAGGTTCGATGCACGATACTAGATGCTTGGGGCTGGTGCACTGGGAT
Source organism: Bos indicus (assembly GCF_029378745.1). Classification (NCBI taxonomy): domain Eukaryota; kingdom Metazoa; phylum Chordata; class Mammalia; order Artiodactyla; family Bovidae; genus Bos; species Bos indicus. The sequence goes on from NC_091786.1 coordinate 15,465,911, forward strand.
GACCCAGAGGGATGGTACGGGGAGGGAGGAGGGAGGAGGGTTCAGGATGGGGAACACGTGTATACCTGTGGTGGATTCATGTTGATATATGGCAAAACCAATACAATATTGTAAAGTTAAAAAAAAAAAAAGTTCCAGGTGAAAAATTTCAATCTCAACATGTTTTACAGGGTAAGGGGAGAAGAGGAAAATTTCCATCATTTTCTTTTTTAAGGATTTTCAAAATGTGGACCATTTTTAAAGTCTTTATTGAATCTGTTACAACATTGCTTCTGTTTTATGTTTTAGCTTTTTGGCTGGGAGGCATGTGGGGTCCCAGCTCCCCAACCAGGGATCAGATCCTCCTTGCTCCCTTCACTGGAAGGCGAAGTCTTAACCACTGGACCACCAAGGAAGTCCCTCCATCATTTTCTCATTCTCTTTTAATCTATGAAGTGTGATTTGCTGGAAATAAATCGGAGGGCAGAAATTAGCAGGTGTCACCAAAAGAGACTTGTTTTAAAAATCAGCGCCATAAGACTGTTCAGGGAATAGATTGTGCTCAGGAAGGAGTTAGCTGAATACAAATCACAAAATTTTGGAAGTATCAATTTTCCAATTAATATTCACCACCAGTATCCATTAATGCTGTCTGCTAGCTTGAAATGTCAAAATAATCATTCAAAATTAAATATAACTCACGTCCTAAATTTAATCATTAAATATTTTGATTTTTCATTGAGTGCTACAAGAGCTTTTTGTTGATCACGAGCAGATGCTCTGGTTCAATGAGTGCATCACAGGACACTGCTCCTTAGGGTGACTCTGCACAGGCAAAGATACTCGAAACCTGTCCTTTATAAGCCCTGGACAGGAAAGCCTGGCATGCTGCAGGCCACGGTGCTGCAGTCAGACATGACTTAATGACTGAACAACAGCTCAAGCCCTGATCTCCTACAGAGCAACTAAAAGCAAGAAGGTGTCAATATTTTACTGCACTCACCCTTTTCAAGTTCTGCACAGGTATTCATTCTCTTTTTCTGTAATAATAGCAGTAAGCAAAAGCAACAATATGCACTGGTGCTTTAGAAAGTCCTGGGAATTGTGTTAAGCAATTACCATAGGTAATTTCATTTCAGACTCAAAATTTAACTACGAGGTAGGTATTATTATTTCCACTTTCCAAAGGAGGAAGCTGGTCATCAACAAGATGAAGTAACTGGTCCCAGGTTGCTGCTGCTGCGAAGTCACTTCAGTCATGTCTGACTCTGTGCGACCCCATAGACGGCAGCCCACCAGGCTCCCCCATCCCTGGGATTCTCCAGGCAAGAACACTGGAGTGGGTTGCCATTTCCTTCTCCAATGCATGAAAGTGAAAAGTGAAAGTGAAGTTGCTCAGTCGTGTCCGACTCTTAGTGACCCCATGGACTGCAGCCTACCAGGCTCCTCCGTCCATGGAATTTTCCAGGCAAGAGTACTGGAGTGGGGTGCCATTGCCTTCTCCCCAGGTTGGAAAATAGTAAATGCAGAGCCCGATGTGAACTTGTACTGGTCTGATTCCAGAGCCTGAGTTCTTGGATACTTTGTTTCTGACTCTTTTAAGCATCATTTATTTCTGCTTTTTGTCTTTAAATCATCCACAACTATTAGAATCCATACTAATAATTTTACTACTGCAAAATGGACTCTAACTTGCTCAGCCTTATATTTATCATTACACAGGCCATTACAGTGCACTTTCTGAAAGGTCATTTGATTTTCCCTGAAGACCGATATTCTAGGAGGTGCTGGTGGCTAGTATCTTCCCTTTGCCCAGAACTTGTGGTTCTCCAGTATTAGCCATTCTGCTCGCCAGCCTTCCTGATTCAGTCCTACCACTGCTATCATGCTCGTAATCACCATTCTCTTTGCTCTGCATCCTCTGCTTTATTATCTTCTGTATTATCTAGTATTTAATAGTTCCTAATAATAATAACAAAAATCTATACATAGCACTTTTATGTGCTAGGCACTAATCTTAAACACTTTACATAGTAAGTAGAGAGACACACTTCTCTCCTTTGAACTGCACTGCCTTCCTTTGCTACTTCAGGCCTAATGGTGAAGACTTTCCGTGACTGTTAGTTGTTGGGTACCTCAACATCCCTAACAGGCTCCCTCAACCTTATTCATATCTGTGAAAATAGATCCCTCCTTAACCAGTCTTCAAAATCCCAGCCGAAAGTTCATTTTTCCTGCTGCGATGCTAATAGAGAGACCACCTGGTCCAACATCCTATCTAATGCAGCCACCGCCTCTGCAACATCCCCAGCCTCCCTCTGCCCATTTCTGCCATTCCAAGGAGTATTCTCCACTGACAGACTATTTCATTTATTTCAAAATGTTATTCCTTTTTCAAAGGCAGGAAATATTTGCTTCCCATGAAATCCTATTTCTGACTCTGGAACACACAGAATAAGCCCCCTCTTTCCTCTACCTGACAGCCCTGTAAATATAAACACACCTGCCATGGCCTCCTCCAAATCGTCTTTTCCCCAGGCTGAATGCATTCAATTTATTTTACACTTTATAATTTTCTCTGCCTAAAAACAAGAAGGGGGGTGAAGAAGTGGGAGAATAAATTTATAATAATTGATAGGTATAAGTGGTAGGATAAAGGACCCAGGAAGGAAGCAGACTCTGCCTACTTTGAACTTAATCCCTGGAGCTGATTTATCAACTTCTCATTATGCATTGTTTATTGTTATTACCACTTAAATTTATGTATTACTTCATGCATTCTCTCTTTTTTGCATTTTTTATTGTGGTAAAATATTCATAATACAAAGCTTACCATTTTAACCATATTTAAGTGTCATTAAAATGGCAGCTCACTCCAGTGTTCTTGCCTGGAGAATCCCAGGGATGGGGGAGCCTGGCGGGCTGCCGTCTATGCAGTCGTACAGAGTCGGACACGACTGAAGCGACTTAGCAGCAGCAGCAGCAAGTACATTCTAAGGTAGTGGAGGTGATGGAATTCCAGTTGAGCTGTTTCATATCCTAAAAGATGATGCTGTGAAAGTGCTACACTCAATATGTCAGCAAATTTGGAAAACTCAGCAGTGGCCACAGGACTGGAAAAGGTCAGTTTTCATTTCAATCTCAAAAAAAGAAAATGCCAAAGAATGCTCAAACTACTCCACAATTGCACTCATTTCACATGCCAGTAAAGTAATGCTCAAAATTCTGCAAGCCAGGCTTCAGCAATTCATGAACCATGAACTTCAGGATGTTAAAGCTGGTTTTAGAAAAAGTAGAGGAACCAGAGATCAAATTGCCAACATCCTTTGGATCGTCGAAAAAGCAAGAGAGTTCCAGAAAAACATGGATTTCTGCTTTATTGACTATGCCAAAGCCTTTGATCTGTTGTTCCATGTGCAGTTCTGACTGTTGCTTCCTGACCTGCATACAGGTTTCTCAAGAGGCAGGTTAGGTGGTCTGGTATTTCCATCTCTTTCAGAATTTTTCACAGTTTATTGTGATCCACACAGTCAAAGGCTTTGCTATAGTCAATAAAGCAGAAATAGATGTTTTTCTGGAACTCTCTTGCTTTTTCCATGATCCAGCAGATGTTGGCAGTTTGATCTCTGGTTCCTCTGCCTTTTCTAAAACCAGCTTGAACATCTGGAATTTCACGGTTCACATATTGCTGAAGCCTGGCTTGGAGAATTTTGAGCATTACTTTACTAGTGTGTGAGATGAGTGCAATTGTGCAGTAGTTTGAGCATTCTTCGGCATTGCCTTTCTTTGGGATTGGAATGAAAACTGACCTTTTCCAGTCCTGTGGCCACTGCTGAGTTTTCCAAATTTGCTGGCATATTGAGTGCAGCACTTTCACAGCATCATCTTTCAGGATTTGGAATAGCTCAACTGGAATTCCATCACCTCCACTAGCTTTGTTCATAGTGATGCTTTCTAAGGCCCACTTGACTTCACATTCCAGGATGTCTAGCTCTAGGTCAGTGATCACACCATCGTGATTATCTGGGTCATGAAGATCTTTTTTGTATAGTTTTTCTGTGTATTCTTGCCACCTCTTCTTAATATCTTCTGTTTCTGTTAGGTCCATACCATTTCTGTCCTTTATTGTGCCCATCTTGGCATGAAATGTTCCCTTGGTATCTCTAATTGTCTTGAAGAGATCTCTAGTCTTTCCCTTTCTGTTGTTTTCCTCTACTTCTTTGCACTGATCACTGAGGAAGGCTTTCTTATCTCTCCTTGCTATTCTTTGGAATTCTGCATTCAGATGCTTTTATCTTTCCTTTTCTCCTTTGGTTTCTGCTTCTCTTCTTTTCACAGCTATTTGTAAGGCCTCCCCAGACAGCCATTTTGCTTTTTTGCATTTCTTTTCCATGGGGATGGTCTTGATCCCTGTCTCCTGTACCATGTCACGAACCTACGTCCATAGTTCATCAGGCACTGTATCTATCAGATCTAGTCCTTTAAATCTATTTCTCACTTCCACTGTATAATCGTGAGGGATTTGATTTAGGTCATACCTGAATGGTCTAGTGGTTTTCCCTACTTTCTTCAATTTAAGTCTGAATTTGGCAATAAGGAGTTCATGATCTGAGCCACAGTCAGCTCCCAGTCTTGTTTTTGCTGACTGTATAGAGCTTCTCCATCTTTGGCTGCAAAGAATATAATCAATCTGATTTTGGTATTGACCATCTGGTGATGTCCATATGTAGAGTCTTCTCTTGTGTTATTGGAAGAGGGTATTTGGTATGACCAGTTTGTTCTCTTGGCAGAACTCTATTAGCCTTTGCCCTGCTTCATTCTGTATTCCAAGGCCAAATTTGCCTGTTATTCCAGGTATTTCTTTTCTTCCTACTTCTGCATTCCAGTCCCCTAAGATGAAAAGGACATCTTTTTGGGGTGTTAGTTCTAGAAGTTCTGGTAGGTCTTCATAGAACCGTTCAACTTCAGCTTCTTCAACATTACTGGTTAGGGCGTAGACTTGGATTACTGTGATATTGTATGGTTTGCCTTGGAAATGAACAGAGATTATTCTGTCACTTTTGAGACTGAATCCAAGTACTGCATTTCAGACTCTTGTTGACCATGATGGCTACTCCATTTCTTCTAAGGGATTCCTGCCCGCAGTAGTAGATATAATGGTCATGTTAGTTAAATTCACCCATTCCAGTCCATTTCAGTTCGCTGATTCCTAGAATGTCGACATTCACTCTTGCCAGCTCCTGTTTGACCACTTCCAACTTGCCTTGATTCATGGACCTAACATTCCAGGTTCCTATGCAATATTGCTCTTTACAGCATTGGACCTTGCTTCTATCACCAGTCACATCCACAAATGGGTATTGTTTTTGCTTTGGCTCCATCCCTTCATTCTTTCTGGAGTTATTTCTCCACTGATCTCCAGTAGCATATTGGGCACTTATTGACCTGGGGAGTTCCTCTTTCAGTATCCTATCATTTTGCCTTTTCATACTGTTCATGGGGTTCTCAAGGCAAGAATACTGAAGTGGTTTGCCATTCCCTTCTCCAGTGGACCACATTCTGTCAGACCTCTCCACCATGACCCACCCGTCTTGGGTGGCCCCACAGGTTATGGCTTAGTTTCATTGAGTTAGACAAGGCTGTGGTCCTAGTGTGATTAGACTGACTAGTTTTCTGTGAGTATGGTTTCAGTGTGTCTGCCCTCTGATGTCCTCTTGCAACACCTACTGTCTTACTTGGGTTTCTCTTACCTTGGACGTGGGGTATCTCTTCACAGCTGCTCCAGCAAAGTGCAGCCGCTGCTCCTTACCTTGGAGGAGGGGTATCTCCTCACGGCTGCCCCTCCTGACCTTGAAACAGTAAAACCTTCATGAATACAGATAGAGTATCTTACTAAATAGTATGTGGCAGATACTTAGTTACTACAACATCCATCTGCCCTTCCACCTGTCTCCCTTGCTTAGCTGGGCACATTGCTACTCAGAATAAAAGACTGTATCTCCCAGTCACCCTTGGAGCTGGGTTTATCCATATGCCTAAATTTTTAGGAGAAGGGAATAGCAAACCATTTCACTATTCTTGCCTTGAGAACCCCATGAACAGTTTGAAAAGGCAAAAAGATAGGACACTGAAAGATGAACTCCCCAGATTGGTAGGTGCCCAATATGCTACTGGAGATCAGTGGAGAAGTAACTTCAGAAAGAATGAAGAGATGGACCCAAAGAAAAAAACAGCACTCAGTTGTGGATGTGACTGTGGATGGAAGTAAAGTCCAAAGCTGTAAAGAGCAATATTGCATAGGAACCTGGAATGTTAGGTCCATGAACCAAGGCAAATTGGAAGTGGTCAAACAAGAAATGGCAAGAGTGAACATTGACATTTTAGGAATCAGAGAACTAAAATGGACTGGAATGGGTGAATTTAACTCAGATGAACATTACATCTACTACTGTGGGCCAGAATCCCTTAGAAGAAATGGAGTAGCCATCATGGTCAACAAGAGTCTGAAATGCAGTACTTGGATTCAGTCTCAAAAGTGACAGAATAATCTCTGTTCATTTCCAAGGCAAACCATACAATATCACAGTAATCCAAGTCTACGCCCTAACCAGTAATGTTGAAGAAGCTGAAGTTGAACGGTTCTATGAAGACCTACCAGAACTTCTAGAACTAACACCCCAAAAAGATGTCCTTTTCATCTTAGGGGACTGGAATGCAGAAGTAGGAAGAAAAGAAATACCTGGAATAACAGGCAAATTTGGCCTTGGAATACAGAATGAAGCAGGGCAAAGGCTAATAGAGTTCTGCCAAGAGAACAAACTGGTCATACCAAATACCCTCTTCCAATAACACAAGAGAAGACTCTACATATGGACATCACCAGAAGGTCAATACCAAAATCAGATTGATTATATTCTTTGCAGCCAAAGATGGAGAAGCTCTATACAGTCAGCAAAAACAAGACCGGGAGCTGACTGTGGCTCAGATCATGAACTCCTTATTGCCAAATTCAGACTTAAATTGAAGAAAGTAGGGAAAACCACTAGACCATTCAGGTATGACCTAAATCAAATCCCTCACGATTATACAGTGGAAGTGACCCATAGATTCATGGGATTAGATCTGTTAGACAGAATGCCTGAAGAACTATGGACGTAGGTTTGTGACACTGTACAGGAGGCAGTGATCAAGACCATCCTCAAGAAAAAGAAATGCAAAAAGGTTGTCTGAGGAGGCCTTACAAAGAGCTGTGAAAAGAAGAGAAGCTAAAGGCAAAGGAGAAAAGGAAAGATACATGCAGTTCCAAAGAATAGCAAGGAGAGATAAGAAAGCATTCCTGAGTGATCAGTGCAAAGAAATAGAGGAAAACAACAGAATGGGAAAGACTAGAGATCTCTTCAAGAAAATTATAGATACCAAGGGAATACTGCATGCAAAGATGGGCACAATAAAGGACAGAAATGGTATGGACCTAACAGAAGCAGAAGATATTAAGAAGAGGTGGCGAGAATACACAGAAAAACTATACAAAAAAGATCTTCATGTCCCAGATAATTACAATGGGGTAATCACTGGCCTAGAGCCAGACATCCTGGAATGTGAAGTGGGCCTTAGGAAGCATCACTATGAACAAAGCTAGTGGAGGTGATGGAATTCCAGTTGAGCTATTTCAAATCCTAAAAGATGATGCTGCACTCAATATGCCAGCAAATCTGGAAAACTCGGCAGTGGCCACAGGACTGGAAAAGGTCAGTTTTCATTCCAATCCCAAAGAAAGGCAATGCCAAAGAATATTCAAACTACTGCACAATTGCACTCATCTCACACACTAGTAAAGTAATGCTCAAAATTCTCCAAGCCAGGCTTCAACAGTATGTGAACTGTGAACTTCCAGGTGTTTAAGCTGAATTTAGAAAAGGCAGAGGAACCAGAGATCAAATTGCCAACATCTGCTGCATCATCAAAAAAGCAGGAGAATTTCAGGAAAACATCAACGTCTGCTTTATTCACTATGCCAAAGCCTCTGACTGTGTGGATCACAACAAACTGTGGAAAATTCTGAAAGACATGGGAATACCAGACCACCTGACTTACCTCCTGAGAAATCTGTATGCAGGTCAAGGAGCATCAGTTAGTACTGGACATGGAACAACAGACTGGTTCCAAATTGGGAAAGGAGTACATCAAGGCTGTGTATTGTCACCCTGCTTATTTAAATTATATGCAGAGTACATCAAGAGAAATGCCAGGCTGGATGAAACACAAGCTGGATCAAGATTGCCAGGAGAAAAATCAATAACCTCAGATATGCGGATGATACCACCCTTATGGCAGAAAGGAAGGAGAACTAAAGAGCCTCTTGATGAAAGTGAAAGAGCAGAGTGGAAAAGGTGGCTTCAAACTCAACATTCAGAAAACCAAGATCATAACATCTGGTCCCATCACTTCATGGCAAAGAGATGGGGAAACAATGGAAACAGTGACAGACTTTATTTTGGGGAGTCCCAAATCACTGCAGAAGGTGACTTCAGCCATGAAATTAAAAGACACTTGCTCCTTGGAAGAAAAGCTATGACCAACCTAGACAGCATATTCAAAAGCAGAGACATTACTTTGCCAACAAAGGTCCATCTAGTCCAAGCTATAGTTTTTCCAGTAGTCATGTATGGATGTGCGAGTTGGATTATAAAGAAAGCTGAGTGCAGAAGAATTGATGCTTTTGAACTGTGGTGTTGGAGAAGACTCTTGAGAGTCCCTTGGACAGCAAGGAGATCCAACCAGTCCATCCTAAAGGAGATAAATCCTGAGTATTCATTGAAGGACTGATGCTGAAGCTAAAACTCCAATCCTTTGGCCACCTGATGCGAAGAACGGACTCATTAGAAAAGACCCTTAAGTTGGGAAAGATTGCAGGCAGGAGGAGAAGGGGACGGCAAAGAATGAGATGGTTGGATGGCATCACTGACTCAACGGACATGAGTTTGAATAGCCTCTGGGACTTGGTGATGAACAGGGAAGCCTGGCGTGCTGCAGTCCATGGGGTCATGAACAGTCAGACCCGCCTGAACCAGCTAACTAAATTTTTATAAGCAGAAATATTATGTGAAATTTCTGGGAATGATGCTGAAGATGAACGGACTTATCTGAAAGGAATCCTCTTTATGCCTTTCTGCTTTTTCCCCTTCTTCAGGCCTCACCTGAGAATATAAAGACCAAAGCCTCAACAGCCATTAGAACTATGAGGTGACTTTAAAAGATGAAAAACCAAGGTTAAAATGGTAGAGCAGCCTGGGTTCCTAATAATACCTGGGAGCTGCCATATCAGCTTTGAGCTGCCTGTCTACGTTCTTCTTTTACAGGATGGAAAAACACTTCTATCGTGCTTAACACACAGGAGTCAAGTTTCTTTTCCTCGCACAGAATCTCAACCCAACATACTGTCTACCACAAAAAGAGGAGCCAATGGAATCGCTTCTCCAAGAAATGAGAGGAAAGAGGAGAGCAAGGAAATAAAATTCCTAATGCTGTCAGCAGGCCTGTGATGCCTCAGCAGACAGGATACAGTGATACTCAGTAGCCATGGTAACAATGGTAATGACTACAGCTGCTATCTTGGAAGTCATCTCAATAATAGGATTTATAGAACTATACTTAATGACTGCTGCCTAGTGAGGCAGCCAGTGGTAAACACACATAGTAAATGTTCATTTCCTAAATCTGATTTATCTTCCCCAAAGATTGGAGAATTATCACAAGGTGAAAGTTAAGTTCATCCAGGAGTTCCTGAAATGCTGATCTAATCAGAAGAACATTCTGTCAAAACACAAAATTCTCAAACAAATTGAAGTTTAAAATTCTTAAAATAGAGTACTTGCTGGATATGTATAAGTTGAGTATATTATCTAGTGTCTTATGTGAATTTTTAATCTAAATGATGTATATTCAGACTTAGACTCATCAAACTGAGGCCTACGCGTGCTAGGTACTCTCCAGCATTCTTTAATGAACATAGTACAGTGGCTATCTTAGTACTATGTGCAGCTAAGCATTGAATGAATATTTTAGATGAGTCAGGCTTGATGATTTTATAACCATGATAAAGGTGATGCGGTTGTACTACAGGTCAGATAATGTGTGTATACCGATGTCCTCAGTGGAGAAATTCTACAAAGTACATGCTTTATAGCCTGGTGGAATAAACATAGGTTAGTTGTTTGGGCTTTAGGGCAGATGTATTTGTTAATTTAGGCTTAGAAATGTTATATGACTAAGAAAAGTAGTTATACTCACATAAAAATTAACTCTTGAAATTAATTTTTCCCCCAGAGGCCTTAGGAAGTCATCTTTTTTGAGTCTCAGATACCTTCCCTGTACCAGAAAGAAGATGAACAATATGACCTCTAAGGCTCCTCTTAGTGCTAACATCCTAAGAATATGAATTTCCTCCTGAGATTAACACAAAAGAACAATATAAAGAAAAGCAGTATGCATACTGAGTAAGTACATTGTCTTCAGACAGATAAGATAAATTTTCTGGGAATAAACCAACATACTTCCTAAATGATTGCAAAATGATTCGGATAATGAGACAAATGAAGTTTCCTTTAAGATTTCAAGTTATTAGTTACTTTAGATCATTAAAGTTTACAAAGTACTATGATAAAACTAAAAATACATGGTGCTGTTGAAATCAAAAGGGACTTGTCCCAGAACTGGTTATCCATTTGTAACACTTTTAATAGACCTCCTTGGTACAGATAGCCTGGGATATCTGCTATGCCTATGAGAAACACATTCCAAGTTAATCCCAATGGGTTACTAAATGCTACCCTGTGGGAATAAAGTGCTCATAAAGTCCTTCTGCTTCTGGCTTGTTTAGACTTCTTCCTTATAGTTGAAAACTCAGTGTGCGATCATTCTGGTCACTACGCCTAACCTGTCCACACTGAAACAACCTCAAGGGGCTAGGAAATTACGGAGTGTGGCTGGGAAGCTCCGAAACTGGCAGGTCAAAAGACAGCTATTTATTTACTTTGACATTCTGAGAATCTAAAATCCTCCCACAAGGTACACCTTTAAGTTCCTAAATTCCTAAATCTCTCTGAAATCCATACAGCTTATCAGCAAGAACTAACTGGACAGACATAACAGAAGTTGCACAGTGATTCACACCCAGTACGCTGTGATGTCCTTAATAGGGCATTAAGTAACACTGCTCCTCATGTATTTAATCATCCCATATTATTTTTTATTCTAATATATTCTTGTTGCTAAAATCATAGACAAATTCTAGAACAAGTAAAATATGGGAACGGAGAATAGATTGGTGGTTGCCTGGGGCTGGGGGAAGGGACTGACCATAAAGACTGAGAATAATGTTCTGGGTCTTAATTATGATGGTGGTATCCATTTATCAGAATTCATTGAACTATGCACCTAAAGGGGGTAAATCTTATTGCATATAAATTATACCTCAATTTACCTGATTTTAAAAATAAAATCATACATCAAAAGACACAAACCAGGTAGCCATATTTAATCTAATCATCTGAGCATTGGAAACAAGACAAGAAAAAAATTGATCTTTAGAGAAATTGAAACAGCAAAGGTTCTAGACTCAAAGATAAGAGGCCAACAGGGCCCAAGGTCAGGTTCCATACAAGAATTAAGTGGAAGTTTACCCACTCAATAGTTTAACTCCCAAGTGCTTTATCCCATTTGGCCCCTGGAATACTGGTAGCTAGGGTTATATATTTCCAAGGCAGAAGATGAGAAGATTCTCCATTAAGAAAGTGACATTCACAAAGGGATTCCCAGGTGGCACAGTGGTAAAGAACCTGCCTGCCAATGCAGGAGAAAGTGATACCCACAAGAGAACTGGGGGTGGGGTAGGGGGGTCACCGAATGAAATGACTGGATCTTCAACAATCACTATCTTTCCACCACTTATAGGGAGCATTAGACTGATTGACTTGAATGCCTTACTTTTTTAAAAATTGGAGTTTAATTAGTTTACAATGTTGTGTTCGTTTCTGCTATACAACACCATGAATCAGCCGTAAGTATACATAGGTCCCCTTCCTTTTGAATCTCCCTCCCACCTCCCAATCCTACCCCTCTAGGTCATCCTTACTTTCAAATATAAATGAACACAGACCACTAAACATTTAGGAAAGTCTCTAACATGAAAGATCAAGATAATAAAAAATAAAATGGCAAGGAAAAGAAAAAAAGGGAGATAATGGAGAAAGTGTAAAAAGCAGAAGAACTTTAAAAATAATCTCCAATAATTAATATCTTCTTGGGATATAAGAAGATACATTTATCATTCATTCAGTAAAGATTTATTGAGCATCTGATACACAGGACTACTGTTCTCAGTTTTGAGGATGCTAACATTTAAAAAAGATTCTGCCTTCATGTAGCTTATAGTCTTATGTATAATGTATCTATAAACTAGAATAGAATATTATATGAGGAACAGTCACATAATTTTTTAAACAGCATTAATAAATTAAAAGAGATCTCCTTGCATCAGATTTTATTACTGTCACTTCAATCCATCTTTCTCATAGCTTCTAGAATGATTTTTATTCAACCAATACATCTTGATCTTGTTGCCCTTTTTCCTGAAATTCTTTAATGGTACTTAATTGCCTTCAGGATAATATTCAAACTCCATAGCAAGTCATTAAAACTCTCTATGATCTGATTCCTGTTTATCTTTTCAGTAGCTCTAACTTTGTGCACCTCATATTACACCCATATTGAATTACTGCTTGTAGTTTTTTGAACACACAATGCTCCATCATATACCTCTATACTGGTGGTTTTCTAAAAGCTTTTATTTCAACCAACAATATCCTCCAATTTAAAATTAAAAAAAAAGAAAGATATAAAAATTGATATAGATAAGCACACAAAAATCAATTAATGAAAGTCCTGAGGGAAAGTTTAAGGAGCTGGAATTGTTTAGCCTAGAAAAGAGAAGATTAGGGAATATTAAAAAAAAAAAAAACATATTCACACTGTAGTCCAGTACAGTGTCTTCTCCTCCCCTATGCATATACATAATACATACATACAATGGGGAAAATGTTTCATGAAAGAATATTTACCACCTTATATGACGTGTAGTCTGACATCTATTCTATTTTAATTTTTAAATGCTGCTCAAGACACATTAAATTGATTTCATGACCTACTAATGCGGTCCAAGCCATTTGAAAAAACACTGCTTCAGGTCTTGCATATGTTAATGTCTGTGCTTGTTCGCCTCTTCTTCTGGCTCATTCTTACCTGTCCTTCAAGGCCCAGTTTAAAGCGCTCACCCCTGTCCTTGTTTCTGGATTAGGTACCCCTCTGTATTTCTGTAGTCCTTCATATACAACTACCATTCTCTATTACCATTGTCTCTTCATTGGTTTGTTCCCTCTACTTGACTGTGAGCATCTAGATGGCAGTGATAGAGCTGCTTACACACGTACCCCCACTGTCTGGGAACCAGTGCCCAGGACCTAGAAGACTCTCAATGAATCCTGGCTTATGAATTCATCCATTCCATTTTTCAGTTGACTTAACTGAGATATCCAAGATCACAAGAGCATCCAGTCCTGACACTTTTCCCATTTGAACAAAGCAAGCTATCTCCTGAGGGAACTCTCACACATTTCTATTAACAGAGCTGTTCAGAAGCTTCTAGATTTAGGCAAGAGCACTTCCTTCCCCTTATGGTTTAGAGCAGCAGTTTTCAAACATTTTGGTCCAAGAACTCTTCACACTTTTAAAGTTAGTGAGGCTGAGTTATGTAACAGTTTATATACCTATATAAATATATATGGCATATATTATTCTATTTATTATTATAATTAATATAACAATATTAATTATTATATTTAAATAACTATTTATATATAATTATTTACTGAGAATGCAGTCCAGAATGCCTACATTCATCATAGTTATCAGTATTTATCAAGATTAAAACTGAGAAATTTTAAAAACAGTATACAAGCACACTTTCCAGAAGCCATCAGAGCAATAATATTATCACACATTATGTAAGCCTCCAGAAACTTCACTCTACTCCTGTCAAAATGAGAGGGAAAAAGACAAAGAACGTCTTAGTGCTAACTGAATAAATATAACCCCACAACACTGAGCATCAACTTTGTTGTACTGCAAGAAGTATTATATTTTAGCAGAGTATCAATCTTGTGAATTTTCCCTACTACTAAAAAATTCTGCCTCATCTGTAAACTTCTTTACAACATTTAGTGAATCAAACACCGATGCACAAATTACATTCACAGAAACAGGTACCGCATTTTAGTACAGTGACATTTCCATATGTTAAAGTCTTTTCCTTGTAAGACTGCTTCTCCTTTTCTTCTTCCAGTTAGTTCTTACCTTTACCTACAAGTGTTTTCCAAATATTTAAAAAATATTTTAAAAATTTTAAAAATTTCAGATATTTATAATCTACATGAAGAATACTGCTCTTTTAAAAAATAACTCTTAAGTTGAGGAATGTCTAGTTTTGCTCCTGCTGTTCAACAAAGACAGGAGCTGGGGATGGAAACAGTGGTCCATGCCTCAAAAACTATCAGTTTATTTACTAGAATTGGGTAGTACCTTGACCAAAGATCAGAGCTAGATTGTTTTTCATAGTAAGGAGTACAATCTCCCCAGTTTTCTGTTCAAATACTATATACAGCATTAAGCAGCATTATATATAAACAATACTTCCCAGGTTGTCCAGTGGGTAAAGAATCTGCCTGAAATGCAGGAGAAACACACAAGATATGTGTTAAATCTCTGGTTGGGAAGATTTCCCTGGAGGAGGGCATGGCAACCCATGCCAGTATTCTTGCCTGGAGAATCCCATGAACAGAGGAGCCTGGTGGGCTACAGTCCATTGGCTCACAAAGACCAACGCAACTGAACCACGTGTATACATAAACAATATCCCTTGAGAATATAAATTCATGACACAAAGATCTAAATTAAAATCTCTGATGAGCACTGTCAAGTCTTTCCTGACAAATGGGAATACTTTTGTTGAGTGGATGCTCTTAGCCTACAAAGTGCCTAAACTAGTCCTTCACTTTTCTGTTAAAGAGGTAACATTTCCTGTACTTAATTGTGTTTCAGGTAGCATGGCTTAGGTAATTGCCATTCCAATAAACGCCTCTTAGAAAAGGTATGTTGATAACATGATACAGCATAGTTTGGATATCAATGCCAGAGAAAAAGGAACAGGTGGGAAGAGGATGTTAACATTAAGCAAGATATAAAAAAGTACATTTTTCCATGTACTTTATAGAAACATAACTTTTTGGCAACCAGATATAATTTAAGACCTTTTGATCCAAAGGCAATAATCCAAATATTTCTATGGGACTTCCCCAGTGGCTCAGTGTAAAGAATCTCCCTGCAATGAAGGAGACTCAGGAGATCCAGGTTTGATCCCTGGGTTGGGAAGATCCCTTGGAGGAGGACAGCAACTAAGGATAGATAAAAGAGTTGTTTTATTTTTTTATAAAAAATAATATTATGTGATTTTTAAATGAAGCAATGAGACAAAAATATTAAGACTAAAACTTTTCTAAATAAAGGTTTATGAGTTAAATCAGGGTATAACTTCCTTTTAGTTTGGAATAAAGGTGTGATTACTAAGGTATAAGATATTTAAATCTAGGCTTCATTTTACTTTTTATATTTTCCTATGTCAAATAAAGGTTTTTTATTCTCCTTCTCCTTTTCTGAGGGAGTGATCTTTATGAAATGAAATGGAAATGTGCTCTAAAGCTTATGTTCATTCTTTCTTGTCTTCTACCACCTGGAGTTTTACCAAATGGGATTCACTCAGTTATTTTCTTCTGCCCAATCCCCAATATCTTGATGTGTTTGCTTAGGTTTTAAACTACCATTAAGTTTTCAGATTTTTCTCAGTGCTCAGATCCAGCGGGAATAGAAGTTTTCTTAGCAGCAATAATATTAATGAAGTAAAATTTCATAACTATGTATATAATTTTCTACTCAAACACAAATTTCAAAGTTAAGTGTCTTCACTAAATAAACTGAGAAGCCCTAGACAGTTGAGAGACACAAGCACGCCTCATGTTGCCAACGAAAATAAGACCTGACAAACTGCAGGCTAAGCATTAGACAGACACACAGAACCAATGTGCTTTTTCTCATGCAAAGAAAAAAAATTAGATGCAAACTTTACATTTAAAACTGCATTGTTCCCCTTTAATCTGGCCACCATCCGAGTGGTGATCTGGATGTTAGAGAAGAGATGAATGGGAGACATTGGCAGGGATTGAAGCTTGGGGATGAATGTGGAAATGTAGAATGGATGTTTCTTTTTTCTGGCTTTGAGTTGACTGTTGTTTCTGTCTGTTTTTGAGAACTGATCCGAGAGGACAGGGAAGTCAGTGTGGGCGGCTCTAAGGAGCCTCCCTCTCTACAGCTGCGGCTCAGAGGATTACGGCGCTTCATCCACAAGGCAACATTGCACAAGTAGCCTTTGAACAAAAGTCATGGATACTATTAATGATATGGTAATCCTTAATCGAGCTACCTCCCAGTAGTGATTATACTGACATGGGAAGAATATCTAAGTCGTGGAGGCAGCCCACAACAACACTGTGTCATTGTTCCCCCCAGGCTTGACCAGGACTAACTTTTACCAGCATCTCTAACGTCACCTTTCCCTCCAGAGCCTCCCCGTCCCCTGGCCCCAGCTCCCACTCCCACCCCATCATGGTAAAAAAGTGGCAAAGAAAACCCCGATCCTAAATCTTTTTTTTTTTAGATTTGTTTTTGCAAGTTCCCACACACATTTAGTGTTCTCTCAAAATTCATGCTGTCAACTGTCTCTAGGAACCATTTCCATCTGAGAACAAGACCACACAAAGGTTAGTTCGGTAGGTCTCAGTGAAGATGTTTTAATTGTCTGACAATAGATTCTTCTATCATTTGACTTGCAAATACTGTCCTCTTGCTCTCAGATAACATGTTGAGAATTAGAGAATTTGTCAATAAATTTCCAAAATCTCCTTAATGATATTGAAATACCAGTGGCTTCCCCATTTGATGTGACTCAAATACTCTCCCAGCTCAAATACTTTCCATCAGAGAAAATGTTATGACTCGTTATATATACTGTGGGACTCCCCTAAGGGTCAAATGTATTTACCCACAGATAATTCCCCTTATACAAGGAAAATGACTCCTATGAAGAAATACATTTATGATTTTTACATAATTATATGTGTAGAATAAACATGTTTACATTAACATATCAAATGATTTGTGGTGAATAAACTAACGATGGTAAAGAAATTACACTCTAACCATCCTCCTGACCTAATTATTTCTTTTCCATGGATTATTAACACTTTAAAGCAATGCCATTTCTCTGCCATCTAAAACAAATCTCAACACTACCGATAACATCTATAATTTTATGGATCACATAATCTTTCTAAACTACATAATAAACTGCTCAGCACACAATGAAGTTGTGACATAAAAAATCTGATTTTTATAACAACTATCTCTAGAGAATATAATTGTTCTAAATCAGCCTATTTAACGTGTTGCTTTCTTTCATGTTAAAATTTATAACCAGCCTGTTATTTTTGAAGCTGGATTTGGGGAAAGATGGTGAGGGCATTTCCAAATCTTCTTTTGACTTTATATAATACACTTCTATAATATTTGGATATGTATAATAAGAATGTATTGCTTTTCTAACTTAAATAATAACAATAAGAGGCCAAAAACCATAGGTTACTTGGAATGTCTGAACTTATTCCCCTTAAGTGGTTACATTTTTTAACTTATTCATAGGAAGGTGCCATTGTGGCAAATTTAGTCACAGCAAACTTCAGAGTGAAAGTTCTGGGATTCTGATTTATGTCAAAATTGGTCACACTAATTAATATATCATGTCACATAAAAGCATAGAAGCTTTAACCTCAACTGATTTACCTATTTCCCTCTTCCATTTCTGAGAGGAATCCTAGCTGAACACTACCACCCCTAAAATTTAAGTATAATTTTTATTATCTGGAGAGAATAATGAGAATACTATTAGCCTTGTGACAGCCCTGCAGCTTAACCTCTCTGAATCTCTTATTAAATCTGTAAAATGGAAATAACAATACCTGCCCTTGCCACCTCATAGACCTATGTGTAAAGTAAATGATCATCATTAAAATAAAATTGTAAAACCAGAAATGACAGTGATGCTCCACCACAGAGATATTTTGTGTATCTGGAGTTAAAGCTGCGTATCAATTTGTTAAAAGAAAATAATAAATAAATACTTCAAATTCATATTTAACCAAGATTAGCTATTTATTCCGGAGACGGCAATGGCACCCCACTCCAGTACTCTTGCCTGGAAAATCCATGGACAGAGGAGCCTGGTAGGCTGCAGTCCATGGGGTCGCTAAGAGTCGGGAACGACTGAGCGACTTCACTTTCACTTTTCACTTTCATGCACTGGAGAAGGAAATGGCAACCCACTCCAGTGTTCTTGCCTGGAGAATCCCAGGGACGGGGAAGCCTGGTGGGCTGCCGTCTCTGGGGTCGCACAGAGTCGGACACGACTGAAGTGACTTAGCAGTAGCAGCAGCAGAAGCTATTTATTCAATGGCACCCCACTCCAGTACTCTTGCCTGGAAAATCCCATGGACAGAGGAGCCTGGAAGGCTGCAGTCCATGGGGTCGCTGAGCGTCGGACACGACTGAGCAACTTCCATTTTTCACTTTCCTGCATTGGAGAAGGAAATGGCAAGCCACTCCAGTGTTCTTGCCTGGAGAATCCCAGGGACGGGGGAGCCTGGTGGGCTGCCGTCTATGGGGTCACACAGAGTCGGACACGACTGAAGCGACTTAGCATCAGCAGCTATTTATTCACATCATTCCTGCCTTCCCAGATGTTTACTTTCTGTAAACGTCAACCAAAATGATTCATAATAACTTTTGCTCAATTTGTTAATTAAATTTGTGAGAAAAATTTAAGTTTCCTATCACATTTTACAGATGGAGAAACTAAGGCACAGAGATGTTAAGAACTGGTTTACTTGAAGACAACCAATGACCAAAAAAACTTCTTCTCATTATGCTCCCTACTCTAATGGGAAAGGTATGCTGTCTAATTCAGCACTGTCCAATAGGAATATATTGCAACCCACATAAGTAATTTAAACATTTCTCTCTTTTAGGGGAGGGAGTTGCCAAGTTATTTTATTTAGAGACTTAAATTTTACAAACAGCAACTTAAACATTTCTAACTGTACATTTTAAAGTTTTTTTTTAAAGTATAATTAATTTTAATAATTTATTTTACCTGGGCTTCCCAGGTAAAATTAGTTTATGTAACTCAATGTATCCAAATAATTATCATTTCAACATACAATTAATATAAAAGTCACTAATGAGATATTTTAACATTCTTTTTTAATGCTAAGTCTTAGAAATCTGATATTTTACAGTTAAAGAAAATTTCAGTTTGGATCTAAGAAGTCATGATAACGAGTGGCCAGAAAACATTATTTCTTTGCAATCTCAAATCTCTTATTTTATGTACTCGACAGCTACCTATAGCCTCACTGGTTAGTGCAAATATAATTACTCCTACTTACTGTCCACAGAGGCAGGGTAGTAGTAGAAATCAGTCAGGCTGGGTTTGTACATTGGCTCCACCACTGCCAACTGGCTAACAACGGGCAACGGGCTTCCTGTGCCCCAGGCTTCTTATATGTAAAATACTTAATACGGTTATTATAAGAATGAAATGAGTTAATTTTCTTTTTTTAGCCGCAAGGCATGTGGGATCTTAGTTCTCTGGTGAGGGATCGAACCAGTGCCCCCTGCACTGGACCACCAGGGAAGTCCAAAATGAATTAATATTTAGTGCCTGACAAGTAGTAGGCATTAAATGATAGCTATAGTTGTTGCCATCTAACAGAACACATGGGAATTGAGCCTTATTTGAGCCTTCCCCAGCAAAATCTGTAAGACACCAAGCATATTAGGTCTATAACAGGATTTGTCATGTGCTGAATCGTCACCAAAACGATATGCTGAAGTCCTTACCATTAGTACCTCAGAATGGAGCTTTATTTGGAAACAAAGTAGTTGGAGATATAATTAGTTACAGTGAGGTCATGCAGGAATAGGGCTGGCCCTTAATAGAATACGACTGGCTTATAAGAAGAAAAATTAAGAGACAGAGGAAAAGGCAGGGAAAGCATCACATGACAGAGGCAGAGACTAGAATAATGCAGTTGCAAGACGAGGAATGTCAAGGAGTGCCAGTCACCACCAGAAACTAGAAAGAGGCAAAGCTGGATTCTATCTAGAGTCTCAGAGAGAGCAGGGCCCTGCTGAAACCTTGATTTCAGAAATCTAGCCTTCAGAATGATGAGAGAATAAATTTCTATTATTTAAAGCCACCCAGTTTGTGGTACTTTGTTAGGGAAGCTCCAGAAAGCTAATACAGGGTTCTTCTTAATCCAAAAGGAAGCAATTTGTCTTACAAACAACCAAGGTTTGGATGACTGACAACATGGCAATTGCAAAGTCTCCCAGAATCAATGGAGGCTTTGGTAAAGTCTGAACAGCCCTATCTTCCACAGGGCTCTTAGGCTGGTCCCTAATTCCATATATCAGAGAAGGCAGTGGCACCCCACTCCAGTACTCTTGCCTGGAAAATCCCATGGATGGAGCGGCCTGATAGGCTGAAGTCCATGGGGTTGCTAAGAGTCGGACACAACTGAGCGACTTCACTTTCACTTTCATGCATTGGAGAAGGAAATGGCAACCCACTCCAGTGTTCTTGCCTGGAGAATCCCAGGGACGGGGGGAGCCTGGTGGGCTGCCATCTATGGGGTCACACAGAGTCGGACACGACTGAAGCGACTTAGCAGCAGTAGCAGCAGCAATTCCATATATATACATATATATATATACACACACACATACACACTTTGGAAGGAGAATCCTGCCCTTGCAGATGGTATCTTAGTGGGACAGCTGCCTGTAAAACAAATGAGTTAAGCACAAACCCAGAGAAACAACTCCATTGGTTCCTTGGACACTACACTGGTATGAGCACGTCATAAAGTCTACTGTTGGTTTTTAACAGACTTGGACATTTTTGGCCACATTTTTTTCCAGTCTATTTTGACTGAAACATATTAATTTTAATTGGGTTCTTTAAGAAGTTTGAGTATCTCTGTATGCCCTTAAAAACTGGGGCACTAAAGGTAGGGCATACAAAGAAGTTAAAAAGAATAATCTAAAGTGACATGGATTTTTATATTTCTAATACTCTTGGTTGTTCTATATACTGTTTTCTACAGTTCTTCATTCTCCTAAATTACTGACAGCTCTGTTCCTTTCCTCCACATATGAAAACATTAAGTTCTCAATTGCATGCCAACTTTATGACAAAATTAGTAAGGAAACAATTTTTTGAAAGAAATATTTGTTTTCCCATTCAGGAGTGCCTGACTGAGTGAAAACACAGAAAATATTCAACACATGTTTATGGTATTGATTTTATTTTGGTGATTTTAAAATATTTATATTTCAATGTTATGTTTTATTAGTTCTTTGTATTAGCCAGGAAAACACATTTCTACTAGAATGTCATTTCAGTATATTAAATAACCCCTTCAAATCTCCATTAATATTTATAAGAATATAAACTGCTTCATCCTTGTCTTCTTTCAAATTTAAATGCAGTTTTGGGGGTGTTTACATTAAGAGGAAAAAAATTTTAGAACAAGTACCCCAGACCACTACATGGGAACACATGAAGATTATCTATAAAGTCTTTTTTAAAAAATGAAATCTATGTTTGTATATTTTATATATAATATAAGGAATTTTTGAATAAATATGATTAAGAAGAAAAAAATAATTAAACTGCTTCAGGAGAAACTTTAGATCTAGAAAGGACTTTGGAGACCTTCTGACGTAAACTTTTCATTTTACAGATGAGAAAACCACAGCAAGGGGACATTAAAGACTTGACCAATGTCACAGAGTTATTAAATGAAGGTTCCTGTTACCCAAATCTCCTGAAAGCTAGTTCAGGGACCCTTATCCAACAACATTAAGAAATAAATATGATCATCCTGTCTGGCAGATGAGGGGGACATTTGGCAAGCAATCAGTGAATTTAAGCAGAATTTAGAAAAAGGTTTGTACCATTAAATGAAATAATGCATGCATAGCTCTTTGCATGATGTGGGGCATGTTATAAACACTAGTTAATAATCTGGGAAAATTACTTAATCTTTCTACACATCTGTTTTCTCACATGTGAGATGGGAATAATATTGAGATAAGGAATGCCAAATACCAGATTAGTAGAAACATTTGTTGCTATCAATAATGAAGCTACAGTCTGCTACTTGGTATATGTAAGAACATAAAGAACTGGGGTGGGGGAGAGGCTCAAGAGAGAGGATATATATATATATATAGTTATAGTTATGACAAATTTGCAATGTTGTATAGTTGGAACCAACACACAACACTGAAAAGCAATTATCCTCCAATAAAAAAAAGAATATAAAGAGTTAAGATGGCTGTCTCCTGTCATTAACACTTACATATCCACTCTGTTCATTTCCAAGGCAAACCATTCAATATCACAGTAATCCAAGTCTAAGCCCCAACTAGTCGTGCTGAAGAAACTGAAGTTGAATGGTTCTATGAAGACCTACAAGAACTTCTAGAACTAATACCCAAAAAAGATGTCCTTTTCATCATAGGGGACTGGAATGCAAAAGTAGGAAGTCAAGAGATACCTAGAGTAATGGGCAAATTTGGCCTTGGAGTACAAAATGAAGCAAAGCAAAGGCTAACAGAGTTTTGCCAAGAGAACGCACTGGTCATAGCAAACACTGTCTTCCAACAACACAGGAGATGACTCTACACATGGACATCACCAGATGGTCAACACCGAAATCAGATTGATTATATTCTTCACAGCCGAAGATGGAGAAGCTCTATACAGTCAGCAAAAACAAGACTGGGAGCTGACTGTGGCTCAGATCATGAACTCCTTATTGTAAAATTCAGACTTAAATTGAAGAGGTAGGAAAAAACACTAGGCCATTCAGGTGTGACCTATATCAAACCCCTTTATGATTATACAGTGGAAGTGACAAATAGATTCAAGGGATTAGATCTGATAGTGCCTGAAGAACTATGGACAGAGGTTCATGACATTGTACAGGAGGCAGTGATCAAGACAATCCCCAAGAAAAAGAAATGCAAAAAGGCAAAATGGTTGTCTGAGGAGGACTTACAAATAGCTGAAAAAAGAAGAGAAGGCAAAGGAGAAAAGGAAAGATACACCCATTTGAATGCAGAGTTCCCAAGAACAGCAAGGAGAAATAAGAAGCCTTCCTCAGTGATTAATGCAAAGAAACAGAGGAAAACAACAGAATGGGAAAGACTAGAGATCTCTTCAAGAAAATTAGAGATACCAAGGGAACTTTTCATGCAAAGATGGGCACAATAAAGGACAGAAATGGCATGGACCTAACAGAAGTAGAATATTAAGAAGAGGTGGCAAGAATACACAGAAGAACTGTACAAAAAAGATCTTCATGTCCCAGATCATCATGATGGTGTGATCACTCACCTAGAGCCAGACATCCTGGAATTTGAAGTCAAGAAGGCCTTAGGAAGCATCACTACAAACAAAGCTAGTGGAGGTAATGGAAATCCAATTACAGTTGGAATTCCAGTGGAGCTATTTCAAATCCTAAAACATGATGCTGTGAAAGTGCTGCACTCAATATGCCAGCAAATTCGGAAAACTCAGCAGTGGCCAAAGGACTGGAAAAGGTCAGTTTTCATCCCAATCTCAAAGAAAGGCAATGCCAAAGAATGTTCAAACTACCACACAATTGCACTCATCTCACACGCTAACAAAGTAATGCTCAAAATTCTCCAAGCCAGTGCTTCAACAGTACATGAACTATGAACTTCCAGATGTACAAGCTGGATTTAGAAAAGGCAGAGGAACCAGAGATCAAATTGCCAACATCCACTGGATCATAGAAAAAGCAATAGAATTTCAGAAAAACATATACTTCTGCTTTGTTGATTACGCCAAAGCCTTTGACTGTGTAGATCACAACAAACTGTGGAAAATTCTTCAAGAGATGGGAATACCAGACCACCTGACCTGCCTCCTGAGAAATCTGTACACAGGTCAAGAAGCAACAGTTAGAACCAGACATGGAACAATGAACTGGTTCAAAACTGGGAAAAGAGTCTATCAAGGCTGTATATTGTCATCCTGCTTATTTAACTTACATGCAGAGTACATCATGTGAAATGCCAGGCTGGATAAAGCATAAGCTGGAATCAAGACTGTTGGGAGAAATATCAATAACCTCAGATATGCAGATGATACCACACTTATGGCAGAAAGTGAAGAGGAACTAAAGAGCCTCTTGGTGAAAGTGAAAGAGAGTGAAAAAGCTGGCTTCAAATTCAACATTCAAAAAACAAAGATCATGGCATCCGATCCCATCACTTCATGGCAAATAGATTGGGAAACAATGGAAAGAGTGAGAGACTTTATTTTCCTGGGCTCCAAAATCACTGCAGATGGTGACTGCTGCCATGAAATTAAAAGACACTTACTCCTTGGAAGAAAAGCTATAACCAACCTAGATAGCATATTAAAAAGTAGAGACATTACTTTGCCAACAAAGGCTCATCTAGTCAAAGCTATGGTTTTTCCAGTAGTCATATATGGATGTGAGAGCTGGACTACTATAAAAGAAAGCTGAGTGCTGAAGCATTAATGCTTCTTAACTGTGGTGTTGGAGAAGACTCTTAAGAGTCCCATGGACAGCAAGAAGATCCAACCAGTCCATCCTAAAGGAGATAAATCCTGAGTACTCATTTGAAGGACTGATGCTGAAGCTGAAATTCCAATACTTTGGCCACCCAATGCAAAGAACTGACTCATTTGAAAAGACCCTGATGGTGGGAAGGATTGGTGGGAAGACCCTGATGGTGGGAAAGGAGGAGAAGCAGACGACAGAGAATGAGATGGTTGGATGGCATCACCAATTTGACAGACATGAGTTTGAGCAAGCTCCAGGAGTTGGTGATGGACAGGGAAGCCTGGTGTGCTGCAGTTCATGGGGTTGCAAAGAGTCAGACACAACTGAGTGATGGAACTGACTGATCCACTTAAAAGTGAAGGGAATAGGTCAGGTTGGCATCAGCTATATCTTTATTACCCTTCTACTTCACTCCTTCGCCACCTCCCACCATTCCTTTCACCTCTGCATGTTCAGGAACCCCATCCCCCATCCCCCGGCCCGGAGCACCCTGCTTGAGTCTTTCTCTATAGGCTCCGAACTTTTTAAAATGCTCTGCCTTCTTCACTTCATTTTCTCAGGCACCTGATCTTAACTTTCTAAGGTAAAGACTACTTAGCAGATTAACTTATCTAACTAAGGTAGCTCTCCCAAATCATGTTATGTGAAAAACTAGCCTCTAAGATGCTCCATGAAAGAAAGTCAAGTTTGTTTGGGAAATGCTGTATACTAAAATCACATTGTAGCAGATGCTGCCTTTAGATAAGGCCAACCCATATCTCCTCCCAGCCCTGTGCCCTTTGACACTGAGGGCTTTTTACTAAAAAGCACCTAGGACTCAGCCTAGGATATTCTCTGACAGGCAACAAGGTCTGCCAGAATCTGGGGGGAGCCAGGGTATTTATGCTGCCAAAAGTATTTATTTGCCAGGGTATTTATGTGCCTCAAGCAATGGCACATGGTAGCTGATGGAGATCTACTCCAGTTTGCTAGTCCTAAGCTGGCACAGCTCTGAGGCAGTTCTGTATAGTGTCCCAGAGGTCCTTGGCAGGACAAAGCCCCAGACACCCACACCAATAACTTGCTCATTAATGAATCCTATATGGGCTTCCTTCCCTTCCCTGTCTCACTTCCCTGATACCTTACTAGTATTTCCGGGGCTCATCACTGACATAAACGACTTGTCTTAGGATCTGTTTTTTCCTCTCTTGGAGATTCATGACACTCACTAGCAATATTACGGAGAAGGCAATGGCACCCCACTCCAGTACTCTTGCCTGGAAAATCCCATGGACAGAGGAGCCTGGTGGGCTGCAGTCCATGGGGTCGAGAACAGTCAGACATGACTGAGCACTTTTCACTTTCATGCATTGGAGAACGAAATGGCAACCCACTCCAGTGTTCTTGCCTGGAGAATCCCAGGGACGGGGGAGCCTGGTGGGCTGCCGTCTATGGGGTCGCACAGAGTCGGATACGACTGAAGCAACTTAGCAGCAGTAGCAGCAGCAATATTAAGAGTTATATGAAACCTTCATTTTATTTCAGAAAACGAATTCATTTAACTTTAATTAGAAACTTCATTTAATAAGTTTCTCAAGCTTATTTGGCCATGAGAACCTTTCTAAGGGTGAGAGCTTTGACCATCCTATGAAACTAGTCTTCCCCTGATACGCTTTGGGAAATGCTAAACTTTAAAAACTGACAAAGTGTCACCTATCTCAGAGATATTAGTATGTTAACAGCTTCTTCTGCAGATCAGTACCTTCTGACTCTATCCCTTAAAGGTGAAAATTTAAGGCCCTATGATAGGTATGATGGAAAATAATTTTGGAGGGATGTGTCTCGTTATGCCCTTCAAGTCAAATCAAATCTACTCTGCTATCAAGAGCTAACAGGAAATGATGAATGAATTTCATGGTTAAAGAGTACGGTTTTGTGATTTTGGAGGACCGTGTAGGAGATGTATGGGGTGAAGATAGTTATTTCCTGAAAATGCCTTAGAGAAAAGAATTATCTTTAGGAAGAAGGAGACCACCTTTCAATGACCTCAGCCAAAAATGGCAGATGCCCAGGACTGCAATATCCCTTTGAGAAATAATGGTCAATACTAATCAGGACTTTTAATACTTCAGCCTTCAACTACTCTGTGAAATAAAAGATTTTAGAAAACAGTAAAACCTTGGGTTCCAAGATTGGGAATTTAGACTGGGCATATTTTATTTTATTTTTCTAAAGAATTTTTTTTTTTTTGATGTGGGCCATTTAAAAAGTCTTCATTGAATTTGTTACAATAGTTCTTCTGTTTTATGTTTCGATTTTTGGGCTATAAGGTGTCTGGGATCTTAGCTCCCTGGCCAGGGATTAAACCCCATCCCCTGCATTGGAAGATGAAGTCTTAACCACTGGACCACCAGGGAAGTTTAAAGACTGGGAATATTTTAGAAAGCATCCTTGTTCTGCTTTTAACATAATCACTGATAATAGCCGTGTACTTTACTGTCCAAGCTGGACCCCACTGGAAGGAAGTGGTAAGAAGTCTTGTAAATGGACAATATTTGGGAGTCAAGAGAGGGGGCAAAAGGTCAGTCAGTGCAGGAGGTGGGAGGCTTTTTAGTGCAATTTGAGAAAGTGCCTCTCCAGGACTTGACTTTTGCACTTACAAGTCTCTTCCCAACTCCACAGTTTACATTCCTCTTTCTTAGTCATCTGAGTCACACTATCCCATCTCAGTGTCCATTTTTCAGATGTTGAGGCATTAAATATTTTTAAAGGAATTGCCATGAACTGTTAAAAGATTCTTTTTTTGTTAACATCACTATTTTGAAAAACTTTTTCACTTGTAAAATATTAATAAATGAGATACAAATCCATCAAGAGAATTTTTAAATAATCTTAATCTTTTTGGGGGTCCATTCTCTGAGTTAAATATGTCAAGAATAGAAAACTACTAAGGAATTATAAAATGTGAAAGAGGAGTATCACAAATCAAACATGGCCATGAATTGGAGGTATCTGACATTTCCATCTTCATCAAGGGGGATTCTGTCAAGTAGCAACTCAAACTCTTCATCAGTAATCTCCACACCAAACCTGAAACAAATAGCTGCTAGCATCAGTCACCCCCAAGTTCACATCTGGGTCACCCATCCCCACAATACCCTAAGCATATGGCTGCCATTAACGCTTTGTTACTGCGGCAGTCCTCAAGATCAAGAGCACCACGTGAATATCAGAGGTTAATCAGGGTTTTGATCGCTTCAGCTTTCTCAAAGAAAGAGAGTCCACCACTGAATCCCTGCATTGGTGGTGCACAGAAATAGAAATACCGGCATGTTGAATTGTGTGTGATTGTCTTCTATAAGAAGTTATTCATTACGCTAAAACACTGGTATTGCTTAAACAAGTTAACTCTGAAAGGCCTTTCAACTGGACTGTTTAGCATGAAAGAGAAGGTAGAGGAAAAAAAGTGCCTTTCGAAAAACAGCTTCCTAATGCTTTTGCAAAACATTTCATAATGGCTTTAAAGACATTTTGCATACACATATTTTAAAAGTGGCAGTGTTTATTCATCAGCAAGAAAGTGTTTTCATCTCTCAAGAACAATCAAAACATAATCCTTGAATTACTGGCATAAATAAGAATGACTTAAGCAATAATAATGAACAAGGCGTTCATTCATCATTTTGCAAAGCTGATAAGGCCCAGCTGACTTTTGGAAAAGAGGGGAATATAGTCTCTTCTGGCAAAAACATAAGAAGTTTTTCCCCATTTTTATTATTAATCCCTTGATAATTATAAAACAAAACATATATGTCATCAAGAATAATGCCACAAGCAAAAGTGACTTTCTCACAGGCTGCAGATAATAAGTTATCACATACTTGTATTTCAGAAGGACTTGAATTTGAATAGCATCTCAGAGACTTTGCAGTTGGGTGTCCTTTTTTCACTTGTAAAAAATTAGGGGAAAAAAGGACAGACTCAAGTATTTAATGAGATACATAACATTTTTTATCTTATTCCCTGTTATTCTCTTTTCTGTTTCTTAACAGTGAAGCTGCCAGTACTAATGAACAAACCTTTGGCACTTTGCCTGAGAAATTAAAGTTAATTCTCACGTTTGATTTGGACTTAAATTCAATACTTGACCTCTTAAATTCAGTACTTAAAAAGAAAACAAGTTTTTCATAAACATACTGGAAAAAAAATACCAGACAATACCAGACTAAAAATCAAGAGAACTGAATCTAGTCTATATCCACCATTAAAGAGCTGTGTAATCATGGCAAAATCACTTGAATTTCATACTTTAGTTTTCTCAACTCTCAAATGATCTACATGGACTCTTTATCTTAATTAGTAGTGGTCACAGGATAATAATGAAAACAAAAGAGCCCTGAAAAACAGAAAGCATCATATATAATGTATTGTATTATATTATGTATCATGTATTTTTATTATTGATATAGTATACAGGTTTAAAAATCCTCAAAAACATCAGACTAGATTACTTGAACCTGACAGTGACACACGCAGCCCCTTTCCTCATGAGGCCTTCCTTCTGGGTGGTGGTATGACACAGTGGGGACAGCATGGGTTTCAGATTAACTGGGCCAACAGCTGAATTCCAGCTCTGCCCTTAGTAGCTGTATGTGACCTCAGCTGATTAACTTAATTCCCTGAGCCTCAGTTTCTGTATCCATAGAAAGAAAGATTACTTTTAAAACTGAACAAGTGAATATACATATATATAATATGCACATACTCACTTTAATGGGAAATGTATTTTCTTACCAGTTATACTACCTTCATTTTATTGATGGATAAAATGAGGCTATCCCTAACATTCAACTTCAATCCCACCTCTGTGTCCTGCTGCTGCTGCTGCTAAGTCACTTCAGTCGTGTCCGACTCTGTGTGACCCCATAGACGGCAGCCCACCAGGCTCTGCCGTCCCTGGGATTCTCCAGGCAAGAACACTGATTTGAAAAGTACTATATCTGAATGTAGAGGGATTTGAAAGGGAGTAATACTTAAGCCAAATAGAAGCTTCAGAAGGAGGCTTTTGAAACTGTCCAGGTTAAAGAAAATGGTGCCTCGATCAAGATAATAGAAGTACAGATGAGCAAAGCAACAGATTTAGGATATTTTGCCATTACCTTCTCCAATGTATGAAAGTGAAAAGTGAAAGGGAAGTCGCTCAGTTGTGTCTGGCTCTTAGCAACCCCGTGGACTGCAGCCTACCATGCTCCTCCATCCATGGGATTTTCCAGGCAAGAGTACTGGAGTGGGGTGCCACTGCCTTCTCCGTGTCCTAGTCACTGCCATATTACACTGTTTATACTACTTTCTTTATCATTGCCTAAAATTAGCTTATTGGTTACTTGGTTTACTACTTGTCTCCACTTCTTATGTGAGCTACATATTTGTCTTGCTCACCATGGTATCCTTAGAACCTGTAACAATGACTGGAAAGTACTCAATAAATATTGAATAAATGAACAAATGACTAGCTCATGCCTCTTATAAGGATATAAGTACTTATAAAAAGAGGAATTTTAGAAACTACCCTTCTTTTACCCAGTCTAACAGAAGGTATCTGGATGACTGAAAATAGTGAAAAATTAAATTCAGATACATTTTATTAAAGAATACATTTTACACTCCTAATTAATGTATGGATATCTTATATTCATAAATTTAACCAGACTTCTAATAAAGTACTAAAGCCATATTTATTCATTCTTCTAGTTATTCAATAAATATTTGGGAACCACCTATTATATGTTAGGCACTTCTGTTAAATGCTTGGAATACAGAGATGAGATATTTTACTCTGTAGCAAAGCAGACAGACAATAAACAAGAAACTGCAATAAAATGTGATAAATGTTATGATAAAAGAAATACAGGATATTAAGGGAGCTTTGAACAACATGTCCTAATTCAGACTAAAGGTGAGGAGAGGTTCCTAAAGAATGGATGGGCTGAGAGTTAGCTAGATAAAGTAGAGAACCAGAGAGAAGGAGCATTTTAGGTAGAGAATAGGCACATTCTGGAAATGAAAGGATCTCAACTTTACTAAACCCTGGAGTTCCAGTGAGGGAAGGCAGC
Source organism: Bos indicus (assembly GCF_029378745.1). Taxonomy (NCBI): domain Eukaryota; kingdom Metazoa; phylum Chordata; class Mammalia; order Artiodactyla; family Bovidae; genus Bos; species Bos indicus. The sequence continues at coordinate 15,496,890 of NC_091786.1, forward strand.
AAGACCAGACTTGGACAGAAAGATGAATGCCAGGATGGACAGGTATTACGAACAGGTATTTTAAAGAAATATGGGGTTTATCTGAACAGCACAGGAAGTCTTTTGTGATGGTCTTTTTGATGTGTCAACTTGGCAAGGCTAATAGTCCCCAGTTATTCACTCAAACATAGCCTAGGTGTTGCTAGATTAGATTGTGAAGGTATTTTGTACATGAGATTAAAGTTCATAATCAGTTGATTTAAGTAAGGGAGATTACCCTAGACAATCTGAGTGGGCTTGGTTCAGTTGAAGGCCACAGAAGCAGAACCAAGTCTCTGAAGAAGAAATTCTGCTTATAGACAGTAAGTAGCTTCAGGCAATACCTGAGAATTCCACCCTGCACTTTATAACAGCCTGCCCTATGGAGTTTGGACTTGTCCAGCTGGTCTCAACCCATGTAAACCAATTCCTTACAATAACTCTTAATATTATCTCCTACTGGTTCTGTTGCTCTGGGTGAACCCTAATATATCATTAAAGGATTAAAACATGTAGTGACCATCAAACTTGTGATTTGAAAAGTACTGTATCTGAATGTAGAGGGATTTGAAAGGGAGTAATACTTAAGCCAAATAGAAGCTTCAGAAGGAGGCTTTTGAAACAGTCCAGGTTAAAGAAAACGGTGCCTCGACCAAGATAATAGAAGTACAGATGAGCAAAGCAACAGATTTAGGACATTTTGGAAGTAAAATACACAAGACTCAGTTTTTTTGGTTTGATGTAGAAAGTGAGGGAGAAGTCGTCAAGGATAATTCCTAGGTTTCTGGCTAGGGTGACTAGGTAGCTGGGGGTGTCATTAACTGAGATAAAGGAGCACTGGAAGAGGAACAGGTTGTGATGATACAAGTGAGGATTACAAGTTGAGTTTTAGACATTGATACATCCAAGAGGTGGTGTCCAAGAAGCACTTAGAGATATAAGTCCGAAGCTCAAGAGAGCCTTTGGCTGCAGTTATAAATTTGGGGGTCACCTTTACATAAAGGTGATCTGAGGCTACAGGATTAGATGAGATTGTAAAGGAGAACGGGTGGAGTTGAGGACTTGGCACAGAGACCTTATTTAAGGGACAGAGAAAGGGAATCTAAGAAGTAGTGCAGCAAATGACAGAAAGGCAGCTGAGAGAAATGGTAATGGAAGCCAAGAACACAGAAGCTTCCAGAAGGAGGCAGTGGTCAGTCATTTCAAAACCAGTCAAAGGTTATGCAAACTACAAACTTTTATTGCATTTGGACATAAGGAGCCTATGACTGGTGAAAGCAGTTCTACTAGAGTGATGGAGTCCAAAACCAAACTGCAGTGGGATAAGGGGTGAGTGGAACTTGAGGGATAGAGACAGACGGACGGCAGAACTTTTTCAAGAAGTTTAGATATGAAGGGGAAAAGAGAAGACAGGCAGGAAAAAGAGGTGGAGTCAAGGGAGTCTTTTTTTAAAGATGAGTAGTAGGAGCAACATTACACTGTTGACAGAGGCAGTACCAACGCAGAGGTTAAAAACAGAGACAGAGAATTACTGATAGATCAGTGAAAGAAAGATCAACAATACAGGTAGACAGAGGAGATAAGGAAATACTGGGTTTACAAGCTTTTAAATATCAGCTTACCTTTTTCTTCCCTTTTTACTGTGAAGTAAGGTACAAGATTATTTACTAAAAATGAGGCAGGGAAAGAAAGTGAGAGGGTATATTTCAAAGAAAATTTGAAAAGGTCTGAAATAAGCACAGTGGAGAATGGGATACAGAGTTGAGCAAGACAGCACAGTAGGGAGTGACAAAATGCTGCCAGTGCGGGTGAGGTTGGTGATGCTGAATTTACAGTGACATAAATCTACTCAGTAGTGTGATTTTCCCCAGCAATCTTGATACACCTGAAGACAAGATGGACAGGTAAAATCACCTGGGCCTGGGAATCTGCCAGATAGATGTGAATGAAAGGCAGCAAAGCAAGAGAGTTTGTAATATTGACAAGAAAATGAATTTCACGTGAAAGAATAAAATCTAAGTGGTGTTCCATCTTAGAGATGGAAATGGGAACCAGTGGATAGCTATAGGCTTGGGGAAACACAGAAGGGTCAAAGGACTAGAACAAATAGAAGGTATTAGCCAGGAATAAGCTAATAACCATACGATTTCATATAGTTGTAGTTATTGTGGATGATGACACACAGTGAGGAAAGGCAAACAGACACAAGGATAAAAACAAATATTTACTTAGAATTTCATACATTCTTAGCACTGTGCTAAGCATTTGGCTTTATTGACTATGCCAAAGCCTTTGACTGTGTGGATCACAGTAAACTGTGGAAAATTTTTCAAGAGATGGGCATACCAGACCACCTGACCTGCCTCCTGAGAAATCTGTATGCAGGTCAGGAAGCAACAGTTCGAACTGGACATGGAACAACAGACTGGTTCCAAATAGGAAAAGGAGTACATCAAGGCTGTATGTTATCACCCTGCTTATTTAACTTATATGCAGAGAACATCATGAGAAATGCTGGACTGGAAGAAACACAAGCTGGAATCAAGATTGCCGGGAGAAATATCAATAATCTCAGATATGCAGATGACACCACCCTTATGGCAGAAAGTGAAGAGGAACTAAAAAGCCTCTTGAGGAAAGCGAAAGTGGAGAGTGAAAAAATTGGCTTAAAGCTCAACATTCAGAAAACGAAGATCATGGCATCCGGTCCCATCACTTCAAGGGAAATAGATGGGGAAACAGTGGAAACAGTGTTAGACTTTATTTTTCTGCGCTCCAAAATCACTGCAGATGGTGACTGCAGCCATGAAATTAAAAGACGCTTACTCCTTGGAAGGAATGTTGTGACCAACCTAGATAGCATATTTGAAAAGCAGAGACATTACTTTGCCAACAAAGGTCCATCTAGTCAAGGCTATGGTTTTTCCTGTGGTCATGTATGGATGTGAGAGTTGGACTGTGAAGAAGGCTGAGCACTGAAGAACTGATGCTTTTGAACTGTGGTGTTGGAGAAGACTCTTGAGAGTCCCTTGGACTGCAAGGAGATACAACCAGTCCATTCTGAAGGAGATCAGCCCTGGGATTTCTTTGGAAGGAATGATGCTAAAGCTGAAACTCCAGTACTTTGGCCACCTCATGTGAAGAGTTGACTCACTGGAAAAGACTCTGATGCTGGGAGGGATTGGGGGCAGGAGGAGAAGGGGACGACAGAGGATGAGATGGCTGGATGGCATCACTGACTCGATGGACGTGAGTCTGAGTGAACTCTGGGAGTTGGTGATGGACAGGGAGGCCTGGCGTGCTGTGATTCATGGGGTCGCAAAGAGTCAGACACGACTGAGCAACTGAACTGAACTGAACTGAAGCATTTGGCATGCATTGTCCCCAGACAGTTCCTACAACTATCAATTAAGAATTATTCTTGTCCCCAGCATTGTCCTGGTAGAGTCAGTGAGATGTCTAGAGAGGACAGAAGAGCAGTGAGGAAGCAGTCTCCTTGGTGGGGGAACAGATTTTGGTAAACTAGACTGTAACATTTTTAAGAGGTTGAGGAGATAGTTTATTCCTTGTGGACTGGTTGTTCTGACAGGCACAGTGGGAGGATTTTAGAAGAAAGGGAGGAATGAGAGTTTGGAATGAGAAGGGAATGAGAAGCCCAGAGGAACATTAGGATACGAGAACACTGCAAGGGCATACAGGTTAGACAAGTGAGGGAGTTACATCGTGGGTAGTGTGACAAGGAAAATGGACACGAGGCCACGTGGATTTAGAATTTAGAAGAAACCTTCAAACAAAACCATCCAGCCCCTGTTTTTAGCTCCTCTCTCATTCTTTCTCTACAGACAACAATTCTAGTAACTTAAATTCTCAGACTATAATAAGTCAAGATTGATTGACTGTTTACTACATGTTAGACACATTACATGTATTAATTCTGAAAGAGATGGGAATACCAGACCACCTGACCTGCCTCCTGAGAAATCTGTATGCAGGTCAGGAAGCAACAGTTAGAACTGGACATGGAACAACAGGCTGGTTCCAAACAGGAAAAGGAGTACGTCAAGGCTGTATATTGTCACCCTGCTTATTTAACTTATATGCAGAGTACATCATGAGAAACACTGGGCTGGATGAAGCACAAGCTGGAATCAAGATTGCCAGGAGAAATATCAATAACCTCAGATATGCAGATGACACCACCCTTATGGCAGAAAGTGAAGAAGAGCTAAAGAGCCTCTTGATGAAAGTGAAGGAGGAGAGTGAAAAAGTTGGCTTAGAGCTCAACATTCAGGAAACGAAGATCATGGCATCCGGCCCCATCACTTCATGGCAAATAGATGGTGAAAAAGTGGAAACAATGACTTTATTTTCTTGGGCTCCAAAATCACTGTAGATGGTGACTGCAGCCATGAAATTAAAAGACGCTTACTCCTTGGAAGGAAAGTTATGACCAACCTAGACAGCATATTAAAAAGCAGAGACACTGCTTTGCCAACAAAGGTTCGTCTAGTCAAGGCTATGGTTTTTCCTGTGGTCATGTATGGATGTGAGAGTTAGACTGTAAAGAAAGCTGAGTGTGGAAGAATTGATGCTTTTGAACTGTGGCGTTGAAGAAGACTCTTGAGAGTCCCCTGGACAGCAAGGAGATCCAACCAGTCCATCCTAAAGGAAATCAGTCCTGAATGTTCATTTGAAGGACTGATGTTGAAGCTGAAACTCCAATCCTTTGGCCACCTGATGTGAAGACCTGGCTCATTGGAAAAGACCCTGATGCTGGGAAAGATTGAGGGCAGGAGGAGAAGGGGACAAGAGAGGATGAGATGGTTGGATGGCATCACCAACTCAATGGACATGAGTTTGAGTAAACTCCGGGAGTTGGTAACACCAGGGAGGCCTGGCGTGCTGCAGTCCATGGGGTTGCAAAGAATTAGACACGACTGAGTGACTGAACTGAACTGATGTAGTAATTTATTTAATCCTTACAACAACACTATGAGGTATGGATGATCTCCATCATACAGAGAAACTTTAAATTGCTAGTATCTGGTAGAGCTTTTTTTTTTTTAAATCATGTTTTCCCCTTAGCTGACACCATTTCCTCTCTCGGCTCCTACTCTGGTAATGATTAGGTTCCCACCTCTTGGGAGAATTGCATCTGTACAGGCTGAGACAGAGCCAGTGTGAACGTGGACCCAGCCAGAGCTTTTGGAATAATGAGCACAGCAAAAACCAGCCTTTCTTTTCATTTACAAAGGGATTCACTCAGAGGGTCCAAAGCTCTGTTTTGCAACCGCAGAAAACCTGGGGCTCAACACAAAACTGGGAACCAGAAGGAACTAGCGATGAAACACAGTCCTTCCTCAAATACTCAGGGTCTGATCAGCCCGCCTCTGCTACAAGGAATGGCCTCACTCCAGCATTTTTAATAGAAAACATTTTGCTTCCATTTCACTTTCCAAGCGGGTATAAAATCTACTAAAAGGAATACGAAGAATCAAAATAAGTAAGCTCACTCACAAGAGACATGCCCCGATAATTATTTCTGGTTGCTAAGATTATTCAGCCCGTTATTTCAAAGTGGCGAAATTCAGAACATTCTGAGAAGAGAATTCAAAAGCAGCAGCTACATTCACTGATAGGTTCATGTGAGACACACACACCTACAACCCCCCCCCCCCACCACTTCCCGTTTTTCAGTGTATACGGGAAGGGGCCAAGACCCCGATCAGCACAATAACTAATTTTGTACATTACAGTGCATAGAAAGACGGAGGGAAAGACACTTTCTTTGAAAGGTTTGTCTGGGCTCTGAAGGAGGCTGGAGCCCAGTGCTCCAGGGCCATCATGAGCTCCACCTGCTCCTTTTTGGCTGCACTGGCCTCAGAGGCAGCTGCTTCCTGTAAGTGATCTGCTGGCTTCTCCTCTTCCTCTGCCTCCTACTGGGGAGAGAGGGCTGGATACCTCTGCACGCACTCCTGCATGGCCCAGAACTGGTCTGCACAGTCGACCCCCTGACATCCTCCTTGCGGTAGTGGAAGCAGGAAAAGGCTGCCTTCAACAGCTCCCTACACCGGCCTCTGGCCGTCTTCTCAGGCAGTTCCAGTTGATGTCTCCATTCAGCAGAATCAGTCCATGCTCCTCCTGTGGATGTTTGGGGTCGTCAGCCACCAGCTGCACATTGCTTTGAGTTTCATGGTCTTCTTTGGTCACAAATATGATTCCATCCTTCGCTTCCTGCCGACAGTAGGCCGTGATGCAGTGGTGGAGGCCTCACGTGTCCCTGGTAGAGCTTTAACTTGAGCCCTGCTCACTGACTCTGGAGCCCCAAAGCTTACCAAGTCGTTATTCTTTCTGCTTGAGCATGGCTGTCATTTCTCTCTCTACAATTCTTTCCTAAATTGTACACTTTCTCTAGCAGAAGCAGGTCTCTCCATACTTTTAACATATAAGTTTCTCTTAAAGGTTACTGTATGACAGATTATGACAATATCAATACATTCAAACCTAAACTTCTAACAATATACTACACAAGTAGATTTTGAAATAAAGACAGTTCGTCTTGGACTTTATTCAAGAGAGCTTACAAAGATACCCTTACTCAGGAAAGTATGAAAGTGAAAGTCGCTCAGTCATGTCTGACTCTTTGTGACCCCATGGACTGTATAGTTCTCCAGGCCAGAATACTGGAGTAGGTAGCCATTCCCTTCTCCAGGGGATAGCCCAAAGATCACATTTTAGCACAGATTTGGTGTGTTTAAAAAAATTATCTGTCACCCAATAACTTTATTCTGTCCTCAGGGTATAAACTAGACTCTGATATTTTTTCCTGAGGACAAAAAAATAAGTTACAGTCAATCTTGACATTTTAAATTCTGTAACAGACAATGTCTTGGGTTTTGTTTTGGCTCCATACATTTTAATGTATATAACAACAAGTAGCTTTTCTTTTAATAGTTATTTATGTTTATTTATTGTGCTGTACCAGGTCTCAGTTGCAGCACACAGGATCTTCAGTCTTCATTATGGCATGCGGGATTTTGTTCTGTTTTTTTTTAGTTGCGGTATGCAGGATCTTCAGTTGCAGCATGTAAACTCTTAGTCGAGGCATGTAGGATCCAGTTTCCTGACCAGGAATTGAACCTGGGCCTGCATTGAGAGTGTGGAGTCTTAGTCACTGATCCACCAGGGAAGTTCCCCAAAGTAGCTTTCATACTTATAAGGGCTTCCCTGGTGGCTCAGCTGATAGATCTCGGGGTCAGGAAGATCTCCTGGAAAAGGAAATGGCAACCCAGTTCAGTATTCTTGCCTGGAGAATTCCATGGACAGAGGAGCCTGGTGGGCTACAGTCCATGGGATCGCAGGGTCAGACATGATTGAGTGTGCATGCATACATACTTGTAAAATAAGCAGAAATCCCATTATCAAAATCCTCCTTTTCTGTTATTTAGCAGTTTTAAAATATCAAAGCACAGTATAGTGTTTTCCTTTCTCCAAGGGGGATATGTTCCAAGAACCCCCGTGGATGCCTGAAACCACAGAACCCTATATATGCTATATTTTTTCCCTATCATACTTACCCACCTTAAAGTATAATTTATAAATTAAGCACAGTAAGATATTAACAATAACTAATAACATAGATCAATTACAACAATATTCTGTAATAAAACTTATGTGAATGTGATCTCTCTCTGAAAATACCTTATTGTTCAAATTTAATGCCTTTTCTATCTTAACTAAGCATTTATCGTGCACTGATTACTGGCCATAATTTTAGCAACCTGAGGTGTGACTGCAAAACTAGCACAAATTTATTCTTCCTTCTTCACAATTTCACGGATATAAGATACACTCTTACCACAGATCTTAGAAACCTCAGCATACATCTTTTCTTTCCTTATTATGTCAGGAATTTTCATCTTTCATTTAAAGGAAGCACTTTATGACATCTCTTAGGCATGTCAGAATTGCCAGCATCACTACTCTTTGTGTTTGGGGCCATTATCACGTAAGGAAGGGTTACTTGAATACAAGCACCGTGATGCTTTGACAGTCAATCTGATAACCAAGACAGCTACTAAGGGACTAAGAAATGGATTACACTGGACAAAGCGATGATTCTCGTCCGGGAAGGGCAGAAAGGGATGGCGAGTGATGTCATCACACCCTCAGAGCAACGAGCAACTTAAAATTATTAGTTTACTTCTGAAATGTTCCATTTAATATTTTCAGACTGGGGTTGACTTTTGGTAACTGAAACCATGGAAAGTGAAACTGTGGATAAAGGGGGACTACTGTTATCTGTGTATAGAATGCAAGAAGTAATAAAAAGTAAAGATTCAGCAAAAAATAAACCACATTTGGATTCTAACTATCTTAATGGTGATTTAGCAATCAGACTTTAAGTGGGTGGCATTTTCAAGGAAACTAAAGGACTTAAATAAAAGTGTGGTGTGAGGCCTCACACTTCATGAAGGTAACTACAATAGGAAAACTTAAAATTGAAGTGTTTATATACCAATTATTTTTGAGCTCTTCAGTAAGGACTCTGTAATATTCACTAAAAGACATTCTTCAGAAACTAAAAATAATAAAAATAGATTCCATATTAGCTAAATATATTTGGAATAGAGATAATATTATGTCTGCTATTATTCTGGAATAGTTACCTACTCTAGTATTCTTGCCTGGCGAATTCCCATGGACAGAATAGCCTGGCCGGCTACAGTCCATGGGGACGCAGAGAGTCAGACCTGACTGAGAAACTAACACTTTCATCATAAATTTAGGTTTGTTTCATTGAATTCTAGCATTTATTTTTCAACCAAATACCTGGGGATGTGACCATATATTTTCCTAATTAAGCTATGTTTAACTGGATACTTAAATTATTTCAGTTGATTAAATCACACTTAATATTCAAAAAGTACCTAAGAACAATACTCTTTTCTTTGAAGAAGTATCTGGTGATATGATAGTTTTTATGACTTTAATTTCTTACATCAAGCTTTTTTTCAAACTAGAACATTTTATCTTTAAAACACAGGCAAGGATATACAGTGCAGGAAAAAAGTGTTCATCATCCCTGTTCCCCTCATTACTGTCAAAATCTTTAATACCATGTTCTCTAGGAAAACATCTGTGTACTATTATAAAGTAAGTTCTTGGGCTCCGGAAAAACTATCTCCAGCCTTTATCTCAAAATGGAGAAACAGTAAAAGCTAATGTTCCAGGAATATACTTTTCTAACATTATTAGATGCTAAAACAAAAGCATTAATTTTTTTTCTTTAAAAAGTGTTTTTTTAAACACTGGAAAATCTACTAACCCAGATCTCCTGGAACATGACATATCTGCTACCTGTCCTGAATAATATATATTGTCTTTTCTCCATCTTGTGCTCAAAGTCAAGCTGAACTACCCTAGGAGATCCATGAGATTGAGCTTGAAGGGTTCTTGGGACCTGGCAGAACTAAGCCTAAAATATGAGACTTTGTAATTCTCGTATTGTCAGCCACAAGTGGTCAGGGTCACTCCAAGTCTTCAGAGGACCTCCCAGATGCTTTTTGTGCCATATCACCTAGATAGATAGATAGATAAAGAGATCTATATGTATCTGATGGGATTGTTGTTTTTGTTTTTTAAATCAAGCTACCCTCAAAGGACTGACGATGAAGCTTCAATACTTTGGCCACCTGACACGAAGAGCTGACTCATTCAAAAAGACCCTGATGCTGGGAAAGACTGAGGGCAGGAGGAGAAGTGGGGAGGCGACAGAGGATGAGATGGCTGGATGATGAGATGGTTGGATGGCATCACCAACTCAATGGACATGAATGTGAGCAAACTCCAGGAGACAGTGAAGCACAGAGACACCTGGTGTGCCAGAGCCCATGAAGTCACAAAGAGTCGGACAGGACTTAGCAACTGAACAACAACAACCCTCAAAAAGAAAGATATTTGATATTGTAAGGCAGTTCTTTACTTTTACTAACCAAAAGGAACACCAGTGAAACACTCTGAATAATGGTTTTTTTCCAAAAAGGAATCTCTGCATGGGTAATAAACTGGAAAGTCCTGGGTTTCAGTTACCAGTTCTGACACTCACTAGATGTGAGATTTTAGCAAGTCTCCGTCTCTGACAGATTGCTTTTTCATTTGTGAAATAAGCAAGATAATCACACTTAACCTACCAACCTACAGGATTTTTGTAGGGCCAAACTAGTTAATAAATATATAATAAAATTACTCTATAAATTCTAAAGCAGTTTCTTGATGTCAGGCATTTATAATATTAACAATACCATTGGGTGAAGTCTGCATTCACTTCAACAAAATGAGTGACAGTGGGTGGCTAGTTTCCTCACACTCCCTTTGCATTCCCCATTCCTCCAGACATAGTAAAACCTGGTTTCTGCAGAATATGACTTAATTTGAGTTACTGGGAAACAAAGCAATTAGCCCAGACAGGATACAGCTGAAGATTTGTGCGAACGAATGATGAGATGCTTGATCGTGAGCAGGTGTTCTCCCTAGATTATCTAACCTGCAGTTGATTAAATTTGGAAAATACGGCTTGTTCCCAAGTGAGTAAACCTTGGGGTCTTAGCTTTTCGAGATTGGGAAGGCCTCAGGAAGGCCCTGTGGGACGTGGTAGGGGAGATTTTCAAAGTATTAAGGGCCTGGGTGGAAATCTTACCTTGAGGAAGTCTTGTTACCACACACAAACCCTTTGCCTGAAGTAACAACAGGACAACTCCAGTCAGTGCCTGACTTGTCGGAGGAATATAAACATGTGCAGAGATGCCCTTAGGGCTCTGGAAGAGCCCCTGCCGCAGGGCATGCTGGGAAAATAGGAATGCTGAGAAGGTGCGAGGCATGCCGGGAAGGGAAGGTGCAGTGCATTCTGGGAAAGGTGTGGGGGGACGTGTTGGGAAGTTGCCATGTTGACCTTGAGAGGAAGGACAGAATGGAGGGCCATGGGACCATTCTGGAATAGAGATAGCCAAGGAGCAGCAATGTTCATTTATCTCAGAAGTGAAGTTACCCTAGTAGTGTCCATTTTAGAGCTGCTTTAGTCAGACAAGACAGCTTGGATCGTTTCCAACTAGCCTCTCTTCTCCAAAGATGTGTTTCTTCCTTTGGGTTTCCCTACCCTAGTACCTCAGCTTGGTCGAGATGGGCGACAAGGGACTTTGCCATGGCCTCTTCCCGTTGTTCCAAGTGTTAATGATCCCCACCTGTACTGACATCCTCATTCTGGCTGTTTAAAGCCTTCTCTGCCTTGGACTCTAATTTTTTTTCAATACTGCGGGGAGAAATGTCTCAAGTTTTACTTTTCCACCTGAAATGGATAGTACGGGCCCTCAAAAGTTTCCGAAATCATACTTTAAGTCCCAGTGAAAGTTTTTTCATTTTAGACAAATTCATTTTATGCTTGCATTAATTTGAGACAGAGCCCCGACCCTATTTGAGTGGATTATAGATGAAATCCTATTAAATAGAACTCTGTTGGACCTGACTGCAATATGCAAACAAATTGGAATACAACTTCCTGGTCATTTTGAACATGACAAAAGCTAAAGGATTTAACTTTTTCTGTCTAGTACTTGTTCCCTCCTAACTCTCAGGTGAGATTATCATTACTCTCTTTTTCATATGTAACCCAATCTAGTTAGTTCAAAATTTAGGACAATTAGATCCATCTGAGCAGGGTGACCATTGCAATCCGCTTAGCGTTTTCTTTCTCTTCTAATGTTTTCTTAAAATCTGATTTAAAATATTCTGTTAAGTGTAGTTTGTTATAAAATATTTCTTGCTTTCCCTTTCCTCTTTGTGATTTGTGGGAAGGATTCTCTTTAAGTTAAAAGCAATTAGAGTTGCTTTTTGAAAATTACAAAATATAGCAGAAGAGTTGAAGGGAATAATTCAAGTTAATGAAAATGGATCATTGAAAAAGTATTAAGTACATCAATAGGTAAATCATATTATGGATTATGTCTGTAAATATAGTATAATAAAGAACATCTTTATAATCATAACTATCATCTATTAAAAGTCTATCACTTGTCATTTTAAACCTACAAACATTTTTAAATGGAATTAAAACCTTTACTTTGGAATCACCACTTCATGGATAAAAACATAGATATAAATATAGAGTATAAATTAATTCAGTGTTAAGTTTTAATGTAATATATCTCTTCAACTTTATATATCTTATTCTTTGTGATGCAACTTATTTCTATATTATTGATTTTTTTCTTAATGTACAATGAAAATTGTATGAATTTTATAAAAAAATTTTTTGAAAAGGCCCAAAATATATAATATAAAACATAACACTCTTCCACAGTAAAGGTTCCCTCCCTCACTCAGAAATAACTACCCTTGACTGCTTGATGCTTCATCCTCCAGATTTTTTATCGTATGTATACTAACATATGTTATTATTTTAAAATAAAATTATACTTCAAAAATTATTCTGTCATTTTATTTTTATAAATTTATTTTATAAATTTTATAAATTTATTTTATTTTATCTGAGACTAAATCAGTCTCAGATAGCTGTGTTAACATTTGTATACTTGATTCTTTTTGAAAGCCTATATAGTATTCCTTGTGTAGATGTACCATAATTTATAAAGCCAACCCCTTGGTCTTGGATATATTGGCTGTGTCTGATTTCTCATTACAATTCAATCTCTTGAACTGTGTTCTTTTTCCTTTCCATTGCGAATCACCACTACCCCGAATCGTGTTTTCTAGTGACCCAGGACTACTTTATTCCTTTTTCACTTAGCCTATTTTCCAAAATGTTTTTCTGACTTTAGGTCTTGTCCTTTCCTTTTGAATTTTGTCTTTTTATTCTTTTTTTCCATTAGGAACAAAGATCTTCTTTTACAAAAAAATCTCTCCTCTCTGGTACCAGCATGCTCTCCTCACACACTTTTCCAACCCCAGCGGTGAAGAGAAAAAAGCGCTGAATATCGGGTTTCTGATAAGAAACCAGGGGCTGTTACCCGCAGGGAGCCTTGTCAAGATTTCCCTCATTCTGAGCACTCCATTCCCACGTGAACGACAATGAATGGAGGTTTCACCCGCCCACCCCACATTGTTCAAGTTGTCCTTTGCCCTTTCTGTCAAATCTTGGCACCCAGGAGACAGCAGAACATGTACTGAATTCAACCCTGGCGAGCCACGGATCAATATCACTTGACTCTTCTTACCCATTAGTTGTTCCCTTTCTATGCCTGACGTGGAGTGAGGCCTATGCTATTCTTTGTCATGGCCCCTGCTCAGTTGGTCCAGCTAACCCCTGTAGGGTCTCCATCCCCTAGGCAGACTGCCACAGGCAGAGTAGAACAAGGACAAAGTACAAGGTTCAGTCTTAGGACATAGGTCCTCTTGCTGCTTCAGCTGCAGGCTCGGAGACTGTGCAGAAAGTTAGTATATTTTATCTTTTTGTGATCTTGGTTATCAAATACCAGTTAAGAATATTAACTCTCCACTCAACTCACAGAATACTATAAAAATGGAAATCTGTAAAGCACTTTGAAAATAAGATTCCAAAGAAATAGTTTATTATTTTAAGTCTCTTCTTTTTTTGTACCTATATTTTAATTGACTTCCTTTGTTTATATCTGCAACTCATTTTTGGTTTTCCTATAATTCATACCTATTCCTCCCCATGAATTAGTTCTTATTTATGAAACACAAACAGTGTATTTATATTTCCAGTGTGATCTTCTTTCAGCAGAGGTTTTTGTGTTTTTTGTTTTTGAGGGAGTATGGGGTGGGTTCAGAAAGGGAGAAAGTCATGGCTGTTGTAATTTTTTTAAGCTAAAATTTTTTTGTTCCTCCTATTACTTTTATATTTGAAACATTCTCTGGAATTTTTATATGATTATTAAGGCCTTAATTTTAAGTGACAACATTCAAACAAGCATAAAAACTTTATAAGAAGACTAAACTCCTGTCTGATGGTAAGTTAAGTGCTTAGAAAATTAGACTAATTCTTCTAAGCCGTAGATAAGTTGGTCAGAAAAAAACAAAACCCTAAACCAACTCGGTGTTTGAGAGACTCTGGGCCAACGTCTTAATCTCTCTGTATCTGAACCTTCCAACTGTAACATCGGTGGAACTTTGATGCCAAAGCCAACTGCCTTCTAATTATCAGACGACGGATTGTGGGATGGTCTAAATCTAAATGACACTGAAGACACCCTAGGAGAAATTTGTCTTAATGCTTTCCAGATTTAAAATAAACATTTTAGGAGTTTAAATGGGACAAAATTTCAGAAAATTGCAGCTCTCATCTCCTGTCATAGTTTATGGTAAAAGACAAGGATAAGAAATTCTGTTTTAACTGTCATGAAAAAAAAATTTTTTTCAACTGTAGAAAAACAGCCTTAGCTATCTATGTATGTGTTCTTGTTTCCCCTTCGTTAAAAATAGCCCATTTCTAAGCGTATATTACTATCACTTCCTCTCTAATTTAGTTCTTCCTTCCCGAATACATTTTAATACCATGTCAACATATTCCAACAATAAATTATTATTTTGGCCTTTGATTCTTAAGGAAGGGGGAAAAGGCAAATTTGTCCATAATTTATAAGCATATAACTTCTAATAAATTATACACAATCTCATAATTCATCTCAGTCTGAATAATCAAGATCATCTGAGTTTTCAAACGTAACACTTCACTGTAATAAAAGAGAGCTCCGTGACTCAACATGCAAAACTATACAGCAGTGAATATTGTATTGCTGATTAAAGTGATTATAATTTAACATTCCCACTGAGCATTTCATGTTTGCTGTACAAACTACAGAGACTCAGACCACCAAGAGGAAGAAAGGACCTTAGGATCTGTGACCAGTATCAGGAGCCTGCCAGTGTCCCAAGCTTACAGCTCCAGTAAAGTATGGAAACCTCCCATCTATTGAACTGGAAGAGAACAGAGTATTAAAGATTCCAGAAGGAAGTTGAGTGTAAACAGTGTATGGATGGAGGAGCCTGGTGGGCTGCAGTCCATGGGGTCGCTTAGAGTCAGACACGACTGAGTGACTGACTTCACTTTCACTTTTCACTTTCATGCATTGGAGAAGGAAATGGCAACCCACTCCAGTGTTCTTGCCTTGAGAATCCCAGGGACGGCGGAGCCTGGTGGGCTGCCGTCTATGGGCTTGCACAGAGTCCGACGCGATTTAGCAGCAGCAGCAGCAGCAGCGCTAATCACTACGGTAAGGTTCCAAATAACTACATGGCTTTAAGGAGGAGATCTGAAATGAGTGGTACCAACAAAACAATTGATTACACATGTACATCAAGTCTTCACATAGTGAAGGGTTCAGAAAGTCACCCTCTAATATTCTTTAATGAAAGGAGGATCTTATGAAATGTTGGCAGAGTCACGGGCTAAGCTGAATGGCCTGCTACCTGGTTAGGTCATCTGAGGCTGTGATGCTTCTGCCTTTGTTGGCCAATTTACATTGGTCTAATTTGGCTTAGTTAGCCTGGACCCTCCACAACATTACCCAGTGTGTCTAGGAATTAGAAACCGAAGGCATGGACAGGACCTGCCAAAATGATCTCTCCCCTCTCCCATTCCCCCAGCCCCTGCTTTCTCCACGACCTGCCAAAATCTATATTAAGCGTATCTAAAAATCAAAAGACTCCAGAACATGGACAGAGCCTTCATGAAGAGCGTGAGATTGGGGGTTAGACAAACCTCGCTTAGAATCCCAGCTCAGCTACTTACCAGTTGTGTGATCTCAGTCAAGACATTTAATTTTTCTGAGCATCATTTTCCTTATCTGAGTATCTGAATAAGGAGGACAAAAATATCTACTTCACAGAGTCACCACAAAGAGTATTTATTTTAGCTCAGTGCCTGGAATATAGCCTGCAGAAGAATGTACCAGTATTGTTACTGTTAAGTTTCCTGATCGGCCTTTATATGTCTACTATCCCACACATACACACACAGTTGCCACACAGGCAACCAGTCATGCCTGTGAAATGGAACTTCAGCAAGCACTCTGAACCGATGAGGCTTGGGTGGGCTTCCCTGGCGACAATATTTCATGTGTTACACGCAGGCACCAGGGAAATAGAGAGAGGACCTTGAGAGCTCCATATTTAGTGATTTCCTGGATTCTGCCCTATGCTCTTCTTTCCTTGGCTTATTTTAACCTGTATATTTTCCCCCAAATGAGCTATAACCATGAGGATAACCACTTTTCAGTTTGTTTTTTGAGTCCTGCTAGCAAATTATGGAACCTGAGGATAATTTGTTCCTGCTAACTCTGCAGTTCCCAAACTCCCAAGGAGGTAGCTCTAAACTTCAGCAATATCATAAATGTGACTTTTTTTTCAAAGTGGCACTTTTTCCTCATTTACTATGTATGCATGTGTGTGTATACATTTGCGTGTCTGTGTATGTAATCCAGTTAACACACATATACCCCCTCCTCAATGGAACACAGTGCTTTCAATGCTGGGAAAGAGAGAATCTCTTAAAAAAGGAAATTTTGGAAGCATCTTAATATTTTGTACTCCAAATTTTGAAAGTAGATCTTTATAAACGGGAAAATATGGGGAAATTAGCATCAACTGCTTAACAGAAGTAATCTAGGTGAAGTGGGGAGAGAGAAGATGACAACATTGCCATTTATTCTCTATAAATATCTGTTAAGTTGTACGATTAAGAGTCATTTTTATGTTTTTCTGAATTTTTCAAATTAATGAAAAATAAGCATATTCTGGGCAAATTTAGAAATATATATATGTATGAAAAATGTATGTATATTAGGAATTCAGAAATATAAGAATTTCACACTTACTATTTTATGGTCACAGGAAACATAAAACTATTTATTTCGTTTATACACATAGTCTTGTTACAGAGAAGAAAAAGATAGTGATCAAACCTTTTAAGCGTAAAACCTTTTCTATCAGTATAAAATTCTGTGAAGAAAATATAATGAAAAATAAGATGCCAAAGAGGAAAAGGAGTGATATTAAGTATCCCACTATAAAAGACAAGCTCATTTTGGAATTTTTAAATGATGATGGCTACCAAACCCTATGATATTTTGTATTCAATTATATTTATTTAAAAGGATGATATAAATTTTATTTTAAAATTTCAGTATTTACAGTACGGCAGAAGTACATCTCTTTAGTTATTTAAACTTTTGTTGAATAACTTTATACATAAACTTAAAAGTTTGTGGAGGGTGTATATGATTTAAAAAATATTTTAGGCGTACACTAGTGAGAGCTTCGAAGGCCATTCACATTCGGGGATCAGTGGGAAAATGCAATACTATTTAATCTAAGCCAAGGATACTCTGCCACCTAGTGGCTTAGAAATTTTATGTTCAGTCGAGTCCTATTCTTTGCCACTCCATGGACTGTAGCCAGCGAGGCTCCTCCTTCCATGGGATTCTCCAGGCAAGAATACTGGAGTAGTCTGCCATGTCCTCCTCCAGGGAATCTTCCAGACCCAGGGATCGAACCCGCGTCTCCCCCGAGTCTCCGGCATCTTCTGCATTGCCGGCGGATTCTTTACTCGTTGAGCCCCCTGGGCTTTGAAATTTTACTAGACAGGAATAAAAACCTCTCCTCAGATCAGAAAAGACGAAGAGCTGATTCATAATACACAGAATCAGGGAGATGAATTACTTGATGGCAAAATATGATACAGAGAAGAAAGCCAGAAAATTATCATTGGTAGTTTTTTATGAGGTAGGAAAATTTGTAAAATCTCTCAAAGATCAACTAATATCAGAAATACTTAAAATGATAGTTCATATAGTTTTCTTTTGTGAACTTGATTAAAGCAACTTTTCTCTGTTGTTTTATTGTGGAGAAACAAAAAAAATTGATCCATTTCTGTGCACTGTGGAAAATTAAAATTACCAAAGATTCTCTACTTTATTGAAAAAGTATATATGTAATTCTTATCACTTGCTTTCAATGCCTGTTGACTAATGCTGTTTTAATTTGTAAATATTTCTGTAAAAAATAAGTGAAAACAAAGAAATATGGACTTTGTCACAGTAAATCAAGTAACTATATTTCTTCTGGAAAATCATTCTCAAAATTATAACATAATAGAACTTTAAATTTATAGGATATGTCATTTGAATTTTTATGTTTTCTCCTACCATAGTCTCTAGATAACTTGGAATAAGCAGAAAGAAAATTGTATGTCTTCAAGAAGTAACTTTACAATCTTCAATATTCAGACCGAACTGCAGATGACTTTAGAACTCACCATCACATTAACGAAAGTGCCTGTTGACATGTATTTCTATGATGTCTCTGTCCAAAAATATTTCTACTTTAATTCTGTAAATAATGACTGCTGCTGCTACTGCTAAGTCGCTTCAGTCGTGTCCGACTCTGTGCGACCCCATAGACGGCAGCCCACCAGGCTCCCCCGTCCCTGGGATTCTCCAGGCAAGAACACTGGAGTGGGTTGCTATTTCCTTCTCCAATGCCTGAAAGTGAAAAGTGAAAGGGAAGTTGCTCAGCCGTGTCCGACTCTTACTGACCCCATGGACCACAGCCTACCAGGCTCCTCCGTCCCTGGGATTTTCCAGGCAAGAATACTGGATTGGGGTGCCATTGTCTTCTCTGAAATAATGACTAGTTTTTGTAATCCCCTTAGAGGAGAAAGGAACTGTAAAAACAAGTAGGATATCCACCTTCATTAAATACTTGCAAGTGGTCAAGAGTGAGAGAATATCAGATTGAAACACATTTGCCAACCTGATTTCTATTCCAGCTAAAGTGGAAGTGGGGCTTATCTTCTCTTGTTACAAAATCTAAAATGATCACTTCATGTCTCAGGATGAAAGGAGGATATGAAATAAGAAAGTCAGAAATCCAGCATAAGCTTTTTTCTCTGTTTCACTAATTTTAAATGATTTTTTTCTTTCAGTTCCTTGCTTTACCTTGGTTAATTTTTCCATTGTTTGGATTTCTTAATGAAAACAAGAACTCTCTTCTAGAAGTTAGTGGTAGTTTTTTGGTTTATTTGCTTTGTGTTTGGGGCTTGCATTATGGATGATTCTTAAAACAAAAAGCCCAATTTATTTAGACATATTATGTTAATAAAATGGTATCTTAGTATATGTGTATATATACAGCGACACATAGAGTATGTGAATGTATACAGGTTTTGAAGGTATAGCTCAGCACTAAATGGAGCTAACATTACAAAAATACACCTGCAAAAGGAACTGAGAAAATTCTGAGGAAGAGTAATGAAGATGACCAGTCCTACCAGATACTAAAACATAAAGGTACTATAAGTAAAAGTCATGCTACACATGACTAGACGCCTTAGCAGCTGTAGCAAAGTACATGTGCAGTACATGTGGAAATTAGTGCATGATAGCATTAGCATTGTTGAGTGAAAAAAGCAAAGCATAAAAAATATATTGGCACACATCCACTTGTGTATGTGTTGCTATATAAAGGGAATGATATTTTTAAAATTTTAGTAGATTCTTCTCTTTTGTCTTTCTGAGTACGGGCCTGGGACATCTAAGGTATCTACTTGCCCAAGATCTCCTTTCAGGGGTAGTTGCTTTTGTGACTTAACCGATTACACTTTATCTTCCTCTTCTTCCAAAGGAGCAGATATTCCCAATATAGTTGCTGTGGAAATGTCTGACACTTTCTTTCCTAGTCTTCCTTTCAGTTGTGGGTATCCATGTGACATGGTAATAGATAATAGGGAATACAGAGAAATCTATTGAAACTGTTTCTGGAAAGATTTTTTTTTTACATGACAAAAAAGAGACAGACATGGAGAGATGTTTCTCCACTGTGAAAGCCCTCCCTTCTCTTGCCTTTCAACAGGGCTATCTGAAGTGATGTCCAGAGCAGCTGCAGCTACCCTGTGACCTTGAGGTGAGAAATCTAAGGATGAGACATCAGTATGCTGAGAATGGCAGAGTACAAGGTCTGGGCCCTGAATGACATTATAGACTTGCCAAACCAGCTCTGGACCCCTTAACCCTCAAAGGTTTTGTCTTGTAAGTTTATTAAATGCCTTCATTGTTTAAGCCGAATTTAGTTGGATATTATCACTTGTGGCCAAAATCATTCTAACGTCTATGTTATGGAGGAGAATGTCTACAAAAATGACTGAGGTAATGTGCCATGACTGATAATAAAAAACAGAATTGTGTTGAGAAAAGGGTGATTCAAACTCCCTCACCTGATCCTCGAATGTATCAGCACCCAAGACGCCAGAGGACCCACGTGTATTGGGTCCCCACAGAGTGAAGAAGTTAGCATGTCTGTCAGGGGCAGTCAGACCATGTGTCTGTCTTTTAATAAATGGCCTCTGTGCGGTGGGGGGAGGAGGTTAGACAAGCTCTGGTGACAGTGAGGGAGGAGGAGAAGCTGCAGCCCTTCCGCAATTCTCTGCCTGGGACGTGCCACCTCACCGGGTGCCCCATTCCAGCCTGGCACAGCCACACCAGGACAAACGTCACCGTGCTTGTGGTCAGGTGGAAGGTCTGACGCCAGGTTCAGCTTTGCCAACCCATTCTTGGGTCTCACGTGCTGACAGGCTCCAGAGGTAACTGAGAACCTGGCTGGCCAGCCATGCTGAAGCAGCTGCCAGGCAAGGGCGGCCTGCTGCGGGGCAGGCTGCAGAAAGAAGGCTGAGCAGGGTCCACGGGCCTGTCAGCCAAACCCAGAGGGGCCACACGGCCATCAGAAGCTGGACGGCGCTCATCTCGGCCCAGGGGAGCCACCAGGAGCCATGTCCCAACGGCAGACCCCTGACCCTCCACTGAGGTCTGAAGGTTAGCCCTAACCAGAGGAGTGAAGCGCGTGGCCCAGAGGCAGGGACCCAGAGGCCAGTAGATGTGCACAAAGTGGACACGGGCATATCGGCTGAAGGTCTCATAAGCCGCTTGACCCTCATCCTGAAAGGGGCAGGGCAAAGGACAGGCTCTAGGGAGACTGATCCTTCTCATCCAAGCCAGCCTGAAACCTCTTCTAAACGAGCAGCTTAAATTACCAGGTAGCTGCTGCTGCTGCTGCTAAGTTGCTTCAGTCATAAACCAGGGCTTAAATGAAATTGGATCCTGGACTTTTTTTTTTTTTGCCGTTATCCCACAGGTAGAGGTGGTGGAAAGGTGGGGCCAGGGCGGGTACAGAGGAAGGCATGATTCATTACAGGCAAAAACAAAAAGCGTACGTTTCATTAACGTGAGTTAAGTGTATGAGCTTGCTTCATACAGCATTTCATTAAAAGACCTAGAAGAGTGGCCCTGGGGGAAAGGAGCTGGGAGTCTGGGAGTGTAAAGGAGGAGGCTTACTTTCCTCTGAATACTTTTTGCAGTCTGAATATCTTTCTGTGCCTATGTTATTTTTTCAATTAAAAAATAAAAGAGTCCTCAGTAAAAAACCAGTGAAAGTAAATGGTATGGGACTTCCCTGGTGGTCCAGGGGTCCATGTTCCCATTGCAGGGGGCATGGGTTTGATCCCTGATTGAGGAACTAAGATCCCACGTGCTGTGCAGCGTGGCCCCCACCAAAAAAGTAAATGGCATGAAAACTGTAAATAGATAGTAGATAACGCATCGTTCTTTCTTATAGAAATATTTTTTAAAAGCCACAGTGGACCTGCCAAGAGATTATATAACATGAAAATCACACCTAGCAGGTAAAACTAAACTAGAGGTGAAGAAGGGCACCATAAATCCTCATCGAGTCACCGGGGCACAGGGAGGGACTCCTGTTTGCCACGCACCAGCTAAGCTGGACAGTCATCAGCAGGAGTGGGTACCTCTAACCTCACAGGCTAGGGTGGAGGAGGCGTAGCGGGGTCAGCAGCATCAGTGAACTTGGACACCCTCTCTTTTGGCTTAATCAGGGCAACCACTTACTAGCTGGTTGTGGTCAGGTGGAAGGTCTGACGCCAGGTTCAGCTTACTTAACGTTAAGTAAGTTACTTAACGTTTCATTGCCTCAATATCCTCATATGTCAATTGAGAATAATAAGAATAATATAGTCACCATAGGGTTGCTGAAGGATTCAGTGTAAAGCACTCAAAATTTTTCTTGGCATGAAATTAGCATCTGCTGTCACGGCTACGTTTGGAACTGATTGGGGGTTGGGGTGGAAGGTGCTCAGTCTTCCACTTTCTAAGCTCGCAGAAGTACCAGACCTCGGGGTCTGCCATCACCCCAAGCAGTAGCCTCCTAGCTGGCCTTCCTGCCTCCATTCTGCCCAGCTCCACCCTGGATGCCTGCATGGCACTGGGTGTATGATGCTTCTAAACAGCAAATGTGATCGTCCCACTTCCCTGTTCAAAATCCGTCACTTCCCACTGATTTATTTATTTATTTATGGCTCCTCTGGGTTCTTCACTGCTGTGAGCAGGCTTTCTCTAGTTGCAGCAAGTGGGGGCTCGTCTCTAATTGCAGTACACGAGCTTGGTTGCCCCGAGGCAGGTAGAATCTTCCTGGACCAGGGATCAAACCTGGGTGCCCTGCACTGGCAGGTGGTTTCTTAATCGCCGGACCACCAGGGAAGTCCAGTCCCCACTGATTTCAGAGGAAATTTAAAACCTTTCGGTTTAGCACGCTGGGTCTTGCGTTATCTGGGTGTGGGTTCCTCTCTAGGCTCCTCTATCCCTCCTACCTTCACCCTCTCTCTCAGCCACTCGAAGCCAGATGTCAGTTCTAAAATGCAGCATATGTTGTCTTTCCTCCACGTCTCTTCACGTGCTGTTGCTGAAATACTCTCCCTAGCCCCTTCTTTTTCTAGTTAGTGCATTCTCATCCTGTAAATTCAGTTTGTGTCACCTCATCCAGGAAGTTCTCTTGGATCGTCCCATCTGATTTAGATGCCCTCCTCTGTGTTCCCATAACTCTTTCATAAAGCCCATTACATGCTCTATTATAATTGTGTCTAAATTGTAAATTGCGTAAACACTGAATGCGTTTTTGACTTGGTCTATTTACATTGGATTCTCAAACTTTATTTTATTTTTCCAATTAATTGAGCATATTCATCTAGAGCTCAGGGTGATCGTGCCCCCAGCTGCACCTGCCTTCTATTGCTTCAGGTAAGGGGCCTGGAGGCAGGAGCAGGATCCCATCCCCACTTCTCAGAGCCAGGAGCTGCCTGGCTTCGCTGTCCCCTCTCTGTCACACCAGGCCATCTCCTCCCTTCTCTTGGCCAAGCTACTTCCTCCCCAGGAAATGAAATATTGGGGTCCCCCTGCTCCTGGACCCCCAAAGCTCTACATGTTATTTCCTTGGCCATTCATGGACACAACAGGTGAGATGGGGTGATGGGACGACCCTCATCATGGACACTGCACTTATTCCTTAACCCAAGTCCTTTGCTATATTGACTGGGGCTGGATTGAGGGGTGGGGGAGGGTGCTGATCCCAGTGGAAAGAACCTTCTGGGTGATTCTCGTGACAGGGAAGGGGACCTTCTTGTCAAAGGTGACAGGGACTCAGCAGTGCTAAGCCCTCTCAATGGCTTGTATTACTTTGCTGAGCATCGAAATCTACAGTACTAGTTACAGAACAATATTTTACAAATGTTACCATGCATGATTCCTTAAATTAACTTACATAAATGTATACATAGTCCTCCTTAGTACAGATATTCTGCAGTCCAGTTTGGGATACTTTTTTGTCCAAAGAATGTTATTTGGTCTTTTGGAACCTCACAGAACAAGGTATTATAAAGATATAATATTTTCCTACATTTTAGACAACTGTGATCATTTATTTGTACATATAGGAACCAAGTTCCATATCAGTAATGCAAACTGACAAGGTCATAAAGTAGTATTAAGTGTGAACCAGTCTCCCATCTAACAAGAATTTCTGAAGTCATTTTCACTGTGCCTTAGAGGCCTCTGTGAGGAAATCACAGTAAAACATTGGGGATAATGTTTTATCCTCAAATCCTAACATGCGAAACTCTGTGTTTATGTTAGAAAGAAAATGCCAGAAGGTACTGTAACTTCACACTTAGAGAACTCCTACCTTCCAGTCATAAACAAAACCGAAAGCATCAAGCCAGAGGTCCCTCCCAGAGCAGGTTTCAGTCATCTTTTCACATCAACCAAGGGACATGCATGATCTATCACAGGGCCCAGTCTCAAGCAAGGTTTGGGATTTCCTTTCCTGGTTCTAGCTCTTGGAGACCAAAAAAATAATCCCTCAGGGTCAAACACACTGTCAAGCTTGACAACTTTGGGCTGGAAATCTCTGGACTTTTCTCCCCTTGATTCAAAACCAGGGCAGGTATGAAGACTGAAAATCATGCTGACAAGTAAATTAGGGAAAATGAAACATGAATAAAAAGCAAGTTGAGGGGGATTCTTTGTGTCCCTCTTCAAACGAAACCCACATATAATCCGAGACTGTGTGGTACACTCCCTGACAAACGTTCTGTTGTTTGGACTACTGCCCCAGCACCCTGGGTCAGGAGGTCAGAAGCTGGCATCTCAATTCTATATATATGTTTCTTTTTTTGTTGTTGGCTGTGTCTTGTGGCATGCAGGATCTCTGTTCCCTGCCCAGGGGTCAAACCTATGTCCCCTGCATTGAAAGTGCAGAGTCTTAACCACTGGACCACCAGGGAGTTCCAGGAATATCAGTTCTAGCGATTACTAACTAGCTGTTTGACTCTGAGTCCCCTTCTGGGCTTCAGTTTCTCATAAATAAGAAGTAAAAAAAACCAAACCAAAACCAAAACACTACATGATTGCTCAGGGCCATTACCCTTAGCTCTAAAAATCACTGATTCTTTTTTTTTTTCCCACCAGTTCAGGAGCTATGTGTATTAAAAGTGTCTCTAAGTGACAATAGGGCACATGGTAGACTCATAATACACGTTCCTTGAACTAATTAATTAATTTGGGCACTAAGATCAAGAGGTTCTTCATTAGTGGTTATTCGATGAATTATAAACTGATGACATCCTCTTTCAAACTAGGAGATGAGAATGCTACATAACAGCCAGGAGCTGAACTAAAATCTCGTCGGTGCTTTGCTGGTAACTCCACCTTATTGGATCTGTGTGGCCCAGGAATCAAATTCCCCCATTAACCTAAAGAATCCTTTCATCCCGCCAATAGAAGCCCCATTCCCGGAAGGGAAAGTCTTGGCCACATGTGGAATGCATCTTCCAAACAAAACTGAAGAATCCCTAACAAAGTACTGGGTACCTTCTGAACAAAGAAATAACCTGGAAGGGTGATCATGTTTCAAAGATGAAAAGGAATATTAGAAGACACAATTATTTTTAAACAGCTAACTACTGAGTAGAAAATAAAAGTTTAAGAGAGTTCTCTCTTCATTTCATTTAAAAAGATGAATAAAATTTAAAAAATAAAATAAAAAATTTAAAAGATGGATAATTATTTAAAAATTCTTTAACAGACCATGTGTCTTGATGTGGGGCTTGAAAAAAATATTATTTCTGTTGCAGGACCACATATACCCATTATATACTGGCAACCCACTCCAGTATTCTTGCGTGGAGAATTTCATGGACAAAGGAATTTGGCTGGCTACAGTCCATGGGGTCGCAAAGAGTCAGACATAACTGAGCGACTAACACACAATTATGAAGAAATACACCAAGTAACTGCTCCTTCCTTGCCCTTAGAGCAATCATAATCATCTATATATATGTGTGTATATATACACACATATATATATATGATTCATTCTTGGCTCAAGGTCGAGATCAGAAATGCAATATCCAAAAAAAACAGTGCCAACATGGTGGTTCAATAGGACAGGCCCTGGGGTTTGACACTGAATAGACTCTGTGACTCTACAGTTTGTAACTTCTAATTCTCTCTCTAAGTCTGTCTCTTCTCTTATAAAATGGAAGAAATAACTCTCACCTCACAGGGTTGTTAAGGAGTAAATTCTATGCGCTTAGTCTCTCAGCTGTGTCCGACTCTTTTCAACCCCATGGGCTGTAGCCCGCCAGGCTCTTCTGTCCACATTCTCCAGGAAAGAATACTGGAGTGGGTTGCTCCTCTTCCAGGGGATCTTCCCAACCTAGGGATGGAACCCAGGTCTCCTGCTTTGCAAGTGGATTCTTTACCATCTGAGCCACCAGGGAAGCCACCAGGGAAGGCAAGGAATAAATGGTACATTGTATAAAGAGCCTAGGACAGAGTGTAGCAATTCAACAAATGGCTTTTATCACATCTGTGTTGAAGCTTACCAGAACTGGAAGAGGATCTAACACAGGGGCCTGGCTAACAGAAGGGAAAGCTGAGAGATGATTACAAAATAAGGCTAGGATTCATCCATTCAACAAGCATTCATTGAGGGTCCACCGTATGCCAGGTGCCACGCTGGGCGGTGGGGTCAGAAATGAGAAGGGAGGAATGAGAGCAGAGGGCAGATGGTCTCTACCCCTGGGCCCTCCCTACTGTATAATCCGTGGGACAACATTTGTGTACATTGTGATGGCTGGAATGTGGGCTACTTTAGAGGAATATCTGTATTACTGCAGGTATGGGGGGCATGAAATAAGGAACCAACTGCCTAATAGGTGTGTGACCTTGGGCAAAACTGCTGACCCTCTCTGGGCTTCAGTTTACATCCACGTAAAATAAAGACAATCACTCGCTTCATGGTGTAAATTGTGATTATGACATGAAATATAATAAAGTAGGGAGAGATCCTTCCAATGATAAAGTGTTATTAAAGTGAAAGTGAAGTCGCTCAGTCCCATCCGACTCTCTGCGACCCCATGGATTGTAGCCTACCACGCTCCTCCATCCATGGGATTCTCCAGGCAAGAATACTGGATCGGGTTGCCATTTCCTTCTCTAGAGGATCTTCCCGACCTAGGGATCGAACCCAGGTCTCCCGCATTGTAGGCAGATGCTTTACCATCTGAGCCACCCGGGAAGATATTAAAAGTTGGTTATTATATGTCAATAAAGTGTAATGCCATAATCCATGACACATTATATCTCTGGTTTGAACAGAGTTTAGAAAGATTGTTTCCAGTCCCCTCTTGGAGGGTAAGGAGAGAGCCACCTACAAAGATAGGCTTCTGCTTGGTCTCAACTGTTGAACTGAATGAAATTCTCCCTGAGGATGAGTGTTTGGGATTTTTTACGAGCTGCACTCATGTGGCAATGGAGACCAGGCCACGGCTGGAGGGGCTTGGTACTTCCGCCCTGGCCTAGAGGTTATACGGGGCAGGGGTCTCTTCCCAGCCTGCAGCATCTTCCCCTCAAAATAGAGGTAACACGTCCTACCTTTTGGAATGAAAATACTTCTCATTCCAGTCCCAAAGAAAGGCAATGTCAAAGAATGCTCAAACTACCGCACAATTGCACTCATCTCACACGCTAGTAAAGTAATTCTCAAAATTCTCCAAGCCAGGCTTCAGCAATACATGAACTGTGAACTTCCAGATGTTCAAGCTGGTTTTAGAAAAGGCAGAATAACCAGAAATCAAATTGCCAACATCTGCTGGATCATGGAAAAAGCAAGAGAGTTCCAGAAAAACATCTATTTTTGCTTTGACTATGTCAAAGCCTTTGACTGTGTGGATCACAATAAACTGTGGAAAATTCTTCAAGAGATGGGACTACCAGACCACCTGACCTGCCTCTTGAGAAACCTGTATGCAGGTCAGGAAGCAACAGTTAGAACTGGACATGGAATAACAGACTTGTTCCAAATAGGAAAAGGAGTACATCAAGGCTGTATATTGTCACCCTGCTTATTTAACTTATATGCAGAGTACATCATGAGAAACGCTGGGCTGGAAGAAGCACAAGCTGAAATCAAGATTGCTGGGAGAAATATCAATAACCTCAGATATGAAGATGACACCACCCTTAGGGCAGAAAGTGAAGAAGAATTAAAGAGCCTTTTGATGAAAGTGAAAGAGGAGAGTGAAAAAATTGGCTTAAAGCTCAACAATCAGAAAACTAAGATCATGGCATCCGGTCCCATCACTTCATGGCAAATAGATGGGGAAACGGTGGCTGACTTTATTTGTGGGGGGGGGGGGGGGGCTCGAAAATCACTGCAGTTGATGATTGTAGCCATGAAGCCTTGGAAGGAAAGTTATGACCAACCCAGACAGCATATTAAAAAGCTGAGACAATATTTTGCTAACAAAGGTCCATTTAGTCAATGGTATGGTTTTTCCAGTGGTCATGTATGGATGTGAGAGTTGGACTATAAAGAAAGCTGAGCCTGGAAGAATTAATGCTTTTGAACTGTGGTGTTGGAGAAGACTCTTCAGAGTCCCTTGAACTGCAAGGAGATTCAACCAGTCCATTCTAAAGGAAATCAATCCTGAATATTCATTGGAAGGACTGATGCTGAAGCTGAAACTCCAATCCTTTGGCCACCTGAACTGACACATTTGAAAAGACCATGATGTTGGGAAAGACTGAAGGCAGGAGCAGAAGGGGACGAAAGAGGGTGGGATGGTTGGATGGCATCACGGACTCGATGGACATGAGTTTGGGTAAAAACAGGAGTTGGTGATGGACAGGGAGCCCTGGCGAGCTGCGGTCCATGGAGTCGCAAAGAGCCGGACACAACTGAACGAGTGTAATGAACTGAACCACCTACCTGGATTTTGCTGAAAGAATTAAATGCCATGATGGCTGTAAAGGCTTAGGTAAGGTGTGCTGCACAAAATCAGGGCTAAATCAAGTTTAGGGGGAGATCAGTGGCCTGCGGGGTGGCAGACTCGACAACCGAATCAAGGAACCTCTGGGGACGAGTGAGGGGCCAGTGTGTGTGTGTGTGTGTATCCGACTCAGTGCGACCGACTCAGTCATGTCCGACTCTGTGCGACCCCATGGACTGTAGCCTGCCAGGCTCCTCTGTCCATGGGACACTCCAGGCAAGAATACTGGAGTGGATAGGAGGCTGGATTTAGCAAGTTCGTGATGCGAGTGTTTCCGCGTCTCACGGATGCAGGACGAGCATCCTGTGCGGGGCCGCGGAAGCTCGGCGGCGCTGACCCTGGGATGCCTATTGCACGCCAGTACCTGCGGACCGGGGTCAGCGGGGGCCTCCCCAGCCCCGCACCCTCCTCCCACCCCAGGGAGGGCTGGAGCCACTGCGAGGCCCTCCGGGCACAGTCTTCGGCTCGGGTCCGGCGCGCAGACCGCACTGCGGGAGCGGAAGGGGGCGCGCGCATCCCGGACCAGCGTTCCAGGCTGACCCGCGCTCTCCAGCGGCCAGGCGGCGCCGCCGGGAGTCAGCGCGCGACGGGCTCCTGGGGCTGAAAGCCAGGCGCTGAGAAAGCAGGAGGCACTGGTCTCTCTCACCGGCTTCCTCCCGGCCTCTCTTCGGCCGCGCCGCGCCCCTAGACCACACACCCTCAGCCGCACGGCCCGGGCGCAGGTTCCCCGGAGTTCCCTCTCCTGTTCCGAGGAGCCGGGAGGCGCTGAGCGCCGCTACCTGCAGGGATCGGGTTGCCACGGCAACACGCCAGCCCCAGCATGCCCTCGCGGATCGCCTCTCCAGAAGCCGGAGGCAGAGGCCTGGCAAGGCGGCGAGGAGCGAAGCGTGCAGGAGGTCGGCTCCGGGCACCCCTGGCTGTAAGTTTGCCGCCCCGGGCCCGAGTGCAGCCCACTCCCTCCCCCAGGGGAGATGTGATCAGGACACAACAAGAAGGCAGCCATCAGAAACCAAAGCTGCTGATATATTGGATTTGAGACTCCTACACTCTAGAATTGTGAGAAAATCCATTTATTATTTAAGCCAAGCAGTCTGTGGCGTTAAGAATTTTCTTTTCTTTTTTTCTAATTTTATTTTATTTTTAAACTTTACATAATTGTATTAGTTTTGCCAAATATCAAAATGAATCCGCCACAGGTATACATGTGTTCCCCATCCCGAACCCTCCTCCCTCCTCCCTCCCCATTAAGCCAAGCAGTCTGTGGCGTTAAGAATTTTCTTATGCCATCCCTCACAAACATAATGGTGTACTAGCTGTATGAGATCGCTCTCTAGTGGCTACACTGAGTAATGCTATGACATTCAAACTATTTTTCCTGAGCGTTTATTATTCATGGCAAGCTATACATATTTGATCACTGTGTCACTTCCTTATTTATTTTACTTCAGTGTTTCCTGCAGCAGGTAGTAAATTGGCATCACAGTCCAGAGAGATACTCAGTGCCTAAAAGACCAAGAATGGAAACTTGGCACTCTCAGAACCTGGCAAAACCATAGCCACCTAAAATAATCAATCACCCCACTCCAGTACTCTTGCCTGGAAAATCCCATGGACGGAGGAGCCTGGTAGGCTGCAGTCCATGGGGTCGCCAAGAGTCGGACACGACTGAGTGACTTAACTTTGACTTTTCACTTTCATGCATTGGAGAAGGAAATGGCAACCCACTCCCATATTCTTGCCTAGAGAATCCCAGGGATGGGGAAGCCTGGTGGGCTGCGGTCTATGGGGTCACACAGAGTCGGACACGACTGAAGCGACTTAGCAGTAGCAGCATAGTGTTATTAGCACCTGGGATTTCTTTGGAAGGAATGATGCTAAAGCTGAAACTCTAGTACTTTGGCCACCTCATGCGAAGAGTTGACTCACTGGAAAAAACTCTGATGCTGGGAGGGATTGGAGGCAGGAGGAGAAGGGGACGACAGAGGATAAGATGGCTGGATGGCATCACTGACTCGATGGACGTGAGTCTGAGTGAGCTCCGGGAGTTGGTGATGGACAGGGAGGCCTGGCGTGCTGCGATTCATGAGTTGCAAAGCGTCAGACACAACTGAGCGACTGAACTGAACTGAACTGAACTGATGTAACTCAGATGCATATATAATGGTTGACATACAACATTCATGGTAAAAAGTAATGTAAATTGTAACTTTCAAGGACATGAACAAGGAGGACAAATAAAAATTATAAAATAAAATGGCAGAAATAAAAATTTAAAATATGTGTAGTGATTCCTTTGCAACTTCCTTTGAGCCTATAACTATTTCAAAATAAAATTTTAAAAATACCAGTGGTCACAACAAATGGAAATGGATCCAGGCTCTCCAGCCAAAAGATAAAAGTATCAATTTAGACTTTTTTTTAAAAAGGAAAAAGAAAATATACCTCAAACATACAGCATGGTTGAAAGAAAAGGAGTAGAAAAAGAGAAACTAGACAAATGCAAACCAAAGAGAATCAGTCAATGCTCTGTTCCTATAGGAGAGGAAGAATTTAGGAGACAAATATCACTACAGATAAAGAGGACTGAAACTTAAGGATAAAAGCTAGATTCACTGAGAAGGTATAACAATTCAAATTTTGTATGTCTTTAAGAACAAAGCTTGAAAATATATAAAGGAAAATTTGACAGAACTACAAGGAGAAACTGACAAATCAACCACTGAAGTGGCGGTGATTTTGCACAGCAGACACACATTGTAGACATTGTGTTTCTGCTGGTTTACTCCTGCTTTATTGATGAAATTTCAACTACTGCATTTCATAGTGCTCCACAGAAGTTAGGGTGGGCTCCAGGTGCTCCATTATTGACCAATTTAAGAGCTAGTGCACTAGACAGAAAGAGAAAGGTGAATACCATACAGTATCACTTATACGTGGGATCTAAAATAAGACCCAGATGACCTTATCTACAAAATGGAAACACTCACAGAGAGAAAAAACAGACCTGCGGTTGCCAAGAAGGAGGGAAAAATGGGGGAGGGATGGGTTGGGAGTCTGAGGTTAGAGTATGCAACCCACTCCAGCATTTTTGTCTGGAGAATCCCCATGGACAGAGGAGCCTGATGGGCTGCAGTCCATGGGGTCACAAAGAATCGGATACGACTGAGCGACTAAGCGCACACACACACACGTGCAAGCTATTACACTTGGAATGAATAAACAACAAGGTATTACTGTCTAGCACAGGGACCTATATTCAATACCCTGTGATAAACCATAATGGAAAAGAATGTATAAAGAATGTTAAAAAGAATATGTATTCTTATGTATACATATGTATATAAGTGATTCATATATATATAAATCACTTTGTTGTATAGCAGAACTTAACACAACATTGTAAATCAATTATACTTCAATAAAAATAAATAAATAAAATGTCACACAGGTTCATTGTAAAAAAAATAAAAGAACTAGTGGATTAGAAACTGAGGTGTGCTATTTCCCTATTCATTTAACCATTTATTGAACAATTATGTTTAACACATCATGGAGCTTATGTGTTAAAAAGAGTCAGTTACTGCACTTATTTAGTTTAGCCATATAACGAAAATGCATAAGGGCTTCCCTGGTGGCCTTATGGAGAAGTGGAGAAGAATCTGCTTGCCAATGCAGGAGATTTGGGTTCGATCCCTGGGTCGGGAAGATCCCCTGGAGATGGAAATGGTAACCTACTCCAGGATTCTTGCTGGAAAGTCTCATGGACAGAGAGGAGCCCGGTGGGTGTCAAAAAAGTCAGACACGAGTTACAGACGAAACAACAACAAGAACAAGGAAGGCATAAGCTGGAGTTTTGCAGAGATTTATACAGTAAACCACCCTGAAGGTCCTCTCTCCCCCAACTAAGTCTTCTGCATCTCCTTCTTAAAGAAATCTGTTTGACGAGATGAACCTCAGTGGTTTCCAAAATCATGATATGCCTTTAGTATATTGTTTTTTAAAACTAAGACAATACTATTGTAGGTATAAAGGTTGCCCCACAGACTCAGCGGACTCCATTCTGCCGAGCGGTGGAAGAAGTTTGGGTCCCCGTTTATTTCTCCACCGCCCTTGGATGGATTCCATTTACATTCCAGGGATGTCTGACGGTAGCGCCAACGCTGCGGAGGAAGGGTGTGTGGCCTGGATCTCCCGGCACTGGCCCCAGCTGCCAGGCCCTTCCTTATTCCCTTCTAGTCTCCTGTCATTGCCCCTCAAGGTCACGCCCGACACTTGCCTCATTTCCAGCCCCAGGGCTCTTCGGGTCTGGCTCTGCCTCAGCTGACTTTGGTGTCCTTGGTTACAGAATGTTCTGGGGCTGCTCCCACACCACGCAGGGGCAGGAGGAACACGCTGGGGTTTTCTAGAGTCCTTCACGCACGCAGGCTAACCTGCAGGGGCCTGGAATGTGTTCTCCTGTTCCGTTTCATGCTGGATGAACTCCGCAAGGCTGTCTCTGACCTGTGTCCTAAAACTCCACCCAGCCACGTCTCCCTGGCTGCTCGCTGCCTCCTTGGACTGGGAAGTGTACATGGCCCGGTCTTCTCAAGACCCAGATGAACATCTCACTCCTTGCGTTCTCTCTAGCGCCTCCTTTCTCCCCAGGTTTGGGAACTTGATATAATTTTTGGAAAGGTGTGGGATGGGCAGGAAGTTCTGCTTTCCTTTGGGTACTCTACCAAATCTCCTGTGTAGATGCGATTTCTTTCTCTTCCTTGGGAAATCTGAATGTTAACAATAGACTCCTTATTTTCTTTGCTTTCTGAATGTTTTCTTTTTTGGAGGTAACAATGCAGAATGTCTTGCTGACTGAAAAAGGAAAGAGTCGGTAAAAGTCGGTATATGGAGAAAATGACATCCTATATTAAAATAGCAACATATTGCTATTCAATAGTACAGATGAACAAAAAAGGTCTCTTGGATAACATCTATTAAACACTGATTTAAGTAATAACAGGAGTAAAGCAAGTGTTATGAAAAAAAAAATCCTAGGATAAGGAAATACTAAATACTGGGGAAACAAGCTCAAATGTACTTAGAAAACCATCAAGTCAACTCTAGGTGAGTAGCGGCTTTATTCATAGAAGCCGTAATTCGGTGAAACCAGAAGTCAGTGAAAAATGAAGTGTGGATGGTTATGGTTGGAAGACACTATTACACAATCATAGAAATAAGTTTAACTGTACTACAGAAGACTGAAAATGCTTACTGGGGTCATGGATAAAGTAAAGGAAAGGAACTATGATTGGCTGGGTGAGAAGAAATTATGGATCTCTTTAGCAAGGGGATACCCACCCCTGCTAGTGGGGGGCAGGCTGCTGGGGCTAAAAGCATGCAAGTTCCCTGCCTTCAGCAACTGCTAAGCCAGATTCTCCAGGGTGGAGGGCCTTCTGGAGAGGAAATCCCTCTAAACATCTTTTTTCATGATTCAGGAGCTCCTCGGCCTCCAAAATTACCTTCTTTAAGTAACAGTGCCTGGTACTTCCCTGGTGATCCAGTGGTTGAGAATCCGCCTGCCAGTGCAGGGTATGCAGGGTCACTCCTTGGTCTGGGAGGATTCCATATGCTTCAGAGCAACTAAGAATGTAAGCCACAATTACTGAGCCCGGGTGTTGCAACTGCTGAAGCTTGCACGCCTAGAGCCCGTGCTTTGTGCAACAAGAGAAGCAATCGCAATGAGAAGCCTGTGCGCTGCCAGCGTTGCCATCACTCGCTGCAACTAGAGAAAGCCCATGCACAACAGTGAAGACCTAGTACAGCCAGAACAAATAAATAAATAACTGTTTTCAAGTTAGAATGGATTAGGAAAAAAATAACAATGCCTAATATCTTTTTAAACAAAACTTTTGTGTCATAAGCATTCCTAAAATGTTAAGAACACAAGTCTGATTGGGGTAGCACATGAAAGTCATTCACTCAGAAATCCTACTTGGATCTTGTCCCATGACGTCGGAACAGCCTTGCAGGCAGCACATGTACATTTGCGTCTGCCAAGTGGGCTTCTTCAGGGCAGTGATCTTACCTTTCTGATTTTTGTATCACCAGCGCCCAACAGTATTTGGTGTCTAGACTAAGCATGCAAAAATGCTTGTCGAAAGATGAAAAGGAAGTGAATTTGAATGAATGATGTGTGAATGGTTCAGGTAATTTCTATTTTGATGGATGAAGGTAGGAGAAGAGTTAGATACCCAAGGGAGTTTATCATTAAAGGGTTAAAAGTTTCTACAATGAACCAATGGGTTAAAAAAAAAGACACATTTTGTAGTTGCATAATTTTCTTGGCAGGAGCTAACTAGGAACTGGTAGTTGGAGTGTTTTGCATGAATACACATGATTTCTGAAGGCATGTGATGTGTGTGTGCCCTTCATTAAGGGCTTGACAATTAAGATTCTTATAAAGAGTTTGTTAATTAAGGTATTGTTTTGATTAATGGAGCTACCCTAAGTGAGGATGGTAGAGAAATATTGCATTTGTTTTGTTTGGTCTTTTTGAAACAATGGATCAATGCATGGCTATGAAATTCTACTAAATACTTTCGACTGAAATTCAGCAATTCATGTATGGTCTTTTGGTCAAAAAATAAATTTTCAGAATTCATTCGTCTTTGCTTAGGGCTGAAGTTTACCACGTGAACAAATAGTAATAGGGAGTTCTAATCCTTAGCGGTTTTAGAGATATACCTACAAACAGGCGATTCATTAGCCCCATCGTCAGCAAGTCCTTATGTGTTTTTGTTTCTAGTGTCCTTTTCCTCTTTAGTAGCTCCCAGACTCTAGCTCCAGTTTGGTAAAAAGAAAAGACTAATTTTTTCAAAGCTGCCACTGGGACTTCCCTGGTGATCTGGTAGTTAAGACTCCAGTGCTTCCAAAGTGGGGGTGCTTGGGTTCGATCCCTGGTCAGGGAGCTAAGATCCCATGTGCTATGTGGTGTGGACAGAAATTTTAAATATATATATTATATATTGTATTTTATATTATATATTGTATTTTATATTATATATTGTATATTATATATAATATATAAATATTATATATAAAATATATATGTGTGTGTGTGTATAAGCTGCCACTAAAATCCAAAAGACTCTCTCAATACCCTACTCTCTTTTCTATGTAACCCTCCCCCAACCCCACCCAAATCTCCAGGATACCATGCCACATTTGAAGGCAGACTTTTCTCTCTTATCTCAGATGCCTTGTCCATTCTCAGGCTGGCAGAAAGCCACCACGTACTGGGATTGGCGGGCAGACACATGTTCTGCTGAGCACCATTCTCTCCCCTCCTGTGTAAAGTGATACCCAGACCTTGTGACCACAGACAGCTCATGCTCCTGGGGGCATCTGAGGCCTCTCTTTTCTGAGAAAGTCCATGGAGGGAAAGGACAGTGTATGGATTTCCATGGAAAAGCCTCTGTCAAGGATTCCAGATCCAGTTCCCCCGAGGTGACAGGAGAATCTGACAGAAGCCAAGGAGAAATACGGTATCTCCCACGTAGAAAATACAAAAAATTCTCATCAGTAAAATGAAGTGTAACGAAGATGATAAAACTTCCTGAATCAATATGCTAATTTAACTTAAATGTCTGTTATATTTAAATAACTGAACACCCTGACAGTAAAAAATAAATCCAGGCATACAGGCAGATAAGACTTTTTGTGTTTTAAGTGGCTGTGGAATCACCTATTAAGTTGTTCTTAATAGGCTGATGTTGTTCTTAATAGATTAAAAAAACAGTTGTTTTTAAAGACTGATGATCAAATAAATAAGTGACTGTATGGTGATTTCTTAAATTAAAGCTATTATAAGCACTTATACAACAAACTAGAATTAGTGATGTAAGACAAATAATGGGGAGGAGAAAATACCTACTTGAAAATCAGTGTTGGGTTACCCAAGAATGTATGGAGAAAAATGAAGTTGGATTATACCACTTTATAATATGTAATGTAGTGTTATATTTTTTAAAAATGACTACCAAAAGAAGTAGAAGATAGATTAATTATGATTTAGGGCAAACAGACTATATCTACAAAAGAGATAAATTTACACCAGGACAGGAAGTATATCATCACATTCTGGATCTGCTCCTATTTAAATAAATAACGTGATTAAAACAATGCAAGAAAAAAAATATTTTAAAAAATGAAAAATGCTCAAAACACATTTATTGTCCCAAATCTATAAAGATTAGTTGTAAGTATAAATACTCTGCTTTCATGCCATAAGTAGTGAAGGAAGATTAAGATTTTAAACAAAAGACAAATGCTAGCAAACCAAGTTGAATCATGTGGAATATGTATAGGTTCATAGTAATTAAAGAGGTGCAAATTAGAACTCATAAAATGTCACAAATAGCAAAAAGATCCTTTTCTTTTTTTTAAGTCGTTGTTGGTGGAGGATCTGTGGGAAATGATCCTGTTTACATAGCTGGTGGACTCCACATTTCTTCTTCCTCTTTTTTGAAATTGAATTATAGGGAGGCCTGGCATGCTGCAGCCCATGGAGTCATAGTCAGACACGACTGCGTGACTGAACAGCAATATACTTGATGTACAACATTATGTAAGTTTCAGACGTACAACATAGTGATTCATAGTTTTTAAAGGTTATACTCCATTTACAGTTATTATAAAATATTGGCTATGTTCCCCATGTTGTACCATATTTTGTAGCTTACCCCTTACCCCTCTCTCGCCCCGCCTCCATCCCTCTCCCCACTGGTAACCACTAGTTTGTTCTCTATCTGTGAGCTTGTTTCTTTTGTGCTATATTCACTAGTTTGCTGTAACTTTTAGATTCTACATAAAAGTCATATTGTACAGTTTTTCTGAAGAGCAATTTCTCAATCTATAGCTGGAGCTAAAAAAAAAAAGTTTAAAATGTTCAGTCTATTAATTTCATCTTGGGGATACATGATAAGCAAAAAAATTGAAGGGGAAAATAAAATCTGTGCAGAAGTATCTGTATAGCAGCATTACTTTTCATAATAAAAACAAGAAACATCTCTAATGCATAGTTAAAAGAAAATGGTTTAGACAACTGCTCTATATCAACAGAAGGTAATTAACTACACTATTTAATTAAAATGACTAATATATGGATTATGTTGATCCATGGAAATCTGTATGTGAAGCTGTGATAAATCTGAACAAGTAACAAATATGTCCTTGGCTGAACTTATTTCAGCCATGGATGTATTTTGGGGTTCTTGGGTACTGAGCCATATTGAATCTATAGGGACAAACTTAGTTCCTAGTACTCAATAAGTGCTCAAGTATTTGTTGAATACATGCCTAAATGACTTTTCTGTTTATGCTGAATTCTTGACCTTCTTCCTGACCTTGGTAAATGTGCACTTTCATACAGCTCACCTGGTTTCTGAACTCTAGCCTGCTCCATCCTCAAATAAATGTGTACCCTTTATGGTGCTGGCACCCAGCTAAGTGACCTCTGCTCTACTGAAGCCTCCAAACCCAGGATGACACATGGCTGCAGCTCACTCAGTGCCTAGCATGATGTCTGTCTGCACCAAGCTCATGGAAAAAAAAAAAAGAATAAACTTTGTCCAGTGTACAAAGGAACGTTAACAAACATGGCAAGAGATTGGATAGTGAAGAGAGTTTAGATCAATCATTCTAGGGGAAGGAACAGCTGTATTTGAAAAGTTGTATGATTCTATGAACTGTCAAAAAATAAGTTAAGGGAAATCAAAGCTCATACTAACTTATTTTCTTAAATACAAAAACTAATTGCAATCAATTCCAGGACTAGACAGACTATATCTCCCCAAAGCCAGGTGTCTATTAAAAAACAGGCAAAAGCAGTCAAGCATTCGACCTTCTCTTACTTAACATTCCCCAGTCATCCAGCTGCTCTGATGGGAAGGGTAACAGCACCGACTCTCAAGAAGCTGCCAGCTGCCTGCGAACATTCTGCCCAGAATATTTGCTGAGATTCTATTGAGAACAGAGTGGAACATTAAACCCTTAAGGGATTAAAAAAAAAAAAAAGACCTATAAGGTCCTCCTTATTTGAGTTATCAGGGGCTGTGTATCATGGGGTGACAGACAGATCGAACAGACAAACGACACACACATACTAAATACTTGCTAAATAAGTGTTCACCTAGTGGCACCCCTACCACTCGGCCTGCCCTGGTGGCGCTGAGTGCCTGGCACAGAAACACTTGCTAGCGGAATGAATGATTGAACGATTTGAATGGACAGAAGAAGGGATTCAGCAGGTTGCCACATTAGATGAAGCAATCACAGCATCAAGTGACGTTAGTGTATTTATTCTGGCGGATCTTAATTTGTGAGCGCACACTATTCTTTAAGGGCCCTCATACAGGCAGGAAGCTCTGGACACAGTTTCAAAGAAGAAAAGAGAGCCTTCCACGCCTCGGCCGGGGGCGGGTCGCGTGCAGACCCGGGGTTAAGGCGAGCGGGGCTGGAGGCCGCGGGTCCCGTGTCCGCGTCCAGGTCGGCCTAGGCCTCCTGTGCTATAAATACAGCGGCCCACATGCTGCAGAGACACGGTGTTCCCTGCACTCGCGGGACAGATAACATGAATTTGCCCTTTAAATGTCCCAAGTAAAGGTACAGCCCCTAGCCCACCCCTGCCTCCCGGAAGCGCCTTCGCCCCCGTTGCCCTCTGCAGAAGAGGGGGCGGGCCAGGAGGCGGGGTTCCGAGCATCTGTCCAGCCAATGAAAGGGGCGCGAGGGGCCCCGGGCCCCCGCCTCCTCTCGCGAGAGCCTGGGCGGGTTATATAAAGAGGGCGGAGGGGCGAGGCGAGTGGCCCCTTCGTGTCGCGCAGGGTCTGGAGCAGGGGAAGCCGGGGCTGCCCGGGCGGAGACAGCGAGAGCGCGTCTCGCGGAGGCGGTGTGCGCCCGGCTGTCACCATGAGCGATCAGGCTCTGAGCTTCCTGAAGGACTTCTTGGCCGGCGGCGTGGCCGCTGCCATCTCCAAGACTGCTGTCGCGCCCATCGAGAGGGTCAAACTGCTGCTGCAGGTGAGGACCTTGCGGGCGCGGTGAGCGGGGCGCGGGCGCGCGAGACCGGGCGCGCGGGGCCCTGGCGAGCCGCGGGGCTGCCCCCCAGATCCGCGCTAGGCCCCGAGCCCGGCGCACGGCCTGCACGAAGGGGAAGGTGCCCTCTGCGCAGACAGGTCCAGCGTCAGTAGCGGATTCCTGGTGTCGGGTGGCGCCCCGCGTGCGGGTGTCTATATATGGAAACCCACCCCGAGTAGGTTGCAGCCAGCCAGATCCTGCTCCGGGGACAGCGCGGGCACTCAGGCCTCTTGGGTCGGCCTCACCTCTTGATTTTCAGAGCCCCTTGCACCCTCTTCTCAGCATCCACCTTTTACGATTAACAACATCGAAATAATTAACTACTCAAGATTATTACGGTGTCCAGTGTGCCATGGTGTAGCCATTATTCTATTATTCATTCATCTTGCTATGACCTCTGTAAGACAGATACTGTTTCCCCCATTTTGCACATAAAGAAACAGGTCTTGAGAGACCAACACTTTTCAAAATAAACTCAGATGGCCTTATTCATCCTTTGCCCAAATCTTTTCCTCCCCAGCCCTGATCTCTGAATGGCTTGTTCTCATCATCTCACCGCCCCCCCTTTTTTTTCACTTGCCCAAAAAGCAAGGATCCCTCCATGAGGAATTGGGCATTCTCAATTTGGGAGTCAAAATGATCTTGTTATTACAAGAAAAAACCCCAACAAATGGCCCTCAGCAACAAACCCCTCAATACTTGATTATTTGGATATGCTTGGAAAATGTCAGGCTCCAATGCTGAGTGGATTCCTTCTTCTTCTGTTGGAACACCTACTACTCAGAGACTGTGTCTTCAGGGAGACTAAAGAGAGACGGAGAAATCCTCACCTCCTGCCCATCATATCTGTCAGATCAGAGCAGGTGTCCTTTGGGCCAGGGATCTTTAATTATTTCTGTCTCCCAGTAATAAACCCCTAGTACAGTTCTGGCACCTAGGGAAAATGCAGCAAATCAATGTCTCCCTTTACGTAATCAAATCATCCTTTTCAGTGTATTTTGGAGCAGAACTGTTTCTCTCAAATGCCCTGGTAATTGAGGCAAGACTGGGTTTAGGGGACTCAGTGTCCAAGTAGCTAAGACTTCAGTTTACTCAGTTGTTCATTTGATTTCCCCATACTTTTTAAACAAGGAAATCAGGAAGCACAAACCTTCTTGTTCTCCTGCCCTCTTCTCTCGGCCCTCCCTGTCCCCCCCATCCCCCTCCTCCCCCGCCCCTCTCCCGTTGCAGGTCCAGCATGCCAGCAAACAGATCAGTGCTGAGAAGCAGTACAAAGGGATCATTGATTGCGTGGTGAGAATCCCCAAGGAGCAGGGCTTTCTCTCCTTCTGGAGGGGTAACCTGGCCAACGTGATCCGTTACTTCCCCACCCAAGCTCTCAACTTCGCCTTCAAGGACAAGTACAAGCAGATCTTCCTGGGGGGCGTGGACCGGCATAAGCAGTTCTGGCGCTACTTTGCCGGTAACCTGGCCTCCGGTGGGGCAGCTGGGGCCACCTCCCTCTGCTTTGTCTACCCGCTGGACTTCGCTAGGACCAGGCTGGCTGCCGACGTG
This sequence comes from Bos indicus, assembly GCF_029378745.1. Classification (NCBI taxonomy): domain Eukaryota; kingdom Metazoa; phylum Chordata; class Mammalia; order Artiodactyla; family Bovidae; genus Bos; species Bos indicus. The sequence continues at coordinate 15,538,276 of NC_091786.1, forward strand.
GGCAAGGGTGCCGCCCAGCGGGAGTTCACTGGTCTGGGCAACTGTATCACCAAGATCTTCAAGTCTGATGGCCTGAGGGGCCTCTACCAGGGTTTCAACGTCTCGGTCCAGGGCATCATTATCTACAGAGCCGCCTACTTTGGAGTCTATGATACGGCCAAGGGTGAGAGAAGGGTGTCAGGGGGCGCAGAGCTGAGAAGGATGTGTGCAGAGAGGATCCTGAGGGGTGTCTAACTCATAAAGGACTTTGTCCTGTTAATCTCACTTTCCCCTAGTCCCTGGGCTAAACTGTGGAGGTGGTGAGGTGGGGATCAATAGCTGGGGGACTCTCCTTGTCCTCTCCTGAACTACCCTGGGCTTGAGTTACTCGGAGAGGGCAAAGGGGGTGCTTGGCTCCTTTTATCAGTTACCAAGTTTAACTTGGAGCCACTTCAACACGTCCTGTGCGCGGGGCACCACTCGGGCTTTGCGGGTCCAGGGAGGGTTGGCAGCACCAACTTGTGTTGGCTGCTTGGTTACTCCTGAGGCACCCCTCGCGGGGCAGGCTTTTCTGGAAAGGTGGGGCGTGGAGTTGCGGTGCCCTGTTCTCCGTCCCCACCTGCTTTTTGCTCAGCTGCTCGGAGGAGGAATCGCGTCATGGCCATTTGGCTTGTTGGCTCTGCCCACAGGGATGCTGCCTGACCCCAAGAATGTGCACATTATCGTGAGCTGGATGATTGCCCAGACTGTGACGGCGGTCGCGGGGCTCGTGTCCTACCCCTTTGACACTGTCCGCCGTAGGATGATGATGCAGTCTGGCCGGAAAGGGGGTAAGCCCGAGACCCACGAGAATCTTACTTTTCTGCTCAAGGAGAACGCTAGTCAGTGCTCTTTACAGCCTGCATTCTTCTCAGTTGTTAGAATTGAGATAAAAATTTAAGAAAGATTGTGATGAATCCTCCCTAATGTTCTAAACTATTCCTTTAAAGATTTGGTTTGTTTTTATCAAAGAAGTAAGAACACTGAAAATGGGATATGGTTTGGTTCACCTGGTTTGTGAACTTAACTAGGTAGCTAGCATCATAGAGGCCTTAGGCCTTTTTCCCTTAGAGCCTGGGTGCAGAAATTGAAGTAATCAGCTGGTTTATTTTAAAATGTTTCTTACCTGGTTTTACAAGTATTATTGGGGAGAGTGATTTAGCTGGGGGAGAGATGGCCTCCAGAAGTTTGTGGCAATAGGAAAAGTTTTGGCTTCAATAGGTTGAAACGTAAGAAATTGCCATTGTAACAGTAAGAAACACCGAGTATAATTAGTTTCATTTGCTTCAACCTAATAATTGTATCTCTTGCTTTGTAAGAGTATAATCTGAGATTGGATCTCAGTGTTCTCATCAATAATAAACAGGACCCCCCAGCTTAATACTTCTGCTTCCCCGTGCTCCCTTCCTGTTTCTCTTTTTGACTTATGTGAATTCGCTGGTTCATTGCCCCAGTTCTTCACTTGATCTTGAGTTGAACTAGGAATCTAGAGACCCTCCCCAGTGGTTATGCGAGGGGAGGCACTGTCCCATTGAATGTGCTTAGAGCTGGGCAGAAGACTCAAAGTGACCTTTTATAACACTGAAAACAAACTCTGCAGGTGTCTTTCAGAGGAAGAGTCTCTTTCCTCCGGAATCATGGAGCCCTTACCAACAATGTTTGTTTCCACAGCTGATATCATGTACACTGGGACAGTGGACTGCTGGAGGAAGATTGCAAAAGATGAAGGACCCAAGGCTTTCTTCAAAGGTGCCTGGTCCAACGTACTGAGAGGCATGGGCGGTGCTTTTGTATTGGTATTGTATGATGAGATCAAAAAGTTTGTCTAATGTGATTAAAACTCGATTTCATTGGTTCCAGATCCATTGTGTGGTTTAATAGACTCTTCCTAAGGGGAAGTAAAAAGAAAGATCTGGGACGAAACCAGATTGAAAGGAATACCTCAGAGGGGGGAAAAAAAGCTTAAGTATTCATTAAACCACAAATGTATTTTGTATTTATTTTACATTTAAATTTCCACAGCCAATAGAAGATAACTTATCATACTTATATAATTAACTGAAGAACTGATCATGAATAACTTAATGTGAAATGTCAATAAAGACCACTTAATGCATGTTCTCTATTTTACTGAATTCTTATTAACTGCCAAATGGATTAAAAGCATAAGACCATAAATCTTATTTTCTAGCATGACTCATTTATATAACTCAGTGGACAGGCTTCTAAATATCAGCTATTACACTGTGTTATCATGTGAACACCTAGAGTACTTCAGAGTTATGGTTTTAAAACTGAAATAGGTTATGTTCTTTCTCTTTACCTTACACCATACTGCACAGCCTCTTAGTGGTAACATGGATTGTGGCTTCCATAATCTCACCATATTTTATGCAATTTTCACACAGTCTTCAGGAATTCTGAGATTCCACTAAAAGCTTTAAATCACAGTTTCAGGAGCTTTGCATGGTTAGGAAGTGCTATCAGTGCCTTTAGAGAACTGTGATACTTGGAATTTTATGACAGGTGGACAGTAGTCATTGAAATCAGTTAGCAAGCTAGCACTGAAATCTGTTGGATCCTGTGGAAGATACAAAAAGGCAGAAGTCCATTGGGAAAAAAGGCAGAAGTCCATTGGGAAAAAAAAGCTTAAGTGGGGTTAGGAGAGAGGTGGGACTTGGCATTGTTACATAGTGTAACATTTAATAGCAGTACAATGAATCTTGGCTGAGGAGAACTAGAAGCCAGAGGGAGCTGGGCTGAAGGATAGAATAGGCCTTGAGAGAAAATAACTAGACTCAGATACATGGGTGTAGAAAATCTCTGCCAGCACTTCTTTTCTGCAACAATTTATCAAGACCTGGAGGAAAAGTCAGTTTGGGACTTCACTCTGGTAAGTCTGTGAGCCAGAGGAAAACAAGGACAATTACACAATGGAAAGTAAGCATTTTGCGTCCAGAAGACCACACGGTTCATAGGGTCCTCGCTTGCTGGGAGTGACCTGCGTACACAAACCCCTACGTGTCGGGTGAAGCCTGAAGGGCAGGCATGTGCCTTCGCGGTCCTGACAGGTGGCTGAGGGGTGCCTCTGCATGCTCTGTTCTTGACCCGCCTCCTCCCCAAGTTCTCCCACCTTCTCATTCCTGCCTCCCCGGTTTAAAAAAAAAAAATTGGCTGCCTTGTTCTCCTCCAGTAGCTAAGGTCTGAGTTTTGCCACGTCCAAGGTTACATCCATCTTAATCTAGCAGTTGTCTCTGCCAACAGAAAAGGCCAACAGAGAGCCTCTCAAGCGCATCAAAGCCAAGTCGCAAGTATGGGTCATTAGGGGCCTTTAGATACATGTCTCATTGGCTTTCTATCCTAAAGGTGATTTGAAAAGTCCAAGCTCTGCTGCTGATGGAGAGAAAAGAGGGCAGGCTAGTAGGACAAATGCTTCTGTGGAGTGGCTCTCTAGAGAAGGTCAGCCCTAAGTTAGCGCAGGGGGAGGGAGGGTGGGGGTGTTGGGGGCCGATATGGAAGCAGGTGGGCAGTGCGAGCAGTGGAAGACCCCTGGGCCCTCTCTGGCAGGAACAGGAAGTGGAGAAGGGGATTCAACATTTACTTAATGGTGTGATTATCTCCCTTTTTCGTGTGACCCACAAGTCAGCCTCTCCCATGAGTGTTAACCTCCGTGCCCTCAGGAATGGATGTATAAGGAGCCTGTGCAGTCAGCCTTCACCCCAGCTCCTTTACGACCCGGAGCCCCCAGGCCCCTCAACCTTGGATGGGCAGCACCTCCCTGGACTGCCTTGTCTTTTCAATCCCCTCACTGAGGGTCCATTCTCCCAGGAGGTGTGTGAAAGTTGTGGAGATGCAGCTGGAAGGCTGAGAATTGGAGAGTGATTCTGAGAGTGTCTGGGGGGTGGGGAGGGAAGGGTCACACCTCTGGGTAGCCTCCCGAAGCAGGAAGAGAGAACCAGGGACAGGGCAGCCCCTGCAGTCCTGGAGGCCGGCTTTCAGTTATCTCATCCCTTTAGCTGGATATAGGAGACTGGAGATTGTGAGCACCCCTGCTGCCTGCCGTCAAAAGCAAAAGTAAATCTCTGGAAGAAAATACCACCTACAGCAGGGGTCAAAAAACTTTTTCTCTGAAGGGCAAGGTAGTAAATAGTTCAGGCTGTGTCGACCAGATGGTCTTTGATAGGGCAGCTCTGCCCTATTGCGACAGCGCCCTGGACTAGATACGAACCCAGGGTGGCTGGTCTGCAAAACTTCATGTACAGACACTGAATTGTGCACTTCTTAGAGTACTGACATGTCACAAAATATTCTTTTGATTTTAAAAAAACACTTGTAAAGGCCACAAAAATGGGCTCTGGGCTGCTGAATATGGCCAACAGGCTGTAACTCTCTGTACCCTGATCTAGGGCTTCACATTTTTCCTACAATTTTTCATATAAACATAACCAAAACCACAAATTAAATTTAAAACAGCCTATAAAAATACATTCTAAAGAGCCACAGAGTAAAATGTGAAAATCAGAAGAGATATTCAAAAATGTTTTGACCTTGATAAAAATGGGGTCCTCCCTGGTGGTTCAGTGGTAAAGAATCTGCCTGCCATTGCAGGAGACTCAGGTTCGATTGCTGGGTTGGGAAGATTCTTTGGAGGAGGAAATGGCAACCCAATCCTGTCGTATTCTGGCCTGGGAAATCCCATGGACAGAGAGGAGCCTGGCAGGCTACACTCCATGGGATTGCAAAAGTCAGACATGACTTAATCACTAAACAACAAAAATACCATGTTATCAAAACTTGTGGTAAACAGCTAAAGCTATGCTCAGAAGAAACTTACAGCCTTTGATGCATTTATTAGAAAAGACAACAACAACATTAGAAAAGAAGGGCTGAAAATCAGTGAACTATACGTCCGTTCCAAGTTTTAAAAAATGACACCAAATTAAGCCCAAAGAATAAAGCTGGAACTAAATAACTTAAATAACAGAATTAGTGAAAAAGAGGCAACCAACAATGCCAGGTGAACTGCATATCTAAGTGTGAAAGGTAAAATTTCCAGAAGGTAATAAAACAGCATTTTTTCAAGTCCTCAGGTAAATGAAAATTTATAAAATCCAACATTTAGAAAAGTACTAATCATGCAAGAAAAGACCGACAAACTGGATTCTGAATAGAGACACAGAACATTAAGACTGTATTATGGTGGTTCCAGAAATATCTCTAAGTAGATTAAAACAGTCAGCAGAATTTTAAAACCAAGTACAAATTTCTGCTGTAATGTAGTCTGATTTGCTAGAGCTCAAATATACTACCAGCAGGAACTACTCAGTGATTTACTCCAATGGCACTATTGTTATTTAACCCTTATCAAAAAAATTCATAATGGTTTAGCAGCAAGTTTTAAACAGAGTATTTCTTATCATTCATAATACACATCATACATATGGAATGTTGATGTGAACTTTAAAAAAAACACTCATTCAAGCTATAAGTGTCTACTGTATTCAAGCTATAAAAGAGTGATTTCCTGAAGGACTGTTGCCGAAGCTCCAATACTTTGGCCACCTGATACAAAGAGCCCACTCACTGGAAAAGACCCTGATGCTGGGAAAGACTGAAGACAAAAGGAAAGGGGGGCAGCAGAGGATGAGATGGGTAGATAGCACCACAGACTCAATGGGACATAAATCTGAGCGAACTCCAGGAGATAGAGCAGGATGGGCGGGCCTGGCGTGCTGCCGCCCACGGGGTCACCGAGGGTTGGACACGACTTATCGACTGAACAACACTTGTAGCAACATAACAATTATGATGTGGTTTAAAGAGATGATCGAGAGTGTAATTTTAAGCATTTTCCCACATAAACATCATACTTCCAAAGATATAAATAACTAATATCCTCTTTTCAATTTCATTCTCACTTAATTCTTAGTCATGGAGGCATGTAAAAATTATTATTCTAATTTTTACAATGGGAACAGGAAGACAGTGCATTTGAGAGACCGACACAGGATCAAAACTCAGTTATCTTTGATTCTTTTCTTCACTGTGCCCAGGATGAGTTCTTCATGCCTAAAAGACATTATGGTAGACTCGGAAATTAAAAAAGAACGTTGATTTTTAAGTTTCTTACTATCTTTATTCATACAAATAAAGTAGTCATGAGCATGAAGCACATTTTCTTGGATGGTTTACAATCATTTATATAGGTTCCAACTTTGGCATTTAAGATATTAAACATTTTATGAATTTAATTATTAAAATAATAGAGTAACTTAAACTTGTGTCCCCAACTTTACGTTGGTCATAATACTTTTCATAGTGTGCAGGATTTGAATTTGAAGATGAAAGTACACACAGATATCTATCCCAGTGACCTCTTTTTAAAGTTACCTAGATATCCATTTTGGACATTTGGGTTAATGGGCTGAAAACAACTGCATTACACACTACATTTACAAGCAAACGAGAAAACTTTTATTTGGGGTAGTAGCTAAGAAAGCAGCTTTTTATGGAGACTGAAAGAAAAGGAAGTAGGGGAAGTATGAGAGTAATTGCTACCCTTAGGAAATAACTTTAATAATTCAAAATTTTTCATAGGATCTTATCAAGAAGGATGTAATACCAGTATAACATTTAACAGACATGAAAGTCACTCTCAGTAAGAACCTTGCCTAGTAATTGCTGACCTTGGATGAGTATCCTTTCTAATTGCACATGTAAATCTTAAAAATATATATCTTAGGTACAAGTGAACCAAATATAAAGTAGTGCTAGACAGTCCTTCATATTTTTTATGTTCTTGAAAATGAAAATAATATACTTCTGATTTCTTCATAAAAATACCCTTTAAATCGTAACAACTTAAAAGGCATCTTGACTTACATCGGAGAATATCACATTTTTCAACTCCTATCCCTCTGCTTATACTGATCAGTGTAAACTAATCATGACAACAGTTGTAAATTTCTCTTTGAAAAGATGAGTATTGTTGTTCTGACTTTTGCTTCATGCTGAATCCCTGTTATCAGTAATACTTAAACGAAACTCCCCTGCCTAAGTAGTAGAAACTGAAGGCGTTAATTTAGTATCTAAAATCAAAGTACAGAGAAAAAAAATTTTTAAAGATCAAAGAAAAAAAAAGTACAGCTTTTATCTATAAAATTAAAATTGTACCATATGGCATATGACATATGGCAGCAAAGACTATAAAATGCATTCAGAGACTAATGCTATTACATAAAAGGTTTCTTTTCCCCCTAACAACTTAAAAACCAATTTTAAAAAATTGGCTAATTCACTCACTACTGGGAATATATTCAAATGCTGAATTTTAAATTCAGCATTATCTTATCTCTCCTTAAAGACAGGTTGTTACACAAACATCGAAAAGTGCAATAAGTTAAAAAACAAAATCTTGGTTTAGTACAGCTAAAGTGTATGAAGTAAAGCACTAAGTGATGTAAAAACCTATACACCAGAATATCCAACAACAAATGAACATTATAACTCAAGGAAAGCAGCAGAAAAATCTCACGGTCAGGTTGTTTTCCCATGAGTTTTTTAACCCCATTCTCCCCACCCTTCTCAAGCCCTACCCGAAACAAAATCTATCAATACAAACTAAGACCAAGACATTCTGAATTGATGTTCAGCAAAATGCAGTTTGGCTTACCACCGGAGGTGTTTAAGAAAAGTTAAGTTTGGCGTCCACGCTACAGAGCTTGAGCAACCCAGAAAAGCAAAAAACAAATCTTACTGTGTTTACAGATCAAAAATTCACACTAAAAAAAAAAAAAAAAGGGGGGGGGACAGATTTGGCATTTAGTGTAGAAACTTACCAATACATTTTAAGGTATGCATAAAAGGCCAGTAATGAAAACAGTGATAACTAGAACAGCAGAAGCAACATGACTGAGATATACTTCGTTGTACAAGAGCCTACAGATTGACAGAAAAAATACTCTGATTTCAAGAGTCAACTCTATTACACCCTACACACACATCACTAATTTCAAAAGGTCTTTGAAAGTGAAACTGGCAAAAATGGTACTTCCAGGATTCAATACAAAAGGCCAAAACAAAACCAAAAAATTGGCTGACATTTATAAAATAGCTTCAACAAATACGGGATTTTTTTCCTCCTTTATCATTCATATTTTTAGTTTTTCTTTGTCAGCCCTTAAAAACAGTAGCTAGAACTTCTAAAGGGGTAGAACAAAGCATTTGTTTCTTACATTTCCTCTCACTTAAAACAATAAACGCTGAATACAGCACAACCCATTAACAACACCCCTTAAAACGCTGTCCTGACACAACTTGGGATCTGCTTCTTGGTTTCTCAAGCTGGTGGAGCTCGTTTGCTAATTCAACAAATACTTGCTTTTGCTTATGAGGATCTGGTCCTTGGATGAACTATTCACAACACAGGAGCTCTAAAGAAACCCAACTTCTCAGAATCCTTACCTACTTCCCCTGAAAAACACAAAAGAGGAGTCTCTAAGTTGAGCTTTCTCAGACTCACAATTTGAAATGGTCTGGAATGGTTGATAAAATTTTTAAGATCTAACTCAGTGCACACTTCTACAGAGGTAGTAGGCACCTCTGGTGAATCACAAGGACTGCCCTAGAGCAAGCTTCTGTCTTCTCCTCAAATCTAAATCAGTGCCACCAATGAGAACAAATTTCAAGATTAGTTTCATAATAACTATCTTACAATCAAGTTATAAGTCACACCACCCAAGTTCTGAAGCAAATAGAAAACCAAGTCAGTCAGGAGCTACGCTCACTATATAAAACTTACAGAAAATGAAAACAAAACAAAAAAACACATTAAATGAGAACCATATAGCTAACATTTCCGTCCAATGTGCAGGATGCTATCACAACTGCCTCATCAGTCCGACAGTTGAACCGATTTCTATGTTGAGAAAAGACACAGGTATGCTACCATTTCTCTACGAAATATATACACGTCTCATATAAACACCTCCTCACAGGAAACACTGATTTTTATATTGTCTTTTTGAAAACCATTTTGCATCTAATTACAATACCTTAAATTGCTTAAACCAGTATTTAGATGTCTACACAGAGAATGACAGCGTTATACAAGAGCACTTCAACTAAGAACTGGATGAACAATGCTTAAGGTAAAAAGAGTTTTTATAACCAAGCTGTACGGACATTCGGGGGCTTAGGTCTTAGCAACAGGCCACCACCAGTTGTGTTAAAAGCAGATCGCTCACTCTTACAGCTGAGGCCACTGGTAGCGCTGGATGTCCTGGAAGCGCCTTCTGAAAGTAGACAAAGAGCAAGAAATTATCTGAACTCACTAAATACATAAATCATCATCTGATACACTTCCTTTCCTCATCTGAAGCCCAGATTAAAATAAAACTGCCTTCTCTATCTCACATGTGTTTTTAATAGTCTAATTCTATTCTCAACCAGGAATGTACTTCAGAATTCCCTGTGGAACTTAAAATAACAAACATAACCAAACTCTATACAAGGGCATTTTGATGCAATAGATTTGGGGTGGGAGTAAGTGTTTTTAAAAGCCTCTCAAAGAATTCAAGTGGGAAAAATAAAATCTCTTTGTATAACCATTTATACATTTATTCAACAAATAATTTTGCACAGTCAAGGCATGATATTAAGTGTGAGTTATTGGAATAAGACGCTGTCTTAGTCACTTACTCTACCAAGGAAGTGATGTGTGGCGGATGAATGAATGGAATTAAACTAGTTATCTGAGTGTTTAAGACTACAAGTGGTTCCAAGTTTCTGTTAGGACTAGCTTTTACAGACTTTATAGCTTAGCACATATACATGAAGTAACAGCACAGACTTCTGTAGGGAAAACGGTCTGGCCTTTCCGTGTGTCGTACACTCCAACACTCAGCGGTCACGCCCACCTGTATTCTCTGGGTGTGTAACGGATCATATACTGAGCATTAAGAGGGATTGATCTGAGGACTACAGATCACTAATTCTCGTCTTAATTACCAGTGAAGAAGCAGCAGCATGCATTAGGGCCGGAAGATACTACTGAAAATTCTTCACCGGCTGAAGAGACTGCTTCGGCAACTTTTAAACAGTCTATCTGTCCATTTCTTCCTTTAATAAACACACTGAAATTAAAAGTCTCTCCCTCCATTACCTAAGAGACTACTGATATTTTCAGTTGTTTAACCTCCTGGTTTCCTTCCTATGTTGCCATTATACACTGTAAAAAATGAAACCTGAAGTTAAGTGAACCAACACAAAGCAAGGCATGCCAGTGAAACAGAGCAGACTGCATCCCAGAAGTCAGCATCTAAAACTCTGTCAGAAGAACCTAAGTCATATACTTTTAAACGGGAAAAAGGTACAAACAAGTACAAAACCCGTGTGCGTGTGCTTACTTAGCGAGCTGTACTGGCTGAGAGTGGACCTCACTCGTCTGGAGATCGGGGATGAGCTGAGATAACCCATGTTGCGGTGATAATCCATCAGCTGTTCTGAGCGTTTCATGCCAACTGTTGGCTTCACAGCTTCAAGCCTTTTCAGAAAAGCCTGCATTTAAATGAACAATTTAAAAGCTAACGTTAGATAAACCGCAATAGTTTTTTTAAAAGGCAAACACTTTCTAGAACCTGAAATTCACAAAATAAAGTAGAAAAGACTTCAACTCACTGCGGAAAAACTATTTCAATAATAATGTGGAAAACCTAAAATTTTCTACCTGTCCTATAGCTAACCAAAACCACTATGATTTTAACAACTGATTGTAGGCACAGCTCTCTTGTTTATCAGGTTACAATCTTAGAAAAGATGCTGTAAGGTGAAAAACATTAAACCTTATTTTCTCATAGAAATGATATTATGGGAGTAATAATGCTAAGAGCCCAGTGTTCAACCCTAGAAATGACCGTGAACATATGCTTAGAGAGGAACTGACATACATACATTTAAGAGCATGAAATAATGTCATTTCTTTCAGCGAGTAAAGTGAAACTATAAACCATACTATGGGAAACTATAAAGTACCCTCCTTGACCTCTTCCCTTCTCCTTCTGCTAAGATTATTCTTGAAATTTTTCTTAAAAACGGAATTCATATTGTGTCCAAATAAATATATGGAAACATGGTTTAACAAGAACAGTTCCAAATTTTATGAATTAAAAAAAATTATCCCCTTTTGAAGTAAAAGTTCTAATACAGTTGGGTCTGTATGTAGCAAGTGCGCCCTCTACTGGAGAGGGCTGTCCTCTTCACCTGTTCTGCACAGCACCACTCCTTTTGCCTGGAGGCTTGCAGCCTCTGGATTGCTAAGGAGCTGATGTTAGGGAACTAGAACAGAATTGCTTTAGTCATCATGCCTGTGAGCCATGTGAACTGGTCTCTATCACTGGAGATTGAGCAAGTGAAGGATTATGAATCATGAAAATTACAAAGTAATGGACCCTGGTTGTGCAGTACATTGGACACAAAAGTGTGTGTGCACGTGTGCACCCTTGCGTGTGTGTTTTGACTACAAACAATCTGGCAAACAGCTTAAAAAGTGTATCATCTCACACTGAAGAAACATTTGAGTCAATGCAGCTCTATATAAGGGTTTGGTACGTGGCTGGTTATACAATGAATACTCAAAAGTTGATGGTTTACAAAAATAACCAATCAGAAAACAAAATGAAAAATTTCATGGCAATAACATAAAAAATATAGTTTTAAAGAAAACTACAAAACCTTACTAAAGTCGAGTGTTAAGAAGGCTTGAGTAAACAGAAGGACATACCATATTTCTAGATTAAAAGGTAATATTTTAAGAGTGCCCAACACTCTGCAATTAAAATGTAAATTCAACACAATTCCAACAAAAATTTAATTTAAAAAATTTATAAAGAAAAAATAATTAGCTATTATGAAGAATAAATGCAAAGGACCAGCCAAGAAAAAAATATTACAATATATAGAATTAGTTTTATTTTGCTTAATAAAGCAAATATTTGCTTAATAAAGAAGAGTTAAGCATAAATCTGGACAATTACTATTCCTTACAATAACATAATTTTTATAATAAATTATGCTTATTTCACCATGTAGCTTTAAGCTACTTTTTCTACTTCTTGTGAATTAAGCTTTTGATCCAGAGCTGCACTGTCCAAGGCCACAAGCCACATATTGTTACAGAACATTTAAAATGTGGCTAGTTCAAATTGAGATATGCTCTAAGTATAAAATATACAACTGACTTCAGAGACTTAGTATCAAAAAATGTAAAATATCTCTCAACAATTTTTTATATTTATTACATGTTAAAGTGTAATATTTTTTATTTAGTCAGGTAAATATTATAGTAGAATAATTTCACCTCTTTGATATTTCTAATATAACTGTTAGGAAAATTTGAATTAAACATGTGGTTCACTTTATGTTCGACTGTTCTCGAGTATAACAAGATTCCACTGTGAAATGGAGAAAAATATTGCTCACATATACAAATTACTAAGTAACAAAGTAAAAAGAAAAAAAATAGTGGTAATTTCCCACTGCTTATTAAAATAGCTGAAATTTACAATTTATATGGCGTATAACAGAAGCCGCTTACCAGTTTTCATCTCATTTGTATCTAGAATAGTCCCTAGACATTAATGGTTTCAACTTCTCAAAAGTAAACCCAAGTTCCTCAAAACAATAAATATAGAATTACTATACGACACAGCCATTCCACTCTTAGGTACACAGCTGAAGGAACTGAAAGCTGGGACCTGAAGAGATACCTATTGTTAGTTAAAGTTAAAGTTAAGTCGCTCAGTTGTGTCCGACTCTTTGCGACCCTGTGGACTGTAGCCCACCAGGCTCCTCCATCCATGGGATTCTCCAGGCAGGAATACTGGAGTGGGTTGCCATTTCCTTCTTCAGGGGATCTTCCTGACCCAAGGATCGAACCCAGGTCTCCCGCATTAGAGGCAGACACTTTAACCTCTGAGCCACCAGGGAAGCTGACCCAGGGAAGAGACACCTATAGTGCAGCATTATTCACAATAGCCAAAATGTGCAAACAATCCAAGTGTCCATCATCAGATGAATGGGGAATCCAAATGTGGCATATATATATATATATATATATATATATATATATATACACACATGGACTATTATTCCGCCACAAAAAGGAATGAAGTTCTGATACAGGCTGCAACATGGATGGTCCTTGAAAACATAATGGAGTGAAATGAGCCAGAGACAAAATGACCAAACAGTCTACTATTCTACTAATATGAAATATCTAGAATAGACAAATAGAGACAGAAGGTAGAGTAGAGGTTACCAAAGGCTGAGGGGAAGGGAGAACAGAGCGTTACTGTCTGGCACAGTGTTTCTGTACAGAGTGATCAAAAAAGTTTTGGAAATAAGTAGTATTTACTCACAATTCACAACATCGTGAATGTAATTAATGTCACTGAACCAATCACTCAAAACAGTTGAAATGGCGAACTTCCCTGGTGGCACATGGATAAGAATCCTGCCTGCCAATGCAGAGGACACAGGTTCGATCCCTGGTCCAGTAGGATTTCACGGGCCGTGGGGCAACTGGGCTTGTGCGCCACAACGACGGAAGCCTGCACGCTCTACGGCCCGTGAGCCACAGCTGATGAGCCCCTGTGCCCTAGAGCCCGTGTGCTCTGCAACGAGAGAAGCTGCCACAGTGAGAAGCTCAAGCACCACAGCTAGAGAGGAGCCCCTGGTCCCCGCAACTAGAGAAAGCCTGCATGCTGCGACAAAGACACAGCCCCGCCAGGAGTGAATCAGAAATAAACATGGCAGTGTGCACATATCAAAATAATAATGAAGAAGACATTGAAATTTTTAAAAAGTTAAAGTGGCAAATTTTGTTACTTTTATATATAACTTAAAAAAATGAATCATGTTATTTATCAGAACCCACTGAACTATATACTTTAGATGGGTATGGCATGTAAATTATACCTCAAAAAAGATGTTAAAAAGAAAAAAGTAATCCCAAAGCGAGGAAACCTGGATATGATTCTACCACCTGCTGTAGCTGTTTATGAAAATGCATAAAATGTAAATGAATCCTGAACTTGCTAGAGGGATACGTAGAAAGTTACCATCTAGTTCACCACCCACCAAGCTCATTTCAACTTGTTCTGCTGCAATCTACTCCCTGCCATGTTCAGGGTAACTCTCTTGACCAATATTTTACTATTTTTTGCAAATATACTACCCTAGCTCACCAACTCTTGGTGTTAGTGATAGTAATAAATTCATAAGAGTTACTCTTGCAAATTCAGGTTAAGTAGAACTGTACTGATGATGAAACATAATAAGGGTGAATTTGGGGAACTGTTCTGGTAATTTTAATAACAGCTTTATCACTTATTTTAACTCTGAATGTATGTGTTCATTAAGGGTCTAACTTTAGTTGAAGATGCTACCTGGGTTTAAAACCTTGGCTCAGTCACTTGCTTAGCAGCTCCTTGTCCATGGGTTAATTATTTAACCCTTTTAGGTCTCAGTTATTCTACCTGTAAGATGTGGATAAAAATAAAGTACGTCCCTGAAAGAATTATTGTCTGGATTCAATTAGCTAATATTTAGAAGACACTTGGAACAATGCCCAGCATTAAAAAGCTCTATAAATATCAGCAATTATGAATTGCATTTTATAAAGAAAATGATAGGCTATGAATAGTAGTTTTTTTAATGTGAAGATTTTCAACAGTTTCCATATATATATTTCTTAGGATATCAAAGGACTATTACTGTATCATTTTTAATAATGTCTTTCATACATCAAGCAGCAGGGCACCTCCCTGAAATGTGTGTATTATTTAAAATAAATGATATATAAATTATTTTAGCTTTTGAGGATAAAATGAAGTAAAATAGATTTAGCTAGTGACTAAGTACTTCGCAGATGTAGCTATCTAATCCTTGGACACCATTTCCTGTATTGCTGTAGTAATTTAACAGATCTAGTCAAATAAATAACAGACCTTGCAGTATTTTCATTTAATACTCCCTTAAAATATAGTTTCCTGGATAAAAAAGCACATACTGTTATCTTCCAGGCTCATGGCTCATCCTATATTTTATGCCACACAAACCTATTCCTACTTTTGTATCATTTAGAAAATTTGGCTTATTGGGTTTGCTGCAAGTTGGGCTTACAAATCAGTACAAATGCACTTTATTTGATGACTAAAATGTAAATCAGTCACTTACCAAATTCTCTCTTTCGATCCTTTGTTGTTCCCTCTGTCTGTTGAGAGCACTATGATACAACTTAGGGGGAGGACCAGTTGATCTTGGAATCATACTCTTGCTTCCTGGTTTCTCAGCCTGTCTGGACAGTTCTTTCAAAAGCCTCTGATTTTCTCGATCAATCTGTCTCACTTCCTCTCTTGTGAAAGAGTAGTTTTTCCTAGGTGCTACTGAAGGCTGATCAAAGTGATGTTTTTGTGGTCTCTTTTTATCTAATTGCAGAAAAGCTACAGAAGTGAACAACAAAAAAAGTGAACAAAAAAAGGAAAAATGGCTAAATAAACAGCAATACGATGGCATAATGGTATATGCTTTAACTTTTATAAACGGAAACTACATTAATTCATGGTAACGGATGTATGGAATCATTTCAATGACATCCAGACTACAACCGGGTAGAAAAAAAATTCAGAGGCAGCTTAGAGGTTTATGCTCATTGGGTTCTTTAGGAATAAATGCTATACACAAAACCATGAAAATACTTTAATAAGAAATGAACAAGGCACTGGTTGTAGACTGCAGATATAATTTATGGAAACTGCTTTTGTCGTGTTCATTGTATGTTCTCCTAAAGAAAGCTTAGAAGTTAGAAACCTCTGGTGGATTGCATTGACAGAATACTCAGTTGAGATGGGTTTTAGTAGTCAGAAAGGCATCCCAAGTGGTGCACAAGATTCCATCTGCAATGCAGGAGATGTGGGTTCGAGCCCTGGGTCGGGAAAATCCCCTGGAGTAGGAAGTGGCAACCCACTCCAGTCTTCTTGCCTGGAAAATCCCATGGACAGAGAAACCTGGCCGGCTACAGTCCATGGGGTAGCAAAGAATTGGATACAATTGAACGACTGAGCACACCAACACACATAATTCAAAAAATAAAATGTTCTCAGCAATGCAAACAATGGCCAGAAAATGGCAAAAAGAAACCTAGAATATTCTGAAACTTTCAACTTAACCTGAAAGAATTTTACTATACAAGATTTATGGTCTTGATACTGGCATTGTAACAAATACTTCTACTACAAAAGTCAAACTATGATTCCTGACTAGACATAAGCCAGATGAATACCTTATATAAAAAGAGCTTTTAACCAAGAAAAATATTTTGTATACTATGATTATCAAATGAAATTTTTATCAACATGCTAAATTATCAATATTTCATATTATTAGAAAAATTTTCAGCAAGTCACAATTATTACTGAACAGTTATCAGAAATTTCTAAACATATTAAGCTTGTTTCACCTGAAGTTTCTGCTACAAATGAATGTATTATATCAGATTAACAGTACGGTACATTTGTTTTAACAATATCTTTTTAAAGTAACCATTATTTGTTTTAAATTAATCATTTATTTGGCTGCACTGGGTCTTAGTTGAGGCATACAGGATCTAGTTCCCTGACCAGGGATTGATCCCAGGCCCCCTGCACTGGAAGTGTGGAGTCTTAGCCACTGGAAGGCCCCCATTATTTGCTTCCATTATATCAGAGCACCTTTATGTTCATGGGGTTCTCATGGCAAGAATACTGGTGCTGTTTGCCATTCCCTCCTCATTGGAAAAGACCCTGATGCTGGGAAAGACTGAAGGCAAAAGGAGAAGAGGATGACAGAGCATGAGATCGTTAAGACAGCATCATGGACTCAACGGACATGAATGTGGGCAAACTCCGGGAGATAGTGAAGGTCAGAGAAGCCTGACGTGCTGCAGTCCATGGCGCTGCAAAGAGTCAGACGCACTTAGCGACTGAACAACAACCATCTTGTACTTGTACTAAGCAAGTACACTCTTTTACTTGCTTAATATTTTATGCTGTTAAAAGCATTTTTAACCCCATTTAAAAATGTGACTGGTGCAGAAAAGTTAAATCCTTGGAACAAGGTCACAAAACCGTAAATCTATGTCTCAATGCTTAAACCAAAGATGATCAGAGATTAAGGAAATTTTAAAAAAAATTATTAACAGTGACTTCCTGATAGGAAAAATTAGGAATAATGACTGGTAATTTGTTGAAAAGCACACCAAACTAATGACGAAACCTGAATAGGAACACATTTAGAAGGAGATATATAGAGACTATATATAATTGATTTATCTTACTTCCAAGAAATATCCATTTTGTAGAATTGAATAAGGTTTCTAGATTAATTTAGCCTTTAAAATTAAATTCTAGAGGGAATTAAAAGTAAGCTATTTTCCTAATGTCATTTATAAAAAGCTTTTATAAGTAAAATAAGGCAACAGCTAAAAATAAAATAAAGGAAGGATTTCAAACTAATTCATTTAAAAAAAACAAAATGAAAAAGCATTCTAACCTCCCTTGATGGGAAAAGTATATGTTGAGTGCTTACATACTGATGCCAGGTATCATTAGCACATTTTTCTAAAGTGGCTACTATACACTTTAGTACGAGGCAACCTCCAATATATGATCCACTGTCTTCCAATTAAGATCAAAAAATGTTAATTTGAATAAAATTTCAGGGATAAAAATATATTAATATAAATATGTACATTATTTAAATGACACATTTAAGAAATACTGCTTTTCCCTAATTTTCGTTAATGAAACAATTTTGCTCAAACTCTTTACAGTATTTCAATATGTCCATTATCACTAGAGCCACTTCTTGACTCAGTAACACCATTTACTAGAAGTACCAGCTTAACTTGCACCTAAACTGGGATACAGGCAGCATTTAAAATGTTTATGTGCATACTATTAATGGAAAATTTATCCCAAGCCATATTATGTCTTTATTTACATAATATTAGTTTTTCTTTAAAAAAATTCACCCTGTAGGCATATTCGCGATCCCGATTAAAAAAATCAATGATATATGATATTTGCTTTTTAAAATGATGTTTCAAAGGTTGTTTTTTTTTTTTTTTAAATCCCAACTCTTGTAACTGAGAGGTGATGATTCAAGGAATAATAACTAAATTTACTAAGTTCCTTCATCTTCTTTATGAACATCTTGTCAGATGAGAACTTCTGAGACATTCTTTCGGTCTCCTTCCTTTGCATCTGGGCAGGTCTGTGATGGCGCGGACCAACACGATACAGCCCAAGGCTGGGCAAAAATAGAGACAGATGCAGGCCACCACGCCCTCCCCCTTGCCTCTGGAATCCTTGTGCTTGGGGCCCTGGGCCACCCTGTGTCTGGCTGCCCTGAGGCTGTGAGGCTGACTACCCTGTGAGGACATCAAAACCACATAGAGGGGCTGTGTGTGGCGGGGGCACTGTGATCCCAGCCTTCAGGTCATCCTAGGCTGCCACTTTACAGATCTAAGATTGCGATCTGTCATCAGAGCAATAGTAACTCACACACAAAACAGAGTACCAGGAGTTGGGTACTACTGCAACAAAAACCTAACATCTGGAGCACTAGCTTTGAGACCTGATAGTAAGTGGAGCTAGAAAGGGTTGGAGGAGACTGCTGGTGAAGATGATCAAGTGGCAGAATTTCAGCAACACTGTTGGCTATGACAGCAAGGAAAATGGAAAACATACCTTCTGCCATTGGTGGATTTTGCTAAGCAGATCTCCAGGAAGAATCTTTAAAGTATTAATAGTTTATTTTACCATCATAAGAAGACAGGATAGAAAACAGATGAACTAAAAAAGGGATCGGTCAGTTTTCAAGCAGAATTTATAGAGAATATCAGAGTTGGGACTTTTGGGCTTCAAAATTATTACTACTTGGGCTTCCTAGTCTCTCCTGGCAGAAGATTCTCAAAGTACTCGAGCTATAATTGAGGAACCACACCCAAGGAGCCACAGCTGCCCTTGGGACTTGCTTTAACCCTGGATCACCAGCTGGGCAGGATCTTTGAAAAGTGGGAACAGAGTTTTGCACTTGGGAGGAATGTAAATCAATGTATGGCCACAGGGTGGACTGAAGAAGTTTTGCAGAGTGTCTGTGTTATTTGACACTCCTCCCATTAAGAAGGAGGGTCTATGCCCCTGCTCTTAAATCTGGGAAGGTGTATAACCAATAGAACATGGAAGAAATGATGCCATGTGGCTTCCAATGTTAGGTCATAAAAGGTGGTGAGGTTTGTGCCTTGTTTCCTGGAACGCTGTCCTTGGAACTCTAAACCATCTGCACTGAGGCTGCGGTACCTGAAGCCCAGACCACAGGGAGAGGCCACGCACGAGCCCTCTGCTCAGCAAGTCCTGGTCTCCAAGTCACCCCAAGCCCAGACACTTGATGTGTGAGTACACCAGCACTCAGATGATTCCAGGCCCCACCTGTCAAGTCACCCCCACTTTTGAGCCTCTCTCTATACCCTAAGGGGCTTCCCTGGTGGCTCAGACGGTAAAGAATCTGCCTCCAATGTGGGAGACCGGGGTTCGATCCCTGGGTCAGGAAGATCCCCTGAAAAGGGAATGGCTACCCACTCCACTATTCTTGCCTCGAGAATTGCACGGACCAGAGGAGTCTGGTGGGCCACATTAGTCCATGGGATCGCAAAGAGTTGGACACGACTGGGCGACTATGACTATACCCTAAGTACTGGGGTAATTTGTTATGTAGCAATAGAAACTGCTATCTCATCACTTAAAAATATATATTATGCAATAGACAAAAAAAAACCCACAAACAAACCCATGGGCCAAGTGCAGCCCGTAAGTGGGTAGTTGTAGCTCAGACGGTAGAGAATCTGCCTCCAATGTGGGAGACCGGGGTTCGATCCCTGGGTCAGGAGGATCCCTTGGAAAAGGGAATGGCTACCCACTCCACTATTCTTGCCTCGAGAATTGCACGGACCAGAGGAGCCTGGTGGGCCACATTAGTCCATGGGATCGCAAAGAGTTGGACACGACTGAGCAACTATGACTATACCCTAAGTACTGGGGTAATTTGTTATGTAGCAATAGAAACTGCTATCTCATCACTTAAAAATATATATTATGTAATAGACAAACAAAAACAAACCCATGGGCCAAGTGCAGCCCGTAAGTGGGTAGTTCATACTTTTTTTTTGGTCTAACATCTACCAATCTTCCACAGTGATTACGGCTTTATCAATTTCATCATTTAGCTCTGTTTTGCTTTTATCAAACACTTCAAATCAATGGCTGTTAAATCTTTTTAGTGTACTTGGTCAGTTTGTTCATGTAAAATACTCTTATTTGTCCCTTTCAGTGATTTTCACATCTCAAATTCTATTTTGTGTACTAATAAATTGATATTTCTATTTTCTCCTTGGTATCTGCCTGGCATAACTTTTTCAAGCCTTTATTTTCATTCTTCCTATACTATTGATATTTTAAACATCTTTGCAGGTTGGATTTGATAAAAAAAAATTATCCCCTCTGATAATACCTTCTGATAAGTCAAAACAATTTACTTGTATTGTTTGATCTCTTCTCACAATTTTATATCTACAAAAAAATGCTTTTTTGTTGTTCTTTTCCCCCATTTTCCCCCTTTTGGAAGACTATGCTAATTTATTTTTTCTCTAATAGATTATAAATCTAATAGATTATTCTTCAGGAATAGAAGTTCTTAAACAGACCTCACACCAAAAGTTTACTGAGGACCCCAAATAATGTTTATGTGGGTTATATCTATCAATATTTACCATGTTAGAAATTAATGGTAAAAAATTGAAAGATACCTGTGAATTCATCTGAAAATAATAAACTAGTGCTATGAAAATATCACATTTTATAAAAATAACATAGTTAGTGAGAAGAGAAGCAGAGTTGAACATTTCTGCAATCTTTTACCGCCTGCCTTAATAGAAGACAGCCAGAGCAACACAGCTCGGCCACGTACACGTCACATCTCACATGTCCATGGCTTAGCTCTATGGGGAAAATGAAAACAAGAAAAACAAAAATATTCTTGGATCTGAAAGCCTTCACTGGGCAAATTCAGCAGGAATAATAATTTGAGAAACCTCAAGAAACACCATATACATAGACTGGTCGCCACAATTAGTATTTAAAACACACTCTACTGCTATAAAGAATCTTTGGTGGGTTATATTGGTGACTCCAACAACGGATGCATCAAGGGGCAGAAGTGCCGCTTTGTTCTTGAGGTTGTATTAACCCTGAGCACCACGTACCGTGTGGGCAGGTCCTGGGGTCAGGGATCCCCGGGGGGCAGCAGACTGAATAAAGCTCTAGTCCATGTGCTCGAGACTGAGCCCCATTTTAGCTCTGTTTCCGAGTCAAAACGGGATAAGATTATATGGTAGAAACAGGAGGCAAAGACTTACTGTATGTATTTCAGATGGCAAACCTAAGACTAGTGGGTAACTGCTACAAAATCCAATTTCAGTGAAACGTAAGATGCATACTTCCTGACCGTTAGCGCTGTGGACGGAAGTGTCCCACAGTCCTTTAGGTAACAAATAGTGTCTACTGTGGGGATTTCAGCAAGGAATAAGTTCCTGCCCTCATGTTGCTTACACTAACTCCAGAGTCTCCTGAAAGGAAATGGGCTTTTGTGACCGTGAGGCAGGGGTGGGTATGAAACTTCTCCACAGCACGTTCGGAAGAGTACTTCCGAGAAGGTGATGGATAAGCTGAGGGCCGAGCAAGACTGAAGTAGCCTCTACAGAGAGAGAGGCCAACCTCAAGCGCAAATACTCCACGAGTGCAAAGTATTAACATTCTCTGAACAGTAAGGAAGTACTGTGACTGGACTGAGAGGTAATGAGAGAAGAGGAGCTGAAGGCAGTCAGCATATGATGGTGAGCCATGGCTCATCAACTTTAACTGATATTAGACAAGTGCACCAGGCTCTCCACGGCAGAGCCCAAGCATCAGTACTTAATAGTTTGTTTTAATAATTTGAGTAGCTCTCCAAGAGATGCTCACATACTCCCTGGGGTGAAGAGTCACTGAAGAAATAGTCTGTAGCCTATGGTAAGAAATTTGGTATTTATTTTTAACCTAAGAGTCAGCCCACTTCTGAAGAGTTAAGAAGGAAACTTGTAGGTCTGATCTACTTTTTTAAAGATCATTCCCATTGTTAGGGGAAGAAGCAGATGGGCAAGAATAGAAAACTCAGTCTTGAAAATTTTAAGAGATTGAATGAGCATTTATCAGGAAAGGTATGCTGAGTGGAGGCTTAGCCACTAGGTGGTAACAGGCAATGCCAAGAATCTGGGAATTCTACTTTGTGTACTAACAAGATTGATACTTTATTTTCTCTTTCTTACCAGCCTGGCATATCTTTTTCAAGACTTTACTTTCTGAGTATTCTTCCTTATACTATTGATATTTTAAATAATTAAACAATCAATGAGTAACAATCAAAGAAAACCTATAAAAGAGGGGACATTCACAAGTATAAGTTGCTCCAAAATACATTTTATTAATCTATGAGACTCATTTGACCAAATAAGGGACTTATTTATGCCCTTCTATCAGGCCACCATATGTAAATTATGTAGCTGAAGATTTATTCTTTCAACTAACATTTCAAACAAATGAAGACAAGAGAGTCTTACTTACAACTTAAAAACTTTATCTTCAATTGCCCTAAAACCTAACCTGCAAGCTCAATATTTCTAATTTTATATTAACTAGTCAAAAATGAAGTTTGAGGTTGCTTTTTCTTCACCTGGAATATATTGTTCCTTTCAAACTAAATAATGGGTATAAATAAATTGAGACAGAAATATAGTAGTCAGGATTATCTTAATTCTTAAATCCTTCTATCTTAAAAGTAACTAAAACTTGAATCATGTTATTTCATCAACTTGGTAATTATTTTCCAGTAATTCTCTCTAGCCTTAACTTAAAATCTGAATTGTCTCCTACAGTTTACTCTGAGCTCTCTTAATTTGCCAGCATTCCTGCCACCTTCCCTTAAACTTGGTGCTCGTGCTTTCTTTCTTAAAGAAAGTGAAATATATCTTACACCCATGTCTCCATCAAACATAGGAAAACATCTGCTCCCCTTCTTGCATTTATTTTATCTGGTCTCCAGGCATTTTGAGTTTCTAAGAATCACTGTGAAGTACTTTCTAGTCCCAGTTGATCAGTTTTGCAGTAATATAAATAATGATATTCCAGGTATCTTTAAATGAAATAATTTGGTTACATTATAATAATATATCCATGATCTCAAATAATAAAACACACCTACTAGAAAAATCAAGGCAAATTCATAGCATTTAATATTAAGCTCAATATAATATTAGGTTTAATATTTAAATTCAATACACAGGACTTCCCTGGGGGTACAGTGGATAAGAAGCCACCTGCCAATGTAGAGGAAAGGGTTTCGATCCCTGGTCTGGGTGGATTCCACATGCCATGGAGTAACTAAGCCCATGTGCTGCAACTACTGAGCCCAGGCACCTAGAACCAGTGCTGTGCAACGAGAAGCCACCAAAATAAGAAGCTTGTGCACGCCAACTAGAGGGTAGCCACCCCCACTTGCCACAGCTAGAGTAAGACCATGCAGCCAAAAGTAAATTATAAAATAAAGGCCCTATCTCCAGATGCAGTGATTTAAAAAATAAATTCCAAACACAGTGTTTAAAATTACCTTTTAAAAGATGATTCAGGTCCATTGTGTCATGTAAGACTTTTTGTTTGTATCTGTGGTCTAAACTGGAATCCAACGCTGTTGACTTTGAGGTGAGACTGGGTTCATGTTTCTCCTTCCCTTTTTTGGCTGATTTCAAAGATTTCGAGTTATTTTTCAAATCCTCAACATTTTCATATACTTCTTGCCTCACATTTTCTTGCCTTTTAACTTTCATTTTTCGGTCGCTTGAGGCACCCAGTTCGAAAGACTGAACCGGGCTGATGTCCGGGGTCGATAAAGGAGTGACGTCCGTCACAGTGTCTTCCGATTCTTCGGTGTCATCACCAACCTTGGGTTTTGTACCTGAAGCGTGGGCTCCTGGTGATTTTTCTCCTGGTTTATATTTCAGTTTGGGTGACAAGTGGGTGGCGCCAGGGAGATGCTTCTTCGGTGATGGAGATGAATCAGACAGGCCGACATCAGATCCGGTATCTGAACAGCCTGTATCGGAACTTGAAGATGAGAGGGACAAAGACGAAGAGGAGCTGCTTCTGGAATACTTTTTACTTAGGCTTTTCTTGAAGTTATTCGGCAGCTTAGCTGACTTGGACCTGACATGATGCTTTTTCTCATCATCAGTGCTCTCCTCTCCATCTGTATAGTAGTCGTGCTCACCGTCTTTCACAGTTTGGGGAAGGCTATTTGGAGTGGGCAAGTGTATTTTATGTTCTACTCTAGCATTACCCAGTTTTGATCTTGAAGAAGTGGTTGAGGACGAGGAATTTCCAGTTTGTGCATTATCACCTTCTACAGGGTGTTCCTCTGGAGGAGTTTTCCCACTGCTCTCCGTTCCCTTCTCAGTAAGATCATCTTCCTTTCTTTGTAGTCCAAGTTTCAAGTTTACATTTTCCGTATCTTTGTCTGTTCTCTCTTCAGCGTCATCATCCTGCTTGTCAAAAACTGAGCTGCTGTCACCTTTCCTTGCTTCTTCGAAGTCGCTGTCAAAGAAAGAATGGTCCACTTCACCTTCTGATATATCGTCAAACCGATCCATGATGGTAAAAATATATCTGAAAAGGAGGAAAGTGTAACCATCAGACTAAGAGTATTTTCCAAATTACTCTTTTTATTTTTATACAGTAATTGCAAATTTTCCCAAACTGAGAAGTCTGGGTAATATATACAGAGAAATATGAAAAAGAAAAAACCTACCATAAAAACAGTAACTCAGCGAAATGATAATGGGGGCTACAGGGGTAATAACAAGTTATACCAATGATCTGAACAATAACAGGAGATCATCAAGGCAAGCATATTACAAACGTGGATATGTAGGTGAATGCCAGGGAAAAACTGACTTCCATAAATTAAGTACAGCTAGAGTTTAGAATGCTAAGCCAGCCCAAACAGACATCATTCTGGTAGACTGGCCGGTTAAAGACTCACATTTCTGGGGGAGGCTGAAGCTTCAAGGTTAGTTATGAAAGCCCCAGTTCGGTGGGATGGCCCAGCAGTCAGAACTCCACCTGGAGCTTGCAGTTTTCAATCGGACTCAGTTTAAAAGATGAGAGATGTGATCAAAATCTAAGGCCTTAGCAACAGTCTCAGCTACTGCTCTTAAGTTCTTAAACTTTTTGTTGTCCTTTTGTGTGGCATCCATAGATTATGGAGTTTTTGCTTAACCCGTGTGACAGTCACAGGTCACAGCTTCAGGCTCACAGTCTTAAAGCCAGTCATGCCCTTCTCCACTTTTCTGAGGTTCAGTCTTAGAGAGAGATCATTTCCTTGATGGTTAGTGGCTATGAATGTGCAATTACAGCATTACTTTTAATACTGAAAAAAAAAAAAAAAAAACGAATAGAGGAATATTTTGAGCCCATTAAAATCATTATTTAAATCACAGGTCAGCAAACTGCTGTGAATGGGCTAAATCTGGCCCACCACTTGTTTTGTAAAAAAAGTTTTATTGGGACACAGCCCCACTCCCAGGTTGAAGAACTGTCTCTGACAGCTTTCCCACTGCATCTGCAGAGTTAAGTAGCTGTGACAGATACCACAGGGCCCACACAGCCTAAAATATTTACCAATGGATCCTTTGTGGCCCCCTGATGTTGGTGCTATTATCAGTGTGAAAAATGCATTAATATAAAATTGTTGGCTATACTGGATTAATAATACAATTTAGACATTTGGACAAAAAAATGAAGAGTTGAAAAATCAACAATCCCCCTGCATTTTTAATATTTCCACTACTGTTATTGTGATAGTGTTCATGTAATCAACTAAGCAAGGAAGTGATGACAGGGAGTCTGCACAGTGAAAAGAACCAACTGGTCAGATACCCAGGCTCAAAACTTGGTGCACCTGCTTCTCAGTTGTGTGTTCCTGGGCACATGGACAAGAAGGTGCTTCACAGCCCTGTCTGCAACAGTGCTGACTGAGGGAAAAACTCAATGTCCAGTCAGAGGAAAACAGAGAAGAGAAATGTTGTGTATTATATACTGTGTATCAGTCAGAAATGATGAGCTGAGAGCCACAAAAATCATGTCTACCAAGAGAGTGGAATTGAATGACAACATAATCATGAAAAACTTAACACACATACACACACACAAACAAAACAACACTAAACTCTTCAAGCGGACAAACATATACATAAAATGCTACCAGCCTGGCCTGGGAAGACATGCATTAAATGTCTAAGAGTATGAGCCTATAAAAGGTGGGAGGAGGAATGAAGTTGGGAAAGGGGACAAAGGGGAAGAATTAAGAATCGGTTTTCTGTGATCATGGGTCATCACAAATATAAAAAGGTATGACTGATCATTTTCAATCTAATTCTGCCCACCTGAGTTCAAAGAGAAAAACAGCAAATAAGCTATTGAATGCTGGACAGTGCTTATTAATAGTCATTAAATTCTCCCCAAAGCTATCCTTTTCTGTAAGATAATTCACACTTTAAAACGTCAAGGAATAAAAGAACTGTGGTAGCCGTTTTATCCCACTATTTAATGCCTTTAAGGATTAAAAAAATTTTTAACAAGTTTCTTCAAATTCTAAAATCAAACAGTTTCATAGCACAGCCCAGAGCAAATTTTCTTAGCCAGTTTAAAACACAAATCTTTTAAAAAACGAATCATCCAAATTATTCCAACTTCTGCCCCTCTACTAAAATTGTTTACATTTTTCAGGGCATAAAATTACTAACCTAAGTCTCATTTGTATTAGTGTTGTTATTCTACTACTAATAATAGTTAAAACATTAACTTAGTACTCATTAACTGAGTACTTATTTGTTGTTACTGTTCAGTCGCTAAGTCACATCCAACTCTTTGTGACCCCATGGACTGTACCACACCAGGCTTCCCTGTCCTTTGCTATTTCCTGGAGTTTGCTTAAACTCATGTGCATTGAGTCAGTGATGCCATCCCACCATTTCATCCTCTGTTGTCCCCTTCTCCTTCTACCCTCATCTTTTCCAATGAGTCTCTTCACATCAGATGGCCAGAGTATTGGGGCTTCAGCATCAGTCCTTCTAATGAATATTCAGGGTTGATTGTTCTAAGTGCAAAAGAAGTACTAACTCACTGACTCTTGACAACAACTTTTAAGATATTTTGTCACTCTCTCGTACGTGGGAACGTGCCTGAAGCCACACAGCTAGTTATGTGGCCTACCAGGATTCTAAAGCGGGCAGCTTTGAGGATCACGTGACTAACCACTGTTCTACTCTGCTTTAGAAATGTGGTCCTAGCCTTATGGAAATAAAAAAAACTGAGACCTTCCTTCTTTGAACTATAAAACACATCGTTGTGATATCTATGATTTATTTGACAGTAAACAGGGGCCAAGATAGTAAAATAATCCCTCCCGTGGTAGGGAGTTTTAAGAGAAAGTGGGACTTGTTTAGCAGTTCGGCTTTAGAAACAGCTCTTTACAAAAAAGGATGGCCTGCCCAGTGAAAATTAGATACACATGCTAATGTTTGCCACACATTTTGCTGGATATATTTGCCATGCAGTAGTTTTCCTCTAGCAAAATAATCTGGAACAAATCTCAATGGCATCACAAACTGAATAAACCAGTTCAGTTCAGTTCAGTCGCTCAGTCATGTCTGACTTTGCGATCCCATGATCCGCAGCACGCCAGGCCTCCCTGTTGATCACCAACTCCCTGAGTCCACCCAAACCCATGTCCATCAAGTCGGTGATGCCATCCAAGCATCTCATCCTCTGTCATCCCCTTCTCCTCCTGCCCTCAATTTTTCTCAGCAGCAGAGTCTTTTCAAATGAGTCAGCTCTTCGCATCAGGTGGCCAAAGTATTGGAGTTTCAGCTTTAACATCAGTCCTTCCAATGAACACCCAGGACTGATCTCCTTTAGGATGGACTGGCTGGATCTCCTTGCAGTCCAAGGGACTCTCAGGAGTCTTCTCCAACACCACAGTTCAAAAGTATCAATTCTTCAGTGCTCAGCTTTCTTTATAGTCCAACTGTCACATCCATACATGACCACTGGAAAAACCATAGCCTTGACTAGACGGACCTTTGTTGGCAAAGTAATGTCTCTGCTTTTGAACATCCTGTCTAGGTTGGTCATAACTTTCCTTCCAAGGAGTAAGTGTCTTTTAATTTCATGGCTGCAGTCATCATCTGCAGTGATTTTGGAGCCCAGAAAAATAAAGTCAGCCACTGTTTCCACTGTTTCCCCATCTATTTCCCATAAGTGATGGGACTGGATGCCATGATCTTAGTTTTCTGAATGTTGAGCTTTAAGCCAACTTTTTCACTTTCTTCTTTCATTTTCATCAGGAGGCTCTTTAGTTCTTCTTCACTTTCTGCCATAAACCAGTAGCCTTAGGTAAATTTAAGTGTTAACCTAGGTAATAAGGATTCAGAACTTTGAATTGACTTGTGACTCTCTATCCCAAACTGAGCTTGTGATCAAACCACCTTTCCAAAGACAGTAAAGAGTTTCCCAGGTATTTCTGGCAAGGAGATTGACAAACCTGGGGTAGCAACGTACAACTTGCATCATATTCTGCTTGGTCAAACCACCTTTTGGATGGCACTTAGCTTTGAGTACTATGGCAGAGTCTAGAACCTGAGTTATGATTAATGGTTTACCAACCAAGGGCTCACAGGAATAAAAGAAATAACTAAGGGAAAGGGTGTGTTCAGATACTTGAAGAGCAGTGATATGAAACAGACTTGAGAGCTATTATTTGCAGCTCCAGAGGCAGAACTTGCATCAACAAATAGAATGCATAAGAAAGCTGTTCTGGGTTTAACATTAGAATTGCTCAAAAATGGAATGAGCTCCCTTCAAGGATTATGAGCCATAAGTCATCTAGCCACAAGTCACTAGATATTGTTGGAGCAAAGACCAGATGGCTATTTGCTGGGGTGCTGCAGAGGGAATTTGTGTGTATGGAGGATATGACCTTTTCCAACCCTAACATGACCTAAGTCTAAATCCCAAAGTCTATCCCTAAAACAAATGACTACAGATACTTCTTCGAAATCTGTTTTTCATAGCTGTTTCCCACCTTTCCTGTCTTCTTACCAAACTGGGAACTCCTGGTACCTTGCTCATCTTTATATCCTAGCGCCTAAAGTCAGACCTGACAAATATTAGATATTCAAATAATGTTTATCTGATGAAGGAGTTTGGAGTTAGGAGATTTAAGATTGAGCCAGCTATGTAGGGCTTTCCAGGTGGCGCAGCAGTAAAGAATCTGCCTGCCTATGCAGGGGACACTGGAGACATGGGTTCAATTCTTGGGTTGGGAAGATCCCTTTATAGGAGGAAATGGCAACCTGCTCCAGTATTTTTGTCTGGAAAATTCCATGGAGCGAGAAGCCTGGTAGGCTACAGTCCATGGGGTTGCAAAGTTGGACATGACTGAGCACAGCCAACTATGTAAGCAGAAAAATCACCTCTTTCACCTGAGTTTTTTTCCTGGATAGTTTTCTATAGTTGTCCTTCATTCCCTTCCTACCCCACACACTAGAAGCAACTATCCCCTTATCTGCATTTACAAGATCCCTGTGAGTGTGAAAGTCACTCAGTTGTATCCAACTCTTTGCGACCCCTTGGACGGAAGTCTTTCAGGCTCCTCTGTCCATGGAATTCTCCAGGCAAGAATACTGGAGTGGGTAGACATTCCCTTCTCCAGGGGATCTTCCCAACCAAGGATCGAACTCAGGTCTGCATTGCAGGTAGACTTTTTACCATCCGAGCCACCAGGGAAGCCCCACAAGGTTCCTGTAGTCCCCAACAATTGTAAGCATCTGTCTCCCTACATGGTCACAGTTCATGAGAAGGGGTGCAGAGATCAGTGTCTGGGAGACTTTTCAGGTTTAGATTTAGGTTCCTAACATCCAACACGTGGGTTATTGTAAGGACTTAAACTTCAGGTTTTTCTAGTAGTCATGTATGGATGTGAGAGTTGGACTATAAAGAAAGCTGAGTGCCAAAAAATTGATGTTTTTGAACTGTGGAGTTGGAGAAGACTCTTGAAAGTCCCTTGGACTGCAAGGAGATCCAACCAGTCCATCCTAAAGGAAATCAGTCCTGAATATTCACTGGAAGGACTGATGCTGCAGCTGAAACTCCAATTTTTTCGCCACCTGATGTGAGGAACTGACTCATTAGAAAAGACCCTGATGCTGGGAAAGATTGAAGGCAGGAGGAGAAGGGGATGACAGAGGATGAGATGGTCGGATGGCATCAGCAACTTACTTGATGGACATGAGTTTGAGTAAGCTAGAGGAAGCCTGGTATGCTGCAGTCCATGGGGTTGCAAAGAGTTGGGATATGACTGAGCAACTGAACTGAAACATTCAGGTGACTTAATGAAAGGAAAAAATATCCAACTGTCCCAACCACTAAGCAGTCCTTTTGATAACCTTCACTTTAGTTAGTGAGATTCAATTTACATTAAAGAGTAATAAAAATATGGACTTAATAAGATAGTAAAGTTTCTCTTTATAACATATTGGGAAAGCGTAAAAATCAAATGACAGTTCATTAGGCTGCAATAACCCTGCTGATACTCAATGAGGACAAGAACTTGCCAAAGCTGCCCAGGAGTCATTTACACACCCATGATTCGTAGGGCCCTTGCAGAACCAGCAATACAAATACCAACGCTTTCGCCTTACATCAGGAAAACACACAGAGGAATCCGGCATTTTTAACTGTCATTTTAGATACTGGGACATGACGTTTCTGTAGTTAAGACATACGATTTGGTCCAAAGAAGGTAACCTATTGGATACCCGAAAATCTCAGCCCAAAGGAAACACCTGTCTTCCAGGATCTGAGGTTCCTTACACTACCCCCTCCGGACCCCACGAAGTAGCGGATAACTGACATCCCCCTCCCTCCTCTGAGTTCAGGGTCAAGTTCCGCGGAGGTGAGCGGGGGAGACCTGAGCCAGGATCTCCCGGGACGGGGGGCGGGGGGCTATCACATCTTAATTCACTGCGGACCCCGACCCCACGCCACCCGCAAACGCGCCCCGAGGTCAGGCCCGGCCATCCCAGAGCGGCCGACGAGGGGCGCTGGCCCTGCGATCGCGCCAGCCCTGGACGCCTCCGTGTGGGTTACACCCGCCTAACGACCGGCTGCCAGGGCCGCAGAGGCGGCGGGGCCCGGAGGACTGGGGAAGGGAGGGGGGCGGCCCGGCCAGTCCGCCTTCCGCATACCGATCCTGTGCGCTCGCCGCGGCCTGGGCCCCGGAGAGGGGAAACGGATCCCGAACGGGGGGCGGGGGGCGCGGAGGAAGGGTCGCTCGCGCGCAGCTCACCCGGCGCCGCAGCCGCAACCTCCTCGCGCCGCCGGCGTCCCGGCCGTGCGCCCGCGCGCGCGCTCCTGCAGCCCCTCCACGCGGCCCCGGAGGCCGCCCGAGCTTCCGGAGGCGGAGAGAGCGGAACGGGAAAGGAGATCGCCTGCGCCCGCGCCGCTGGTCCCGCGGGAACCGGGCGGTGCCGGAGGCTCCTCGCGGCGGGCGTCACAGAGCGCGGCGGGCCCGCCCCGCGCCCCCGAGCCTGGCCAGCGGGCCCCCTCTCGGATGGAAAGGGACGCGGGAAGAAAGTGACCTCCGGACCCTCGGCTGTGCCCTGCACCGCCCAGGTGTTAACTGCTGCCGCCTCCGCTGCTAACGAGGAAAGCCGCTTTGATGGTCTTGTGATGTTGTACCCAAACAGCAACTGTAATAATAAATATGGAGGCAGCTAATATAAATATGCTTATATCAGCAAAATTCAGTTTAAACAGCCCTGTGGCCCAGGGGCTGGTAAACACGTGAGAAAGTCCTCTGACTACCGGTAAATGAGATGGGTAGTTCAAACAATCTGAGAAAAATGATCTCCGTCCACTGTATGGAATGCAGCCCTTTTTCGTGTTTGAACTCGCAAGCACATAGTAGGTGCGACAGAGCAGTGGCACCCCACAGATGCCGGCCTGCTAATCCCAAACCTGTGGGAACATCAACCTAGGTTAACCCAGGTGAGGTCAATGTAATCCCAAGGGTCTTTATAAGAGGGGAGACAGGAGATTTGAGGACAGTAATAAAAACAAAACATGGCCATGGATGGAAGCAAGAGCTTGTAGTATACACCGTGGTGACTACAGTTAATCCCTGCTGTATATTTGATAGAAGCTGGAGATTCCCCATGGACAGAGGAGCCTGGTGGGCTACAGTCCATAGGGTTGCCAAGAGTCCGACACCAATGAAGCAACTTGTCATGCACTGGAAACTTGACAAAGGGAAGAAAAAGGATTCTCCCCTTGAAGCCTCCAGAAGAAAAGCAGCCCAGGTCACACTTTAATTTTAGTTTTGACCTCCAGAACGGTAAGATGAATTCATGTTGTTTTAAACCACTAAGTTTGTAGTAATTTGTTATAGCAGCAACAGGAAATTAATACAATAGGTACCCAATATTTTTTACGTAAAAGTATAGAGAAAGGAACGCCTGGTAAGCCATATCATGCATGCCCAGTCACTTCAGTCGTGTTTGATTCTTTGCAACCCTGTGGACTGTGAACCTCCCCCTGATCGTGGGATTTTCCAGGCAGGAATACTGGAGTGGGTTGCACCACTTCAGGGAGTGTTGCTATGCCTTCCTCCAGGGAGTCTTCCCCACCCAGGGACTGCGCCTGAGTCTCCTGCATTGGAAGCAGATTCTTTACTGCTGTGCCACCTGGGAGGGGGCCTTCACATGGATTTAAACATGGAGAGATGTAATTGATTGGTTCCAACGACCGACAAGGCTGAGCACACGTGTATGTAGGCCCCCTCTTATTTAATTCCTGACTGGGCCAATATGATTTGCTTTGGCCAATGGAATGTTAGCAAAAGCTTAAAAAGAACTTGTATATCACATCTCTGACATGGTCATGTGAAGAGACCCAAGCAATCTCTTGAAGGATGAGAACTCAGGGAGCAGAGACAAGCCATGTTAATGGAGGCTCCATAGCCAGAGTAGTCCTAGCTTGTGCGCCAGGAGATCACAGCATCATTAATGGTTCAGGCAAGAAGAGAACTGACCCAACTGACCCCAGACCATTGACTGACCTGCAAAATCATAAGCATATCCAGTGGTTGTTATTTGGTGGTAGTTTGTTATATGACAGTAGATAATTGACATACTCTATTTCCCTAAATTTCAGGTCAAAACTTGGATAAATTGAAATTATCCTCTCTTGGGGATCTGCCCTTTTCAATTCTTTGTCTTGATACCAACTAATTCAGTGTACAGTACTTTCCTTTGTAATTCTATTTCTCTTTGAAGATTAATACAAAGACACTTCTGCCTGAAAGTTTCCCAACATGAATATTTTTACTTGAAGAGGCCCACTCAGCATAATTTATATATCGATGTCCTAAAATTTTGTTCACAGATTAGTTTTCCTCTTCCAAATGCTATAGTATGTTCCCTTTAAGCTTTAACAGTCTACTATTTGTTTTTAAAGTGTTTTATAATTTTTTCACTTCTCCTTTTGAAGTTTGGCCGCACTTACAACCGTATTTTCTGTAAACTACACTCTGCTTGAAAGTTTACGAGAGAGAGAGTTAGGTTAAAGACCTGTTATGTTCTTGTGGTGAATCAGCAGAAGAAACTATAATGATATCTAGGTATTTTGATTTCTGTTAATACCTATACACAATTTTACCCAAAGTGGGCAAAGGCAAATACAGTGTTTTTCTCTCTAACCCTACGGCTACCTTTAAGGAGATCCAGGGGCTTTAAGGAGAAGTATACTAAATAGATGGTGACTTCAGCCATGAAATTAAAAGACGCTTACTCCTTGGAAGGAAACTTATGACCAACCTAGATAGCATATTCAAAAGCAGAGACATTACTTTGCCAACAAAGGTCCGTCTAGTCAAGGCTATGGTTTTTCCTGTGGTCATGTATGGATGTGAGAGTTGGACTGTGAAGAAGGCTGAGCACCGAAGAATTGATGCTTTTGAACTGTGGTGTTGGAGAAGACTCTTGAGAGTCCCTTGGACTGCAAGGAGATCCAACCAGTCCATCCTGAAGGAGATGAGCCCTGGGATTTCTTTGGAAGGAATGATGCTAAAGCTGAAACTCCAGTACTTTGGGCACCTCATGTGAAGAGTTGACTCATTGGAAAAGACTCTGATGCTGGGAGGGATTGGGGGCAGGAGGAGAAGGGGACGACAGAGGATGAGATGGCTGAATGGCATCACTGACTCGATGGATGTGAATCTGGGTAAACTCCAGGAGTTGGTGATGGACAGGGAGGCCTGGCGTGCTGCGATTCATGGGGTCACAAAGAGTCGGACACAACTGAGCGACTGAACTGAACTGAACTGAAACTAAGTAGTGGAGAAGGCAATGGCACCCCACTCTAGTACTCTTGCCTGGAAAATCCCATGGATGGAGGAGCCTGGAAGGCTGCAGACCATGGGGTTGCTAGGAGTCGGACACGATTAAGCAACTTCACTTTCAGTTTTCACTTTCATGCATTGGAGAAGGAAATGGCAACCCACTCCAGTGTTCTTGCCTGGAGAATCCCAGGGACGGGGGAGCCTGGTGAGCTGCCGTCTATGGGGTCGCACAGAGTCGGACACGACTGAAGTGACTTAGCAGCAGCATACTAGTGAATGGGCTTCCCTCATACCTCAGACAGTAAAGCATCTGCCTACAATGCAGGAGACCCAGGTTCAATCCCTGGGTTGGAAAGATCCTCTGGAGAAGGAAATGGCAACCCACTCCAGTATTCTTGCCTGGAGAATTCCATGGACAGAGGAGCCTGGTGGGCTACAGTTCATGGGGTTGCAGAGTTGGACATCACTGAGCAGCTAGCGCACATACTAAGTAGTGGAGGAGAAGATTCATTACATATTATCAACAGAGAATGGGTGTTGTATACCTATTTACACTCTAGTACTTTAAATGTCAAAATTTCACTTAATTTATCCTTATAGTATCCCAATGAATTCAGACAGACACCATTCCCAGCTTATCAAAGAGAATAATGAAGATAGCCCATGGAGTGTTTAATTACAAACCTGTCAGAATGTGCTGGCCATAAGGAATATAATAAATAAGGCATCTCTACTTAATTTGGTCTTAACTTAGACCTGGGAGGACTCAGCACTGACTTCCCAGAAGGAACTGACTTCCTGGATTCTAATTTAATACCTGACATCTCCCTCAATACCTCCTGATCTCAGGCACTCCTGTGTATATCTTACCACCTCCCAGTGTTCCTCAAACTTTGCACAGGGTAGAAACCAAACTACTACTTTTAAGTAAATGTTTGAATTGCCCGTGCTGACTTCACAGCAATATGACATTTGCTTTAAGGCAGTTTCCTGACCATGAGTGTACATTTCTCCAGATCTCATTCTTGGGAACAATATATAGTGTGCTGGAAAGATCATGAGTTATAGACCAGGGCTCTCAGTAAATGTTAGACAGTTTCCTCTTTATTGATTATACGATTTTACCGACTTTAGTGATTACTATAAATCACTTTGCACTTGTCGGGTGGCTGGCTAAGATACCAGCCATACTCAAAAAGCAACAAAACTAAACACTTATAAAAGCATGGAATACAGG
Source organism: Bos indicus (assembly GCF_029378745.1). Lineage (NCBI taxonomy): Eukaryota > Metazoa > Chordata > Mammalia > Artiodactyla > Bovidae > Bos > Bos indicus. The sequence goes on from NC_091786.1 coordinate 15,574,169, forward strand.
GACTAAGCTCATGGATTTAAACCCTGTTTTTTTCTCGTCTGTCATATGTGATGACTAAAAGAGATAGAGTTTTTAGAAAGTACCATGACTTAGTGCTTAAATGCACAAGCCTTAGAGCCAGAGCAGGTGTGTGATAAAACCAAAGTCTGATAACTCTATAACAGTTAAGCAAATTATTTTGCCTTCATGGATAGGTGGAGATTACATTCATGGGTGATTGTGAAGATCAAATGAAGCATGTCTAGTGCTTAGAACAGTATCTGACAGAGTTAGTGCTCAATTAGTTACTATTATTGTCAACTTGCAGTAAACCCATATTTTGGAAAATTTTAAATATATATAAAGTATGTAAAGCACTCAGCATGCTGTCCCCTGCATGTAAAGGATCACACACACACACACACAAAATATATCTTATTTTTGGTAATATCAAATTACCATGCTTTATTTGAAATAATTTGGAATTGTAGGGTACACTTTGAGGACCCCCAGTGGGATGAATATTAACTATTTTAGGGGCAAAAGGGCTTCTTCAAGATCAGTTACACTGCTTAATTTAAAAATAAAAAAGAGAAGACAAGGAAGACAGGAAGGTAGTAACTACTTTTAAAGTCATCCCCTGTCATCAGCTAGGCATGGCAAAGTCATATCTGGCCTAAGGCACTCATTATCTCCTTGTCTTTGACTTACAAGGAATGAGAATAAAGTGGTCCATGAATACTAATATTTAAAACAATCAGCTTTTTAAAAATGACAAATGTGAACATATTTGTTTTTATATAGATACATAAAATAATTCATTTCTGTACTGTTTTATTAGAGCTTAATATTAGCGATAATTTTTTTTTTGCCTCCTACTTCATCTCCCACTTGAAATCCATGCCATTCCAGGGAAATTTATTACAAAAGCATGAATACATGGGTGGCCTTTGTATGTCTATGGACACTAGTATTTTTTCATTTGAATGATAACCTCTTGGATAATACTTTGTTTTAAAAGAATAAACAGGGAGTTCCCTGGTGGTTCAGTGACCAAGACTGCGTTCCCAATTCAGGGGGCCCGGGTTCGATCACCTGGTTGCAAGCTGGATCCCAAATGCCGTAGCTGGAGATCCCATGTACAGCAATGAAGATCCGGCCCAGCCAAATAAATATTTTAATAGTTAAAAAAATAAAATAATAAAATATCCACTAGTTTACTTTGTATGAATGTTGTATTTTTTCACAGTTGAAACAATAGAGATTCTTTATAGAAAAGCACAGTATAGTCACAGTATTTGAAAATATATTTTAATGCTTAGTTTCCTAGGAAGCAGCCTATAACTCAGTTTATTGGAAAACGCTAGTGCTTTTAAACTGTTTGGCTTTTTGATGTCCGTCTCCCACATCCTCCATGGCATCCCTCATCTATTTACCCCCTTCCCCTTCTTCCCCTTTCTATTCTTGATTTGCCCTTTCTATTCTATCACCCCCTTTTAAGTAAGCATTAATTTCTTTCCAATTCTTTCATCTCCTTTAGAATTCCTTTATTCATTAAAGATACATCTGTTTTGTTGGGCTTAGTAATTTCTAGTGTTTAGCATATTGGCATCTTCTCAGTAAGCATTATCTGTATATTAACGCGGGGGCCGTGGTACGAGAAGAAAATATGTATTCTCAAAATTACTTGGAGCACTTTCACTTGCGTGTGGGCACTGGCATTTGTACTGAATCGTTGGCGACAAAAATACAGGGAGTTGGAGCCACAGTGAGGATGGCAACTGTGCACGCCCCCTGGCGCCAGGCAGACTTTTCGGGGGGACCTCTCTGTACCTAGGAATTTTGCAGGCAGCATTTACTGCTCCCTGTTTGTCTTGGTCCCGTCCCGGAGGCGGCTGGGTGGGAAAAAGGGAAGGTTGTCAGGGGAACTGGGCTAAAAGTGAGTATCAAGAAGGGTTGCCTATTCAAACAGCAGGTGCAAAGGAGGCAGAAATTTTGAAGGAAGGGCTGTTAAACCCCCACCCACGGGGAGGTTACTTGTCAAGAGATGAGCGGGCCGAGGATTAAGGGATCACCTGAGCTGGAGAGCTGCAAACGCTTCTGACACCTGCAGCAGAATTTTCCATCAACAGACGGTATCCTGGGGGAGGCGGGGACAGGAGCGCAGGAAAGCCGTTTTCGCGTGATTGGCGGCGCCCCCTACCCGGGAGTGGGGCGCCCGCGGCGGGTGGGCGGGGCCGGGGCGGAGCCGGGCAGGGGGGCGCAGCGGGGGCGCCGGGGGCGGGGCAGGACGGTGTGGGCGGGGCGGGGCGGGGCGCTCCCCGACTGTCACTCAGCGGGTCGCGGTGGCTCCCCGCCCCCCACCCCGCCCCCTCCCGACACGCTCTCCGGGTCGCCCCCGCCCCCGCTCCGCCCCCGGGGCTCCGCCAGCGCGAGTCCCATCCCGGTCCGGCTACCTGGGGCGCGCCCGGCCGGGCAGCTGCGGGCCCGGCGCAGGCCGGCGGCGTCTGTGAGAGCCGTTCCCTCTGGCGGGGGCCGCCGACGAGGGCATGAGCGCGGACTCCTGCCTCCGGCGCGGCGGGAGCGGGGAGGGCAGGAGGCGCCGCGCGGAGGCCACCGTCCGGGGCAGCGCCGGGGGACAGCGGGGCGGGAGATGTGCCTGTCCTTAGCGGCCCAGCAAGCAGCATGCACCCCGATCCCTCCGACAGCGGCGGCGCCGGCCTCGCGGGCGCCCCGGGCGAACGACGGCCGGAGCCCCGGGGGGACGCGGCGGCCCCGGGGGCGCCCGGCGGCGGGAGTCGGTGGGTGGCGGCAGCCGCCCTCGCCGCCGTGTGCGCCTCCTGCCTGCTGGCCGGCTGGTGGCCGGCGGCGGCGGGAGGCGCGGGGCCGGGCACGGTCCTACTCAGGCTCAGCCTGTACCTGGGCTGCGCCGCGGCCGCCTTCCTGCTGGGGACCGTGTTCTCCCTGGTCTGCCGGAGCCCGCGAGCCCCGCCGCCTGACTTCGCCGCCGCCTGGAGACGGCTGGCCGCACGCCACCGGCCGGAGGTGAGTACTGGGCGCCGGCCCACGGCCTCGCCCAGCCCGCCCGCTCCGGGAGGGCCGGGGGTCGCGGCGGGCCGGTCCTCTCGGGGAAGCGGGGGCTGGGCTGGGCCGGGCCGGCCGGGCGGGGAGATAGATGCTCGCGTCCTCTCGGCCCCCGCTCGGGGCGGGCTCCGGGCTCGGCGTGGGGCGGGCCGAGATGCACGCTAGCAGGTGATGTACTTAGTTGCTCGACTCCATCCTCAGTCCCAGGCTCGGGAGCTGAATAATCCTTCCAGATCTTGGCTGTGGCCCTGCCGCTGGGGAGCGGGGCGGCCTCTGTACGCAGGCGCTGCGCCTGGGGCCGGTCGTCACGCTGGGTTCTGGTAACCGTTCCCCGTGGGAGGTAACTTTTGTGCCCTTTTACAGACCGGGAAACTTAGCGCAGAGGGGCTGACTTGGCTTAGGTCCCCCGCCCGCTACACCTCATGCCGAAAGCCCGGGTACGCTTTTTTTTTTTTTTAAATCACGCTGTCCTGTCTTCCGCCGTGTGGATAAGTATCGCAGTTTCAGTGATTTAGGAAACGGATGCCCGAAATCATTGTCGTTTGCCCGAAATCACTGTCGTTTGCATCGAAAGGAACGTTATCATCAGTGGGGTGTGGCGATCTAGTGGAGAACGGTGGTTAAGGAATTCAGGGAAAGACAGTGTTTTAAATGAGCTCTCCACTTCCTTAGTGCCAAACCGCTGCTTTTTTCTCTACCTCCCAGCAGCTTCACTTTCACAACCCTTGAAAAGAAACTCGGTTCTGTCGTAGCTTGACTTACCTCTTGACTGAACTCTTCTGTCATTAACCTGAAATTGCTCACTCTGTAGTAAGAGAAGTGGCTGTGGCTCAACTTCATAAGAATATTTTGTTAGAAGCATTATTACTCCCTGGGTTTTGTGTTTGTTTATAATACGACCTGCTTCTTCTTCTTTTTTTTAATCTCACTCTCTTCGCCAAAAGGACCCTTTCCTCAGTGTGTTAGTTCAGAAAGCAGAGCTGAAATAATGGGGAAAGAGGTGTAGGTAAAGGGGCGCCCATCCCCATTAAGTTAAGCAGTTGTTCAGTATGTTGAGGAAAAGGAACTTCAGTTTTCATAAATAGCCCCAAACTAGCTGTGTTTATTTCTCTTAAAAACCTTCACCCAGCTATTATATCTAATTTAGCAAGAGTTGGTGAGTAGGTGTATTTTTCCTCTTGCTTTTTCCCTACAATGATAAAAGACCCGAGAATTTTACTGTTGATCTGTGAATGACGTTACAATTCTTTAGAGTATTTTAAGATGTTGTAATCTATTTCAAGTGTATTTAATCGTATTTATTGAGTCTTTCACAGAAACTGGGTATTATTTTGGAAGCTGGGGTTGAATCAACAAGACAAACAAAAGCCCTGCTTTCTGGAGATTATATACTTATGGGGGAATCAGGCATTAAACAAAGAAATGTGTTGCTTTTGGATAGTGATAAATGCTTAAATGCTTATGAAACCAGAAGTAATTAAGAGTTAAGTGATTAAGAGTGCCTGGTGTGTGGGGGCAGGAAGTTTAGATGGTGGGGTCAGGGTCTAAGCCTTAGTATTGTCACTCTGTCCTGGAAGCCTCACGGGTGGTTTACCTCCCTTTTTCCTGGAAAATACATTCCCCCAAAGCTCCCAGCTCACTTGTACCTCTGAGAAAACTTAGGTTATCATCCAGAAAGATGCTTTAGTAGAGGAAGCAGAGAAAATACTACATTAGAGGTGACAGAAAAGGAAGCAGCTTATGTGATCTCTCATGTATACTACCTGAAAATTTCAGGCAGCGGAAGAGGTATAAGTGTAAGTTAAGGACAGGCGACTATTGGTCGTTCTTTTTGAATTCAGATTCCTACAGCATTAAGTAGGAAAATAAGTACATTAGGAGGTTTACTTTCTGTTACCTAGAATTAAAGTGTATGCACATATGATATTCATATGTCTGTGCCCACTCAGTTGTGTTCACCTCTGTGCAACCCCATGAACTGTAGCCCGCCAGGCTTCTCTGTCCATAGCATTTCCCAGGCAAGAATACTGGAGTGGATTGCCATGCCCTCCTGCAGGGGATCTTCCCGACCCAGGGATCAAGCCCATGTCTAAAATTATTTATATATATTTACAGTACCAGTGCAGTTTACTCAAGCCTTTCGTTGTGCTGTATTTCCAATAACTTATGCTTAAGGTTTTTAAAAAAATGCTCCTTATGAATGGAAGCATAAGCATGTGGTGTAGTGTAAAATATCTGTCAGTTCTGTGGGGGTAGGAGCTGGACCACACGGGTCATCTAACATATGTGGAGGGGGAGGCTGTTTTGTAGTGAACCAAATGGTGTCTCTTAAGATACAGTGACTACTTTACTACAGAAATTGTGATTCAGCATTAAGAAAAGAATCCTCATTTGTTCTTGTATATTTCAGGTTCTTCTAGAATCTGCTGAGCGTGTCAGACACTAGGATCTATCCTATCTGTCCATCCTTTTTTTTTTTTTTTTCCCTTCTTGACTTTCTTCTCTAGAGGGAAAAAAATGGATACACTATTAAAAGTAGGCAACCAGAGAAGACTAAACTAGAAGGGAGTAGGTATTTTCATGTCTAGACGTGTTCAAATGCTCCTGCATGCTTTATAAGGTAGCTGTTGGCTGTCATAATTCTTTGTGGTTGAGATCCTTGACTGATATCTTTTGTTATCCCTTGTACCTTGCAGGAGCTCCAAAAACTGTTTGCTGATGATAATGAAAAAAATTAGGTCAGTTTGTGGTCACTAGCTGAGGGCTTTCCCCCTTCAGTTAACCTAGTGTTTATTGAGCATCACGTATGTGCAAGGAATTTTATTTTACTTGGCTGGCAATTGTTACTGATTAAAGTAGTAAAATTGATGTTTCAACTCAGGTGGAAAGAACATCCAGTGGTATATTCAGGTGGCAAAAAAAAAAAAAAGCTTTGTGTAAGGTCAGGAAGGTTGATGCTTAAGTCTTGACATTTGCTCTCTGGGCCTCACTTTAGAAAAACTTGAACTTTGGTGCAGGCCAGCTGGCTGGAGCTGAGATGCTCTGGGGCTGGCCTGCTCCTGGGGCAACAGTTGTTAGCCCTGCTTTGCTGAGTAGGCTGCCGTAGTGTGGTGCTTCTTAGTCCAAGGTTGTAGTTTGGTGTTGTGCCAGACCTGTCAGCTCACGTGGACCAAAGGCCTCAGATTCACTAGCTGTGGTTACCTGACTCTAGCACATGATCTAACCAAAGCAACAGCAAGAAAAACATGGGAATAATGAATCAATAGTTTAGAAACCTTACTTTCGTTACTAGACCAGTGGTACAAAGTGCATCTTGATGGAAAAAAGGAATAATTTCTTACATTTTGGTGATAAAAATAAGGAATAACTTTTTAAGATGTCAGTTACTCACATAGTTTATGGATTTTTCTCTTTTACATGGTAAATTATTAGATGTTTCTTGATTTACACTTGATTTATACCATTAAGTTAAAAATGAGCACTGGACAAATGAAGACTGGGGGCCTGATACAAGAAAGTCCACAAAGGTACTTAGTAGCATAATGGGAAACTAAAGTCCACTGCTGTGTGAAGAAAGTATGAGTGAAAGACTTTTCCAAGTTTAGACAGAAAAGCTCAAGGAGTTCATCAAAGCTCATAAGCATTTCCTCTATATCTGCTGCATATTGCTTTTCCGATCTTGGGAGATCATTTTGGCCTAGTTAGTTGCTAAATGTCAGTGCTAGGCACATAGTAGGTTCTCTACGGATGGATTTTTGTCCCTAATGAATGGATTATTGTTTGAGATGAGAGCAGACTTGAGTATCCGACTGACATTTTTAAATTTGAAATTTCAGCCACAGTTCCCTAGAGAAGGGATCATAGTCTCGTGGTGTATAGTTGCTCAGGCTTGTCTGACTCTTTGGGACCCCGTGGGCTAGCCCTCCAGGTTCCTCTGTTCATGGGATTTCCCAGGCAAGAATATCTCAAGGTAGGTGTTACTGAGAATTTCGATAGTTGCTTTGGGTTAAGTGGATGGCAGTGTTTTCAGTGTTGGGGAGGATCCAGAGATGAACAAGATGCCCTCTGTCCCTGCCTTCTCAGGCTGAGTAGATTAGATTGATAGGGAGGACTGGAGGGGAGGGCAGATGTTTATAGAGACAGTAAAAACATTCACACAGCAATCCAAGGCGCCACTTGGCTTGGGTGGGACTTCTAGAATCCCTAAATGAGTTCTTTTACTGATACAAAAGTTCTTTTGAGTAAAACAAACTCGATTTAGTTACTCAAGGGAAAAAGGAAAAGAACCAAGATGTAGGGAGACTATACACAGCCTCTTTGTGACGCTCCTTTATTATGCTAATGTGATAAACTAATCCTCAATAATTTGATAGTGGACAGTGGGGTAATACACTTACTGTCTTCAGATTATTAGGTTGTCTTTTGACTGGGGGATTTAAGTCAGGGTGGCTACTGGGAAAAATGTTTTTGAGCAAGATGGCTTTTGAAACCCCCTTAAATCTAACTGTAGTGTAAGAATTGTTTACCTTAAATTCATCTATTCATAATTTTTAAATTTAACTTTTTTTGCAGGTTATGGATTCACATGGCTTTAATAGAAAAAAGGAAAACATATAAAAGGATATGCATTGAAAAAATAAATCTCCCCTATAGGCGGCCATTATTAACAGTTGATTGTTCTTCCAGATATGTATTATGTATATACAAGCAAATACAAATACATACTCAAAAACAATATGAACAGTGATTACACATAAAAGAAAATTATTTTATGTATCTTTATTATGAAGGAACTATTTCTTAGGGTTAGTAGACATCAGAAGTTACATATGAAGAGTGATAACTTCAAAGTAGTAAGCTACAATTCATGATTAAACCTGGAACATTAAAAAAATGGTCATCGAAACCAGCAAATGTATTCTAAGAAATGATGAACATGTATTTTTGAATTTAGCAAAGCTGTCTGAAGGAGGCATATATATATTTTCACAATTTGTACAAAACCAAAAGGATTTCCCTGGTGGCTCAGCTGGGAAAGAATCTGCCTGCAATGTGGGAGACCTGGGTTCAGTCCCTGGGTTGGGAAGATCCCCTGGAGAAGGGAGTCTACTCACTCCAGTATTCTGGCTTGGAGAACTCTATGGACTGTATGGAATGGGGTCGCAAAGAGTTGGACACAACTGAGCGATTTTCACTTCACTTAAAACAAAGCCAGAAAATTGTATTTTTTCATATTGTATCCTAAATTATTACCAGATTTTGAGTATGATTCCCTGTTGTTGTTTAGTCGCTAAGTCTTGTCTCTTTGCAACCCCATGGACTGTAGCCTGCCAGGCTCCTCTGTCCAAGGGATTTCCCAGGCAAGAAAACTGGAGTGGGTTTCCAGTCCTTCTCCAGGGGATCTTCCTGACCCAGGGATTGAACCTGCGTCTTCTGCTTGGCAGGCAGATTCTTTACCACTGAGCCACCTGGGAAGCACCCCCTAGGAAATTGTTTTAGAGACAGAATACATGTACTGTTCCGGGTTTGAGTTGCTGGTGAGTGTAATCAGATGAATCCTAGGAGGCGGGATTGCAGAGGTGGCTTGGGCGGGGTTGTGGAAGCCTGCAGCTGTGAGAGAGTAGGGCTGGGTTGTGTCTGCTGTTAGGGCAGCTCCTCATACCTTTTGGACTCTGGAGTGTGGCATCAAAGCTGGGTTATGGACATGCTAAATGGAAATGTGATTAGGGGATACTGGAGGAGAAGCGCTAATCAGTTGCAGTGATACAAAGTAAGAGTTAATGAAAAAAAAAAAAAAAGAGTTAATGAAGCTGTGTGAATGGAGGCCGGAAGTTGTGTGAATGGAGGCCGGAAGCTGTGTGAAGGGAGATCACAGCCAAGAGTGACTTTCATGTTTCTTTCATGTTAATGTCATGATGGGCGAAATTTCCGGTGACTTTCCTGTGAGAGATTTCTTTCATGATAATTATTGGTAGTTATCATTACAGATGGGTTCAAGAATCTTCTCAAGAGCATCTTAACATTCTCTTTATATAATAAACTCAGCCCCAAACTTAAGGGTCCTACTGTTTCTTCACAGTGTGAAGACCAAAGTCTCCAAGCTTGAGCAGTCTACTTGGAGCCTAAATTCTGATCATTCGCAAGAGATTTATTTCTAATTCCCTTGAATCTTAAGCCAGTTTTGTTTTGGACACATGCTACGATGTCAGCTTTCGTAATTAAATGTTGCCTTCTTAAAGATACCTTAGGTTTCATTTCCCAACCTTATCATTTTGAGGGTAGGAAGTGCCCTACTTTCCTTAGAATGTTTGAGCCCTTGTGCAGTCAGAATAGTGCACACACTTGTACTAAAAAAATGACTCAGCAAGTTTGGTGTTGAGGGCTTAGGTTTTAGAAAAGGAAATGTCTGTGGAAGCCTGTTAGTATTAAAATCATGACATACATACAAACTTGCCTTTTTTTTTTTTTTTAATTACAGCTTTGCTTTTGAAAGAAAAACTTGCAAACTTGGAGCTTGTATTTTTTACCAACTTCACTGTTAGGTGACTTTCTAAATGAGGGTTGCTTGTTTGCATGGAAGTGACCAAAGACAGGGGTAGATAGACAGCCCTTCCTGGGGACTCTGCTGGGCACCCTGGGGGCTGGGTTCAGTTAATCATTCTTACACCCTCCTTTAGTCCTGGTGTGTGTGCTTATTTAGTTTCTCCAAACACAGTGGAGCTTTCCAGAAAGCCCAGTGGGTTTTGGGTTGCATTTTGGTGGGCTCCTCAGCTGGAATAATGCTTTGTGAGAATGCATTTAGGAGGTGACGTGTGTGGGCTCTGTCCCCAGGGCTGGCCCGTGCTTATTAGTGATGCTAGGCACTGGCCAGTCCCAGTCCATTTGTCAGCCAGCCCAGGGCTTCCATGTATGAACACCCGTGAGCTGGACGTAGAGAAAAATAAATATGGTAACTCCAAGTAAAATGGCTCCAAGGCCAAGGGGGAAGCCAGAAAGAACTGTGCACTTTTAGAATAAGACATTGGAACTTGTTTAGGTCACTAGGATCTATTTAATAGTAAGCTTTCTGTTTTAGTGTAGACTACACCTCTTGGAAAGTTGGATGCATTTTTAACAGGTACTCATTTCTAAAATAACCTGCCTTGCTGTAGTTCTCACCCACCCTGTAGGTATGGGTGAGTTTGCTCCTGTCTGCTCACGCCGAGCTTCATCCTGCAGTCCTCCTCTTATTTCTGCCAGCCCACAGGCAGGATTTTGCACACATGAGTGTGTTCACTTATGTTCTTCTGTACCTGGTGACTGCAGAACATTTGAGAGAAGCTCCTCTGTGTCACCCGAGCCAGTCTGTGAAAAAGCGTGTTTCTTCTTTGGCTCCTGCTCTCTCAGTTCCCTCAAACTGGAGATCCAGGAGGGCTTGGTCCTTCTTTTTTTTTCCTCCTGAGCTGAAGCCATGTTATGTGCTTTAAGGAAGTTGACAGTATAGCCTTGTTTCTCTCACTGAGTATAATTAAACTTAGTTTTTACCTTGTAATGGAAGCTGAGAGGAGCTTACATCTGTTTGCATCTCCTGTGAAGATACTCCATCACCTCTGTCTACCTCCTCTCTATCCCTGCAAAAGAGATGACTGAGCGGCTGGGCGTATCCCGGGCTCAGAGCAGCCCCTGGGGTCAAGAGCTTTCTCGAGTCTCCAACCTTGAGCCACTACTCTGAAGGCCTCTCCTCATATGCAGATATAGTTGTGCAGATTGTGCCAGCTTGTTTGACGTGAAATTAACATCCTAAACATTCCAGAAATTGCAGTGGGTTTTTCCTGAGGCGCAGCTGTTAATCTCGTATTGTTCCTTCTGATTTGTTTTTTTCCCCACCTCACTGAACCTTTCTGAGATTTCAACCCCTAGATAAGCACAGGAAGTTGCTTTGTTTCCTACATTTGAATTTTGATCATTCTTGAGGTCCCATTTGTGGAAGTATCTGGCTCTCAGGCAGTCTTACCCTGGGCGCCCCCCCAAAGATAACCATCTGCTCAGACTCAGACTCACTCATTCAACTGCTTACCCTGATCTTTTCACTTGGTGCTCTCAGTGGGGCCCGAAACCATCAAGTCCAAGTTTCCATGTGTCCTGTGATTGGGTCCCCGATCCTCTCCCACTGCTCCTGTGTCAGTGTTTGGCACCTTCTGCAAGTCCTCCATCCGGAAGCCCGAGGCCTTCCTGACGTCTCCTCCTTCCTTCCTTCCTTCCCACATGCAGTCCCATCCTCCAGACCTGTCTCCTTACCTCTGGAGTATCTTACGTCCGCCTACTTCTTCCCATCTCTCCTGCTTGGTCCCAGCTATCATCATGTGCTTCCCCGGTGACCGCAGTAGCCCCTCAGTTCATCTCTGTCTGCCTCCCTGTCCCTCCTCCAATTCATTCTCTTAAAGATGCAAGCCCAGTCCCATCCCTCTTCCACACCATGTTTAATTAAAAGCCCTCAGCAGCTTCCTGGTCCTCATAGCTCTCCAGCCTGGTCTCCTGTCATAATTACCTTTACTCCTCATGCTCCATCCTCAGGCATCAGAGTGCTAAGCTCGCTCTGTTGACGTCAACTCTGAGTATTGCTTGCTCTGTCTCTAGCCCCCAATGCCTGCTTGCCTAATTAACTTCTCCTCGGGCTTCAGCCGTCACTTCTTCAGAGCAGCTCTCTCTGTCTTCCAACTGCATATATTCTCATGACACCACGCACCTTTCCTTCACTGTATTCGGCTCAGTTATAGATACTTGCATGGTTCCTTGTGTCCTTCTCACTAACCCCTGAACTCCATGAAGGCAGAAACTCCTCTCTGTCTCTTTAATATCTAGCATAATTAAGCAGGTGGGCAGTAAACATTTCTTGAGTAAATGAATAGCTGGGAATCAGCAGAGCACAGGCATTCAGAGAATGGTCCTGAAGTCAGCCAGACGTTTGAATTTCAATCTGACTCTGCCTTGATAATGGTGGGACAATGGGCAGCTTACTTAAGATTTCTAAGCCTCAGTCTGCCAATCTGAAACGTGGAAGTAGTAAATACCTTCAGAGGTTGTTTGGAACAATGTGGTGGTATTTGAAGATACAAATACTGGTATTTGTCAAAGTGCTTTGAATTAGAAGGTGTTAAATGGTGGATTTTACACTTTTACCTTTTTTATTTATTTATTTTTTGGCCGCATCATGCAGCTTGTGAGATCTTAGTTCCTCAACTCAAGATTGAACCCAGGACTTGGCAGCAAAAGTGCTCAGCCCTAACCACTGGACTGCCAGGGAATTACCCACTTTTACCTTTTTTAATAAAAACCCTTTAAAATAAGATTGAAGATACAGCTTCAAAAAAATTATACAAAATAAATGTATAGTTGGGTGAGGGATTATAAAGACAATACTCTTGTAACTTCCCGAAGCTCCCCTATATGTCCACCCCAATTGCAGCCCCTTCCCTTCCACCTATGTAATGCCATCTTGACTCCATAATAATCACTTCCTTGTGTGTTGTTATAGTTTTATCAGTCGAATGGGCGTCCGTGGATGTTATAGTTTAGTCTTGCCCATTTGAAAAAAATTGTCTTCCCTGTATCCTTTCTTTTCCCTGTGGGTTATCTGTTGAAGAACCTGGAGCATTTGTCTTGTAGCATCCTGTAATCTGGATTTTGCTGTTTGCATATGAATGCTTCCCACGTGGCTCAGTCGTAAAGAATCTACCTGTCAAGCAGGAGACACAGCTTTGATCCCTGGGTTGAGAAGATCCCTTGGAGAAGGGAATGTCTACCCACTCCAGTATTCTTGCCTGGAGAATTCCATGGACAGAGGAGCCTGGTGGGCTACAGTCCACGGAGTCGCAGAAGAGTTGGACGTGACTTACAAACTAAAACAACAATATATGAATGATACAGTAGAAGGCAGTGGCACCCCACTCCAGGACTCTTGCCTGGAAAATCCCATGGACGGAGGAGCCTGGAAGGCTGCAGTCCATGGGGTCGCTGAGGGTCGGACAGGACTGAGCGACTTCCTTTCACGCTTTGGAGAAGGAAATGGCAACCCACTCCAGTGTTCTTACCTGGAGAATCCCAGGGACGGGGGAGCCTGGTGGGCTGCCGTCTATGGGGTCGCACAGAGTCGGACACGACTGAAGCGACTTAGCAGCAGCAGCAGCAGCAGCATGAATGATACAGCTCAGTGTGTTGTTTCTTCCTTTGTATGTCCTGCCTGTTGTCCAGATCAGACTTGTGTTTGACCCCTTTGGCAGGACTGTAGGTGGTGTGTGAACTTTCATCAGGAGGCGCATATCTGATTATTTTTTGTTTGTTTGTTTTATTAGTAGCTGTTGATGCTCAGTTACTTGGATCTGTTAATTTGTTGGAGGTGACAATAGGGGTGTTTTAATTCTGTCATTTCTTATTTATTGGTTTGAATTTTTTTGGAAAGAGACATTTTCCAATCATCTGCTCTTTGGTTGCACAGTGGTACAGTTCATATAAAAAAGCAGGATAAATACTAGATTCTTTCCCATTATCAGTTTTCCAAGATAATGAGTTGGTTCCCCCTCTTCCTCTGAAGGTGACCAGTTAGGTATGTGTTTGCCAAAATATTGTGAACTCATGAATTCGAATATATTTTATGGGTTTCAATTAGTTGTAATTATTGTTATAGAATTTCTTATTTGAAGGCAGTCTCATCTCTGGCCAGTGGAAGTCTTTTCAAGTAGACTCCTTAGTCCTTTTATTATGACCCCACTAAGTCTGAGAGTTTTCTTGCTATCTGGTATATCAAAATAGATCAGGTTCATTTTGAGTATTTTCTGCTCACACCTGGAACTAGCCATTTCTCCACAAAGAGCCCTGATATCTTTTAAGGGGAAATAGTATTTCAAGAACTCACTCTGTCTCACTTTTGAGCAGCACAGCCAGACTCAGACGTAGCTATTGGGACTTCAGCTGATCATCTGTTTGTGGGGGGACCAGCTGTCCCTGTTTTCTCAGGGCTGTCATGGTTCTCACACCGAAAACTATGCCCCCGGGGGTGTGGGAGACTCATTCCAGGTGTTAGGGAGGCTCATTGCTGTTGGTTTGGTCATTGTGTCTTGGCCTTCTCTATGGAGAGGTTGGAAAAAATATGTTAAGAGATCTGTCTTTTGCAAAGAATAACCACTCAGTAGTTAGATTTATGTACTCTGTCTCCTTCAACGCAGGTAACACTTTGAATAGTGCTTTGCCATTTGCTTATTATAGCCTATAAATTGACATTGATATTGGGTTCTGGAAAATGGTTTCTATGGCTGACATTTGATTCATTTTACTGTAACCGATGGCTCTGAGTATAGTGGACAAACACATGTACCACGGGAGTCATAATGTGAATGCCATAAAGTGAATACCTTAGTAATTGCTATAGCTAAACTTAATGTTTATTGCATTTACTGTATGTATGTATGTATATGCATTACCCAGTTAAATGTTTGTCTTCCATGTGAGGTAGGAACAGTTAATCTCATTTTACAAATGGGAAAACTGAGGTTTGCCATTCTGCTGTTTAGTCGTTCAGTCATATCGCTTTTTTCGACCCCGTGGACTGTAGCCAGGTTCCTCTGTCCATTAGATTTCTGAGGCAAGAATACTGGAGTGGGTTGCCATTTCTTTCTCCAGGGGATCTTCCTGACTCAGGGAGCAAACCCAGATCTCCTGCTTGGCAGGTGGATTCTTTACCACTGAGCCCCATGGGAAGGCCAAACTGAAGTTTAGAGAGGGTAAAGCATGTGCCCAGAGCAAGTGGAAGAATAAATTAAACCCAAGTCTTTCTTATTTTGGAGCCTCTACAGTTATTTTAATTATTTAATTATTAAAGAAAGATTTAATTATTAAAGATTAGTCTGGCCTGATTCAGGTTTTAGAAAACTTGAGCATCTTTGGGATGGTTCTAGGATCTGTTTAGGAATTAGTGTCACTTTAGAGGTCTCAGAATGACATCACAACTGCCCCTTCTGTGCTCATGACAGTCACTGCTGAGCAGGTAAGGCTGCTTCTCTCCCCCGCCCCCCGAGTCCGGATGAAGCGTCAGAATCCTTTTCAACGTAACATTCCAGGAGGCTACTAAGATTTTATTAGTTGGCATATAACGTGAGATCCATCTGCCATTCTGTGTGAGAACCTTGTGGAACGACAGTGAAGCCTCCGGGTTCCCACTCTGCCCTGTCTATACGGTACCAAACAGTCATACGTTCTTTTCTTCTGTTCTGGGAAAAATCAGAGTTCTCTAAACTGTGACCCGTAGACACTTAATTTAGGAGATGCTTTTAGTTATTATACACTGCAAAAACAGAAGAGGCAAGGAGAGGCTTGTCGAGGGGGGCGGGTCACATCAATTTGAAGACGTAAGTTCTTGAAGCTTTCTACTGTGTACTGCTATACTAACGTTCTGAGAAATCCAAGTGAAGGAACCCATTTAACTTTTCTTAACCTGGTGTTTTCTAAACGTGTTTTCTAAACATGACTTATACCTGTAAATGCCACCCCCCCCTTTTTTTTAAACAATGAGATTTATTATCTTAAGATATGATACATTGGTTTACTCAACCAAGGTCTCGGTCATCTCATCTATAAACATGGAGCTAAGGAGAACACCTACATCTTGGAGGTGGATTTAGGTGAGGTTGTGAAGCTTGAGTTCACCTGCACGGGCTGCTCAGTTTCTTATATTTATTTCCTGATTCTGAATAAGCATCCATCTCTGTCTCTAACTTTGTGCTCATAATTGTGTATTTTTTTTTTTCTAAGAAAGCCTTCAATACTGTGTAAATTCCAATCTCTGTAAAACCTGGATCCACCTCTCTCAATATCCCTAGAGTTATTTTGGTTATTAAATAATTTCTTGAAGCTCTTAAAAAATTTTAAAAAAGGATACATAACCCAGAGGTAGGAGAGTTGCGGAGGAGGTCAGGCTGCGTGTGGACACACCCCCTCAGGACCACCCCTCTCTGTCTGTCTTAGCTCTGCCCTCCCCATGGGTGGGCCTGCCTCTCCCTGGCTAGTGGTCCGGAAAGAGGCGGGGAAAGTGACCCCAAGTTTGACACTGAAGACCATGTGGGTGGCATCTGGGAGGGCAGGGTGGACACGGGGCAGACATGGCATTGATCCTCTTGGGTGAGGGGTGAGGGGCAGTTGAGGAAGCAGAGATGGGGTGCACGGCGCCCCCTAGCAACTTGGCTGAGAAGGAGAGAAGGCGGCCTTCACAGGTGTGTATGCGCTGGGTGTGCTTTGGGCAGTTTTGTAGTTGAGAGATTTAACCGCAGTTTTGGGTTAAAGAGAAATCTTGAAAAGTAGAGAGGAAGAGCCTGCAGATCCCAGAGACAGGATGCTAACAGGCTAGGGCAGTGTCTGGGTGGACAGGGTCAGGGCACAGGGTTCAGGCTCGAGACTAACGGGAAGGAGGTAGAAACAGGAGCAGGGAGAGAGGCTCGTAGGCCGCGAGGCTGGCAGGGAATTGAGATGTTTCAAACTGGGTCACCTCGACTTTCTTGGTAAGTGGGAGGCAGATTGATTGCTGATAGTGAGGAGGAGGATGTGTCGAGGGTAATTTTATTGAGATTCCGTGAGTCTTTTGTGACTCTGTCCCAATTGACGTAAAACGATGGCTCTACTCTAGTACCCTTGCCTGGAAAATCCCATGGATGGAGGAGTGTGGTAGACTACAGTCCATGGGGTCACAAAGAGTTGGACATGACTGAGCAACTCCACTTTCTCTCACTTTCGCTCTTGTATTAAAATAAATCTTCCAAGAAATAAAACTTCCTAGCTTTTTCTCAGAGGTCATAATCTTTTGTCATCACTACCATTTAGCAGTGTTTCGCCAAATGTGGTCTAAAGATGCATAAATAATTTAGGAATTCTTGCTAAAAATGCTGTGTTTCAAAGGCATGCCTTATAGTTGCTGAATTAGGATCTCGAAATCTGCATTAGAACAAAATCCCCAAGTGAGTCTTGAAAATGAGTTAATGTGTTTCCAAGCAGGGGCTGGGGGCTTCCTGAGGTCAGCAGAGACCGAGAAGACTGGGAACTGTATCCGGCGGCCCTGTCCTGTGGATCCACACTCACCACCTGTCCTCTCTGCTCAGAGGTGGAGTGGCTGCTGCACTGAAGCTTATCTTTAACACCACGTTTCTCATAAGGAGAAGGTTTTATTCTTTGAATTTCTATACATTTATTTTATATAGAAATGGAAGAATTTCTATGATCTAGATCTAGGCTGGGGTAGATAATTTTTACCCTCCAGTTATAAGGGATGTGAAAGTCCGTCTCTTTGAGTAGATTCCATTGAATTGTATTTTCTTTTTTTGCATCTAGTATTTTTATGGCAGTAATCCATCTCACGCGTATCAGTATCTAGTACATGTATGTTATCAAAGCCATTGCCTGGAGCTCAGCTTTTTGCTTCAAGGGAGCTATGAAAATATTAGAAATCTCGCTGAATCAAATCACCAATGTGATGTGTTTCCAGCTAGATCCTGAATATTTTATCACCAGTTTTCATTTAAAAGCTAGTCAACAAATTTAATAAGAGTGGTATTATGGGTTTTTGGGACAGTAATGAAGAAAAAAAAAAGTGATTGCTTTCATTAAAGCATCTCTGTGAAAAAAAGCAGTTCTGTGTGACTCATCCAGTTGTTGAGTTACATGATAGCTTTGAAGCGGGGGCAACCATGCTGGCATCGTCTCCATTTCAATTCAGTGGTTTCAGTAAGAACTCTTATGAAAATAATTTTTATAATTCACTGTGTCTGAACTTCAGAATTCTTATGAAATGATCTCTTGGATTGATTGCATATTTGAGTAGATTTTCTTCCGTGACCTGGGCTGGAGAGCGAAATGTAGAAGAGAGCCTAGAATAGGAAGAACGCTAGAATTCCTAAGCAGAGCCTCCCACAGTGTTTGAGCTCATCAGTTATTCGATTATGAGCTTCTGTTCCATCAGGGATAGATTAAGCCCTTTGAGCACAGAGAATGTGTTTACCTTTGTCTCTGGAACCCAACTAAGCGGCAGACGCAGAGTCCTCATTGCGTGTTAGATGATTGAATGAGTTGATGGAAATGTGAAAACCTCTGATTTCCCTCATGAGCTCACAATTACAGTGTGAGCCAGTGATAAAATGGCTGCAGAATTTTTCTTACGCAAATCTTTGTAGGAATGCAAAAGCTGCTGTCAGTCATCAGTGATCTTTCCTAAGCCAGTTTGCTTTTTCCTCATTCTTCTCCCCCAGCCTAGTCTCTTGTTCTCTACTTGCCAGTTCAGACATACTGCTGTCTGCCTGCGTACTGTCAACTGCATGTTATAATTTCAGTTTCTAAATCTGTGTCTGGTTTGAAATACACTTACATTTCTCTTGTAATCAAGTGGAGTGTGTTTTCTCAGGAGCTTCAGATCTGAGTCCTTGACATTAGAAATGAAGCACATTTTTTTTCTTCCCATGAACCTAATTTGTCCAACTGAATGGAAAAACAACCCTTAGTATGTTAACCTGTCTCAAAAAATACCTCTGTTGATTAGTTAATAGAGATTTTGCCTTTGCGTTAATAATCATTTTTTTAGTAGATGAATAACCAAGAAACATTATTAAAGGAATTTGCTTGTGATAGTCAAGTCTGAAAGTATGCTATGTCATAACACTAATCACATGTAATATAACAATAATCATTCTTTGATTAACATTGCAAAAAATTTGGACTATGACTTTTGGCATTGTAAAAATGATCTGTATTTGAATACTGCTTTGTAAATGCAACCCACTCCAGTATCCTTGCCTAGAGAATTCCATGGACAGAGGAGCCTAGTGGGCTACAGTCCGTGGGTCTCAAAGAGTCTGACAACGATTGAGCGACTAAGAGTCTTACACTTTAAAAAACCCTTTCACGCACATTGTCTTCTGGGATGCATAACAATCCTTTAGTATAAATAGGACAGACATTATTTAAACTGAATCTCAGAGAAATGGACATATTCATCATAACACAGCGAGAAAATGGCAAAGAATCGACTGTAGCCAACTTTTTTCTGGGTCTTAATTAAGCCTTGCTGCTGTCATGTGATGTCATATGCTTTTGCCCTAGTAGTAATAATGGGATTGTGCCCTAGCCTGAAGCACACTTGAGTTTCATACTTGTTCAGAGAAAAGATCTAATTGATTTCATACCCAGTCATAGGATCTGGTCTCAGGAGCTAACCTAACTGATTATCTTTCTTTATAAAAATAGAAACAGAACCTTGATTCCTACATTTGTGTGCAGGCAGGGTTGGCCTTTAGCCTGAACACAACAATACTTCCAATAACTGGTGTGTACTAAGCTATGGAAGCTGCTCACCATGTAATCTACCATTCATCTCTTGCCAAAGTTCATTTCAGGTGAAATCATGGTGGGGATTTATGCTTCTGGAGGACAGGGTGGTTTCCTTTACTGCTCCCCAAGGATAGAGAAGGCCTGACCTGCACCTGCCTCTTGTGGCCATTCCTCGTTTTCCCATCTGGAAACACCCCGCAGTGTTGGACTTTCAAGGCATGTAGGTTACTTACTGTCGGTTCAACAGGTTGACAGGGACTGTTCCTGTTCACCTTTGCGTAATTTGTGCTTCACAGCATCCGATACACACCATGCCCTGTTGTTCGATCAGTTTCTCCTTGGCTGGTAGAGGACTCTCCTTAAAGATAAGAACAGCATTCTTGAGGCACACAGTTGTTTGAAGTCAGAGTTCAAATCTACTGTGTGGTTCATAGACATTTCCAGTATTGTTTAGAACAGTTTTGGTAATGCTACACTTAGGTCGATAGCATGGAAATGAATAGGTTTTTCATGGAAAATTGGAAAAACGTGTTGAGGACCAAGTAAATAATACAGTAATAAGAGAATGGTTAAAATACAGTGTAAGTCATTCAAAACAAAACATTCCAAATCTTTATTACATAAAAGATGCTCATAATAAAATACTGAGTGTGAAAAACCAGGTGCAGAAATCTGTGAATGTGGTGGTTGTAATTTGTTCCAAAGTATATGTAAATAAAGTACCAAGAGTAATTTATAATTAATAATACATTGCCCGGCACAGTTTCAAACACTTCATGTGTATTAATTCAATGCTCTTATCAGTCCTAAGAGGTAGGTACCATTGTTATCTTTCTTTTACGGATGAGGCCCTTGAGGCCCTTACGAAAGTAAGTTGTCCACAGTTACATGGTAAGAAATGGCCTCACCAACTAGGAGGAAAAAGACCAAAATATCAGTAGGGATTATCTGTGGATAATGGTGTGAATAGACTGCTTTAATTCTTTACATTTATAGAATGTGTCCCTCTCTAGATATATTAGAACTAGCAATTTTAAAAGAAATTGAAGCATATGAGAACATTTGTAGGTTTGAATTTCGGAGAGTAGCTTTTCTTTCTTCTATCTAAAACAGAAATTATACTCGATTAAGAGGGGGGAAAACACAAAAAACTAGTACTTTCTATCAGTACGATCTCCCTAAATGATAACCTTTCAGTATATATTGGATACAGTTTGATCTATCGATAAGGTGAACCAGACCTTCTTTATTTCACAGTTAAACATTATAAAGCACAATCCAAGAAACTGGTTCTGATCAAACCAGGTTTTGTTTGAACACTTGAATACTTCACCAGTAACAGAGAATATAAAGGCCCATACACGATAGAACGTCTCCAGGAAACGGACACTTTCCTCTCTGGAAAGTACATCCTCAAAGGCAAAAATACTTCAGGAACAGTATGTTCTATTAAGTTGTGTGTTAACTTTGGTGATTTAACTTTCAATCCTTCTCTCTTGCTTTCATTTCCACAATTCTTTTCCCTTCAGAAAACCATCCAATCAGCTGTTAAAACCAACCAACCGATTAGCCTCAGTGTGTTGAAAGTTGATCCTGTTTTGAGTTTTATTAGTGATGATAGTTGTAGTCACTAGGTGCCAGGCACTCTGAAAAATGCTTTCTTCAAGCCAGCAGTTACAGACTGGACGCCATTGCTGGAGGGGCTGTTGTCACTCACGTCACGCTCTTTCATCAGGGTCTCAGTCAAGTCCGGTGGCCTTTCCATACCTCAGTCCCTTCCTGTCTTCCTGAGAAGGAATCTGTGTGGGTCGTTTTGTTTCTTTGCTTTTGATTACATGATTTTTTGAGGATGAGGTAGAATACGGTTGGTTTGAAAGGAGCCATGGTTTTGAGAATAACATAGCTTAAGAATGAGAATATTAGTCACAAGATCCCAGTAGATTGTCTGATGCTGCGAATACTTGGGAAGACTGGGCCATGTGACAGCAATGTGTGGTTAATGATGGTTGGGGTTTTGTGTTTGTTTTCCTAAGATAAATCACCATTTCAGTAGCTTTACAGGAAATTATGCCCATCACGCCATTAACTCTGTACAGTTTTTTTTTTTTAAATAAACCAAAATACATAAAAAATTTTTTTTATTATAGAAGCATATAGTGAAGGAGAAAGATACTTGTTTATTTGAGTCGTCCAGGTAATAGGCATGAAAGGAATTACCAGCCCTGTCTCTGCTCCCACAGGAAGCAACACAGTAAGCAGTGTCGTCCGCATAAACAATGGAAAATGAGGTGTGTGTCTCAGCTGGGTTCCAGGTCACCCCTGGCTGTCTCGTTGCTAATAGTGTCAGGGTACCCAACTGTCTGCGTGGAATCTCTCTCCAGATCTTGTTCCCTCAGGAGAGGGTGTCTTAATTCTGACACGAAGACAGTTGGAGCATATTATGGCTGTAGACTAAAAGCTGACATCCAGAAGTAAACAGAAAGCTGATACGTAGGTACTCAGGACAGCACTTGCTGATACGACTTCTGCTGTCTGATGCTGAGTCTCGTATATCGGAGCAAAGCCTTCAGGTTTTGCCCTGTCTTTGGAGAACGTTTTCAGAATGAGCAATTATTTGTTGAGGCTTCTCACTTTCTCTCTCCAGAGAACTCACTGAGTGATTAAAATGACCTCAACAAGTAGGGTCCAAGCTAGGTTTAAATCTTAAAATGAAGATAAGTTTCATTTATCTTAATGAAATGGAGAATAAGGTGTATCTTTTTTACATAGCAGGGATTCTGGTTCACCAGATGTTCCTCTATCTTAGTATTGGCACATGCTCAGTTGTGTCCAACTCTTTGTGATCCCATGGACTGTAACCCGCCAGGCTCCTCCGTCCATGGGATTCTCCAGGCAAGGATACTGCAGTGAGTTGCCATGCCCTCCTCCAGAGGATCTTCCCAACCCAGGAATCGAACCCAGGTCTCCCGCATTGCAGGCGGATTCTTTACCATCTGAGCCACCAGGGAAGCCCCGTATTGGGATACTGATGTCAGACTCCAGGCTAGGGCTGACCGCTCAGATGACACTCGAAGTCCGCAGTTCTGGATGGAATGGTGAAGCCTCCTGTCACTTACGCTTTGTGGCAGAGGGCTGAGGACAGCGCGCACGTGCTTCACACTCCCCAGCACCAGCGTTACTGGGAAAGCGGTTGTGTGACGCAGGCTTTCCCTGAGGAGGGGCAGGGACTGCGAGGTGCAGAGCCGGGGGCGAGCATTCGCTGGAACACAACTCTTGGGGAAGTCTCTGTGGTGAGCAGTTCCTATTTTCACACCTATAAATGGAAGGAGAGAGAAGGCAGGTTTCGCCTCACAGCCCTCTGGGCCACAGCTGTGCTCACGTGCCTGAGTCTTAGCTGCCGGCCTTCTCCCCGCTTCCTCTCCTCTCTCTCCACCCTGGGATGATGACTGATTGTGAATCCCATCCCTCTGTGACCTGAAAGAAAAGGCGTGTGCAGTGACTAATCTACTCTAGTGTTGTAGTTTAGTCATGAAGAGGTTCTGGTTCCAGAAATATTAAATCCTTAAAAAAAAGGACTTTCCATGTGTGGTTACCCAGTTACTTTGGGCCCATGATGTTTTCTTTGATCTTCCTGTTCTCCTTACTTCCAGGCTCTCAATCAGGCTGTGGGGTGACAGGGCTGAAGAACTCTCTATTATCTCCTAATAAGGGTCCTGGGGGACAGAGTGCAGGGAAATCCAGAACCAGACTGGAAAACTGATAATGCTTTTAGAGAAAGAAGCAACATAGAAAATGTTATTCTCATAAACTTTTTAAGTTAAAGCGCATAAAAGCCTAATTCAAATACAGTGAGTAGGGATAAACATGTTTATTGTAGGTATTATGTCTAAGTGGGAAGCAGAGACAGAAAAGAAATGTGCAGATAGATGGTAAGAATTGGGAAAGCTGTAACTAGGGAGAGAAAGGAAAGGTAAAAAATAAGCACAAAATTGTTCTGAAGGAAGCTGTAAAGATAGACACTTAAGTACAAAATATGCTCAGGCATGTGTTGTCATATTCACACCTGCTTCTCTCCCAGCCCTTAAACACAGTTTCCATTTTAAGAACCCGAATTCAGGAACTTCTCAATTAAGCGTCATTTGGCTGTGATTTCATCATCTGGTTAGTATTGTGCATGAAACTGCTGTACCTATATTTGGAAAACTATACCAGAGTGTTCGCCAAAGGCTTGAGAAGCTGTGGTTAAAGTTATTTATCAGTATAGTGCTCTATTGGTATTAAGTTGTTTAAATACCTGCCTGATGTTCTAAAAAGCACTAGAATTTAAAAATTCTTCTCATTTCTTCCGTCTTTTCCTTTCATGAACTAAAATTTTAAAAATTACAGTAAAATGTCCTGACCATTTAATTTTATAACAAGTTACTCAGAAACTAGAAAGTAGTTTTTGATAGATGAGAGTGTATTTCTTTTAGGATAAAATGGCTTTTGTCTATACGATTATGATTAAGGGTTTTGTCTTTTTTTTAATGATTCCTTGAGAAAGTGTTGAATATTATGTCTTAATTTGTAGTGTTGTATATATGTGTTAGTCACTCAGTCATGTCCGACTCTTTGTAATCCCATGGACCGTAGCCTGCCAGGCTTCTCTGTCCTTGGGATTTCCCAGGCAAGAATACTGGAGTGGGTTACCATTCCCTCTTTCAGGGGATCTTCCCGACCCAGGGGTTGAGCCCGGGTCACCTGCACTGCAGGTAGATGCTTTATCATCTGAGCCACCAGGGAAGCCCAGTTTGTAGCCTAAAGGGATTCTTTTCTGAGTGTAACACATACATCTTAAGGCTTTTAAAAGTATTTCAACTAAGGAATCTTAACACTAAGAGTTTTTTTTAGTAACAGTGATCACAAAAGTGGATGATAGTCTTGGCGTTTGACCCACAGATAGTGTGAAACTAAGCTAAGCATTGGAAATTCTGCTCTCAGGGTTCGGTGGGCCAGGGCCAGGGGTTGGTTGCAGCTGTGTTGGGGTGGCTGCCTGAGAACAGAGGGCTTTCCTCACCCTCACTTATTGAATGAAGCTGATAGGGCCCTTAGCCATTTAGACCTCCTGAGTGACAGTGGCTCTGTAGTCAAGCACTTGTAATATTTCCCATGCACAAAAAAGTTCTCTACGTTCCAGTAATAACTAGCTTCTTTTTATGCTCTGAAACCAGTGGTGGTGGTGATGTAGTCACAAGGTCTTGTAAGACTCTTGCAACCCCATGGACCGTAGCCTGCCAGGCTCCTCTGTCCATGAGATTTCCCAGGCAAAAAGGCTGGAGTGGGTTGCCATTTCCTTCTCCAGGGGATCTTCCCCACCCAGAGATCAAACCCGGGTCTTCTGCATTGCAGGTGGATTCTTTATCAACTGAGCCACCAGGGAAGCCCCTGAAACCAATAAGTACACCCAATGCAGTATTTGTTGTTCAGTTGCTCAGTCGTGTCCGACTGTTTGTGACTCTATGGACTCTAGTATGCCAGGCTTCCCTGTCCTTCACCATCTCCCAGAGCTTGCTCAAACTCGTGTGCATTAAGTCGGTGATGCCATCCAATCATCTCATCCTCTGCTGTCCCCTTGTCCTCCCACCTTCACTCTTTCCCAGTATCTGGGTCTTTTCTACTGAGTCAGCTCTTCACATCAGGTGGCCAAAGTATTGGAGCTTCAGCTTCAGCACCAGTCCCTCCAATGAATATTCAGGATTTATTTCATTTAGGATTGACTGGTTGGATCTCCTTGCAGTCCAAGGGAGTCTCAAGAGTCTTCTCCAACACCACAGTTCTATAGCATCATTTCTTTAGCACTCAGCCTTCTTCATGGTCCAGCATATGCTTACAATATACATATACTTTTGATCACTTTGGAATGTGATCAATTAAAAAGCTTTTCTCTTTAAAGTACCCTTAGCTGCCTGATAGTGGGATTTAAATCCTGCATGTTGCCTCTCTGTTTTTGCCAACTAGTACCTTTTTATAATTAAAATTTTAAATTGTGTTATACAGACATATATGGAGGAAGAAACCATTTTTAATTGTTTAGCATATGTGTTTCCAAACATTTTCCATCATGGAAAACTTTTCATGAAGGCATATGTGTCCCTAATTCATTCTTTTTTCATGGCTGCATTATATTCTAAAACATGAACCATCACAATTTAACTCTTTGATTATTGGTATACACTTGATTCTGGGAGTTGGTGATGGACAGGGAAACCTGGTGTGCTGCAGTCCATGGGGTCACAAAGAGTTGGACATGATTGAACAACTGAACTGAACTGATACACTTGATTTATTTCCAATTTCTTCCCTTAGAGTCACTATAGCAGTGAAAGTCTTGGTATGTGTACTTTTTTTTTAAATGTGCAAGTATTTTATCTTAGCTGGATTCCTAGAAGTAGAATTGCTGAATAAACAGAGTGCTTTTAAATTTTGATATGCTCTCAGTTGTTTTCTTAAAAGCTTTTAGAAATGGACGTTTCCCCTCACGATGAATGAAAATGGCCATTCCCACATGTCTTTGCCAACATTAGGTTAGATGACACTTTGCCACTGCTTTGTCAGTCTGGTGGTGTCTCATTGCACTTATTTGCATTTCTCATTGAAAAAAGAGGTTGCAATTTGTTTTTCATAAATTGATTGGTGTTTATCTTTTATGATTGCTCCTTTAATTTCTTTGCCTGGTTTTTTCTTTAGAGTTATTTTTCTTGTTTCGGGATCTCTGTATATATGAAATAATAGTCCTTTATTATACATCTTGCAGGTGTTGTCTGTCAGTTATATTTTATAGTTGTCTTTTGTCAAACAGAAATTTCCTGTTTTATGTAGTTGTATTTGTCAGGTTTCTTTTCCTTTTTAACTCTTTTTGTGTCTTATTTTGGAGAGGGCTTCTCCATCCCAGGATTAAACACAGCATCTCCTTTGTTTCCTTTAAATACATTTTTAGTTAAGAAAATATTTAGCTCTTTAATCAGTTTGGAGTTATTAATATATGAAGTATTTTTCTCATTATGTTCTTAATTCTCATATATTGGCATTTCTGTATAGATGTTTTTGTACTTTCTACCATTCAGTTGTTTATTTCTACACTAGCATCACACTGTCTTGATATCTGCTAGGGAAAATCCTTCCTTAATTCTTTTTCAAAAATTTCTTAACCTTAAGCACGTATTTACTTTTCCAGAAGAACCTTATAATCTGTTAAGCAATATTTTAACGTCTGTTTAAATGGTTTTTCATACTTTTGGTTTTATATTTATGTGATTTATTCAGTAATCTGTATCTTTTTTTCTTCTTATATTTCAGAGTCCTGTGTATGGAAACTCAAATGAGTCAGTTCAGTCTAGAAGGGTAGTCATTTCTCATAATATG
The DNA here is from genome assembly GCF_029378745.1 of Bos indicus. Taxonomy (NCBI): domain Eukaryota; kingdom Metazoa; phylum Chordata; class Mammalia; order Artiodactyla; family Bovidae; genus Bos; species Bos indicus. The sequence goes on from NC_091786.1 coordinate 15,600,971, forward strand.
GACAAAGCTCTGAAAGAAGGTAAGGATTAAGTGAGGGTATATAATCACCACGGGAAGCAATTCAGTATGTTCTAAAAGGAAAATAGTAATTTCCAGCAAATTTATCTATCCTCTCTCTGTTTGATGCCATTTGGATTTTTTTCATCATGAATTTTTACTTGAAGACATAGTAAATACATCCAGTTGTTGTTTAGTCAGCAAACTGTGTCTGACCCTTTGTGGCCCCATGGACTGTAGCCCGCCAGGCTTCTCTGTCCCTGGGATTCTCCAGGCAAGAATACCAGAGTAGGTTGCCATGCCCTTCTCCTGGGGATCTTCCCGACCCCGGGAACAAACCCATGTCTCCTGCATTGGCAGGCAGATTCTTTTACCACTGAGTCACCAGGGAAGCCCCCCAATACATCCATGTTTCAGTTAAATGAATGGGATCTAAACATTGATTAAGCAGGAATTTGCAGATCGCATGAAACTAGCCAGCTTAGTGGGGTACTTCCACGATATGAAGCAAGAATCTGTTGTTCACTGTTACTTGAAGTAGGTGTCAGGAGGCCTTTTTTTTTTTTTTTTTCTTTTGTTAATAGATATACGTAGAGAAAGTGTGTTGGGAATAAATGCACTCAGGCTTGCTCATGGACAAACCAGTTAACCAAATTAAGGGATCTTGGCCAACCTTGACAAAAGAATGAAGGACAGAGATGTGGAACTTGTATTAAAGATGATTGAAAGGGGACTGTGGCGGGTACAGTGTTATATGTCTGGAAATGGGGATGAGTAAGTGTAATTACACATATTAAAGTTTAAAAGAGACTATATTTTGATCAAATTAAAGTTTTGAAAATATGTTTTAAAAATCAAATTTCTAAAAACTGACAGTTTTGATTATTATATACAAAAAAAAAGTCTGAGGTTTTCCAGATGAAAATACACAGTGTTAAGTATGAAGTTAGGAGAGAACTGGCAACTACTCTTCTATATCAGATACCCTTAAAAGTTTTTCTCCTCAAGTTACATTTCCTGGAAAACTGGCAGAAGGTAGACTTTTAAAAGTCTTTTTGACTTACTATTAAATCTCACTAGATCTGCAGCCCAATTTTCACTGGACTGCCCTGAATTATCTCAGTAATGTGGGCAGGAAATGTAATTCAGGAATTATCAAGTACCTGCTGTTTGCTCAGTAGAACTCCAACTGTCCAAGGATTAGATGCTGACACAAAAGAAGCATAGCTGGTACCTCAAAGAGCATGGCTTTCCCCCTCTCTATAGGCTCCACTTATCTAGTTCACATCTCTTTACCCAGTGGTATGAAATACGTGTTCATTTTTCTTGAATAAATCAGTAGATGCACTAGTGACATAAGCTAAGAACCTCAGATCTTCCCAGAAGATGACTTTTCTTCTGCACACGGAGAGTAATTACTAATTGCATTTTTGAAAACTTTGCAAACCACAGAGGGACATCTGTGTGATCAATGGAATTGTTGTTATTGTCATCATCACTAGGGCAGTTCCTGGTTGAATGACTGTTCTTTGTTCCAAGAGACTCTGGTCATGGACCACTTATGACCTGTGGGGCTCTACCCTCTTGGGCACGGAAGACTGTGCCTGAGTTACCGCGGGGAGAAGGCAGAGGTGGAAAATGGCTCTCTCTCTCGTACTGTTTACTTAGACGGAGTCATTCCTTGTTCTGAACATTTATAGATAGAGATTTACCTAACATCACATTTTCTAGACTGCTGCTGCTGCTGCTAAGTCGCTTCAGTCGTGTCCGACTCTGTGCGACCCCAGAGACCGCAGCCCACCAGGCTTCCCGGTCCCTGGGATTCTCCAGGCAAGAACACTGGAGTGGGTTGCCATTTCCTTCTCCAACATTTTCTAGACTAAACGGTAGCTTTTAAACTGGTCTCCTCACCTCTAGTATTTCTCTCTTGTTACCCTAAATCGTCTTTTCAGATTAATCTAACTAAAACTGAAGTTCTAATCATGTTATTCCATTCTCTCTAATCTTCTGTGATCCCCTCTTACCTGCTTATTTCTTGAAGAGCAGTCCTAGAAAATAGATGTACTTAAGTCATAACAGCATTGAATTTTTTGTTGGCTGTTACGCCTTTAGAAGAAAAGCTGTTTGCTTGGCAGTGAGAATAAGTGTTCTTTCATTTCTTACTGTGGTTTGTTACATTACTCATGCATATTTCTTAATGAAGAACATAAAATGATTTTACTATCATGAATTTCTCTGTCTCCTTGAATTGACACAGATGATATATTTTAAAATATTTTGGGTTTTTTTGTACTTGCATGAATGAGTGTCTGTAGTTATATAACACATAGAATCGTGTCTTTGTTTTGTACTTTTGTATTTTTATGATACTTAGTTTGAAGACGGGTGCTGATGAACTATTGAAAGAAGATACACCTGTGACTAGCACATACCTTTATTACTAAGTACAGATTTTTGCCAGTATTCGTTTTTATCCATTTCTCACCAAAATGTATTATCAAAAGGAGTGTTTTAGAGTTACAGTAATCAGAATATGCAATATGGTTAACAAATGTAATGAAATATTATATAGGTGAATATGGCCTTCACATAAATCCTTTAGCATGTTGAAAAGATCTTAGTTTTAAGTATTAAGTCTCTTATAATTGCTCTTAATTTCCTGCTTTAATTTGAAATTAAATTTTAATGAAAGAAAAAAATGCTTCTATTTTCCAAACGCTTCGGTTTGCAGATTTATTTGTTATTAGCTAAAAATCCCGTGGCGTGAAAACTTTTAGTTTAATAGAAGAGTAAGAGAGAAGGAATTGCGCATGAAGAACTTAGCAGTGTTTTTATTGGCAAAGTGTGTGTCATCACGCTCTTGCTGCTTGGCACTGGGATGCCCAGAAGGAGGATAAAAGGATGTGAAAGCCTGGAGGTCATGTAACCCAGCTTACCATCTCAGGAAGTACTTTCTTCCATGTCATCCTTGTCCATTAAATGCTCTGCTTGTGTTGAAATTTCTTATGATGGTGCATCCATCATCTAATATGGCAATCTCTCGAACAATTTTAATGTTTTTGTTCAGCTCTTGCTTGTGTTGAACAGAAAAAAGCAACTTCCTTGTGATTTCCACCCATCTAGAGCAATTTGAAATTAAACACCCAATCAGGGAGTTGGGTACCAAGATAGACTATTTAAAGATTGGGCTATCCAAGAAAATCTAGTACCTCAGGTCTCCACACCCCCAAAATTCGAGTTAGATAAGAATCCCTCGTTTTGAAAGGTTTCAGGAAACAGTGTGTCTTCCCTTGTTTTGCTCTCCACTCTTTATATTTTAAAGCGACTGTTAAGTAGCAGCAGACAGCAGGAGCGCTCTCTCAGTGTCTGCGGCCCTTGCCCGCGTTTGACGCGTGGCCTTTCTCTTCCTGGTAGTGTTTGACTACAGCTACAGAGACTACATCCTGTCCTGGTATGGAAACCTCAGCAGAGACGAGGGCCAGCTCTACCACCTGCTGTCCGAGGACTTCTGGGAAGTCGCCAGGCAGCTGCGCCACCGGCTGAGCCACGTGGACATGGTCAAAGTCGTCTGCAACGATGTCGTGCGAGCTTTGCTCACTCACTTCTGTGACCTGAAGGCGGCGAGTGGCAGGTAGCTGTTACAGTGGGAACAGCCTCTCCTCCCTTTACTCACGTTAAAGTATTTTCCTTGTTGAGAAAAGGGGTCAGAGTCTAGACAGAACTCTAGCATATTCATCCTCTTTTTGGTCCTTGGCTGGAAATGTTGACATTGTGGGGAATCATTATAATGTTCTGATAGAGCAAATAAAAAAATTTTTTTTACCAGAAAACCACTGTATAGACCTGTTTGATTTTGTAAATAGCTGAAGCAGTGAGATTAATTTTACAGAGCCAGCACTATCATGAATTTATTTAGTAGCGTTAAAGGTGCCTAGAAACAGAACATTTAAATATAGTTGTTATGCACTCTGAAGAGTGTCAGTGAGTTTTCAGTTTTCGAGAAAGTTTAAATAAAGTTCATGTTTCTTTTTGTGAGTCCTGTGTTAAGAGCTCTGTTGCATCACAGTATCCCAAAACTTGATTTTTAAAAGGAACTCCGTATTGGAGCATGCAGGCCATGATTAGAGAAGGTGTTTTCATGTGAAAATTGCCAGTACTCAGGCTTGTCAGCCTTTTGTACTATTAGCCAGGAAAAGTTCGTGCCTGAGAGGTGACTCTGCCTTTGGAAGAAGACTTCAACAAGACCTCGGTGCTCATAACAAATCGTTATTCCCTTAGGTTTGCTGATAGGATCCTAAACGTCTGTGTCACTCTTGTTGAGTGAGAGCGTGACGACTCATAGCACCTCTAACCTGGCCATAAAGAGCAGTCTCACTGCAGCGAGTAGGCTTCTGCCTACTGGATACAGTCTCAGTTGGAGTAGGAGCAGGGTCCCAGCAGTTTCTGGGGCCTCTTCTCACTGATACAGCGCTGCCTCTATTTTAGGGGAGAAGAGAAAGTATTTGCAAAATATGTAAGGGGATGAGGAAGCAGAGGCATCCTCCTCGGGCAGGTGGTAGCTCTCCTCCTTCCTTAAGAAGCCCTGTCTTGTGGATTGGTCTGCGAGTACTTGCTGCCCTGCCTGTGAGGTTGTGGGGGCTCCTGGCTGTTAAGCAGGGTCGTGAGACAGCAGCTGTCCAGGAGTCATCTCTCTCCCCACGCTCACCCAGCTTAGGTTCACGAGGCCAGAATCCACAGGGCCACCATATGCCTATTCTTTTCCACTCACTGCCCCCAGTGTTTTTTGCAAACTTTTTTTTTTTTTAAACTGATTATTTTGCATTGGAGTATAGCCGATTGACAGTATTGTGATAGTTTCAGATGGGCACCAAAGGGACTCAGCCATGCATATACATGTATCTGTTCTCCCCCAAACTCCCCTCCCATCCAGACTGCCACATAACATTGAGCAGAATTCCCTGTGCTATACAGTAAGTCCTTGTTGGTTATCCATTTTAAATAGAGCAGTGTGTACATGTCCACGTTTTTTGCAGATTTTAAAAATAAAACGGGGGATACATTAAAAAATTTTGTTAAACTTTTTATTTTGTATTACAATATAGCGGGTTAACAGTATTGTGAGAGTTGGGAATACTTTTTATATTATGATCCAGTTTCATCAAATAATGCTCATTACTTATAACTTTGATTTTCTTTTTTTTTGTTGTTCTTTACCATTTAAAAAATGGCATCTGAGATTAAATTTTATCTTCTTCTTTGTGAGTCCCAATCCACAGTTTGAAAAATTTACTGTGGAGCAGTGGTTTTCAGTTTTCCTGGTATGGGAATAGCCCTGTGCTCTTGAAGGTTGTCGAGGACCTGAAAGAGCTTTAGTCTGTGTGGGTTACGGCCGTCGGGTCCCAGGGCTGGCTTGTGCTGGCGCAGGAGCAACCCTGAGGTCAGTGAGCACTAACTTGTCACTTTGTAATTGGCCACGGCGGGAGTACTGACCCCGTGAAATGGGGCAAATGCTCCAAATGGGAGCTTTTCTCCCCTTTGCAGAGCCAGTTGTTAAACATTTACCAGCTCAGCACTCATCGTATCTGTCAATATTTATCATATCAGATATTAAACTAAGACTTTTTTTTTAAGTGTAAGAATGCACAGTATGCTTTCCACTCACCGTCAAGAGTGACAAGGTCACCACACAGCCTGTTGCCTCTGGGAAGCTCCACTACAACTTGTGAGAGCAGGCAAGACACGTGGAATCGTTTCGTTGCTGTGAATAGGGTTTGGACCTCACAGACCCCCTGACAGTGTCTGGGGGACACACGGGAGCCTGCAGACCACCCTTTGAAAACCATTGTTTTTAGAGAAAGTAACTTCCAGTAAGGAGGGGGTATGTGAACCGATGAGGAAGTTATAAGGGTCACCTCGCTGGAGTCTCAGAAGCTTCAACCTCTCCTTCTGAGTGTTCTGAGCCCCGTGCAGCACTTGATCGGCTACGGCATCCGCTCCATAAAGCGCTCCCTAGTTCTGTCTGGTGGATACTATTATCAGTGGAAGCTCATTTTAAGGTATTTAAATTATGGCTCAATAAAGGACAGTATTTTTAGATCATTGTTTTATTCCAGTTAGAAGACTGATGAATTTAGGTTTGGGAGAAGAGCAAGTGGTTAGAGAAATGGAGTGTTCTTATGATTATCTGATTTCAACATGAGAATATATTTTTCATTGAGACATTTATTTACCAGCTTGCGAAATGACTGCCTTTGTGGATTATATAAAGATATTATGAGTAAGCATCAGAATAATAGAAACAGAGACTTGATTGCATTTTAGAAGTGCCTTCTGTTTGGACCTCCAGTTTTCTTGTGCCAAGGATAGATTTATTGGTGTCTGGGCTGTGCCTAGAAGGTCTAGTTGATGATTCTTATTAAAGGAAGGAACTCTATCACTGTTCTCTGAGATTATGAATATTTGGAAAAGTGCCAGTAGGTCACTGGTGTTTTGCATATAGATGGTGGTGCCTTGGAGGTGAATGCTGGGGATCTAATATCTGATTGTGCATCACCTTCTACACATCACACAATGAGACTGGGCAGAAATGCATCTAGGTTCTGTGGTTATCTCTGCACTCACCTGCCCCAGATAAACTGTGCCTTCGCCCTGGAAATCGCCATTGGGGTGCAGATTTCCATTGACTGCAAAATGACAGTGGCGGCCAGGAGGCACCCAGTTGAATTGGCCACAGTCAGGCAAGAGAATAATAAATTGCATTAATAAAAGCAACACATCCTCTGGTTGACTGTTGGGCAATTGTGTGGCGGCAGCTTTCCGGTCAGCCTGTGTTTATTTCCCAGCCAACATGCTGTTGGCTGCTCTAAGTCAATCCAGATCACACTTAATTCTTGCCTGTTTCCTCTTTCTTTGCCCCATCTGTCTTGTTCTAGCATGTTTCAGGGAAATTTAAAAATGATTGTTTTTATGCTGTTAAATCAATAGCATTTTTAATTTCATAGCCTCCTTTTTACAGTCTGTGTATTCTTTTTACTCACAAAGCCCAGGCATGCTGTTTAAGGGACAAAATAATGCTTTTCTTCACATATTTTTCTCTTTATCTCTGAATTTTTTTTTTTCCTTTTCATCTTAATCTCTAATTCTGGCTTGTGTTAAAGAGTTGGGGATGTGCGAGTCAGAGCAGAACTTGAATTACTTCTACCATTAATTACCTCTGTGACTTTGGACTGTTCACTTGATCATTCAGATCCTTAATATTCTCATCTGTAAAATGGCGATGATAATATACACTTCTTGATGTAGGTGGGAAGATTAAGTAATACTGCACATATGAAATGTATGGAAGGTTAACGTCCTTTTGCTTACTCAAGGCATGAGAACCGAGAGGTAAGTACTAGGAATTGCGGTAAGGACTCTGGCAGAAGGATGCTGTCAGGACCTGGTGACCCTGGTTTATGCTTTGTTAGATTTTTTTTTTTTTTAAAGGAAACTCTAGATGACATTTAAAAAGAGAGCTAGAAGATTTTAAAATCTAATTAAAGAGACACTCACCCCTTTCTGGGTAGTTGTTGCTACGATTTGGGAGTTCTGTATAACCGTTCATGCTACTTAAGGTTAGAAATCCCAAAAGCCCATTTTTCCAGATTAATCTGTGGTTGAGAAAATTATTGACTATTGATAGTCTAAGAGTGAACATAGTTGTTAAAACTGAGTGTGTTGCCCATTTGAAGTTTTTTTTTAACCTAATGGTACATGACCAAATTGTTTCTAGAAATTTCTTTCCTTCCTTTTCCCTCTGTTCATGTATTTATTTTTTCAGACATGAAGAGCAGCCAAGGCCTTTTGTGTTGCATTCTTGCTTGAGGAACTCAAATGATGAAGTAAGATTTCTGCAGACGTGTTCTCGGGTTCTGGTGCTCTGTCTCCTTCCTTCGAAGAATGTCCAGTCTCTCAGCTTACGCATAATGCTCGCAGAAATTCTGACAACAAAAGGTAGACTTTCATAACTAATTGATATTACTAATGCGATACTTACTGCAAAGTAACGTGCTCCATACGAGTGTGAGAACACTTTATATAATACCTGTACCGGCTTGTATACTGTGGGATATATGGGAATTAAAGTATTTTCAAAAGATCAAGTTTTAAATGTCACTTGAAGAAGACGTCACTTGGCCCTATGTGATAAGTTTTTTTATATAACATATTGCCAAATACATAGTCCATTTTTTTAAATAATAGATAAGGACTGGTTATCTATTATTTTAAAAAATGGACTATGTATTTGGCAATATGTTATATAAAAAAAAAATTTATCACATAGAGCCAAGTGACGTCTTCTTCAAGTGACATTTAAAACCAGTCCTTCGGAGAAGGCAGTGGCACCCCACTCCAGTACTTTCACCTGGAAAATCCCATGGACAAAGGAGCCTGGTAGGCTGCAGTCCATGGGGTCGCTAAGAGTTGGACACAACTGAGCAACTTCACTTTCATGCATTGGAGAAGGAAATGGCAACCCACTCCAGTGTTCTTGCCTTGAGAATCCCAGGGACGGGGGAGCCTGGCGGGCTGCTGTCTGTGGGGTCGCACAGAGTTGGACACGACTGAAGCGACTTAGCAGCAGCAGCAGCAGCAACCAGTCCTTATCCCCTTCACAATGTAGCATCCATTATATGCGTAAACAAAAGAATATTGTACTCAAGGTCTAGTATGCATTCATTTAAAATACCTTTGCTGCACTATTCATTGGTAATACTATATGTGACTTAGGTCTTCACAGGTGGAGCATTGGTAAGAACCTACCTGCCAATGCAGGAAGTGCAAGAGATGGAGGTTCAGTCTCTAAGTCAGGAAGATCCCCTGGAGTTGGAAATGGCATCCCACTGCAGTGTTCTTGCCCGGAGAATTCCATGGACAGAAGAGCCTGGCGTGCTACAGTCCATGGGGTTGCAAAGAGTCAGACACGACTAAGCACAGCACCACCACCAACATATGTGACTCAGAATACATAAAAAAGGAGCTGGACCACAATATAATGTGGTTATTAGAAAAAAGTGTATCCAAGGAAATGCTTAGCTAGGATAAGAAAAATGGAAGAAAATATCATCTAAAGAGAAACTTCTCCTACCGCAGAATCTCAAAGAATGTTGTGTTTAGATGCATTGATTTAATGTCTCATTTATTATCTCAGGATTAGCCAGCTCTGCCTATTAGCTGATACCGCCAACCATAGAGAGAAGGCGACCTTTTTAACCTGAAGTTTGTAGGATGACTCTTTCATGGTATCATTGGCTTTCTCACAACTTCCTCCCTGAGGTCTGTTTCACCAGTTGGGAGAATGTTAACTTTCAACCTTTTGGCAGACGAAGCATGTTGAGCCTTATAATGGAAATAAAAGGAAAAAAAGAATGAATGTACTTAATTTTGATAGCTTTGTTAACCACTTGGGTTCTAAATGGCTTTCTTTCATCATTCTTTCCCATGTAACTCATTAGTTAAAATGACCACTTGGTTGTAGCCTTAGCTGGTAGCAGACCCAGAGGGATGGGTCCGTGTGTATGTGCGTGTTGCGTGTGTGCACGTGTGTGCACACTTGTGCGGCCCACTTGGGTGGTTTCACAGTGTTTGCCACGTGCAGTTTCAATTATAGAAGCATGAACACAACTCCTCTGAAGGAGAAGGCCTTGTCAGTGTTGCTCTCTTCTCTGTCCTACAGTCTTGAAACCGGTGGTGGAGCTGCTCAGTAACCCGGATTACATTAACCAGATGCTGCTCGCCCAGCTGGAGCGCAGGGAGCACATGAACGAACATCACAAGAGAGCCTACACGTACGCGCCTTCCTATGAAGAGTTCATCAAGCTCATTAACAGCAACTCTGATGTTGAGTTCCTGAAGCAGCTCAGGTATTTGGTCTTTAATTATAGCATGACAATGCTACTAATTATCCTTCTCTGCCTGGTTAGGTTAAAAAAAAAAAAAAAAAAAAGTGGTTGTCAGGGAAGCAGAAATAAAGGAAGTCCATAAATCTCCCTAATCAGTAACAACAAAATTTATCGAGCTTCTCCCTTAGTAGTGGAGTTCATTTGTTCAAAGTACATGTTTTTCAAATGATTAGGTTATAACAGAAAGTCGATCAGTTGTTAGAACCTGCGTAGCTGCTCAGATGCGTCCTTGGGGAAAGCAGTGGAAGGAACTGATGTGTGTTTAAAATTACAGCGTAGAACATTTGCGTTGATTTTCTTTTTTCTTAGAAAACACAGAGGCCCAGTTTGGGGAATAAAGGGGTTCTTGACTGATTGTCTTGAGAAAACACATTGGAAATAGCACCCCAGGAGTCTCTTTCATAGGAGGGTCCAGTCTCCTTCCCTGACCTGTGACCGGGAGAGTTCCATGGGCTTTGCTGTATCGTGGCATCTTGGGCAGCTCTCCTTGAGGCGGCACTGGTGTGTTTCATCCTCGGGGTGGTTGTCCCTGTTCACTGTATCTGAGGCACAGACCTGAGGACCAGTTCTTACCCTCTGCTTCTTGTACTGGAGAGGCTCCAGGAACAACTCTACGATGGCAGGGATTGATCTTTCTGCTCAAAGAGGCGGTGATGCGGCATAAAGTATCTTGTTACTTAGCTACTTATTGTTCATCCGATAAAAAAAAAAATATTGCCCTCTTATTCAAGGGTCAACTCTGCCCACTCGTATTGACAGACGGAATTGCTTTTTATCAGACTTCTGTCTGAAACCCACATTGATGAGGCTCATCAGCACAAATGGAGCTGCTTTCTTCAGTCATAATCTCAACTGTCCTGTTGTTTTTCCTGTACAGTTAGAGGACTCTGCTCTCTGACTTTTATTAGCATTTTAGGTCCCTGTCTTCAAACTGCCCCCAGTAAAATTTTGGGATAGGCTGCCTAAAGCAGGAATTGCATCTTATTTCGACTAAGTAAAGCCATCTTTGTTTTATACATATTTGAAAAAAGATGCACATGTGCGTGCTTAGTCGCTCAGTCGTGTCTGACTCTTTGTGACCCCTTGGACTGTAGCCCTCCAGGCTCTTCTGTCCATGGGATTTCCCAGACAAGAATACTGGAATGAGTTGCCATTTCTTTCTCTTGGATCTTCCCGACCCAGGGATCAAACCCTCATCTCCTGCTTGGCGGGGGGATTCTTTACCACTGTATAACTTGGGAAGCCTGGAAGAAAGATGAGTATTTTCTAAAGGAAATAGTCACTCAGCTCTGCTAGACTAGAATGCATTAAAAATAAACAAACAACAGCAAAAAATCCTTGAATGTGCTATTTGCAGTTCTGCACTAGAACTACAAAAAAAACTTTGTTTTCTTTTTTTCTGAGTAGGCATGAGATGTTTTCATGGTAGGATTATAGAGCTAGAAGTGCATCCAGCAGGCACACCCTTGGCTGTATATTAGAATCAACCAGACTTTTAAAAATTACAGCTTGAGATCCCACTGTCTCTTTGAGGCTACTTCCTCGTTCTTCTTCTCTAGCCTCCAAGATGTCAAACTGAGGATATGGGAGCTAGACTGGGTTAATATTTTGAATTTTCTGGGTCTTCTAGTAGGAGCAGTAAACAGCTCTGCTAACAAAACAGGAACCAGTAATCTGAATGTCGTGTTGATGCAGGATGTTAAAGGGCAGCTGATTAGATTCCAGTGGTGGAGTGGCTGGTGGGGTGATGGCCACCATCAAGGAAAGGCAGAGAGTCTCATTCAGAGCTAAGATGCACCCACTCGTGAAATGCGGCAGTCACAGCCCTAGAGAAAAGACCGCATGTCCCTTTATTTTGAAGATAAAGCAGGCGTCGAAGTGAACATTAAGCAAAGGATAAGTGAAAGGCCCCGATGGAACCTTTTGTAAACAAGTAGGCAGGTTGTGGTCCAGGAATCTGGCATATCCAGGGCTGTCTGCCTTCTGAAATTCTTAAGGTTATTTGTGAAAAGTTACTCTAATGAAAATTATTTGCTCCTCCATGGAAAGTACAGATGCCTAGGCTTCACCCCTGGGAACTTTGTTATAACTGGTCTGAAGTGGAACTCGGGCATCAACTTCCTAGGGGATCATAACGTGTGATTAAGACCCCAAGAATGTGGTATCTCTTTTAAATGTAATATCCTCTCACCTGCTGCCAGTCTGAAGTTTTTGCCAGATGTCTTGTCATGTAATTCATTCTATTCTGATTCTTTGAAAACGACTTATACTGTATGAGGTGCATGGTAACTCTGAGGGGGGATACTAACTGATCCGGGCCCCTCAGTCTTCTGCCAGGGTTACTGTCACGAGCAAAGGGCATCTTACCCCTGACCTTCCCGAGAGACGTGCGTGTTTAACCTGAGGTTTGTCAGCCTTGGCAAAACTGACACGTGGAGCTGGATGATCCTTTGTTGTGGGGGTTGTTCAACTTAGTGTAGAACATAAGCAGCACCCCTGGCCTCCACCCACCGAATGCCAGCAGCACCCCCAGAGCTGTGACAGCCCAGAACGTCTCTGGACATTGCCGTGTGTCCTCTGGGGACAAAAATGTTCCTGCTTAAGAGCCACTGGTGTAACTGCAAGAACAGTTTGGAGATACTGTACTTATGTTGTACATGCTTGCTTAGTCTCCTCAGTCGTGCCCGATTCTTTGCAACTCTATGGATTGTAGCCTGCCAGGCTCCTCTGACAATGGAATTCTCCAGACAAGAATACCAGAGTAGGCTGCCATGCCCTCTCCAGGGGATTGTCCTGACCCAGGGATTGAACCTGCATCTCTGCCTCCTGCATTGGCAGGCAGGCTCTTTACCACTAGTGCCACATGGGAGCCCAGTCTTATATTAGGTTTAGATTCAGCTGAAAATTAGAAAACCCACAGAATAATGACGACTTGTCACAGAACAGAGGGTGTTTTCTTCCTTACACAGAAGTCTGGAGCACCCAGGTCCTTGAGAAGGACCCAGGCTCCTCCTAGCTCACTGCTCTGCCCTCCTGTATTCCAGAGGCCTCATGGTCAGGATGTTCTCTAGGATGCCAGCCGTCATATCCCCATCCCAGGAAGTGGGAGGGAGGCCAGGAAAGATGGTGGCATAGGTCACGCATGCACTGCGTGTCTTTTAAGTTTTAAATTGTCTTGTCTTTTAAATTTGAATTTTAAATTTAAATTGTCTTGTCTTTTATATTTCTAGAAGCTGCTACATGACACTTTTGTTTATGTTGGGTTGGTCAAAACAACTGAGACAAAAACAAGTAGTCTTTTTCTGGGTACCCTTAAGCTTAGTTGTAAATGGAGGGTTCTATTACTAGGGAAGACTAAAGAATGGGCACGGAATAGGCAGGTAGGCGTGTTTGCCCCAGTTCTAAGTGCAGTGGGTTAGAGTAAGGCAGAGCGGCACTGCTTCCCACACAGGCAGTGGGAAGGTGCTTTCCTGGCCTGGACATTCGCCAGGGTTAAGGAGATGCCGAGCAATTGCTCAAGAAAGGAAAGCTCTTTTTGTTTTAAGCTACCATTTGTTGACAATCTAATGTATATCCAGCGCAATGCAAGATTCTTTATGATAATCATCTGATCCTTATAACCACCGTGTACAATAGGTTCGTGTTGCTCATGGCTTGGTTGAGGAGAGCAAAGCGACTTGCCCTGGATCAAAGCTAATCAGTAACAGAGCTGGGATTTGAACTCGGGTCTGTCTGACTTCACACCCCATTTGTAGAGCTGGGTGACCTGCCAGCCAGGCGGGCAGAGAACAGCAGTGAGACACGGCCCCAGTCTTGTGGGATTGCCTGCCGGCGTGGAGATGATTCTACTGTTGGTGGGGCTTGGCAGGCACTGACCCTGGTGTGGGTATAACCCACGCGATAACCATCAGAAGCGCCATTATCTCTTATTAAGACAATGATAGACCGCCAGAGAAACGAGGAGTAATACAGTCAATCAGAGCAGCCTGTCACTGCCATAATCTTGTTTACCACCAGCCTGATCTTTATTAGATTTTTCAGTTCTGTATTTGTTTATTTCTGACCCTCATTTAGAGAGCAGTGTGGAGAACCTAAAAATAGAGAGGAAATTCTAATAATAAATGAAAGGTTAAAATTAAAGATTATTTAGCTTAGAGAAGAGAAGGAAACCTTTTATCTAGCACATACTGAGATTGGTGTGGTGTTTTCAGTTTTACTAAAGCAAGAGGCAGTGGGCCTAACTGGATTAACTGAAGACCTCGTGACTAACATTAGCATGGGTTACTGAAAGGGTTTCTAACTGTTTTTTCTTTGGCTATCATAATGCATTGGATTTTTCAACTCAGAATCATTTTAGGCACATCTGCACATGAAGATAAGATATTAAAAATAATAAAATTCTTAAAATCTCATGCTGCTGTGTAGAAGAACTCAAATTATTTGAATGTTTAGTGTTTTGAACAGGATTCTGAAAATGTGAATCTTGAGCAGTAAATAGGGTCACGTTATAGAGGAACAAGGAAAAAAAGAAGTCGAGCATACTTAAGACAACCCATTGCAGCGTATCAGAAATCAGTGAGCATGTGTAAACCGCTAAGGAAGGCTCGTGTGGGCGGACAGGGAGATGGAAATGCAAATTGTAAAACAGAGGCCTGGCACATCTTTATGAAAAGAATAAATGAATATAAATTTAGTTTTTAAACACACATTAAAATGTGAGACTGCCTATGAAAAGTGTCTAGAAGATCTTTCAGTTTTATGGAAAATAAAAGTACACTGACTTGAGAATATAATTCCTTCTAGTGTCTGAGAAATAGCAGAGGGCACTGAGGTGGGAGTTAAACATATCCGAGGGCACAAGTTATTTTTATTTAGGAGGCAAGATGATTAAGTGTTGGCAGCAATTAAAATGTGATATGAGAAGGGGGATTTTGGTGTGAAGTTGATGCTGTCGCTGAAAGTAAAGGATCTGTTATGTGCTTGTGTTCGGAGCAGCTCTGGCGCTGGGTTAGGTGCCGGTAAGTGTTCCCTGCTTTACGAATGACAGAACCCCAAGTCAGTTTATGTAAAGCAGTTGACCCAGGACCTGCCTATTTCTAATCGTTAGCTGGTACTAGTATTGTTATTGTTTGTAATCACTAGACCAAGGCTTGCAGATAGACTTAATATCATTGTGAAGACTGGGCAGCTCCTCAAGGCCTGCGAGGATGCAGCATTTCATCTTAGGGTTTGAGGAGCTCTCATGATCAGGTCCATCCAGTGAACGCTTTGGTTTTTCCAGTAATCATGTACGGATGTGAGAGTTGGACCATAAAGAAGGCTAAGCGCTGAAGAATTGATGCTTTCAAACTATGGTGCTGTAGAAGACTCTTGAGAGTCCCTTGGACATTATGGAAGTCAAACCAGTCAATCCTAAAGGAAATCAACCCTGAATGCTCATTGGAAGGACAGTTGTTGAAGCTGAAGCTCCAATACTTTGGCCATCTGATGTGAAGAGCTGACTCATTGGAAAAGACCCTGATCCTGGGAAAGATTGAAGGTGGGAGAAGGGGACGACAGAGGATGAGACGGTGGATGATACAGCTGACTCGATGGACATGAGTTTAAGCAAACTCAGGGAGATAGTGAAGGACAGGGAAGCCTGGTGTGCTGCAGTCCATGGCGTTGCAAAGAGTCAGACATGACTGAGCGAATGAACAACAACAACAGCAATAGCAATGGTCCTGTCCATCCTGAAATCTGGTCCATCTTACGGTAAAGGCATAGGGCAAATGAAGACCTCAGTGTCACTTTTATTACTGATGGATCATGGAGAACGTGGTTTACATATGTGGGCAGCACACTGGCCAAAACTGAGTTTCAGAATTAGACGTTCTTTCCTGCCCAGCACTGCCGGACTGGAATCCCTCTCCTTGTGCCTGTTCATCCCTGGCGGGCGTGGTCCACTTGCCGCCGCCCCGGAGGCAGGAACACATGCCCCTGAGAGGAAAGGGCACGGGAGGGCAGCACTGCACTTGCCCATTTCCTCCTCCTCTGTGATCACGTGAAAAGCCTCTTTGTCTCGGGAGGAGAGGACTGAGAGACAGATGGAGAGAGGCCAGGGGTGGAGCTTCTTGGACTTTAAACATGAAGGGTTTGAGAGTAGGTTGAGATCTGTGGGTACTGCCTGTCTCTTTAAAAAAACAAAACAGAGACAAATATCGTGGTGCTCACAGACCTTCCCTGCCGTCCAGTGGTTAAGACTCCACCCTTCCACTGCAGGGGGTTCAACCCCTGGTCGGAGGAGCTAGGATCCCACACGCCACGCAGTGTGGCACAAAAAATGAAAGCAAAAATTTTTTTTACAGATGATTGGGGGAACAAAAGAACTTGTGATTTATGAGTAGTGAAGAGTGGTGAAGGCTGGTGGAGGTGGTTTGCTGGTCTTTGTGAGCAGCTGGTTTCTGGAGGGTAGGGTTTTTCTTACCCCTGACTTGCAGCATCTGGTGGTTCCTCTGGTGTCCACACTGCCAGCACGCTGGTGGAAAGCCACCAGTGTGATGTCAGCACATGAGGAGCTGGGAGGAGACCCACAGAGTACGTGTTCATGCAGCATTTCCAGTACACTGACCCAGTGGGTAAAGAACTTCCCGCAGAGATAAGAAATCAATGAAATCATTAGGAACCAGTGAGTTTTGAGTACTTTTAATCCTAAAAAAAATGGTCAGCTCAGTCAGTGCAGTCGCTCAGTCGTGTCTGACTCTGCGACCCCATGGACTGCAGCATGCCAGGCTTCCCTGTCCATCATCAACACCCGGAGTTTACCCAAACTCATGTCCATCGAGTCGGTGATGCCATCCAGCCATCTTATCCTCTGTGTCCCCTTCTTCTCCCACCTTCAGTCTTTCCCAGCATCAGGGTTTTTTCAAATGAGTCAGCTCTTCGCATTAGGTGGCCAAAGTATTAGAGCTTCAGCTTCAGCATCAGTCCTTCCAATGAATATTCACGACTGATCTCCTTTAGAATGGACTGGTTGGATCTGCTTGCAGTCCAAAGGACTTGTCAAGAGTCTTCTCCAGCACCGCAGTTCAAAAGCATCAATTCTTCAGTGCTCAGCCTTCTTTATAGTCCAGCTGTCACATCCATACATGACTTTGTGTAATTTAATTTTAATAATGGTGGGCTTAATTTCTGAAACACAGCAGCCAGCTCTCCAGAGCCAGCCCAGGACTGGTGGGCTGACTCCAGCCCTGCACCGAGTAAGTCGTGGCCACGCGTGTCCTATCTTTCTATGTCCTGCACTTGACAGAAATGCTGTTCTTCTAAAGGCAGATGAGGGTTAACAACATGAGAGGTCAGCGTCTCATAAAGCATCGAGGCAGACCCTGGCCGCCAACACCGGCTCGAGGGTCCGACAGGCCTGGACTTCACTGACCTGGTTTGCACTGTGGCTTTACTGCTTGCCCAGTGCATGGCCGGAGGCAAGTCGCTTCCACGCTGAGCCTCAGTCTTAACTGTGAAACAGAGAAAATAGTTCCTATTGCATAGGGGTGTCGTGATAAATGAGATAAGGCACATAAGGCAGGGCATGCTAGGCTCCCGGTAAGAGCTGAAAAAATAACAGTTGTCAGGAGGAGGAGGAACACTGTCAGGTCCTGACTTGAACACGATTAATGGAGGCGATGACGTGACACAGTATGTCTTATTGCAGAAAAACTTGGTTCAAAACGTATGAAAAGTCATTAGGACATTTTTGGTATAGAAGATAAAACTAGGCAACTGGAGGTGATACGTGGTAGACATTCTCAATGAAAATGCTTTATATAAGAATTGGGAATGGAACATATAGCAGTGGTGCTATAAATACATCTGTAAATACTTTATAACAATATTAATGTCATAAAAATACAAGGAACACAAGTAGAAACAAGATACTGGCAGCAGAGGAAAACTTTGGCATTCTTGAGGTTAACTCGAAGGCCCCAGCTGGCCAGCATGACAGAGCTTTGGCTGCTTCTGTAACATGCAATTTCTGTAGACTCTGGGAACTGGCAAATGAATATATAGTCGTTATTTTAGGGAGATTAAAAGATACAAACAAGATAAGAAAATAGAAATTACTTTTTGCAGACAGATAAAACTATGACTACTTGACATGTACGTTTCCAGATTATTTCTGTATATATAACATGAATTGTGTGTGTGTGTGTGTTTACATATACTCTGGATTCCTTAGGCTGCTCTGGTGCAGAACTTTCTAGCTAGTGTGACTAAAGTACAGTGTGTGGGTGTGCAGGGATGAAGGTGTCCTCGGCGCACGAGGTGGCTGGGATGGTGGTCACCCTGTGTCCTGATCAGATGCTGTCACTCGCTGTGTGTGCTGTGAATGGGAAAGGCTGGGAAACGTGCCTTAGACTCTCTGTGGAATCAGCCGCCTTCTGCACACTGGAAAAGTGGGGAAAAAAAGTGCCTCTTACTCCTGAATCTTAACTGAAAATTTCCCTTGTTTGTGCTATAGCTCTGGGTGAAAAGAAAAGAAAGTGAAATTGCTCAGTCATGTCCAACTCTTTGCGACCCCATGGACTATAGCCTACCAGGCTCCTGGGTACTTCCTGCTTAAGACCATTAAATATACCTCCTGAAAAGATTATGTCCTTTCTGTTACAGCTTTTATAATCTGAACAACAGGGCACAAAATATGCATTCTTTCCAATAGATTCATTATTCATTAAGAATTTATCTTAAGAAAATAATCAGGAATATAAGGAAAGATTTCTCCAAGAATGTTTCTTCTAATTTTATTTAAAATAGAGAAGTGCTTGAGATAATTAAAAACATCTAACAATAAGGGTCGGTTAAAAAAGTTTTGGCTCGCCTGTACAGTGGATTGCCATGTAATAATAGTGTGGAAACAGAATATTTAATACTATTGGGAGACAGTAACTATTGTACTGCAAAGAGATCAAACCAGTCAGTCCTAAAGGAAATCAGTCCTGAATATTCATTGGAAGGACTGATGCTAAAGCTGAAACTCCAATACTTTGGCTACCTGATGCAAAGAAAAGATTGATTGGAAAAGATCTTGATGCTGGGAAAAATTGAAGGCGGGAGGAGAAGGCAGTGACAGAGGATGAGATGGTTGGATGGCATCACTACTCAATGGACATGAGTTTGAGTAAGCTCCAGGAGTTGGTGATGGACAGGGAAGCCTGGCGTGCTGCAGTCCATGGGGTCGCAAAGAGTCAAACATGACTGAGCGTCTGAACTGAACTGAACCATAGATTTATAAATTACAGAGAACTTCCCTGGTGACTCCCAGCTCCCGATGCAGGGGACCTGAGTTTGATCCCAACTCAGGGAAGTTGATCCCACATGCTGCAAATAAGACCTGTGCAGCCCAATAAATAAATAAATAATAAATAAATTTTAAAAAGAGGCTTGAAGCCAGTATTTATAGCAAAAATTCAATCTTATAAAACAGAAAGAAAACCATGTTTGCATAGAAAAAGGGTTATAAAGATACCACATGTTAATAGCAGTTAACTTTGAATGTCGTACTTTGTGTATTTTCTCATTTTCTTGAAAGAGCATTAACTTCAGAGAAAGTAAAAATTGGCTCAGACCGAGAAAGTAAAATCTGCCTGTCCATTTATCAGGCTGATGGGAGCAGACACTAAAACCAGCTACCAAGTTAACAGGAAGTAGTATTTCTTCCAAACACAGCTGTAAAATGTCATGATGATACTCCCTTCTGAGCAACCCCTGCTTCTTATTCACTGAAAAGCATGGCTCTCTAAATTTTATCAGAAACTTTGCTGCGTGAAATTGTATCAGTAGGAATGACACATCCTGCTCTTGCCTGGAGGGTATCAGCCACTTTGACACAGAGCAGCAGCCCCATTTTAACCCAGAGTTGCAGATAGGGGGTTCTGGATTCAGCATCCTACACTGACCTTAACTTTGTAGTTTCCAAGGCAGTAGGGCCCTGGGTTCATCTGAAATTGACCCTTTGACAAGCCCTGCTTTGAGCCTGTCACAGCACCGCTTCATTTACATTTCATCCACACCCTGCCTTTCCCCAGAATCCTATGGTAACTTTTATCTTTTTCTCCGGGGAGATGCCCCATGGTTCCTCTTGTTCATGGCAGTGGGTCAGGAAGCCTGATGTTCTGGGACTATAATGACCCTGGTGTTCTTTAATTGATCAGGCTTAGACTATCATAGGAAAAAAAAAGTGAGGTTACTTTTTATAAAATGGCTTCTATGTATATTTTACAAGCACACACACACCATCCCCCTAAACAACACACATCTAAAGAGTCAGCAGCAGTGTTAAAGGACAATAATTGTAATAGTCGTTAAACTCTCACTGTGAGGCAGATGCAGTTCCAGATATTTTAAGTTCTCTCATGTAACTTCATAAAAGTCCTATGAGGAAAAATGCTGCTATTCCTCTTTTTACAAATGAGGACTCTTGAGTTTTAAAAGCTTGAAAAATTGTCCCAGGGTGACAGTGTAAGCATTGAAAGCAGCATTTGAACAAAGCCCATCTGGTGCCAGAGCTCACATTCTTTATATTTTATATTTATATATTAATATTTGGCTGTGCCGGGTCTTAGTTGCAGCATGTGGGATCTAGTTCCCTGACCAGGGGTTGAACCCAGGTTCCTGCATCGGGAGCACAGAGTCTTAGCCATTGGACCACCAGAGAAGTCCCCAAAGCTCACATTCTTAACTACTCTGATACACTTTCTAAATTATCCAGCAGACCTTGGTAGTGTCGTGGACATGGGAGACGGCGCCAGCTTAGCTAGCAGAAATCACCATGGCTTCATTTTTTAAACACTTTACATGAAGTCTCTTTAATGGAAATATTATCTCTAGCCTGATATAGAGTAGCCTGTGGCAGTTCTGAAACACTATTTTAAAATTTCTGATTTTCTTCTTAAACATTTGTATGTATATGATATTCTGTTCCATGGTAGATCCTTGCTCATTTTAATACAAGATGGTATTTTAAACCATTTACCATGTTGTGCAGCTGAATTTGTCCACAGCCTTTGACTCTGCTAAGATGTTCCAGCATGTACACTCCCAAGACAGCTCTAAAGTCATATTTCAAAGATGTGCCTAATGAAGTAGAGAGACTAACTTTTTTGGTTTGGCTTCTAAATAATTTTGAAATCAAGTCTGATAGGATCCCAAAGCTGTTCTGAACATTTGATAGTAGAAAGTGTTGATTTCCAAGGTAATTATTTTGAAGGCTGGTGCTTCCCAGGTGGCGCAAGTGGTAAAGAGTCTGCCTGCCAGTGCAGGAGACACAAGAGACACAGGTTCAATCCCTGGGTTGGGAAGATCCCCTGGAGCAGGAAATGGCAACCCACTCCAGTATTCTTGCCTGGGAAATCCCATGGACAGAGGAGCCTGAAGGGCTACAGTCCACAGGGCCACAGAGTCAGGTATGACTGAGTGACCGAGCACACGTTTTGAAGGACTGTGTAGCATTCAGGCGAGATTAAGATCACTGGAGAGAGTTCATAAAAATAATCTTGGTCTAAGTCTTTATTAATTTAGCTAAGTATAAAAAAGTGAAGGGAGGTGAGGTGGCGACTCAGTGGCAGGCACCAGCAAGCTTTGGGTAACTTTTTCATTATCCTTAAGACAAAGATGCTCTGGGTAGGACCTTGCAAGGATGGAAAGAGCTGAATTCTTACTATACTGCTTCCTCCTAAGACTTGAGTTTACATCATCATTTCGGAAAAAGAGATACTAACAATCTCTGCTCTTCTGATCAAGAGTAAGCCTACAAATAATAGTCCTCCCAGTGGTTGAACTGAACTTGGCACCAGCAAGGCTGTGTCGTTCTCTGGAGGGGACGGGCCAAGTGAGCACCAGGTATCCCCGATAGCTCCTCAGACAACCAGGAAGGCTGTGCCATCAGACTTGGAGCATTTGGAATGAGAAGTCCTTCATTTCCTGCTTTGCTTTTTGGTGTCAAGTGAAAGTAAGTTCTGCAGATTCAGTCAGGATCTTCAGATGCCTCCTGTGTGCTGGGCACCATGTGAGGAGGGTCTGATATCTGTAAAGTTGAATTGACTCTGGACCCTCGATTCTTTCCCCGGTCATCAGGGTGTTTGCTGTTCAAAACAGGAGACCCCTGTGGATGTAAATCGCTAAATGTGAAGTAAGACAATCAGGCCAAAGGTAGAGTGTGAAGAGCTAAAGAAGTGGGTAGGAGCACCTATTTCCTGCTGTAGGTGAGCGGGATCTAGGAAGCTTCAGAGAGGAGTTGGCTGAGACTTGAATGTTTTGGAGTGAATAGGATTTCAGCAGGTGAAGAGGAGAGGTGAGGTGTAGGAGGGAGAAGAAACGAAGCAGAGCCCGGCTGGTAGGAAAGAGCTGGAGTGTGTTTGGAGCATTGCATGTGGCCTGGTTTGCTCGGAAAATGGTATCCGAGAGGGATGTGGAAGGCAGTTTGGCTGGAAAGATGGTCTGGCCTTGGCCGTGCCGATAAGCCGTGAAGGGCCTTAGACATGCTAAACACTAACCTGTTGAATTTTAGGGAAGCTGGAAAATGGCTAAGCTTTAGCATCATCAAGCCCTAGGTTGTCATTTTGGTTCTTGTACTTAGAAGCAGTGAAACCTTGTATAGATTTCTTAAACCCCCTGAACTCCAGCTTCTTCTTCTGTAGTGTGGGGTGCATTACAGTACCTTGTGAAGATTAAATGAGGTAGTGTAAAGTATTTAATTAGGTACCTGGTACCCGATGAAAGGAGTCAGTTAGCTGATGTTACTTTAGAATTCTGTGGACTTGTTTGAACATGCCTCTTCCTCAGATGGCATGTATTTTCTCAGTACCACTGATGACTTATTTGTTCCGGAGTGTGAATCACTGAGAACACCCAGAGAACAGATTGTTCAGGATATTATGTGCACCTGTTAACTGTTACAGATGTTAACACTTAGGAATTTAGCTCTTTAATTTGGACCGCTATCACAAATACACCATAGAATGGGTGGCTCAAAGAACAAACATTTCTTTCTCCCAGTTCTGGAGTTTGGTGGGCCTGAGGTCAAGCTGCTGGTAGTCAGACTGGGTGTCTGGTGAGGGTCTTGCTTCCTGGTTCAACAGTAGTCTTCTCGCTCTGTCCTCACAAGGTGGAGAGAGCTCTCTGGGGTCTCTTTAATATGGGCACGGACCACCCTCGAGACCTAATGACCTTTCAGAGGTCCTGCCTCCAAACACCATGACACTGGGGTGTAGGCTTCACCTGTGACTTTTGCAGGGGACACACACACACTCCGTCCCTGGCACCCCGAAATATTTACTGCCAAGTTAGGCTCGGTTAAAGAATTCAAGACGCAGTCCCTATTTTCAAGAGGCTTCTGATCTAGTTGGAGATTAAAAACAGCATATCTGTTTTCATAGACAAAGCTACCATTTTGTTTTAGGCTCCAACATTTTTGATTTAGGCTTTACTTGTGCTTAAAAGCAGTGAGACCTTATATAGAATTTTTTATTAATTAATTTATTTTAATTGGAGGCTGATTACTTTACAGTATTGTAGTGGTTTTTGCCATACATTGACATGAATCAGCCATGGGTGTACATGTGTTCCCCATGCTGAACCCCCTTCCCACCTCCCTCCCCATCCCATCCCTCTGGGTCATCCCATTGCACCAGCCCTGAGCACCCTGTCTTATGCATTGTACCTGGACTGGCAATCTATTTCACATATGGTAATATACATGTTTCAATGCTATTCTTTCAAATCATCCCACCCTTGCCTTCTCCCACAGCGTCCAAAAGTCTGTTCTTTACATCTATGTCTCTTTTGCTGTCTCACATATGGGGTCATCATTACCATCTTTCTGAATTCCATAAAAATGTGTTAATATTGTATAGATTTCCTAATCCCCCTGAACTCCAGTTTCTCCCTCTGTAGTGTGGGGTTCATTATAGTACCTTGTGAGGATTAAATGAGATATGTAAAATAAAGTATTTAGTTAGGTAACCTGGTACCTGATGAAAGGAATCTGTTAGCTGATATTACTTTAGAATTCCATGGATTCGTTTGAACATACTTCTTCCTCAGATGGCATTAGGCTCACTGTTTACTTTTTTAAGTACAAGACTTGTTACCATATTAAAAAGAAGGGCGAGGCCCCCAAAGCCCCGGACACACCGTTTTCTTCATTTACAACATTCTTTGTGGAAAATAGTAGATAAATGGGTGATATTATAGAGCAGAAGTAATTTAGGGTTTCAGAGAGGAGAAATGTTGATGTGAATGAGAGGGATTGAGGATAACCTGAGGGAAGAAATAATATATGCAAGATCTGATTAGGTGGCCAAAAAGGGAGGTTGTTTTCAGAAGGAAACAGCATAAGCCAAAGCCTGGCAAGTGGCTACAGTTTGAGGAGAGCTGTGTGGAAGCCATCCTGACTTCACTCCAGGTTTCTATGGGGCTTGAGCGAGGGGGCCAGTGCCGATTGCTGAGGGACTCACAGGCTGGAGCAGAGGGGTCCTCCTCCGAAGAGGAGGCTCAACTCCTCCAGGGACCTCCCCGGAGGAGGAGGCGCTGAGAGTGGTCCTTGAGGAAGGGGCTTTGACAGCACTGCATAGCGTGGGTTGGGTGGGAGATAGAAAGGTTGACATGAAGGAAACAGGCCGTCCAGCGAATGCAGCTGACCCACGGGTGAGAAGGGTGGTGTCCAGAGGAAGAGGGCGAGAGGAACTTGTTTAAAGATTCAGGACTTGGAGATTCATATTTACGGGAGGGTGGATATCAAAGATGGTATTTCGAGCCTAAAGGATAGAAATGATGGGTCTCGTGCGGAAACGGAGAGGGGAGGAAAGCTTCCTGTGCAGGAAGGAAGGTAAGTCTAGTGTGGACTGGCTCAGATAGGGAAGTAGTTTGGGAACAGTTTTAAGATGACTTATTATTCTACCACTTTAACGCAGTTGTTCCTTCCTTTATATCTGTGTTTTGCACTGTAGCCCTGGTTCATAGACCCACGTATTTAGATACCAGCAATCGTAAATGTACCTGCCATTTTGCATTTTAGAATCATTACAATCTTATTGTGTAGTCTTCATAATTACAGATATTATAGGCTGTTTTCTCCATCTGATATATCCCTGGAGCTTTCTGAAAACAGACACCATGCTGGTGTTACTCACTTCTGTGTGTCTAGAACCTAAGAAACGATTAACAAGCGTTTGTTTAATGAAAGCATATTGACCACATAGATTATTCTTGTGCTTTTTCTTTGTAGAAGTTGCTACAACAAGCCTATGGAGTTTGGTGACATGCATTTGAGTTGCCTGGAAGAAGTCAGTGCTCTTTGCTTATAGAACCTACTAAGTCCAAGGTTAAAATAAAGACTTGGTTAGGGAGTGTTAGACTTTGATGATTCCAGGTTTGTGTATGCTTCTTATAAGCTGTTTCCTCATCTGTTCAGTAACTGGTGGGAAAAATCACATGAAAAACTATCTTTGTGTTTTACCATTAATGAAGGAATGAAGGTGGCTCTATCACACAACTGTAATGGTCATTAATGTCCTAGCAAGGCTTCCTTTTGGAGGACATCACCCAAGTGTGTTCAGCCTGGAGATAACTTCTTCATGTATGGAAACTTCAGAAAGTTCTCTGCTAGTCAGGTGGCATTTGGCCATGAGACGCATTGACGCATGGTTACTTGAACAAGTCAGGGCTTTATGACCCTCAATACCAGAAAGTCTGAGATGGCCAGGCCGGGGCTGCAGTCACGGCTTAGTGGTGTCTCTGGACACCTGAGCTCCTCCCGTCTTCTCCCATCACCGCGTGGCTTTCATTCTTGGGGGTGCTGCGCCTCCATCCCGCTGCATCCTTGTCCCAGGCAGGAGAACTAAGGAAAGTCAGGGACAAAAGACAAAGGGGCCTTCCCGTGGAGCCCGCCCCAGTAGGAAGCCTTCCTGGCACCCCCTCCCGGCCAGTTCCGCTCATGTCTCGTCGGCCGGAACTATTTTAGATGGCCGTCCCTAACTGCTTGAGAAAAGGTTAGCATTTTTGTCTGGGGCCTCGCTTGCCCCGATCAGTGTGGTCCAGTTAGTGGGGGAGAAGGAGATGAAGGGTGTTGGCAACCAGCAGTCTGCCATAGGCGACCGCCAGCCAGCGCTCCCAACAGCCCGTTCTCTGAGGGGTGGGGTAGTAGCATCGATGTTCATATGACGCAAAGGAAGAAATAAAAAGATGTTAATCTGAACCCATGAAGAGCTATGACTGATGAATTCGAGTCATCCAGGAATTAGCTAAAAAGCAGAAGAACATATTTTGTGCTCTAAAAGCCAGCTAAGGGAGCTCCCTGGCAGTCCAGGGGTTAAGGACTCGGGGCTTTCACTGCTGTAGGCCTGAGTTCAACCCCTGGCTGGGGAATGAGGATCCAGCAAGCCAGGTGGCGGGTTAAAAAAAAAAAAAGCCAGCCAGATGTAGCATTAAATCTTAAAATGCTGCTAAGATTGTGTTCTGATAAAGAGTTAATGTTACATAGTTTTATTACAGGCAGATTCTTAGTATAATTAAGGGCTGAGAAACACTCAGGATCAATGAGTTTCATTAAGGAAATACTTAATAATAACTGAATAGCCCCTGAGAACTTGGGTTTATAACCTACCTGACATGAACATGCTCAAAATAGCCATCGTTCTAGGATTATATTTGGTCTAAAAATGTAAGGTTTTCTTTTTCCTGAAGCAGAGGTGTTCTCAGTCACACATACATATTCCTGGAGCCGTCTGTTACCCACAGCTTCCTCATATTGACACAATCCCAGGTCCTGGGGGAAAACGTCCCATGAACCACCATATCCTATAATGATGCAATATTCCCTGAGTGTTATCTCTAGTAAAGGTTATAGATGGAAGTGTTCTATCTGCACAGTCCACTGTGGTTTATGAGGTCTGTGAGGCGGCTCAGCACTTCAAGTGTGGATGGTGCAACGAGGAATAAAATTGTGATTTAAGTAGCCCACGTGGCTCGTGGTCACCTTCCTGGACAGTGCAGGTCTGGGAGGTAGAAGCAGTAGGGTTCTGGTTACCAGCGTCAGGGAGGGCGCTGGTGAGGGGTGAAAGAGGGGGAGGAGTCGCTCATGACCTCAGGGTTTCCCTCTTCAGTCGGGGGGCAGGTGGGAATGCTTCTGTACGGGGAATGGAGGTGGGGGTACGTTTAGGACTCTTGCATTCAGGCCTCAGGAACGAGTAGCCCATGGCGCAGCACCCAGCCTGCTGACTTCACCTGCGTTGGATGGTTTTCATGATTCTTATGCAGGATTCACCGTGTTACAGTTGATCACTACAAATAGAGTCTGAAATTCTTCCTGAAAATAGTCTTACCTTCCTGTTCGATCTTTCATTGTTCTCTCTCTTCAATACTCAGGTATCAAATTGTAGTGGAGATAATCCAGGCAACAACAATCAGCAGCTTCCCGCAGCTGAAGAGGCACAAAGGTGAGGACCAGTTCATTTTCTCTGCTTTTACGTCCTGAAGGTCCTGGGTCTAGTTCCCCGTCTTCTCTCTCCTGTCAGAGTTTTGACGTGTATGGAGTATACACTTAAGTATTTCAAACTTGTTAAAATATTGCTATATCAGCAAAAGAGAAAGTAAGTATGGTTTCATCCTAACAAAAACCTTTGTAGTTCTGTGTTCCCCTGATAAACTTTGTGTTCATAATTTTTAGAATATTGAAGTCAGTGGGTAGAATCATGCTGCTGTTCTGTTTACATACTAAACATAGTTTCATAGTTTTTCCTCATATTAAAAGGCTCCCCCCAAATAGAATTGTTTTGTTAGTTTTTGGAGAGCTCTGTTTTAGAGGGAGTGCGATCTGGTCAGCGTGTTGGCGGGCTGAGCATCTGGGAAGCGCCTCGTCTGGATGTTAACCTCTTCCCGCCGCCCCACCTGCCCGCACTGCTTCCTTAAAGCTGGACAGTCAGGTTGTGCTCGAAGTGACCATGTAGCGATGCTGCCAGGCTGCGTGTGCGGCTCTAAGCAATTTCATGTCCAGGGTTGTTTCTCCTTAGCCTTCGTTTCATGTTCTCTTTGTGAATAGTAAACTGAAGAAGTGTTTAAAAAAAAAAAATGGACAGATGGAAGATCCTAAGAATACTTGGGATGCAAACTAGAGATGAGAACTTTTTCTTTTTTAAATGAAGGTAGAATGAATATGCTGAAATATAATTTTGTTGCTACATATAAATATGTTTGTTTCAGGCAAGTCTTTTTCAATTATAATTGTTCATTGATTAGGAATTGGTATGTAATTGTGGAAGTATTTTGAGGATTTAAAGGGAGAAAATACTGTATAACAGGTGGGGAGAGATTACCCAATTGTGTGCCCTCTGAAACCTTAAGGAATTAACTAGCTGACTCTGCATTGACTTTTCTCAGGATAACACGGGAGGGCTGGGAGGACCTCTTTGTATATTCAGGAATGTTCAAATAAGGCTTCCAAGGCTTCAATAAACTCCAGCAAATCCACACAGCACTCTGAGAATGTTTCAGGTTCATAGTAGAAGACCAAATTACTCTCTTTAACAATGTAGAAATTTTAATTTGATTTTTGGTGGCTTTTTTCTTTTGGAATTTTGATGTTTTTAAGAAATAAGGTATCAAATGGTTTTTGAATTCTTTACAATGTCTTAACTAGTTTAATTGCTGGTACTGTTCTAGGGAAACTAAGTAATCATAGAAATAAGAAAAACAAAATTTGAGACCATCTAACCCAGCCCTGGGATTTCTTTGGAAGGAATGATGCTAAAGCTGAAGCTCCAGTACTTTGGCCACCTCATGCGAAGAGTTGACTCGTTGGAAAAGACTCTGATGCTGGGAGGGATTGGGGGCAGGAAGAGAAGGGGACGACAGAGGATGAGATGACTGGATGGCATCACTGACTCAATGGACGTGAGTCTGAGTGAACTCCGGGAGTTGGTGATGGACAGGGAGGCCTGGCGTTCTGCGATTCATGGGGTCGCAAAGAGTCGGACACGACTGAGCGACTGATCTGATCTGATCTGAACCCAGATCTTTGTCCTGTGAGAAAGAAAAATTAGGAATATTTGGAGAAACAGGTTCTTAGAGCAAATTTATAAATACTGCACAATTTATAAATTTTTTGAAGCACTTGGTCTCAGAAGTTTTAAGTGCGCTCACAAAATTTCCTTGCCTCTGACCTTATTTTATCATTCATTCTGGCCAAACATATTGACTGAAGTGTGACTTTTACCCACTAATCCCATCAGCTGCTTGATGGTCACAGAATTTGGGAAGTTTGCTTTGGTCAGGAGGGTGGAGCCCTCATGGATGGGCTTGGTGTTTTATGAGAGAGGCTGCAGAGAGATCCCCAACCTCCCCCATGAGGGGCTTCACCAAGGACCGCCCTGGCGCCCTAGTCTCCAGACTGTGAGAAACACGTTTGTGTTGTTTACAGCCGGCCAGTCTGTGGTGTTTGGTTATAGCTGCCCAAACTAAGACACTGGCCAAGTGCCGGCATTCTAGTAGTAATGGAGCATATGCTACGACTTCTTTGCTGTTGAAGGCGAATAAGCCCAGTATTTCAGCTCCCTCTTTTTTTTTTTTTTTTATAGTTTTTAATTGACTGGCAACTTTATTTTAAATTATATGGGCTTCTCTTAGGTGTGTAAGCCAGCCGAGTTATCATCATACAGTTCCTTAAGCAACAGGGATTTACTGTCCTGGTGTCTAGTCTGATGTCTCTTACCCTGCAAGGCAGTGGAGGGGGCGGGGGGTCTCCACGGGGCTGCTTGGTGGGAGACTCCCCGCCCCAGACCTGGCCCCTGGGTCAGTGGTTTTGAAGGGTGGATACTGTCAGCACACGTAACAACAGGGATGAATCAGAATCCTGCTTTGGAAATTCAGACATATCATTAAGAGAGTGGACATTTAGGCTTTAACCACTAGAACAGCTGCTTGAGAAACCATAGCTCCCCAATGCCTGGAGCCCTTTTTATCCGTAACTTATTTTTCCCTATTCCTGTCACATCTGCAGTGAGCAAAACCTGTCAGCCCGTTAAGAGGGGTATGAGGTCAATTTAGTGGGAAACTTAAAAGAAAAATCCCAGAACATCTGATTGTATCCTGTGTGTTACCCTAAATTATTATTTTCTATTTCAGCTCCCTTTAAGGCTTTTTCTTTCCCTCACTGCTGTTCTGGGTTCTGAAATGTTAGCAAGAATAAAGTGATTCAAGAGTAATATTTATTTAGCTGACTGCAACAAAGGACAGGCTGTTGATCTGGGTCTAGTAGAAACTGCTCTGTATAAACACTGCCCGCATGGGGGGCCGTGCCCGTTGTGTGCCTTGTTTAGAGGATAAGTAGAGACTGTTGGAATTGAGTATATCAAGCAGAACTGTAGAAGAACTTCAGAATATACTGAATACGTATACACACATACACAGTTACTTGTTGATAAAAACCATAATGATTTCCCTTAGGAATAATTTTTGAATCATATTTCTTATCTGATTTTGGATTTAAAAGTGTCCCTGCCTAAAGGAAGGAGCTATTCTGTAGACTCTAGAGGACTTTTCAGAGTCCTTTTTGTGGTATTGCAGTAATTTGACACAGTTTCTAATTTATGAATGACCTAAACTTACACCGCAGCCCATTGCTGCAGGGCCTTTGCTAGGGTTTCTCTCTGCCCGGCCCTCCCACCCTGAGCGCGGCGGTGCCCCGAGCCTGCGGTCCCTTCCCCAGCACCCAGCGCGGGCCCGTCCCGTCGCTGCCTTGTGGCCAAGGGCTCAGCCGTTTCCATCATGCGCCCTCTGGTGGTGGTGGCTTAGTGACTAAGCCAGTCACGTCCAGTTCTTTTGTGACTCCGTGGCCTGTAGCCCGTCAGGCTCCTCTGTCCATGGGATTCCCCAGGCAAGAATACTGGAGTGGGTTGCCATGCCCTCCTCCAGGGTATCTTCCCAACCCAGGGATCGAACCCAGGTCTTCCTCCTTGCAGGAGGATTCTTTACCATCTGAGCCACCAGGGAAGCCCTGTGAAAGTGAAAGTGGCTCAGTCGTGTCCGACTCTTTGTGACCGCATGGACTACACAGTCCATGGAGTTCTCCAGGCCAAATTACTGGAGTGGTTTGCCATGCCCTCCTCCAGGGGATCTTCCCAACCCAGGGGTCAAAACCAGGTCTCCCGCATTGCGGCTGTCTAGTCTCATAATTTATATATCCAACTCAGCTCCCACCTTCCCCCCACAAAAAACTTGAGTCATCGTATGTCCTAAGAACCTGTATTTATTCAAGTCAAGTTCAGGTCCAGAGGTTTTCAGCAAGTGCGTGGTCAGTCATGTGCTGATCTGGGGCATGAACCCTCGTATCCTGCACTCGGTGCTCTGAGGGTCACGCTCTGAACTCAGAAGCTGCATGCGCCAGAGCTGTGTCTTCGGTTTCTGACTCCTCTCTGCTTAAGTCACATTCTCATCTGGGAGCAGGCCTCTCCTGGTAATCTGGCATGTGGATTTAACTGATGGGATCTTACTACTTTAAAAATCTGTTGAAAGCGTGTTGGAGGGCCTTCAACCGAGGAAAATGCTGGAAGTCTCAGCACTTGATATATTTAAGGAAGGAAACACGAATAAAAGGTGTGCTGCAGGCCCCTGGCCTCGCCTGGCCCTCGAGGCCTCTGTCGGCTTCTCTGCTATAACAGGAGAAGCTCCGCTGGGAGCTCCTGCTGGGGCCTCTGCTCATTCCTTAAGTATCCTTCCTACTGAAGGGGAGCGGCACACTCGACTCTGAAACTTCAGGTGTTTGCTGTGATAAGAGAATCCCACTTGTTCTTTTTTTTTTTTTTTTTTTAAAGCATACTGACCCTAAGTTGGAAAGTAAGGTAAATATTGCGTTAGTTCCTGGGCAACTTTTGAGGTGATCTTCAGATAACTTTGAGGAAATCTGTGATGATCGGTAACTGCCGAGAACTGCCGTCAGCTCTGCATTCAGAAGGAAACAGCATTTCTCCTGCTGAAACTTCACTGCTGCTGCTGCTGCTGCTAAGTCACTTCAGTCATGTCCGACTCTGTGCGACCCCATAGATGGCAGCCTACCAGGCTCCCCCGTCCCTGGGATTCTCCAGGCAAGAACACTGGAGTGGGTTGCCATTTCCTTCTCCAATGCATGAAAGTGAAAAGTGAAAGTGAAGTCGCTTAGTCATGTCTGACCCTCAGCGACCCCGTGGACTACAGCCCACCAGGCTCCTCCGTCCATGGGATTTTCCAGGCAAGAGTACTGGAGTGGGGTGCCATTACCTTCTCTGCTGAAACTTCACTAGTCCCTAAATAAATACACACCCATTTCTTGAACCCCCATCTCAGGACCTTTTACTGAAACATTTGTTTCAGTGTATAGGAGAGATTTCAGACTTGTCAGCCTGTCACTGTGGACTGAGGCCTGACCTCTGCCAGTGAGGAGCCCCGATAATCCCTTCCCTCCACTGTCTGGGGGGCCTGAGGAGACCTGTGCATCATGGGGGGCGGAACCACATGCTGGGGAGCCCCGTGGGGGTGGGCAATCACAGGCTTGCCTCCTGCACCCCCTTAGGAGCTGCATCTCTGTAGTACTCCTCCCAGTGTGGTGGGGGGTACAGTTTTGCCTTCCAAGGGACAGGGGGCATTTAACAAGGTCTGCAGACATTTCTGGTTGCTACCCAGGGGGAAGGGGTGCCTCTGGCATCTAGTGGTAAAGGCCAGGGATGCTATGAGACATTCCGCCACACACGGGACAGCCCCACAGGGAAGGTTTAGCCACCCGGAAGGTCACTGATTCCGAGACCGTGTGTCCTCCATGGGATTCCTCAGGCAGCCCGCCGAGGCTGTGGCAGTTAGGCTGCGCCTTGCAGTCTGACGTGAGAAAAGAAACACTGCTGTGGGTGCTTCTTAGTGCTTGGCAGACGCGGGGGTGCCGTTTTCACCCAGCCACGCTGGTGCCGCTTCAGGGCCCTCGGTTTGCACTGTAAGTCACTTCTCTGCCCTCTGCCACGTTGGAGGGAGCGCCCAGCGGTTGTCCCTGGTGTTTCTGTTTTGCAGCAAAGCACTTTACTCAAAGGAGGACCTGTATCATGGGTGGAAGGCTTGCGGCCCAAAGGGCTCTGTGACGCAGTTCACCGGCCCCCTGCAGTGCCCGCAGGGGGTTCCTCCGAGGTCTGACGCAGATCTCTCTTCCAGCAAACGACCCCCTTCCCTTTTGCTCTTACCTCAGCAGAATCTGGACTCGCTAGGAGGGAAGCCAGTGAACACTGATAATGAATTGTTTTAGACGATTAGGGCACTCACGTGTTCTTGGCACCCGTGTAAAGAGCCGCTGCCACCCACTGCGTCACCTGCTACCGCTTGTGGTCTCGGCCTTCTTCCTTAACCTGGATAAACACTGTGTGATTCACCCGGCTTAACAGCACATGGCGTTACCTAGGGCTCAGCAGACGCGGCTGCAGGAGGCTGGCACGAACGGGCAGTGTGTCGTCCACCCCCTGGCCCGCGCTTCTCTTGATGAGAGGATTTCTTGGCTGGACGGGTCCTCAGGTCACAAAGAAGCATATTCATCTCTCTCGCTGGATTTCCTAGGATTTTTGCACAATAGTTGCACGCACTGCAGCAGTGCCCTGTTAGGCATTAAGCCCTGAACGTGGCATTAGTTTTCCGAGGCAAAAAAATAAACAGAATTGTCTAAGCAACAAACTGCCGTTGCATTTGTTAGCAACAGGCTTTGTGATCAGACAATGACTTTGGCCCTCAACAAACAGAAGGCATTCACGCGAGCAGGGGACACTCCAGCAGGACTCTGGGATGTTTCCTCAGCTCTGCAGCTGGGTTTTAGGGGAAGGTTTATTCTCTTTCTCCCTTCCCTTTGGAATTTGCCTGTTTTTGTCCTTTTAGAAAGACTTTTAAGCCTTCTCAGGAGAAGAATGTGTTTGTTGTTAAGTGTGTATCAGTTTCTTCCTCTCTGTCTCTCTCAATTAGCCTGTTTTAACCCAAAGTTAAAATTGCAGTCTAGGTTTATTTTATAAAAGGCAACTCTTTGTCCTCGCATTTTAAAGTAGCTTAAAGATTATGCACAGAATTTAAAATGTAAGAATATATGTGTAGCATGTTTAAAATAAATGTAACCAATGCAAACTAGTGTAAGGATATATGCTTTAAATCTTTTTAAAATAAATGTAATCAGTGCAGAAGCGTGGAATGCAACTGTGGGAGTTTAAGCTCCTTAGAATCTAAGTGTAATGGAAATAACGTGAGTTTTGGAAGCAGAAAAAGACAAATGAAAAGTTTTCTGAAAAAGTCACAATTCCAAGCAAGTATTTCTTCAGGTACACCCACAAATAATTTCAGTTTGCAGTATGCTAATTTGGAGACAGACTAACAGTTACTTTATTTAAAAATTTTAATTGGAGGATAATTGCTTTACAATATTGTGTTGGTTTCTGCCATACATCAAACGTTTATCTTCCTACTTTCCTCTTGAGACGCTGAGTTCAGTTCTTCGAGCAGGCCCTCCCTGTCAGCCAAGCACAGGACGCACTGAGAACCCATCATTGCCGTCAGATGAAAATGCCTCCTCGGTTCAGTTCAGTTCAGTCGCTCAGTCGTGTCCGACTCTTTGCGACCCCGTGGACTGCAGCACATCAGGCCTCCCTGTCCATCACCAAGCTCGGGTCCATTGAGTCAGTGATGCCATCCAACCATCTCATCCTCTTTCGTCCCCTTCTCCTCAGTTACACGTTTGAAAACACCTGTGACACGACAGACCCCCTTGAACAGGGCTGACTGCTGACCCGAAGTCTGCGCGTGACCATTGGTGATGCGTGTCGGAAAAGGCGGCTCTGATAGATCCCGTGCCTTGTGGTCCTTGCCTGAGCTTTTCCTGCCGGACGTGTGCAGCCTGTCCAGACATGGTTGTCAGCATCTGCACAGACTGACTCTGTGACCTGAGGGTGGTGACGACCACCCTGGGGAACTGGAGGTCTCCCTCGGTGTGTGAGGGCTTCCCTGGTGGCCCCGTGGTAAAGAATCTGCTGGCCTAGCTTGAGACGCAGGTTCGATTCCTGGGTCTAAAGATCCCCTGGAGAAGGAAATGGCTACCCACTCCAGTGTTCTTGCCTAAAAAATTCCATGGACAGAGGAGCCTGGTGGGCTACAGTCCATGACGTCACAGAGAATCAGGCACGACTGAGCAGCTAACACTTCTCTGAGCGGATAACCTCACTCCCTGCTTCCAGACAGCAGAGCCCTAGGAGGGGAGCTGCTGCAGCTCCCAACACCAGGTCCAGACTGGCTGGTGTCCGCATCCATCCCTGTGCTTCCCTGTCGCCACAGGGTGGGGTGCTGCTGCTAAGTCACTTCAGTCGTGTCCGACTCTGTGTGACCCCATAGACGGCAGCCACCAGGCTCCCCCATCCCTGGGACTCTCCAGGCAAGAACACTGGAGTGGGTTGCCATTTCCTTCTCCAGTGGCCTCCCCCAAAGCCAGCCTCCTTCCTCACTGTCTACTGGGTACCACCCTCCCAACTTGTAGCCTGTTTCCTTCTTAACTGCTTCCTTCCACCAGCATTAAAACCAGCTCATTTCTCACCCATTTAAAAGAAAAAAGCCTGCCCTCAACCCCTGCCCCTCCCTGCCTGCAGGTTACGTGTGCAAAGCTAGTCCCTTCTCCACAAGGAGGTGCTCGATGCTTAGTCATTTTTAAAAATTAACTTTGTGTGAATTTTTTGCATTTGCTTTAAATTACATAATGTCAGCTTAAGGAAGCAAACCATTGTAAATATTTTTAAGTTAAATTTTTAAAAAATTTTCCCTGAGACCACAGAGCTCATAGTGGCAGAGACCAAATTCTAATCTGATTCCAGACTCTACTGACAGCCGTCCACAGGACTTGTCCGCTCGTGGTCCTGGCCACAGCTAATTGGTGGCAGGGAGGGCTAGATGCCATGTTGGAGTAAGGTGAAAAGCGGGAGGTGAGGAGTCTCACCCTGGTTCCCTCTTTCACAGCCAGGGCTCGAGAGAGAGCAGAGTACCTGATGCATATCGAGGACTCAGCAGAACATTAGCTCTGTTATATTGAACCCTCGGTAACACCTGACACAGATCACGCATCCGCTCAGCGTGTTCCCTGAGTCCTGACGGTGTTGCTGGGCACTGTTGTGGGTGCTGGTGGCCCAGCTGTGTATAAACAAACAAAATGCTACTTTTATGAGGACATACTTGGAGGATAAGTAAACCAAATAGGTGGTATGGCAGTCCTGCTATAGAGAAGGTATAAAGCCGCGCGGGAGAAGACTGGTGTTTTAGGGTGGAGGTTGCAGGTACAAAGAGGGTGACCAGAGATGTCTTTGCTGAGCCCTGAACTAGGGACCTGAAGGGGACAGGGCATGGAGCCAGGCAGATTCTTGGGGGATCTGCTGAGATAATGGATAGTGAAGCCCCACAGGAAGCTACCCAGTGTGTTCAGGAAGCTGGTCACCAGAGACCATGTAGAGTCCAGGAGAGGCAGATCCAAAGACAGCCCTGTAGCCTAGTGACTCACTGTTTTATAGATATACGCCATATAGTTATTGTAAAATGTTGGCTCTGTTTCCTGTGCTGTATGTTCTGTCCTTGTATCTTACCTGTTTTATACCTGGCAGTTGGTACCTCTTAATCCCCTTTATCTGAGTTGACCTTCCCCACACTCCTCTTCGCTCTGGTAACCACTAGTTTATTACTTGTGAGTCTGTTTCTTTTTTTCAGATTCCTTATATAAGTGAAAGCATACAGTATTTATTTTTTTTCTCTCTGACTGACTTCACTAAATATAATGACCCCCAGGTCTATCCATGTCACACATGGCAAATTTTCAGCCCCACATTTTCACAGATTTGGCCCAGCGTGACCACGTTCCCTCCCTCTTTGGCACCTTGTCCTCTGACTGCCTACCGCCTATCTGTCTCATTCAAGGTAAAGAAACTGCCGCCATGAAGGCTGACCTCCTGAGGGCCAGGAACATGAAAAGGTATATTAACCAGCTGACCGTGGCAAAGAAGCAGTGTGAGAAGAGGATCAGAGTCCTGGGAGGCCCTGCCTATGACCAGCAAGAGGACGGGGCCTTCGACGAGGGGGAAGGGCCTCAGAGCCAGAAGGTAGAACTTGGCGGTTTCTTGCTTTGCCATTTCGTGTTTGTTATGCACACTGATGTCATCACACAGGCAGTGCCTTCACTTCTTGGCATTTAACCTAAAACATGTATTCCCTAACATAAACTCACATGTTGACTTTTAGGAGTCAAGAATCCACACTTCTTGGTGTCCTTCTGCGAGTGGTAATTGGTGTGATCAGGAGGTGTGAGATGCGTGTGTGTGTGTGAACACGCCTGTGTGTGTTTTCCTGTCTCCCTTTTGTCCTCCCACCATCCCAGAGGAGCGTATTTATATTTTCAAGGGCCCAATCAGATTACTCACTACTAATTGGATAGAAATTACAGGCAGTGAAGCAGAATGTCTCTTAGAGGTTATTTTACTTAGCTCTCACCACAGTGCTATGAATATGTATTCCATGTCTCCATTTTACAAAAGATGACAAAACAGTTGGTGTAAGTAAATTACCTAGTAAGGCCATGTGGATAGGAAGAGACAGAACTATATAAAAACCCGGATCTGGTTGGTTCACAAGTCTGAGTGTAGCTGAGGACCCTGCACTTGAATGGAAAAGACGCCCTGGCTCTGTCTCTCCTGAAGTTCTTACAGAGCTCTCAACCCACCTTTCCTTCTTGACTTCCGTACTGTTCTTAGTTTGCTAAATCTTTTGGCCTGAAATCAAATCAGGTAATTTCTTAAGAAGAGTAAGTATTTTATTATGGGATAGGGGGAACGGGTAGTTTGGGATGGACATGTACACACTGCTCTGTTTAAAATGGGTAACCAACAAGGACCTAGTGTAGAGCACAGGGAACTCTGCTCAGTGTTATGTGGAGGCCTGGATGGCAGGAATGGATGCATGTATATGTGTGGCTGAGTCCCTTTGCTGTCCAGCTGAAAAATATCATAACATTGTTAATCAGCTGTACTCCAATATAAAATAAAAAGTTTCAACAACAACAAAAACGTTATGTTACAGAGTCAGAAAGCCTGACTCTTAAATCCCGGATTCACCGGGGATTCACTTTGGGCAAGTGAGTTAGCCTGTCTGTACTCTGTTTGTAAAGTAACAATAATTGCACAGACCATACAGGGCATGATAATTATGGAATTAAATAATGCACATAAAATGATAAGCACAGTAGTCGGTATATAATGAGCACTCAATAAACATCTGTTGTAACTGGCATTAATTATTTGGGGGTATGTTTTAGTGATGTCATAACTGTAAGAGGAATCCAATTGTGAACTCTCCTTTCAGGATAAAACATCATTCCCAGGATCCTAGTTCTCCACATTCTCTTTAGTCTGATATAGACAATTTCAGGAATATATTGTGGATATTCCACGGGCAGAGAATCTTGGGCCTGGGTCCCTCTTGGTAACATGTTGGGTGTTTTAGGAGAACGTTTATTTACTATTCTAGGCCTTGTGGTCCTTTTGAGTGCTATAGGGAT
This sequence comes from Bos indicus, assembly GCF_029378745.1. Lineage (NCBI taxonomy): Eukaryota > Metazoa > Chordata > Mammalia > Artiodactyla > Bovidae > Bos > Bos indicus. The sequence continues at coordinate 15,639,500 of NC_091786.1, forward strand.
GTATTTCCTATAGAAAAATTAGCCTGTGGGTTAAGAAACAACACACACAAAACATAAAACTAAGTTAATAGCATACGCATCATGAAACCAGATCCAGTGGGACTGGGACATAGTGAAAAGAAGTAAATAAAAATCCCTGACGGGGAATAAAGAGTGATCACAGGGCACCTTCCAGCCTGAAGCATGCCATGGCCTTTGGCGCATCCACCAGGACAGTTTTTTGTCTTTTGCCCAGAGATTCTCTGTGGCAGCACCCCTCCCAGAATTACCAGCGGTTTTAGGACAGAAAGAAATGTGTTAATCCAACAGAGGAAATTAACACAAGAGCATCGTGTTTGCTGTATGGAAGCCCTTAGTAAATGGTAACTGGCATTCTGTTGTGTATATACACTTATATTTTTAAACCATCTATTGAGCAGTAGTGTCCACTTTGACCTACCCAGTGGTCTCTTTCCCACTTCTGCACGGAGTCTCAGAATTACTGAGAATTGCTCATCTCAGATTAATGCAGTGAGATTGAGTTCATCTCACGCTAACATATTTGACTCAAAAGTGTGCCATCTGTTCATCCTGGTCACCCAGACCCGCACCGTTAGTGTGCGTTACTCAGTGAAAGGCTTATGAAGGCTTCAAGAGAAAATTAAAAGCAAAAACAAAACACTTGGAGTAGAGAACTTAAAGGTTAATTCACCAGCTGAGATATGAGGTGTATCAGATGTTAAATTAGACTTGAGAGAGGTCTCCTGCCATTTATTTATGTGTGCACTTTTAGAACTAAACCTAAGAGTGTTCATCAGACACAATAAGAGAATAAAGGCGGCTAATATTTTAGAAGATGTTTTGGGCTTAATTTTGCAAAATCAAGAATTTGCATCTAACTTGGAATTCACTTCAGTCTATGAGATTAGACTGGGAAGACTTCCTTAGAACTGTTGGCTATCTCTCCTGCTCAGCTCCTCCCTGTGTTGAAAATGGGTTGTTCTCCGAGTAATCTGTCATTGCTATCAGAGTTGGTATGGGAGCCTTCACACTTCTTTGGAGCCTGTACAGTTAGGACTTGTACTTTAAAATGCCTCACTGGTAGGTTTACCTGAAGTGAGGATACGTTCTATGATTTCCCAAAGTTAGTACACTACATCCTAAGTATTAATGATCTGTAGCAAGGGATGGTCATTCCTTTAATTAGTTACCAAAAGCTGCTAGAAAAATGCCTGCCCGTTTCTGCCGACAAAACAGATTGAAGACTTACTGTGCATGGCAGAGGAGGTGAACATGCATTGATCATACGCACTTGATTTTAGAAAAATCTCACGGATAACATTTCTGAAATTTTTCCACCTGCTACAATATTAGTTTTAAGAATCTTAAATATAAGTTTTCCTTTTCTTGTATTATACTTGCTGCTGCTGCTAAGTCTCCTCAGTCGTGTCTGACTCTGTGCGACCCCATAGACGGCAGCCCACCAGGCTCCCCCATCCCTGGAAGGAACACTGGAGTGGGTTGCCATTTCCTTCTCCAATGCATGAAAGTGAAAGGTGAAAGTGAAGTCGCTCAGTCGTGTCCGACTCTTAGCGACCCCATGGACTGCAGCCCACCAGGCTCCTCTGTCCATGGGATCCTCCAGGCGAGAGTACTGGAGTGGGGTGCCATTGCCCTCTCTGCATTATACTTAGACATCATTTTTATTACTAAATAGATAACTAAGGATATAGGAGTTAAGTCCCTTCTAAATTACTTTGCGGCCTTTTTCCTTGTTAAGTCCTGAATTACTATAAAGGTCATCCACTTTTTCTTTAGTGGTCTGTGCTCAGGGTTGATCGCACTGTGTCTTTCAGGTAGTGGTTTTTCTTATGATGTAAGCACTCAAAATGGTAAATGAAGGGGTAATTTTGAAACTTCCATACATTGGACTTTTTTTTTTTAATTTCAAAAAGTAGAATTTTTTTGTGTGATTCAGTAATACATATACACATATATTATTTTTGAAATTATTTTCCATTATAAATTATTACAAGATATTGACTATAGATCCCAGTGCTACACAGTAAATCTGTTGCTTGTTGCATATCTGTTATTTAAAATTATAAATCTCAAGCCTTTATCAAGCATAGTAGAGTTTTTGTTACATGTAAATAATGTGTATGATATGTATGTTTTAGAAAACTTATGAATTTTTGCCTAACTAAAGAATTTATGACATTTTGATTCCACTATGTGGAATCATTCTATTCTATGTGAATAGAATACTAGACATACAATGGACTTTTATGGGTCAATTAAAATGATATGATACATACAAGAGATTTTTTTCAAATGAATGTGATATTATAAACAAAAAGGCAAGGTATGAAATCGTTTGTAGATTTCCTTACCTATATGAAAATAGGATGGAAAACAAAAATACCAATTTATTAGAGTCCAGCTACCTGGTCTTTTAAACATCTCTCTTGACTTTTTCTACTATGAGCGTGGTTGCTTTCAGCAGTCCATCACGTAAGACAGGGATGTTTATCTGTTTCCTAGAAATGCGCCTGACACCGAGTAGAAGCCAAATAAATCCTTTGCTGAATGAGCTAATGGTTAATAGAAAATTGGTATTTTTTGAATATGTGCACTTTGAATATTCAGTAAGCTTTTTCAATTTAAAGTTTAGGAAGGTGAAATAGGCACTCTATGACCTTAGAAAATGAGGCATTTTTTTTTCCTGAGTATGAAAATGAATCCTTTGGAAGTCAAAGTGAACTGATATTTAAATTTAGATTTTTAAAAACTCCTAATTACATTCGCTTCATAGATTCTTCAGTTCGAAGATATCTTGGCCAACACTGTCTACCGAGAGCAGTTTCGAATGTACATGGAAAGGATGGACAAGAGAGCTCTAATTAGTTTTTGGGAGTCTGTGGAGTACTTAAAGAATGCTAACAAGGTAGGATATACAGGTCCAAAGGAATGTTAATCACTGGCTGATGAAAACTTGTGTTTTAGGCAGTGTATCTGTGTTTTTCAATAAAGCTGTAAGATAAGCTATACATTAAAAGAATATTTTAAACCAGACATATTATTGGCATTATGTTCTAGCCCACAATGGTAAATAAAATTAGATTTTATTTTTATAGAAAGTGCTTTTAAATGTGTAGTCAAGGAGAAAAGATTTACAAATGTACCCAGTTACTGAATTTAATTTCAGGTAGTTATTTTGTAATTCATTATCAAAAGGCACGTCTTACCCTCTTTGCTATTATAAGTTTGGTTTTATCACCTGTACCTCATTCTCATAACCTTGTTATTTTTAATAATATTGTAATGTGCACACCTAACTGTCCTTTTATTTAAAATGATTGTGTTAAGGAAGACAAAAAATAATTCTTGATTACAGATGTCTGTTACAGAGGAAAGCCTAATAATGAGCATTGTGTTTTGTACTCGGCAAGTTCTCAATATATATTTAAGAATTAAGTTGAAGAATGTGAAATACATATCTGTGAATTTGTATCAACAAACATATATAACAATATATACAGCATATATAATACATACATTCTGAGAGGCTTATTAAAATAAGCCCAAAGAGCACTATCTGCATTAAATTACTCATTTACACTTAATATGAATGTTGCTAGAGCTTAACACCAACTTAGAATACATCGTAAATCACAGACTGTGTTGGTTAAGGAACTAAATCCAGTCTCGTAGCATTTTGAAATCTTAGGAATTTCTTTCAGTGTTAATTTATAAGCCACCAATGACCTCATTTTACTCAATATTGTACTAGCCAGCTTTATTACGTATTTTATCTACCAGACTTGACTACAAACTCGGCTTTGGCTGCTATCAGAGGACTACTGTAAAGAGCAATCTAAAAAATTTCCTAAACTATTAAAAACAAGTTGAAAAATGTCAGTACAGTAAGAGGAGGGTATAGCTTCCTCAAATAACTATATTTGATCTAGCAACACTGATTAGGATGTAAAAGTTCCATGATGTTGTTATGTTCATAGTATTCATTAAGGTGTTTGTCTTCATTTTATTGCTACTGTTAAAGACTTTGTGTCATTCCTAGAGTTGTCTCTAGCAGAAATGCAAAGGTTCTGTTAATCAGATGTAAGAGATATTTGCACATTCAAAGTAGGATCACTGTGACTTAAGTGTCGTGTTTAAGACCAAGCTTGATTACACTGTAGTAAGTCATCATTCTGAAGAATATGTCTTTACTTCCACAATTATTATATTGACTTTCTTCTGGAGTAGGAAGTTGGCACTTCTATTTATATTAGATGGAAAAGTCAAATTGAATTTAGCTGATGAATTATATTCCTGTGAAACTGAGATTTATGAGAAGGGAATCCAGTGCAAGAAGAGAACTGTTCTCATTCTTTGTTTTTTCCTTCCAGCATTAAAAAGAATTTATATTTGTTAACTGTTCAATGTAAAGTGTTCCTTTTAAGGACTCAACTGGTTTTTTCAAGGTCTGATGCTCACCCCTTGGCCCTGAACATGCCCACAAAGCTGCACACTCACCCCACATTCCAGGTCTTCCTTCCACCTTTAAAATGCAGAGAATTTGGAAGAAAATAGTTTTTCTCAGAGACAGTATTTCATACTTTCTCTTTCCTTATCTTCCCATCTTTTCAGAATGAAATCCCACAATTAGTTGGTGAAATTTACCAAAATTTCTTCGTGGAGAGCAAAGAAATATCAGTGGAAAAGTCACTTTACAAAGAAATACAGCAATGTCTTGTGGGCAATAAAGGGATTGAAGTGTTCTGCAAAATCCAGGGAGATGTTTATGAGACCCTGAAGGATAGGTATTACCCTTCATTCATTGTCAGCGACCTGTATGAGAAATTGATGATGAAAGAGGAAGAAAAACATGTCTCACAGTTGGTTTCCAACAAGGATGAAGTGGTGAGTCTCATTTACCTTTCTCCTGCCTTTCGAGTGGTTACGCATTGAACGTGAATAGGTAGGGCAGACTGTGGGAGTCAGATAGGGTGTGCGCCTTCATCTTGTAACATACAGAACTTCGAAGCACCTCACTGCTTCTGGTCAGTGCTGCTTTCTTTGTCCTTCTGACCGGCTGGGTACCGCTACCCAGCACTGAGTCAGAGACCTCCTTGTCCTGCCTGAGACACATGTGAGTCTGATGCCTGAAAAGTGAGGGCAGGACTCTTGGAGGGTGGGGGAGACATTTGCGACTTAGGCCAGGTAAGAGAATCAGTAGCTGGACAGTCTAGCCTGAGACCAGACAAAAAGGATGGGGAAAAGATGAGAGGGAGAGAATGTAGGAAGACCTGCAGGAAATATTTTGGAGTTTAAACACAATCAGGTGAAATTAAGATGTTTTGAAACAAACCTTGTCCAACCATACCTGAAGTCTAATTTTCTTACAGTGTATTAGATCATTTTGGGTAGCCCAGTGGCCATCTCCCTTTCACTATTAATGATTTATATGAGTTTGAAGGTTTTGAAAGTACAAAGAAAAAGTGTTTTAGAGTCACTTTACATAGAAAGATTGTAATTTATCTTGGATTCTCTCTTTCTGTCCACTTCACTATGTCTCAAGCCCTGAGGAATCAGGTGCTTCTTCATGATAGTTTTAGAAGTGGATGTCTCTGAACTTCATTCAGACTTTTTAAAAAAGGTTCTATTATGGATCTCTACATTTTCAGTGAGCAGAACCACTAAACTAATTGGTCATTACTCATTGCATTTTATTTTTAGAATAGCACAGCTAAAACAAACTGATCTTTATCTCTAGCTCAAAAATTAAAATGGTTGATGTGTAAATGTTGTGAGCAGTTTATTCAGATTAGTAAAAGCATGAATATCCAACACATCAATTGAATAAAGACTTGAAATGACTGTTGATATGATAGGTAGTAAATCATAAACAAACATGAAAAATGTCCAGCGTCACCTAGGATTCAAAGAAGGGTGACATGTATCAACGACCTTTTGAAAGTTCCTATTCTTTGTTCTAGTACAGTCACTTTTAGAAATTTATCCTATGAAAATAATTAAAATGTAGAGGGGAAAAGGTTTATGCACTGTGGAATTTATTTTTAACACATCTGGGATGGCAAAAAAGCAGAATCAACCTTCAGCAGGAGTAGCAATAGGAATATGCCTCAGTTTATTATCAATTCATAGAATACTCTGCAGCCATAGAAATTATAATTTTGAAGATTACAGTACCCTCAAATATGCAGCACTGTAGTAATATATTTTATGAGAAAGTCAGAATACCCTCTTGAAAGTGTAAAGGCATAGAATAATGTCATAATACATATACTCATGGACAAGAATTAGGAAGAATATATAAAAATGAAAACAGCCTGGTGTTCTATGATTATTAATATTTTCCTTTGACATTTTTTCTTTTTACTGTTTGTTACAAGTAAGAAAAACTAGAAGAAAAAAATCTGGAAGAAAGTTAAGGAGTAAACGAACCAGAAGACAGTTCTGAGCAGTTCTTCCTGCTCTTGCTGCTCATGAATCTAATTACTAACATGCTGTTTGTTGGTAATCTATTCAGGTGTTTCCCAAATTATGTAGTTCTTTATGAATCTTAAGTCACTTTCTTTTTTTTTTTTCTTAAGTCACTTTCAAGTGCTAGCCATCTAACTTGTAAAATAATCTACCTCTTGATTAGTAAAATACATCTTTAAAAGAAGGACTGAGCAAAGTGTATGCTAAAAATACCTTCACTAGTAGGAATTTGGAAATTTTATTTTAAAAGCTCTGGGAGTTGGTGATGGACAGGGAAGCCTGGCGTGCTACAGTCCATGGGGTCACAAAGAGTCAGACACGACTGAGCGACTGAACTGAACTGAAGTGATTTTAAAGAGACTCGCATGAATTTTTCATAATATCCTAGGAGACCAAAAGCAAGCAAGCCAGGTCTCAGCATTTTGGGGGCAGAGTTTAGGTACAGAACATCTGGGTTTAGTTGGAAAGATAACTCAGTTGCCTTCCCTTGTTCTGTGCAGGTTCCCATTTGGGAGATAGCAATATGAAATTTCTTTTCTCCTTTCTTTAGGCTATTAAATATTTCTTTTTTCACTGCAATTCCAAATACCAGTTCCTTTGGTTCTAAATACTGTGATTTTTCACTTTGCTGAGAAAAAGCAGGCTGCTTCTAGGCTTTCTACTATGGTTCTTTCCTTAGTGGAATCCAGTGATTTGGAGCGGTGTATTGTCATGCCCTAGAGCCTGTAGTGTAGGTAATACTGAGGGAAAATTCATCTTTATGGGATACGGTGGCTCACATGACGTTCTCCCGCAGGACTCGGGAGGTGAGGTCGGTGAGGAAGCTGTGGATGAAGGCTCCAGTCGGGTTAATGAACAAGCCAGCTTTGCTGTAAACAAGCTACGAGAACTAAATGAGAAACTTGAGTATAAAAGGCAAGCTCTAAATTCTATTCAAAATGCGCCAAAACCTGACAAAAAGGTAACTCTTCCGTTTTCAAGGTTGTCTGTAAAAGTTGCCATTTTTCTAATTTGATAGATAGAAATTCTGTAAGTTCCACTCTTTCTGTTTTTATGGGTTTGGGTTTTTTTGCTTAGAGTATAGAATTAGGGGGCATTTGTCTTTTACCTGTTAGGGTCTGGTTTGTGTTTTCCACCCTCGGCTGTAACTCTGTCTTTTATCTGACTTGTCTGCATGCCTTTGGGAAAGGGGCTGAACTGCCCCTTGTGACATAGTTGATTCTGGAAGTGAGTTAACTAAGCAGGGACAATCTTAATATATATATATATATTTTCTTTCAAACACTCCAAGCACAACTTAGATCGTCTCATAGAATTATGCAAGAAATAGATTGTTGGGGGACTTCCTTGGTGGTCTAGTGGTTAAGACTTTGCTTCCAGTGCAGGGGATGCAGGTTTGATCCCTGGTCAGGGAACTAAGATCCCATATGCCATGCTGTGTGGCAAAAAAGTGGGAAAAAAAAAAGGATTGTTTTGCTAGAAACGAAGAGAATTTGAAAGTTAAAAAAAAATGTAAACAGCATCTCACCCAGGCAGTGGTGCAGCCTCTTGGTTTGCATTCCTGCTTCGTGGGTCTGATAAGGAGTTTTCCCTTAATGTAGCTATGGCTGGTGCTCTTTGCTTTGCCAACCTGATCTCCTCTGGCACCTTCTGTAGGTGCATTCAGAAGCCTCAGTGATGAGTAAGTGCAGCAGGATGAAGAACCAGAGAAACAGAGTGAACAGAGAAACCTGCCCTGGCGGGGCGGGGTGGGGGCGGGGGGCGTAAACATGCTGACGGTGGAACCAAAGATCAAACAATTACAGCCCGTACTGATGGCACAGTGCAGGACAAGCTTGCTGCAGGCTCTCTCAAGAAGGAACAGGTCCTTGTGGACTGCATGATCAGGAGAGTTTTGAGGCAGAGATACTGGCTTCACATAATAGAGTTGTGTAAATTGCAGGGTGTCTTTCCCTTGATCTGTGTCTTCTGTAATGTCTTTCTTTCTTTCTTTGTAGTTTTCATTGTAGGAATCCTTCACCTCCTTGCTAAAGTTAATTTCCTAAGTATTTTGTGATTTTTTTTTATGCTATTGTAAATGGAACTGTTTTCTTAATTTCCTTTTTGGAGTATGCATTGTCAGTATATAGAAACAAAGCTGACTTGTGTGTGTTGATTTGGTAACCTGCTACTTTCGTGAACTGCACAGTTTTAGATGGTTTTGTAACTCCCAGGATGTTTTCTCCTGTGACAGATTGTTTCTAAATTGAAAGAGGAGATAATTCTAATAGAGAAAGAACGCACAGACCTCCAGTTGCACATGGCGCGAACAGACTGGTGGTGTGAGAACCTGGGCTTGTGGAAAGCCTCCATCACCAGTGGAGAGGTAGGTATGACTGCTTCCCTTCCCAGTTGATTACATATTTGTTCCCAGAGTGTTAAGTTTGACTTTATCAGATTAGATTTTGTACCAAAGAATTAGGGTTGGGAATCAAACGCTTATATTCATCCTTCTGGACTGCACTGGTCCTGCCTTACTCGCTCCGTATCTCCGTTCTGCTTCCTGACCGGGAGCTGTTTGTTGGGTTGCCTGGTATAGATCTCGTCTCCCTCCCCTTGAGACAGAAAGTTGTCCTCGTTCACGAATCGTAAGCAACTTTCAGATAGAAACAGTTGATATCCTCAAATTACCAATTTCCTTTTCTACCGAGGGTTGAAAAAAAATGGAAAACACTACTTGAAATTTGGAGATGAAAAAATTTTAATGTATTTCTGATTGATCCATCCTGCTGATGTCAGTGGCTCAAACATCAGTAGCTCTAAGATCTTTAATAATGAATATTTCCTCCTGGAATTAGAAAATATTTTGCTCTTCTCTGAGGGACATGGGACAGTAGTTTTCAGAATACACCATATCCCTGTTTTTGTATGTAAAAATAATTTCATTTGATGGAAAAATGCTTTATACATTTATATCATTAGTGTAAACTTCCTTTCCATCTAACCGACTGTTGACACCTGGAGAAGAAAGTCAGGTCCACCCTACCTAGAGATTATCACGCTAAACAGAGAAAGTCAGTATCATATAATATCACTTGTGGAATGTGAGTTTAAAAAATGATATAAATGAATTTATTTATAAAACAGAAACAGACTCACAGATTTTTAAAACAAACTTATAGTTCAGTTCACTCATTCAGTTGTGTCTGACTCTTTGCAACCCCATGGATCATAGCACGCCGGGCTTCCCTGTCCATCACCAACTCCCAGAGCTTGTTCAAACTCATGTCCTTCAAATCAGTGATGCCATCCAACCATCTCATCCTCTGTTTTCACCTTCTCTTGCCCTCAATCTTTCCCAGTATCAGGGTCTTTTCCAGTGAGTCAGTTCTTCGCATCAGGTGGCCAAAGTGTTGGAGCTTCAGCTTCAGCATCAGTCCTTCCAATGAATTATTCAGGACTGATTTCCTTTAGGATTAACTGGTTTGATCTTCTTGCAGTCCAAGGGCCTCTCAAGAGTCTTCTCAAACACCACAGTTCAAGAGCATCAAACTTACTGTTACCAAAGGGGAAAGGTGTGGGGTGGTGGGGGTATTAATTAGGAGGTTACAATTCACACACACACACACACACACACACACACACAACACACACACACACTCTCTACTGATGTTCAGTGTGACTGTTGGTCTCCATCATTGTTTCATATGTCTGGACCAGTACTCAACTCCTGAGATTTTCAAGGGCCCATCTGCCCAACTTATCTGTGTCCGTCCCTGCTTTTCCCATCATCAGTGGCCTGACACTCTTTCTTGGGGAAAGGCTTAGAATTCACAAATCTGAAATTCACTTCTAGTTTAGGAAGCAAAACTGTGCACATTCTCCAGGTGCCGGCTTGAAAGCCATGCCGTGTGAGCGCTTACCGAGTGCCCTCAGTGTGCCTTTGGTGCTTGCTGTCCTCCCATTAAGGTGCAGAGCCGGGTGCCTTTGTTGAGGGGAAGGGGGACAGCGGGTCAGGGGAGGTTGCCCAGAGCCTGGAACACCGTGAGAAACACTTCCTCACTGCTGATGGAATCACCTTTGGAAGTCTCGGAAGGGGCATTCAGGGGATGTGGTGTCAAAAGGTATAAAAGAGGAGCCCCTGGGGATGGGCTACAGATTCTGTTACCTCCCCAGCTTTGCTCAGAGCTGCCTCTGGCATTGCACAGTTGCTTATAATTGTCTTCCAAAGGCAGATACTGAGGAGGGGAGGGAAGGAGGAAAAACCCTCACAAGGCCCTTTGCCCTGGTCATCAGCTGTTACTCAGGAGCTTGCTGTGACCTTGGTCCCTGAAAAGGTAACAGCAGTGGACACAGAGGGGTCATCTGACCGCCCAGCATCCACGAAGCAGCCCCGTGAGAACGGTGGAGGAGGTGTTCCCCTCCGGCTTTCTAAGCCAGGCGAGGCGCCGTGAGCTGTGCGCGCCCGGGACAGTCGTGGGCTGTCTGTGCTCTACCTCCTGCCTCCCATGAGGGACGGTGGTCCTCCTCCCCGCTGGGGCTCAGCTGGTGCTCAGCAGAATTGCGTCCCTTTGCTTTGCTTCTCTGTTTACTCTTTGTCTCTAATTCGGTTCATGACGCTAAATCAAGCTTCAATTCAGCATATTTTCTTTTTGTTTCTTCTCTAATCCATTTACATTAGGAGCAATGGTGGCCTTTTCTGAATTATGACAGGGTGTGTGTGTGAGTGCTTAAGAGCTGTCTTCAGTTGGGAGGTAGAGGAAATCACGTCTCCCAATGTGAAATTTCATGAAAACAGAAACCACAGTGTGTGGAGTCCTGTGTTAAACGGGGGAGGCCCCCCATCCTTCTCTGCTCACAATTCTGCAGGTTGAGAGTCCAGCTGCGTGACTGGATTCTCTGCTCACTATATCGTAAGGCTGAAGTCAGGTGGCTAGCCAGACTAAGTTCCTGTCTGGAGAATCTGGGGGAAGTCTACCTCCAAGTTCATTCAGGTTCTTGGCAGAATCCAGTTCCCGGTGGGGCTGAGGTCTCTGTTCTCCTGCTGTCAGCCTGGCGTTGTTCTCAGGTCCTAGAAATACTCCATATCTTTCCGCGTGGCCCAGTCCATCTTTCTGCCAGCACCGCATGTCAGATCCTTCTTGTGCTTCCTCTGATTCTTTTTCTACTCACCAAAGAAATCCCTCTGCTTCTGTGAGGGCCCCTGAGGTTAGGATAGGCCCAGTTTCAGGTGGGCTGTGCCCTCTAAGGTAGCCTAATGCCAGAGCAGAGCCCATCCTTTTCAAGTCCTGGGGACCGTGCAGGACCTGCACGCCCAGGAGAGGGCGTCTGGAGGGGTGCAGGGATCTTGCCTGCCACGTCTGCTCACCGTGCTCTTTCTTGCTGTTGTGTTCACCTGTTTCTCCAAGGTCACAGAAGAGAATGGCGAGCAAATGCCTTGTTACTTTGTCACAGTAAGCTTACAGGAAGTTGGAGGAGTTGAAACCAAGAACTGGACGGTCCCCAGGAGGCTCAGTGAGTTTCAGAATTTACACCGGAGACTTAGTGAGGTACGAACGCTTGTGGCACAGGCTTAGAATTACTGAGCGAGAAGAGATCTCAGGGCCCGTTTCCGTTTTAACGACACAGGGAAACTGGTCCCTCTTTTCCCTTTGCTGTTGACACTGGAAAAGTGGTATTTTCAGCCTGGTGGTTGGAAATTTACTTGTGGGTCAACCGTTTAGTCTAGTCTGAGTCTTTGAATACACAGATCACTGTCTGACTTCCGTTGAACCCAACAGAACCCCAGAGCTGGAGGACAGCTGAGGGTATCTCTGGCCAGTGGTTTCAAAGCTGCCAGTTGTGACCCGTTAGAGGATAACGGGATCCGTTCAGGGTCACAGCAATAGAGAGTAGAACATACTGCATTGCATCACACCAAGGAGTGGGTCAGTGAAGTGCGGTGTTCGAAGGCACAGACTCTGGGGCCAGGTTGCCGGAGTTTGCCTCCAGTTTGGATCCTCGCTTCCCCGGTCACCAGCTCGTGACTGGCCCTGCCGCTCCATCTGTCTGTGCCTCTCTGCCCTCATCAGTGGGCACAGATACGAAGTGCCATCTCAGCCGCCTCCCAGAGCTGTTGTGAGAATAAAAGGAGTAACCACGCACAGAGCGTTTAGAAGGATGTGCTGCACGTGGCAAATGTTATTTGTTTTTATTAGTAGTAATCACAGTCGTAGTGGGCTTTCCTGGTGGCTCAGTGGTAAAGAATCCACCTGCCAGTGTAGGCTTGGGTTCCATCCCTGGGTTGGGACGATTCCCTGGAGGAGGAAACGGCAGCCCACTCCACTATTCTTGCCTGGGAATCCTATGGACAGAGGAGCCTGGTGGGCTACAGTCTGTGGAGTCGTGAAGAGTTAGACACGACTGAGCAGCTAAACACATGCATAGCTGTTACTCACGCCAGACTTCTCGTACAGTGTCTGGCAGGACACAGGATTTAATCCACAAAGAAAAGCCTGTTGTTATTATTTATTGACATCCATTATTATTATTATTAATATATTTACATTCTGCACTTTGCCCTGAAAGGCAGTAATAAAGCTGGTTCTTCCCATGCTCTACTTTTGTCAACCGTGATAAGGTTTTGCAGATGTGTTGTAAACAAAACACATTCCAAGAGAAAAACTCTTGCCATGAGTCAGTTGTCCATACCTAGAACCCTGTGCTCTGTGCTGTTGTGCAGACCCATCTTCCCAGCCTGGCTCCAAGATTTCCAGCTTCCAGGCGCTTGTCAGTCTAGGGACGAGTCTTAGCTTTTCTTGTCACATGTCCTGTTCCTCCATATTCTTTGAGCCTGGTTAGAACAGGTAGGTTTTCAAGGTGTTCAGTCTCAGAGGAAATGAATACAAGAGGAAGTTACTTGGTTTGTTCTTATTAAACATCTAAAATAAATTTTTAAAGCTTTAAATGTAATTTTGAGATAACTAACATTTATTTCTTTTCCCTCACAGTGTTTCCCTTCTTTAAAAAAAGTCCAGTTGCCTTCTCTTAGCAAGCTGCCTTTCAAATCTGTAGATCAAAAGTTTATGGAAAAGTCAAAGAATCAATTAAATAAGTTTTTACAGGTAAGCCACTGAAAACTTTTTGGATGTGGAAGGAAACATTAGTTACTTGGGGTTAAACTGACTCCATTCTAAGGGTTTGCCTGTTCGCCTTCTATTCTCACATGTCATGCCAGATCCTCAAAATATCTTTGGTTTAGGGTTTGGGGTATTTGGGGTTTTTTTTCCTTCTTTGTTTTTATTATTTTTGTTTTTCTGTGTGTGTGTGTGTATGTGTGTGGTTTTTTTTTTTTTTGGTAGTTAAACTATTGTTGTTGTTCAGTCGCTAAGTCCCGCCCAACTCTTTGTGACCCCATGGACTGCAGCACGCTAGGCTTCCCTGTCTTTCATCTCCCGGAGTTTACCCAAACTCATGTCCATCGAGTTGGTGATGCCATCCAACCCTCTCATCCTCTGTCGTCCCCTTCTCCTTTTGCCTTCAGTCTTTACCAGCATCAGGGTCTTTTCCAGTGAGTCAGCTCTTCACATCAGGTGGCTAAAGTATTGGAGCTTCAGCATCAGTCCTTCCAATAAATATTCAGGGTTGATTTCCTTTAGGATTTTCTGGTTTGATCTTGCAGTCCAAGGGACTCTCAGGTGTCTTCTCTAGCACAATTTGAAAGCAGCAATTCTTTGGTGGTGCTCTGCCTTCTTTACAGTCCAACTCTCATATCTGTACATGACTTCTGGAAAAACCATAGCTTTTGGCTCTATGGACCTTTGTTGGCAAATTGATACCTCTGCTTTTTAATACACTTAAGTTTGTTACAGCTTTTCTTCCAAGGAGCAAGTGTCCTTGCTTAATGTGTCCTTAAATTAAGCAAGTGGCCTTAATTTCATGGCTGCAGTCACCATCTGCAGTGATTTTGGAGCCCAGGAAAATAAAATCTGTCACTGTTTCCATTTTTTCCCCATCTGTTTGTCATGAAGTGATGGGACCAGATGTACAGATATAGAATATGCAGATACCATGTGTAAGGCTTTCTCCGGTTTTGTAGCTGGACACCTTGTAACTAGCATCCGGTCCCAGAGACAGGATGTCTCCTGTCCCGCCAGTATCACCACAGGGGACCAGAGTCCTGACTCTCAACCATGTAGTTACAGCTGGTTTTGAACATGAATGAAGGGTGTGGACCCGCTTCTGTGTGACTCCTTTCACTCAGGGTGATGGTCCCGAACTTCTTCATTGCAGACCATCTTTGATTTCCTTTTCCTTGTTTTCTCTGTTGAATGGGCTTCTTGTGCGCACCCGCCGCAGTCCGTTCGTGCTCTTGCTGATGGGCGTTCAGAGAGTTTGCAGCCAGAGACTGTGCGGGGGAGCGAAGCTGAAGCTGCCACTGCTGGTCTTTGGTGAATGTCTGCTGGGGGGTCCCTGGAGGTTGGGGGTTTTCATTTATCCTCAGTGGTCAAAGCAGTTTGTACACTCTCATCAGCAGCATGCAGGGTTCTGGTCGCTCCACACTGGACCGTTTTCTTTTGTGAAGTTAAAATTGTGTCTACTTTTCTGTCATGTC
This sequence comes from Bos indicus, assembly GCF_029378745.1. Classification (NCBI taxonomy): domain Eukaryota; kingdom Metazoa; phylum Chordata; class Mammalia; order Artiodactyla; family Bovidae; genus Bos; species Bos indicus. Next base: position 15,654,561 of record NC_091786.1, read on the forward strand.
ACCTGTCTTCTCCACATTGCTTTGCAGGAGTTGGGTGTGTGGTTTGCATGTAAGTCTCTTGTCAGAGCCTGTGCTGTGGGTTGCCTTTTCAGTCTCTTAATGAGTTCTTTTAATGAGCATAATTCTCAATTTTAGTCCAATCTGTCCTTTTTTTTCCTTTTTGTGCTTAATGCTTTTTGAGCTCTTTGCCTACTGCATGGTCCTAAAGATAGTCTCCTGATTTCCTCTAAACACTTGTTTTCCTTCAGTCTATGTTTAGAGAATAAGACTGGACAAAGCTATGCTGTCTCCAGTAGCAACCACTATTTATTTTTTCCTTAGCTGGGGCCTCTGTCTTCAGACTATAATTAAGTCACTCACACCATGGGCCGCCGAGTCCTAGTTCTCAGAGGCAGGGGGCATGAACCTTCACCTCATAAAACACTGTTTGCCAATGAAGAAGTAGCTGGAAGTCCTGGGACTTAATAGATGTTGCAGATTCTCAATAGAGGCTATATTATAATCAGTTGAATCAGGTGTACGGATCATAGTTAAATTAGGTAAATTTTAGCTAGAGTTCCCTTACAGGTGTTAATCAGTTTCTGCTTTTCTCTCATATATTCATTTCTCTCTAAAGATAACATGTATGTGTTGTTATATAAATTTGTGTGTGTGTGTGTCCCTCAGGAAATAAAATAGTTGCATCTTTGAAAAGCTTTCCAAGTTTAATTATGGCAGAAGTGGGATAGAGAATCATTTATGTTTAAGTGCTCTTACAGAAATATTACCAGGTTCTGGGCCCCTCCAGCTGACACTTGGATTTCCTTGCAGCCTCTGCTGTTGGGGAAGGGAGAGTCTCCAGGAAGGGAGGGTTGTTTGGGCTGCCATCCTTTCAGCCACCTTTCCAGCTGTGCTTCAGAGACCAGGGCACCCCTGAACTTCTGAGGATGTGGAGAGGGGCCAGGCTTGCCCCTCTTGGGTTGCTGGTGATGGAAATAGGTTTGTGGTCCCCGCCCTGGTGCCAAGAGGAGCATGTGCTCTGCGCTGCCACTAGGTGGCGCGGGTGAGGCTGAGGGCGGGAACCACCTGCCTGAACAGTGCAACAGCTTCCCAAGGACGGCTTGTCTTTCCATCAGGAGGACTGTAAGTCAGGAAGTAACTTTTAATTTTTTTTCATTTCCTCAAAGACTTTATTTGAAAGTGCTCACTGTTTGATATATTTAGGTAGGTTACACAGCCGACTGAAGTTTCATAATATCATCCCATAAATGGGAAAAGCAAAATGCAAAAGGTTTAGTCTGAAAGGCAGATATTATTAGGTCCACAGGACCTTCTAGAAGACGATTTCCACTGAGTGTGTGTTTATGTGAATATTTACATATGGGTCCCTGTCGAGGCAAACTAATAACAGATATTTAGTAATCTAGCTGATTGTTCCTCACACACAGACGCCTTACTCCAGCCGTCCCCCCAACTATGCTGCACCTGCTTCTGGGGGTGACCCTGCTGTCTGCTCTTCCCGGAATGCCCTGTACACTCGTCCCCTCCTATCCACAGCCTTCCTCCACTCTCCGCCACATGCAGTGACATGCTCTGAGCCCTCGGGGGGAAGGATTGGGACTGGGATTCTGTTCTCAGCATTAAAATGTGATAAAATCCCAATTATACCTTCCCCCATGGACATAGTCTTTGAGAACATGTCTAACTTTTCATACATAATTAATTTATTTTCCTTCATAATAGAATATAACTTAGTCCAAACACTTAACACGTCCTGAATCACTTCCATGTTTATGGTTGTTGTATTATTTGAGGCTTACCATTAGTTACCCGTTCCTATGACTTTATGAAGGAGTGTCAGAGTGTAGATTAGCCAGGAAATCAAGGTGGAAGGAGAATACCTCACTCCTGCTCATCCACGCTCATGTACCGCTGAGCATTTAAGGCTCTGTGAAAGGAATAAACACGCTCAGGGGCCGGGAAGGCAGTAGTGAGTCCAGCGGCCCGTGCCTGCAGTCTCCTTCCCACGCCTGAGGCAGAACCTCCAGCCTCAGGCCAGTCTTCTGCAGGACACAGGGAGCTGACCACCGCTGGAATGTGGGGGGCTGGGGGCGGGGTGCCCCTGGACCCCAATCCCCAGCGTGGCAGTATTGGGCATGCTCAGAGGGGCTTTTCCAGGGAGGGTCATAGGGTTTATCAGATGTCAACTTGCATCTGAACAAAGATAACGCAAACCTCATGGGGCAGCTCCTCTCTTCTCCTCTCCCAGCAGAGAGGGTTCTGCCCTTAGAATTCGAGTTCCATCCCCCAGGGGGTCACCCCATCCGTGGGGCAGGATTTCTCATTGGTTCGTTTATCCCGCAATCCCGAGTCTGTGAGTACCAGACACTTGCACATCCTTAGGGTCACATCGTTGACTTTCTGTCTTGCCAGGAGCACCTGCTTTGCACAGAAACGAACCTGACAATGTCCTCCTTTCTTCTCTCCTAAGGCCAGACAAGCACATAGAGAACTTGAAGGAAATTTCCAGTTTAGGGGCCAATAAAAAGTTACATAATTATGTAAGCACGCACCACCTGGGGCGTGTGGCAGCCCAGGGACAGAAAGCTGCCGCCTGGCAGGCAGTTACCACCTTGTGGCAGCACAGAGCTCTTTGCTCAGCTGACGTGCAAAGTCCGCAGGTAGCCATGAAACTGGTTGAATGAGATCCTGGTGTGCTGTGCAAATACGTACCTTGTTCCAACACAGACGAGCGACAGTTAAGTTGACTTTGAAAGGTGGTGGCCCCTGAATCTGCAGGCGGTTTGTAAAGCGAGACTTTTCTGTTGCCCCAAGCCATGAGTTCTCTTGTGGGCCAGTATCTCCCACCAGCAGAATGATAAGGGAGCTCCAGTCAACCTCCCCAGAGTTGTTTGCCATTGAGATCAGTGAGAATTGGGCTAATGCATTTTCTTTCAGGGGGAAAGGATAATGGTTTTAGATTCAGAATTGCGAGGAAAGTACACTTCCTGAGATAGCCAGCTCTTCATCTTGATGTTGGGGGCTCCCAGTGCATAGACGTGTTCCTACCATGTAGGAAGAATTAATCCTCTTTCTCCCACAGAATCTGCTTTCGGATGAAAGACTGTGTCAGAGTGAAGCACTTTATGCCTTTTTGAGCCCTTCTCCTGACTACCTCAAGGTTATTGACGTGCAGGGGAAAAAAGCCAGTTTTTCATTAGCCTCGTTTTTGGAAAGACTCCCTCGCGACTTCTTCTCGCATCAGGAGGTGAGCTGTCTAAAGGTTGTATGTCTTTGAAACGTATTTAAGCGAACGTCTTCTTGCAGGCTGTGTGAAGCAGCAGGTGTTGGTGCAGGCCTGCTGCACGTGGGGATAAAGCAACCCCCTTGAGTTCCCATTGCGGTCGTGTTGGGGGACAGGACGGGTAAGCAGGTAGGTGGGTGGGATGCGGCCGCGGTTCTGCGGAAGCCCCTCTACGGGAGGCGGCCTGGCTGTTCCCCAGGATGGGGACCTTCACTTTGGAGGAGTTGGAGCTGATAATGAGATTCAGGACATAAGGATGTGTTAGGGAACAGTCAGCAGGTCTTGGACTGGGGGATGGCTCCGGGAAGGGGGCTGATGGAAGATGAGGCAGAGGGTAGAAGGAGGGGCAAGGCCCTGCCAGGCTGCGGGGTTCAAGCTTTATCCTCGGGATGGAAAGCTGTGGTGTGTTCCAAAGCCAGATGAACCTGGCAGTGATGTGAGTGGGTGAAGGAGTGAATAGAAGGAGACAGCAGACGTGGGTGATCTCACACCCGGGCTTCAGGCTTCCCTCCAGTGGGCTCCTTACTCGGGCTGCGACTCTCACCTGGCTCTCCAGGAAGTTATCCGAGCCCGTCTCTGAAATCTGGCATCTCTGTAGTTCAGTGAAGGACCCTTCCACCTCTTCATTGGAATTGGTTTAATGAGTTTGGACAGAAGGAAGTGACCGCGGAAGGAGCGTCTGCTGCATCGTGAGCTGGAGCGGAGCTCACAGGGGATGCCATGCCCACCTGCCTCCCCAGCATCTCCCTGCCTCTCTTCACGGCCGCATGTGCTGTGTCCGGTCCGACTTGGCCCCTCACCTCTGCCACCTCCCGTTTATCCCTGAACCTCTCACCATGTCCCCTGTGGCCCAGCCACTGCAGGAATCTGCCCTCTGAAATCTGCCCTCAGGCCGCAGGTCCTCCCTGCTCTCCGCAGCCTCTGGTGGTGGGGGGACTTCTCCTCTGAGACTTCCCGGCTGCTCCTCTGCCGTCCAACCCCGAAGCCCTGGTCCCACAGTGCCAGCTGCTCCCTCTGCAGACAGCAGAATGGACTTCCTCGGCTGTCATCTTCTGGCTGATGTCTGCACCCCTGCCTCCGCTCTGCACCCCACTACAGAAACAGCCGCGTGTTTCCTGGTCACCTCCGCACAGAGCCCAGGGCCTCTCAAAGTCCGGCACCGTGTCATACTCATTTGCACTGGCCTGGTGCCTGGCATATAATGAGTTTTCAACTGAAAGTTGCTGATATGAAGATCAGGAAATGAGACTAGCTGAAATACAGAATAACAGCTTGATTCAGAGCCTTAAAAAAAAATTACTTTAATGATACATGCCTGTAAAACACAGTGAATTTAAAATCACTTAAGCTGAAAAGCCTTTTAAAACCCCAAATGGTTAGACAACTATTTTATCATCTGCAAATTCACTCCTCATTAATGCAGTGACAGAGGCTTTTCAGAATTGTTTTAGAGCTTGAATAAGGCTTTGGGATCAAGCTTTTCCTTGGGGTTAGATACACTTTGACCTTTTTGGAAAAGGCCTAGAGTTCTGCATGTAGGGAAGTAGAAGGACTGTGTGAGGTTGAACCATGAGGACATCATTCAGAACTGACACTGCAAGAGGGGTGGCGCCTGCATCTGTCTTGGGTGAGTGACCTGCTTTCCGTGACTTTTCTGTTCCCCCAGGAGGAGGCAGAGGAGGACAGTGACCTATCAGATTATGGTGATGACGCAGATGGAAGGAAGGATGCCTTGGCTGAACCGTGTTTCATGTTGATTGGGGAGATTTTTGAACTTCGAGGAAGTAAGCCTCTTTGTTACGAGTCAATGGTGTTTTCAGGTTAAGTGGCTATACACACGTGGACACACGTATATTTAACATGCCTTTGTTCCTGAAGCAGACGTATTTATATCCATTCAGCAAATACTTTCACAGGCCAGCCAGACACCAAGGTCGGCTCTTAAGACAGGTTTCATCTCTGTGCTCCTAGAATGCAGGGTCCTGATTACCCTGCACCGTGTTCCTCTGAATACAGAAAGCCGGAATGCTTTGAATTTCTTTTCATGGGACTTAGCACAGCCTCATGGCTTTATCATCAAAAGGTATACAAAAATTGACTTTGCGCAGCAGAGGAAGAGCCACTTGTTAAAGGTGAGTATGTGGCCAGGGACGCAGGGAGGCCAAGTCTGCTTTCAGCCACCTCTCTGCCCCAGAGCAGTGGTCATCCACGGAGGCATGGGGGACTTTTGTCCCCGGTGGACACTGGGTGTGTCTGGAGACATTCCTGGCTTTCACAGCCTGTGGGGTGGCGCTTCAGGCATCTTCTGGGTGGAGGCCAGGGCTGCTGCATCTACACCCCCAGAGCCCTGGGCAGCCCCACAACACAGGGTTCTCCTGACCCGAGTAACAGCAGTACCACGTTGAGAAATCGTCCTCTGAAGGCCCCCGGGGGAGATGGACTTCAAAGAAACGAGCATCAAGAGGATCAGGAGACTGTTCTGCTCAGACCTGCGCAGGCGCCTCTGTCCCAGAGCAGCACTGGGTCAAAGGTCAGACTGCACTGCTCGGCTCTTGTCACTATTCCTGAGTGGGACCCTCTGCCCACACTCACCTTGCTCTGAGTCATGAGGCCAGCATACTCAGGCACACCTGGAGCCTGAGGTGTGCTAGCTAGAGGTGCTGCTGCTGCTAAGTCGCTTCAGTCGTGTCCAACTCTGTGTGACCCCATAGACGGCAGCCCACCAGGCTCCCCCGTCCCTGGGATTCTCCAGGCAAGAACACTGGAGTGGGTTGCCATTTCCTTCTCCAGTGCATGAAAGTGAAAAGTGAAAGTGCAGTCGCTCAGTCGTGTCTGACTCTTGGCGACCCCATGGACTGCAGCCCACCAGGCTCCTCCGTCCATGGGATTCTCCAGGCAAGAGTACGAGTGGGGTGCCACTGCCTTCTCCAAGCTAGAGGTGCTACAGGTACCTAAAGGCACACCTGAGTGCCTAGAAAAGGAAGCACATGGGAGGAGCCAGGTTTCACAAGGCATATCACGCTGCCAGTCAGTACGTGTTGCCCTGAGAGTGTCCGGGCCTCTGTCCCCTTGGATGAGCATTTCTTCCCTTGGGGCAAAGACAGTGCTGAGAGTTGGTCCTACACAGGAGGTAGGCTGTGTGTAGCTTCTTACTTATATACCCCTTAACATGCCATTTAAAGAATTCTGTGCAGATGAAGAAACTTCCAAGGGCTGTTATAAACTTGAGCACATCTTTGTCTTTTAATCCTCAGTGTCTGTTATAATGCCTCATCTGTGATCCATAGTAGGTGATCAATAAAATGCTTGGGTAGATGAATGAAGAGGCAAGAAAATTTATAGTGCTGGGATTGCTTTGGTCATTTAAGTTTTTCTTTCTCTAATGTGTGTGTTAGTCACTCAGTCATGTCTGACCCTTTGTGACCCCATGGACTGTAGCCCACCAGGTTCCTCTGTCCATGGAATTCTCCAGGCAAGAATACTAGAGTGGGTTGTCGTGCCCTTCTCCAGGGGATCTTCCTGACCCCGGGATCAAACCTGGATCTCCTGTATGGCAGGCAGATTCTTGACTGACTGAGCCACTGGAGAAGCTCAGTGGTTTCTTTCTTCCTCTAAACCAGATCTAAAATAATCAGCAGACACTTCAGAAACTTATGTTTTGGCTATAACTCCATAGGGGAAACAAAGACATCTCAGAGGTAGAGTCTTCCTTCAGTGAATTTACAGTATAAGGGTTCCCAAAATGTAATTCACATTGAGCAACAGACACAATTAAATTCTAAACTCCAGGCAGAGGTTTATATATAAGGATGTTCATTTGAGCATAATTTTAATAATGAAAATTTGGAACTAAGTCAAACTTCAGAAACAGGTGGTAAATTAAGAACTATCCACATGATGGAGTACTGTCTAAGTATGAAGGATCCTTTCCGATGAAAAAGCTATAGCTGGTCTATATTTTAGGCACTTTGAGATGTTTGCTAATGTTTGTATAGGCAGAACAAACCTGTCCTCCACCCACCGAGAGTCTGACTCTTCCTCAGTGAAATCTGGTCTGTTAAACCGTGACTCCTCCAGAGCTGGTAACAGTGAGAAAGCACCATCTTCGCCTTTGGTCAGTGTGTTCTCTCTGCCACCGGGAGACTGAGAGAGAGGTGGACGTGTCAGAGGCAGTCAGGCCAGGAGTCAGGCCCCAAGTCCTGTCTCCGCGGCGTGCACTTCCTCCTCGTGCCTGCTCAGAAGAATGTTTGGTTTTGCTAGTGACATTTCAGAGGGCAATAAATAGAACATCATTGATAATGAGATGTGATTTATTTGCCATCAGCTAAATCCTAGTGTTGCTGCAGCTGCCATGTGGCTTTGAAGGGATGAGTCCTTGGAAGGAATAATGGGTGTGTGTGTGCGTGTTGGGGGACTAGAGAAGGTTAGGAAAACACAGCAGAGTCGAGGGACTTGGTGGCGGGAGAGAATGTGTAGCAGAGCTATTTTTGGTTCCTGCTCTAGTTCAGTTTATGAAAAGGGACCAGAAATACAGCTGTTTTAAACATTTATGACCAGGCACTCGGCTGTCAGGCATTCTTCCTGGAGCCGCCCATGTCCTAGACCCTCTCTGGGTGTGGCCACCTCTCTGCTGCCCTAGAAGGTGCACAGGTGATCCTCCCAACAGACACACGCCTCCTGGGTGCTCTGAATTCCATCAAACATGAAGGGCACTTCTGAGGCATGGTTCTGATTCCAAGACAGGACTCTTGCTTGAAGGATTGACATTACTGCACCTGGACACATTTTAAAAGTTAGAAATGACTTGAGAATGTTTTCAAGCCTAGTTCCAAGTCTGTGTTAACTGCTATTGATATTTGTACAGAGGTGTTTGTGAATTTACTCATTTTTTTCTTACTGGTGCAGGAGACCTGAACTCCTGGCTCTATCATAGCCAAGCCATGTGTCAGGAGCTAAACATTTCAGTTCACGGAGGTGAATATATAAAGGGAATATTTGGTTTTGATTATAATTTGCAGGTCAAAAATATCCTCACAGCATTTCCTTGCCTTCTTTTGGTTTATATTCATATTCTACACTTAAAGCAATGTGTCTCCTAATCTAATGCTAATAGTTAAGAGTTTAGGTCTGTAGAAAGCACCCTTCACAAAACTCTTTGACACAAAATATTGACGCAATTCTTTGAGCAAAAAAAAAAAAAAAAAAAAGTCTGTGTTAACACTGCCCTTTCCCAGGTGAGGCGCCAGAGGCTGGGAGGAGGGGATGGCGGCCGCCTGCTCCAGGCAGTGGCGCAGGAGTGCTGGGTCCATGGCTCACTCGGGATCCTGGGTCTTCCCAGTTCCCCTTTCTTCCCCCACAGGCATAAAATATATAAAGCCCCTGGTCTACACAGCAGTATTCAAAAGGAGCAGTTAGGTCCAGCAGTTCATGAATATTTCAGAATATTCATCAACATTTGACCACAGATGCTTCTCATTCACAGCACTGTTAGAACATTGGCTTCAAGAAGCCAGACAGAAATCTTCTGTCTGGGTTTGCACCGTCCGCTAGTGGAAAACAAGACGTCAGCAGCCCAAGGACTCATGAAGTTTTTAGTTCCACTCGCTAGCTCAGTTGTTGTTAGGCACTGAAAAGCTGAAAAAAAGAAAAACTGTAGGTTTCATCAGTTGCTAAGTAGAAAATGAAAGCTTATTAGAATTCTCCTGGGTAGCGAAGTTTGCTAACCTGGACGCAAATTCTGGAACTCATCGCCCCTGACTTGGTGTCAGGACTCAGGTTGAATGACATGGTGAGATTTATGCTTTGTGCTGCTGTGAAGACGTCACGACTGTGATAGCCTGTGGTGATGCTTTCCCTCTGATTTATATTTCAGTGTTTAAATGGGTGAGAAGAACGTTGATTGCTCTCGTTCAGGTCACTTTTGGAAGAACCATCAACAAGTAAGTTGCACGAAATTAGTATTTGAATTCATGCCCTACCTTTTGCCTTAACAGTCAGATTACCTCCACAAATGAGGGTCTCTTAGTTTCTCTTTGTATTTCTGATATGATTCTAAGACTGGAGAGGGAAGCAAATTTCTGCAAGACTCTCTCCCCCAGAACACACGGTGCACCAGATGACAGAAGCTGGCGCATGCTCCCGTTGGCTGGCTGATGAGGGTCGGAAGACTGTTCTGTGAAGTTCTCTGTTGACCCTGATGGCTGGTTTTAGTACCGTGGGTGCAGCATTTTTATGTCACATGATGGGGTTCAGTTTAAAGGCTTAGACTCTTGAGCCAAAGGAAAGTAGGATGAGCAGCACATGGCCAGTATTTATTTGAAGGGTCTGAAAACCATACTTTTTTTTTTAGGGTTGAGGTGGCATTAAAATAGTATATTCTCTTGTTAGATGAAACCTGAGTATCCATGAGGGGTGTGTATATCCTGTTACACTGCTATGTAAGCCATATATGTATTCTAAACTGTAGCACATTATCCATAAAGGTTACATATACTCAGCACTCTTCAACTGTCAGCAACATGACTTTCCCACACAAGAAAAACTGAGACTCAAATGCTAAAATTGAGGGGGAAATCAATTTAACAGCAAAATACATTTAAGATGATTATCAGATATTTTTCAAAGTGAAAAATTTAGTTGTCAAATGTGTGTACAAGGCTAAAGTGATAGTTTTATTACACAAATATTATAAATTTTGTGGGAAACATAATAAAGAACACTTTATATTTTTATTCATTTGCAAATAGAATATATTTCCTTTGTGGTGATAAACCAGAATTTACTTCTGTTTAAGATTTTTTTTAATGGTGTTAGTTACTTGTTTGGTTGACTCAGTATCGTGGGCTTTTGTTTTAAACAGAAAAATGCCCTGTTTAACTTACAGTTTCAGTCTGATGAAGGCCTTGGATAAAGTTTTCAGAATGGCCCCATTTTTCTCAGAACTCCAGACTTGCACATTTCTAGTTTCAGAAAGTCACGTATACATTCCTTGCTTCGATTTATGATGTTGGCTCTTAATGCTAAGATGAGCAGCCGTGGGTTGACAGCAGTGAACACATTAGGCAGTGGTTTTCCTGGCCGGGGGAGGGGCACCGGGTAGGCATCTCCAGGCTGCTGGCTCAGGGGGCTTGTCCTCAGGTAGAGAAGTGGCGGAGCACCCCGCCCTCTGCTCTTCTGCCTCAGGCAGACAATGCCACACCATGAAGTTTGGCAGCAGCTCCCTGTGCCTCCTGCCTGGTACTGACTGTCATTTCACGTTCCAGAATGGCTTCAGAAGCTTCCTATGGTTTTGGCTAATACAAAGTCAGACTTGAATTGATAGAAGATATGTAGGAGATGGCCTTTGGGAAAAGCCACTCACCTAATTCTAAGTTGCGAATTGAAATTTTCATTCTTCATTTCTTCATGCAGTGCCCACTCAGTGGGTAACCTAAAGACTCCAGGCAAGACAAACTGTTTTGTGATGTAGATTTTATTAGGCAGGTCAGCAGGTTCTCTCCTAAAGCAGAAGTCCCACTGAATTAATAAAATTATTTGATTTAGTCTAAGCAGTACTGGGAAGTGTCTTAGGAGACATGCAGTTACAGGATTACCACGGTTCTGACTCATAGTGGACTCTGGACTTCACTGGTGACTGGGTTACTCTGTGCACAGTGCTGGGCTTGAAACATCTATTTCAGATACTGTTCCTGAAAACCAGACATCGTCCCTTTAAAAATCTGGTTGGGATGTCAGATTCTTAAAGGGCTGTTTGATTATTTGTAAATTCAGTTTGAAGTCTCAGGCCTTCCTGGTGCTAAGAGTGGAAGGTGATTCTGCTCCCCTTTCCTGCAGAGACCTCCCGCCACCCTCAGGACTGCTCCTCCCGTGAGCTCTGCTGGTAGCAGAGCTTGACAGCAGCAATCCTGTGGGTGGTTGGAACTGGACTGCTGAAGTCGGCGTTATGCAAGACCTGAGTGACCGGGCATAAAAGCCACTTATAACTCTGCGGGTCAGGGTCTGTCGGTCTTTATTCCTGTGGGAGGTTGGAGTGGCTGGGCGGCAGTGTATCCTCTCAGAGTGCTCCCTTTTGTGGGGAAAGGGGTATCTTCTCCCTTCTTTGCCTCGTGAGCCTGTGAGATGCTTCCCGGGTTGGAGAACTCCGCCCAGCACCCCCTTCCACAGCAGCCCCAAGGGACGACCAGTGAAAAAGCTTGCTTCTCCCCGGGACTGCCAGAGCTCAGGAAGGTCTTCAGGCCATTTTTCGCTGTCTTTACATGGATGGATGTTTTCAGCTTGCAACACTTTATGGAGAAATTAGTATGTTAAGTACCGTGCACAGTTAGAGTAGTTGCCAACTTCAAATGAATCCATCTCCTCTCAGTTATTGCCTTTCAAAATTGAAAGACACCGTGTGGCAAACATTTAGAGAAGTCAGTAACAGTGGAAATGTGAGCTGCAGGAATGAATGGCCATCAGTGTTACCAAAATGAAAAATAACTTTCAGAGTCAGTGTTTAAAAATCCAATTCCTAGTTTATTCATCAAACGCCTAGATCACACTGTATCTTAACCTACCCACTGATAAATGCCTTTTGAGAAACAGAGAATACAATTTTTAAAAACCTCATCTGAGACGTAGTTTTCTCTTAAAAGACAAATTCGGGACACAGTGAACTGGATTTTCAGTGAGCAAATGTTGGTTTACTACATCAACCTTTTCCGGGATGCTTTTTGGCCCAATGGGAAGCCGGCACCGCCAAACACAATCCCACGCCAAGAACAAAGCCGCGCGCGCAGCCAGGAAACAAAGCAGAGAGCCCAGCAGAAGCTGCTCGAGAACATTCCAGGTGAGGCCTGGGTTTTGCTCCTGAAAGTCGGACAGAAAGGGAGTGTCGTCAGCCCCACTAAGGCATCTGCCACTTAGGAAACATTATTTACAGTGAAAAAAAGTGATCATACTTTTTTCTTTGAAATCATGTCTTGTCCCTTGCTAAGAAATTATACTGAAGAGTCCCCAAAAGAACAGTACTGGTTATAATTTCACTAGAACAATGTTTTAGATAACAGAATTTTATACTTTAAAACCCCCTGTTTTGAGAGCTATGGTTTTAATTGGGGTATTAAAATTATAGTCTGTATAAATGCCTGTCAAAAAACTATTTTTTCCTGAAACACTGGCAAGAACCTGCCCCTCACGTTCCTCAGCGCCTTTATGTGCTGGGTGCGCAGGGCAGGGCCTCACTGGAGGTCTGTGCACGGTGCACTTGTATCAGTAGCAGCTTGGAATATAAACTTAATTTTTCAGATATGCTTCAGAGCCTTGTTGGACAGCAAAATGCCCGTTATGGTATAATAAAAATATTCAATGCACTTCAAGAAAAGAGAGCCAATAAGCACCTGCTATACGTGAGTAAAGCCTCCCAGAGGATTCACTGTTTCTTCAGTTGTACATTTCTGTTCACATATGGGGGTAGATTTTAATTCTTTATACTCGTAATCATTTTTATTACTTATAACTGAACCCATTTTCTCTGCTTTATTTTTGTCTGTTCAATTTGCTTTAAGAAAAAAAAAAAACCACTCCCAGTGGATGCCACCTCCTCTTCCCAGCCTGCTGTTGTTTCTCTCTTGTGCTGTAACATCTCTGCCTGACTGCTTTGCTTTGTTATTTCAACAAAGCAAACTGTTTCCTAGCTGTCTGTCTTATAATAGTGAGCAATATTAAATACCCTGATGGTCTGATGGTGGTTAATGGACCATGAAATAAATCAATCTGAATGGAGTTTATAGAATATGGATTCCTTTGGAGAGCAACTTGTTCACCAAGGAGCATCTCAGGCTTAAAATTAAATTTTAGTCTTAGATGTAGATATCTGAATAAATCTTCAGAGAAAAAGACTTTTTCTTTCTTTCTTTGTTGGTTCAGGTGCTGATGGAACTGCTGCTAACTGAATTGTGTCCTGAGCTGAGAACTCATTTAGATCAACTTAAAGCTTGTCAGGTTTGAGACTGCACAAATAAACCACCAGAGAAATGTCTGTACTAATAGACATGAAACATTTTCCTCTTTTCCACAGAGGGCTTGACTGAGACCCACACTGAACTTCTAGTTACCTCCCTCTAGTTTTATGTGAATGAAGCAGAATTGGGGAGGAAACTTGATGCTGTATATTAGGCAACAGAAAAAAAAAAAAAAAACACTTGTTAATTATTTTTATTTTAATATAAATCCTTTAAAGGACAACATACTGTTTGAAATATAAATGTTGATATGTGATAAGAACCTAGGAAATATTTTAAATATTTATGAAGTTTTGTTTTAAATGAAGAACTCTGAACATTGTACAGTTAATCTCCTCGCTGAGGACTCTGAACATTCCTCTGTTTGTGTGTACTGAATATTGTTGTGCAATGCTTTGTGTGAAGTTATTGTGAAAATTTTCCTGTCTTTATTTTTACCAAAGATTTCCCATAGTTTGAAGCATTTGAAGCAATAAATTATAAAAATGAATCAGAGCTCTGATGTTTAAGATGCTTGTATCTTTCTCTCAAAAAATAATTTGAAACACTGAAGGCAGTTCAGATATATATCAAGTGCCTTGTTTGCAGAAAATGTTGTGCATGTGAGTTCTTCTGTAAGGAGGTATAAAGGCTGTGCCATTCTCCCAGAATGAATGTGAAAAATATGATTTTTAGTTGAGTGAGAAGAGCCAAATGGGTGCTTAAAAAGCTGTATTCGGCATGTGGGATGGGAGCTAAATTTTGAAAGACAGGCAGGAATGAGATGGGGAAACAAAGAGGAGGGAAGTTACTTCGTGCTGCTCATGACTTGACTGTGTCATCAAGTCTTGGGGACTAGGACGGGCATCAGGTGTACAGACGTTGCTTTGTTTTCAGTAGTAGGGCATGGACAAGGGGCTTAATTTTCCTGGGTTTTACCATTTATTATGCAGTGATAAGGAAACACTTCCCCTTTCTACCCTCCAGGAATACTGAAAGAAACTAATTAAGCAGAAATTCAGTTTGAAATCCATGAAAGAAAAATACTATGTAAATGTCTATTAAAATGGTATTGATTATATCATTGTTAGAGCATACCTGCCAAGTTCTTGATATAAAACATAAGTTCTGAAAGAGAAATGATTAAAAATTAGTAAAGCAAATTTTATCTCTGAGATTCTGTTAGCTACAGCTCTTTGATGCTTTTCTCAAACCAAGATATTGTACTTCGGAATGATCATTCACAGCGACATAGAAAAGACATTCAGAGAAGAGAAGCAGAGTGAGGTCAGAAAGCCCAGGAACTTCACAGCAATTACTCTAAGTGCCCATCTTCTGTAATTAAACCAGAGCTGTTATGACTTCTCAATCTTAAGTCTTACCTCTTCGTAAGTTATCACCTATAAGGACTTAACTGAAGTTTTGATTTTTGTTTTTTTGTAAACAGTTAATGATCTTGAAGCTTTACCTCCCTTAAAGACTGACTCCAGTCACAGGTCAAGGTATGCATCATGGCTGGTGGCAGTGGTAGTAATAGTTTTCAGGGGCTCACTTGTGCTAGACGTGCCAGCCTTATGGTAACTACAGTAAACTGTGATTTTAACTTCTGTGTTGGATTCACTTAGGACATGCAAGCATAGCATATCACAAAATATGACATGTCACATTCCTACCCTTAGGATTTCTCAGACCTGTGTTCTAATGGCCATTAAAGTGGTCTTCACTTTGGAGACTGAAGAGTGACCTATTAAAAAGTGCGATTAAAGTCCCCATACACAGCTTTATTGCATTTCTGTTTTAAGATTCTTAAAGGCTCAAGGAAATGGACTGGGTGTGGAGAAGAAAATACCAGTTGGGAATATGGATCTTCATAAACTGAAGGAATGTTCTATGGATGCTATTAAGAAAACAAGAGCAAAGCAAGTGGGTTTGTATTGTAGAATGCTTTAAGTTAGGTTTTTATGAAATCTTGTAGTGGGCTAGAGAAATGGAAAAGTTGTTCCTGGGGAAGAACAGAGTCTTCAGTAGAGATCCAAAAAGCAAAGGACTGGTTTTCAGGGATGGTTTAAGTTTCTACTCTAAGAGATTTAAGGAGAAGTATATGGCCTAAAGTTTGTTGAAATTTCTTCCCTTTAGTTATCTAAGTTATCTAAGACAAAATGAAGTTCAAGTAATACAGACAAACCAGAACATGAAACAAAAGCAGGTAGTTTTGTGCCATTTAATACTTCGTTAGTGACCAGCGCCTACATATTAATTGTATTTTACCAGTGCTATGATCGGAGAAGGCAATGGCACCCCACTCCAGTACTCCTGCCTGGAAAATCCATGGACGGAGGAGCCTGGTGGGCTATAGTCCATGGGGTCGCTAAGAGTCGGACACGACTGAGTGACTTTACTTTCACTTTTCTCTTTCATGCATTAGAGAAGGAAATGGCAACCCACTCCAGTGTTCTTGCCTGGAGAATCCCAGGGATGGCGGAGCCTGGTGGGCTGCCGTCTATGGGGTCACACAGAGTCGGACACGACTGAAGCAACTTAGCAGCAGCAGCAGCAGTGCTAAGATGCGGATAAGGCGATGGCACCCCACTCCAGTACTCTTGCCTGGAAAATCCCATGGACGGAGGAGCCTGGTAGGCTGCAGTCCATGGGGTTGCTAAGAGTCGGACACGACTGAGCAACTTCACTTTCATGCATTGGAGAAGGAAATGGCAACCCACTCCAGTGTTCTTGCCTGGAGAATCCCAGGGACGGGGAAGCCTGATGGGCTGCCGTCTATGGGGTCACACAGAGTCGGACACAACTGAAGTGACTTAGCAGTGCTGAGTTCTTATAAATCACTTTAGAAAGGATGGGTGTGATTTATAAAATAAAGCCAAAACATTTACAAAGAAGGTGTCATTTGGGTATCTTAAACAATACTTTCAATATTTATTTTACAGATGTGTATTTCCTTTAAAATCTTTTGGATATGGATTCTATTTTTTCTGTCGGCTTTTGCCTTTGTAGATGTAATGGATAAGGAAAGTCTCTTGTAATGGATAAGGAAAGTCTCTTGCTGATTTAACAATTTCTAGGTCTTATACTGGTAGATGATTTGAGATTTTATCTTCGAAATACACTGAGGGTTTTAAAATATAGACAAGGATTTGAAGTTCAAAGAGACATCTTGTTTCAATATAGTAGTTTTACTCACTAAGATGTTTAAGGGAAGATATAGAGAGGCAAAATTGTAAGCAGTTTCTTAAACCCACTTATTTTCAAATTTAGATTTCAAGTTTTTCCTTTCAATTTGGAATTTTTAAAGTTTTGGATGACTGAATAAAATTATTAAAAATTCACAAAAGTAAAGATTAAAGAAATTTAAAGAATTAAACTTTGTCATTTTTTTGGTAAGTTTGTAGCACTTATACTATTAAAGCTAAGACTGCATCAAGTATTTCAGGACACTATATAAGAATGGAAAAAAACACTGGCTCTATAGAATAGTTTTCAATACCTGACACAATCTGGGCCACTCTCTAGACTAAGACTTGGATCTCTGAGGACTCTTCCTGCAATTTGATCTTGTTAGCTAGGTTTCAAGTTGTATTATACAAATTCAAGAATGAAGGTATCATGCCATCATGATATCATTAAAATACCCAGGTTACCATGCCACCATTAAAATACCATGCCACCATTAAAATACCCAGGTTAATCTAATGTGCGAGGCAGAAAACATAGCTGTTATAAAAATTATAAAAATACATACATTCTAAGCTGTTAGAATCGATGATCTTTGTTGAAGTGCATTGTGATCTAAATTCTTTGATGAATAAGTAAAGTGTGAAGTTCATCTGCCAATGCAGGATTCAGACGACAAGCCTTCAAATTCAAAGAAAGTTATTTAGACATATTTTGGACTGTTAAACCTTTTGTTTTTAAGAAGAGTACAGTGATTTAAGGGAATTTTGTAATTAAGATACATTTCTACTCTAATTGCTTAATTAGGGGAATTCAAGTTAACCTACGTAAAATAGATCATACTAAAAATAACCATGCTATTACCATTTGGGGGAGAGAGAAGTTTCAGTGCCCTAGTCTGCTGAAGACCACCACTGAAGCCCAAGTCCTTTTTCTTGGAGTAAAATACTTAGAATTTCCCTTATTGTGCCTCATCTGACGTGATTCCAGACCCTTCACGGGTATACTTTTAAAATGCAGAAAAGTTAGAGGAAGTATCTCCCATAAAATCCAGTGACCAAAACTGAGTGATGGGTCTGTATTATGTCCCAACCTAAGGAAAACAGTTTTACAGTTGTACCTGTTTATTACGCTGTTTTGTTTAGGATGAACATGTATCACATTTCTGGATATTTCTCACCCAGAGTTCTCTTTGCTTATGTCTACTTGGAAAGGATACCTAGTACAGAATCTAAAACTGACTTGGTTTGGAAACTGGTAAAATAAAAGAATGTTTAGATTTTAAAAAAGACAGCTGCTACTCATACTGATAAGATGGTGTAATGGTAGATACCTCAAAGGTTAGTTGTATTTTTGTACCATATTCTGATATTTGTGTTGATATGGGTTTAATACTGTGGACATTTAATTTCCAACAAAGTAATTTAGGGTTCCAAACTTGGTGACACATTGCAACCTCCTGGGGAACTTAAATCTGCCCGTGTCCATTCTAGGACATGAAACTGTTCTGAAATAAGGCCTAGGTTTTGGAATTCTTAAGAGATCCCCATGTGATTTTAACATGCAAATAATTTTGAGAACCACTGCTATACCATAATCAGATTTTTAGGCAGGGGACTTAGAAAATTCTTCTTTGTTCCCCTGCTCCAACTGAACAATTTGTGTATTATATAAATTTTTATGATCTAATTCCAATTTGGACTTATGGATGTCAGGTGTGCAATTTTTTGCTTTCTTTTTATTAAAAAAATGAATTTGCAGTTACTATTCATAATGACTGCCTTTCTCACTTCCTCTACAGTTTTTAACAGTTGTGTTTAGATGTGAAATCTATTCGGTAGAAATAAACTGATCACATAGATTAAAACATGAAAAGGCTTATTTTAACTAGCTGTAGTAGATGTCATGCATAAAGAAACCTTAATGAAATGTACTCTAATGTATACAGAAGGAAATAGAGATTCACACTTTTTCTGGGTGAACTAAGGCATACTTGTTCAGGCTTTAAGGTCTTAGTGCTGAGCCTTAGGCTGCAGATAGTGAAATAGAATAATTTGCATCAAAAATAGAAATTTTACCATCTGAGCTTAATTATGTTAAAAAGAATGAGAAAACTGTCTGCAAACAAGCTGCATGTCTAACAACTTCTGGGTAGACAGAGGTTATCTGCATAGTAAGTAAGAAAAAAACACTACTTTATAAAATGTTCAAGTCTCAACTAAAAACCTAGAAATTCTAATTGAGTCCATTTATGTTTGCGATAGGGCTTACTTTAGAATAATAGCGTTTGGCTGTCGCCTCATCCTTTGTGACCCCCAAGCCGAGCTGCAGACACCTCGCGTGGTAGAAAGAGGCCATGGCCATGCCTCTGCTGATGAATTCCGGGAGACAGTCCGTGACCTGGGCTATCATGGGGATGTCGTGAACCTCATCATAGTCAGCGATCCTGCAACACCCAGTTGTCAGATTTAAAAACACTATCACTTACGGTTTACATTTTTATAAACACATCCAGAAATTCTCCTTGTGCCCCAAGTGGTTTCCCTAGCATTTCTACAAGTTTTAGAACTGAATTGTTTGCTGTGTGGGGAAGGGTAAATACAGTCAACTAACACAAGTGGAAGAGGAACTAACCACAGTGGTTACTTGACAGCCCCTCTAGGATTATGCTTGTCAGGCTTAATAACCACTAGAAAACATTAAGTTTAAAATATTACTACCAAAACTCTTACCACTTTGCAGATTTAAACAATGGAGAGAAAAGCAGTCTTCTATCTCTCTGGGTATTTAAACATCAACCTTGAATTTGGACTTCAGTCACAGAGGACCAGAAAACACATTGAGAAACTTGCACATCTATGTTAGTGGGCAATAAAAAGTCATTCTTTATAACCCAGATACAGAGATGGACAATTATATGGAAGAGTCCATTCCATGTCAGCTGTGATACTGTAGGAAACAGGAACATGGACAATAATGGAAAGTTCCAAAGATTTTTAAAGGACTATTTGAAGTCTTAGTTTTACTCAGATGGGCACTTGGGAGATTTGGGACACTGGAGACCACACTGTCAAGTGGCCTGCTGCCTGGAGCCCATGATTCTGGGGAGGTGAGGGCAAAAGGCGTTCCTTCATCCTCCAGTGTAGATGTCCACTTCACACTGGGTGCCTGTGGGCTCTATGGGAGGGCGTGTAGGGAGGGCGATGTCAGCATGGCCTTACAGCCATTCTAGAGGACACCACGGTCTCTTTCTCCTGGCATGTTGCATTTGTGCATTGTGGATAAAGGTGGCAAAGTACACGGCCTCAGAACAAATTTCCATATCCTTTATGTTAGTGTTGAGTCTTTTAACCTTTCTCATTTGCTGTCCTCATCAAGCTACAGTGTAACTGTGCAGTTACAGAACCTGTGTCTGAGGGTGTAGGAAGAAAAAATATTTCTCATGTGCCAAGCTATGTTACATGCTTTATATTCACTATTATTTTTAATCAAGAAGAAAATACTTCTGCAAGATTGCAAAAGAACAGTCGGTGCCCTCAGAAGTAAAATTTGCTTAAGATCACTTAGCCGGCATATACAGCAAAGAGCATTGAAATCATGCAGATTGATGGCACAGATGTTTCATCAATCACTATCTGATACAGTAGCCCTGGGCTGTGTGTGTCTGTTTAAATTAAAATCCATTGAAAGTTACAAGTTCAGTCCTCAGTTGCACTGGCCACTTTGCAAGTGCCAACAGCCATCATTTCCAATACTCCAGTGAGTTCTACTAAACAGACCAGGCACAGAACATCTAGTAAGTTTTTGTAAATACTTTTATCCAGTTACTCACCTTTTGGAAAATGCAACACACTTTGTAAAGAACTTCATCTTATAGTAATATTCCACGAGATTCCCTTGAGCATAGACATTGCCACGCTCCGCTGCTTCCCTCAGGCAGTGCAGGGCAGCCTCAGTGTCTTGGCGGATACCTTGTCCGTAGAAGTACATGAGCCCCAGGGCACCCTGGGACTCCAGGTTTCCATTGCCACAAGCTTCTGAATGCCAATAAAATGCCTAAGAAAAAGCACAATTCCATAGTATTCACCAGGTAGAATTTAATTCATCTCTAGGACACAGCTCCCGCCTCTTGAACACAGGTCAGGCTGGCACCAGTTTCACAGGCCTCAGAGAGGGTGCTGAGGGAGGCTCCCCTGTTGTCTCCCCACAGTGCAGGCCAGGTCATTGGCTTGAGCTCAGCTATTCAGGTTTTGGGATTTTCAAGTTTTCCAGAGGAAGCACAGAGAAAGTGGGAAACAGGAACCAAGTGTCTGAAAGGCTTTGTGAAGCGGCACAGCAAGGAGACCAGCTGATGATGTTAGATGGCGGCCATCTCTCAGGCCCACTTGGAGCTCTGATAGGATCAAAGACAACCAAGGATACACACCTGCATGAGGTCCAAGCACATCCGCCCTGTGAGTCTGAGTTCACAGGGATTTCCAGGTAGCTGTTCAGCTTTCTGCCAAGGATCTAGGGGGGCGGGGGTGCAGGGAGCGGGTGCTGGTGGTTACGTGCCTCCTACAAGCTTGCCTTGAACGCCTCATTTCCTCCTCCCTACAAGATTTCTTGGAAACAGCTTCCATCGCTGATGATTAAGAGACTGTACTAACTCACCCTCCTCTTTTACCTTTATGGTAGAGTATTTTGTAGGTGTGTTTTCCACAGCACACAAAGTGCTCACATCTGTGGTCTCCTTTGGTAGGAGGCAGCATTCATAGTTGAGGAAAGGGCGAGATGAGCTTGGAGATCCTAATATGTAAGTTTCCTTTACATTTTAAAGAATTATGAGCTATAGAGGACTACATACTTACTCCTCACCATCCTCCATTCACAGAAGGAATAGTGAACCAAATATTAATCTACACATGATGCTAGTTTATCAAATGGACCACTGTTACCTTCTCAAGCTCTTTGGGCTCCTTTGTTGAGTAATACAATCCTAGGATACTCTGAGCCTTCACACTAGCTTTTGGGTTCCCATTGTCTGCCGCAAAAAGCCACAGTCTAGAAGAGAAGGAGAAGGTGAGTTATTCTTTGTTTAGAACATTTGATGAAAACAAAATCTTGTTCTTAGGCCAGATTACCTTTCAGCTTCCTTGTCTGATCGTTTAACACCTTTTCCTTCGTAATAAGCTCTTCCAAGGTTGTAAGCTGCTGCAAATTTTAAGTGTCTTGCTTTGGGGCATGGAGAATCAACAATTTTCTTCATATATTCCACTCCTTTTTCCTTCCACAAAAGAAAAGAACAAGACAGAAAGTCCCAGTTCAGTTTTACCCAAATCCCAGTTTAGTTTTACCCAAACTAAGTTTTCTGATAATGTCACGAAGCGTTCATGCTCTGACATGATGTAGTCTCAAGTCTGTACCTAACAGTATGGTTGTCCCGGAGTCTGCAGGGCTAAAGATAAATAAAAGTCCATCTCCCAAGTCAGCGTTCCTAGGAGCTCTGGGATGTAAGGCATTTCTCCCATATTACAGCTTCCACAATTGCATCACCTCTCAGTATGAGTGCCTTTGTCTCTTCTCATGGTCCTTATTTTGAATCAGCACAGTTCTTAGAACTTGTCAAAGTGTAAGAATAACCAGACACTCAAAATTTTAACCCTTACAGGATGCCTGTGAGCCCTAAACCCTGTCTTCTTTCTTTAAGCACACTTTCCCTAGCTGTGCTCAGTGATAAATTTATATCTTACTACACTCATCTTCATATGATGTCTGTGTAGTCATAAAACACAGAAGACATCCTAACTGCTAATAAAAGGTTTGCCCTGCCTCCGAAAACCCAGACACGAACTGTTTACCAAACCAGGTTCCTCCTGCCCAATGCCCAGCAAGCCAAAACACTGAGACACCAAGGTTTGCAGCAAAGAGGGTTTACAAGGCAGCCAAGTAGATGGGAAAACAAATCTCAAATTCTACCCCCTGCAAGGCAAGGGGTCTGGGGTATTTATGGGATGAAGAAAGCAGCCATTGGAAGCATGTGGAGCAGGGGGAAAGTGACTGGGAAAAGGTGTGGGAGTCTTCTGTTCTGTGCAGGTGTACCTAAGCCGGAGGGCTCTGCATGTTCAAAAAGTCACCAAGCAATGGACACTTGTGCATGCCCAGATGAAGGGCCAATGGTTCCACCCCGTCTGAACCAGCTCAGCTCGAAGTAGACATGCCTGACTCCAGGTTCCTAAAAGGAGCTTGGGCAAGCATCTTGTTTAGGCTACATGCTGCCTGGGAGACATACCACTCTTAAAAGCACCTGGATTAGTGAAAGCAATCAAAATGGATTTGAACGTGGGTTTCTGTCCCCACCTTACCTTTTGACCATTTCTCACTCTTGAGGAATGGGGGCAAGGACAGCTCTGGCTAATTCCTGCTGATAAGGCCTAACATGGGCTTGAATCAATCTCTTAAGCACTTATTTGAGAATATGTTCCTGGTTTCAAGTGAGCATCTTTTTTAATGTGGATGATTTTTAAAGTCTTTATTGAATTTGTTATGACATTGCTTCCATTTTATGCTTTGGTTTTTTGGCTGGGAGGCATGTGGGGTCTTAGCTCCCCAACCAGGAATCAGACCCGCACCCCCAACACTGGGAGGAGAAATCTCAACTGGATCACCAGGCAAGTCCCTCAAGTTAACATTGTGATCCCAAACAAATACCACTTAGGCACCAGCTGTCAGGGTATTCACAGGCCCAACACTGGTAATAAAAATTGTAGATAAATATGTACCAGGTTGGGAGCGGGGACAACTATGTACCCTCTGAGGGCACACAGAATACCAGACATATTAAAACTTAAGACTCTCAAAAAAAAAACAAAAAAAAACCTTAAGACTCTCATCCTTGGGGATTTTACTTTACTGTGAGCCAGGGATCTCTGTCTTATAATACTTTTTACCTATTTGAGTGTCTTGATCATTATCAGTTGACGGAAACACTCAGATAATATGCAAGGGACACAGGCTGGGAAAGTTAAGTGTGGTTTCTGAAATATCTTCGCCAAACAGAACCTTAGCAAGGGGAGATGCCAAAGGTTTGGTTTTGTTTTTTTATTCTGAGGACAGGAGGAGAAGACCAAATTTTCACTTAGTCAAGAAAATACAAAGGACAGGAAATTTACTGATTAGCCTAATTCAACAGTCACACCTGAAGTCACAGTGAAGTTAGGGATGGTCAACAATTAATGACAGGCACAACTAAGGGGTCAGCATGATCAAATACAGAAGGTTTTGGATGACAGCCAAAAGGTAGAGAAATTACCTACTTTTGCCAAAGACTGAAAAATTCTGATCACTGAACTGTCCTTCCAAGCCTGGGAGGTTATAAACAAAGAGAAAGCGGAACAAAAAACAATCTGATAACTAATGAGTTATTTAAATTGCTCTCTGAATTTTACTTTCTCAAGCCCACCACCACAGCAACCCCATTCACCTTTCTTTCCCATGGCTTCTTCCTCAATAGAAACTTAAGATCTGTGGGGGGTTCACTGGCCCACTGGGAGCAGCTGGGGTTGATATTCCTCCTGAGTGTGGTTTCCCTCTCCTGGCCAGTTCCTCATAAGGTCCCATTTGTTGAAGATGAAACTGGGCTTCAGAATGTTTATTCTCCACAACTTCAGTCTAGAGGTTCATTATCTCCTCCTCTAAGAACTTAAAGGGGTTTTGCTGTGCATCCAAAGCTGAGGACCCAAATATGCAGAAGCCGGCCACTCCCAGAGATTCCTGCAGCAGTCTCTTGGTGGGGGCTGCAGCTCTGCCTAGAGCTCCTCTTCTGTCAGAGGGCAAGTCTCTGTCCTTGTGAGAGTTCAAAACCCAAATATTTACCAGAGGGCTGAGAACTCTGCTTTTTCTTGGATACCTGATAGCCTCGTTCAACCAAAAAGGCTGAAATCAAAATCACGTTCTGGCAACTTCCCTGGTGGTACAATGGACAGGAACCTGCCTGCCAATGTAGAGCACACAGGTTGGATCCCTCATCTCAGAGCAACTAAGCCCATGTGCCAACAACTATTGAGCCTGTGCTCTAGAGCCTGGGAGCTGCAACTACTGAAGCCCGCATGCCTAAAGCCCATGCCCAGCAACGAGAGAAGCCACCACAACCAGAAGCCCAAGCACTAAAACGAAGAGGAGCCCCTGCTCACCACAACTAGCGAAAAGCCTGCACAGCAACGAAGACCCAGCATAGCCAAAAAAAATAAAGAAATAAAAATCATATTCTGGTCTCAAGTGTCCTTTGTCTTACTGGTAATCTGAATACCATCCTACCTTCCTCATTTAGTTGAGGGTCCCTTAATCTTTTGCCACAATTTCTCCAAATATGATGGGTGAAGTTTTAAATCCTCGAGGAAGTACTGTCTGGCAGTACTGTTGCTTAACTCTTAGCATCAGAAAGCAAACAACTCTTGGGATTTAAAACAAAGAAGTGCAAGAAAAGGCATCTGTCAGCTCTCATACAGGAGACCCACACTTTGCGGACAGATCAGTGACAGTGCAGGGCTTAGGGACTGTCCCATGAGCCTTTTTTACAATTTGACTGCTCTTAAATCCTGTATAAGCCGACCTCAGGTGATGCCCTAACTTACATAGGCCTAGCTCTCTGCTCTTGCTGATCTCTCGTCCACCCAGGCCTCTGGACTCCTCTTTGCAATCTCTCCTGGAATAGCTGCAGGCTCTTCTCTTTGGGGTACAGCCTGCAATTTGCAAGCCTGCTCTGGTGGTACTTTAATGCTCATTTGCCCAGGGGCAAAGGTAACCCTGGTATTTAGTAAATCTCTCAGAAGGGGAATGGGACATTCAGGCATATTCCCCATCTGACAGTCTAGCTCCTGGTAAAGCATTTTCAAGGTTTGTTTGGACACCTCAGCTCAATCCTCAGTAGCCAATTCCTAACATTTAGAGTCAGACACACACATACATGGACAAGCAAGACTAAAACAAAACCATGGCCCTGGGCCTGTGACCCAGATACAGAGGCCTGTAACCTTCCGTACTGTCTGCCAAAGTCCCTCCAAGTGGGCCTCTGATCCATCATCCATTCAGGGTTGCAAAGACAATCAAGGCATAGTTGTGTTTCTTTAATGAAGTTACTCACCCAAAAGAAGTCTTCCAAACCCAAAAGCCCCAAACCTCCAAAATGTGTTACTGAAAATCAAATCAGGTCTGGTTGCTCACCGCTCAGAAGCCAATACTTGAGAGGCAAGTCTGGTCGAAAGTTTTTTATTCTGGAGGCCAGCAATGGGAGAGAACAGTGGACTCAAGTCTGAAAGCCAACTCCTCACTGACAATCAGTGGGCAAGAACTTTTATAGTTGGAGAAGGGGCTGCATGCAGAACAGCACCGTCAGTTCTGACAGTCATCTTGAAATTGGTCGTGAAGTGGTCTGATCAGTGTCATCTTGATTGTATTAAGTACACTTAATCTTTGGTTCTAGGGTTTGTTTGTTCCCATTTCTTTGGGGCCAGTTCTCATGGTAGTCTGGTCATCATATATTTAACTTCTTCTACCTGGTGGGAGTTTCGGTGGCTACAAAACAGCTCAAAGGATGTGGTTTAGAATATTATCTGTAGCCCTTGAGGAGGAACTAAAGGGCTTTGGCTTCGTTTAATGGCTGAAGTAGTGTAATTTTGTCTTGTTTTCCTTTGCTTCAACACCTTCATTTCTCTGAATTCATTCTTTGAAGTTTTTCTCCACACAAAAGGCAGGCAGAAGATGTGGGGATGGGGAGCGAGAGCCATAGGGTCTGCTCGTCCCCAGGTCCTCAGTGCCTGCAAGGGGCCAATGAGCCACAGGTGAAAGCTTTATTTTTACTTACCTCTTGGCTGCCTCACCACATCTGTTACCAAACTAGATTTGTCTTGCCAGACACACTGCAAGCCAAACACTGAGACACCAAGGTCTGCAGTAAAAAGAGGGTTTATTTGCAAGGCAGTCAAACCAGAAGACAGGAAGAACAAACCTCAAACCAGCTTCCCAAGGCAAGTGGCTTCAGGTATTCACAGGATAATGAATAACGCAGCATGGCAGTTGGAGATGTAGGGAGTGTGGAGGGCATGGGGAAAGGTGCGGTGACTGGTGGATAATTTTCGCTCTGCGCAGGTGTAACTAAGCTACAGGCTTCTGCACATTTAAAAGATCACCAAGCAATGGACACCTGTGGATGCCCAGCTGGAGGGTGGGTGGCCCGACCCAGTCTCAACCAGCTGCTCAAACTAGATGCATCTGACTCCCAGTTTCTAGACAACCACTTGGGCAATGGTTTAGGTTTATGCTCATGCTGCCTGGAGGGCATGTTAGCTTTAAAAAAACCTTGACAAATGAAGGCAGGTGAAATGGACTTAATCCTCAGTTTCAAAACCTTCAAAGTCACTCCAAAGAAAAAAATAATATTTAATGTCATGTACAGTTGTGTATGCTTTTTTCTAACTTTTACCCCTCACTGCTCTCTCAAAATGCTGTTCTTGGCTAAACAACACAGTAAAAGATGAGAAAATAAAGTGTTTTACTGAGTCCCAGATCACATGGATCTATTTCTGTGAGTGTGTGAGCAAGTGTCTACCATTCCACCCCAGCTTGTTAGTAAGAGAGAACTTAAGGTACAACCACAGTAGAGTGACGTGTTTGTGCAAATCCTCCCACAGATGGCAGTGGTTAAACTGGGACCAAACATATAGAACCACTTTTTAAAGGCACTAGGAAGTTTACCAAAGCAAACATAAACTGGAAAAGGAGTAACTCTTGAAAACTGCAACCGAAAGGGATCCTTGAAATTCAGTAAACCCCAGAGAAGATACATAAAAACCCTCTCCTAGGCACACATCATAGTCAAACTGCTGAAAGCTACAGACGCCTTGCAAAGCAGCCAGAGAAAAAGGCCACATTACATACAGGAAACATAATACAAAGCTTCCCTGGTGGTTCAGATGGTAAGGTATCTGCCTGCAATGCAGGAGACAGGTTCGATCCCTGGGTTGGGAAGATCCCCTAGAGAAGGGAATGGCAACCCACTCCAGTACTCTTGCCTGGAGAACTCCATGGACAGAGGAGCCTGATGGGCTATAGTCCATGGAGTCACAAAGAGTCGGACACAACTGAGCAACTAACACACAATACAGAGACTGACTTCTCATGAGAAGCCAGGAGATTTTAGAATGGCATTTTTAAAGTGGAGTAAGAAAGAGCTCAACCCCAAAACAATTCATTAGAAATGAAGGTAGACTGAAGACATTTTCAGGTACTCACAATTGGAGATAACTCATCACCTGCACATTATGCAAAAAATGCTCTTTAAAGGAAGTTTTTCAGGTTGGAAAGAAATGGAATACAGTGCCAAATGGGAACCCACCTTGATAGGAAGGACTGAAAAGCCCCAGACATGGTAAATATGTACAAATATAAAAGATACACAGGCACATATATACATACTGGTGTGTATGTATTTTTTCCTCTCAATTTCTTTCCAAAGATATATGATTACAGTAAACATAACTATTTTGTATTTGAGGGTTTATAATGTAAATTTCAAGACATTTCAGGTCTACCACACAAAGCACATTTGGTTCAACCAGACTTTGGGCCAAATTAGTCTCAAGAACAACTCAGTAAATTTATAAAGTGATAAAAATTAAAAGAATTTGCTCTTTGCTCCTTTACCTTGGGGTTAACTGAAGAGACCTACAGAAGCCATCTTCCTTTTTGCTCCTCTGGTCTCCATATGTAATCACATTGAAGTCATTCTACTTTGTGGAGTTGCCATACCCCAACCCATTGAATCTACCAATTTTCCTGATCTGTCCACACCTTCATGTTCTTCCCACATTATCAATTTATCCTATATCTGTCACTGTACTCTTTGTCCCTCTTCCCTCCATGACACTCACTCATGAGGCAAATACCCTATTTCTCCCTACTCTGCTGTACTTAAAACCATTGAACATGGCTAGAAAAAAAATAACCATGCTAACAGGTCCTTCTTAAAATTTATGACTATAAATTTCAGAGCAAGCTCTCAGCCCTCACAAGTAATTCTATCAATTTGTTTCAACAGTAGTCTCTCCCACTTATCTTGAAGAGGGGATACTATTTCAAACCTTCTTTCTCTTCAAACTTCTGCTCTCCCTGCTCCCACTCCTCAGTCTCAGCTCATGGCTTTGATTCTTAAAATATTTTTATAAAAAGTATGGAACAGTTCATGAGTTTGTGTGTCATCTTTGCACAGGCTCTGCATACATGCTGCTAAAGCAAACACATGGCCTCACTTTTATTTCACTGAGAAAACAGAAAAAATGGAAAGTAACACCAAATCTATGAATTTACCTGATTCATCATTTAGGGAGAGGCAGGCAGCTGGCTATGTGGATCTCAGAATTCGTTTCTGGTATGAAGACAATGATCGGAAAGTTTTTAAAAAATATG
This sequence comes from Bos indicus, assembly GCF_029378745.1. Taxonomy (NCBI): domain Eukaryota; kingdom Metazoa; phylum Chordata; class Mammalia; order Artiodactyla; family Bovidae; genus Bos; species Bos indicus. Next base: position 15,683,451 of record NC_091786.1, read on the forward strand.
TATAGATAAGTGTCAGCCATGAGACTGGATGAGCCTACTCAAGGAGAGAGTGAAAGGAGGCAGGAAGGGCTGAGGCCAAGGTTCTGACATATTTCAACATTAGATGGGAGAGAAGCAGCTAGCACAAGGGTCTGAGGAGTGGCTGTGAAGAGGCAAACAGAAAAAACTGTATTTCAAATATACAAACAATGGTAGAATGATGTGTGCAAAGTATGAGGGAGAATCAGATGAACTAAAGATATCTCAGATGCTAAGGGGGGAGGGTGTTGCAAGGAGGGTATGGTCAGCTGTATTAAATTTGGAGTAAATGCAGGCAATGTAGTAATGGATACTGCAGGTTACTAAACTTTCAAAAATTAAACTATACATAGGTTACAATGAGTATCTTACAATTAATGCAAATATTTATTTTTACCATTCATTTCATCATAGGGTACAATGATTATAAATATGGAAAAATGAAGAATTTCAGGAATTAGAGTATGGTCCTCATTATTAACTTTATACAAGATAAAGTCAGGGAGGAAAATGCTTCTTGGACACTTACTCCATGTGCCCTGTGTTAGTTATTTTTATGTGTTGTCATCCAATCTCATTAACAACTATATGAGTTAGGTTAATGAGTTTTATTTTTTATGCTGCCTCCAATGGATTAACCTGGTAATGTATCCTTAAAGCTTTGTACTGATAAAAGTTCTGAGACTATGTCTGGACTTAGGTACTTCTTTGTAGCTGACTGGGTTATGATCAATCATCAAGGCTGGCCATGACCAAAGGAGAGGGGGAAATGACAGATGTATTTCTGAGATTACTTATCTTCACTTTACAAATAAGGACACTAAAGCTAGAAATAATTTTCCCAAGATTATACTGCTATTAGGTGGCGAAACCAAGATTTGAAACCAGTGGTAAAGCCAAAATTTGAAAGCCTGTGTACTTTCACATTTTAGAATTTGTAATAGACCTGTATATACAGGACACCTTTGCAAGTGAATACAGGGAAACTAAATTCTAAATATCTTTGAAAATTTAAAAAATAAATTTCATAGGAAATTTCTTTGTAAGATGAGGCAAAAAAAGGGGAAATAATTAAAAAATGAAAACCATATAGCATAGAGAAAATCGTACTACTGATCTCAAAATCTCATAATTTAACTTATTCTTTCATCTTCAAGCATGCCAAAAATATGAGGCCTAAAAATACTATTGATATACAATAGATTATTATACAAGTATTTAAATGAAAATGTAGACTATATCTATTGACAATGAAGGACATTCAAAACACAGGTGGAAAAAAAAGATTACAAAACAGTAATGTATACTTGGTCTTATATTTTTAAAATGTAGGTGTGTATACACACACATAATTTTTTTCTGCATAGGGCAATACATGAAAGAATAACTCTACAGTAATAACTATAATAACTTCATATTTGACAGGAAAATTTGGAGTGATCTTAATTTTGCTTATTTTCTAACTTCTCTCCATGTTCATGTAGCTTTAAAATAACTTTTAAGAACAAAGGAAAACATTTTAAAACATAAATGTTATTGATGGCTAGTGGTAGCAAGGAGGGGGCAAAAAGAAATTTTGTTTTCATGTAAATGCTGAAAGAACAGATAATTATTTAAATATGAGTACAGATATATATTATTAAAATATAAATAATTTTAAATCCAGAACCATGAAATCTTAAACACTGAACAAAACAATAACTTACAGAGTCTGCAGCTGTCCCCAGGCCATCATAATACATCACTCCTAGCTGGTAAGTTGCCTGATGATCCTTTTCCTTGATTTCTTCAAACTGTTCTAATGCTTCTTCATACCATCCCTGTAAGCTCCCAGGAAATACTGAATTATTTTCTTTATTATCTTAAAGTAATCACAGATACTTAGTTCCCACCTAAATCTAGCTAGCAGCACCAAATAAAGACAGAAACAAATTTATGGAATTTACAAGTGAGCCATTGACAACAAACAACACACTATAAAAATCAGTAAAACAAACCTAAACATGGCAACTGAGGGAAGTAACAAGGAGGAACCTAGGAGGGACTTGCTTTGACTTTCACTCTTATTCTTGGCTACTACTGAACTACCCTCTAATGATAGTCTAGCTCGGTGCTCATCCCAGCCTGCCATATTACTCATCACTCCCAGAATCTGAGAAACTTCAGAGTTGGGGCCAAAGTCTCTGAGAAAAGATAAGCATCAGGACATCCATTATTATTAAATATCCACTCTAATATGGCTCTTCCAGTTTTGCCATTTTCTAGCTAAAGAAGACACAGAAAAGCAAATGTGTGATTCTCAAAAATTATCTTCCTCCCATATGTCCTATAGAAACCTCCATGTCACAAGTCATTCATTTAAGGCTTCTTAGCATCATAGGATATAATAAGAAATATGCTAAAGTGTAAGGAACAAACATGGAGCTTGTATCTTAGTCCCCCATGGAAAATGCCTTACATTAGAGACTAAATCATTTGTAATAGTGGAAAAAGAGTCTCTGAGTTGAAAGGTCAGTACTAGAATGAGAAGGCCTGACAAAAACAACTTTTGGAAAACACAGAAACTACTGAATTTCTCTTTTCCTAAACTGTAATTAATCAACAAATTGATAAAAGTAATAAAAATTGCATCAAAATGCTAACAATAAGTAAATGACTTGTAAAGATTCATTCTATTTTCTGGCTAATGTTTGGCCAAGATACGAAGGCTGGAAAACTCAGAATACTCTTATACAGAGAAAGAGAAGAGAGGACCTTACAGTTTTCGTGATTTTAAATGTCATACATGCTGGAAAATCTCAGATATATATTTACTTTCAACTCTGACTTTTCTTTTGAGATCTAGAGTATCACATGTAGTTTCTACTTTGAAACCTTATAGTTGGATGACGAAGGGGAATCTTAAACATAAAATGTCCCAAAACTGAACTTTTGATGGTTTCCTCAAAACTCACCCACTTTTCCATTTTTCAGTCCATGCCACCATTACTTGTATCTCCAAAATAAATCCAGGACCCAGTTCCACTGCTACCACTCTGGTCAAGACCACCATCCTCTCTTGCCCCAACTAGTATAATTTCTCTCTAAACTGGTCTTGGTTTAATGCTTCCCTTCCAGTCCATTCATCACAGTCTCAAAACACTTCCTAGAGCTTCTCATTACTTTTGAAACAAGGTTCGTCTAGAGCCCTTCAGTTCAGTTACTCAGTCGTGTCCAACTCTTTGCAACCCCATGGACTGCAGCATGCCAGGCCTCCCTGTCCATCACCCACTCCCAGAGCTTGCTCAAACTCATGTCCATTGAGTCGGTGATGCCATCCAACCATCTCATCCTCTGCCATCCCCTTCTCCTCCCACCTTCAATCTTTCCCAGCATCAGGGTCTTTTCCAATGAGTTAGTTCTTCGCATCAGGTGGCCAAAGTATTGGAGTTTCAGCTTCAGCATCTGTCCTTCTAATGAATATTCAGGACTGATTTCCTTTAGGATGGACTGGTGGATCTCCTTGCAGTCCAAGGGACTCTCAAGAGTCTTCTCCAACACCACAGTTCAAAAGCATCAATTTTTTGGCGCTCAGCTTTCTTTATAGTCCAACTCTCACATCCATACATGACTACTGGAAAAACCATAGCTTTGACAAGATGGACCTTTGTTGGCAAAGTAATGCCTCTGCTTTTTAATATACTCTTTAGGTTTGGTCGTAAGTTTTCTTCCAAGGAGCAAGCATCTTTTAATTTTATGGCTGCAGTAACCATCTGCAGTGATTTTGGAGCCCAAGAAAATAAAGTCTGTCACTGTTTTCACTGTTTCCCCATCTATTGGCCATGAAGTGATGGGACCAGATGCCATGATCTTAATTTTCTGAATGTTGAGCTTTAAGCCAAATTTTCCACTCTCCTCTTTCACTTTCATCAAGAGGCTCTTTACTTCTTCACTTTCTGCCATAAGGGTGGTGTCATCTGCATATATGAGGTTATTGATATTTCTCCTGGCAATCTTGATTCCAGCTTGTGCTTCATCCAGTCCAGCATTTCTCATGATGTTCTCTGCATATAAGTTAAATAACCAGAGTGACAATATATAGCCATGATATACTCCTTTCCCAATTTGGAACCAGTCTGTTGTTCCATGTCCAGTTCTAACTGTTGCTTCTTGACCTGCATACAGATTTCTCAAGAGGCAGGTCAGGTGGTCTTGTATTCCCATCTCTTTCAGAATTTCCCACAGTTTGTTGTGGTCCACACAGTCACAGAAAACTATAGTCAGTCTAATCACGCTAGGACCACAGCCTTGTCTAACTCAATGAAACTAAGCCATGCCCTGTGCAGCCACTCAAGATGGGCGGGTCATGGTGGACAGGTCTGACAGAATGTGGTCCACAGGAGAAGGGAATAGCAAACCACTTCAGTATTCTTGCCTTGAGAACCCCATGAACAGCATGAAAAGGCAAAATGATAGGATACTGAAAGAGGAATTCCCCAGGTCGGTAGGTGCCCAATATGCTATTTGAGTGAACTCTGGGAGTTGGTGATGGACAGGGAGGCCTGGTGTGCTGCGATTCATGGGGTTGCAGAGTCGGACACGACTGAGCGACTGAACTGAACTGAACTGAACTGAACACAGTCAAAGGCTTTGGTATAGTCAATAAAGCTGTAGTAGATGTTTTTCTGGAACTCTCTTGCTTTTTCAATGATCCAGTGGATGTTGGTAATTTGATCTCTGGTTCCTCTGCCTTTTCTAAATCCAGCTTGATTATCTGGAAGTTCATGGTTCACGTACTATTGAAGCCTGGCTTGGAGAATTTTGAGCATTACTTTGCTAGCATGTGAGATGAGTGCAATTGTGCAGTAGTTTGAGCATTCTTTGGTATTGCCTTTCTTTGGGGTTGGAATGAAAACTGACCTTTTCCAGTCCTGTGGCCACTGCTGAGTGTTCCAAATTTGCTGGCATATTGAGGGCAGCACTTTCACAGCATCATCTTTTGGGATTTGAAATGGCTCAACTGGAATTCCATCACCTCCACTAGCTTTGTTTGTAGTGATGCTTCCTAAGGCCCACTTGACTTTGCATTCTATTCACATTGTAGAGCTCGCCAAAGTCTTCTTCATCTCAGAAACGTTGCATTTGTTTTCCCTTCTACCTGGAATGTACTTCCCTGTGGCTGTTTGCATTGCCTGTTTCCTTAAGTTTCAGTTTCAACAACAGGTCTTTCTGCCCTACCCCTAAGTTATTCTCTATCAGAGTAGCCAGTTAATTGCTTTCACAGTACTTTTAACTTATTTGTAATCATATATTAACTTGTTATCTTCCTCTTGACTATAAGCTCCATGAAATGGGGACCATTCTAATTCCCTCACCACTGTAGAGTTAGTACCTAGCATAATAGTAGCAAATACTTATAAAGCACTTATTAAGTGGCAGGCCCTATTAGTAAGTATTTTTACAATTAACATATCCTCATAATAGCTCTATGGCACCCCACTCCAGTACTCTTGCCTGGAAAATCCCATGGACGGGGGAGCCTGGAAGGCTGCAGTCCATGGGGTCGCTGAGGGTCCAACATGACTGCGACTTCACTTTCACTTTTCACTTTCACGCATTGGAGAAGGAAATGGCAACCCACTCCAGTGTTCTTGCCTGGAGAATCCCAGGGACGGGGGAGCCTGGTGGGCTGCCATCTATGGGGTCGCACTGAGTCGGACACGACTGAAGTGACTTAGCAGTAGCAGCAGCAGAGATGAAACTGAGGCACTAAGAGGTTAAGCCTTTGTGCCCAAGGGTATAGTTAACAAGCAACAGAACCACAATTGAACCTATGTTCAAAGCTGAAAGATCATTCTCTTAAACATTATGCTACGTGATTCTCAGAGTGACAGGTATGTGATGAGTCCTCAACAAATATTTGTTGCCAGAATGAAGGAAGGAGCCATAAAGAGATTAGTAAGTGGGATATAGGTGAAGGGTTGCCCAAGCATTCAAGAGATAGTGAGGGGCAGGGGACAGCTGATCCCTTTTTGCATCTTCCCTTGGGGTTCAGTGAACAATTGAAGCTATACTGCTGAAGCTGGAGTGATATCTTGCACAGGTCTACCTAGACCTACTTTGTAAATTTCAGCATAATGTGGATAAAGAGGGAAATTCTCTCCCTGATCCATACAGAAACTTACTTAAAGCTACCTTTGCTGCTGCTGCTGCTAAGTCGCTTCAGTCGTGTCTGACTCTGTGCGACCCCATAGACAGCAACCCATCAAGCTCCACCATCCCTGGGATTCTCCAAGCAAGAACACTGGAGCGAGTTGCCATTTCCTTCTCCAATGCATGAAAGTGAAAAGTGAAAGTGAAGTTGCTCAGTCGTGCCCAACTCTTAGCAACCCCATGGACTGCAGCCTACCAGGCTCCTCCATCCATGGGATTTTCCAGGCAAGAGTACTGGAGTGGGGTGCCATTGCCTTCTCAGTACTATTAATTGATAAGAATCAGGATTTTTAATTGTTAATAATAAAATACTTTACAAATGACACTGAATATTTTAGCAAAATATAAAAATTAGACTTTTTATTTATTATGTGCAAATGGATTTCATAACAAAATGACTCCCATAAATGACATTCATTAGAATGACTTTTATGGAGAAAGGTCAAATAGCTCTGTAAGCTGGGACCAGCGTATCATGATCAAAGCCACAAACACAATCTAGGGAATTTGACAGAACTTCCCTGGCTTAACAATGGTAAGGAACTCTATAGGAAACTTTGTATGAAGATCTAACAATGGCTTTATATGAAATGAAAATAAACCCACAAAAACTGGTACCTCTTCAAAGTACAGTTGACCTCGTAGAAAATATGCCATAGTATCCCCTCTTCTTATCCTTTCTTTCAAGAGCTGCAAGGCCTTATCCACCAAATTAGCATGGCTGTAATGATCTGGTTTTTAAAAAAGTAAAGAATTCCATCTTTACCCATACAATGTGAATTTTTTCTCTTAAAGTAATAAAGTATATAGAATTCATCTGACATTGTTTATACTGGCTTCCTTCCTAGTTCTCATTCCTAAAACTGACCTCCTTAGTTCAAGGAAAAAGCACCACCTTAGAAAAAAGAAAGCACTATCACACCAGACATTGTACCTTATATAATTAAGAAGTGTATTGGTGGGCTGTCACACTAACCCTCTTTCCTACTAGGCAGGAGCTCTAGCAATGTAGTCCGTGTGGAATTCTTTAGACAAAGCTGGCCTTTGTGTGAAATTCTTAATTTCAGTCTTAATTAGAACTACTCTAACTAAATGATCTAACCATCCCCGATTTAATTTTTTTTAGGTCTATAGAAAAAGAAATGGTAGCTTTAAATGCCTATTTCAAATAAAGTATGGTACTGTCCTCTCTAACAGAAGTGACATCTGGCTTTGTTTTTTTCAAGAAGGGTGTTCTAAAGTCCTGAGAGTAAAACCAGGAGCAGGATTTCATGATGAAACTTCTTCACTGATGATCTGCTACCAGATAAGCTGGGTAGCAATTCCACAAATTCTTACAGAAAAGCTAGAAAGGACTGTAAACTTAACCACTTCCTTGCCAGCAATAAGACTCATATTTCCTGTCTCTTTTGCTCTGGTGTACATAATTAACTTTAAGTGAAAATACTATCAGGACTTGTACCAGTCTTTTCCTTTCTCCACTGGAAGACTTTTGCATTCTTAGCAGCGAAGTGGGATAGAGAAGTATATGAGGGGTTCTTGGGCAACTTTTCACTGGTCAACTTCATCCTGTCTCCACAGTGGGTATTCTGTAAAAGAGAGTAAAATAATAATATGGTAGAAATATCTTCCTCCAGGAAAATGCACCAAGAGATTCCATTTCCACTTGACAGAAAGAGCATCCTCCCCTCATCACTGAGGGATAGGGCACCAAACTAAGCTCTGGTATATGAGCATTCCTTCTTAGGAAACTAGGACCTTTCAGAGCTAAGAGAAGCCCTCGTCCATGTCTGTTCCCACCACATGGAGTCAATGATCAGGGCTATCTGCAAGTCCTCTCTGGCTGGGAAATACATGCTCTAGCAAGTCATGTCACCCACCACAGCTGCTGCCACTAGTAGGAATTGGTGACACTGCTCATAGGTACAGTTCTTGTGCACCAGTGCCTTTCCATTAACTGAAGCTCATCAAACTAATCCATTTTAAATGAAAGCACCTGTCTATTTTACCTGGGAATACACTTTACTTTAACTGTGTTGTTCAGTTTTATCTTTCCATCTGTAATGGGTTTCCATGTTATAAGGTGGATCACAGTTGAATGGAAAATCAGAGCCTTCATATAAAATGTAGAGGCCACCTCATGTGGGATGAAGGAGTCCAGGTTGGCCTAGGCTGAGGGTAGTGAGACCGCAAACTCAGTTGTTGCTACGCTTTTTTGTTTACTCCATGGAATTCCACTGTTACAGCATGCTCTCACCAATCAGGAACAAGCTTCCAGTAAAGCTTCCTGATTGGTGGTGAAGAGAACTCAATAGATCTTTAGTATGACTGGAAAGCCACAATCATACAATTTTATGATACTATTTTGGACAATAAATTGCTTTGTTTATGAGAAGGGAATGGCAACCCACTCCACTATGCTTGCCTGGAGAATTCCATGAATAGAAGAGCCTGGTGAGCTACAGTCCATGGGGTCGCAAAGAGTTAGACATGACTGAGCGACTCACACACACACAATGAGAATAAAGTGCAGAAAGGGAGATAAGTCAGTATACCAGAGGAAAAAATCACCAAACTATCTGTGATTTTCATTTTTTTTTAAGAGTTAATTTTCTCATCTGTAGTTTGGATTACAAATAGTTTGAACTAGAGGATTTCAAAATATCTGTTCCTAGATATGTAAACTTCTTGGATTATATGATTCCAAAAACCTATGGTTGTACCAGGAAATATAGAAGTTTCCAAAGAACTTTAGGGTGAAGCAGTATTAGGTGAAGTATTTAGAAGAACTAAGACAATCCAAATATGATGATGTTCACAGCATGTTTCTGTTATCTCTGAATTGTCAGCATCTTGACTCTTGTGCTTTGGGGCCATCAGTAACTAAATAAGGGTTACTTGAACACAAGTAAATTTGATAACCCAGGTGGCTACTAGGCGACTAACCTGGACAAAAGGGGTGATTCACCTCCCAGGAGGGATGGAGTGCGATTTCATCACACTACTCAGAGCAGCATAAATTTAAAATTTATGAATTGCTTATTTCTGTTATTTTCCATTTAATATTTTCAGACGATGATGGGCCTGAAACCACAGGAATTGAAAATGCAGGTAACAGGGGACTACTGTAATTTCCTCTTTCTGTTCCAGGATCCCATAGTCATCATGTCTCCTTAGCCTCCTCTGGTCTATGACAGATTCTCAGGTTTTCCTTGTTTTTAACAACTTTGACAGTTTTGTACTGGCCAGATATCCTGTAGAATGTTTCCCAATCAGGGTTTACCTGATATTTTACTCATGGTTAGACTTGGGTTATGGACTTTGGGAAGATGCAGAGGTGAAATATCTTTTCGGCAGACCATATCAAGGGTGCATGACTTATTACTGATGATAATAACAAACACTTGGCCAGTGCAGTGTTTCACAGGTTTCTCCACTGTGAAGTTACTTCCCCTTACCTCCCATACTCTACTTTTTGGAAGCAAGTCATTATGCAGAGCCCACACTGAGGAGGATGGGGTGAGGTAAGGATTAACTTCTACTTCCTGGAGTGAGGAATGTCTAAACGATGTGTTTGGAATGCTTTTGTAAAGAAGAGCTGTCTTTTTCCTTACTCCTTTCCTCCCTATCTATCCATCTTTATCAGTTATCTATTGAGTTGGCCAAAAACTCCATTTGAGTTTTTCCATAAGATGTTACAGAAAAACCTGAACGAACTTTCTGACCAACCCAGTATCTATTCTTTGTGCCATAATATCCTGGAGCAGTAGTTGTTTAGAATAGCTATATAATTTATCATCTTTCCCAAGAAGTTTGACTAGGCACAAGAAGAATTTCTTTGTGGGAAATCCTTTTGCTTTTACGTGTGCTAGTCATTCAGTGGTATCCGACTCTTTGCAACCCCATGGGCTCTTAACTCTCCAGGCTCCTCTGTCCATGTGATTTTCCAGGCAAGAATAGTGGAGTGCGCTACCAGTTCCTTTTCCATTTACAATCATACTAGGATCATATATGGATTTCCTGACTGCCTATGCCAATGAAGGTCATAATTATATTGATTAGTTCAAGTAATTTTCAATCTGTGGATTAAAAAAAAAAACTGTTAAAAATCAAAGAACAGTTATTGAAATTCCAGCTCTGGCTATCATCTTCTGTCTTTGAAAAGTTTTCTTATTTGCAGTGATATATTATCTTCAGTGTATGAGCTATAGAAATATATCTGCCACACATCTTTATTAATAATTAATATCTAGTTACTTTTAAGACTCACTGGAATCTGGTCAACATTAATATAAATAACAGGGCACCTAGTTGGCAATAAATAATTGAAACATCATATTCAGAAATGTCTGAGGAATATTGAATATGTTTGGGGGTTATAAAATTCTCAAGAGATCTAAATAATACATGTGAAACCAAGTCAACTATTGAGATTTTTAGTTTTACTTTATATTTCTTCATTTGCTTTAGAGCTAAATTTCTCTATAGCATTATTGCTAAATGTATACAATATAATTAAATATTATACAATAGTGATAAATGGGGATTAGAAGGTATTCCCAATTACTCCTCCTTTCAATGCTATGCATTTAGGGAATGTTTTCTAGTCATCTTTTTGGCCAATAAAGGCAAATAGAAAATAGATGAAATTAGTCTAATTCTAATTAATTAGCCTGTCCACCAAATACTTTAATAATTTTCACCAATTGGCACATATTCATTCATTCATTAAAAAGGAACTCCTTGAATAGAAGGCATTGGACTAAGCACTGTGGGAAATTCAGTTCTAGAAACAAGGCTACATTAAGTCATCATTAAATGAAGTGTTTTTCAATGGATTGTAGTAATCTTCTCTGAGGATTCATTTTGCTTTAAAGCAGTCAATCTTAGTAGCTTTGAACTACCAAAGATGACCACAATTCTTTAAAATATAGGTATAAGAATGTGGGCTCTAGAGTCAAATTGCCTGAGTTCCAGCTCCACTTCTTAATGATATGATCTTAGATAAATTATAGAAATCTCCCTATCAGTTTCCTTTCCTATCTGTATTAACCATGGGGCATAATAAGTGCCCAATTAACGTCAATGTACCTCAACACAATAACATATTGGAATAGATATTAGTGGTCATTTAATATAACTTCTCATTTGTATATCTTTATTTCACATCACTGCTATATGTGTAACATATATGGCAACCAGACTGAATTACACATAGTTCTCAACACTGGAAGATATTTAACACTTCTTATAAATTCTCTTCCTCTTCTGGATGACCTAGCAAACTCTTACCCTTCAAGTCTTAGTCCACACATCTTTCACTCATTTGGTCACTGAGTCATCATTCAACCTTTTTTTTTTTTTTTTTTTTAAACTCACTCTAAATGGCACCCTTTTGGAAACACAACTACCAGCAAGCTACACCTAAGTAGAATTGGCAATGCTTGGAAGAGTGACTATTCCATATGCTTCTTAGACCATCTACTACTTTAGAAAATTGATCCCACCTGCTGTATGTTCTGTAAAAACTCCAGTCCCTTGCCAGTAAGATACTGTCCCCCAGTGACACACACACACACACACACACAAAGGTATAAATGAACTTAATTGACAAAACAGAAGTAGAGTAACAGATTTAGAAAACAGACTTATGGTTACCAGGGGATAAGTGAGGAAGGGATAAATTGGGAGATGGGGCTTGTAGTATACACACACTATATAAAATATATATATATATAAAATAGATATAAAATAGTATATAAAATAGATAATAAAGAACCTACTACATAGAACAGGGAACTCTACTCAATACTCTTTAATGGCCCATGTGGAAAAAGAAACAAAAAAAGAGTGGATATCTGTATATATGTAACTGATTTACTTTGCTGTATATCTGAGACTAACACAATATTGTGAATCAACTATACTCCAATAAAAATTTAAAAATAAAGAAAAAAACAAAAAAGAAAAACAAAAGAAAAAAAGATATTGTTCTCTGAATGTATTTATCCTGTATACTTCTGTACTCCACCAGCTCTATTCAGTTTTCAGAAAGCTTTTAGGCCCATTTCTAAGAGTAAATCAGATACATAGCTGAGACATAAAGAGTTGTTTGGAAACATTATGAGCTATGGACAAGTATGCAGTGATTAAAGGGACAAAAGCTTTAAAAACTACTTACAAAATTCCCTTTCCTTGTGAAATTTAAATATGTCACAGGAAGTTAACAATAATTACCAGACTTAATGCATGCTGAACAGAATCTTGTTTTCAAGAAAAAGGATGTAACGTGGAGGTGCATGTATCACAGAAATATCCCATTTCATATGTTAACTGCAAAACATGTATTTTAGAACTCTAAGGACTTCTTCAATGACACCTTGTATTAGTTAGGAATTCTTGAAAATGAACATCTGTGCAAACTTGAAGCTTAATTATATGTCTTGAAAAATAGTGCTTATCTAGATGAAAAACACGAGAAAAGGAAAACTGGAAATATGGACATGCGTTCTCATATATTTCTGACATTCTTTAAACAGCATAAAAAGTACTGTGAATAGTTTAAATTTAAAAAAAGAACACAAGCACGATTCTATACATGTTTGAATATAAGTGTGTGTGTATACATATATATATATGCGCTTATGTTTAAGTACACATATAAACAAAGATATTTAAAACTACCCCTTTGCAAACAAAAGAAAAGAGAATTTTGCTCACCAAGTCTTTGAGGCAGCAAGGCACTGGATACTTCAGATGAAGAGATTAAGGTGGTAACAGGAAGTGCACTCAGTGCTTCAGACAGAGGAAATAAAAGATGAAAAGGGGATGCTCTGTGCTTTGGACAACCAGGCCCTTAGTTAAATGCATTTCCCGAAGAATTTTAATGAATTCTGCTTCCCATACATAGAAAAGCACTATAATCATTAACTTGGAATATTTGTTCTCTGTAACTAGCAGTGATTTTTTTACCAAGATACATGTTGACTGCATGTATTCCCTAACATCAAAAAAATCACATATAAACTAGCTTCCCCACCCCCACTTCTTTGGCGTAGTTCCTCAGTGCTATCTGAAGGCTGTCTCTGGGGCTACAGTCCTCAGTAAAACCCTGAATAAACTTTAACTCACACCTCTCATGCAGCACATTTTTCTCTAAGTTGACACCTTGGATCAACTGCATAAATCTAGTAATATAAATTACTGCAAAATTAGTTTACGGCTCTTATTACAAAATAAACAAGAAACTGTATCCAAAATTAGAACAAAAAGGCCACCCATCTATTTTCAGAGGACACTGAGCTTGTTCTCCAAAAAAAGAATAAACTTTCAGTCTTGCTCTCAAAAGGTACCAGCACATAGAGGGGAACAGATTAAGATATTAGGGAAAATAAATACATGGTTGGAACTTTAGCTTTTAGCTAGATTAACCAGGGGAAGAAGAAAAAAAAAACTGCTTAGGAACTGTCCAGAGATAAAATAGTCAGTGGCTGTGGCTTTGAAGTCAGGATGTCTTTGTTTCTACAGTTTTCCGAGGTACGGTCAGCCCTGCCCACGGGGAAGAGCGCCAGTGGTCATAACGTCCATGGCCTGGTCTTTTCGTTTATCCACTAACTCCTCACGAAGAGTGCGGGGCTCCCGTCTCAGCGAGCTCAGGGCTAAGAGCTGGGACCACCATTTCCCCAGGCAACAAGTCCAGCACTGTGCCTGACCTGTCTCTGAGGGGCCACATTACAATGGCGGGCTCACTTTACGTCACTCCCGGAAAGGGCATAGTGTCATTTTGGGGTGAGGGTGAAGCAGTCCTGTGGGAAAACCTAGCCCCTTAGCTCACGTTAGGCGCCCCTCCACCACCACCCCTACCCCTCCAAACCCCCTCAAGCTCTAGCTTTCCTAAATGTCCAGGGCCTGAGGGACAGAGGCAAGCCTAGGGCAGCTTTGAACACGATGACTCAGGAACTTTCTTTCCTGAGGAGCCAGAGGCTGGGGCCGCGGGGGTCCAGCACCAAGCGTAGTAGCAGCTTCCAAAGGTTGCGCTGCCGCCCAAGATCAAGATCCTGGTAGCTCCCTCATTTCCTGGTTACGTGCGCGCCAGCAGAAACCAAAACCTCCACCCGCGACTTCCGCTTCCCCAGAGGGACTAATGAGCTGGGCACAAGCAGCGTGAAACGTGCCGAACTCTCAGCGCCTCATGGCGGCGGGTGAAACCCGGCAGTCCTGACGCCGGTCTTTCATGGCGCATGCGCAACAGGGCCTGGGCGGGAACGGCCTCAGGACTCCGCCCCGAGGTGGGCGGGCCCGACACCTCCCCTTGGCCAATCAGCTGGCGCATCCTCGCTGCCTCCTCCTCACCCCCGCCCCCGCCAGCCTCACTGGGCTCCAGGTTACACGTGCTACTGTTTGTGTACGTGCGGCTGCTGCTGGGCGGAGAAAGGCGGGCCTCCTAGGGTTGGGCTGCTCCGGCCGAGCCGCAGCTGAGGCACGGCGGGGAGGGGCTGGCCCCCTAGCTCTGGTGATCTTTTAAATTCTCCGGCTCTCGGGCGGCCTGTCTACTCTTAACCCGTCCGTCTGCAGCGAGTGCCGCACTGCTCAGCTCTCCCAAGGACTCCTGTCCTCTACTTTAGGCGGGAGATGCTGCTGCTCGATTGCAACCCAGAGGTGAGATTCAGGCTGCTTTTGTCCGGCAGACTTAAGCGTACAGATGTCTGTCTTCTATAGAGGGCTAGATAGGGTGAAGGTGTACTGACCACTTGGCGCTGCTGCTAAGTCAAGCCTCTTCAGAGTTGGAGGGTTTTTGGAGTGGCGGAGGACTTCAATCTCCGGAGGGCAGGAGCCTGGACAAAGGCGAGAAGGGGTGCTGGAGCTGTTCTTTTCTCGCAGGTGGATAGTCTGAAGCATCTGCTGGAGACCGGGGCCTCCGTCAACGCACCCCCGGATCCCTGTGAGCAGTCGCCCGTCCACTTGGCTGCAGGTGGCGGCCTTGCTTGCTTTCTTCTCTGGCAGCTGCAGACGGGCGCTGACCTCAACCAGCAGGTAACTAGGTAACTGATTGTTGCTGTGTGCAACCCTCCCCTTCACCCCAAATCCACACAAACATTTCTTAGACACCAAGATATTGTCGTTTCAGTTATTAGAAACAGGACTAGCACAGTGATGCCTATAGAAGTGTGAGACACTACGTAACTTTAGTTTTCCAGTAGCCACATTAATGAAGCGAAACATTTTAGTAAACTGACACAATTAATCAAAATTATCATGTGTAATCAATAAAACATAACTGATATATAAATATATCGGATATGCCTCCTCACCCTCCGTGTATTTTACATTGACAGCACATTTCAGTTCAGACTAGCCACATTTTAGGTGCTCATTAGCCCGATAGATGGCTGCTGGCTACTACATCGGACATTTCCAGGGTCTACCATTCATTTCCAAAGGAACTGCTCCATTACAAAATTAAGTCTCAGGGTAGCACAACTTGTAAGACATGCTCACAATATAATTCCTTACAGAACTTAAGGTAGTTTGCATCTTCCATTCAATGTTAAATTTTAAATTGTAATTTTTACTTCTGTAGGATTCTATTTTGCTTTTAATCACTTAAAATTTAATGTATGTAGCTGTGACTGCACATGCTTTTATTAATGACAATTCTATATTTAATAGGGCACCAAGTGAACTTTACTTTAAAAAAGAATTAAAAGATTCAGTCCAGTACAATGCAGTTCTAACCCTACTTCCTCAAATAGCTTCCTCAAGCAATAAACCTCACTCATCAACTTCCACAAGAGTGTTTTGGGGAGACTAAAATATGCTGTCTTGTCTGTAAGGATGTTTTTGGAGAAGCTCCACTACACAAGGCAGCAAGAGTTGGAAGCATGGAATGCCTCAGTCTGCTTGTAGCCAGTGATGCCCAAATTGAGTGAGTATGGAATCAGTGACTTCAAATTTTATATTTTCTTGGGTTAATCAGACTCCTGCAGCTCAATTACATGATGCTTGCCTAATTGATAATGTAGTGGTACCATTTAAATATTAACTTAGGCTGTTAAATTATCTGATACTATTCAAGTAAATTAAAAAATGGATCCTGAACAATCAGAGGTGCAGTTCTTTTCATGTGTCATGGCAGTATTACATCTTAGTTTTGTTTTTAAAAATCCATTCTATAGATGTTCTCACTGATTTCCTTTGTGTACTCACTCATTGTACTGAAAACAGAATACTTATTTGTGTAGAAATGAAGTGCCCATTCTGGGCTGTCCTTTGTGCTAAGGACAAATAGTGAGCAAACATGGAATTCCTCTATGCTTCCTTTACCTCTTTTATTCTGCAACCAACATTTGTATAAGCCCAAAGCACCTTTATTAGAAACATATTTTTAAAAGGCTAAAAACAACTGTCAACTTTTACTTGAACACTTTTTTTTTTTTTTTGTCTTAGTTTATGTAATAAGAATGGGCAAACAGCTGAAGATCTTGCTTGGTCATGTGGATTTCCAGAATGTGCCAAGTTTCTTACAACAATTAAATGTATGCAGACAATAAAATCAAGGGAACAACCCAATAAAGATCATTGTGTTCAAGTGCTCAGACTGAAACGAAGTTTTGGAAGTGAGGAATATACAAGTGGGAAAAGGAAGTGTTGGTAAGTAATTCAGTTTCTTCCTTCTTCCTCCCTTAAGGATTTCTTATTTAAAACAGAATTTATTGTTTCATTTAAATATTGCCAGTCTTATGTCTTGTATATCTTTTCATTCTCATTAACACATTTTAATACTGGATGTAGTAACTACTGCTAGACTTTAGAGACCAAAAATTATTCTGCATGGTAGAAGACTGGGGAGGAAAACTTTTTAAAAAAAGGTTTTAATGTCAATATGTTTTTCAACAACAGATGTATTGGTCATGAAGAGGTGAGGAGAAGGTCTTCACTTCATGCAGGTCTACCGTTCAGCTACAAGCTGTGGCTTCAGGCTCATCAAGTGTGTCTAAACTCCTTCTAAGAAGGAGGAAACCTTTCTTCTAAGCGAAGATAATGTTCAAGAATACATGTATTTACATGCCTATAATGTTCTGGTTGTGCATGCTTTGTCTCGTAACTTATTAAAAGAATGTCTAAAGTATAATTGTTTTGTGATATTTACAACCTTTGGAAAAACTCATAAAAACCATCAAACTACCCCCAGGATTTAATTTGAAATTAAATTTATTCTTTATCAACAAAGTTACAAAGTACAATTTTGATACAGTCTTTGAGTCCAGGATATTTTAAATAGTATTTGGTCTCTGAGGGAGGCATAAGTTATAGTAAGCATCCTTGTTCCAAAACTCTGGGCCCTTCCATCCACACCAGCCCTAGATGTGGGAGAAGGGAAAGGAAAACCTATTACAAAGTTACAGGACTACATAACTGAAATTGTAACATTTTACAACTGAATCTTGCAGGAAGACTGTAAATACCTATACAATGCAAGTATCTGAATTCCTATTAAGCACAGAAAAGTAGCTTATTTGGGTTCATTTCAGATAGAATTTAAAAATTTTAATTCTGTATTTAATCATAGGAATCATTTAAAAAAGGAAAAGCTTCATTATGGTACTATTACTCAATGTCATATTTTATTGAGTTTTAAGATGTATGGTTTTATAATTCTGGTAGTCGATGGCATGTGATAATTTAACTGCCGCCTGGCTCCTCTGTCCATGGGATTTTCCAGGCAAGAGTACTGGAGAGGGTTGTCATTTCCTCCTCCAGGGGTCTTCCTAACCCAGAGATGGAACCCGAGTCTCCTGTGTCTCCTGCATTGGTAGGCAGATTCTTTACCACTTGAGTTATCAGGGAAGCCCACCTAACTAGGAGGCTGCTGGGCATCCTGGCAGGGACCTGAAGACAAAGGTCATAGTTCCTACAGAGGAAGGTGGTCTGTTAGCCTGTTTTTCAGTGTGGAGGGGAGAGGGTTGAATAGAGATGTTCTTTAGGTCTTTATTGTTTTTCTGATTGCAAAAATAAGATACACATAAAAAAATTCAAATGAGGTGAAAGTAAAAATTAAAAAGTCCTCTACCAGTTCTGTTCCCCCTGCCTACAGATACCACCAATTAAGTCTCGTTTATTTCCATTGAGAGTCATTTCTTTACATAAAGTTCTTTTTATCATCTCATTTTTTCAGCAAAACTTTCTCTAATGAATTTCATGTCCTAAAATCTGTTTTCTTAACGATAGAAAAAGGCTTACACTTTCTGTTTTAATCTTTCACACATGTGGGCCATCTCTAGGTAACTGGTCTCAAATTTTTTTCAAGAGAAGTGGGTAGAGACAGCACCCAAACCAGCAACTGTGGGGGTAAGGAGAGGAGCCAGACGTCCTTCTTTTGAGGTGACTGGCTTAGGGAACTTACACAGGAAAGCTCCCCAAGTGGGTAGAGAGGTCAGGCAGAGGGAGGATTGTCCCTCCGGCCCCTGACATTGACTGAATGTGTCTAACACTTGTATGATGAACCCTAATCTCCAATGTGCTGGCATCTGAAGTGGGGCCTCTGGGAGCTGACTACGTTAATGACAATAGAGCCATCATTAGAGTGCCCAGAGAGCTTCCTCATCCCTTATACCACGTGGAGACAGTGAGGAAGTCTGCCGTCTTTGAACTAGAAAGTGGGCCTACCAAATCAGCCGGCACCTCCATCCTGGATTTCCCAGCCTCCAGAACTCTGAGAAATAAACCTCCGCTACTATAAGCCGCCCCCTCTACAGTGTTCTGTTACAGCACCTGTAAGGCTTCTCAGTGCCTTTAAGATAAAATGTGAACGCATGTATCTCAGCCTGGCTCTCAGTGGCCATCCTGACTTAGCTTCTGCAGATCCCTCCAGTCATCAGCCACCCCTCTCCACCAGTTCAAGTCATGTTAAAAATGCCACAGTTCTCAGAACATGCCCAGCTTCCCTTTCACTTAGAGTAATCCCTTTGCGGGGGCGGCCTTGTAAGTGCCACCGAAGACACCATATTTTTGGGAGGAAGGAATCCTTTATTGTGGAGGAGGAAATAGCAACCCACTCCAGTATTCTTGCCTGGAGAATCCCGTAGACAGAGGAGCCTGGTGGGCTGCTGTCCATGGGGTCGCACAGAGTCGGACACAACTGACTCGACTTAGCATGCATGCATGCATTGGAGAAGGAAATGGCAACCCACTCCAGTATTCTTGCCTGGAGAATCCCAGGGATGGAGGAGCCTGGTGGGCTGCTGTCTGTGGGGTCACCTAGAGTCAGACGTGACTGAAGCAACTTAGCAGGAGCAGCAGCAGCAGTCCTTTATGGACTCTCCTTCTTTGTCCTTCTCTACAAAGGACAAAGAGCTCTTTAAAGATCCATTTTAATACCCTCAGTGCTTAGGATAGTGGATGGTAAATATTAGGTACTTAATGAATGTCCAGTGAATGAACACTTTGCTACAGAAATTGCTCATATTTTCAGGAAGGTATGTATACCAGCCAAGAACACGTCATAGACTTAGAAGTCCAAATGCCTTGAAAGAGAAAATTGTGTGTACGTGCCATTTAAAATTTTAAGAATGTGTTTATATTCTGTTAGTATTTATAGATGCTCCAATAATTGGCAAAAGACTTTATTAAAGTGGGGATAAAAGAGTTCAGCTACATAAAATACTAAAAACTCTTTACATAAACATCTCATCCATAGGGCTTTACTAATCTCATATAGCTATATTCAGTTTTGAAGATCTCTCATAAGTGAATTTCAATGTTAAACCATCCATTTCCCCAGAATTCCCTACAATTTCTGATTTAAGAAATCTTTTTTATTGGTACTAATGACTTATTTGGCAAAAAATATAAAACTTTTTAAAAATTCAAGTGTGTATTATAACACTTGCCTCCAAAAGATTTAGTACAGGTTTCATGGAAATTTAGTACTAATTTCTCATTAAAACTCAGTACTAAATCTGAATTAGTTGCCTATAAATTAACGTAAATTTATACCTCCTTTAGCTGGTAGTTTGAAGTGAAGTGAAGTCGCTTAGTCGTGTCCAACTCTTAGCAACCCCATGGACTACAGCCCACCAGGCCCTCCGTCCATGGGATTTTCCAGGCAAGAGTACTGGAGTGGGGTGCCATTGCCTTCTCCAGCTGGTAGTTTAAGCATTAACAAATATTCTTAAATTTGTTTCAAATTCAAATCTTTCATAGAATGAGATTAAGTTATGTGTAAAAAAAAAAAAATATATATATATATATATATATATAAAAGCAGTCAAGTCTCCACAATGTCCATCATACTGCCAACTTTTGGTTAATTTGAAAATTATAAACATTATATATTTTACTCTTTTTTGAGGCATTGATAAATCTCACTATTTTCACAAAAAGCTGTAAAGTCTCCAAAGGAATATATTTATGAGTTTCAAACTCTATTACTTTAGTTCCCCCCTGCCCTTCATACCTAGAGAGAGTTACTGATCACAGGCTTAGAGTCCTTCCTTACAGTGAGGATCTCTGCTCTCAGTTTACAATCCATCTTTCTGTTAGCTTCCGGTTCTCCCTCCTGGTTTTGGGTTCTTTTCCTTGTATTTATTTGTTAAACAGACACTTACCTTTTCCAAAATAACCTGCAGATCTTCAGCACCTGTATAATGTGGATCTAAAATCAGAAATTTTATCTGTCCTGTAATTTCATTCCATGCAACTCCTAGTATTGTGTGAGCTAAAACTCCTCCCCCTATAGAAGAGGAAATAAAGAAATGAGAGGGCATATGTTACTCTCCACTTCCCATTCAATTTCAGTTGAAAAAAGATTATTTTGCCTATGAATTGATCTAACATAATATTAAAATTGATTGCCCTAAACTGGAAAAGACATAACATCAAATATACTCTGAAAAGACAAAATCACATCTTTAAGACAGAAAAGATACAATCACATCTATAATCATATTAGGTTTCTATGTCACTTTAATATTCATGGGATTACCTAAACTGGATTTAAAAAGGGTCAGAGGGTCTAAACTCCTCACAACAGGGTAACAATCATTGCTGTTGGTACCTCTCTCAGCAGACAGGCCATGTTTTCTCTGCTCTGAGTACCTCTAATGGTGCAGCCTGTCTACTCAGTCAGTACTTTCTGTAGTTTGCTGACATCTGTCTACCTGCATTTCTTACACACCAGTCTTTAGCTTGCCTTCTGTCATCCAGGGCAAGTCTTATTTCTCATAGAATTGTGAATCTTTAGATTAGCTAATCCAATTCTCTTGTTTTACAAAGAAAGCCCAGAGAGGTTAAGCAATTTGCATAATGTCACACAGCGAGCCAAGTTCCTGACAGCCAGGACAGATGCTATACTGAGTGACCACTGTCTCTTTTCCATTCTGCTCTGATGTCTATTTGAACACAGTTATCAAATCTCTTCTTAGCCTTTACTCTTCTAGTTATTATAATCTTTTTTATAACTTTCCTCCCACCTTGGAAATTTAAAAAAATATCCAGAGGTCAGTATGCCTGATGTAAAAGCTAATTTTAATACGTTTACAAAGGACTGATATTATGTGCCATTATGTATTTACATTAACGGTAAGTTTCACATACTCTCCATCTACCAAAAGAACACAAGATTCCAAAACACCTTACCAATCATTATTGGAGTTCCTTCACTCTGGAAATGATTAGCCAGTTCCCGTCCCTGAGAGGCCATTTCAGAACCTTGGCTAGAAAGAAACCAGTTTCTATCAGATGAACTATTCTGAAGATCAAATGAGCTTGGGAAATAATGTTTTCTACTTTTTTGGTTTCTTTTTTGGTTATTAAAAATATAGATATAAATTTAAGTAAAATTAAGTGGTAGAGAACTCAGAGCAATTGAAAGAAATACAACCTCTAAATATTTAAGGTCACTAAATGAGCTAGGAAAGAAGATCTTGATTCTTTGCTTCTAGAACTGCATAAAGAAGGTTCTGGACTTTTAACCCAAGATTGAAAGTGGTCACTTTGATACTGAGGGGATTCTTATGGGTGGATTTACTTTCAGAAGGATAGGTTTTAAATCCTGGGATTTTGTCTTCTTACCATCAAACTCATCTGTAATTCCTCATCTTTAATCTGGGACCAAAAATACCTGCCCTTCTATGTGACAGGAGATTCCAGGACTAAAACAGACAATGTCTGTGAAGCCAGTGTGAAAACTGCAAAACGTTTTTAAGTACAACATATTTTTAGGGAATATTTCAATATCATACAATTTTTACTTCTGAGAATAGAAAAGATGAAATTTTTTTTTTAGAATGGAGGTGCCAGGTGGTGCTAACTAACCCTTTGCTCTTGCTTCGTGAGGAATGTATGAAGCAACATTTTCATGTGTCAAAACTTTCACTTTTTAATCACCATCTACTTCACTACTTAATCTATTACTTATTTGTTAGCACTGACTTCCATATCCAATCCAAATTCCAACTGTGAAATCAGATGTACTAAAGTACTTGGACAATAAGGATAATGACATTACAGTTATCAAGGTTGTCATAATAAATGTATTAAAAACATAAGCTCATATATAAGGAGTAAGCTAGAGATGGTCATAGAAATCAATCTTATCTAATATTTGCTCATATTTTAATACTAGAAGTGTGATTAGAATAGTAATATTCTATTTTTAATAGATAAGGAAAAGAAAATTTCCTATTATAAATTTCCTATTTATAAATTTTATATTCCTATATTATAAATTTCCTATTTCCTATATAAAATTTCCTATTATAATACATAAGGAAAAGATAAAATTATATTTGGATACATGATTAGTTTCTTAAAATCTCAGGAAGCAAAAGAGTAGGAATAAACAAAAAGGTCAGTCATAGATCAATATGATTTTTCCCTTCCAAGAATTCAATGACTTCTCCATTAAAAAACCAGACCTTCTGTAACTACTCAAAGTTGACATATTTCCAAGTTTTCCTCTTCCAGACTAAGACTAGGCCTAGATCGTACAAGTACATATCACGAAGTTTACTGACAAACATCTTCTAAAAAATAACAGCAAAAAAATTTAGGACTGGAAAAAATGAGATTTATAAAGCAAGGGGGCAAGGTGGAGAAAGAGAAAAGAGCAAAAACAAATTGGGGGAAAAAATGCACTTTTTTCTTTCAATAAGTGACAAACTCTCTTTGAAATGATTTCTCAAATTTCTTAAAGTTTCCTTACCTGACAAACAGTATTTTTGAAGTCACACCAATCAAATGGTTTAGCACCAGCTGCACCTCGATAGATCCAATCCACTGCCGTGATCCAACAAATGTTGCTGGTTTGTCCCCAGCGTCAACTAGAGCCTTTATTAAAAATACAAAAAAAATCATGCACAAGACAGCTATTAAAAATTATGTATAGGGCATTTCCCTTGATTACCAGTATATATGTTTTTTCCCTTCAAAACAGAAGTCATCTGGACCATGAGGTAGGTATAATTATTTAATGCTATATTAGGGTTCATGAAACATCCATGTAATTCAAAATGGCATGTTCTGTACCTGCTGGATTTCTCTGTGTGTTGGAATGGATCTCTCTGTGTATCCCTGGTGTCTGAACCAGGAGCAGATAGTCTGCAGAGACCGATAAGCACAGCCCCAGCCATTGTCATCTATTCGATCCTGCATATAATGATGGTAACCATATGTGCCCTGGACCACATAAACCTATATAAAAAGAAGAAACACAGTAAAATATTAACTGTAGATGTATATATTTGGAGAAGGCGATGGCACCCCACTCCAGTACTCTTGCCTGGAAAATCCCATGGATGGAGGAGCCTAGTGGGCTGCATTCCATAGGGTTTCGAAGAGTCGGACACGACTGAGCGACTTCACTTTCCCTTTTCCCTTTCATGCATTGGAAAAGGAAATGGCAACCCACTCCAGTGTTCTTGCCTGGAGAATCCCAGGGACGGGGAAGCCTGGTGGGCTGCCGTCTCTGGGGTCGCATAGAGTCGGACCCGACTGAAGTGACTTAGCAGCAGCAGCAGCAGATGTATATATTATATGTATACATACGTATATCATCTATTAAGATAACACTATATACATACACATGCTCGAGTCATTTACTTTTTTCAGAGCTAGATTGTTACTTTTAGTGCCTTATAAAAATTAAAAAAAAACAACTCTCCAACTCTTTCAGTGTATCAGTGTATTACTGATACAAAAGTGAAGTAAGAACAGTATGAGAAAATAAAATTATAAGATAATATCATTACATAAATGCAAAATTCTTAACAAAATATTAGCAACCTAAGTCCTGCAGAGAATAAAAAAATAATTAATCATAATCAAATATCCACTGGGCACAAGCAAAAAACAATTAATGACACTAATGATCAACTAACTCGTATAAATAATTACTAAACTCACCATACCAGTCTCTATGTTAGGTGGATTGAGATAAGTATGTGGATTTCTAATGTAACCATCTTTGTATGGTTCGTCTGGAAAATGATAAGCATTAGACCTTTTGAAATAAGGTCTGTCATGAGGCAGATTGAAGACATCGTGTAATTCCTAAATAAAACCAGAATCAACAGCAAATAAGAGAAAAAAGGTTAAATGATATAGATTCCTAGTCAATAAATAAACCCAAACTAGATACAAAACAGAAAATTTACTATATACTGGGTATACAAGTTATCAGACACTTATGATTTAATTCATGAAGGTCAAAGACGGTGAGATTTAAACTAAAACCAAAAAGAATTTATTTTTGTTTATCTATATATAACTAAAACCAAAAAGGATTTTTGTTTATCTATGTATATGGATAGAAACTGGAAGAGAATATAGAAAATTGAAAATAATTTGTTACAGTGAAAGAACTGAGATAATTTAAAATTACTTATTGTAACACAGTCTGCTAAAACAAATCCAGGCTAAAGACTAGTTTTTAAAGTCTTGTAAATGAGTAATTAACAATGATATAACTATACCAAAAAAATCATGCTTAGGTTTTCATTTTTAAAAATCATGCTTAGAGTATTTAACAAATATAAGGGGTAGTGATTAGATTACAGAATGGGAATTGGTGGTTTAAAGACCAATATGGCATCAAAATAAAAATAAACATATATGTTTAAAAGGCAACATATTCCTGAATGTATAAAAACATGTAATAGTTACTCTGAAAGTCTGACATCTTCTTTTTGATATCTCCTATGTATTCAAACAGTTTGAATGAGATCATTAGCTTGTGTAACTGTTGCTTCTGCAAATCAATTCATTTGGCACTTAGAGAGAGGCACAGAGGGTTACAGTGTTACATCTCTTTTCAGGAACACAGATTGGGAAGATGTTTCCATGGTATAATTTGATGGGTACTAGGCAAGGCCACATATCAAAAATATATACTAACAAAAAAATATATATATATACACACACTATCGAACCAGTCGTTTGCCAATAAATCTCATTTCTTTGAATGCTGATCATGTTTCTTCAAAACACCTCTAATAAAACCCAAATGATCCTGGGAGGTGCGGGATGGAGTACTACAAATCCTAATTAGAAATAAGATAAAATCTAATTTCCCTTCTCTAACTGTAATCTTGTCTCTTTTATAAATCTGCAACTAATGGGAAAGAAAAGGAAGTTATTAAATAGCATTCATCAGCCTCTCTAGGCATGTAAGCATCTTTTCGTTATTAAATTTCACTATAGAAAAATAACATATGAACTTCACTGAATATATGAAATTAAAATGTTATATATAATTTAGCATAATATTTTTTTAAAAAGACTTTAAAAAGTTACATGAGAATAGACATTAAGATGTAAAGCCAATAGTGTGCATCCACACCTGATAAAATTAAATCACAAAACGCTATTTATTAGAAGCACAAAATTAAATACAAAATGAATATTTTTATTTTTCTAAGAATGAATTGGTTTTACCTTTCTATAGGCCTGCAGCTGACCATCTGGAATTCCTGATGGATACGAAATTGTTACAAGATTTTTTTCCCCTGGTAATGAAAAGTGCAGTGGTTCAGGAACCACAATAGATGTTCCTTTCATGTATTTCAAAATGCATTTTTCCATATCAGTTAGTTGATTATGAATTGCATCAACTAGAAGTTTACGAACTCTGTGGGGGGGAAATATACAAGTGCATTAACAAAAGTTATAATAGTTATGATACATGAAAGTGTCAAGTTTCATGTATCAATATATTCCTGATATGCCCTTGATAGGACTGGGTTTATTAAAGTAAGTCTAAATAATAAAAAGTTAATGTTAAATAAACTAAATTTCCCCTATGCAGATAAATGGAAAATTCTATAGGTTTTGCATATTATCCTACTTCCTCAATAAACACTGAATACTAGATGACTCTTAGTTTAATAATAAACAGGGAGTAAATCACAGTAAAAAAGAACCACCACCACCCTAGATATGCCTCAATGACACTTAAAAATGGGCTTTGATTACTTTGGGGGAGGGTCCTCATTTAACGGTGGCAGTAGTATTAGAAAATACCTACTTTCCCCACGTTTCTTCTGGAGCAACAGATAAAACTGCATCAACTGGTAAAGTCATACTAACATAGTGGTGTCCTCCGCTTTCTCTTTCAATAATGGGCGTTACGGCGGCCAGAGGGGTTGACACTTCCAGCATCAGATCTATGTTTACTATTTGATGCTGCAAAGATAAACAGTAAGTTAACTTAAAGCACACTGAACGATAATATAAAAGGTAAGTAAAAGGACTTTTTAAGGACCATATAAACTATATTAAGGAAATGGCATATATAAGGAAATGGCACCCCACTCCAGTACTCTTGCCTGGAAAATCCCATGGACAGAGGAGCCTGGTAGGCTGCAGTCCATGGGGTCGCTAAGAGTCGGACACGACTGAGCTCCTTTACTTTCACTTTTCACTTTCATTATTGGAGAAGGAAATGGCAACCCGCTCCAGTGTTCTTGCCTGGAGAATCCCAGGGACGGGGGAGCCTGGTGGGCTGCTGTCTCTGGGGTCGCGCAGAGTCGGACACTATTGAAGTGATTTAGGGGCAGCAGCAGCAGCAAACTATATTATAGTAAATTATTTAAAAGCACAATTCTTAGCTTAAAGAAAAATTCTTCTCTGCTTCAAAATAATCTGAGGAGAGGCACACAGTGAGTGGGAAATGAAGATGAAACCAGACTGATCATGTATCCAGAAGCATTAAAAGTTCACTATGGTTCATTGTCTTTCTTTGGGATTGGAATGAGTGCAGATGAATGCACAACTACACTCATCTCACACGCTAGTAAAGTAATGCTCAAAATTCTCCAAGCCAGGCTTCAGCAATATGTGAACCGTGAACTTCCTGATGTTCAAGCTGGTTTTAGAAAAGGCAGAGGAACCAGAGATCAAATTGCCAACATCCGCTGGAGCATAGAAAAAGCAAGAGAGTTCCAGAAAAATATCTATTTCTGCTTTATTGACTATGCCAAAGCCTTTGACTGTGTGGATCACAATAAACTGTGGAAAATTCTGAAAGAGATGGGAATACCAGACCACCTGATCTGCCTCTTGAGAAATTTGTATGCAGGTCAGGAAGCAACAGTTAGAACTGGACGTGGAACAACAGACTGGTTCCAAATAGGAAAAGGAGTTCGTCAAGGCTGTATATTGTCACCCTGTTTATTTAACTTATATGCAGAGTACATCATGAGAAATGCTGGACTGGAAGAAGCACAAGCTGGAATCAAGATTGCTGGGAGAAATATCAATAACCTCAGATATGCAGATGACACCACCCTTATGGCAGAAAGTGAAGAGGAACTCAAAAGCCTCTTGATGAAAGTGAAAGTGGAGAGTGAAAAAGTTGGCTTAAAGCTCAACATTCAGAAAACGAAGATCATGGCATCTGGTCCCACCACTTCATGGCAAATAGATGGGGAAACAGTGTCAGACTTTATTTTTCTGGGCTCCAAAATCACTACAGATGGTGATTGCAGCCATGAAATTAAAAGACGCTTACTTCTTGGAAGGAAAGTTATGACCAACCTAGAGAGCATATTCAAAAGCAGAGACATTACTTTGCCAACAAAGGTCCGTTTAGTCAAGGCTATGGTTTTTCCTGTGGTCATGTATGTATGTGAGAGTTGGACTGTGAAGAAGGCTGAGCGCCGAAGAATTGATGCTTTTGAACTGTGGTGTTGGAGAAGACTCTTGAGGGTCCCTTGGACTGCAAGGAGATCCAACCAGTCCATTCTGAAGGAGATCAGCCCTGGGATTTCTTTGGAAGGAATGATGCTAAAGCTGAAACTCCAGTACTTTGGCCACCTCATGCAAAGAGTTGACTCATTGGAAAAGACTCTGATGCTGGGAGGGATTGGGGGTAGGAGGAGAAGGGGACAACAGAGGATGAGATGGCTGGATGGCATCACTGACTCGATGGACATGAGTCTTGGTGAAATATGGGAGTTGGTGATGGACAGGGAGGCCTGGCATGCTGCAATTCATGGGGTTGCAAAGAGTCGGACATGACTGAGCGATTGATCTGATCTGATGGTTCATTGTACTATATTTGTATAGATTTAAAATTTTCAAAAAAAAAAGAATAAACAAGATACAACAAATCAAGACAACTTTTAAACATATGTTATGACTATATACCTCTGCTCTAAAGACATACTAATAATGAACTCTATTAGAAGGTTTGATTTTGATAGTGGTATGGAAAAACAATTCTGAAAATGCTTTCTGTGTATTAAACAAATTTAGCAAAATATTAAGAGTACTGGAAGCCAGGTTCCTCACCAGGAGAAGGTTAGGAATTGTGTGAGGCTGAAGTATTACTGGGGGTATATGATTTACACGGGTAAATGTTGATGTGTGCATTATATATGTATAGTATGTATGCATACATGTCTGCCTTCCTTGGGGAAATGGCTGATTCCTGAGATGAAATAGCAAAAGTACATGAACCTGGAACATCCTTGGAAGAAAGTATGAAGTATTCAAAAGTACAGTAGCAAGAGGACACTGGAGCCAGCATGAAGTTTCTCTTGGCCAAAGCAGAAAATATGAGCATCAAAATAACTGATGACAGCTAACAGACAACTCATTGCATAAAACAGGAATCCATGCTTCCACGCAGTTAATACACAGCAAAAAGGGAAAGCTCTTCCTTTCAGTACAAAGGCATCTTGTAAATGTAAAAGGAAACAAGAGACTTAGAAAAAAATCACCACTTCGCAACCATCAGATTAATGCTAGATTCTGACAATTATCAATTGATGTTAGAAGTGTTGGGTAAAAACTTGATGAGGAATAGGATATATACATAAACTCAAAGCATCTTCCCGCAAGATACCTTCTAATTATTAGGGCAAAAAATAGGACCCTCACAGTAGAGAAAAGTGGCAGTTACCACATTAAGTGATCAACGTTAACGTCATTGATACGAGAACCAACTAAGCATATGCCTCTTTCACACGATGTGCTGGGGACACACGTTGCTTCTTTGGGATTCCCATCAACAGTGACCACCTGAACCCACCATAAGGCGGCTGAGAACAAACTCAAACCCAATCTGAGAAACATTCTATAGAATACCTGACCTGTAACCCTCAAGATGTCAACCTCCAATAACCGGCAACTCTCAAATCCTTATCCAAAGCCCATAGTTTTTTTGTACACTTCACATTTAAAAATCTCACAGCTCATGTTGACACCTCACTGGTGTCTCAAACACAGTATGACCAACACTGACCTCATGTCTTCCCCATCTCCCATCTTTACCCAAGCAAGAAGCTGGTCATCCCACATCCAATTAGTCTCCAAGTACAATCCTTTTCATTCCCTAAATATTTCTTGTATCCATTCCCTTCTCTTTATTACTATAGCTACTGGATTTGTTCAGACTCCCGAGTGGTCTCTGTCCACATCTCCAACCTCATGTCCACTCTATTATTCTCACTAGTCTGGAAGAATGCTACAGTCATATTAAATATTAACTTTGTACAACTTCCTGCCTTGAAGTAGCTGCTCCGTTTTTTATCTCTAACACTTGGCAAAGTTTGTGGCATGTGGCAGATACTCAACAGTACTGGTTCAAAAATCAACAGAACCAAAACTGTGAAGAAAAGTAAATCACTTATCATTTACTATTTCATATAGCATAATGCGTCACTGTCATGTTTCAGAATGATCCCTTTTTAAGTAATCTGTAAACATACTCAAGGACAACAGTTTAGATATATAAAACAGAGGTATAACCTTGGGCATGTCACTTAATCTTTCTGGACTTGAATCATCTGATCTGTAAAAAAAAAAAAAATAAGAACTTTCTAAGATCTCACTCAAAGCCAAATTCAAGGACTGAAAATTTTTATCACTAAGAAGACAGGTGATTTGCTTACCATGTCTGATAACTTTTTATCTTTCTTCTTTGTGAATTTTCGTTTTGTATCTTCTTCCTGTTCAAATCTAAAATTTTAACACACGGAGATGTTTATAATATGAAATGATATTGTAAAAACATTTCTAGCAATCTTCAAGCATACTCACTGAATAAAGCGCATTATGTCCTTACAGGCAGAACTGTCGGTCAGCTCTCCTGGGATGGTGTTCATATCACTGTTAGGCCATACGTACACTGAACTGTGGCAAATTCTGAACACAAGGGCATTTGAAGAAAGCTTTGTTGACAGGTCACTCAGTACATGCTTTAGTGCGTTCTTGATAAAAATTTCTAAATTAAAAGAACACAAATGGAAGTTATATAAAAAACTGCAAACTTTTCAACATGAAGGCATCCAAGCACACAAAAGTAGAGCACAGTAAAAGTGACCCCCAAATATCCATTCCTCAAATTCAATAATGTAAAAAAAGTTTGTTTTGTCTTTAAAAAAAATGGAGATAAAATTCATAGACCAGAAAATCCATTCTTTTAATGTGTACAATTCAGTTGCTTTTAGTATACCACAAGGTTTGCAATCACCCCACTATCTAATCCCAGAACATTCCGTCACCCCCAAATAAACCCTGGACTTCCCAGCAGTCATTCCCCATCTCCCCGCACTTACTTATGGCAATCACTAATCTACTTTTGGTCTCTGTAGACTGGCTTACTCTGGACACTTCATATAAATAAAATCACACATTCTGTGGCCTTTTGTGTCTGGCTTCTTTCACTCAGCCTAATATCTTCAAGAATCAACCAACTGTGAATCCATCCCTAGCATGAATTAGCACTTCACTCTTTTTTATGGCTGAATAATATTCCATTATATGAACAGAACATACTCTGTTTATTCATTTGTAAACTGACATATTTGGGTTGTTCCTATCTTTTAGCTATCATGAATAATGGTTTTACAAATATTTGTGCAGAAGTTATTGTGTGGATATGTCTTTAATTCTTTAGGTAATAACCCAGAAGGAACTGCTGGATCATATGGTGACTCTCTTTTTGTGGACCTGTCCAACTGCTTTCTAGAGGAACCGCATCATTTTACGCTCCCATCAGCAATGGATGAGGATTCCAGTTACTCTCAAAATACCATATTATTTACAGAAATAAAACTCTGGAGTGAGATTTGAATTTCTTAGTAGTTCTCTTCCTCAAACTATATCCCACTAAGACTGTACAAAGTATTGTGTTCTTAAGTCATGTTCATTTTCCTCTATGTGGTATGTCATCAAACCTGGTATTTGTCTGACTTCAATGATTTCCTTTTTACTTAACAGAATTTTTTGAATATAAAAAACATTTTCATGGTTCCAAAGTCAAAGCTATATAAAAAGATACATCTGAAGAAGACAATATTTAAATATTTGTCCCAGTTTTATACTCCTAAATCCTAAACCTGTTTAACTCTTTGGTTAAAATATTTAACTATCACATCAATACCTTGATAAATAAATACCTTGAGGTTGTGGGAGAGAAAGATTACTTATAACAAGTCAGATATAAAGGCATCCTGATATGT
Source organism: Bos indicus (assembly GCF_029378745.1). Lineage (NCBI taxonomy): Eukaryota > Metazoa > Chordata > Mammalia > Artiodactyla > Bovidae > Bos > Bos indicus. The sequence goes on from NC_091786.1 coordinate 15,715,625, forward strand.
TTCAGAAATCCAAATTTAAAGATTTATAGTTTCACTACAAAAGACAAACATAATTCCTGGATTACCTTCTGCCCATCCCTGAAGACCATGAAATATCTAAATAATTGTGATGTCTTTAAAGTTAAACACCTCCGTTCTCAGTATTTCCTCATTAATGATTCCCTTCAAGGAGTGTTTCAAAGAGTTGGGTATAGGAGGAGGAATACTATTAAGTCAGAAAACAAGCTCAAATACATCAATTATTTGGGTAAAAAGTATCTGCAGTCCCTATTTACATTTGAAATTACATCATTATGTCTGTTGACTGACAGATCAGTTACACTTTGCAGTTAAGTTCATAGCAAAGGATAACTTCAATTTGTAGCGAGTTGTAAAATGTAAGGCTTTATCCACAAAAGTGACACCCTGTATGGGAGCTCAGTAGTTAAGTCATGTCCGGCTCTTTGTGACACCATGGACTACAGCCTCGCCAGGCTCCTGTGTCCATGGGATCTTCCAGGCAAGAATACCGGAGTGAGCTGCCATTTCTTTCTCTAGAGGATCTTCCCGACCCAGGGATCCAACCCATGTCTCCTGCATTGGCGGATGGATTCTTCACCACTGAGCCACCAGGGAAGCCCAAGGAACAATACTTTACTGATAAGACAGGCCTAAAAATGAGTTTGATTTAGTTCTTGCAAAATGATTCTCATCTTGATTGCACATTAGAGAATCAACTAAAAAACTTACTGATGCCCAAGTCTCTGTCCTTGAGACTTACTTTATTTGGCTGGGGAGTGGGGATCAGAATGTGGACCAACACAGAGAACAATTTTTTAATATGAAGGCATGGGTCAGAAAGACCATCTTGCATTCTCTCTCTTCCTCTTTCCAAGGGGCCAGTAAATAATCATCAGCTGGTGATCTTGAAGGAACTCTGACACTGTTTACTCCTCACCTTTCTGAACTTCTCTGTGGCTCCTGACACCCTTGATCATACTTTTCTTGAGTGATTTCATCTAATACAAGGCATTAACTATCATCCTTGGGATACATTAAGTTCTCTATCTCTAATTCTGACCACTCTCCCCCAAGTTTCAGACTCAAATTAGAAACTGCCAGCTGGGAATTTACACTTGATGTACTGTGGCATTTCAAATGAAACACATCTCAAACACAGCTCCTTGTCATCCTCCTCTGATATCCTTTAGCTTGGTTTGTGGCAGCAGTCAGAAACAGGAAGACATCCTAGAGTTTGGTTTATACCAACACTGCTGATTTTTCTCCCAGAGAACCTGCCTGCCATTCCTAAACCACACGACCTCAAGAGAATGGGTTCTGGAGTCTTACGGTGATGTACTATTTAAGCCTGCGAAGTCTAAGTCTAGCTGCTCATTTACATTATGCTCAGGGTGGATATTTATATTTATTGTCACAATTTTCTTGGAGAGGGCAGTAAAGTTTCTTAAGGGGACACCTTAATGTGCAGAGGAGCCCCATGGGCTAGCAGTGGTGGGGAACGCAGTGTCTAAGTTTAAATCCAATTCATATCACTTCTATTTGACTTTAGACAGTTTATTCACCCTCTCACTCAGTTTCATTTTCAAAATGGGGAGAATCTCACCATATTTCATTGCCGCTTTTATAGTAAAAAAGGAGTATCTTGGAAGACCTACCATTAGGAGTAGCTAGCTGAAAAGCTAGATCAAGGCCACCTCTTATTCTGAAGAGTATATCCATAGCCTCTGAAATAACCTAAGACAAATAAAAGCAAAATTTCATTGTAAAACAAAAGAAACTCATCCTTATATAAATTAGAATCTAACTGAATTTAGATTAAGGCATAAATTAACTGTGACTTTTCAAATTATTTTATGAATTAATTCCTTGCTTTATGGAGAAAAACACAACACCATAAATTCTGTATTAGAGGTTCTAAGCCTTTGTTCCACACTGAAATCACCTGAGGATTTTAAAGTACCCATTCCTAGGCTACACTCCCAGAGATTCTGATAAATTGGTCTGGGGAGGATATTTAAAAACTCTTCTATGTCAATGATTCTAAAGGAAAAAGGTTGAGGACCACACTGCTCTGGGACAGTATTTCTAAATTATAGTCTTCACAATCATAGGGTTTAACAATGCCATGAAAAGATCAACAGTCAAGAAATGGTTTAAGAATGGGACAGGAACACTAAACCTATTATGATAACAACTGGTGGGCAAGACAATGAGAGGAAACTAATGTATCACTGATGGTGGGAGTATAAACTTAGAATTCATCATAGGGTGATATGGCAATAGAATCAAAAGCCTTACATTCGTATTCTTGGTCTAGTAATTCTGCATATAGATATTTAATCTAAGGAAATCTGCAAAACACACAAAGATTAGTGTATACGAATATCAGCTTGTCAACAAGAGGAAACCAATTAAATAATTACAAACATTATACAGCAATGAAAAATCATGCTTTATGTGAATATTAAATGCTGTAGGAAAATGCCTGCAACTTATAAAAGGGAAAAAAAAAGCACTTGTAAAATGAAATTATTAGCAGTTCTTAATTTGGGTCCATATGCTGAGTTTCACGTAGTTGATGACATATGACAAAAGATATGTCATTTTGCTTGGGGAGAAGGGTGGGAAAGAGGAAGGCAACCTCTGGGAAAAGGTTTCAAAGATTTCATCAGATTCTTAAAATATGCCCCGAACAAGATGAAGAACTATACTACACACTAAGAGTCCTATTTTTAACTAAATCAGTAAGTACTACATTTGCTGAGCTCTTAAAAAGTAGAAGGCACTATGCTAAATGACTGGACATATACTAACTCTGATACTCAAAATAGGTACCATTACTATTTTTCTCATTTATAATCCCTGTCACATTGTTCCAAGGGTGACTGCTTTTATTTTCCACCAAGTATAACCTATTGAAAGGCCATGCCCTGTGCCCCAGTTATACTTCTTGGAATTTATCCTAAAGAAATAATCAGGAAAGTTCAGGACAAAGTTAGCTTGAATGCTGTCCACTTATCTTGCTGTTGTTCATCACAGCAAAAAACAAACAAACAAAAAAATCCCACCTAAATTGCTATCAATAAGAATCTGTTAAGTATAAGAAGTTGATTAAATGCTATGTACCTATTTGAATAAAAAATATTTAATGGCACTGAAAGATACTGAAGATTAAAGTACGAGCAACATTTCACTGTTACTTTCTGTATAACCTTGTAACTCACTCAAGTGTGTCTTTTCTGTAATACTGGAAAAATATCACAGGGTTGTTCTGAAGGTTCCATAAGACATTTTATGTGAATACACTAGAATCTCCTTACACTTCTGAATTGAGACTCTCTCTGAAGAAATAACATTTAAACTAAGATCTGAGCAGTAAATAGATAAGAGTATTTCCAACGGAAATATTCCAAATAGTATTCCAAAATTCCAAAGGAAAGAGAGAGGTGAAAGTGGCTGAACCTTTCCCACGGAGGGGCTCTGACTGGTGAAGGCCTGCTTACAAGACCACTTAAGACACCATAGCAGATGGTTAGATCTCATGGTGCCAAGGACAAGAATAGTTAGAGACTGTGATGACTGACAACCATTTAGAGGTCAGTCCTGTCCAACTCCTTGCGACCCCATGGACTATAGAGTCCATGGAATTCTCCAGGCCAGAATACTGGAGTGGGTAGCCGTTCCCTTCTCCAGGGGATCTTCCCAAGCCAGGGATCAAATCTAGGTCTCCCGCATTGCATGCGGATTCTTTACCAGCTGAGCCACAAGGGAAGCCCAAGAATACTGGAGTGGGTAGCCTATCCCTTCGCCAAGTGATCTTCCCAACCCAGGGATGGAACCGGGGTCTCCTGCATTGCAGGTGGAGTCTTTACCAAATGAGCTATCAGGGAGGCCCCTGTAGATTCCATAGTATTTGGGACATTCCATAGATGTTCAGGAGCTGCAAAGAGGGCGATGTCAAGGATGATTTCCAGGTGTTTGTCATGAACAACGGTGCGGTGGGTGGTGGCGCAATGACCTGAGATGGGGTCACTGGAGGAAAAGCAGGGTGAGGTGGGGATGGTTAAGTCAGTTTTGAACTTGCTGAGTTTAAAATATATATGGGCCAACCAAGTGGAGGTACAGTTAGTAGATGTGCGGCTCTGGAGCTCAGAATACATCTCTAAGCTGGAGATACAAATTCTGGAGAAAGCACAGGGTGTAAAGAAAAGTACTGAACACACATCTAGGGATACCGGACTGCAGCAGAACCTGCCTGAGCAGTCAGGGGGAAACCAGGGAAGTGTTACCACCACACTGCCGAGAGAACAAGAGGTATGTGGAAAGTTACTCTTCTCTTTTCCAGGTCCACTCTTTCTTCGAAACTTTTAAAAACCTCTTATGATTCCCTCGTTCTCAAAATGCACGCACAAGGGAAGGTGCAGGGAGAACGGTGGAGCCGGGGAGTCGAAGGTCGTCCGGGGGCGGCTTCCCTCCGGCTCTACCGGGAGGGGCCAGGCCGAGGACGAGAAGGCCCAGACCAAGGCCCGGACCACCGGTCCCCGGCAGATCCAGTTCTTTCAAGGGCCGCAGAGTCCCACTTGCAGGCAGCTAGTGAGCTCGGAGATGACCACGCAGGAGTCGGTGGCGAGCTGGGGAGGAATACTCACCATATCAGTTACGCGGCGCCGACAGCAACGCAGAGGCTCGCCCACCGCTCAGGAGGCTGGCTCGGAAGTGGTTCCGCCGGAGGGCGGGATTTGGGAGGGCCGACTACCGTTCCCAACATGCCCTGCGGCGTGCGTCACGGGGCGTACCACCACGCCAGATCTCGCGGGGGGATAACGGGGCGGGGAGCGAAAGTCCTAACGAATGATGGATGCAGGTCCTCCGCATCTTCTTGACGTCTTTCTGTTTGTGTCTTCCTCGATCCGTATGCGAACCCTCCACCGAGCCTCCCGCAACATTCATTCTCGGAATGGATTCTCCCGTAGCCGGGGCAACGCGCCACAGAAGGTCTCCGCGGCTAGGCGAGCGTGCGGACCGGCTGCGTGGCTAGGTCCAGCGCGGGAATAGCTCGCGCGGGGGCTGCTTCGTGGCGCTGGTCGCTCCTGCAGCTTAGCTCGGACTGGAGCTGGGACAATCTGATCTCTGATCTTTGTACCCTTCTCCGAGGCGACTTGGTACTCGCAGCCATCAGGTACTGTCTTTTAGATACCTAGCTACTCTGAACCTCTGTTTCCCTAATGGGACAACATTTTCCCCAGAAGTTTTCTGTCCCTCCTTCATCCCCTAGGGCACTTTATCTATAACTTTGGAAGGGTACTTGCCGTGTTCCACTGTGTTATACTTGCCTTGTCTAAGACAAGATAAGCTCCCTAACAGCAGTATCTATGCCTTTTAAAATATCAGTTTTATAACTTCTACCAGCAAGCCCTACTCAGGAGGGTTTTGCAAAACGTTAAATAAGTGAATGAGTGATTTTGCCAATGCTGTTCAAGAAGAGTTAGTTCAGTTCAGTCACTCAGTCGTGTCCGACTCTTTGTGACGCCACGAATCACAGTACGCCAGGCCTCCCTGTAGTGGAAAAATTCAAGGCAAAAACTCCCCTTTTGTTCCCTTTCCTTTCTATCCTCTGTGTCACACTTCGTTGGGTGGTTCGTATCTTCCTGGAGCCCACAATTTAGTGAGGGAAAACAGCAGTTAATTCAAGATCCTTACAATTCAGTTCAGTTCAGTCGCTCAATCATGTCGGACTCTTTGCGACCCCATGAACTGCAGCACGCCAGGCCTCCCTATCCATCACCAACTCCCAGAGTCCACCCAAACCCATGTCCATCGAGTCAATGATGCCAGCCAACCGTCTCATCCTCTGTTGTCCCCTTCTCCTCCTGCCCTCAATCTTTCCCAGCATCAGGGTCTTTTCCAATGAGTCAGCTCTTCACATGTGGTGGCCAAAGTATTGGAGTTTCAGCCTCAACATCAGTCCTTCCAATGAACACCCAGGACTGATCTCCTTTAGGATGGGCTAGTTGGATTTCCTTGCAGTCCAAAGGACTTCAAGAGTCTTCTCCAACACCACAGTTTAAAAGCATCAATTCTTTGGTGCTCAGCTTTCTTTATAGTCCAACTCTCACATCCATACATGACCACTAGAAAAACCAAGTGAGGGAAAACAGCAGTTAATGTAAGATCCCTACAAGGTGAATGTAAAATAACCCAATATAAAATAAGCATCCATGATCAGGGCTGGGAGAGGGAAGTACATGGCGCTATGATGAAGTGGATTAAGGAAGTGAAGAATGAGCTAAACAATCAGAAGGATCAGTATTTATTGAGGAAGGAAAGGGGTAGGCACAGTGAAGTACCTGCCGAAAGTGAAAGAGCATGTGCTAGTGTCCTGTGGTTGGAGAGAGGCCGACTTGAGAACTGAAAGACAGTTGGAGCTTAGGTTCCAGGGAGAGGGGTTCCCATGGTGACAGGTGAGGGTGATAGTGGCCTTATGAGCCATTTAAAGGATTTGAGCCCCTGTAGCAGCACAGGAAGACTTTAAGGTTGCAGTGGAGATGGAGCCTTGAAACATGAAACAAATTGAATTAGTGCCCTCCAACGGACTGACTTTTAGTTTTAAAGCATAGGTGATCAGAGGCAGGATGGCAAGGAGGAGGAGAGGATGAGCCACAGATTCAAATAGGCAATCCTGTCATTGAAACAGCTTGCTCTAAATTCAAGGCAGAAGTTTCTTACCTTGGATTATAAACTGGGAAGTGTAAACCAATGTTTGTTTTAATCATCAACCTATGTGTCCAGTATCTAGATATAGTTGGCTTCAAAAATATTACCATGAAATGGAGGCAAGTATTCTTAGCTCATTGGTCCAACTTTTTAGAACGTATCTAATTAAAGGAAACATCTGAAAACATAGTTGCATATTTAGAGTGATATTTCAAGAACTCATAGTTGCAGTCTGCTCTATAACAAATACTCTGAATTCCTTGTAGCTTTTGTCTTGCTGTTCTTCGTGTTTATCTTGCTTAGTCAATTGTCCTCTCTTCCTATCCCTGTTGTGAACTGATTTTGCCAAGTGGCACATTTGTTATATACATTTAAACTTGAAAAAATTCAAGAACTATAGGGTAATGCCTAGGTGTGTTGTGCATTCTGTAAAAGTAAGTTATAATTTTTAATACAAGGGACAATGTAGTATGTTTAGATAGAAGGGTTTAAACTAAAAACGACTGCCTTATATAATCTTTCAGTCAGCTTTGAACTTCTCAAAAGAAGGATGTTGTTTATACAGTATTTATACCACACTGTACCGTCATAATATTACTGTTTGTGACGGATGAATGGGAGTGCCACAGATAAACATTTCTTTGTAATTTGTGGATGTATTTCAGCTGGAGACTCAAGGGGAAGGTTCGTGGTGATAATTTTGAGTCTCTGTTATTCCCCCTCGGCCCCACAAAGTAGATTCTTTCCCCATGTATAGCTTGGGACTGTTGTTTTATGATGTAACTATGTGCATGTTAACACTCATAGTTTGGACTGAAACTATTTTGGACTGAAAGTTAGAATCACCTTTTCCCTAAATTTTCTCCTGTATTTTTCAGTGTAGAGTAGAATTTTGCTGTAGAAGTAGCACTAAGAAACCCACTGAAGTCACCAGCATAGAGCACCCAGCCAACAGGGAGCAGCCATGCCTGCGGAAGGAGGGAAGACGGATATGGAGAGGATTGGCCTCTTCAGTGAGATGGAATATATCACTGTGGGGGATAAATATGTGTCACAGTTTAATCGTAAGTATAATTTGGTTTTCTTTACAGCCTAAGAGTGGATGTTCCCTCTATAAAATTTTGATTTTAATGTTTGTTAAATGATCTTTTTGAATGGTCTGTATTTTAAAGCTTTAGGTATAAAGTTGAAAACACCTGTGAAATTTTAGTAGCAGTAAGAGATCTTTTTTTTTGTAAGATCAGGAAGCTCGTTTTCTTGGACTATCCTACTTTCATATATTCTCCTCATAGGTATTTGTATTTATTTTCAAGGTGCCTGGCAGTTTTCTTCCAGAAATTTTTTTTGTTTGTTTGTTGTTGTCTAGTCGCTAAGTTGTGTTCAACTCTTTTGCAAGCCCATGGACTGTAGCCCTCCAGGCTCCTCTGTCTGTGGGATTTCTCAGACAAGAATACTAGAGTGAGTTGCCATTTCCTTCTCCAGGGAATCTTCTGGACCCAGGAATCGCCCCAATCTCCTGTCACTCCTGCATTGGCAGGCAGATTCTTTACCACTGGCATCCCACCTGGAAAGCCCAAAAAGGGAATCACAGCCATGAAGGGACTGAACCATTGGCTTTTTTTTTTTCCCTTAGTTGGGACACTACTATACAAATAGCATTTACATTTACATCTAAAATGGCCGTGCATGATCACTTTCTTGAAAATGAAGTGCCAAATAAATACCTGAGAGATTTTTAGAAGAGTCATAAATAAAACAATAAAAAAGAATATGCTGATACGGAACATCTCTAAGATAAATTGTTAAAAAGGCAAGATGCGAAACAGTTTCCTATGGGAAAGCATTGGGTTCAGTGACCTGTAAGGCCTCTTCCAGCTCTCAGATTCAGAGTTTAAGAGAATCTCAATCTAATTATTAAAATGTTTTAATGGAAATGCCTTAGTTCTTACTGTCAGTGAAGCCTTTGATATGGATCTTTCAGTGACCATTTTGAAACAGCATTTAAGAGCTCAAAACTCAATGGCTTGAATCACATTTTGAAACTTTTCTCTGTTGCCCTGGTGTTCTAGTGGCAAGGATCAGGAAAGTTTTCTATTATTTTTCATGTCCTTTTATTAATGGTGAGCTCAAAATTGTCATATTCCTATTTTATCTTTAAAGGACCTTTTAATGAATCTGCAAGCAAAAATAGACAGATTCTACCCGGGGGATCCAAAGAAATGTCCAATCTCCAGGCAGGTTATTTTGACCCCCATTTTGTAAGGATTTTTGAAGGTGAAAGCTATGTCAATCCGAATCAAGTGAGGAGACGGTACATGATGGAAGAAGCCAAGAAAAATCTAAGCAAAGCGTTCCTCCCTAGTAATGGAGAGAAAAAGCCGTAAGTATTGGGGAGAAAATCTTAAATCTATCTCCTGCATCACTCTCTCTCCTCCAGCCTAAATTGTTGATTTTTCTGTAGGACTTACTTATGTATGACTCATTTTTTAAAGTGTGACTTTGAGGTTAAGTTTGTGTTAGATGGAGACAATTATATTAGGTGATTTAAGTTGCGGGGTAATTGATTAAGTAGATTCTCATTGTCACATTAAATTTTTAGTCATCTATGTCACTATTTTCTATCAGTTTATACTAATAAAGCCAACTAAATAATGAAAATAAGTTTTAGTTGAAAATTTTGCAATAGTCAGACTAGAAAAAAAATTGCCTTGGGTCATCAAGTCTGTGGCCTTGACTATTTTTTCTGCTTTTTAAAACTTTAAAAAAGTATAAATAAAAAATGTGAAATTAGAAATCTTTTTTGGGTAAAAAGGATAATTTATCAAAGGTACATTGTTTAAAAATCATGATGAAGTTACATGTAGGGGCTTAACGGTATTTTAGTTGTAAAAATTGTCAGGATAAGTTTCTTTTTTTTTAACCTTTAAATCCTTAAACTGATAAAATCATATAATCTATGTGATATACTATAGCTGAGTTTTATAATATGATGTTAATTCACACTCAGTAACATTGACTCTCAATCTAGAGTTTATGACAGATGAGGATTAGTTGAAAAATAATTTTGTGCTTATTTGTGATTTTGAGATTAGTAAAGCTTCAGTCTTCCAAGTTAAATTGTCTTTATTAAAAGTAGAGAATGTCTTCTTTTCTGTTATTATAGTTTATCTTTTCCTACCTTTGTACACTTTGGAGAAGTGTGAACTATTTATTATTATTATTACTACTTTTTTTGGGTTTCTTTCTTTTCTTCGTAGATGTAAATTCCAATGTGTATTTTTGGGGCTACTACTTTATTTCTTTTTCATGTAACATATGTATTTTATCCTTTAAACAACTTTTTTCGTGTTCAACTTTCCCATCCCCTGGAACTAATGTAATATTGTCAATAAACTATGCTTACATAAAAAATAACTTTAGAAAAAACACAGCGGAAGAACACACAAAGGGTCTATTTATTCTTGTGGTTAATTGAACTAATGTAAACTCTTCTAACCTCCTAGAGATTGCTAAAGCTTTGTTTATGTAGAACATTTAAAATGGAATTTTTGACTTTGAATAATAGGGAAAAGTAGATTAAAAAAATAACAAAAGAGTTTGTTTTTTTCTTACCAAAGTTAGGCAAGTCAAATCTACTGCATATATTTTGCTTCTCTTTCAATAATATTTTATAAATTTTGGTAAAATACATATAACACAAAGTTAACTATTTGAACTTGCTTCTTTTTGTTCTCGTTAACACTGTATTTAAGCTGTGGATTAGGAAGTTACTATGGAACCATAGGGGGACCAGTCCCGTTTTTCAGTGCTCAGTCTAAACCCAAAGAAAAATATGAGCCACCTGGAAAGAATTTATACACAAACCCAGGAAAGAAAGGAACTGGATATGGGTAAGATATTCCAATACTTTCATATCATTTGTTTTGAATTTAAAAAATTTAATTTCTGAACCCTGAAGTCATCATCATTATTTTCCTTCCTTAGCTATGCAAATATTACCATAGGTAAGCAGTTTTCACACTCTTCTGATCTCTATGATGCAGCAAAACTAAATAACAAGGTAAAGGAATCTCCTGTAACTTATTTCAATCTTTCTCTTATTTAGTTGACTTAGAGAATTCACTTGTGATCCAATTAGGGTTTATTTTGTTTTATCTATTTGTGTTATGTGGGCAATGGCAGATTGATGTTTAGGAATTGTAATAATTTTACCATTTTGATTTTACATTCCCTGGCTGAGCTTTAATTCCTGCCATAGTTTATCTTCCATCTCTCTAAACTAGCTGTGAGACTTCTGTCAGTGTGGCCCGATCAACTCTGCTCTATTTTGATTCTAAGCATTGTATCCTAATCCTTAGCTGTATTCCCAACACACCCTAATATTTTGCACCTAAGAAAGTAGTGGTAGTCCTTTTGGGCTGATCAGGCCATTATGGTGAGTGAACAGAATGGAAGAGTGTTGGGGAGAAGGGAGGAAGTAGAGACTAGAGAAGAATATAAGCTTTTAAATTTTCATTTTTTTTTCAGCATGCAGTCTTCAATAATTTTGGCTATGGTGACTTTAAATGGCAGTGAGATAGATGGAGGAGGGCATGGCAACCCACTCCAGTATTCTTGCCTGAAGAATCCCCATGGATAGAGGAGCCTAGCGGGCTATAATCCATAGGGTCGCACAGAGTCGGACACGACTGAAGTGACTTAGCATGCGTGCACACACGAGATAGAAGGATAGTGGCCAGTTTTGCAAATGGGCATGTCCAAACCCAGGAAAAGTTTTCTGTTAAATTGATAAACCTTGGTCATTTGAAAATAGTCATCTCTTGTTTCTAGTATGGACTCTTCACTTTATATAAGATTCTATGTAAACTACTTTTTACATAGATTAGAATAATATATTCTATAGGAATGATACCTAAGATATAAATACGTACAAGGCAGTTTTATCAATAGCTTAGTAATTAATCTTTCATCCTAAGTTTATGGATATAAGATACTTTTCTCTCTTTAGAATAAAACTCTTTCATTCCACATTTAGAACTTACTATTCATAAGTCAGAAATTTTATGTCCCTGAATTTCCTAAAATAATATTGTAACATAAAAGTGTTGTAATTTAAAAAGTAAGTATTCCTTATTCTTAGGAGAAAAGCTGACTTTTTTTTGAAGGCCTACCGTGTGCCAGGTACTTTGAATACATAATCACATTTAATCTTTGTCGCAGCATTAAGGGTCGGGGGAATGTTATGATCGTCATTTATAATTGAAGAAAATGTGACACTGAAAGGGTCAGTAACTTTCCCAGTGTCCCTGGGAAATGCTAGAAAGCAGGAAGGAGTTAGGGCTTGAACTAGAAACTGACTTTTATTTTTAATGCATTATATCATATTATAGAAAGTTAATAAAAGATTTGCTCAAGTGATATATCTATATACATCAAATAAGTTTATATTCAAGATGAACAATCATAGCTGTGCTTCTTCCTAAGCATAATCTTTTGTATCATAAAAATAGAACATAGCAAAGGAATGTTTTAAAAAAGTGAACCCAGCAGTATATACTTAAACAATCTACATGCTTATATTAAAATTTAAAGTTAAATTAACTTTATGTTACTTGCAGTGTTTAGTGATTTTTGCTATCTAATATAATTTCAAACTCCTTAATTTACAGAAAGAGAATGAAGAACATCGTCGTTTACTTAAAGGGACAGCTTTCAAATTAAATCTTTACCCAAGGGAATATTTTGATACCAATCCTTACATGTCTGAGAAACCTTTACCACCAATTAAAAAAGTAGAGAAGAAAGAAACAGTTGGAAACCCTTTTAAGCCCTCTTCTCCTGGCAAAAAGGCAAGTTAAAGTTTTTAGAATGAAAAAATATTAAGCATCATATAGAAATGTTGCCTCTTGCTGTCATATTATTTCATTTCCCATTTGTTTATATTCATGCCATGAATCATGGAACCCGTTTTGATGAAATTATGATAAGTCATAGAGTGTGGATACCATAAGGAATAATTATGCCCTTATGAAATAATTATTCAGTTCAGTTCAGTTCAGTTCAGTCTCTCAGTTGTGTCCAACTCTTTGCGACCCCATGAATCGCAGCATGCCAGGCCTCCCTGTCCATCACCAACTCCCAGAGTTCACTCAGACTCAAGTCCATCGAGTCAGTGATGCCATCCAGCCGTCTCATCCTCTGTCGTCCCCTTCTCCTCCTGCCCCCAATCCCTCCCAGCATCAGACTCTTTTCCAATGAGTCAACTCTTCACATGAGGTGGCCAAAGTACTGGAGTTTCAGCTTTAGCATCATTCCTTCCAAAGAAATGCCAGGGCTGATCTCCGCAGAATGGACTGGTTGGATCTCCTTGCAGTCCAAGGGACTCTTAAGAATCTTCTCCAACACTACAGTTCAAAAGCATCAATTCTTCGGCGCTCAGCCTTCTTCACAGTCCAACTCTCACATACATACATGACCACAGGAAAAACCATAGCCTTGACTAAACGGACCTTTGTTGGCAAAGTAGTGTCTGCTTTTGAATATGCTATCTAGGTTGGTCATAACTTTCCTTCCAAGGAGTAAGCGTCTTTTAATTTCATGGCTGCAGTCACCATCCGCAGTGATTTTGGAGCCCCCAAAATAAAGTCTGACACTGTTTCCACTGTTTCCCCATCTATTTCCCATGAAGTGGTGGGACCGGATGCCATGATCTTCGTTTTCTGAATGTTGAGCTTTAAGCCAACTTTTTCACTCTCCACTTTCACTTTCCTCAAGAGGCTTTTTAGTTCCTCTTCACTTTCTGCCATAAGGGCGGTGTCATCTGCATATCTGAGGTTATTGATATTTCTCCCGGCAATCTTGATTCCAGCTTGTGTTTTTTCCAGTCCAGCGTTTCTCATGATGTACTCTGCATAGAAGTTAAATAAGCAGCGTAACAATATACAGCCTTGACGTACTCCTTTTCCTATTTGGAACCAGTCTCTTGTTCCATGTCCAGTTCTAACTGTTGCTTCCTGACCTGCATACAGATTTCTCAAGAGGCAGGTCAGGTGGTCTGGTAGTCCCATCTCTTTCAGAATTTTCCACAGTTTATTGTGATCCACACAGTCAAAGGCTTTGGCATAGTCAATAAAGCAGAAATAGATATTTTTCTGGAACTCTCTTGCTTTTTCCATGATCCAGCGGATGTTGGCAATTTGATCTCTGGTTCCTTTGCCTTTTCTAAAACCAGCTTGAACATCAGGAAGTTCACGGTTCATGTATTGCTGAAATAATTATTACTCATCTCTAAAAGTATTTTAATTTACAATGAATTTTCTAAGCACCTGTCTATATCTTAGGTATAGTTTTTCTCAAAACCATAAAAAGTTAGGCCATCTTTAGTTTTTGAAGGGTGGTTAAAATGAAGTGTCTCCCTTCTGCTGAGGTTTACAAGTGTGAATAAAAATCAAAATCTCCCTTATAGTTTATAGACTTAGTTTATACCTTAGTTTTTTTTTCTGTGAATTGTGTGTTCCTTTTCTTGCAAATGTTCAATTAAGATATTTGTCTTTTTCGTATTGATCTGTAAGATCTTTTCATATATTAAGGATATTGTTTTATCATTTTTGTTGAAAATAATTTTTCTAGTCTGTTGAGTCTTTGACTTTGGTTATAATATTCTGTTCTATTCAGAAATAGCAATAATGATTTATCATTATAAAATATAAACTTTATAATGATAAAAACACATAAAATAATGATTTTGTCAGTCCTCTGTGCTGAGTTTGTGTCATTCTCAGAATAACTTTCCTTCCCAGCAACGTTAGTGAAATATGCATTCTTGATTTCTTAACTAGTTTTATCTTTTTGCATTTAAATTTTCATCTGGAATATATTTTGATGGTAAGAACAAGGTAAGGATCGAGCTTTTATCTTTTTCAAAATTCAGTTTTATGGACAGAAGGATGCTTTGAGGGGAGGATGTGTTCCATATCTTGATTGCCTTTGTGGTTTCAAGGGTGTATCAGCCAGTCAGTTCAATAGCTCAGATGTGTCTGACTCTTTGCGACCCCATGGACTGCAGCACGCCAGGCCTTCCTGTCCATCACCAACTCCCAGAGTTTACTCAAACTCATATCCATTGAGTCAGTGATGCCATCCAACCATCTCATCCTCTGTTGTCCCCTTCTCCTCCTGCCCTCAATCTTTCCCAGCATCAGGGTCTTTTCAAATGAGTCAGCTCTTTGCATCAGGTGGCCAAAGTATTGGAGTTTCAGCTTCAACATCAGTCCTTCCAATGAACACCCAGGGTGTTCATTTAGGATGACTGGTTGGATCTCCTGGCAGTCCAAGGGACTCTCAAGAGTCTTCTCCAACACCACAGTTCAAAAGCATCAATTCTTCAGCACTCAGCTTTCTTCATAGTCCAACTCTCATATCCATACATAACTACTGGAAAAACCACATCTGTCAAAACTCACAGAATCTGTAAACTTAAAATGGGTGCAGCTTATTATACTTGGACTTAAGTAAAAAATTTTTTTAAAGAGCCAATTGTTCCTGATCTCACAGATAGAATAATTAACACCCCTGTTTTGAAATGCCACTTTATCAAATCAAAATTCCCAGTTTTAGTGTTTTTTTCCCCCTGAATTTTCATTCTATTTAATTGATATTTATTTCTATCAGTACCAAACTATTTTTAATTATTATTGCATTTTAATATTGGGTGGTCTAGTCTCTTCTTATTCTTAAAATAAGTTTATATGACTGTTTTCCAGTAGTATTATTTAGAACTTTGGAATTATTTTGTGAAGTTCTGAGGAAAAAAGACCTTTGGTGTTTTGCTCTAAATTGAGATCTTTAGATTTTAGATTGTATTAGCATTTTTATACTTTGAATCTTCTTATCTAGAATTAAGCTACTTACAGAAACCTTTATTTGTCTTGTAGATTTTTATATTTTGTTTCACATAGATTTATGTATCATATTTATTCTTATTTTAAGGTCCTGGTCAATAGTTTCTTTTCCCCATCAATCCCCTTATATTATTTGTTCTTATTAAAACATCTGATTTTTTTAAAGTAACTGGCACTTTATTAAATTTTATATTCTAATAGGTATTTCATTGATTCTCTTTGGATCTTTAGATATATGATTATATTATCTGCAAATAACTTTGCTCCTTCCTTTCCAATATTTCTCTCTCTCATGTCATGCTTGTGCCCAGTGTTTAGACATGATATGGGGATCATGGGAGTACCTCTAGCGTTCATGTTTAAATAAATAAGACTAAATCAGGAATGTTTGTAGAATTATGTTGAATGTTTTAGTATAATCTCTCTAGACCATCTATGTTTTTCTCCATTAACTTATTATAAGGTGAGTAAAAGTAATAGATTTCTTGAAGTGATTCTCACTTGACTGTGTTGTATTAATCTTTAAGTGTGATACTGTGTTTTATTTGTTAATATTTTATTAAGTATTTTTGTATCAATTATTATAAGTGTTGTGACTGGTTTGTATTTTTTACATTCCTTGTTCTATTTTGATATAAGTAGATGCTAGCATCTTAAAGTAAGAGTTTAATAGCATCAAATATATCTTTTCCTTGAAAATTTAAAAGACTTCTCATAGTAAATGTTCTGAGCTTAATTTCTTACATGATGCCCATCTATTTTCTGTAGGTGTCCTCTCTCTGAGTCACTTTGACAATATTTTTCTTTGAGAACCATTCATTTAATTCAGGTTTTCAAATTTGTCAATGTAGAGGTATAAAAAAATATTATCTTACAGTTTTTGATATTCCATATATGTATAGATTTCTTCCACCTGTTTCTCAATCTTCATAATATAGATTTACCTGTTAATTTTTTAAGCATCATCTGGTGAGTTGGTTTACTTACCATATATATTTTTCCATTTTCTATTCATCTGTTTTGCTTTTACATCAGTTAATTAATCAACTGTATTTTCTTTAGATTCCTTATTATTTGTTGCTTTTAAACTAATCCATGTCTCAATCTTGATAACTTGAAAAATAACAACCATATCTTTCAAATAAATCACATTTTCTTATATATCTGGCTTAGACACTGTAAGAGAAAGGATGCCTAATTAAATGGATTATTGTGATTGAATACAGTTTTCTTGGTGACCATATATGATGAAAATCCTGTTAATATGTATCAGTTTAAAAAGTCAAAGTAAATGTTTGTTTTGCATATAGGTCAAAAATGATTGACTTCTCTTAATAGATTACAAGAAAAGTACAACGTATGGTACAGTTATTTCTCAGTATCAATGGGGGATTGGTTTCAAGACCACTGCCTGCTACCCCCAGAATACCAAAATTCAAGGATGCTCAGGTCCCTTACATAAAATGGCCTAGTATGTGTGTGTAACCTTTGCACATCCTCCTGTATAATGTAAATCATCTCTAGACTACTTACAATATCTAAGACAATGCAAATGCTATGTAAATAGTTTCCTGTGCATGTCAAGTTCAACTTTTCTTTTGGGGAACTTTCTGGAATTCTTTATTTAAAAAATATTTTCACCCTGAGATTGGATGAATTTGAGGATGCAGACCTTGCTGGTGTGGAGGACTGATTGTGGGTTATGTTTGCCTCTTACTCTCTTTTTCTATGTGCTTTTCCTTTATTTTTATTAAAAACTTTTTTTCAGTATCTTCCCCATCATTTACTGATGTTTACTGAACTCGTCTTGTGCCAGGCTTCCTTTTGGATAAACCTTACTTCTGGCCTCATCTTTCATCCTCTGGTTCTGAACCCTAACTTCTTCCTGTATCAAAATACATGTGACCTGGCTCTCACTCCCTCAGGAATGGACTCACATCCTGTGTAGTTCATAGCCTGATCTGATAAACTCACTAATATATTAACTGTTGGCAATAGTTTAGAATATTACCTTCTTATAACTATATAGAGAACTTTTGGAATTATTGTGTCTTAACCCATAAAATTGGTGGTAGGAAGACCCTTGATGGTATTTGAATTAAACAGAATAAACAGCTTTCTTTAAATGTAAAACCAGCTCCATGTACAGTACACAAATATGTATGACCTTTTTCACATTTAATTTTTGTCAGAAGCATTTTGACAGAACCACATTAAATTGTCTCATTTTTACTTGTAGGCTGGTGGAATGAAGGCAGGAACATTTGATCCTTACCCTTCACATTCTGCTGACCCTTACGTGGTTAAATTGAAAAGCCCATCCAGCAAAAGTGCTAAGGTTTTCCATCCGCCAGGTGGACCAAAAAGCAGACCAATTGAAAGTATAATGGCTTTGAATGTCAAAAGGTAGTAATATTAGCCCATAAATTATTTCCTGCTTTTAGATTTCTTCAGAGTAATATCTTTTATTTATATATACTTTTAAAAGTTGACAAATCTGGGTGACTTTAGAAATCTCAGCTGCTTCTTTATACCTGCCCTCCCCTGTAGAAGTTCTTTCCCATCTTCTGAAATTCCCAATTGAAAAAGCTTAATTTATCCGTACCAAACAGACACAGGTTCGATCCCTGGGTTGGGAAGGTCCCCTGGAGAAGCAAATGGCAACCTACTCCAGTATTCTTGCCTGGAGAATCCCATGGATGGAGGAGCCTGGTGGGCTACAGTCCATAGAGTCACAAAGAGTCAGACATGACTGAAGTGACTTAGCATGCATACATGCATATATATATGTATATATGTATATATATATATATATATATATATATATATTTCACTTAGCAGTACATATTAACATTGTCTGTTTCTTAAAAGGATCTTTTGACTCATTAAATTGTTAATCTCTGTATAGGCCCCAGACTCTCAGTAATTGTGTGGACTCTTAATGACACTTCTTCTGTCTTTAACTTTTAAATAACCCTCTATGAGAACTAGAAATATTCTGATTAATTAAAAATACTTCGAGGAAAAGTATATGTATATTATTCACGTATCATAAAACTGATATCTTTCCTAGGTTTTGAGCACTCTCAAAACTGAAAAGTTCTTAGAAGTTCAGAATATAATTTAGAAAAGGACAGCCTGTCATTCTTTTGTTATATGTGAAAGATCATAAATACTAATAATTCACTTGATTCCCTTTCTGCCTATTCACTAAAAAAGTTTTAATGCCAATTTGACTGACTTACATATTTCTAACTTCATTGTAATCATACAATGGATTGGGAAAAGGACATCAAATTCATATGCCTTTTGTAGAAACACTAGCATCTTTATTACTTGTAGATAATGATTGTAAGAACATCATTATTATAGTCACAAAAGTAAGGCTGCCCTTCATTATTTATATAGTTTAACTGTTGTCTATAGGAATATTTTTTTGCAGGCTAGTTGGTAGAGGATTCATTTGGGAAACAAAGATGTGGAGCCTTTTTTCCATGTCCTTTGACCTTTATCCTTTGACAACCGAACTGACAGTAAAGTTAGAATTTTCCTCAACACACTCACACTCAAATGAATGGAATTTTGTGTGGGGTGGGGAGGAGTGTGGTTTCAAGTTGTGTGGCTATCCGGAGAACAGAGCTGAGAAAATTCTATGATGCTCTAGCACACATGTTTAAAGCAAAGGAAAAAAGTATCGATTGTTCAGAAGTTTATCATTTGTTTAGTATTTTGAGTTTATTGAAATATCTTTTTTTTACATTATCATAAATATTATCCTAAATCAAGTTTTAGCTTCTTTTAGCCTAATTTTAAAACTCTGAGAAGTAGTATTTAAAAGTAGTAGTAGTATTTAGTCTCATAAACCATTTTTTCCCTCTTATATTACATTTTAAAAGTATATCTGATATACATGAAGCTTTTTCTTTAGTGAGAAAGTTTGGTTTTGTTTGGATTGTTAACTTTTAATTGCAAAATGTTTTTTTTACAATAATACGCAGATCTATCAAATTAAATGTGCATTTATTTTCCAATTTTAGGGCACTAAATACAAAGAACTACAAGACTGCTTCAGTACAATCCTATTAGCATCTGGAAGACAAATAACCTTACAGGTCCTGACTACCAAAAATACACTATCAAGTGCTTATTATTTGAAAAAGTATATAAGATGTGTGGAACAAATAGCTCAAACATTTAGAAGAAATTTAAGGCTGTGACTCTAATGCTCTTCCTTCTTTTCCTACTGTTACATCAATAAATGACTAGTATTTGTTAATAATTGCTCTGTTTCTTGATCTGTGTTTCTGAGGAGATGTTTAGGACTGTTTGAAACTGTTATAAAATCTCAAAGTGTACTCTTTAATTTGACATATTTTGCTCCTAACATTAAGAATATTGCCGAGTTGGAGGGTAGGTATGAAAATGGGGACTGGAGGGGTAGAACGTGCACAATGAATGCTTATTTTTCTATTAAGTGGTATCGTTTTTCTGTTGTGTTTTTTTTTTCTGAGATTAATTTTTATTGGAGTGTAGTTGCTTTACAGTAAATTCTTATTTTGCTATTCCTTCTCGGAGGTATTTGGAGGTTGAGTTGACAGCTATCCAAGTGTCTCGGTCCATTAAAGCATTCTTAACATCAGGGAAGTACTGATCCAGTCTTATTTAATAGATTCTCATATACATGCGTTGTATAGTGAGGCAGATAGCTCGGATAATGTGGTGTGGTGCCTTTTATGTATATCCCGTATAAAGCATCAGATCTGCCAGTGGCAGCCCCAGGCTGAGCAGGGTTGGTGAGGGTGTGGGGGGGGGTGTGGGGGATGGGAGACTGGGGATGCACTTTCAGTTCAGTATCTTATACAAAATGGCCAGGTTTCAATGGATGAAGTTGGTCCTTGTGTTCTCTCATTCTCCTCTGTAGCTGCTTCTCTAGGTCTTATCCTCTTCCTTCCCATGTTACCTCTTCACTGGCCCTATCACTTAAAAAAAAATCTGTTCTTAAAAGTTATGATTTAAATACATTCCTGTAATTCATAGTGAGGTATCTCTCAATAGTTCTCATTCAGTTGGGGTGGGGTAGTGGTGGTATTTAAAAGGGAAGTTTAGAAAGATGGTAACAATAACCTTGTGTACGAGACAGCAAAAGAGACACTGATGTATAGAGCAGTCTTGTGGACTCTGTGGGAGAGGGAGAGGGTGGGAAGATTTGGGAGAATGGCATTGAAGCATGTAGAATATCATATATGAAACGAGTTGCCAGTCCAGGTTCGATGCACGATGCTGGATGCTTGGGGCTGGTGCATTGGGATGACCCAGGGGGATGGTATGGGGAGGGAGAAGGGAGCAGGGTTCAGGATGGGGAACACATGTATACCTGTGGTGGATTCATTTTGATATTTGGCAAAACTAATACAATTATGTGAAGTTTAAAAATAAAATTAAAAAAAATAAAAGGGAAGTTTACAGTATCTATTAATTAAACTGTGGTGTTGGAAAAGACTCTTGAGAGTTCCTTGGACTGCAAGGAGGCCACACCAGTCAATCCTAAAGGAAATCAGTCCTGAATATTCATTGGAAGGACTGATGCTGAAGCTGAAGCCCTAATACTTTGGCCACCTGATGTGAAGAACTGACTCATTTGAAAAGACCCTCATGCTGGGAAAGATTGCAGGCAGGAAGAGAGGGGAGGAGAGAGGATGAAATGATTGGATGGCATCACTGACTTGATGAACATGAGTTTGGGTAAGCTCCAGGAGTTGGTGATGGACAGGGAAGCCTGGCGTGCTGCAGTCCATGGGGTTGCAAAGAGTCAGACATGACTGAGCAACTGAACTGATTAGTACAATGTGTTGGAGGAGTTATTTTTGATTCATGGTTTTTTTCTTAGTACTCATCCCTCTGCCATTCTAGGCCTCCCAGAGCGGAAAATCAGAATGTGTAGAGGCTGCAGTGCTCTGCTTCTAGACCCAATTTTTTCTAACGGTGGAGAAGCCAAGTCAATCCAGATACACATGTGACTTTTGAAAGGGATTCAGAGGGTACAGAGAAGTTTTCCTGTTGTCAAACGTATATTTTTATTTCATGCCTCATCACTGTTTACTTTTTTTCTAAAAGAATAAATTTTTAAAGACTGAAAAAAGTTTTCTAAAGGAATATTTAAGATTTTTATTTCCTATCCAAAGGACAGTGTGGAATGAACATCTCAAAGACAGTATCAGGGGTATCATGAGCCTCAGATCAGAATACATTTGTCTCAGAGTAGCTAAGTTTTTTCCAGGTAGACATAAATGAATAAAAATTCATTAAGTTACATAGTGATAAATGTCACCAAACAAGCCAAGGCTAAGGTGTTCCCATCTCTCTGCATTCAGCGGTGGCTCCAGAGCTGCTAGGGTAGGCTAGAGGCTACTCTGCACCCACCCTAACAAAAGTCTAAAAAACCAGGCTCATAAGGATCTGACTGAAAGAGAATTAAGCACAACCAATTCCAACAGAAGTAAGCACAACCCAGCACAACCAGGTCCAACAATCTGTAAAGGAAGACACCAAATTCAGACGCTCGACAATGTAAAATTCACAAAAATCCGGGTTTCGCTGGTGGCTCAGTGGTGAAGAATCCACCTGGCAATACAGGAGACACAGTTGCGCGCTCTGATCTGGGAAGATCTCACATGCCATGGAGCTACTAAGCCTGTGTATGTCACAGCTACTGAGCCTGTGCCCTGGAGCCCGCGAGCAGCAACTGCTGAAGCCTACGTGCTAGAGTCGCCTGCGCACCGCAGCTAGAGAAAAGCCTGTGCAGCAACAAAGACCCAGCATGGCCAAAAATAAACAAGTAAATACAATTATTATTATTTTTTAATCCATCTTCCAGTTTAAAAACAAAACACAACTACTAGACATGCCAGGAAGCAGGAAAATGTAACCCACAACCGGGAGAAAAATCAGTCAATAGAAATGAACCGCATAATGGTAGAGAAGATGGAATTAGCAAATAAAGACATTAAAATGGCTATTTGACCTGTTATTGTATTTAAAGGAAAAGCTCAGAGTTTTCTCTTGAACTAACCACTGTGTGACTTTTTTCATGTTGCCTGTTGGAATTGGAAGAACCCGTGGGAAAGTTCTGCCTACTGCTGTTGCTGTGAGCAAGAAGCTCCTTTGTCTCTGATCCAGGATTCTCATGTCTTCCACTGGAACCCATGACACCGCGTCAGGCTATAACACATTATTAGCTTACAAACTGGATAGAGTCTCAAGGTATTTATAGTTCTTGACAGCATGAGAATATATACCTAATTCCAATTTCTAATTAAAAACTAGCCCAATCAATTATAAGGTAATCATGATCATATGTGGAGGTAAATTTAAAGCTTTTTGTTGAAAAAAGCACCTGGATGAAAGATTTTGAAATATTGTTTTCAGAAATTTATTTACATGTCTTGGATGGAAGCAGTTGATACAGTTTACTTGGAGTTCCTGGGGGAAAAAAAAAGAATTTTTGAAAAGATGGGACTGCTAAGTGTACTGTGGAAAAATAATAATTAAAAAAATTTCCTGCTTGCTACCAAAGTTGCTTTAGCCATATACAATATATAGAAGTCATATAAATAACACATCTCATCAAAGGACCAAAATCTCTTAAGTAATTCGACTATGTAATGAATTGGATACAAATCTTACAAAAATAGTGTTCACCTTCTTATTACTGTCCTCTGGCTAATGCCTGATAGACAAAAGAAATTTTAAACACATTTCTACGAATCCACCAAGATACACATACCTTTCAAACCAAGGGCTAAAGGCCTATTCCCAGGACTAGAGGTGTCTTCATAAATATCATAGATGTCAAAATGGAATTTATCTTTCCTTGAAATGTGACCCATTTTTGAGAGGTCAATATGGTGACTGCAGATTTTTTCACTTAGATTTGAATATTCTCTTTGAAGATTCCGCATCTCAAATTCCAAGGTGTCCCTTTCATTCTCTATACTTCTTACATAATTTTCTAAGAGTATTTTGTCTTCCTCAAGTCTACTGATGCTGTTTTCAAATTTTATACTTTCTTGACTATTTTTTTTTAGTTCCTCTTTTAGAAGCTGATTATCGGTCTTAATTTCCATTAACATTTTTGATAACAGTTCACATTCATTGCCCATTTCTGACAAACTATTCTTATAAATACTTGCTTCTGACTTTGCATTTTTTATCTCTTGCAGAAAATTCTCTTCCGCAGTAGATTGGTATGTTTGAATATCCTCAATTTCTCTTGCCATCATCTCTCTCGCAGCAGTAGATTCTTGTAAGGTGGTTTCAAGATTAAGCTTTTCATTTTTAACTGTTTCTACTATTTGAAGAAGTGTCTCTTGTTCGATTTTTGCCAATCTTTCTTTCTCTTTCAGCTGCGCTGTCTCTAGGCGGGTCTCTTTCAGTTCATTTTCCAGTGCCCCTTTTTCCTTTAGAAGCTGATGAGTTTTTTTCTCTAACATTTCTTTTTCCTCTTGTATCAATAGAATATTTGTTTTCATTGATTCCATTTCTATGCTCAATCGTTTGTTTTCATTATTGACAATGGCCATATCACTTTGAGTTTTGTGTTCCTTGCTTTTTAGTTGATCTAATGCTTCTATGATTTGTTGATTCTCCAAAGAAAGTTGACTGTTTTTTTCCTCGAGGGTTTTATTTTGTCCTTGGAGAACATTATAGTTACTAACTATTTTTTTCAATTCTTTAAGACATTCTTTGCCATCTTCTTCTGTTTTAGTTAACTTGGACTGGAGAGTATTCTTTTCTTCAACCAGTGTCTTAAGTTGCTTTTCATACATTTCAATTTTCTGTATCAGAGATTGTGTGGTAAAGACAAGAGGTTTAATTTTTGTTTTAAGGGTTAGGTTTTCATTCTCTAGTTTCATTACTTTTTTCTGTATTTGCATAGATTCTTTCAAGTAATTCTGTAAGTACTGAATTTTTGCTACACATTGCTCAGTAACAGAATTGACTTTGGATGTTTTCTCATTTTCAAATATTATTGATCCTTGTTTTACTGTAAATGGTTGTTTTTCTTTGTCTTTCATTTCATATTTTGTTGGGTCAATGAATGCCAATGTATGTCTCGGGACTCTGGAATGGAGTTTTAAATCTGCAATATTCTTGTCAGTGATAGGAATTTCTTTATTGTTTTTCTCATTCCTTTTTCCCCTGTGTATTTCGCTCCTAGATAATTTTTTACATTTCCTACAAAAATTCACATGGAATTTTGACACTGTTTCCCTAAGTGGGAGCAATTTGTTTACTAATGCCTCTAATTCCAAAATTCTCTTTGATTTTATATCTTCACTTAAGTTACTTTCAATATTTTCTTCCTTAATGAAATTGTTTTTTTCTTTGTGAACAGGGGGCAGGTCATAATTCCCATGCCTTGGAACAGCTTTTAAAGTCTGCAGTTCGTTTGTAAGTGCCAGTTCCCTATTATGTGACTTTTGAAGCTCTTCCTTCATTTGTTTAATGGAATGGCAAATATCATCTAAATTTTCACAAAATCCATTCTTGAGAAAAGGCATTGTCATTCTGGACTTATCCAGAATTAGCGTCTCAGCTTGAGACATCCCATTTTGAGGTACATTAGGTAGAAAATTATAAAAGTTATTATAATTCTTCAACCCGTCAGAATTTTCTGAAGCTGAATTATCTGTCAAAATTCTCAGAGGTAATGTGTCCTTGAAATGTATCTGGCATGGAACATCTATACTTTGAGGAAGACTGTCAATACTATCACTACTGAATTTTTCTTCTGCTGAATGAAGAGTTCTGGAATCCTCAAAATGATGAATTTTCTCTGTAGAAAGGGTTTCTTCTTGATTCTCTATAGGCTAGTAAAAATAAAAATCATACTATGTACTATCATTCGCCACATGACCAACAAATTAAGACAATATTTTGGGGAGGATATATTTTTACAACCAGAATGAACATTTTCTCCATTTCTGCAGCAGAGAAGCCTAACAAGTATGGTTCATTTTCTGCAGGAAACTCTACCTTTATTACAGACCTGTAACTCTGGTTTTCACAGTTTGCTTAGAAATTATACTTATTTTCTTAAGTAGTGAGATAGCAGGGCCAACCCCTCAATTTCAGAAATAGAAATCCAACATTTCTCAAGAGACCATCATACCTTGATGGGGAAGACAGCAGCCATAGTTCAAAGGGAAGTTTAAAGAAAATGAAAAGTTTCATTCCTTCTGTATGTCAACCTTAGCTTGTCTTCCTAGTTTCAAGTGTATCTAGGGCTGTGACTGTTCTGGAAATGTGAGTTCTAATAAGTGGAGACACACAGTGAGTCTGGTTTGGACCTGTTCTAGAGAACTCAGAGGTCTAAGTCAATCCTAAAAGTAGGAGAACTCATAAGTGGACACAAAGGCTATAAAAGCTGCCTTGCATTTCAGTTTACTTGGGAATCTTTAGATATCTGGACTAAGTTAAATGCCCTTCCTATGCTCTTCTAAGAGAAACAAGAAAATTGTAGAAGTGTGGAGGAGGAAAACATACATCTTTCAAGGTTTTCAGGACAGGAGTTTCCTTATTTTCACCTCTGACAATCCAGTCACCCTGTGAAGAAGGGGAGAATGTAAAGATGAAGATCAAAGGTTGTAACATTTCTGAAGTACCGAAATGTAGAAATGATTCTATGTTGAAGAACATACCAAAGCTGTTTCATTGTGTGTGCCGAATACTAGATTTTTTTCTGGGTTAAATTGTGGGTTTTCTACTTCAATGATACTTTTGTTCAATATTTCACTGATTTCAGACTGTACCTTTAAAAGACAAATTAAGACTATCAGACCTTGATTTATAAACTTATGAATGCACAAGAATAATAGATATTATAATTAAAAGATATCTTTAAATTTCCTACACATAAAAATTGACCATCATATAAAATATAAATTAAATTAAAATTACTGTAATCTCTATTGAAGGACTCTTTAAGAAAAGCATGCCTTTACTATGTGATTATAAAATGAGAAAGGCTTAATTGAGGAAAGCAGAATCTTCTGAATTAAAATAACTTTAGATGTTTGTTTTTTATGTTGTTGAATAAATCAGAGATCCTTGATCTTTGTCATCAGAGTGGACTCTGTTGTGTCAGCCTCAGGAGGCTTTTGTCTTCTCTTCCCGTTTCCCCGCTCTTGCTTCTAGTACAGGAATGTCAGGGTGAAGTTTATATAGGGCCTCCAGTTGTATGTGTTGTGTTCTGTACCCCCAGAATCCACACCCTGTCCTGTTAACACTACCCCTTGTTTCTTCTGGATAAAGACCCTGTGCCTTTGGCGGTGGTAGAGAGCCCCCCTCCAGCTCCAAGGGGTGAGCATGTGACCAGTTAGGGCGTTGCCTCCCTCTTAACAGGGACTGCTTTCAAGAATGCATGGGGGGCCATCAGAATCAGGACAAACTGCTAAGAGAGAAAAGCACAGTCTCTTCTCTGACTGGAGCCTGGAAAGATAAAGGCCGGAACTTTTAGCAACCCTTTTGCTACCACCTGGAGTCTGAGAATCCGATACTGTCAAAAGCAGAACCATGATAAGGAGGGAGGCTGGTTCTTGGATGATGTAGTCCTGGTCACACAGATAAAGCCATCCCCAAGTGCACTATCCCTGGGGTTTTCATTGCCAGATCTAACAAAGTGCAATTTCCCCTTACTTTGAGTTAGATTTTGTATCACTTATGACGAGAGTTCCTATTTTTAGACTGTATATAGGTAGCAGTTTAAACATACTTTAAAAAAAAAAATACAGGTATAACAATGTAGTTTCCTCCAAATTTGGAGTCTAGAATAGATTGCAGCTCTATTTTATCACATTTAGTTTCAAGTAATCAAGTGGCTAGGGGTCGTCAGCTTAGACATGTACGATGGTATCCTCAGTTTGCATATTTTCTATGTAAATTAAAAGAAACATACCATGCTAACATTTTGCAGAGTCTGTATTCGGAGAGCCTGAAACGATTCCAGTTGTTGCTGAAGGGCCTATAACAAAGTTATACAGGGATGGAATTGAACATCTGTAGGTGAACATACACTTTGTTATGGGATTCCCTAGTGGCCCAGATGGTAAAGAATCTGCCTGCAATGCAGGAGACCTGGGTCAGGAAGATCCCCTGGAGAAGGGCATGACAACCCACTCTGGTATTCTTGCCTGGAGAATCCCATGGACAGAAGAGCCTGTCAGGCTAGTCCATGGGGTCGAACAAAGTCGGGCACGAATGAAACGACTTAGCACGCATGAATGCACACTTTGTTAGAATTAAAAAAAAAATATCCCCCAAAGTTGCCTATTACAGGGATCACGTGGAGGGTCAGGTGGCTGGCTTACTAATCATTCTTGCTCACTCTCAAGTATTCTGAGAAAGATCAGACTTTACACAGGTTTTCTGAGAAAATAAAATGAAATATACTCACTTTCAATGCTGATTGTGGTTGGATTTGATTTTCTGATTCTGATACACAGCCGTGTTCTAAAAAGTAAAATTGAAAAATGATGTGATTTAATTCTTAATTGTTATTTTTAAACAATGTTAATGGAAAGCAATCTCTTAGCTTTCTTGGATGGTGAGGCAAAGAGATAATGAGATGACTGATGTTCACATTAGGATAAACCCAGTGCTACCAGTATAACGAATTAAGAAATAATTTTCATCTGACTTAAAATACTGCACCTACTTGACGTTGTAACAGTGGTTTTACTTTTATAATAAATCATTAACTTGTAACACCAAACTTAGACTACTCTGAAACTTAGATATCTTTGTTTGTTTCAGGGATATAAACTATATATTTTTTGGTATAAAAATGAACAATTCTCATATGATGGGAGACCCTTGGCAAAGTACTATATGGGTCTCAGTGTCTATGAAACAGCCATGTGATGTTTTTCTTCCTTAATCTGGAAAACAGTTTGGATTAATAGAACATAGGTCTTATTGTGTTCTTAAGCAAAGTGCTATAAACATCCGTGTGTTCCTTCCTAAAAAACAGATCATAGATCTGCAGTAGAGGAGAGACTATATAATGTTTGCAAGTTTCATGACAAATGCAAAATTTTTATTTAAAAAATTTAAAAAACATGTCCTGAATGAAATGAGAGTTACATTAGAATGCTCCCCCTAGGCTGGCAATTTCTGATATTTAGGAGAAGGTTTCTAAAGAGTTCAGCATAGCTCCTTTGGAATGAAAGTCTGCCAGATGTTATAGAAACTGGTTGCAAAGCGTCTTCCCTCCCATCCCGTCCCAATCTGGCCCTTATCACTGAGAGAGCAGCTCTGGTTCACAACCTGGAGTCATTTGGCCAACTGAAGAATCCCACCTTCATCACAGAGCAGGGATGGACAGTGAGTCCATCTGGTTACTGCTCAGCTTTGCATCTTACTGGGAATAAAATGGTAGTCAGAAATGTTCGTCTCAGAGAGGAAAAAAGGAACTCAAGTTAAGGTCTGGACCAGTCCTGTAAGGCATCCCAAAGTTTTTCAAACTCTAAAATAACCACTGCAATATTGTAAAGTAATTAGCCTCCAATTAAAATAAATTAATTTTAAAAATAAATAAATAAAATAAAATAACCTCTTCTGATGAACTCAAATATTAATAGATCAAAATGCAAACGAGAAAAGAATGTATCACCTGTTGCTGCTGCTGCTAAGTCGCTTCAGTTGTGTCCGACTCTGTGCGACCCCATAGACGGCAGCCCACTAGGCTCCTCTGTCCCTGGGATTCTCCAGGCAAGAATACTGGAGTGGGTTGCCATTTCTTTCTCCAATGCGTGAAAGTGAAGTCATTCAGTAGTGCCCGACTCTTAGCGACCCCATGGACTGCAGCCTACCAGGCTCCTCCATCCATGGTATTTTCCAGGCAAGAGTACTGGAGTGGGATGCCATTGCCTTCTCCGAATATATCACTTAGAATCCCACCATCCAGAATTAAAGATGCTTGCCCCTTGGAAGGAAAGCTATGACACACCTAGACAGCATATTAAAAGCAGAGGCATCACTTTGCCGACAAAGGTCCGTATAGTCAAACCTATGTATGGTTTTTCCAGTAGTCATGTATGAGTGAAAGAGTTGGACCATAAAGAGGACTGAGCACTGGAAAACTGATGCTTTCAAATGGTGGTGCTGGAGAAGACTCTTGAGAGTCCCTTGGACAGCAAGGAGCTCAAACCAGTCAATCCTAAAGGAAATCAATCCTGAATATTCATTGGAAGGACCGATGCTAAAGCTGAAGCTCCAATACTTTGGCCAAGTGATGCAAAGAGCCTACTCACTGGAAAAGACCCTGATGCTGGAAAAGATTAATGGCAGGAAGAGAAGGGGGTGACAGAGAATGAGATGGTTAGATAGCATCACTGACTCAATGGACATGAGTTTGAGCAAACTCCGAGGCAGTGAAGGACAGGGAAGCCTGGTGTTCTGCAGTCCATGGGGTCACAGAGAGTTAGACACGACTTAGCGACTGAAAAACAACAACAACAAAATTTTAGGTACCCACCCTTTAGTCAGCTCTCTAGACACATACATGGAAAAAAACAAATGATTTTCAATCAATGGGATCATATTACGCATTCTACTTTTAAATAATAATATTAGACTTATATTTGATAAAATAAAACCGCAAATAGTCAAATGTATTGCTAGTATTCAGATTTTTACTCACTACATGAGAGATTATTTCTTATGAGAGCCCTCTAAAATATTGGAAATGGGTCATGAAACAGATTAAGAAATTGGAAATTTTATGTTTTAAGTGGGGCTTCCCTGATGGCTCAGCAGGTAAAGAAGCCGCCTGCAAATAACATACATTTCTGATGTGAATATTCAGTGTGATTCACTCCATCCGTGCCAAAAAAGGGGGTAAATGATGAAAAAATTGGCCTCGTCCTTCCTCCCCAGTTGTCATGATGTTTGATAGTGATATATTTTCACGTTTCATGATGTTCACACTTTGTTCTGTAACTATAATTCTCACAAAACTATTTAAACCCAAAGATAAGATATTATTGTTGTAAATATTCCCAGCCTTTGGCTTTATTCTTAATGGATTTCCTATTCACAGTTTTATCTCTTCCTGCACCCGCAGCAACAGTCTCCCTTTTCTGCACAGATTTCCTTTGTCTTGTTAGGACTTGCAAGTTTACGGCTAAATATAAGGACTCCTTTTGCTAAGATGGAGTAAGAAATGTGGGGCAAAAAGAAATCCAAAGACTTGTTCAAGAGATACAGCGAATGAAGATCTTAAGGAAAGAGCATGGCCTTTCTAGACGGCTTCTACATGGACCTCCCTCCCTCCGTCTTGTTCCCCTGTGGAAGGTGGAGGTTTGTGGCACTGGAGATTATATATATATATGCAGCATTTTCTGGTTTTACTTTGGCAGTGGATAAGGTGCCTGGCGGGGACAGGCATTTGGGGGAAGAGATATGAAGGTCCAAGAAATTTTTTAACTAGAGAGAGTCTAATCTACCTGCTTGCTGTGGAAACCATGTAGAGGAAATGGAGACGAAAAAGAATTCTGGAGAATGAGGCCAACATTAAGAACTACAGAATTCCAGGAGAGATATAATCTGGAGGGAATGGCCTGTGATGGAGCAGGGACAGTCCTCCCATGGAAGTGGGGCAGCAGAGAATGCGGGACACAGCCAGGTAGCTTAGCAGAATTTAAGGTTGAGGGTCAGGGTGTTTGGGTCTGACTGCTTCTAATTTTTTCATACAGTATGAGATCATGTTGCCCATTGAGAGGTAGTGGTGAGGGGTGCTGGAGATTTAATGAAACAAGAAAAGTGAAACAGTTATCTTGCAGAGGGCTTGATAAAGTGTTTTCTGGGGAAATAATGTAACTTTTCCAAATAGCATTGAGATCCACAGTATGACCACAGTAAAACACAGTGAGTGAGTGTTTTTCTCCACCAAAGTTCTGATGATTCAGTGAAGATACAGGGTAGGCAGAGAGAGTCATTTATTTTAAAAAGCTATCAAAAGAACTTTTTATTTTTCTTATGAGTTTCAGAGACACTGGCTCCTTACTCCCAACGGGAAGATAATTTTAAAATTCATCAATACTTAAAGAACCACATAGGATTTTGTGATTCTAGAATTGGAAGAGAAGTTATGAATGAAGCACAGGAGAGGGAACAGAATCACACGTCACAGTTTAATTAAGTCCTTGCTAAATGTACAATATTGGGAAGTATTTAGACTAAGTAGAGGATGTGGTGCCAGTCCTGAAGAGGCTTAATCTCTATTCAGATTGAAAGAAATATTATTCAGATTAGATTCAATTTAAATTCTCTAGCTGTTTCATATTTAAATGTCAGAATTTAAAAACAAGATAGTTTGCAACAGGATACTTTTTGAGATAATTTAGGTAAAGATATGGGGAATTTATTCTAAAATCTAAAGGAGCTTATGTCATAGTAGACATATTTTTGTTGTTTAGTTGCTAAGTTATGTCTGACCCCTTGGACTGTAGCCCACCAAATTTGTCCATGGGACTTCCCAGGCAAGAAACTGCAGTAGGTTGCCGTTTCCTTCTCCAGGGCATCTTTCCCACCAAGGAATCAAACCCAAGTCTCCTGCATTGGCAGGTGGATTCTTTACCACTGAGCCACCAGGCCAGCCCATTCAACGTATAGAGAAAGTTTTAAGGACATAGCTGTAGCTAACGGAGCAGGAAGAACAAATGAATTTTTAAAATGCGATGTGGTAATAATTCTATATATGATGTTAGATACTCTGTAATTGAAGCTTTTTAATTCTCAGGTTCAAACACTGAATTTTGCTGCGGCAATTCCCATTCACTCCTAGAAGGAATTGTTTTCTGAAGCCTTGTGAGCTGCTCCATCCAAGCCTTCATTCATTCATGCAACAACTGTTTTTGAACAGCGCTATCTATCAAGTACTGTCCAAGGTGCTGGCAATCTTAAAGTTGAACAAAACATGCAACATCTCTGCCCATGTGAAGCTTCCCTTCTAGTGAGGGGCACAGAGGATAGAGTGTGTAGGACGGGAGTAATTCCTATGGGGAAATGTAGGGCACAGGGGAGGGTATGTCCCTGCACAAGGCGCTGTCCCGGGAGCTCTGCAGCCAGGCTGCCTGGGCTGGAAGCCTGACTTCACCAGACGCTTGCCGTGAGGGCTCAGTGTCTAGTTTCTAGGCAAAGCCTTACACAGTGCATGGTATACAGTAAGTACTCAAGAAAACTTTACTAATATTACTGTAGCAGCAAGGATGTTATCAATATGATGATGGTTTGGTAAATTTAAAATTTCTAATTGAGATGGAGAGCAGGGATGACTGCTCCAGTTCTCCACTGCTTCCTGGTTTGCTCAGAACAAGCCCTCTCATCCTACATGGAACTGCAAAGCCCAGTTTCCTCTCTGAACCCTCCTGCCATCCTCCTCCTCCTCCTCGCTCATTCTGCCCCTGTCGCTAGCTATTCCTCAAACATACCGGGGCTCCTCCCACCTCAGGACCCCTGCAGCTGCTGTTCTCTCTTCCCAGAATGTTCTTTCCCCAGAAATCTGCACTGACAACTCCTTGAGCTCCTTCAGGCCTTTGCTCAGATGTCATCTGCTAATGAAGTCTCCTCCCATCCTGTTTGAAATAAAATTGCCCACTCCCCACCCACCTCTGACATTCCATATACTCCACCACTTCATATATTAACTACTTAAGTTCAGAGACCTGAGAACTATTGCAGGGCATTGTAATTCGGTGTTATTTATGCAAATCACGTTAATGTTCTGTTGGTCAGCACCCAAAGAACAGACCTCTTGGTGATGATGAAATGTAGCTAAGAGAACAGAAAGAGGGCAGGGCACAGGGTCACACATCCGAGTTTCGTCTTTAGCTTTAGGCAGAAGATCCCTGCCATCCTTCATCACATCTGACTTGGAATATCTCTCACTGATTGAGCCCCTGCCCTTATACGCACCATGCTCTAGTGAATAAGACAGGATCTCTCAGCCAAGCCTATGTGCTATTTTGTATGCAACGTCATTTTCTGTGAATGCTGGCATTTTCCTCCAGAGCCTTACATCTCGCTCACGTTAGAGAACACACAGTCTTGCCAAATTCAAGTCCTTCAGTCTCTTCTGACCTTACATGCTCTCCCTGTGGTGTGGAACTGTCTAAACAGTCTGTGAGGACTTCTCCCTGGGTCAGGACTTCTGGAACCACCCCCACCCACCCACACATTGCACAGGGGTGCCTGCCTGGCCTCCCCCCAGAAGATGGGCGGTGCTCAGAAGAGCGGAGAGGGGTCAGGTCAGCCCACTGTTCCCGTGGGGGCCACTGAGGTATGGCTTGTCCTGGTGGTCACGGGCATCCCGCTGTCATTGTCTACAAGGGTGTGGCTGTGCCAGCCCTATTTTCAGAGCCCTTGACAAAGCCTTTGTGAAGGTCCCTGGTTTCTGAAGGTGGACAAACCCTTCTTGACCTCAGATCTCCGGTTATTTCTCCCAGCCCCTCTGCGTGGGGATGGCCACGTGTCCCGCGTGGCTTAGGGGCAACCGTAGATCCGAAGGTGGCCCATCAGTTGACAGATGGCCTCCCGCCCCCAGCGCTCTGCCCCTCACCTGACATCTCTCATGAACACCAGGCCCCTCTGAGAGCCCTGGAGCCTCCTCCAGCCTCTCTGGAGGAAGCCAGACTCCAACTTCAGTGTGCTCGGATGCCCCACCCCACCCCCACACATCTTATTCATGGTTTATATGGAGCTTGAAAACTGCAGCTCTTTAATTATTTCAAACACCCTCCCTATACACCCTTCCAGTAGTCCGCAGATATTTACCATAAAAAGTTCTTTTGGAAAGAATCCTTTTTAGTGATTGTCCATAAAAATCAGCAACTTCTTATTTGATATTCAGAGAGGCAGAAGAGTGTAGCAGGTGTGTTAAGGCCTGGACATTTGCAGCTACCCTGCTGAATACTGGCTCTGTCACTTGCTGTGTGACCTTGGGGGAGTTAGTTAACCTCTCTGTGCCTCACTCAGTTCCCTCGCCTGTAACATGAGAAGAACAGTCGTACCTACTTCATAAGGTTGTTGTGAAGATTAAGTTGATCCGTTTAAGTGCTCAGGACCGTACGTGGCCCAAAGGAAATATTCCGTGTTAGTTACTGTTAGTACCAGCTGAACAGTTACCGGAAGTACACCAGTTGGCCCGGGGATTTAGGCTGCGTACTGGTTGCTACGTCATTTATTGTAGTTTTGCTACAGTAAAAAGGCAGAAGCACTGCTGCGGGCCGAGCTTGGCCGGGAGGTTTTTTTACCTGTTTCACTGCTACCATTTTCCTTTATCCCCTCAGAAGAATTTAGGATCTTGGATGCTGAAAGGAGGACGCAGTCAACCTCATCCTCTTCCTCAGGACGCTTTTCTGTAACAAAACAGCACTGGGCTTCAGCCTTTTGGCTTTGCCGGGAGGAGGGAGACGAGGCCTGGGGATGCGGGGCGCGGGCGCGCTGAGCGGCCACCGGAGGGCGCGCTGGGCCGGAGGCGGGGCGGGCGCCTGCATGCCTTCCTCCTGGCCGGCGGAGGTGCGCGGCTGGTCCTGCAGATCCGCACCCAAGACCCGACTCGCTCTGGGGGTGAAGGGGCCGGGGTCGGGGAGGCGGCGCTCTCCAGTACCCGTCCACCTCCCAGGGCGCCCCTTCAAAGGCCAGTCCCACCCCCTTACCCGGGCTCATTTCTGCTACTCAAGGCCTCTTCCCAACTGCCTTCCCTCCTCCCAGGCATTCTGCTCGGTTGCTTCTAGCCCGGACATCTCGTTGCTTGGCAACGGGGTGGCGGGGACCACGCGAGGGGCAGTGGGGGCGCGCGCAGCGGTGGGGGTGGGAAGGAGGAAGATGCGCGCTGGGGTCTGGGGCCCCGGATCCCAAACGCCCGCCCCGCCCGAGCGGCGCCTGCAACGGTCGCGTGTTGGGAAGGTCCCACCTTCGCTGCTGCTGCTAAGTCGCTTCAGTCGTGT
Source organism: Bos indicus (assembly GCF_029378745.1). Taxonomy (NCBI): domain Eukaryota; kingdom Metazoa; phylum Chordata; class Mammalia; order Artiodactyla; family Bovidae; genus Bos; species Bos indicus. Next base: position 15,751,248 of record NC_091786.1, read on the forward strand.
CCGACTCTCTGCGACCCCATGGACAGCAGTCCACCAGGTTCCTCTGTCCATGGGATTCTCTAGGCAAGAATACTGGAGTGGGTTGCCATTACCTTTTCCACCCACCTTCGCTGTGCCCCCCAAATCCAGTGACAAACTCATTAGGGCGCCCCCCTCCCTGCCCCCCGCGTCTCCCCTGCTCATCTAGAAATTGATCAGACTCTGACTTAACGCAGCACCTGTTGAGCCTAAGTTGTGTGGACAGAGTTGGGTGTTTGGAGAGACACAGACACCTAGGAACTCCCCGCCTGCTCTGATCTCTCTGATTGCCATTTCATTGTTTTATTCTGTTCTCTTCCTCTTGTTTCAACCCATCTGTCAGGTCAGTTTCAGCGACTTGGGATTCAAGCTATCTTAGACAGGGACATCTGTTTGCTGCGGTTAAAAGACCCCTATTTCCAGTAATGAACTTACAATACCAGCGTATTGAAATGTACACATTAGAGCTGTCGCGGAGGCGCCAATCTTCATTTGTAGAGCGTGCTGCTTTCCTGTGAACCTGGGTAAACCACTTGTAAAAGATAGTTGTTGCCTTGGAAACGGGGCTTGTTCAAGTAAAGATCGGGCTGACTCTGGCCACAGTCAATCCCCTTGCCCATCAGAAAATGGAGCTCTTTAAGTGAAACTATTACATGAGTATATGTTATTATTTTGTGATAACAGCCATTACAGATGGAATATAAAATAATTGAAAGTTCAGATTTTAAGTCACAGTAAGGAATTTCAAGTCATGATGGAATAATTTATTATGTAATAATTATGTGCCTCGATTTCATGGAAATGAAGTTCTTCATCATAGTTTCATTGTTTGCTAGCTGTAAATTTCTTGTTTCCTAGCCTATAGAAATGGCCTCTGGAAGATTTGGCAGTCTTTCTTGTGGTGTTGTAGACAGTTTTAGCAAACTGTAATTTTGAGAACTTAGGTTCTCCACTGATGATTGATGGTGACAAAGTTAACTTTTTCTGAAGAGCTGCAAACGTTTTCATCAATGTATCTGTCAAATTACTCTTCTGAATAAATTTCAGTATTTTGAAGGGAGAATGTACATAAAAAAGCATCACATTTTAGGAAGTTAATCACTATACTAATGAAATTTCCATAACAAATAAGAAATTACTATAAAATAGTTTATTTTATACAACATCATATATTAATATCTCGGAGAAGGCAATGGCACCCCACTCCAGTACTCTTGCCTGGAAAATCCCATGGATGGAGGAGCCTGGTGGGCTGCAGTCCATGCGGTCGCTAAGAGTCGGACACAACTGAGTGACTTCACTTTCACTTTTCACTTTCATGCACTGGAGAAGGAAATGGCAACCCACTCCAGTGTTCTTGGCCTGGAGAATCCCAGGGACGGTGGAGCCTGGTGGGCTGCCATCTATGGGGTCGCACAGAGTCGGACACGACTGAAGTGACTTAGCAGCAGCAGCAAATATTAATATCTAATAATGTGATAATTAATATAATGTAATATTCTACAATAGCTGATTTGTCTGTGTAATGTTTGTGGGTTAGGATGGCAGATGTGCACACAGAAATTACTTGTGGATTTAAATGGGATGATTCAACCATACCATTCAGTACAGGATATAAAAAGCAGATGTTAAGAGTTACAGTATCAAAAACTCAAAGTTGGCCAGTGTGCTAATTTCAGTAGATGTCTACTCTAATTTTAAGATACTTCCCAATCAATTCATCAATGAGAGCAGCAGTTCTTTACTTAGAAGTTCAGTTGATTTTAGATGTTAGGTCAACAAGATCATTTCGGAGAAGGCAACGGCAACCCACTTCAGTACTCTTGCCTGGAAAATCCCATGGACGGAGGAGCCTGGTGGGCTGCCGTCTATGGGGTCGCACAGAGTTGGACACGACTGAAGTGACGCAGCAGCAGCAACAAGATCATTTGGTTACAAGATTCATTTCTCTTTTGCAAACTAAAGAATAACTTTTAAAAATAATTTATTTGTCCAAAAATCATTATCATTAATATACAACAAGCTCATCTTTGGAGCCAACAAAGTTATAATACATTTTAAAAATATCTTTAATAATTAAAGTGTCTACGATATGAATGGTATCCCCTCAGAAGAGGCCCCTTGTGAGGGCTTCACACCAAGAGACACATGGAGACTCTGTTCTTTGGTGAGAGAGAGAAACTGGATGGTTAAGGAGAGAAACTGTCACCCCAAAAATGGATGTATTTGGTCACATTTGGGAGTAAAGAGTCGGACACGACTGAGTGACTGATCTGATCTGATCTGCTTGCATTTGTGAATGTATGTCCAGGGAAGTCTTATCTGATTATTCGTGGCCCCACCTATCATAGTTCCTGGGCCTGTGACACTGAAAAGGTTGATCATCCCAGCTGAAATTGGTGAGCAAAGTTTAGAATCAAAACACTTACTCTGAGGGATGCTCAATTTTTTTCCCTCCCTAGTGTAATTATTGCCCCAATAATTAAGTTTTTGGTGAAATATTCTTAGCTTATACTTCATGGTACTGAGAAGTGTGGAATTTCATGGAAAAATGTTATTTTCCAGATTTGCATGGGAAAAACTGAAACATGGGAAGGTTTAGGAACTTTTCAAAAACTCTCCTAACTGGTCAGTGCTAGACTTCTTGATTCTGAAATCCTAGTTTTGCCACAAATTTATTTATTTATTTATTTTTTACCCATAGCAAATCATAGTTTTTTGATATAGGACAACATTTCATCTAAATTTTACAAAAGTATAGAGGAGGTATAAATATTAATGTTAGAACTAAAAGTTTGTTTCCCTGATATGGTGTCACATGTCACCTGTACTATTTTCTAAGTATGGTGAGACTGTTCCTATTTCATTTGACCTCATATCATGTGGAGAGTGGAGAATCTTCTGTCAGGGGATATGCCTTCTCTGGCCATACATGTCAGTCAGTCCAGAAAACTGCTGTGAAAATGTCTGATTTATTTATTTATTTTTTATTGTGAAGCTCATTGCTAAAGGTTGGAATTAAAATCTGTACTGCCAATTTGTTTGTTTGTTTTTTTAAATCTGTGAGTCACAATATTTAAGAATCTTCAAATAGTAGCTCTTCTTACAGAATCCATTTTCACCTGTTGACTAACAGCTGCAGAATCAAGAATCTGGAACAAATTCAAGAGCTTGCACAAAAACAAGCTAGTCAAATCTATTCTTAGCAATTTATTACCAGACTGAAATACTTCTGGGGTTTTAGCTCCAGAAGAGCTTTTTAAAAACCTGAGATCACAAGGCTATCATTAATCATAGCTGAGGTCTATAGTAGTTTGAAAAAGTGACCAAGTGAGCGAGTGAAAGTCACTCAGTCCTGTCCAACTCTTTGTGACCCCATGGACTATACAGTCCATGGAATTCTCCAGGCCAGAATACTGGAGTGGGTAGCCTTTCCCTTCTCTAGGGGGTCTTCCCAACCCAGGGGTCAAACCCAGGTCTCCCACATTGCAGGTGAATTCTTACCAGCTGAGCCACAAGGGACATGGTAAATCTGGGCAATTGTCACAGGGTTAGTGCTTTGGTCAGTTAGTGCTTTGGTCAGGGGAACTTACGTCTTAGATGGCTACTGGACCATCTCAAAGGCTACTACGTGCAAATGCAAATCTACAGCCATCTTTAGCTATGTTTTAGAGTTAATTTTAACCTGATTTCATCTATATAGGAGAATAAACCCCACAACTCACTAAGAATAGCCAGTAGCTTTGGCTCTTAGGAAGTTGATTGCTGCCTTAGGGGACTTACAAATAGTGGTGTAGTGGGGACACTCAGAAAGTGGAGTTGATCTGCCTGTACTAAAGAGATAGAGGATTATCAAGGGAGCTTGAGAAGGAATAGATATAAGGGAAAGAGAGAGTTTTAGCATGGTGGAGAGTATGTGAGCATGCGTGCAGGCTGAGGAGTCCATGACACAGAAAGACTGAGTGGGAAAAATAGGCACCCTCTGTAAGATTCACAAACAGCCTTATCTAATGGAAGTGCCTCATTTCAGAGAAAGTGCATTCCCTATTTCTTCAGCCTCTGTCAGAGAGCCAAGTTCAGTATCATCATCTCTACAGATCGGACAAACCTTCCTAAGGTCAAAGAGACTGTTGGTCCGGACTTCCCTGGTGATCAGTGGTTAAGAATCTGTCTGCCAATGCAAGGGACATGGGTTCGATCCCTGGTCCGGGAAGATTCCACATGCTTTGGGGCAACTAAGCCCATGTGCCACACTATAGAGTAGTCCCCTCTCACTCACAGCATCTAAAGAAAACCCATGTGCAGCAACAAAGACCTGCTGCTGCTAAGTCACTTCAGTCGTGTCCGACTCTGTGTGACCCCATAGACAGCAGCCCACCAGGCTCCCCCGTCCCTGGGATTCTCCAGGCAAGAATACTGGAGTGGGTTGTCATTTCCTTCTCCAATGCATGAAAGTGAAAAGTAAAAGTGAAGTCACTCAGTTGTGCCCGACCCTCAGCAACCCCATGGACTGTCCAGGCTCCTCTGTCCATAGCATAGTCAAAAAAAAAAAAAAAAAAAAAAAGGAGAGAGAGACTTGGTCCTTATTGGTCCAGATCATGCCCATTACTCTATTCCTCAAGTTCTTTTTCCAACTTTCTTTTCCCATATATCTAGAATTCCTACCCTTGAAGTCTTTTTTTATTTTTTTTTTAGATTAAAGGGCTGTCTTCAGAACAAAACACAAGTATTCGATTTGACATAAAGGGGGCAGTAGAAAATTAATAGTACTTGTTAGCGGCAATTAGTCTTTTCCATTGGCTGGCAGAAGCAGCGCTGGAATCAAGGACTGTCTTCATGTGGAGGAGCGACAAGGTTTGAGACATGAAGCAGGGTTCCGGAAGGGTCAAGGCTGAAAGCCTCGGGAACTCAGCCGCATCTGGAGCCCAGATGTGTGAAGGGGTAGGCGGAATAGCATGTGCCCCAGGCATCATGGTACACAAAGCAGGCTCTTGCATGCAACATTGGTAGCATAAGCTTGGTGCTTTAGTGAACCACAGATACACGTGCGCTTTGGCATATATACACATGACAGGTAATTCACACTGGTAATTCACAGGTAATTTTTCAATCCCCTCCACTTCAGGAAAGGAGATAAAATGGGAATTTGATCTCATAAGAGGTAGGTCTGAAACTCTGCAACATATTCTTGCCCTTGGCACAGAAACAACTTGTGTATAATCATTTTATGTTTTTCTGAAGTGTGATTAATAACATTACTACAAAATTTGAATGAAAGAAATTATGATAAAGCAACCACTTCTTATAGGTGCTTTGTTTTAACCTTCATCACATGAAGCATTCTAGCTAGCTTGAAAATGTCAGTTTGTAAATATAGCCAATGTATTCAAAAATCCATTTCGTTGGGTTCAGTGTCAACATATCTTACTTGGTAGGGGGTCAACCAAGTATTGAGTGCTCTCCAACATGAATAGAAGCTTAAGACAATTATTTTGAAATATTCATGTAGATCAAGTAAATGGTTTATTTGCTTGAATTATCTGAATGCTCTCAATCTTTCTCAAATTTTGTTTTTGATGTTTAAGATTCAGATAGCACAGCATAAGGACAAAAAAAGCAAAAGAAAGGACATTAGGCCATGATGACATGGTAATAAAGAGTAATGGTTATAAAGTAGTAGTTTCTCAAGGCTAGAATCAAATCTGTTTAAAGGACAGCTTGACAAACTTTTGCAACTCAGGTTGTTAGTAGAAGAACCCCCAAGCTCCATCCTGCCTATCTTGGAATGTTCCTGTGATGGACAAACTTTAGATTATCTTATGTAGAGATAAATAAACTGTTTGCGTATCATATTAGCCATTAACTTTACTTTGCTTACACAGGTGCAAATGTATGTGATAACCAGAACTGTTTTTTATTCAAACAGTTGTCCCATTGGTAGAGGGTGTAGCAATTCTATCCTGGGTTTACTCTGAAAAAAGAGCAATTTAGTTAATCATGAGCCTAGAGTTCTTAAACAGAGATGATTTTATTGATCACTGCTGGTTTTAATAAGCTTATAAATATAAAAACAGTGACTAATCTGTTTTCTCCAAAGATACAGTATTCTGAGAGCTAAATAAAAACTGGTTGGCATTCTTTGTTTGTGGCATGAATTCCTGTATAAGCCCAGGTGTGAATTCATTATTGAAAGACAAAGTGTTAGTACAGGGAGAAATATTGCTTTCTTATTTGTTTACTTTTTTAAAAAGTTTTAATTCCTTTCCATTATAACATTGCTATTTTCACCCTGTACTTTGTATGTTTTAAAATGATTTTTATATTGCATTCATTTCTACGGGTTAATTGTCATAAAGTTATCTTTATGTTCAAATTCTAGATTTAATCATCAAAGAATAATTTTAATTAAAAATAATGGACATGCGATTTGAGAATTTGCTTCGTAAGCCTTGGGGCTTCCCAGGTAAAGAATCTGTCTGCCAATGCGGGACACACGAGTTGGATCCTGGGTAAGGAAGATCCCTTGGAGGAGGAAATGGCAACTCACTCCTGTATTCTTGCCTGGGAAATCCCATGCACAGAGGAGCCTGATGGGCTACAGTCCACGGGGTTGCAAAGAGTTGGACACGACCTAGTGACTAAACAGTAATAATCACAGACCTTAGTCACATAGACTGAATTAGCAGCTTTAAGCCATATGGCTGCAGAATTTCAGATTAGAGCCATACTACTACTATTTTTCAAACCGTACTACTTTTCCCCCTCATTATTGAACATCTGAACTTAAGAACTTCATTATAAAATATGTAAAATATAATTTTAAGGAAAATACTGTCTGATACCTAACATAAAGTATGCATTAATGTATAGCATAATGTCTAATGTACACTTTTCTTCTCATGAGTCTTTCATTCTTATTTAACTTCTTTTTCAACTTTGCTTCCTGACTCCAGAGATGCTGTTTTACTTTCTCCAGATAATACGAGGCAAACTTCCACTAGGAAAGGCTATGGGTGTGTGAGAGAGGGGCAGAGAGGGGACACAGTGGGGATTAAGTGCTTCTCAAACAGCTTGTCCATGACCCTCCTTATCATTAACCCCACCTTTATACCCTAGTCTAGAAATGCCTATGTTATCAGTTCCCTCGCCTTTTCAAGATTCTGGGTTGAGTCTTCAGTTTTCTCCATTGCTGCTTTGGATTTTAACTTTCTCAGGTTTCCTAAATCAGTTACCACTCCTTTGCTCTCTAGCTTCCAAACTTTTAAGATTATATCCTTCCCAGAAAAAAAAAAAAAATTAAAAATAACATCTGAACCAAAAAAGTAATGTGTTTGAATACAGTCATATCTTTGATAGCATCGTTTTCTATTTTCTTGGAATTGCTTCTTGAACGAATTTGTGTTTTGGTGCAGGGGTTCCAGTTTCCATCTCAAATGGCCCGAGGGGTGGGGCAGCTGTTCTGTCTTGTGTCACTAGTTCAAAACCCCAGACTGGTCAGGGTCAGAAATAACCAGAGAAGTGTAGGAGAATCCCAGAGCAGTACAACACAGGCCCTGGTTTCCATCTGGGACAATAGGAGGGTCCTTGCTCCCAGCCCAGAGGCAGCAGCTGCAGTCGGGTAGACATGGCTTTGTGACAAGGGGGTGAGACCAAGGGCCTGAGACCGTCCCCACCTCCCCAGCCTGCTGGTTCCCATGGTTTATACTTGGAGAGGATGGTTTCGTAACGTCTTCTTTGTCCCCAGGGACGAGCTTGGGAAGTAGGTAAGACATGCACGTCAGGGGGCATTGCCGTGGCACCACCATGGTGAAGGGCAAGGTGCCTGAGCTGAGCCAGGGGCCAGATGGGGTTCGTGTCTGAGATGCAAAGAAACCATGACTCCACAGAAAGCTGAGCAGAGACTTTTGGAGGTGGTGGTAAAGCTGGGCTTGTTGCCTGGTTCCAACTATGTTGAGAAAACAGCACGAGTGGAACCATGGATTTTCAGCAGAGAATACAAGCAGGACCCCAGGAGAGCAGCAACCCCTTTCCTCCCCAGAGGGTCCCCTGAATGTCTCCTCTTGGAGGTGCCATCTTTGGGAGGAGAAGATGGTGGTGGTGAGCCTTGAGAATAAAGAACTAGCCTTGATGGAGTCTGAATATTTATCTGAGAGACATTTAAAATGAAAGAGACTATTTCAAAGCAACAGAAACTGTTTTAATCTGAGACTGTATCACCTTTAACTAGCAAATTTAAAACTTCCCCTCCAATCAGCAGAAACTGTGGGCTCATAAGAAAGAGCAAATGAGTTATAAAAATTAAAGAAACCAAAAAAAAAAAAAAAAAATTAAAGAAACCATATTTTTTTCCTGAAAATATCCGAGTTGTCACTCATGTACAACCTGAGTTGTACATGGCAAGTTAGGACTGGGTTCCCTCATTGGAATGTTGATTTTATCTGAATTCAGCAAGTGCCACTTCATTAGGTATTTTTAAAATATTTTATGTATTTATTATGTTATGTTGCATTCAGCAGTATGACTGAATATGAAACTAGAGAGATCTAGAGAATTTCTCCCTGACATGCACTGTAATTGTTGAAACAGATAACAGACACTGCAGGTTTTGTTAGAATACAAGATTGTCATTTGGTATTTACTAGAATTGCAAAATCAGCTGGTTAAGGAAAGACAATTGGACTCCCCAAATATCTTGATGTTTACATGTTTGATGGTCATGATAATATAAATGTAAACTGTGGAGAATGACAAGAAAAAATTATTGCTTTAAATGCCATTAAGTTATTGCTAAGCTCCCCCCCAAACAGTTGAATGCATGTTTGTGTTACAGCAGGCAGGTACCTCCCATTCTTTCTCCTAAAAATACAGTAAGTGTCTAAAATCTTGGTTCTAGATTTGGCGTCAGCACTTTGCTATAAATCTGCCCCAAAGCCATTAATACCAGCCTGTGTGGGTGCGCATGGGTGTGTGCGAGCTCGTTCTGCCAGGACTTAAGCTTTGGGATAAAGGGTGACTGTGTCATAGCCCTCCGGGGGCCTCATGCGGGCCCGGGCGTGAGTTTCACAGTACAGCTCCCCCTCCACGAAGAAGTAGCCCTTCTGTTTGAGGTTGAGGTTACAGTCGGCGCACACGAAGCACTCCGGATGCCGGTATTTGTCCCGCGCTTTCACAACCGCACCACTGGTGGGGAAAAAGGAGACCCTCGTGAACACACACACACACACATAGAGCCAAAAACATGACCCAAAGGGAGACAACATTATAGATAAGGCAGGTGTTTCACATTCAGGAAAGAACAGCTATAAAACTGGGTGCAGCTGTGAAACTGATGCAGTTGCCAGGGAGAGCCAAGACAACAATAAATCTTCATGGCTTTCTCTCCGTTGTTCACGTGTCAATGTTTTTCAGATTTTTTTTTTCAAACAAATTTTCTTTTCTTTTTTTTTTTTAGAGAAATGATAGGATCTTACTTCATGATCTCTCCCCATTGTTTCTTTGGAAGCAGGAGAGGTGATGCAGATAATCCTCTGCAAAGGAATCGGATTGTGACCAAGGTTGTTGTCTATACAACCAAAGTCCCTCTGCTTAAACTGTCTAGCTTGGTGGTCCAGCGTCCACTCTATGGAACACAGAACAGATCAAAGGGCAGAGATGGAATTTTCATGGGTGGGTACACTTGCATTTCGACAGTAAACTGTTAAAAGAGTGTACTCCAACTTTGGAGCAACAGTTGTTCGATTGGCCAAAAAGAATCCTTTCGGGTTTGTCCATTGCGGTGTATGGAAAAGCCCAAACAAACTTCTTGGCCACCCCAATGCTTTAGGTAACATCACGACCTGTCCTGTGTTACGAGGTCCTCTCTGCCCCCAGCCCCCTGTCCTGCTAGTTTCTGTCTCCCAGCCCCCTCTGTGCTATAAGCAGGCTTATCTCCTTCCCCCACCCTCCTGGGATGCCTCCTGGGTGACTCGACTGATAGCTCCTCAGTGTGAGAGCTAGTGACAGGGGAACAGAAAAAGGGGATGGAAGACATGCTCCCACGGGCAGGAGGTGGAGGGACTGAAATGATCTGGTTCACCTGAAGGTCTGAAACTAGCAAGGATGGCTGTTTACACCTAAAGCCCCTTAAAATGGAAGCTGACTTTGTGTCTAAAAAATCATATTTCAGTATTTGTGCAACTTTAAGAAATCGACTAAGGATAATGTGTTTTAATGAACAACTGGATGACCCCCATATTTGTTTTCCTGGGTTTATACAGAAAAGGAAGAATTCAAAGACTATGCATCAACAAAGGGAGGGCTTTGTGAAGTGAAGTCATGATTCTCGGAAATGACTTTTAGGATATACTTCTGGGGCAGTTCCCTTTCATGAACATATACCTGAAATTATAAGTCAGGATTTCCACCTCACATTCTATGCTAATTTGGGGGTACACCTAAAGGATTTCTGGTCAGACTGCCCTAAATGTTGTGGACATTTATATTTCAGTTCGCTGAATAGAAATTTGTTTTTTGTAAAACTTCAAGTCTCTTTTAGAGGAAATAGGGAACTGACGCCAAGACTGGTGGTGAATTTGGGGTTGAAAATGAAACTTACACGATGCCACTCCCGCATTTGTCACAGAATGGCATCTTCTGCGTGCCGCCAGCACCGCCGTGGACTTTTGTAACTGGAGCTCTCACACTCCGAGTTCCAGCAGGACGGTCATCTGAAATACAAAGTGCTTCCATTTATGGCCAGGGAGCAGCTGGCTACGGTTTATACTTTGCTTCTATTTTAAGGTGTGCACTTTAACCTGAGGAATTCTTAGCCTTCACCCACAATATCATTTGGAAAGAACCAGGATTCGTTCAAGCATAATTTATTCTGAAATGGGACCTTACAAAACGAAATTAGTTAAAAAACTGTTGTTGTTGTAGGGAGCTGTTACAAAATGCCCAAAGGAACAGAGAACATTTTGCATCTTTCCTTTTTAAATTTTGGGCTCCAAAATCACTGCAGATGGTGACTGCAGCCATGAAATTAAAAAACGCTTACTCCTTGTAAGGAAAGTTATGACCAACTAGATAGCATATTCAAAAGCAGAGACATTACTTTGCCAACAAAGGTCTGTCTAGTCAAGGCTATGGTTTTTCCTGTGGTCATGTATGGATGTGAGAGTTGGACTGTGAAGAAGGCTGAGCACCGAAGAATTGATGCTTTTGAACTGTGGTGTTGGAGAAGACTCTTGAGAGTCCCTTGGACTGCAAGGAGATCCAACCAGTCCATTCTGAAGGGGATCAGCCCTGGGATTTCTTTGGAGGGAATGATGCTAAACCTGAAACTCCAGTACTTTGGCCACCTCATGCAAAGAGCTGACTCATTGGAAAAGACTCTGATGCTGGGAGGGATTGGGGGCAGGAGGAGAAGGGGACGACAGAAGATGAGATGGCTGGATGGCATCACTGACTCGATGGACATGAGTCTGAGTGAACTCCAGGAGTTGGTGATGGACAGGGAGGCCTGGCGTGCTGCGACTCATGGGGTCGCAAAGAGTCGGACACGACTGAGTGACTGAACTGAACTGAACTGATACATAGCATAAAATGGACCATCTTCGCCATTTTAAGTGTGTAATTCAGTAGCATTAAGTATGGTCACAATTTTGTGCAACCATCACTGATACCTATTTCTAGAACATTTTCATCATCTAAAACAGAAACTCTGTAACCAGGAAACATTAACTCTATATTTCACTCTCCTTCCAGACCCTGGTGACCTCTATTATACTTTCTGTTGCTATGACTGGACTATTCTAAGGTCCTCATATAAATGGAATCATGCAATATCTGTCTCTATGTCCCTGGTTTATTTCATTTAGCAGAATGTTTTCAAGGTTCATCCATGTTGCAGCATATATCAGAATTTTCATTCCCTTTTAAGGCTGAATAATAGTGTACTTTATGGATATATACCACATGATGTTTTTCCATTCATGTGTAAATAGACATTTGGGTTGTTCCCAACTTTTGGCTGTTGTGAATAATGCTTCTGTGGATGCTGGTGCATAAGTATTGGTTTGAGTCCCTGCTTTCAGTTCTTCTGAGTATACATCTAGGAATGGAATTGCAGGATCCCGTGGCAATTCTCCTGTTTCACTTTTTGAGGAACCACCATACTGTTTTTCCCAGTGGCTGCACCATTTCACATTCCCCATCAGCAGTGCACAAGGGTCCCTATTTCTCCACATCCTCACCAACACTTAGTTTCCATTTGTTTGATAATGGCTATACTAATGGGGCATTTTGCATTTCTGTGCAACTTCTGAAGGACAGTATATATCTTTTGGACATGGAAAACCATTGGTAAGAGCATAAACTCTGAAGACCCCAGGAGTGGGCTGGAGACCCAGCTCTGTTTCTTACTGGCTGTGTGGCTTTGTGCAAATCCACCCTCTCTATGCCTCATTTTCTCTTTTGTTAAATAGGGGAAATAACAGCTCCTACCTCACTAAGTTATTGTGGGGATTAAATGATCACATGTGAAAAGCAGCTCAGCACAGGATTTGGGACTGTGCTGTTCATTCCAGTGTTGTCTAAAAATTTGATGATTATGATAGCCTGGGATATGGGGGAGGCTGAGAAATCTTGCAGTATTTTATGATCAATAAGCTGAACTAGCCCTTGACTACTGAGATAGGATTTATCTTTGATGCTCTTTTACCATCAAGTTGGTGGCTCCTTAAATATGCTCTGGATGTTCTCCTCCTAAACCAGGCAACACCAAATCCTTTTACAGCAAAGAGTCATTTGATGACTGATGAAAATCAATTTTTAGACTCTCATTCCCATTATGCTTGCTGCCCTCCCCTCCCCTGACCCTTGCAATAACCTCTGTCAACAACGTCTCAGCAGACATTCACGGACTGCTCACCAGCGCCATCGTTCACTAGTTCCTGGAGCACCCTGAAGGAGCCCGACTGGCGAGGCTGGGTAGGTTCATTGCGATTGTCATGGAGCATCCGGTACACATCTGACTCGGGGGGCACGGAGGCCGTGGGTTCACTGAAACAACATGCCGCGGGAAGCCGCGTCAGGAGCGTGCGTATGCGCAGGAAGACACAAGATATCAATAAGCAGTGACTGCTGTATTTACAGCATCTCCCCAACAGAGATTCCGTATTCTCAAGTTAATCTCTATTACAGTTAAGTATAATGTGAATTCACACGGGTTGCCTTAAAAAATATCATTGATTAACCTGGGGTCACTTCAGCACTTCTCCATGTGCAAGAATCCTTTTGGAGGGCAACTGAAACGTTGTTAGGAAATAGTAATTTAAAAAACAATGCGTGCGTCTGATGGATATATAATTATAATATGAACAAAATTAACCTTTTAGAAATAAAAGACCACATACGTGTGATAGAAAGTGCATGAGTGAGCCCAGTTTATCTCAGTCATAAAGATGTTAATAAAATTCAGATTCATTTTTGATATTAAACCAAAAGTGTATGGTTTAGTTTTGTTAACTCTTGAATCAAGGTAACATTTTGCCTGTAAATGGAAGAATTCAACTTCCCAGTGTTTGAAAGCGCATAATATAGTGTCTTTCACACAGAAGTCAGTTGTATAGGCTACTAAATAGCTACATTATAATTCATTTACAAAAATGATAGATGATTTATTTTAATAAACTTTCTACAAATATATTCATGTTGAACAATAAAAAATGCCACAATAAAAATACATGTCAGGCACTGTAATATTTTACTATTTTGTCATTTAATTGCATTATCTAGAAAAGGTAGTTGCTATTTGCACAAATTTTTATTACCTATATCATATTTGGAAATAATCATCTTACCTATCTGAAGCTCCTTGCAAATGGCTTTGAAATACATTATGCTATTATTATCTTATCCCAAGGACTATCTTTGGGATATTGTTACATAACACTTGTAAGCATTATAATACTTTATAATGGTTCTATAATATTGAAAGAAGTAATAAGGTTTTATCTTCTAATAAATCTTTTTAATTGAAAAGTACTTTGAACAAATATGCATAATAAAGAAAAAATTAGTCAAAATAGAGACCAATGGAAATTAGATATCTATATTAGTAGCCTGAGATATTTACTTACAAACTCTTACTCATGGCAAAAATAATTAACTCTTCCACAAGATGCCATTAGAAGAGACAAAAGATATCATTTCTTTTAAAACTTCTCTGAACCTCCCATCCCTTCCCCAGTTTTTGATACCCAAAGAAGAAACACAGTATCCCAGATTATAAATCACTTTTGAGAAGTACTGTACCAGACATTTGCAAAGTACATTGTAGTTTTTCAAAAGACATGTACATTTCGTCCTGCCATGATTTCATTTTATTGCTGTCACATAAAACTCTGCTTGCTTAATTTCTCAAATCACCATTATCACAAGGCCTAAAGCTTTCTTTCGATTAAGACAATGCTACAAGATAACAGTAAAGTCGACATTGCCCATGTGTTTAGTTAATATGCCCACGGTTCAGAAAGGCTCTTATTACCTCATCAAGGGTGTTTCCCCTAGAGCTGTTGAAACCTGACCCTGAAGTGTTTCCATAATATTGTCATCTGAGTACAACTGCATGGGTGTATTAAATTGAGCATGTACAATCTTCACACCAGGAAGTTCCATTTCCAAAGGAATGTTAGGGGCCATCTTAGCAGCAACTTTCAAGTCACCTGGGCAAATAGTACTAAGAGTACTGACAGAAGAAGGGGTGCTACGCCCACTGCCGCCATCAACACCGGACGGAGTGCTGCATCCACTGTGTTAATGACCACGTCACACACAAGACGACACGGGAACCAGAAAATCCAGACAGGGGAACACAGAGAACAAGTACAGAGAGGTTAAAAGTAAGAGGTGAATTAAATCAAATGGAAAAGAAATGTTTATTTCTGGCTAGAATTTGTTTTAGAAAGGGAACACTTAAAAATTCACGATTGAAAAAAGTTTCACAGAATTAAGATACCGGTGATACTGCATTTCTTGGCTCTGCTGTACTATAAAATATGCTCTGCTAGGTGAAAGCTTCATGGGAAAAGAGTTGTGTATAAAGGAAGTGGCACAGGGGAATTGCATTAGCTGGAATCCTTTTACATTTCTGAGCTGCAGTATTTAAAATATTAATGAATGATCCTACACAAATAGTAATAGGAATATGCAGTGTGAAGATCCAATCAAATATTTAGGCTAAACACTGCAAAATAAGTATTTTCAGAAATATAGTTGGGCTTAATTCAAAGTAATTGGCAACTTGAAGTTATCTGGTAAAGATTCTGTTTTATGACATTTTATAAATATTTGTTACTATTTTAACTTTTTCTATTTAGTTCTCTAATTTTGTGAAGACTACACTTTAAGAAATTGGTGACTTAATATAGGTCCTAGAAATAGCCAATAAATGCTTGTCACCTTGAAATTAATAATTAGAGAGCAAATAAAGTGATCTCAGACTCTTTGGATGCAACTTAGGGCTAAGATATGTATATATATTTCTTTAATAGCTATTTTCTTGCAAAATTTTGAAAGCACATATATATTTTCATGCATATTTTTCATTTCCTTTTAAAGTCAAGTCAAAGGAACTTACTAAAACATCAGAAAGGCCAGTCATGCAATTTTAAGAACAACTACAGAAACTTCATATACTTATGAATAGAATTCTCTACAGATATGAGGTTAGTTATAACTGACATGCTGATGACTAAAAGTCATTTTTATACATGCATTTTAAATGCAGCATGACAAATGCATTTTTTTGAGAAATGGAATATATTGTTTGTTTTTTTTTTAAAGCATAGTCATTTAAGACAAAGCCAAAGGAAACATTAGTATTGATGTCAGCTTCTATCATGTCTGCAAGTTAGTGTTGCTGTAAACTCAAGGCAGAGAACAGTTTATATGGTGTGTTTATCTCAGTCAGTGTTCCCTTAGGGCTCAAGTATGGCCCCTGCCTGCATTTACTCTTCAGGGCTATTAATGTCAACCTCAGGCCCATACAGAGAGCAAAAACTCCAAACCCAATATATTGAAGATTGATTTTGTTGGCTTCATCAGTGTTGCAGCCTGGTTAGTCTGGGCAACCCTTGTCACTAAATAAGTTACAAAAAATTTTTTTGTGTTGTGTTATCCAATTTGACCTGCACAGACTAAATGAAGCAGGTTAATATGAACGTGATCCTTCACTTCCTGGCTGTTGAGAACCTGTTTGAAACTCAGTCAATAAATTGGTTGATCACACACACAAATATCAAGTGGTTTATTCACCATTTTCATAGGCTTAACACTATACTGGTTGCTGAAATTGACTTCAGTTGATAAAAGAGTAGAAATGAAATTTCAGTTAGAGTGCAATTCAGTCAGGATCATATTGATTTGACCTCAGTATAATGAAGTTTATTAAATTGTAATTTAGGGGTTTGAGACACTGAATTTCAGTATTGGGAGACTGGAGCTTAAAATAGTGAACCTTTTCCACAAGCATTTTATAACTACTCTGACCTTACTGTGTCCCAGGCATGGTGTTAGATAGTGGAGATGTAAACTATGGTTAACTCGGAACTTACAGATAGAACTTACTTTATAGTTGTAATTAATATTATTTTTCCCCTCTTATTAGTGTTCTTATATACATGCATGTCTGTGTATATAATTTTGTTTAAGCAGAGATTGTGTCTTCTATTTCCTAGTTTCTTAATCATTCTATTTAAGGGCTCATGTCTATCTATTCACATAGAAAATAAAACCTAAGCAAATGACAATTATCTTTTTTATACATTTCTGGAACGATTTTAAACGAGCTCTTGAACTGATGCTTAAAAAATAGTGTTCATGGACTCCAGTTACTGTGGAGATGATCATGGGTCAGAATGACCTATTCCTGTGACTTGGAAAGGTAGATACTGCTGAAATTTCATGACATTGAGCTATTGACTTGGCAACCTGTAAGGCTGATGATACACTCAATTACTATCATACAACTGGATAGATCATTAGACACAGAACTCATTTCCCTGCTGTGTATATGGACTTTTGGGGACATGCTTCTGGATGCAGCTTGTCCAAAAACCACTAACTGGATTGTATTTTATCACTTGGATCTATAAAATGCCTTGCTGAACTTTTAATGTTAGTTTTGGCTTTAAACATTTACATATTTTCATATTAAAATACTTTTCTTTTAATATGGGTCAGTTACGATGAAACCATGAAAAGAACCCTAAAGGCAATGGCACCCAACTCCAGTACTCTTGCCTGGAAAATTCCATGGATGGAGGAGCCTGGTAGGCTGCAGTCCATGGGGTCTCTAAGAGTTGGACACGACTGAGTGACTTCACTCTCACTTTTCACTTTCCTGCACTGGAGAAGGAAATGGCAACCCACTCCAGTGTTCTTGCCTGGAGAATCCCAGGGACGGGGGAGCCTTGTGGGCTGCTGTCTATGGGGTCACACAGAGTTGGACACGACTGAAGTGACTTAGCAGCAGCAGCAACTAGTATTAAGACCCAAGGAGATGACTATATTGGTATCTCCAACTTACATCTGATTCAAAAGTTGTTTATTAATGGTGTAGTTATTGCTTGATAAGTAGCCACTCAAAATTCCACCTTGATGAAGAATTATTTGGCAAGAACAAGAAATTCGGAAGCTAGAGCAAATAGTGAGGGGCCACAGGAAGACAGGGAGGATAATAGAAGCAATTTTAGAATTTTTTAAGGTTTGTTTACTGGTACCTGTTTTTTAAGCAAATCCTTTCATATCTGGTTTTCCTCTCCCCTCTTCCAAACTTAGCTAGATTGAAAGGCACCTTACAATAAAAAAATTATGAGTAGCTTGTCATTGTCACCATGTTTGAATTAAATGAAAATATTAAAGAAGGGCATTATGTACCTGAATCTCTGACTTACCCTGAATTTTGCTATTAAATGTAATTGGTCTTTAGCAGAAGCAAGATCTGTGTTACTCTAATGTATCATTTTACTCAAGCCTCGTGGAGTTCTATAGCTCATGTTAGTGAGCTTACATTTATGTTAACCTCAAAAGAATGCAAGTATATCTGTTTTACTATGCTTCTTTAGGAAGAAGTATGTATATATATTTATTCAATAGTAAAAGAGCATTTTAACTTCTAACCCAGTTTTTTTTTTTTTTTTTTTTTTCATGCTATTGAGAGTGGGGTTGGAAAACTGTTGAATGTGGGGAAATAGAGAAGGATGTAGAGGAGAATGAAATATGAAGGAGGAAAAAACTAAAAGAAGCCAAAAAGGATTGTTCAAAGTTGCCAGTATGCAGGAGGAATAACAGCTCCTGATTCTTCTTGCTAATCAGGAAGTCTAATTAGGCACTCTCGAGATTTTGTTCCTTTATCTAATGAACATTTGCTGAGCATTTACTGTCCTAGCCTCATTTCTTGGTAGTGGAGATACAATATGTTTATATTCTAGTGGGGTCAGATGTCTTTAGTAGTCATTGCCTTATTATTAATAGCATCTTTCTCCAGCTCTTTTACTTCATTTCCTCTTTCTGAGTCTGATATCACAAAATTGGCTTACTTTGAGGTCATTGTCTGGCCCTGAGTCTAGCTCATGGAAAGGTCTGCACATGGAAATCATATATCAAGTGATGACTGACCATCCACGGCAAGCAGCATAAACTCAGATGTCTCCAGGGGCCACGAGGGTCACACATATATGAAAATGGGCCAGGTGTCATACGCTTGGGACTTAAGGGTATTTTGCCAAGATGGAGAGTAGATGTTCCATCTTAAGGCACTGACCTAAATTCTGTATTTTTAAACAACGGGAGGGTTAAATAAAACACTGTGAATTCACTCCACCTACAGACAAGCAATTGGGACACCTGATGTAGATCATTGTTCACTGATCTGTTAGGGTTGATCCAGCCTAACCCCCACTTCCTTCCTCTGGGCTGGTTGATGGAGCTGAGGTCAGAGGACTTCAGGTTTCCTGAAGTCACTGTTTCCTGATGTGGC